>NW_026047100.1:0-1351250 GCF_023864275.1 Schistocerca cancellata
CGCCAAGAAACATAACGGATGGCATCTGTTAGATTTAATCAAAATTGCGAGAGAATAATTCCTGAACGCTTGTCTGATCAGGAAAAGATAAACGTAGTAATTACCGCCTTCGCAGGTGACGCTAAGCGCTGGGGAATTAATTTGAATACCGAACGAATGACGTTCGAAGAATTTAAGCAAAAGTGTACGGAAGAATATTGGTCCGAACAAAAACAGGATCATTTGTGGCGCGAATTTATCATGGCCAAACTCCATGATAACAGGGGCAGGAAATCTTTAAAAGATTTCTGCGAATATTGGTACCGAAAATTGGACGCATTTAAGAGGGAGAAGATACGATTCAGAAATAATATGGGAGCTATATAAAAAGCTTCCAGGAGATTCAAAGAGATACGTGGGAAGCAATCATCGCAGCTTCCAAGCGTTTCTCGAAAGGGTCGAAGACGAAGACCACTGGCGCGAAAGTCGTGCCAATTACCAGAATGTTGGCAATAGAAATAATCGTAATAGGGGACGAGAGAAATGACGGCGAAGGGTTTCGCGTCAACGTGATACAGAGAGGAAGAGGCAGAGGCAGAGGAAGGGGAAGTTATCTAGGTCGCGGTAGAGGGTATCCCGCGCAAGATAATAATGACGCAGGAAACTGATTTCCGCGAACGTTGCAGGCCAAACGGAAGCAGACAATACATACCGACCCCGAATTAAGAAAAAGTACTGAACTGACAATAATGTTATGAGACAGGTTAGAGACAGGCGTGGAACGACGCAACGTGTTGTTGCGAAACAAGCGTCAGGTGCAAGCGAGGATGAGTCATCTTTGCCGAGCAGAGCGATTCATGTTAACAGGCGAGTGGAGCATCAGAGGGCAATGGCCCAGCCTAGCAGAACAGCTGTTCAGAGAGAAGCCGCTAGCAATGCGGCAGCATTAGATACGAACACTGCCGTAAGAACTGGTGCATACATTACGGGTGGTAATTCCGTGGCGAAGGAAATAGTAGATGAAACGATGGAGACACAGAGAGGCGCGGTTAGCAGTGTTAGCAAAAAATTACATGGCGAGAAAGAACTAGCAGAAGTAACTAATTGGTGTGTGCAGATCGACGATCTGTACAAGGGCCTCAAGCAATGTGAGTTGGAAGATTTTAAGAAGGAGTATGAGGCAAGGAAATTGATTAGTGAAAAAGGAGATAATAGGGACGTTGATAAGGTGACGTGGCCCAAAGTTGAAGAGGAGAGAGTAAACAGCGCCGCGCTGAGTACGCGTGCTGCGATAGGACGATGATTAAAGATAGGAAGGAATTGGAGGATGAAATACTAAGCATTGACGAGGACGTAACTTCTGTTAACGATCCACAAACAGTACGAGCTGCTACCGAAAAGCGCTGTGAGGAAGAGGCAGGTGATTACCTGAAAGTAATTGAAGTCTACGAGGATTACACGAAATATAAATTAACAGTAGATGTGAGTAAAGCTGATAATGAGGACGTTTTGCCGAAAGAGGATACTGAGTTAAAATCTAAACCGGACGAAAACGCAGAGGAAGAACTTAGTGCCTGTCTCAGAAAAGCTTTTATGTTAGAACCTGAAAGCGATCCAGAATGGGCGGATTCTGATGATAGTTCAGATGACGAATATTTCGGTACTGGTGAAAATAATGGGGATGCAGCTAATTGCGATATTGTACCTAATGATGACGAAGTTTCAAAACAAAATCCAGATGTTGAGACTGAACAAAGAAAGAAAGAGCCACCTGATGACTCAGTGTATATTTTGCAAAGAGTTCAAGTAAGTAAAGACTTTGAACTCCAGAAACCGAGAAAGCCGCCAGATATAAGTGGTCCACAGGTCAGGAACGTATCTTGGGATGATGTCACTGTCGACCAAGGTGCGTTGCGGAAAAAACAGGAAGGGGCATGATTTAGAGCCTGGGGCAAGTTTATATCGGACTTTGAGAATGTCTTGAACACCTTATATCATGAATCTACTGGTTTCCCACCGGAAGAAATTTTGTTAGGCAGCAGAAGTAAAAGTTTAATTGAGGAAAAACTAGAGATTCCGCCTTGTACAAGTTTAGGGTAGAGTCAAAAGAAAGAATTAGTCAGAAAAAGGGCAAAGCAAAAAGCTGAATCTAGATCTAAAAGACATGATAAAAATCTGAAAGTTTCAAAATTTAACATTATAGATTATGTTCTTTTAAAAACCCACGAAGAATCTAGTGAACTGAACCATGAAATTTCCAAATTTAAATATATTTATAATGGACCGTATGTAATACAGAACATTCCACACGATAATGCTTACTACCTGATCTACCCAAAATCCAAAAGACCTTTAGGTGTAAGAAATGTGGTGGACCTGAAACTGTATGTTCCTAGAAGTGAGTGAACTAAGTACAATCAGAAAACAATTTGCAGTAAATATGCTGTATTTTATACTGAAACTAACATATGCCAAATGTAACAAACCTTTGTAACATAGGTAGACCAATATCAGTGTACTAATGTAATTATGTGAGTTTCAGATTACCAATTGTACTATACATGTAAAGAGGTATGGAGAAAAAGCGCTGAAAATAAAGGATAAATGCTGTCAGCCAGATAAAAGATGGGACTTTCAAAAATTTAAAATGGGCAGTGTATGAGCCATATTATAAAGGACTGCCAAGCACCAAAGAGGGTAGATAAATAGTCAAAGGAGAATTGTAAAAGTGATACAGGAGATGTGACAATATGATGTGAAAAGGACTGCCCAAATCTGAATAATAGGCAGCAAATGTGTGTAGTAATTTTCTAAATTTTATTGTGTGTTTTTTTTAATAAATAAGGAAATGAACTGCCATTCAATGCAAGCAGCAACTAATTGTTTTATACTGTATATAGATATTTGTATTTGCTTTTGTAAATAAGTGTTTGTGTTCCAAATTTGGGTTTTATTTGTCTAAAAAATTGAACAATGATGAATAATATGCTACTTAAATAATGTTGTGATAGGAGGTTGGACTGTGCCAAAGGCACTTAAGCAAACGACAGGTAAATGTTCTTGATATGTTAAAAATTTATAGACTTATGTCAAGTGAGTGAAAGGAGGTTTGTGGTATAAATTTTTTTTTGATGGGACAATCACACAAAGATTCAGAACCACTGTATAAATATAAAGTTCAGTGTTCCCATCAAATTTGCACTTAGTGAAATTTAATGGAAACAGGGGCATGTGTAACAACACTAACGTTATGCTACTGTATTTGTAATAAATTTTATTCTTCTGAATTTCGATAAATTCGTATAATCGATATTCTGGTTTTATTTATTTTTTGTTTCATGACATTATGTTGAAAAAGCTATAAACAAATTTCGATGTAAATTTTAAAATTTATGTCAAATTTCAAGTAATGTTGTAATCGAAGGGAAGTGTATCTAATGTTGAAACTATTGTAAGATGTGAAAGTTGTATTTGTACGCCTGGTCCATACGTAGGCAATGTATTAAAATATGTGGAATGTAAAACCTTTGGTGAATACCCTGTATGTAGGGGAGCAGGAAAAGGTGGAGGCAGGCGAGTGCGGGAAAATGCACACGGACATGGGACGGCATAACGGGCTCAGCAGTAGTAGTCGGAGTTGGGAATCGATCTGAGAAACACGTGCTGGATCGAGGAGGCTCTCCTGGAAAAAAGTGGTTTCGTTGAGCCTCGGATGCGCTGTTTCCGACGTCTATACAGCATGACAATATTCCATAGGCACTAAATGGAAAAGCATTGCGACGCCATGAAGAAGTAAAGTGCCGATATTTCATGAGCCATTGCTGTAATTGCACGTGTGCTTTGTGCCTCGCCACCTCGCTGCCTGCCGACCGCCTCATCGATACAAACAGGTTGAAACTTTCAGTACTGTACTCGTGTGGACCAGTGTCACTTTTGCTACATACTGTTCAATAATAACTTAAATTTTACCAGAACTGTCCTATCAATTAATTATCATCACAACTAACCTAGACAGGGTCCTTTCCACATGTTGTGCAATCCGAGTATCCCAAGATGAAGATTTAAAGTTTATGTTAATAATAATTACCTGCAGCCCTATCTATGTTAGAATGATGTTTAAAGAACTTTGTTGTTAATGAAATATTGGACGAATAATATAGGTATGACCAAGTTGGAAGATAATATTGAAATTGGTTTATTAATGAAGTTTATTTAAATTGAGACAAAAATAACGGTAGTTAAATGAGCAGGAAATAAGACAAAAAGAGTGAGCAAATCATATTTTGGAAATCTTGAATGCTTAATTCTTCCAATAATTAAAATTCCATTGCCGTGATCATAACTGTTTCAGGGTCTCCCACCCACTTTCTTTCTTTTCTATTTATTTAAATCCTGAAGTGTACAGAACTGCTTTGATCAGCAAAGTTAAAGTCAATATAAAACCTACATTTATCAGTGTTCTACCCTTCTTAAAATTGACATTGTATGTGTGTTTCAAAAGTGCTGTTTCTAGGGTAACCTATGCCTGATTTCAGTCGGATCAATAGACAAAACGCAGTTTGTAGTAATCATTATAGTATAATGTTGTGTATTTATAGCTTGTCCAAATTAGTACAGAAAGTGAAAATATTAGTTCAGTAGATTTTTCTGGTTCTAAAGTTTACCATATAATGCAGTATTACTACGTGTTGTTATGCTTGTACGTACATCCACTTGTACAGGGAAAAACTCACTTAATGCCTAATTAGGCTGGCGACCATATTATTAACAATTGGTAGCATCTGCTGTGTATGTTTCTTGCCCGTCCTAACGTGTAGTTGCACTTTAGATTTGCTTGACGTATCATTGTTGTTACTGAGTGGGTGTAAGTCTGATTTTGCCTCCATTCAGGTACACGCGGTCAGACATATTTACTAAAATCCTTCCTTATAAGGTGAAGCCTGTCAACTTACCATAGTACAGGCTTTAAAGAGTTAACGTACGCCAGAGCGTAGGCGTTACAAGTGGCTTCCCGGTGACAGGACATCCACTTGTTGTCGGTCACAAATTAATGTGAATACCGAGCAGTGGTTGTTGAGTGGCACGAATTGTAATAGTATTCAGTAAAATAAATAGCAGTGAACGTCAAGTACGGTAGTGTGGTGTAGCTTGCATTCAGTATGGACAGGAAAGTAGACAAGGTAGATGTGCCGAGCGTAATGGAAGATGCGCATGGCAATAGCAGGAGTTTAAGCGGCCAGATAACAGATGGCGTTAGCGGAAGACAGTTGGCGTACATACAATATCATGAACATGTTAATAAACAGATTGAAATGTGAGACTGCCTCGAACACAGCAAGGGATAAAACAAGAAGTAGGGGATGACTTTGTAGATGATAGTGGGTACGTGAACGAATCCACTGACATGTTTGATTCACCACAGATAAAGAAAGAACCGAAAGAAACTTTTGATGTAGGATCGGAACACACCGATTCCGTAGAGCAAAGCAGTGTGAAAATTTTAAGCGTGAACGATTTATTTGAACAATTAACAAAACAAATTGCAGGACAGAAAGATCAGCTTAAAACACATGTTGCCGAGCAGCTCAAAACACAGAATGATCAGCTTAGAACACACGTTGATCAGCTCAAAGTACAGGTCGAAGAACAAGGAATTAAAATTAGTAAACAAATAGAACAGGTAGAACAAAAAGTGGGTAGTTTAAGCTCTGTGGTAAATACTATGAAATTTGAAATTGACACAATTAACAAAAATATGGATACTATGCAGGGGGAAATTGACAACATTAACAGATTTGATGTTGAAATTCTTAACATACAAGAGAAAGTAGAGCCTCTGGTTGAAACAAAAGTAGACGAAAAAGTTTTCGGTCTTAAAACTGAGCTCGTAAACGAATGTCAACACGGAATATCACAGTTGAAAAAGGTAGTTTCAGACACTGAAAGAAATTTAGGCGAAAAATTTACCGGACATGTACAAAAGTGTGAACAAAATACATCGAAAATTCAAGGCAAAATTTTCGATCTTGAGAATAAAATCAAAGATAGGCCTGGTGTCGTCTGTAATGGCACACCACTTACGAAGCTATTGGAAGGTGAGGAACGCTTCGATCCCGCCAAGAAACATAACGGATGGCATCTGTTAGATTTAATCAAAATTGCGAGAGAATAATTCCTGAACGCTTGTCTGATCAGGAAAAGATAAACGTAGTAATTACCGCCTTCGCAGGTGACGCTAAGCGCTGGGGAATTAATTTGAATACCGAACGAATGACGTTCGAAGAATTTAAGCAAAAGTGTACGGAAGAATATTGGTCCGAACAAAAACAGGATCATTTGTGGCGCGAATTTATCATGGCCAAACTCCATGATAACAGGGGCAGGAAATCTTTAAAAGATTTCTGCGAATATTGGTACCGAAAATTGACGCATTTAAGAGGGAGAAGATACGATTCAGAAATAATATGGGAGCTATATAAAAAGCTTCCAGGAGATTCAAAGAGATACGTGGGAAGCAATCATCGCAGCTTCCAAGCGTTTCTCGAAAGGGTCGAAGACGAAGACCACTGGCGCGAAAATCGTGCCAATTACCAGAATGTTGGCAATAGAAATAATCGTAATAGGGACGAGAGAAATGACGGCGAAGGGTTTCGCGTCAACGTGATACAGAGAGGAAGAGGCAGAGGCAGAGGAAGGGGAAGTTATCTAGGTCGCGGTAGAGGGTATCCCGCGCAAGATAATAATGACGCAGGAAACTGATTTCCGCGAACGTTGCAGGCCAAACGGAAGCAGACAATACATACCGACCCCGAATTAAGAAAAAGTACTGAACTGACAATAATGTTATGAGACAGGTTAGAGACAGGCGTGGAACGACGCAACGTGTTGTTGCGAAACAAGCGTCAGGTGCAAGCGAGGATGAGTCATCTTTGCCGAGCAGAGCGATTCATGTTAACAGGCGAGTGGAGCATCAGAGGGCAATGGCCCAGCCTAGCAGAACAGCTGTTCAGAGAGAAGCCGCTAGCAATGCGGCAGCATTAGATACGAACACTGCCGTAAGAACTGGTGCATACATTACGGGTGGTAATTCCGTGGCGAAGGAAATAGTAGATGAAACGATGGAGACACAGAGAGGCGCGGTTAGCAGTGTTAGCAAAAAATTACATGGCGAGAAAGAACTAGCAGAAGTAACTAATTGGTGTGTGCAGATCGACGATCTGTACAAGGGCCTCAAGCAATGTGAGTGGGAAGATTTTAAGAAGGAGTATGAGGCAAGGAAATTGATTAGTGAAAAAGGAGATAATAGGGACGTTGATAAGGTGACGTGGCCCAAAGTTGAAGAGGAGAGAGTAAACAGCGCCGCGCTGAGTACGCGTGCTGCCGATAGGACGATGATTAAAGATAGGAAGGAATTGGAGGATGAAATACTAAGCATTGACGAGGACGTAACGTCTGTTAACGATCCACAAACAGTACGAGCTGCTACCGAAAAGCGCTGTGAGGAAGAGGCAGGTGATTACCTGAAAGTAATTGAAGTCTACGAGGATTACACGAAATATAAATTAACAGTAGATGTGAGTAAAGCTGATAATGAGGACGTTTTGCCGAAAGAGGATACTGAGTTAAAATCTAAACCGGACGAAAACGCAGAGGAAGAACTTAGTGCCTGTCTCAGAAAAGCTTTTATGTTAGAACCTGAAAGCGATCCAGAATGGGCGGATTCTGATGATAGTTCAGATGACGAATATTTCGGTACTGGTGAAAATAATGGGGATGCAGCTAATTGCGATATTGTACCTAATGATGACGAAGTTTCAAAACAAAATCCAGATGTTGAGACTGAACAAAGAAAGAAAGAGCCACCTGATGACTCAGTGTATATTTTGCAAAGAGTTCAAGTAAGTAAAGACTTTGAACTCCAGAAACCGAGAAAGCCGCCAGATATAAGTGGTCCACAGGTCAGGAACGTATCTTGGGATGATGTCACTGTCGACCAAGGTGCGTTGCGGAAAAAACAGGAAGGGGCATGATTTAGAGCCTGGGGCAAGTTTATATCGGACTTTGAGAATGTCTTGAACACCTTATATCATGAATCTACTGGTTTCCCACCGGAAGAAATTTTGTTAGGCAGCAGAAGTAAAAGTTTAATTGAGGAAAAACTAGAGATTCCGCCTTGTACAAGTTTAGGGTAGAGTCAAAAGAAAGAATTAGTCAGAAAAAGGGCAAAGCAAAAAGCTGAATCTAGATCTAAAAGACATGATAAAAATCTGAAAGTTTCAAAATTTAACATTATAGATTATGTTCTTTTAAAAACCCACGAAGAATCTAGTGAACTGAACCATGAAATTTCCAAATTTAAATATATTTATAATGGACCGTATGTAATACAGAACATTCCACACGATAATGCTTACTACCTGATCTACCCAAAATCCAAAAGACCTTTAGGTGTAAGAAATGTGGTGGACCTGAAACTGTATGTTCCTAGAAGTGAGTGAACTAAGTACAATCAGAAAACAATTTGCAGTAAATATGCTGTATTTTATACTGAAACTAACATATGCCAAATGTAACAAACCTTTGTAACATAGGTAGACCAATATCAGTGTACTAATGTAATTATGTGAGTTTCAGATTACCAATTGTACTATACATGTAAAGAGGTATGGAGAAAAAGCGCTGAAAATAAAGGATAAATGCTGTCAGCCAGATAAAAGATGGGACTTTCAAAAATTTAAAATGGGCAGTGTATGAGCCATATTATAAAGGACTGCCAAGCACCAAAGAGGGTAGATAAATAGTCAAAGGAGAATTGTAAAAGTGATACAGGAGATGTGACAATATGATGTGAAAAGGACTGCCCAAATCTGAATAATAGGCAGCAAATGTGTGTAGTAATTTTCTAAATTTTATTGTGTGTTTTTTTTAATAAATAAGGAAATGAACTGCCATTCAATGCAAGCAGCAACTAATTGTTTTATACTGTATATAGATATTTGTATTTGCTTTTGTAAATAAGTGTTTGTGTTCCAAATTTGGGTTTTATTTGTCTAAAAAATTGAACAATGATGAATAATATGCTACTTAAATAATGTTGTGATAGGAGGTTGGACTGTGCCAAAGGCACTTAAGCAAACGACAGGTAAATGTTCTTGATATGTTAAAAATTTATAGACTTATGTCAAGTGAGTGAAAGGAGGTTTGTGGTATAAATTTTTTTTTGATGGGACAATCACACAAAGATTCAGAACCACTGTATAAATATAAAGTTCAGTGTTCCCATCAAATTTGCACTTAGTGAAATTTAATGGAAACAGGGGCATGTGTAACAACACTAACGTTATGCTACTGTATTTGTAATAAATTTTATTCTTCTGAATTTCGATAAATTCGTATAATCGATATTCTGGTTTTATTTATTTTTTGTTTCATGACATTATGTTGAAAAAGCTATAAACAAATTTCGATGTAAATTTTAAAATTTATGTCAAATTTCAAGTAATGTTGTAATCGAAGGGAAGTGTATCTAATGTTGAAACTATTGTAAGATGTGAAAGTTGTATTTGTACGCCTGGTCCATACGTAGGCAATGTATTAAAATATGTGGAATGTAAAACCTTTGGTGAATACCCTGTATGTAGGGGAGCAGGAAAAGGTGGAGGCAGGCGAGTGCGGGAAAATGCACACGGACATGGGACGGCATAACGGGCTCAGCAGTAGTAGTCGGAGTTGGGAATCGATCTGAGAAACACGTGCTGGATCGAGGAGGCTCTCCTGGAAAAAAGTGGTTTCGTTGAGCCTCGGATGCGCTGTTTCCGACGTCTATACAGCATGACAATATTCCATAGGCACTAAATGGAAAAGCATTGCGACGCCATGAAGAAGTAAAGTGCCGATATTTCATGAGCCATTGCTGTAATTGCACGTGTGCTTTGTGCCTCGCCACCTCGCTGCCTGCCGACCGCCTCATCGATACAAACAGGTTGAAACTTTCAGTACTGTACTCGTGTGGACCAGTGTCACTTTTGCTACATACTGTTCAATAATAACTTAAATTTTACCAGAACTGTCCTATCAATTAATTATCATCACAACTAACCTAGACAGGGTCCTTTCCACATGTTGTGCAATCCGAGTATCCCAAGATGAAGATTTAAAGTTTATGTTAATAATAATTACCTGCAGCCCTATCTATGTTAGAATGATGTTTAAAGAACTTTGTTGTTAATGAAATATTGGACGAATAATATAGGTATGACCAAGTTGGAAGATAATATTGAAATTGGTTTATTAATGAAGTTTATTTAAATTGAGACAAAAATAACGGTAGTTAAATGAGCAGGAAATAAGACAAAAAGAGTGAGCAAATCATATTTTGGAAATCTTGAATGCTTAATTCTTCCAATAATTAAAATTCCATTGCCGTGATCATAACTGTTTCAGGGTCTCCCACCCACTTTCTTTCTTTTCTATTTATTTAAATCCTGAAGTGTACAGAACTGCTTTGATCAGCAAAGTTAAAGTCAATATAAAACCTACATTTATCAGTGTTCTACCCTTCTTAAAATTGACATTGTATGTGTGTTTCAAAAGTGCTGTTTCTAGGGTAACCTATGCCTGATTTCAGTCGGATCAATAGACAAAACGCAGTTTGTAGTAATCATTATAGTATAATGTTGTGTATTTATAGCTTGTCCAAATTAGTACAGAAAGTGAAAATATTAGTTCAGTAGATTTTTCTGGTTCTAAAGTTTACCATATAATGCAGTATTACTACGTGTTGTTATGCTTGTACGTACATCCACTTGTACAGGGAAAAACTCACTTAATGCCTAATTAGGCTGGCGACCATATTATTAACAATTGGTAGCATCTGCTGTGTATGTTTCTTGCCCGTCCTAACGTGTAGTTGCACTTTAGATTTGCTTGACGTATCATTGTTGTTACTGAGTGGGTGTAAGTCTGATTTTGCCTCCATTCAGGTACACGCGGTCAGACATATTTACTAAAATCCTTCCTTATAAGGTGAAGCCTGTCAACTTACCATAGTACAGGCTTTAAAGAGTTAACGTACGCCAGAGCGTAGGCGTTACAAGTGGCTTCCCGGTGACAGGACATCCACTTGTTGTCGGTCACAAATTAATGTGAATACCGAGCAGTGGTTGTTGAGTGGCACGAATTGTAATAGTATTCAGTAAAATAAATAGCAGTGAACGTCAAGTACGGTAGTGTGGTGTAGCTTGCATTCAGTATGGACAGGAAAGTAGACAAGGTAGATGTGCCGAGCGTAATGGAAGATGCGCATGGCAATAGCAGGAGTTTAAGCGGCCAGATAACAGATGGCGTTAGCGGAAGACAGTTGGCGTACATACAATATCATGAACATGTTAATAAACAGATTGAAATGTGAGACTGCCTCGAACACAGCAAGGGATAAAACAAGAAGTAGGGGATGACTTTGTAGATGATAGTGGGTACGTGAACGAATCCACTGACATGTTTGATTCACCACAGATAAAGAAAGAACCGAAAGAAACTTTTGATGTAGGATCGGAACACACCGATTCCGTAGAGCAAAGCAGTGTGAAAATTTTAAGCGTGAACGATTTATTTGAACAATTAACAAAACAAATTGCAGGACAGAAAGATCAGCTTAAAACACATGTTGCCGAGCAGCTCAAAACACAGAATGATCAGCTTAGAACACACGTTGATCAGCTCAAAGTACAGGTCGAAGAACAAGGAATTAAAATTAGTAAACAAATAGAACAGGTAGAACAAAAAGTGGGTAGTTTAAGCTCTGTGGTAAATACTATGAAATTTGAAATTGACACAATTAACAAAAATATGGATACTATGCAGGGGGAAATTGACAACATTAACAGATTTGATGTTGAAATTCTTAACATACAAGAGAAAGTAGAGCCTCTGGTTGAAACAAAAGTAGACGAAAAAGTTTTCGGTCTTAAAACTGAGCTCGTAAACGAATGTCAACACGGAATATCACAGTTGAAAAAGGTAGTTTCAGACACTGAAAGAAATTTAGGCGAAAAATTTACCGGACATGTACAAAAGTGTGAACAAAATACATCGAAAATTCAAGGCAAAATTTTCGATCTTGAGAATAAAATCAAAGATAGGCCTGGTGTCGTCTGTAATGGCACACCACTTACGAAGCTATTGGAAGGTGAGGAACGCTTCGATCCCGCCAAGAAACATAACGGATGGCATCTGTTAGATTTAATCAAAATTGCGAGAGAATAATTCCTGAACGCTTGTCTGATCAGGAAAAGATAAACGTAGTAATTACCGCCTTCGCAGGTGACGCTAAGCGCTGGGGAATTAATTTGAATACCGAACGAATGACGTTCGAAGAATTTAAGCAAAAGTGTACGGAAGAATATTGGTCCGAACAAAAACAGGATCATTTGTGGCGCGAATTTATCATGGCCAAACTCCATGATAACAGGGGCAGGAAATCTTTAAAAGATTTCTGCGAATATTGGTACCGAAAATTGACGCATTTAAGAGGGAGAAGATACGATTCAGAAATAATATGGGAGCTATATAAAAAGCTTCCAGGAGATTCAAAGAGATACGTGGGAAGCAATCATCGCAGCTTCCAAGCGTTTCTCGAAAGGGTCGAAGACGAAGACCACTGGCGCGAAAATCGTGCCAATTACCAGAATGTTGGCAATAGAAATAATCGTAATAGGGACGAGAGAAATGACGGCGAAGGGTTTCGCGTCAACGTGATACAGAGAGGAAGAGGCAGAGGCAGAGGAAGGGGAAGTTATCTAGGTCGCGGTAGAGGGTATCCCGCGCAAGATAATAATGACGCAGGAAACTGATTTCCGCGAACGTTGCAGGCCAAACGGAAGCAGACAATACATACCGACCCCGAATTAAGAAAAAGTACTGAACTGACAATAATGTTATGAGACAGGTTAGAGACAGGCGTGGAACGACGCAACGTGTTGTTGCGAAACAAGCGTCAGGTGCAAGCGAGGATGAGTCATCTTTGCCGAGCAGAGCGATTCATGTTAACAGGCGAGTGGAGCATCAGAGGGCAATGGCCCAGCCTAGCAGAACAGCTGTTCAGAGAGAAGCCGCTAGCAATGCGGCAGCATTAGATACGAACACTGCCGTAAGAACTGGTGCATACATTACGGGTGGTAATTCCGTGGCGAAGGAAATAGTAGATGAAACGATGGAGACACAGAGAGGCGCGGTTAGCAGTGTTAGCAAAAAATTACATGGCGAGAAAGAACTAGCAGAAGTAACTAATTGGTGTGTGCAGATCGACGATCTGTACAAGGGCCTCAAGCAATGTGAGTGGGAAGATTTTAAGAAGGAGTATGAGGCAAGGAAATTGATTAGTGAAAAAGGAGATAATAGGGACGTTGATAAGGTGACGTGGCCCAAAGTTGAAGAGGAGAGAGTAAACAGCGCCGCGCTGAGTACGCGTGCTGCCGATAGGACGATGATTAAAGATAGGAAGGAATTGGAGGATGAAATACTAAGCATTGACGAGGACGTAACTTCTGTTAACGATCCACAAACAGTACGAGCTGCTACCGAAAAGCGCTGTGAGGAAGAGGCAGGTGATTACCTGAAAGTAATTGAAGTCTACGAGGATTACACGAAATATAAATTAACAGTAGATGTGAGTAAAGCTGATAATGAGGACGTTTTGCCGAAAGAGGATACTGAGTTAAAATCTAAACCGGACGAAAACGCAGAGGAAGAACTTAGTGCCTGTCTCAGAAAAGCTTTTATGTTAGAACCTGAAAGCGATCCAGAATGGGCGGATTCTGATGATAGTTCAGATGACGAATATTTCGGTACTGGTGAAAATAATGGGGATGCAGCTAATTGCGATATTGTACCTAATGATGACGAAGTTTCAAAACAAAATCCAGATGTTGAGACTGAACAAAGAAAGAAAGAGCCACCTGATGACTCAGTGTATATTTTGCAAAGAGTTCAAGTAAGTAAAGACTTTGAACTCCAGAAACCGAGAAAGCCGCCAGATATAAGTGGTCCACAGGTCAGGAACGTATCTTGGGATGATGTCACTGTCGACCAAGGTGCGTTGCGGAAAAAACAGGAAGGGGCATGATTTAGAGCCTGGGGCAAGTTTATATCGGACTTTGAGAATGTCTTGAACACCTTATATCATGAATCTACTGGTTTCCCACCGGAAGAAATTTTGTTAGGCAGCAGAAGTAAAAGTTTAATTGAGGAAAAACTAGAGATTCCGCCTTGTACAAGTTTAGGGTAGAGTCAAAAGAAAGAATTAGTCAGAAAAAGGGCAAAGCAAAAAGCTGAATCTAGATCTAAAAGACATGATAAAAATCTGAAAGTTTCAAAATTTAACATTATAGATTATGTTCTTTTAAAAACCCACGAAGAATCTAGTGAACTGAACCATGAAATTTCCAAATTTAAATATATTTATAATGGACCGTATGTAATACAGAACATTCCACACGATAATGCTTACTACCTGATCTACCCAAAATCCAAAAGACCTTTAGGTGTAAGAAATGTGGTGGACCTGAAACTGTATGTTCCTAGAAGTGAGTGAACTAAGTACAATCAGAAAACAATTTGCAGTAAATATGCTGTATTTTATACTGAAACTAACATATGCCAAATGTAACAAACCTTTGTAACATAGGTAGACCAATATCAGTGTACTAATGTAATTATGTGAGTTTCAGATTACCAATTGTACTATACATGTAAAGAGGTATGGAGAAAAAGCGCTGAAAATAAAGGATAAATGCTGTCAGCCAGATAAAAGATGGGACTTTCAAAAATTTAAAATGGGCAGTGTATGAGCCATATTATAAAGGACTGCCAAGCACCAAAGAGGGTAGATAAATAGTCAAAGGAGAATTGTAAAAGTGATACAGGAGATGTGACAATATGATGTGAAAAGGACTGCCCAAATCTGAATAATAGGCAGCAAATGTGTGTAGTAATTTTCTAAATTTTATTGTGTGTTTTTTTTAATAAATAAGGAAATGAACTGCCATTCAATGCAAGCAGCAACTAATTGTTTTATACTGTATATAGATATTTGTATTTGCTTTTGTAAATAAGTGTTTGTGTTCCAAATTTGGGTTTTATTTGTCTAAAAAATTGAACAATGATGAATAATATGCTACTTAAATAATGTTGTGATAGGAGGTTGGACTGTGCCAAAGGCACTTAAGCAAACGACAGGTAAATGTTCTTGATATGTTAAAAATTTATAGACTTATGTCAAGTGAGTGAAAGGAGGTTTGTGGTATAAATTTTTTTTTGATGGGACAATCACACAAAGATTCAGAACCACTGTATAAATATAAAGTTCAGTGTTCCCATCAAATTTGCACTTAGTGAAATTTAATGGAAACAGGGGCATGTGTAACAACACTAACGTTATGCTACTGTATTTGTAATAAATTTTATTCTTCTGAATTTCGATAAATTCGTATAATCGATATTCTGGTTTTATTTATTTTTTGTTTCATGACATTATGTTGAAAAAGCTATAAACAAATTTCGATGTAAATTTTAAAATTTATGTCAAATTTCAAGTAATGTTGTAATCGAAGGGAAGTGTATCTAATGTTGAAACTATTGTAAGATGTGAAAGTTGTATTTGTACGCCTGGTCCATACGTAGGCAATGTATTAAAATATGTGGAATGTAAAACCTTTGGTGAATACCCTGTATGTAGGGGAGCAGGAAAAGGTGGAGGCAGGCGAGTGCGGGAAAATGCACACGGACATGGGACGGCATAACGGGCTCAGCAGTAGTAGTCGGAGTTGGGAATCGATCTGAGAAACACGTGCTGGATCGAGGAGGCTCTCCTGGAAAAAAGTGGTTTCGTTGAGCCTCGGATGCGCTGTTTCCGACGTCTATACAGCATGACAATATTCCATAGGCACTAAATGGAAAAGCATTGCGACGCCATGAAGAAGTAAAGTGCCGATATTTCATGAGCCATTGCTGTAATTGCACGTGTGCTTTGTGCCTCGCCACCTCGCTGCCTGCCGACCGCCTCATCGATACAAACAGGTTGAAACTTTCAGTACTGTACTCGTGTGGACCAGTGTCACTTTTGCTACATACTGTTCAATAATAACTTAAATTTTACCAGAACTGTCCTATCAATTAATTATCATCACAACTAACCTAGACAGGGTCCTTTCCACATGTTGTGCAATCCGAGTATCCCAAGATGAAGATTTAAAGTTTATGTTAATAATAATTACCTGCAGCCCTATCTATGTTAGAATGATGTTTAAAGAACTTTGTTGTTAATGAAATATTGGACGAATAATATAGGTATGACCAAGTTGGAAGATAATATTGAAATTGGTTTATTAATGAAGTTTATTTAAATTGAGACAAAAATAACGGTAGTTAAATGAGCAGGAAATAAGACAAAAAGAGTGAGTAAATCATATTTTGGAAATCTTGAATGCTTAATTCTTCCAATAATTAAAATTCCATTGCCGTGATCATAACTGTTTCAGGGTCTCCCACCCACTTTCTTTCTTTTCTATTTATTTAAATCCTGAAGTGTACAGAACTGCTTTGATCAGCAAAGTTAAAGTCAATATAAAACCTACATTTATCAGTGTTCTACCCTTCTTAAAATTGACATTGTATGTGTGTTTCAAAAGTGCTGTTTCTAGGGTAACCTATGCCTGATTTCAGTCGGATCAATAGACAAAACGCAGTTTGTAGTAATCATTATAGTATAATGTTGTGTATTTATAGCTTGTCCAAATTAGTACAGAAAGTGAAAATATTAGTTCAGTAGATTTTTCTGGTTCTAAAGTTTACCATATAATGCAGTATTACTACGTGTTGTTATGCTTGTACGTACATCCACTTGTACAGGGAAAAACTCACTTAATGCCTAATTAGGCTGGCGACCATATTATTAACAATTGGTAGCATCTGCTGTGTATGTTTCTTGCCCGTCCTAACGTGTAGTTGCACTTTAGATTTGCTTGACGTATCATTGTTGTTACTGAGTGGGTGTAAGTCTGATTTTGCCTCCATTCAGGTACACGCGGTCAGACATATTTACTAAAATCCTTCCTTATAAGGTGAAGCCTGTCAACTTACCATAGTACAGGCTTTAAAGAGTTAACGTACGCCAGAGCGTAGGCGTTACAAGTGGCTTCCCGGTGACAGGACATCCACTTGTTGTCGGTCACAAATTAATGTGAATACCGAGCAGTGGTTGTTGAGTGGCACGAATTGTAATAGTATTCAGTAAAATAAATAGCAGTGAACGTCAAGTACGGTAGTGTGGTGTAGCTTGCATTCAGTATGGACAGGAAAGTAGACAAGGTAGATGTGCCGAGCGTAATGGAAGGTGCGCATGGCAATAGCAGGAGTTTAAGCGGCCAGATAACAGATGGCGTTAGCGGAAGACAGTTGGCGTACATACAATATCATGAACATGTTAATAAACAGATTGAAATGTGAGACTGCCTCGAACACAGCAAGGGATAAAACAAGAAGTAGGGGATGACTTTGTAGATGATAGTGGGTACGTGAACGAATCCACTGACATGTTTGATTCACCACAGATAAAGAAAGAACCGAAAGAAACTTTTGATGTAGGATCGGAACACACCGATTCCGTAGAGCAAAGCAGTGTGAAAATTTTAAGCGTGAACGATTTATTTGAACAATTAACAAAACAAATTGCAGGACAGAAAGATCAGCTTAAAACACATGTTGCCGAGCAGCTCAAAACACAGAATGATCAGCTTAGAACACACGTTGATCAGCTCAAAGTACAGGTCGAAGAACAAGGAATTAAAATTAGTAAACAAATAGAACAGGTAGAACAAAAAGTGGGTAGTTTAAGCTCTGTGGTAAATACTATGAAATTTGAAATTGACACAATTAACAAAAATATGGATACTATGCAGGGGGAAATTGACAACATTAACAGATTTGATGTTGAAATTCTTAACATACAAGAGAAAGTAGAGCCTCTGGTTGAAACAAAAGTAGACGAAAAAGTTTTCGGTCTTAAAACTGAGCTCGTAAACGAATGTCAACACGGAATATCACAGTTGAAAAAGGTAGTTTCAGACACTGAAAGAAATTTAGGCGAAAAATTTACCGGACATGTACAAAAGTGTGAACAAAATACATCGAAAATTCAAGGCAAAATTTTCGATCTTGAGAATAAAATCAAAGATAGGCCTGGTGTCGTCTGTAATGGCACACCACTTACGAAGCTATTGGAAGGTGAGGAACGCTTCGATCCCGCCAAGAAACATAACGGATGGCATCTGTTAGATTTAATCAAAATTGCGAGAGAATAATTCCTGAACGCTTGTCTGATCAGGAAAAGATAACCGTAGTAATTACCGCCTTCGCAGGTGACGCTAAGCGCTGGGGAATTAATTTGAATACCGAACGAATGACGTTCGAAGAATTTAAGCAAAAGTGTACGGAAGAATATTGGTCCGAACAAAAACAGGATCATTTGTGGCGCGAATTTATCATGGCCAAACTCCATGATAACAGGGGCAGGAAATCTTTAAAAGATTTCTGCGAATATTGGTACCGAAAATTGACGCATTTAAGAGGGAGAAGATACGATTCAGAAATAATATGGGAGCTATATAAAAAGCTTCCAGGAGATTCAAAGAGATACGTGGGAAGCAATCATCGCAGCTTCCAAGCGTTTCTCGAAAGGGTCGAAGACGAAGACCACTGGCGCGAAAGTCGTGCCAATTACCAGAATGTTGGCAATAGAAATAATCGTAATAGGGACGAGAGAAATGACGGCGAAGGGTTTCGCGTCAACGTGATACAGAGAGGAAGAGGCAGAGGCAGAGGAAGGGGAAGTTATCTAGGTCGCGGTAGAGGGTATCCCGCGCAAGATAATAATGACGCAGGAAACTGATTTCCGCGAACGTTGCAGGCCAAACGGAAGCAGACAATACATACCGACCCCGAATTAAGAAAAAGTACTGAACTGACAATAATGTTATGAGACAGGTTAGAGACAGGCGTGGAACGACGCAACGTGTTGTTGCGAAACAAGCGTCAGGTGCAAGCGAGGATGAGTCATCTTTGCCGAGCAGAGCGATTCATGTTAACAGGCGAGTGGAGCATCAGAGGGCAATGGCCCAGCCTAGCAGAACAGCTGTTCAGAGAGAAGCCGCTAGCAATGCGGCAGCATTAGATACGAACACTGCCGTAAGAACTGGTGCATACATTACGGGTGGTAATTCCGTGGCGAAGGAAATAGTAGATGAAACGATGGAGACACAGAGAGGCGCGGTTAGCAGTGTTAGCAAAAAATTACATGGCGAGAAAGAACTAGCAGAAGTAACTAATTGGTGTGTGCAGATCGACGATCTGTACAAGGGCCTCAAGCAATGTGAGTGGGAAGATTTTAAGAAGGAGTATGAGGCAAGGAAATTGATTAGTGAAAAAGGAGATAATAGGGACGTTGATAAGGTGACGTGGCCCAAAGTTGAAGAGGAGAGAGTAAACAGCGCCGCGCTGAGTACGCGTGCTGCCGATAGGACGATGATTAAAGATAGGAAGGAATTGGAGGATGAAATACTAAGCATTGACGAGGACGTAACTTCTGTTAACGATCCACAAACAGTACGAGCTGCTACCGAAAAGCGCTGTGAGGAAGAGGCAGGTGATTACCTGAAAGTAATTGAAGTCCACGAGGATTACACGAAATATAAATTAACAGTAGATGTGAGTAAAGCTGATAATGAGGACGTTTTGCCGAAAGAGGATACTGAGTTAAAATCTAAACCGGACGAAAACGCAGAGGAAGAACTTAGTGCCTGTCTCAGAAAAGCTTTTATGTTAGAACCTGAAAGCGATCCAGAATGGGCGGATTCTGATGATAGTTCAGATGACGAATATTTCGGTACTGGTGAAAATAATGGGGATGCAGCTAATTGCGATATTGTACCTAATGATGACGAAGTTTCAAAACAAAATCCAGATGTTGAGACTGAACAAAGAAAGAAAGAGCCACCTGATGACTCAGTGTATATTTTGCAAAGAGTTCAAGTAAGTAAAGACTTTGAACTCCAGAAACCGAGAAAGCCGCCAGATATAAGTGGTCCACAGGTCAGGAACGTATCTTGGGATGATGTCACTGTCGACCAAGGTGCGTTGCGGAAAAAACAGGAAGGGGCATGATTTAGAGCCTGGGGCAAGTTTATATCGGACTTTGAGAATGTCTTGAACACCTTACATCATGAATCTACTGGTTTCCCACCGGAAGAAATTTTGTTAGGCAGCAGAAGTAAAAGTTTAATTGAGAAAAAACTAGAGTTTCCGCCTTGTACAAGTTTGGGGTTGAGTCAAAAGAAAGAATTAGTCAGAAAATGGGCAAAGCAAAAAGCTGAATCTAGATCTAAAAGACATGATAAAAATCTGAAAGTTTCAAAATTTAACATTATAGATTATGTTCTTTTAAAAACCCACGAAGAATCTAGTGAACTGAACCATGAAATTTCCAAATTTAAATATATTTATAATGGACCGTATGTAATACAGAACATTCCACACTATAATGCTTACTACCTGATCTACCCAAAATCCAAAAGACCTTTAGGTGTAAGAATTGTGGTGGACCTGAAACTGTATGTTCCTAGAAGTGAGTGAACTAAGTACAATCAGAAAACAATTTGCAGTAAATATGCTGTATTTTATACTGAAACTAACATATGCCAAATGTAACAAACCTTTGTAACATAGGTAGACCAATATCAGTGTACTAATGTAATTATGTGAGTTTCAGATTACCAATTGTACTATACATGTAAAGAGGTATGGAGAAAAAGCGCTGAAAATAAAGGATAAATGCTGTCAGCCAGATAAAAGATGGGACTTTCAAAAATTTAAAATGGGCAGTGTATGAGCCATATTATAAAGGACTGCCAAGCACCAAAGAGGGTAGATAAATAGTCAAAGGAGAATTGTAAAAGTGATACAGGAGATGTGACAATATGATGTGAAAAGGACTGCCCAAATCTGAATAATAGGCAGCAAATGTGTGTAGTAATTTTCTAAATTTTATTGTGTGTTTTTTTTAATAAATAAGGAAATGGACTGCCATTCAATGCAAGCAGCAACTAATTGTTTTATACTGTATATAGATATTTGTATTTGCTTTTGTAAATAAGTGTTTGTGTTCCAAATTTGGGTTTTATTTGTCTAAAAAATTGAACAATGATGAATAATTTGCTACTTAAATAATGTTGTGATAGGAGGTTGGACTGTGCCAAAGGCACTTAAGCAAACGATAGGTAAATGTTCTTAATATGTTAAAAATTTATAGACTTATGTCAAGTGAGTGAAAGGAGGTTTGTGGTATAAATTTTTTTTTGATGGGACAATCACACAAAGATTCAGAACCACTGTATAAATATAAAGTTCAGTGTTCCCATCAAATTTGCACTTAGTGAAATTTAATGGAAACAGGGGCATGTGTAACAACACTAACGTTATGCTACTGTATTTGTAATAAATTTTTTTCTTCTGAATTTCGATAAATTCGTATAATCGATATTCTGGTTTTATTTATTTTTTGTTTCATGACATTATGTTGAAAAAGCTATAAACAAATTTCGATGTAAATTTTAAAATTTATGTCAAATTTCAAGTAATGTTGTAATCGAAGGGAAGTGTATCTAATGTTGAAACTATTGTAAGATGTGAAAGTTGTATTTGTACGCCTGGTCCATACGTAGGCAATGTATTAGAATATGTGGAATGTAAAACCTTTGGTGAATACCCTGTCTGTAGGGGAGCAAGAAAAGGTGGAGGTAGGCGAACGCGGGAAAATGCACACCGACACGGGACGGCATAACGGGCTCAGCAGTAGTAGTCGGAGTTGGGAAACGATCTGAGAAACACGTGCTGGATCGAGGAGGCTCTCCTGGAAAAAGTGGTTTCGTTGAGCCTCGGATGCGCTGTTTCCGACGTCTATACAGCATGACAATATTCCATAGGCACTAAATGGAAAAGCATTGCGTCGCCATGAAGAAGTATTGTGCCGCTATTTCATGAGCCATTGCTGTAGTTGCACGTGTGCTTTGTGCCTCGCCATCTCGCCGCCTGCCGACCGCCTCATCGATACGAACAGGTTGAAACTCTCAGTACTGTACTCGTGTGGACCAGTGTCACTTTTGCTACATACTGTTCAATAATAACTTAAATTTTACCAGAACTGTCCTATCAATTAATTATCATCACAACTAACCTAGACAGGGTCCTTTCCACATGTTGTGCAATCCGAGTATCCCAAGATGAAGATTTAAAGTTTATGTTAATAATAATTACCTGCAGCCCTATCTATGTTAGAATGATGTTTAAAGAACATTGTTGTTAATGAAATATTGGACGAATAATATAGGTTTGACCAAGTTGGAAGATAATATTGAATTTGGTTTAGTAATGAAGTTTATTTAAATTGAGACAAAAATAACGGTAGTTAAATGAGCAGGAATAAGACAAAAAGAGTGAGTTAATCATATTTTGGAAAACTTGAATGCTTAATTCTTTCAATAATTAAAATTCCAATGCAGTGATCATAACAGTTTCAGGGTCTCCCCACCCCTTTCTTTCTTTTCTATTTATTTAAATCCTGAAGTGTACGGAACTGCTTTGATCAGCAAAGTTAAAGTCAATATAAAACCTAAATTTATCAGTGTTCTACCCTTCTTAAAATTGACATTGTATGTGTGTTTCAAAAGTGCTGTTTCTAGGGTAACCTATGCCCGATTTCAGTCGGATCAATAGACAAAACGCAGTTTGTAGTAATCATTATAGTATAATGTTGTGTATTTATAGCTTGTCCAAATTAGTTCAGAAAGTGAAAATATTAGTTCAGTAGATTTTTCTGGTTCTAAAGTTTACCATATAATGCAGTATTACTACGTGTTGTTATGATTGTACGTACATCCACTTGTACAGGGAAAAACTCACTTAATGCCTAATTAGGCTGGCGACCGTATTATTAACAATTGGTAGCATCTGCTGTGTATGTTTCTTGCCCGTCCTAACGTGTAGTTGCACTTTAGATTTGCTTGACGTATCATTGTTGTTACTGAGTGGGTGTAAGTCTGATTTTGCCTCCATTCAGGTACACGCAGTCGACATATTTACAAAATCCTTCCTTATAAGGTGAAACCCGTCAACTTACCATAGTACAGGCTTTAAAGAGTTAACGTACGCCAGAGCGTAGGCGTTACAAGTTCTACTACAAGATCTGCATTTGTAATAACAATAAGCAAAGTTCAGGGTTAGAGGGACATGAAGAGCTGAAGCCGCCGATTAACCATAGACCTTGCCGTTGGTGGGGAGTCTTGCGTGCCTCAGCGATAAAGATAGCCGTACCGTAGGTACAACCACAATGGAGGGGTATCTGTTGAGAGGCCAGACAATCTTGCGGTTCATGAATAGGGGAAGCAGCCTTTTCAGTATCTGCAGAGGCTACAGTCTGGATGATTGACTGATCTGGCCTTGAAACACTAACCAAAACGGCCTTGCTGTGCTGGTACTGCGAACGGTTGAAAGCAAGGGGAAACTACAGTCATCATTTTTTCCCGAGGGCATGCAGCTTTACTGTATGATTAAATGATGATGGCGTCCTCTTGGGTACAATATTCGGGAGGTAAAATAGTCCCCCATTCGGATCTCCGGGCGGGGACTACTCAAGAGGACGTCGTTATCAGGAGAAGGAAAACTGGCGTTCTACGGATCGGGGCGTGGAATGTCAGATCCCTTAATCGGGTAGGTAGGTTAGAAACTTTAAAAATGGAAATGGATAGGTTAAAGTTGGATATAGTGGGAATTAGCGAAGTTCGATGGCAGTAAGAAGAAGACTTCTGGTCAGGTGAATACAGGGTTATAAATACAAAATCATATAGGGGTAATGCAGGAATAGGTTTAATAATGAGGAAAAAATAGGACTGCGGGTAAGCTACCACAAACAGCATAGTGAACGCCTTATTGCGGCCAAGATAGACGAGAAGCCCACGCCTACTACAGTAGTACAAGTTTATATGCCAATTAGCTCCGCAGATGACGAAGGAATTGAAGAAATGTGTGCAGAGACAAAAGTAATTATTCAGGTAGTGAAGGGAGATAAAAATTTAATAGTCTTGGCTGACTGGAATTCGATAGTAGGAAAAAGAAGAGAAGGCAGCGTAGTAGGTGAATCTGGATTGGGGGTAATAATTAAAGAGAAAGCCGCCTGGTAGAATTTTGCACAGAGCATAACTTAATCATAGCTAACACTTGGTTCAAGAATCATAAAAGAAGGTTGTATACATGGAAGAAACCTGGAGATACTGACATGCTTCAGATTATATAATGGTAAGACAGAGATTTAGGAACCAGATTTTAAATTGCAAGACATTTCCAGGGGCGGATGTGGACTCTGACCACAATCTATTGGTTATGAAATGTAGATTAAAAGTGAAAAAACTGCAGAACGGTGGCAATTTAAGGCGATGAGACATGGATAAACTGACTAAACCAGAGGTCGTACAGTGTTTCAAGGAGAGCATAGGGGAACAATTGACACGATTGGGGGAAAGATATACAGTAGAAGAAAAATGGATAGCTTTGAGGGATGAAGTAGTGAAGCAGCATAGAGTCTAGTAGGTGAAAAGACGAGGGTTAGTAGAAATCTTTGGGTAGCAGAACAAATATTGAATTTAATAGATGAAAGGATAAAATATAAAAATGCAGTAAATGAAGCAGGCAAAAAGGAATACATACGTCTCAAAAATGAGATCGACAGGAACTGGAAAATGGCTAAGCAGGGATGGCTAGAGGACAAATGTAAGGATGTAGAGGCTTATCTCACTAGGGGTAAGATAGATACTGCCTACAGGAAAATTAAAAAGACCTTTGGAGAAAAGGGAACCACTTGTATGAATATCAAGACCTCAGATGGAAACCAAGTTCTATACAAAGAAGGGAAAGCAAAAAAGGTGGAAGGAGTATATAGAGGGTCTATACAAGTGCGATG
The DNA here is from genome assembly GCF_023864275.1 of Schistocerca cancellata. NCBI lineage: Eukaryota > Metazoa > Arthropoda > Insecta > Orthoptera > Acrididae > Schistocerca > Schistocerca cancellata. The sequence continues at coordinate 25,040 of NW_026047100.1, forward strand.
TAATTGAGGGCAATATTATGGAAATGGAAGGGAATGTAGATGAAGATGAAATGGGAGATATGATACTGCGAGAAGAGTTAGACAGAGCACTGAAGGACATAAGTCGAAAAAAGGCCCCGGGAGTAGACAACATTCTATTAGAACTACTAACAGCCTTGGGAGAGCCAGCCCTGACAAAAATCTACCATCTGGTGAGCAAGACGTATGAGACAGGCGAAATACCCTCAGACTGCCAGAAGATTATAATAATTCCAATCCCAAAGAAAGCAGGTGTTGACAGATGTGAAAATTACGAAACTATCAGTTTAATAAGTCACGGCTGCAAAATACTAACGCGAATTCTTTACAGGCGAATGGAAAAACTAGTAGAAGTCGACCTCAGGGAAGATTAGTTTTGATTCCGTAGAAATGTTGGAACACGTGAGGCTATAGTGACCCTACAGCTTATCTTAGAAGCTAAATTAAGAAAAGGCAAACCTACGTTTCTAGCATTTGTAGCCATAGAGAAAGCTTTTGAGAATGTTGACTGGAATACCCTCTTTCAAATTCTGAAGGTGGCAGGGGTAAAATACAGGGAGCGAAAGGCTATTTACAATTTGTACAGAAACCAGATGGCAATTATAAGAGTCGAGGGAAATGAAAGTGAAGCAGTGGATGGGAAGGGAGTGAGACAGGGGTGTAGCCTCTCCCCGATGTTATTCCATCTGTATATTCAGCAAGCAGTAAAGGAAACAAAAAAAATTTGGAGGAGGTACTAAAATCCATGGAGAAGAATGAAAACTTTAAGGTTCGAAGATGACATAGTAATTCCGTCTGAGACAGCAAAGGACTTGGAAGAGCAATTGAACGGAATGGACAGTGTCTTGAAAGAAGGATATACGATGAACATCAACAAAAGCAAAACGAGGTTAATGGAATGTAGTAGAGTTAACTCGGGTGATGCTGAGAGAATTAGATTAGGAAATGAGACACTTAAAGCTGCAAAGGAGCTAAGCTATTTGGTTTAGTAAAATAACTGATTATGGTCGAAGTAGAGAGGATTTCAAATGTAGACTGGCAATAGCAAGGAAAGCGTTTCTGAAGAAGAGAAATTAGTTAACATCGAGTATAGATTTAAGTTTTAGGAAGTCGTTTCTGAAAGTATTTCTATAGATTGTAGCCATGTATGGAAGTGAAACATGGATGATTAATAGTTTAGACAAGAAGTGAATAGAAGCTTTCGCAATGTGGTGCTGCAGAGGAATGCTGAAGATTAGATGGGTCTAATGAGGAGGTATCGAATAGAAGTGGGGAGAAGAGCAGTTTGGGGCACAACTTGACTAGAACGGATCGGTTGGTATGACATGTTCTGAGGCACCAAAGGATCACCAGTTTAGTATTGGAGTGCAGCGTGGAGGGTAAAAATCGTAGAGGGAGACCTAGAGATGAATACAGTAAGCAGATTCAGAAGGATGTAGGCTGCAGTACGTACTGGGAGATGAAGCAGCTTGCACGGGATAGTGTAGCATGGCGATCTGCATCAAACCAGTCTCAGGACTGAAGACCACAGCTACAACAACAAAGAGCAGAAATCACGATATGGACAGAGGGGTGATGGAGAGAGATAGAGGGAGGGAGGTGGGTGAGAGAGAAGGTGTGCATAGAAAGGGGATGAGGTGATGCATAGAGCGAGAACTTGTAGGAGAAGAAGAAGAGAGGAGAGAGGAGAGAGGAGAAGGTAGACAGAGGTGGAAGGAGAATGAGGAGATGGACAAAGAGAGGTGAGGGGCAGATGGGTGGAGATGTGAGGTAGAATAGAACGTTTATCATGTTTTCATGCATGTCAGAAATGTGTGCTTTCTCTTTTCTTTGTTTTCCATTTAACCTGGCCTCTTCTTGTCGTGTGACTAGTGCCTCCTGTCACGTAGGCCGTTCGCCGGTTACATAACTAATGAGGAGGTGTTGAATAGAATTGCGGAGAAGAGAAATTTGTGGCACAACTCGACTAGAAGTAGGGATCGGTTGGGAGGCATCAAGGGATCACCAATTTAGTATTGGAATACAGCGTGGAGGGTTAACATCGTAAAGGGAGACCAAGAGATTAATATACTAAGCAGATTCAGAAGGATGTAGGTTGCAGAAGGTACTGGGAGATGAAGAAGCTTGCACAGGATAGTGTAGCATGGAGAGCTGCATCAAACCACTCTGTGGACTGAAGCCCACTACAACAACAACCTACATATGTACATTATTTCCCTATCTAAGGCAAATATTCGAGTTAATTTGTTGCAGCATCTTTGGAAGAAGTCAATCACTGGCGTCACCCTTGCTTTTCCTCCTGCAAGCCTTGTGTCCCGTGTTGAAAAAACAAGGCGACAACTACATTTTTTGTTCATCTTAAAAACAGGTAAACAATCTTCGAGAGAAGCAGAGAGAGTATTAATAATGAAATTAGTGAGTTTCCTTTACGGTTGGAAATGATTATTTAATGTGAGCTACAAGACATGATCATCCAGTGAGTAAGTATTACTAAATAAACGTAACACCGCAATATGGACACTATTGGAAGAAGATTTTGTTCTGTGAATAAATTAAACATTTAATAGTCGAACATGAATTATTCACATGGTACAAGGTCTTCAATGAACAGCTGGTGTGATGTGCTTACGTCTCCTATCAACTGTCCGATACAACAATGTTGGTAATACTACCTTGAAAAATTATACATCCATCTGAGTTGTGTGCACAGTTGAGTTTACCACTCTTACAATTCATGACCGGATGTCGGCGATGGAGCATTGACGATTACCAGGACTCGTACACATCCCTTTAATTTCTGATCCGGAAAGACGACTGACTAGTTTTACAGAGAAGGGTTTAGTGGCAGGTCTCATATCAACGATAGATAATTCATTACCGTGGATATAAAGTTAGTAGATACTGTGTCTGTCAAGTCATGGTGAGCTAGTCAATGTTCTCAATGAAGAACAGAATGTGTAGCACTTCACTGACAGACGCTCAGTACAACAAATGTTCCCCTTCAGTCACACGTGGACTCAGAGAGATTTTCGCGAAAACCACAAAAGACGGACAGATACAGTGTATGTGAAGTGATTCCTTCGCCCTGAAAGGGCTGTTCCGTGTAAGGCGCGACTGACAGTAGAGAGGTGCCGCGAAACTTCGAGCGCCTGGGGCCCTTCGACGGGCCCTTTAGAGGCTTTCCCATTACGAAAAAGTGGGACTGTAGTTGGGTGTTCGTAGTGGGTTTCACAAGAAACGGCAGCAACAGTAAAAAATTTCTAAAACCAAGATCGCATAAATATTCTTTTATTTACAGATAACCGGTTTCGACTGACTTTTGGGTGTCTCATCTTCAGGTCTTCAAAAGTTTATGTTATAAAATGTCTTGATCTATAGTTAGACCAGACGCAAATTCAAAATGAACACATTTTGTAAAATACATTTTCGAAGACTAGAAGATGATAGCAAAGTCTTTCGTAACATTTGTTTGAAATAAAGTAACATTTACGCCACCTTGGATTTAGAAAGCTTTTGCCAAGTAAAACAGATGGCTCCCTTTAATTCCTCAGCGTGAGAAAATTCTACCAGCAACAATGTTGGGAAGTGCTGGAACGAGATGAAGCGTGCGAGCCATGCGTGATTTCTTTAATATGTCACACTGCAGTCACTGCCGAATGACGTTCATACGTTGTTGACGATGAGCCTATGTCCAGGCAACGCCGTAAGAATCCCGGCGGGAGATGGACCCTTCAGACAATAGCCTCCCTCGCAACCACGTAACACTAACTGCATCAAATGGCGAAATAAGTGGTTTGTTCTCTCTATGGTGATCCTCCCCCACCCAACTCCTCTAAATGGCAGTTACTGCGTTGTTTCTGCGCCGAAAGAATAGGAGAAAACGGCCCCAGTATATGTTTGTTTGTTTTGATGTGTAAATGATAATAATAACACATTTAAATGTTTTCTTGCTTTGTCATTAACTTGCATTTTTATTACGGTTTTGGCTCCCAGCGTATGGCGACGTCATTTACATATTAATTCCCCAATGAATTTATATCGCTAAAAATATGAGTCGTTGGTTTTACATTAAGTGGGAAACAGTTCATCAGTACACACCCATCAACGTTCCCATGAAACACCCACTACAAAGAATACGTTTTGGAGATTATGATGTAGGCATTATTGCATTTTTATCATAAAAATGTATGGAAGCGTCAAGGCCAACTTATTGCTATTATATTGTAATGCACACTCCTACTTTCAAATTTCCACACAAGCATAGCAGCAGTTGAAAACGATTTCTTGGATCTAACCAACAGTAAACTGATCTCTTAGGTCTCATAGCCAACATGGTCTGTGCCGACAAGACATTTTTCGCAAAACCTCACAAAAACCCACACTTTATTCTTAGCTAGATCCGTGCGCTTCTCCAAAAGAACCAAGACTGTAGAAGCCTTGGAATGATACTGCAAGGAGCGATCAAGAAGTTTCCGTTCGAAGGACATACAATACAGAACCGGTATGCCAATCAGGCAAAATCGCTGTGATCACTGAGGCAATCATCCGCCGACGCACCAGGTTGAATGAAGATACCGTTCTGGTGGAACAACGTGGCCTGCTGCGTGAAGAAGTCCGTCACTGCCCGCTGCACATCACCGTCTGACAGGAATCTTAGACTTTTTGAAGGACTAAAGGCGTAATAATCGCACAGGGAGAGATCAGGACTGTATGGCTGGTGCTCGACTGTTTCCCACTTGAGTTGGCGTAAATTGTGCTTTATGTCATTTACTGACGTGCGTTGTCACGAAGCAGCACTCCTTGCCGCACACCATTCCACAACGTTGGTTTTCGACGGACGTTCCTTCCCGTACACAGTCTGAACTCTCCGATGGATGTTTACCAGCGTTCGACCTTCGGTGGACAAGAAAAGAATAACATCACAATGGTACTCTTTGAACGCATTTGGTAATACCATCGCGGTAGTTCACGTTTCTGCAATTACTGCAAGCACGTCGCTAATACACGCCTGCCACATTAAAACCTTGTCTAAATATAGGTGCCTCTATATTACACATACGTTGCAGCAAAGCCCACAAACGGATACTTTTGATCTTCCCTTATACACCATGTGATCAAAAGTATCTGGCTGAAAATGACTTACAAGTTCGTGGCACCCTCCATCGGTAATGTTTGAATTCAGTATGATGTTGGCCCACCCTTAGCCTTGATGACAGCTTCAAGTCTCGCAGGCATACGTTCAATCAGTTGCTGGTACGTTTCTTAGGGAATGGCAGCCCTTTCTTCACAAAGTGGTGCACTGAGCAGAGGTATAGATGTCGTTCGGTGAGGCCTGGCATGAAGTCGGCGTTCCAAAACATTCCAAAGGTTACATAGGATTTTCAGGACTCTGTGCAGACCAGTCCATTACAGGGATGTTATTGTCGTGCAAGCACTCCGCCACAGGCGGTGCATTATGAACAGTTGCTCGATCGTGTTGAAAGATGCAGTCGCCATCCCCCAATTGCTCTTCAACAGTGGGAAGAGAGAACGTGCTTAAAACATCGATGTACGCCTGTGATGTGATAGTGCCACGCAAAACAAGAAGGGTTGCCAGCCCCTCCATGAAGAAATTGACCTAAGCATAACAACACCACCTCCGAATTTTACTGTTGGCACTTCCCATGCTGGCAGATGACGTTCACCGGGAATTCGCCATACCCACACCTGCCATCGGATCGTCACATTGTGTACCGTGATTCGTCACTCCATACAACATTTCTCCACTGTTCAATCGTCCAATGTTTACGTTCCTTACACCAAGTAAGGCGTCGTTTCACATTTACCGGCGTGATGTGTGGCTAATTAGTGGTCGCTCGACCATGAAATCCAAGTCTTCTCATCTCCCGCCTAACTGTCATAGTACTTGCAGTGGATCCTGATGCAGTTTGGAATTCCTGTGTGATGGCTGGATAGGTGTCTGCCTATTACACATTACGACCCTCTTCAACTGTCAGCAACAGACGAGGTCGGCCTGTACGCTTTTGTGCTGTACTTGTCCCTTCACGTTTCCACTTCACTATCACATCGGAAACAGTGGACCTAGGGATGTATAGGAGTGTGGAAATCTCGCATACAGACATATGGCACAAGTGACAGCCAATCACCTGACCACGCTCGAGGGCTGTTAGATCCGCGGAGCGCCCCATTCTGCTCCCTCACGATGTCTAATGACTTCAGAGGTAGTTGATATGGAGTACCTGGCAGTAGGTGGCAGCACAATGCACATAATATGTAAACCTATGTTTAGGGGGGTATCCGGATACTTTAGATCAAATAATGTACACTCCTGGAAATTGAAATAAGAACACCGTGAATTCATTGTCCCAGGAAGGGGAAACTTTACTGACACATTCCTGGGGTCAGATACATCACATGATCACACTGACAGAACCACAGGCACATAGACACAGGCAACAGAGCATGCACAATGTCGGCACTAGTACAGTGTATATCCACCTTTCGCAGCAATGCAGGCTGCTATTCTCCCATGGAGACGATCGTAGAGATGCTCGATGTAGTCCTGTGGAACGGCTTGCCATGCCATTTCCACCTGGCGCCTCAGTTGGACCAGCGTCCGTGCTGGACGTGCAGACCGCGTGAGACGACGCTTCATCCAGTCCCAAACATGCTCAATGGGGGACAGATCCGGAGATCTTGCTGGCCAGGGTAGTTGACTTACACCTTCTAGAGCACGTTGGGTGGCACGGGATACATGCGGACGTGCATTGTCCTGTTGGAACAGCAAGTTCCCTTGCCGGTCTAGGAATGGTAGAACGATGGGTTCGATGACGGTTTGGATGTACCGTGCACTATTCAGTGTCCCCTCGACGATCACCAGTGGTGTACGGCCAGTATAGGAGATCGCTCCCCACACCATGATGCCGGGTGTTGGCCCTTTGTGCCTCGGTCGTATGCAGTCCTGATTGTGGCGCTCACCTGCACGGCGCCAAACACGCATACGACCATCATTGGCACCAAGGCAGAAGCGACTCTCATCGCTGAAGACGACACGTCTCCATTCGTCCCTCCATTCACGCCTGTCGCGACACCACTGGAGGCGGGCTGCACGATGTTGGGGCGTGAGCGGAAGACGGCCTAACGGTGTGCGGGACCGTAGCCCAGCTTCATGGAGACGGTGGCGAATGGTCCTCGCCGACACCCCAGGAGCAACAGTGTCCCTAATTTGCTGGGAAGTGGCGGTGCGGTCCCCTACGGCACTGCATAGGATCCTACGGTATTGGCGTGCATCCGTGCGTCGCTGCGGTCCGGTCCCAGGTCGACGGGCACGTGCACCTTCCGCCGACCACTGGCGACAACATCGATGTACTGTGGAGACCTCACGCCCCACGTGTTGAGCAATTCGGCGGTACGTCCACCCGGCCTCCCGCGTGCCCACTATACGCCCTCGCTCAAAGTCCGTCAACTGCACATACGGTTCACGTCCACGCTGTCGCGGCATGCTACCAGTGTTAAAGACTGCGATGGAGCTCCGTATGCCACGGCAAACTGGCTGACACTGACGGCGGCGGTGCACAAATGCTGTGCAGCTAGCGCCATTCGACGGCCAACACCGCGGTTCCTGGTGTGTCCGCTGTGCCGTGCCTGTGATCATTGCTTGTACAGCCCTCTCGCAGTGTCCGGAGCAAGTATGGTGGGTCTGACACACCGGTGTCAATGTGTTCTTTTTTCCATTTCCAGGAGTGTATATGATCAACGGATACACTATGATCATGATTCTTAAATAATCCAGTTTTGACCGCTACTCTGTTCTCCAGCTGCAGTTCACTATACTGCAGGCTACTTACTTACGAAATGAAATTCATGTGTGTAAAGCACATCTATATTTGTACGAGAAGGCGAATGGTTTACGATATGGAAACGAAAATTCAGTGGAATCGGAATGGGAGGAGTATTGTCAATAATGCGGAAACTATCAACGTGACCGTTTTAATTGCATGTAAGTAGTAAATCATTATCAATGCTGTACACAATTCACGGACAAGAAACCGGTACATCTGCCTAATATCGTGTAGGGCCTCAGTGAGCACGCAGAAGTGCCACAACGAGAAGTGACATGGACTCGACTAATGTTTGAAGTTGTGCTGGAGGGAATTGACACTATGAATCCTGTCTAGGAATCCGTAAGTATACCAGTGGGTGGAGATCTCTTTTGAACGCCACGTTGCGAGTCATCCCAGATATTTACATACGTTTCATCTGTTAAGAGTCGTATCTAGAAGTATCAGGGGTCTCATAGCATTCCAGCTGGACTGGCTCCACACCACTGCAGAGCCTCCACTACTGACATACAGGGTCCATGGATTCATGAGGTTGCGTCCATACCCGTACGCGTCCATCCGCTCGACACAATTAGAAACGACACGCGTGTGTCGTGCAGTCATCGAGGGTGCACGAGTGGGCCTTCGGCTCCGAAAGACCGTATTCACGATGTTTCATTGAATAGTTCGCTTCTGACACTTGTTGATGGACTGCTTTGAAATCTGCAGCAATTTGCGGAAGCGTTGCACTTCTTTCAGGTGGAAAGATACTCTTCCGCCATCGTTGGTCTCGTCCTTGCAGAATCGTTTTCCGACCGCAGTGCTTTCGGAGATTTGATGTTTTACCAGATTCCTGATATTCACGGTATATCCATGAAACGGTCATACGGAAAAATACCCACTTCATCGCTACTTTGGAGATGCTGTGCCCCATTGTTGGTGCGCCGGCTGTAACACTACGTTCAGACTAGGTTAATACTTGATAAAGTGCCATTGTAGCACCGGTAACCGATCTGACAACGGCGCCTATAACAGTTTCTTTGGCTCTTCAGTGTGTAAAGTAACGTTCGCCTGGTCAACTGCTTAAGGCTCTCATTAAATGGTTCAAATGGATCTGAGCACTATGGGACTTAACATCTATGGTCATCAGTCCCCTAGAACTTAGAACTACTGAAACCTAACTAACCTAAGGACATCACACAACACCCAGCCATCACGAGGCAGAGAAAATCCCTGACCCCTCCGGGAATCGAACCCGGGAACCCTGGCGTGGGAAGCGAGAACGCTACCGCACGACCACGAGATGCGGGCGATCTCATTAAATGAACTCACTATTATGTACTCAGCATCAAGAGCGTAAGGGAGATAACTGAAATCTCGTCTACCTTTGTTTCATACTTTGATCTACATCTTGCGCTAAACGCTCTTAGAGCAGCACCTGAATCCTCACAAATTATATTGATACACTGACTATAACGTGCATTTGAGTACCTTGCTACAGTTTATATTTTTTACGGTCCACACAACCAGACGAAAGAAGACTGAAATGCATGGGTGCAGCAAGCGACTAACTGGTGATTCTAAATAACGATTGGAAAACCAAAGAAGTGACGGAGACGGCGCCGTGACAAGTAATTTAATGTAAGATACATAGGGTCACCAATTTCGGGAAATACCACATAAACAGATGAGAAATGTTCAACATCTGACGTCACCACATGCCGTACCTCACCGCACGTTCCGCGCGGAGTGTCCGCGCGATTAGAGGCGCCATGTCACGGATTACTCGGCCCCTCCCGCCGTAGGTTTGAGTCCTCCCTCGGGCACGCTTGTGTGTGTTGTTCTTAGCATAAGTGAGGTTAAGTTAGTTTAAGTAGTGTGTAAGTCTAGAGACCGATGATCTCAGCAGTTTGGTCCCTTAGGAATTCACACACATTTGATCATTTTCTTTTCGCCGCACGTGCAGCGGCGTGGCATGGGCTCGGAGGGATGATTGAGCGATACAGTTGGATACTTGCATTCGAGAAAATAGTCCAAATTTCCAATAGCTATTGTAAATGTGGTAAGTTGTGTAAACGTGGAAGTTATGTGAAACGCCAGCTGAACCCGCTGGGGCCGCGCGGGATTAGCCGAGCGGTCTCAGGCGCTGCAGTCATGGACTGTGCGGCTGATCCCTGCGGAGGTTCGAGTCCTCCCTCGGGCATGGGTGTGTGTGTTTGTCCTTAGGATAATTTAGGTTAAGTAGTGTGTAAGCTTAGGGACTGATGACCTTAGCAGCGAAGTCCCATAAGATTTCACATACATTTAGAACCCGCTGGGCAGAACAGGTAATAGGATTGTGGAAAGGGCCAAATAGGTTGAGGCCAGTCTCGCCTTGTAATTGTAATTTATTAACTTTTACAAACAAAGCGGCACATAGCCGGACCTTTACCGAATGCAACTCTTTCACGGTTGAAGACCTCCAAAGAAGAAATCGTAACAAATCAACAAGGTAAAATCCAATTGAGATAGCAAAAAAATAATTTAAAGAAAATCGCAGCAAATTATAAAGAACAAACATAAGCAATGTGCAATACAAATGGCTGAGGACCACAATTAAATTTCAAAATTTTGGAATATATTACCATAAACATCTAAAGGCGGAAGTCCAGAATGTTTAAAAATAAAAATTCTCAAAAATCAACAACATGAAAACGCAATTAAAGAGGCAAATAAAATGAATAAGGAAACGTATCACGGCTATGTGGCAAGCCTTAAGGCTAAGCAGATAGAACAAACATATGCAAAGTGCGATACCAATGGCTGAAGGCCACAATAAAGTCTCAAAATTTTAAAATATATTACCATAATCTTTTAAAGGTAGAAGGCCGCAATGTTTAAGCTTGAAAGATAAATTTAAGAATTAAATTTGCAAAATTATTAAGGAAAAAGAAAAATAACCATAACCCTTAAATTTTAAGCTGCTGAAAACAGATAATTAAACACCGGTGGCACTCAGAAGCCTCGAGGGGGTCCGTCTGCCCTCGTTGTTCACTTAGGTGAGACAGGTGGTGTGCCCAACTACACTTGATCCGTCGGAACCCAACCAAGGGACAGACAGCCACGGACCTAGCGACAAAACGACTTGCTTGCCACCAATCGGTACATGATAACTCAAACACAAAATGTTACGGACGTAATTATCCACAATCAAATATGTACAAACACTCGGTGTTGCTCTCAGGGAAACCTCCCCCACAGCGAACCACCGAAACGAACCACAACATGCATGGACGAGGCACCACTCAACTTTGACGTCGGTAAACCACGAAGCAACGACTATTCGACGGACAGCCAACTACTTCCAGTCATTCCACCAGGAAGGAGACACACGGCTGGTGTTGTCTGTAGTCAACCATGCCTAGACGGTCAATACCGCGGTTCGATCGCGTCCGAATTCTTATTTTGTGCCAAGAACGGCTCTCAACAAGGGAAGTGTCAGGGAGTCTCGGAGTAAACAGAAGCAATGTTGTTCGGACACCACACACCGTCAGGTGGCTTGCGGAGTATGGATGTAGATGTAGATACAGAGAGACAGGAACTGTCGATGATATGCCTCGCTCAGACCGTCCAGTGGCTACTACAGCAGTGGATGACCGCTGCTTCCGGATTATGGCTCGGAGGAAGCCTGACAGCAACGCCACCATGTTGAATAATGCTTTTCGTGCAGCTACAGGACGCCGTGTTACGACTCAAACTGTGCGCAATAGGCTGCATGAGGGGCAACTTCACTCCCGACGTCCATGCCGAGGTCCATCTTTGCAACCACGACACCAGGCAGCGCGGTACAGTTGGGCCCAGCAACACACCATATGGACCACTCGGGATTGGCTACATGTTACCTTCACCGATGAGTGTCGCATATACGTTCAACCAGACAATCGTCGGAGACGTGTCGGGAGGAAACCAGGCCAGGCTGAACGCCTTAGACACACTATGCAGCACGTGCACCAAGGAGGAGGTTCCCTGCTGTTTTGGGATGGCATTATGTGGGGACGACGTACGCCGCTGGTGGTCATGGAAGGCGCCGTAACGGCTGTACGATACGTGAATGCCATCCTCCGATCGATAGTGCAACCATATCGGAAACATATTGGTGAGGCATTCGTCGTCATGAACGACAATGCGTGCCCCCATCGTGCACAACTTGTGACTGACATCCTTCAAGATAACGACATCGCTCAACTAGAGTGGCCAGCATGTTCTCCAGACGTGAACCTTGCGCGAACATGCCTGGGATAGACCGAAAATGGCTTTTTGTGGACGACGTGACTCGCCAACCGCTCTGAAGGATCTACGCCGAATCACCGTTGAGGAGTGGGACAATCTGGACCAACTGTGCCTTGATGGACTTGTGGATAGTATGCCACGACGAATACAGGCGTGCATCAATGCAAGAGGACGTGCTACTGGGTGTTAGAGGTACCGGTGTGTACAGCAATCTGGACCACCACCTCTGAAGGTCTCGCTGTATGGTGGTACAACATGCAGCGTGTGGTTTTCATGAGCAATAAAAAGGGCGGAAATGATGTTGATCTCTATTCGGATTTTCTGTACGGGTTCCGGAACTCTTGGAACCGACGTGATCCGCTACTTTTTTTGATGCGTGTATTTCTGTTTTTAAATTTTCGAATCTATTTGCCCGATTAAGCGGTGTAACACTTCACGCGCCGATCCGTAGAATGCCAGCCAGCATAGTTTCTGCAGAGGACGAAATCATCCAGAGTAGTCCACACTCGGAGATCCGTGTACGGGACTATTTTATGTCCAGAGTATTTTACCCTTTTTTAAAGAACTACAATTCATATATGGGAAGTGTGGACCGTGGAGACAAATCTAAATCTGCTTGTCTGTGGGAATAAAATCCATATATTGGTGGTGTTGCCTGTCCTATGGCAGGATGTGTATAAAATTTGTAAAGTTTGATTTACTTTACTGTGAATTTGTTTTGCTGAATTCATTTACTGACTGTGTAATTACCTTCGTGATATTCACTAATTTCCACTGCTGTGGCTTAAGAGTAGTGATGTTCAAGACCTGACGGATAATATAAATGTAAGGCTCATCGGTTCAAAAGCGGCAAGGAAACTTGTTAGAAAGTGATACATACACCAAAAGGATTAAATCAGAATTTTTAATACAAAGGATGTAAGATTAGGAAGTAGTGTTGTCCACTTTGTCACTTTTTTAGCAAACAGGAGAAGACTTTGAGTATGTAGCAAACGAAAGATTCTATCTACATTACACTCAAGAATTTCTCTGGTGCACTGACAATGGAATTTGTTTTGCTGAATTCATTTACTGACTGTGTAATTACCTTCGTGATATTCACTAATTTGTGGCCTTTGTTCATTCTAAGCCATTTTATTTTCATAGTTTCCATCTGTTCTTTACGGTAAAATTTAGTTCAGTTAATCACTGTAGGACAAGAAGGTATTCAAAAGTGCAACCTTTGTAAAATAGTAAAAAGAACAAAATAGAAGTTATGAAAAATATTTACCGTTATTTTATTACTATCTACTGCTGAGATCCATAAAAAACTGAAAAATACATGTTTTTGATAATTCAGGCAACAACGAGGTATAGCGTTTCATCAAGGTATCAAGTAAGTGGTGACAATTGTTTGGGTCATGAATGTACGTATGTTGCGGAATTAATGGCCACCTTTTACACCAAATCAGTGAGTAGAGGTGTGTGGTGTTACCGTGATGCTTTGGAATGAGCTTACTCCACAAAGTTTCGGTAAGTTTTTGGGTCATTTTCCAGTATACAGGCGTAATTCTTCAAGACGCTTCGAAGGGATATATATTTTGCATACATCATGTTATACGTTTCCGAGTTGCTGATACTAACACAGAAATCGTAGAAAGTTGTTTCCACGTCTTTTTATGGCAAGATTTAAGCTTCACGCAGGCCGTTAACGTGGATTTGGCGCAGACGTACGGTAGCTGTAGCCGGAAAACGTCTTCCACCCGGCGGCAGCTGTAAAAAAGTAATCAGCTGAAGGAACTCTCGGCAACGGAGAATCCATCTGCAGCTGCTTGTTGCCCAGGACACTCTTGACACCTCTCCAGGAGTTGGGGAAGTTGCCTCGGGCAACAGGCGGTAAAGGAGAGACGAAGGAAAGTAAGTTAGGCCGCTGCCCTAGTTGCAAACTGGAGGCTTTCAGGACTCTGGCCGCTCCACGCCTCATAACTTCTATACACATCCGGACCCTAGCGCCGCGGGGACCGCCGGTGGTGCCTTGTGGTCGCTCTTTTTGTGTACAGCACAATACAACTTCCGTCCATTCTCCTCGTCCGGAGAGCCGTTCATATTGCTGGAAGCGGGTAGCCTGGACTTTTCTGTCAACTGTTGCCACATGAACAGTCAGAGTACACACGTGTAGAGGATGTGTTTCTTACTTCCTGCTCTGACATTTAAAGTTTAATAATATATGACAAACACTGAATATTTTCTTATAAATTTCTTTTAGTTTTATGGACGTAATTAATTTTCTTGTGCTGAAATTAACTAAATGCTCAAAGAAATTGTTTGTGGTATGCAGAAATTGACTCTCGTTCAAACCAGAATCACAAAATCTACGTACATTGACGGAAAAAAAGGAGTTGTATGACATAAACGAATGTTGGTAGGCATGTTTCTAACCTAAAAAGTGATGTTTATTAAAATTTCGCACCAGCCGCACATGAGTTGCGTTGGGTGCGCCACTATCAGGGTGCAAATCAGGTACACTTTAAATACACGCTGTAACGGTCGTGAGGGTTATTTACCTTTGTGATTGAGCGTGGTGAGTTCATGTTTGTCAACAATAGCTTCAAGCCAACAAAGACAACACTGTCAACGCCTCTTTGAGTTTGAACAACGTCATGTCATAGAGCTACGATGATGATGATTACGATTGGTGTTTTAGGGCGCACAACAGCGAGGTTATCAGCGCCCGATAGAGCTACGAGAAATTGACGTTCGTTCTGCGATGTTGCAGAAACACTAGGCAGCAATGTAGCTATTGTACACGATTGTTGCCTCAAGAATGTATTGTCGCAAGAAGACCGGACTCCGGACGGCTATGTGACATATAACGGAGGGAAGACCGTCGTGTTCGGCTTGGGGCTCTGGCGCATCGCACATCGCACTGCGTCTACAGCAACAAACTGAGCAGCAGTTGGCACCAGGGACACAACGAACTGTTACAAATCGGTTACTTCACTGACAGTTCCAAGCCAGATGCTCTGTAGTGCTCTGCATCCAGCTGACAGCGAAATATCGCTATTTACGACTTGCAGTGGTGTGAAGCGAAAGCTCATTGTAGGGCAGGCTGGAGGTCGGTTGTGTTTTATGGTGAAAGCCGCCTCTGCCTCGGTGCCAGTGACGGCCCTGTGTCGGTTAGAGAGGGACCAGTTGAGGTCCTGCAACAAAACTGTCCGCGTGCTGGACACCCTGGAGCTACACCTGAGGATGACAGCAGACCTGTGTTTTCCGCTTGACAACGATCCCGCACAGTACGCTGTTTTAACCCAACATGCTGTACGGAGTGTCGACATGTTGCTTTGACTTCCTCGATCACCAGACCTGTCTCCAACCGATCACATACCGGACATCATCGTGCTACAACTCCAGCGTCATCCACAAACAACATTAATCGTCCCTATATTAACCGACCAGGTGCGGCATAAAATTCCATCCCACAAAATAACATCCGGCACTTGTACAACACACTGCATGCGGCTACACTTTTTATTAACATACCGGTATTTCACATTTTCAATGGCTTATCTCGTGTTTACGGTAGCCTGTGATCTAGCAATATTAATTACTTAAACATATAAACTAGTCAAATACTGAAGTTTCATTACTCTACATTAATTATGTGGTGGCACCGCCAGACACCACACTTGCTAGGTGGTAGCTTTAAAGTGGCCGCGGTCCATTAGTACATGTCGGACCCGCGTGTCGCCACTGTCAGTGATCGCAGACCGAGCGCCACCACACGGCAGGTCTAGAGAGACTGACTAGCACTCGCCCCAGTTGTACGACAACTTTGCTAGCGACTACACTGCGAAGCCTTTCTCTCATTTGCCGAGAGACAGTTAGAATAGCCTTCAGCTAAGTCCATGGCTACGACCTAGGAAGGCGCCATTAGCCTTACCGTGCTTGTATTTAAAGAGTCTCATTTGTATCGTCAAGAGCGATGTACCACAATGATGGATTAAAGTTAAGTATTACAGCAGCTACGTACTTTTCTTTATAGCATTCATTACGTATCCTGTTTCAGACCTCACGCCAGCCGGCGTGTATAAGGCGTGCATTTCGGCTACTTCCGAGTGGCGTGGCTGTCTTGTTACGCCACAATAAATTATTTGCTGGTGGTTCGATATTTTGGTCAGTGTACTTTTGTAATTTTTGGTTTCTACCCCGGAGTGCAGAGTGGGCTATTACGCAATTTTTTCAGCCAGCGATGGAAATGGGAATTGTGCAGTCACCCAACAACGCCAGTGGGTCAAAGGGAATGTGGAAACCAATGAAGAAACCCCTGATAATTTTGGTCGGAGACAATGATTGGAATACATTTTAGCTTGTTTCTTAGATTTTGTTATTCATTATTTATGTGTATGTGTGTGTGTGCGTGTGTGTGTGTGTTTCCCAGCGTGCGAGAAATTTACTGGAGTTACTACGAAAAATAATTACTTGCGCTTATAAGCCTCTCATGCCACGTTTTGTAACAAGGAAAGATGTGCGATAGTATCCTGTTTCGCCCTATACGTACATGGGAAGCAACGCTATACTCATGTTTTCTGTATAGAAAGTGTTAGGGACATCTTAGAAGCAAGCGGATGTGTGACATTTCTGCTAAATTACTTTCCTTAGTCATATCATTTCCACTTTTCGTCACTCCGATTTTCTGTTATGATTCTTAAAAGCTTTCAATCAAATACGAAAGCATTACATTTTCTCGATTAGATATGTTTTTATATTAAACGAAATAAAAACCTTCCATCATAAGAAGTGTTTTTCTACTGCATCTTTAGTGCTTGTGTATCATTTATATGAAATTTTTGTTGCAAGAAATGGTAATTGCTATTTACCAAGTAGTTGGTTGCCTGTGGGTTCCATGATACGAAGTCGCGCAAGGACATGTGACATTGACTGTAACCGGAAACCATACATTTTGTCAGTCAAAATTATTTCCTTGATCTTTCGCCATTAATCATTCGCAGTAGTGGATGACACAGGATTCCACTATTTACAAGAGTATCTTTAACTGGGTGCTGGATAGCGAAAGAACGCATGTCTCGCAAAAAGCGCGGAAACAAAAAAAAACCACCGATATTACAGTAATATAAATGGCCTCTAAATCACATTATGATAATGAAGTCCCATACTCCTTCACAGAGCGTTGGGGACGATGCGGAAGACCCGCACCGCCGTACTAGGCAAGGTCTTCGCGGAGGTGGTTTGCCATTGCCTTCCTCCAACCGTAATGGGGATGAATGATGATGATGAAGACGACACAATGCGTTACATTAACGCACTTTTAAAAAATAATACCCAGAAAATATACAAATAGCACACACTCAGTCGCAAAATTAGGCAACCGTGGCGTCATCGTTAGTGGCTTCGTCGAGATGTTAGTTTTTCAGTTTATCAGTTTCTTTGTCCTTTAGTGAGACTCAGACATTTACTTTCCGTCATCCGTAAACACTGTCTTAAGTAATATGACTGAAAAAAACCTTGCTCCCCTTGTACATGTCCGTTGCCTAGGAGGTAAGAAATGTTAGAAGTGAAATAACACATCATATGGAACTAAGAGAATATAATTCCACTGTTAAATAAAAAAAAAGATCGTAATTTTATTGTATTCTGCCGCGTACGTTCAATACCCTATTAATCCATCCCATGAATCGTAACATGCTCCCTTTCGTGGATGAAATATGCAACAATACAATTCTTACGATAACTTGGCACGCTGTATCTGCCTTATCTTTGGGTAATTCTTTGTGGGCCCACTCTAACTCCATTTGAATTGCTCTTCCAAAATTCTTGACGCCTGTGATTGATTACAGTCAATTAATGACCTTAGTTTACACGCATTACATCACAATTGTGTAAGCAGGAAGGTCAACTGTTAATCTTCGCAACTCCTCCTGCATTACGTAACAATTTCTTGACTACGCCAACTCGGGTACCGCGCCGTTAACGAAAAGAGTGAGAAAGCTAAAGATTTCACTTGTCTGGTCATGTACTTACATCGTCAAATGTAGTGGTTGTGTACAACCACTTCTACAAATTCCGGTAGCTGATTATCATTTCAACGACTGTACTCATTAGCGATGGCTTATTTTCTACTTACCGGGTAGTACTGAAACCAGTCACATATGTGGTCGGTTATTCTGTGATCGAAAATATTCCGTTTAAGACCCCCACTCCACACTTTCAATATGTTAGGAAGATTGATGAGAACACACACTCCGCTACAGGGTGGAAATAACTTATGTCGGATACGGAACAGCTGTTGATTCTCACAGACAAGATGTTTAGTGTCCGTAAAGGTCGGCGTCGGAGAACGAAAGTAGGTTCAACAATTCTGCATCACATCGACGGCCGTTGAGACGCATGGGTACGCACTGTTCGTCTGCCGCACGAAGCCTCAGAAAAAAATTCATTTGTTATAATAATTATTAAGTGGTACAGGTATCATGATCATCGTTTTCCCTAAATATTCCAAATTCACAAACTAGCTATAATCATGAGTAGTGCATTGTAACATCGTAATTCTAATATTTACTGGCTATGATGACTTTCCATTTAAAATGTGTGACTTTAAACAATGTGTGACAGTGCACGATGGCGCGAATATCGCATAATCATTTTCTTTTTCCAGAACGGACAGCCGCTGCTTTCTGACTGCGAGAGAGAAGCTATGTGCTCCATGGCCCTGCAACGTTTCTGTCTAAGAGTTTGCTACTGGGCGGTTAAACACAAGCTATGTGAGGGGAGTCCGGAGCAAGTTCCTCGATCGAGTGGACGTCTTGTTATCTGAGATCAGTATGCTCCATTGTTCCAGTCTGCTATCCTTACGATTTTTAAATTCAGAAAGTTTAACGATCCACCAGAGTTGCAGTACAATAGATAAAATGAAGATTATTGTAAAAGAACTCATATAAATACAGAATTCCTTAGTTATGAAACGGTAAATCAGTTTTCCATTCAGAGATACTGTATATAATAATCTCTACGTGTTGCTCATCAGAACAGATCTCCGTACAGATGTATTTCGGTAGATATCCAAGCACCTGCATACGATTTGAACGTTACTTTCACTTACCGCGAAAGCGTTTGCCCCTCTTTTAAGCGTTTTTTTATTTTATTTTTATTTTATTTTTTTTGGCGCGGAAAGCGCTTACCAGAATCCAGTCTTGATTTTCCTCATTGCAAAGATAAATTCCGAACGGTCTATGTAACGTATTTATGAGCCGTAGTCTACGATGAACTGACCAGCTAGGAGGCATGTAGCGGAGATTATTTTCGACCAGCTACTGCATTCTTGGGTGCAACTTTAACGCCAAACAAGAATGCCACCTCATAACCGCAGTAATTTTGCAGTAGACCTGAAATAAATGCATCTCTGACCTCTTAGCGAGTAGTAGAAAAGCTATCAAAGTCACTCATCAAAGAATTAATTCTTTAATCATTGAGAACATTTTTCCGACTCAGATTCCACATTTTTAAAGTAACGAATAAAGTCACATGAATTTACAAAATACAGAGATTCTCTTTAGTATTTCAAAATCAGCAGTAGTATTAACTCAAAAACCATAATAATTCTTTTTTTGTCAGACTATTCAGCCTTTAAACTTTTTTTCTAATTTTTAACTCATAAGAGGAAGGAATTTTAATAGTACATTCTACTCACAAAAGTTTCTGCAAATGAGACATGTAATCATTGTTCACATGAAGACAGCGTCCAATTAAAAGTGGCGATCACACACTGACTCACTTAGTTTACACACACACACAAACACAAAGCTGTTAAGCTCGACTGCTGTTTAAGCGCTTACGTTGTTACAGCTGTCACTTCGGAATAGCATAAACCCCGACTTCGCGAATTTAAGAAGATAGCTCCAACTATACCCCGACGGAGAACGTTATCACTTTTGAAAATACTGCTGGAGTGCGGATTCACGTGAACAGAAAATTGTCTGAAGCCTGCGATGGTGTCTGGACATTGGGAACGTAGTGAAAAAAATTACTGAGAGATAGAAATTTAATATTTCACATTAATTATACGCAGATTTATTCCGGTTAGTGGAACAGTCGCACAGCATTCAGTATCAATGAGTTACTCCCACACGGGTTGTTCGTAACGATTTCATCAGGAAATGAGAGCGCTTTGAATACCTCTCTCAGGTCACGCCTGAAAGGACAGTACAGTTCATTACAGATATTAAAGTGCGACACAGGCAGAGACGGACGTTTTTCAGAATTCTGGAACTGACAGAATTCTATCTTTGCAAGGCAAGAACAGGAACCAAAGGGCCCCTTGATGGACACGGAAATTTTATACATCGCCATTTCAAAAGCCAGTGGCTGCCCGTTTGTGTGTAACGAGGGCAGACAGAAATTCAGTAATTGGGGTTTCAACGGCTCAGGAAGAGGAAGGGAAGTGGTTCATGATAAACAGAATGTTATGAATAAAAGTGACAACGTAATTCGAGATCAGATTGTATCAATGACTTACCGGGCATTGCCGAAGTAGTTTAACAGACGAATTTACTTAGATATATGTGATTTTGATGAAAGTGAAACCTGCTTTCAGCCACCACCGGAAAACCTTTTTACAACTACTAAAATTTTATTTCTCTCCATTACATCCTCCCATCCAACCCGTAAATGAGTGTCTCTGCTTGAATAGGACTAATTCTGGTAACATGGGTAAAAGGTTGCACCATGTGTTGATTTCAATTAGTGACATACAAGAATAAAAAGGTAACGGTACAAAACTGAAAACAATTGAATTCATTTAAGTGCAATATGCTTTCTTTCAAAGCAATTCCGATATGTGATTAGGCTTTCTTAATAGTCATTACGCTCTTACAAGTATTGAAAATAGCATGTGTCTCAACAGTACAGAAATTCACTCTTTGAGATGGCTATTGTTAAAATACTGTTCCTTATGCACTGTCTAAGGCGTTCTATGATGTCTCCAAATCACTTCAAAAAACAGAATAACAATTTATGTAAACCTACGAACAATCTTAGATTTCTCCAAGCCACATCGAATAATAGCGATTATGTTGCGCCAGAATCTTTTGGGCCGACTGGGGAACACAATTAAGTGGTGATGGACTTATTACATTAATAACTTTTCTTGTAAACACTTGCACTAATGTTCATCATTTGCAATCAATGTCAAATAAAATTATTAGATACACCAGCTATAGGAATCAAATTAAAATACATTTAACAGCGTTTAGCTGTGAAAAGTATCTGTGTATCTTCGTTTACTTGATTCCAGTTACACATTACAAAATTTATTCTGAAACACAGATTTCCACCACTAATTCATGTTAAAGAGAAGACGATATTATTCCCATTGTATTAATAATCATCTGAGAGTTACTTTCTTGGGTGTTAGCCATTACTTTGAGACACAGTATCAACAGCAATAGTTGTCACTCACTGTCATTGCTTGGTCTCACGGTCAAAGTTGTATGTTGTCTATATTACAAAAGTGTCCAATATTAGAAGCATCTCTATTGTTTAAGAAATTTGCTCTGTGGATGTTGTTGGCTTCCCTGGATTCTTCATCTCGGCAGTGTAATTATTTTCTAGACATGGTAGTTGCTGTCTTTGTCTGTTTTAAAAGTAACACACATGTGCTAAAAATATTTGTGTAACAGTATATCTTATAAATGTTTAGGTAATCTAGAGTTGTAAACTGTGTCCCATTGAGTTACAGATTTATAATGCTGTTCGATTTTCTACTCCTTCGCACCACCATCTGAGATCCACAGTACGACAACTAGCACTTCGTTGAATGCCTCCCGCTTGCATCTACAATGGGTCACCCAAAAGCGCTTCCAATGCCATTGTCTGTATGTGTGTGTAGAGGGAATGCCTCTACATCCTGTGCGTCTCCACAGTAACCATCCCCTCTTCAGTTTCGGGTGACATGTTTATTTGAACACAAGATGACTGCATCAGAAGGTAAACAATACCCTAATAATCTTATAATCATTGTAATGTCGTGATTGGCAACACGAAAATGATAATAAACAGCAATCCTACTTGAAGTTGCCTGGATGTCGCCATCGAACAGGAATCGGTGACTCAGGTATTCTGAACAACTAATAGCAGCTGGAAAAGTGCTGAACTACTTAGATAACATTACGTTTTGGAATACGGTACTTCCTACGTTGCTGTGGATGGCAGAGGCAAGAAATCCATCTTAATAGAATACGTTTGATAACCTAGAATGGAACAGTACCTAAGAAATTTTTGAAAAATAGGTATACGTTACCCGAAAGATGGGTAATATGCAGGAGGGGAAAAAGGGAAAAAGATAGAGACACATGGCCCTATCAAAAAGAGTGTAAAGATAAGGATGCAGTCTTTCTCTACTGGCTTTGAGCTTGTAAATCAAAACGCCAATGGCGGAAATGATAGACAAATTGAATTTACAATTGAGATTAAAATTCACAGTTGAAACATATCAAAGACAAGATTCGCTGATTAGTAAAAGTGCGGATGAAATACAGGACTTGTCAAATAGAACGAAGAGTCTGGTGAGAAGAAAATAAGAATGAGTGTAAAACAAGAAAGATGGAGTTAGTGAGGAATAGCAGAAATGAGATGAAGAAGTTGGCACAGGAAAGAGTGTAATGGGGGTCCGCATGTAACCAGTCAAAAAACTGATGGTCCCTCGGCGATATCCAAAGAAAGGACACAGAGGAATCAAGAAAATATATTAAACAAAGAAGAAAGTTATGCCTTTTACACTTATAATAAAGTGTTGCTGTTTGAGTGATGAGACATTAACGTACTTACCGAAGGTGGCAAATAAATACTGTAAACACTTAGCTGAAGGTAGGATGGTTAGCATTTAACGTTATATCAACGACGATGTCGTTATAAACTGAGGCAATAACATACTGTACAACAGGACACATAGTGTAACTCTACTAGAGCGTTAAATTGTGGATGAAAGGATAATCGCAATTTGCACGAGATATTATCGTTCTTTATTTTCAAGAATGTATCAGCCTCTGGTGTCACAACGAGCCAATATTATTCGCACTACCAAATCAGACTTCGTAAATTAAATAATAAGCTGGTTCTGAATCATTGCTACTATTCGTACAACCTCATTGAGATAGCCCTAATTGCGGCTAAATAGAAATCACGAAAGCCATTTATTTGCCTTCATACAATCAGATTCACCCGCAATTCCACAGTAAAACCTGTCGATAACATATCCAAGGGTATCAGTGGCACAAACTAAGAGAATATTACACAAGGTTTTGAAAATAAACGAATGATTATTCTCACTTAAAGAAACGTACATTCAAACATGCGTTTAACGGTTCGAGGATACGATGGGGAAAGTTCAAGAGGAAAGTCACAAGTGAAGTACGTCCGACAAAAGACGGATATACTTTTACAAAGGTAACTTATTTTCTGAACTGATTACTCCACACTTTACACAATACGGCTGCATGTTCCATAAACATGTATTTTTTCTTCTTCACAAATAACACATTTGTTGTCAGACTTTTATACTTGCTGTTCTAAAGACAGTTTCACTAAAACAAGGAAAACCAGAAAAATTACTAATGAGTCGTTGTATAGATCCTTTTGATTCAGGTAAGGAAATGATCACATTTGCTTGAAGAAATCTTCACTGGCTAAACTCTGCAGAGATCATAATTATTTTGTGTCCTAAATAGACTAAAAGTTCAAATAAATGTCTATCTGGGAAAAAATTATGTCTGGCACTATTTTCTTTACCAGTTGTTGTGTGGTCTTCAGTCCTGAGACTGGTTTGATGCAGCTCTCCATGCTACTCTATCCTGTGCAAGCTTCTTCATCTCCCAGTACTTACTGCAACCCACCTCCTTCTGAATCTGCTTAGTGTATTCATCTCTTGGTCTCCCTCTACGATTTTTAACCTCCACGCTACCCTCCAATGCTAAATTTGTGATCCCTTGATGCCTCAGAACATAACCTACTAACCGGTCCCTTATTTTTGTCAAGTTGTGCCACATACTCCTCTTCTCCCCAATTATATTCAATACTTCATTAGTTATGTGATCTACATATCTAATCTTCAGCATTCTTCAGTAGCACCACATTTCGAAAGCTTCTATTCTCTTCTTGTTCAAACTATTTATCGTCCATGTTTCACTTCCATACATGGCTACACTCCATACAAATACTGTCAGAAACGACTTCCTGACACTTAAATCAATACTCGATGTTAACAAATTTCTCTTCTTCAGAAACGCTTTCCTTGCCATTGCCAGTCTACATTTTATATCTTGTCTACTTCGACCATCATCAGTTATTATGCTCCCCAAATAGCAAAACTCCTTTACTACTTTAAGTGCCTCATTTACTAATCTAATTCCCTCAGCATTACCCTACTTAATTCGACTACATTCCATTATCCTCGTTTTGCTTTTGTTGATGTTAATCTTATATCCTCCTTTCAAGACACTGTCCATTCCGTTCAACTGCTCTTCCAATCCTTTGCTGTTTCTGATAGAATTACAATGTCATCGGCGAACCTCAAAGTTTTTACTTCTTCTCCATGGATTTTAATACCTCCTCCGAATTTTTCTTTTGTTTCCTTTACTGCTTGCTCAATATACAGATTGAATAACATTGGGGAGAGGCTACAACCCAGTCTCACTCCCTTCCCAACCACTGCTTCCCTTTCGTGCCCCTCGACTCTTATAACAGCCATCTGGTTTCTGTACAAATTGTAAATAGCCTTTCGCTCCCTGTATTTTACCCCTGCAACATTTAGAATTTGAAAGAGAGTATTCCAGTCAACATTGTCAAATTCTTTACCAGACGCATCCATATTTGAAATGCATATAAATAAAAGATAATACAGTTCTTCATTTCGTTCAGTTATCAATTGTCTTAATAGTTTTAAACTGCCAAGAGTCACATCAGTTACACAATTATCTCAAGAAATATTTGTACACTAGACCTAGCTCTTTTAATTATTCAGCGTTAACATTAAAATACAAATCACTGTACTACTGTTTTGGTCCTTTCTTTCAAAAGGTAGTGATAAAAATTGATTAGTCGTATCATCAAATGAATTCTGAACTGGAGCTTCAACTGGATCGGGCCAGTGATACGCGCGTTGCAGCAACGGGAGTAGGTGTTTAGGATTGGAGATACGATGGCGTGATGTCTCAGCACCCACCGACGGAAGACAGAACGATCCAGGAAGGCTTTATTCCGAATTAATGGACAGGATACCTCGAGGTTGTTCAGAACAGGACTCCAGGAGTTTTATGACGTTCACATTCGGAAAATAACACAAAAAACATAGACGCGTATTAGAATAGATTTTTTCGGAATTAATGTACAGGGTACCTTGAGGCTGTTCAGAACAGAAGGAGATTTACGGTTTTCACATTCGGAAGATAACACAAAAATCATAGACACATGTTATAATAGTCGCGCACACGAGATACCTCCGTTTATTTTAGGGTTCGAATGGTTCAAATGGCTCTGAGCACTATGCGACTTAACTTCTGAGGTCATCAGTAACCTACAACTTAGAACTAATTCAACCTAAATAACCTAAGGACATTACACACATCCATGTCCGAGGCAGGATTCGAACCTGCGACCGTAGCCGTCGTTCGGCTCCAGACTGTAGCGCCTAGAACCGCACGGCCACTCCAACCGGCTTATTTTAGGGAACAGTTAAGTTGTTTCCTCCTTAAATGATAGTGGTCGTTTTATTTGTATCAGCATTTATTTGTAAAAATTTCTCTTGAGCATAAATGTGAGGTAGCTGTATTCGTACATGGTTATACCTGTCTTACTTCAGCACTTTTTCTTTATGGAATATTGTGGATTTTTCTCAGCTGAGTTTCATTAGTAAACGTTCTGCCTAAGTATACCAAACTTAGACGTAGAATATAGTGCCTATGTGCAATGTTTTGTCATTTTAAAACAAGTTTTATATGTCCATTCAATGTTAGGAACATAGGTGTCTTAATACGACCATCGACTATTGTGCCATGTCACCACAACGGGCAGCCGACTGTTGGTACTGTGGCATGTTGCCACACGATTGGAGCGTACACATAATCCACTGACATAGTGAACGTTGGAGACGTACGTATCACCAGTAATTCACAATATCTGATATTACTCCCAGAACGAAGCAAAGACTGCTTTTGTGACTCCAACTGGCACTCGCTTGCACATTGTCCCACCACTCGTGAATGAAATACTTCCATATTCACATAGCTTATTCAGAGTGCGATGCAGTTACTTCACACAACCACGTAACAACGTTTCACTTTTTATCCACCGCAAACATTCTTAGATGTACACAACATAATTATAGAACGTTTTATAAGCGTTTAGGCCTCGCTCATGAGTAGTTGACTACTATATAGTGAAGAGTTCATCTGGTGCTGCACTGTGTTACAAAATTTTATACATTTAAAGCTTGCTGCTCTGTGCGGGCAGATCATCTAATGATCGGATATTTAATATTTAATGCTTCAGATGAGAACAGAACTTTGCACATATAGTGCCCTTGTAAACTGTGCTTAGCATTCATTCACTGAAAAATAGATGTACAGCACGCGAACGCAGCCATAACAAGCACCAAAGCGTGCAAAGAATTGGTGCCAGTAAGGGAAACAAGGAATGAAAATTCTAATCACAGGGCTTACGTAAAGATAAAGGAGAAGTAAAATTAACTTATTTGGGACTTGTACAAGGAATTCTATGGTGCGTATCATCTACTTGTCTTTCACGAAAATAAATGTGACATATTGCTCTAGAAGCACTTCTCTTATTACTTAGCCATAAGTCCCAAGAGAATTGGACGAACTTCTTGAAAAGACAGAAGCAATCAAGCAAAATCATTCGCAGTGAAAAACGACAGTACGACAAACGGCGACTGACAGACATCGAATCGGACTTCATGAAGAACAATACAAGAAACTTCTACAGAACGTTCAGAGAAAATATTACTGGATATCAACCACCCAACTTGTGCATCAGAAGACCGGATGGCATCCTAGAAACCAATACCAAAAACAATTGTGACATTCTGGCAAAGTTCTTTGAAAAACTGCTCAACACGGACCCCCCTATGGAAGAAATGACGACAGAAACGAGCACATACAATCCAGATAGTGAACCTCCAACGCTAGAAGAAGTTAAAGAAATAATCAAGTCACTCAAGAATCGTAGAGCACCAGGAGAAGATGGCATCATCGTGGAAATCTGGAAGTTACAAGACCCAGAACTCACCAAAGACATCCACAGGATCTTGGAAGACATCTGGAAGACCATGAAAATTCCTGACGACTGGAAAACTGCCCTGATACACCCACTACACAAAAAAGGTACAAGACTGACCCAAACAACTACAGAGGAATATCCCTACTACCGGTCACACACAAGATCCTCTCTAAAGCTTTACTGAACAGACTAGAATGCCAGACCGACCACTTGATTGGGGAATACCAAGCAGGCTTCCGTAAAGAGCGGTCTTGTGCGGAAAAAATTTGGAACCTGAAAATGATTTTACAACACAAACAGAACCTGATCATTACCTTTGTTGACTTCAAAAAGGCGTACGACTCAGTCGACCGGAAAACTCTCTTCAAAATTCTAGCAGAATACAAAGTAGACAACAGAACACGGGCTATCATAGAGCAAACTTTAACCAACACGACCTCCAAAGTAAAGTTCTGTGGGGAAGTATAAGAGCCCTTTGAAATTCGCACAGGTGTCCGACAAGGCGATGGGCTCTCACCTCTCCATTTCAATCTGGTGTTAGATAAGGTCATAAGAGATTGGGAAACATCAAAACAGGAGATAACCTTAGGAAACCTACAGATTAAATTCCTGGCTTTTGCAGACGATTTGGCGATTGTCACGAAGGGTATAAAGGAAACAAAAGACGCTATTGAAAAACTGCACGAAATCGCTTCCAAAACTGGACTACAGATCTCTTACGAAAAGACACAGTTTATGAGCACAAAGAAACTCTCATCTCTGAACACAAAGTATGGCACGATTTACAAAACGGCAAACTTCAAATACCTCGGTGAAACACTACAAATGAGTGGACACAACAGAGACTCAAACGAAGAAAGAAAGACTAAACTGGACAAGGCATACAAAGTAGTGTGGAATCATTACAACAAGAAGTCTATCTCACAAAAGGCCAAATTACGCCATTACGACACGGTGGTGCTCCCCGAGGCACTATATGCAGCAGAGACCACACTAATCCTAGGGCATACACGTATGAGACAATTAGAAAAAGTAGAACGGAAAATACTTAGGAATATATTTGGCGCAACTAACAACAATGGAATATGGATCAAGAAACCTACCGAGGAACTGTACAAACACACGGAGACAATCACAGAAAAGATTAGAAAACGCAGACTACAATTCTATGGACACTTATACAGAATGCCATCACACAGGCTGACCAAACAGATCTTTGACTGGGTAACCACTAGAAACACCAAATGGGTGGCAGAGGTAGAAAACGACCTGAACCAACTCAACATAACAGCATACACAATAAACGACAGAATAAAATTCAGAAACATCATTAAGAAAAGTAAACCACATGAGATACAATCTGACAAACGAACAGGCAGAAAATGGACCGAAGAACTCATGCAAGATCACAGCCAGAAGATGAAAGAAATATGGGCAACCAAAAAGGCAATCAAGATGAAGCCGAAGACACAAAGCCGACAAAAAGCATGGACAGAGGACCGGAAACAGAAACACAGCGAGCGAATGAGGGAAGTTTGGGCAGCAAGGAAGGCAGCAAAAGGAACTGGCCATGTAGTTTAGTCTAAATGCGCTCTTTAAGGGCAAAACACCAATAATAAATATAAATATATATATATATATATATATATATATATATATATATATATATATATATATGAATTCATTGAAATAAGAAAAATAGGCCCTATCCAGTTATCTTATGCTATTCTTCAAAATTTAGTCAGAAGCATCTGTATAACATACGAAGCATCATTTTATTGTTTACTAATTAGCACTACTTAGTAAGTTCTTTTATCGCTAACTGTATACAGGGCTGTAGGTTAGATTACCCAGTCAAAGTATCTCCATATTATTCCATCAGACCATTTTGTGCCCAAGATCTCCATTAGGAGATGGTCATTTGTATTTCATAGCATATAGTTCTGACGCTTAATCTTTCTTAGAAGAGTACATCTCATTCTCAGCGACTGTGAGTACTGAAATCTCTTTACATTATAATTAAATCACTAATACAAATAATTTTTATCAGTGTTCATTAAATTGTTTTTACCATTGTCATTTGTTACCATGAGTTAGTGACTACAGAAAGATATCTTAATATCAATACAGGATCACATGCGATTAATTAATTTACTTTCTTTGTACTTAGTTTTACATTTTTATCATTTTATGGTGACGAACTTCCTTGGATTTATAGTGTGTAAATGAATCTTTCAGAAAAAAGGTTATAAATGAGCATTACTTAATGTTTTCTGATCAAGGCTTCAGACTATTCACATATATTTTATCAGCTGACACAGTTAAACTTATATCAGTTTATGCCTTTGATACTGCTAGTTCCTACATTTTATCAGTCATGGATAAATAACCTTACGTGTTCTACATGAGACAGTATCGAGTTAACTACATATTCACTTTATAAAAATTCTTACACACCCGTTTACACGTTCATTTGTTAAATTCCGTTCCTTATGGAAGGTCGATCCATTCATCGCTTCCCGGTATTCCATACTCTCGACTAACCTATCCCTAAATACTTATTTTGCCCATGACATTTGACTCTTATTCCCTTTTACAAACCTGTAATAAAAAATATAGTAATCATATACCCATCTTTCAACACAATAAGTATGTATCTATCGAATATCAGCAGCAAGGATCAGTGTGTTCTAGTTACTTACAATATGGTATTAAAATTAGTTTGGTAGAGAACAAAGTGAAACATATCAGAGAAACATAAGAATACTGTAATACCCGTTCGCTTTTATTTTGCCATAGTTCAGCCATAATTTGAAAGCATTAATCGGTGCCTAACTGAACAAGTAATAAACATCACCTAATATAAATAATTGTAATTTCTGAATCCGTTATTCACTTTCTACTGCTGTACTGGGTGAAAGAATTTCTAATGATCTGCATAGGAATAAAGAACTTCAATATTTTTAGTAGTGGAATGTGCTAACAAGTAACTGACTTAGATTTATAATGTTCCCACATGTTCTGGTGGTTCGTTGTTTGTGTAATGCGTCATAGCATGTGTAGTATGTCCTGTTCAGTGTATTGTGACATAAGGTGGAGGACGTTAACCATTTTGGTTTCCGTCGGTCTTATTTTATTGATGGAGGGCGGGCCACGCCCTACGTGACGTGTGTATCGCAGTGGGCGCGTCGTCACTCGTATCAGTGAAATAATTCCGTATTCTGACGTAGCGCGCCAGCAAAAATTTTACATGCATCTGCGAGAAATAACTCGCACCGTAACTGTTCTTATACGTTTTGTCATTGTCATTATTGCCGCTTGTCATAAAAGTGAACACTTGAAGCTGTTTATATTTGAGTAGACGTCCGTATAGCAGAATAACAGAAAAAGCTAGCTCTGCCCCCGCTCTCCTAGTCTTATCGTTTTGTGGCGACAGATTGCTGCAGCGCATCCTATCAGCATAGGTATTTTCTTCGGGTACTGGACTACGATGAACACCGAAAATCCCAGTTACCCGAGCCGCCTGGGACGTGTGATTCCTAACGCACCTCTTTACTGTGTTTATTTCCTTTTTTATGTTAGCTATCTGACGATTAAGGTGAGTGTGGAAATTTTCTTGAGAATTTTGTGTTAAAGTGTATTGCGTTTGGTGTAAGTCGCCGTAGATCATTTGTATAGAAGATTTTTTTCGGTGCAAGTCTGAGTGAACTGTTCAGATTGATCTTCATTCGGTTAGGAAACGTGTACGTCTTGAATGGTTAAATCACTGTATTCGTTAAAAAAATTCTCTTGCTTTTGAATTACGATAGTAAAGTCGTCAGTTAACCCGTCTTAGTTTTGTAAGATATTATCACAGTTTTAGATCATGTTATTAATTTGATGTTTCATAGTATAATGTATTTGAATTATCGTTCTCCCCATAGCGTTCAAACTCTCTTTCGTTAAATTAAAGTTACCTGATTTACGATTTATAGTAGTCCGGTTATTAAAGACAGACTCTAGTTTTTGTTGTGATTACTTTTCACCGTTGATCTGTAGCAAGACACTTAGCAAAAGTTTCACACGTAACCGGCTATGTGATTTTACTCGTTGGAGCAGTAATGTTACTAAAGTTTGCAGTGACGAAATCGCCGTCTGATATCTACTTAGAGCCAGATTCTGTATGTGAAGAAACCAGCACTAAGAATTTCTGACGGATTATCGTTATACTGCCGTCCAATACAGTTGACGAATTTATGCTATTACTTGTAGTAATGCAGATAAAAGTTTATAGATGTTATCTGCGCGCAGCACAACATACTATAGTATGTATTTTAAGAAAACAAATACTAATCGCTATTATAAGGTAATATTATATGCCATCATGTGGCCTTCTTCATAATGTGTGGAACAATTACATAATAATATCAAATTTTGCAAATGTCTAAAGTTTTCAAGCTACAACCCTCCTAAAAACTAATTTTACTGCAACAAAAATCAGGTCTAACACTACAACTGAATGATTAGTGCATACTGCCATATCTACGTTGTAGCCGTCATCAACGGTGTCTTTGCAGAAATTTATAAATTATACTTTTTCCCTATTTCGTGCCTTAGTTAGTGATTTCATTGGTTTTAAATGAATTTCATTCAGTTTTGATAATTGATTTTTCAACTTTTAAAACCCATAGATCAGGTTAACATCGCACGTACTTCGCAGTGGCATATATGAAATAAGAAAAAGTCACGAAACACATGTTTTCACATAAAATTACACATACAGCATATTAATGGACTACGAGTGGGCGCTAATTTCACTCTTGAGAGTTAAATTGACGAAAACGAAAATCTCAATTTACAGAAAATAGTAGGTATTTCACGAATAACTCATTTGGTACCGTATTTTCACGACAGTATCAACCTCGAATCTCAAGTGTAGCAATATTTTTCGCAATGCCAAATTCGACTTCGTTAATGAAATAGCATGCATGTTCAGGATAAATTCAACAACAGACATCATACGATCAGTCACCGGCCACTCTACGGTAGAACTTGTCAATAACACACCAGGGGCTACTGTCACAAAACAAAACAATGTTACAAAAGGTTTTGAACGAATATGAGGGATCATTCTGGCTGAAAGGAACTTACATTGATACATGCGTTTAATATTTCGCGGCGACGAGGAGAAAAGATGAAGCGGGAAGTAACAACTGAAGCATGCTCGACAAAAGACAGATGTTGTTTTACAACGATAACTTATTATCTAACCTAATTACATTTTTCACATACAAGTATCTTTTCTTCATCACACATAACACATTCATAGTCATACTACTTGCTCTAAAAATTAGTTTTATTAAAACAAGGAGACACTCCATTCTGGAGTGTAATTAGCAGTCTTCGAAAGGGAGGTAAGAAGGAAATGACAAGTATTTTGGACAGGTCAGGAAAGCTGCTGGTGACTTCTGTGGATGTCTTGGGCAGATGGAGGGAATATTTTGAAGAGTTGCTCAATGTAGGTGAAAATGTGATCATTAATGTTTCAGATTTCGAGGTAGACTGGGATAGGAATGATGATGGAAATAGGATCACATTTGAGGAAGTGGAAAAAATGGTCAATAGACTGCAGTGCAATAAAGCGGCTGGGGTGGATGAAATTAAGTCGGAACTCATAAAATACAGTGGAATGTCAGGTCTCAAATGGCTACACAGGATATTTGAAATGGCCTGGGAGTTGGGACAGGTTCCATCAGACTGGACAAAAGCAGTAATCACACCAATCTTTAAACATGGAAACAGAAAAGATTGTAGCAACTACAGAGGTATCTCTTTAATCAGCGTTGTGGGTAAAATCTTCTCAGGTATTGTTGAAAGGAAAGTGCGAGTATTAGTTGAGGACCAATTGGATGAAAATCAGTGTGGGTTTAGGCCTCTTAGAGGTTGTCAGGACCAGATCTTTAGCTTACGGCAAATAATGGAGAAGTGTTATGAGTGGAACAGGGAATTGTATCTATGCTTTATAGATCTAGAAAAGGCATATGACCGGGTTCCTAGGAGGAAGTTATTGTCTGTTCTACAAGATTATGGAATGGGAGGCAAACTTTTGCAAGCAATTAAAGGTCTTTACATGGATAGTCAGGCAGCAGTTAGAGTTGACGGTAAATTGAGTGCATGGTTCAGAGTAGTTTCAGGGGTAAGACAAGGCTGCAACCTGTCTCCACTGTTGTTCATATTATTTATGGATCATATGTTGAAAACAATAGACTGGCTGGGTGAGATTAAGATATGTGAACACAAAATAAGCAGTCTTGCATATGCGGATGACTTAGTTGTGATGGCAGATTCGATTGAAAGTTTGCAAAGTAATATTTCAGAGCTAGATCAGAAATGTAAGGACTATGGTATGAAGATTAGCATCTCCAAAACGATAGTAATGTCAGTGGGAAAGAAATATAAACGGATTGAGTGCCAAATAGGAGGAACAAAGTTAGAACAGGTGGACGGTTTCAAGTACTTAGGATGCATATTCTCACAGGATGGCAACATAGTGAAAGAACTGGAAGCGAGGTGTAGCAAAGCTAATGCAGTGAGCGCTCAGCTACGATCTACTCTCTTCTGCAAGAAGGAAGTCAGTACCAAGACTAAGTTATCTGTGCACCGTTCAATCTTTCGACCAACTTTGTTGTATGGGAGCGAAAGCTGGGTGGATTCAGGTTACCTTATCAACAAGGTTGAGGTTACGGATATGAAAGTAGCTAGGATGATTGCAGGTACTAGTAGATGGGAACAATGGCAGGAGGGTGTCCACAATGAGGAAATCAAAGAAAAACTGGGAATGAACTCTATAGATGTAGCAGTCAGTGCGAACAGGCTTAGATGGTGGGGTCATGTTACACGCATGGGAGAAGCAAGGTTACCCAAGAGACTCATGGATTCAGCAGTAGAGGGTAGGAGGAGTCGGGGCAGACCGAGGAGAAGCTACCTGGATTCGGTTAAGAGTGATTTTGAAGTAATAGGTTTAACATCAGAAGAGGCACCAATGTTAGCAATGAATAGGGGATCATGGAGGAACTGAATAAGTGGGGCTATGCTCCAGACCGAACGCTGAAAGGCATAATCAGTCTTAAATGATGATGATGATGATGATGATGATGATGATGATGATTAAAACAAGGAAAAGCAGGGCAAATTTCCTAAATGTCGTTATAAAAGGAACTAAAACGTAAATACCAGTCACGGATTTGGCATTAGGCGCGTTCCGACTGGCTGACTGCTGCCTACAGGGCACTGCGAGGAGCGATTTGCGATCATGCGACGTATAGTAAGCGTCGCACCAATTCGTCTGTATGATAACATTTTATTACAGAAATAACGGACTCAGATACTTGCTGTGTGTAGGAGCCAAAGATGTTGCTCCTTGCATATGAAAAGCAAACATTATCATTCTATTATCTCTGATTTTTCTTTGTATCTGTTGTCAAATGTACTGTTGATGACTCCGATTTTGCTCTTGCTCTGAGAGAAACGAAGGGATCTTATAAATGTGAATATTTCGTATTACAACTCAATAGTAAGAATAGATGTTGTATTCAAAGAAGCAATAAACGAGTGCTCATCTGTGATAAATAACTGAGCAAGCCTGGAATGTAGATATTACTCCTTCTAGTTATTCTAATTAATAGAAAGTTTCAGCTACACTACGTCGACGTGGAGTTGGAGATACGCTGTGGAGCTTGGCGAACAAACCTGCAAATAAACATGGTGACTTTCAACGGACTCACTACTAGGCAACCAGGTGTCTGCCACATGTCTTTACCAACGTATTACTAGAAGACAAACACACACAAGGCGTGTTTAATTTCAACAGACATTTAAATACTCCACTTGCAAACGAAAAATACATGGTAACCTTTTTTATAACACCATACAAAAACAATAAAAAATAGGAACATACCTCCAGGAGTTATTGTCAGTAAATGAATCGTGACGAGGCCTCCGCTTCTTTATTCAGGCACATCCTTATTTGGCCTTCCAGCTTGAAAACAAAAATCAGAAGATTTACCGGAAATCAAACTCGGGTTCTTCCACACTGCAGAGAGAATCGCTGACCTATTTATTTTCTTTATTCCCTTTTCTTAACATGGATTTACCGCTTCTCATACACTATTGCATTAATTTAAGTTTTTTTTTCTTTTAACGGTCGCCTTACCATTTCTTCCAGATTTGTGGATAAATTGTAATAGAAATCATTTGTGTTAATAAGAAGACATTGTAAACAAATTAAAGGACATACATCATCTCAACATGAAATATGTTTTTTAACCATAATTCCTTTGTGCGTCTATCTTTCAGCACACGGGTGAACTCAAAACATCCAATGAAATATAAGAGAATGTAAATTTCTTACGTTTTATTGCTTAAATAATGACCAAACGGTCAATGGAAATCAAAATAATGATGAAAACCAAATTCACCACGCCATTCCAAGCACGCTTCCCATCTGCGTACAGTGGTCATTGGTACCAAGTCGATAACTATTTCGCATCGTGTAAAGGTCCGCTCAGGGGTTCTTCTTCTGCCCTGTGCACACCAAATGTGAGAGGGGCTACAGATACACTGCGCAAATAATTTTCTAAGACTTGTCAATAGCGAGGAGTGAGCTCAGGTGTGTATGTTTATCTTGGAGATATTTCCAGCAGTCAAGAATCATCTTATCATCGTCACAGAACATGCAGTAAATGGACATGCCTTTAAACCATATGATAGCTTGTGTCTCCGCGGTCGCCAAGTAACCATCTTCTGGGCGTAGGAAGAGCCTCGGCCCTATCGTGTGAGACACGGCACGAAGCTAACAGGCGAGGATCTTGTGTGCCAGCATCCATACGTCATACGCTGTTCCACATGTGAAACGATGTTTGTCAGTGTCCTTGAGGCGTCAATGTGCGCAGAGGGGAGAATTCGCCATTCGAATAGCACGCAACCTTTTGGCTACATGGTGCCACGTTGCTCGTACCGTGCAGAGAGGAGAAGTAGCTTGACTGCCCTCCAAACCGCAGGCCGTAGCGCGGCTCACGCTCAGTTTGCGATGTATGGATCTGAGCAGCAAACGACAGATGTCTCTCGCTTTCGCTGCTGAAGAGTTGGGCAGGTCGGGGTGCACGTAGCTATGTTTGAGTACGAACGCCGAGGTGGGGAAGAGAGAGGGAGTGATGTGCACAATCGTAACACGTGGCAGGATTGATGCCGCCGTAAGTTCCTGTAACAGACTGCCCGTAAGTGAAGCGTGTTGACGGATCCACATATTCGCCTTTCTGCACAAATATGTTCATTCGGCTACGGAGGCAGTCATAGAAACACTGTACGACATCTGCCATGCTGTTGTTCAAGAGCCTGAATAGTGGCTAATCCTTTCTCAATAATGACACGTTGAGGGGGAATTACACGGTTTTAAAGTTGACGCTGTTTACGTTGGATAATATAGCTCTTCGACACGGAAAAGTGATATGTAACTTCCGTCTTAAGCAAGACACAATAATTTACATTTACTTCATCGGTACTTTTCTCAGCGGCTGCTCTGAAATAATCACGAAATCATTATTTAGTGTCCTAGAAACCATGAGTGTAATACACGCAGTTTCTGAAGCTTTGATTTCACAGTGGTTGCTATTTTACCAATAATCTTGTAGCTAGTGACTGCGACAGCTATTTACGTATTGAACTCGGCAGCGTTATTATCTCTTATTAATGTATTCGAACTATACACTGTAAAAAATGTGTCCATTCATCTTACGTAAAAGTAACTACTGCGCTATGTTCCTGTTACCACAGGGAACATACAGGGGGTAGGGGCAGGCAAGATAATGTTGTTGTGTACATAGTGTTGTGTTTAGTCAGCGCGTACACAACCTTCCCTCTAGAGCGCGCCTCGCTAAGCACAACAGCGCAGGCGCAGCGCTCGTCCGTCTCCGCACTGCGAGATGGCGCTGTCTTAGAGACGGACAAAATTCTGCTTCCGCCGATCCGCGTATTAATATGTAACGCAGTCAATGAGATTGCTGCCAATGAGATTGATCCTTGCGGATCACACTCGCGCAGTAATACATGAACGCACGGGGTATTATAACGAGTGTACAGACCTCCGATCAGTCAGTCTGCATTAGTCTGTATGAGTCTGCATTTATCTGCACCTTTCTGTACCAGTCTGCATTAGTCTGTACCAGTCTATAGTCAAGTTTCAGTCTGCGCCTAATAAGATTATCATATTCCTGCACATAGTCATGAAGAGAAATGTATAGACACTTTGTCAAGTATCAGAGATATGTGAGAATAAGATTAACGTACCAAGGCCAAAGGATCTTCAAATTGTCAATTGTAAACAGCATCCAGAATCAAGTTACGTAATATCTATGTTTATTATTATTTTAATAAATGTGTGTGAAAATTAATCAAGTTCTGTTTAAAGTTGGTCACCGTCAATCTGCTAGTCTAAGCGTGCAAGTGGCATTTCTATCATCTGACCTAACGGCAGAAGATAAACATGCCACGTTTAGACCACGAGACATATAGCTGACACTCGCCTACTTCGTTAGAGTGACAAGTCAAATAATCTGATGGTGTGTGTACCGAAGGTCTTACAGTGCGCACACCACAAATGTGAACAATGGTAGTAATGGGATTGTTATCTTTCAACGTCAACAACACAGGTAAGGCACATGTCATGCTTGGTTGTGCGTGTTCGGTACGTACTGAGCGTCAGCG
Organism: Schistocerca cancellata; assembly: GCF_023864275.1. Lineage (NCBI taxonomy): Eukaryota > Metazoa > Arthropoda > Insecta > Orthoptera > Acrididae > Schistocerca > Schistocerca cancellata. The sequence goes on from NW_026047100.1 coordinate 63,169, forward strand.
CAGGTTGGTTACGAGTAGTGCACACTTCGTATTTTCATTCATAAGCCGAGATCGACGTGTAGTGAGAGATCTAACACAGTTCCAGAGAGGGCAGATTCTTGGGGCAGCGGCGGGCCGGGGTCGGTCGTCTCTGTTGTTGTTCACGCTATCGTCCAGTCCACCCACCTCGACAGGATTCTTGCCTTTGTCCCTCCTCTCTGTGGTAGCAGTTACGTGCTAGGCAATGTAAAGCAGCGTTCATGAAACCACTACCTAATGCCTACCACACAGAGGCCACGTAACTCTAGTTGAAAGTCAGTTCCTCAAAGTTCATGATTAAAAATTCGGGCGTCCGGGATATTCAGTCTACTTGCAGAAAAGTGATTAAAATAGGATTAACTCTATTTATATTGAAAAACATGACGTCTATCATCTCCGTATTTAATATGGTGAAACGTTATCATTGAAAGTTCACTGACTGACTAACAAATATTCACTTGAAAAGCAGCCAGAATTGTAGCAATTTAGACTCGGCTAATTTTCACGTTCTACCAGTCACAGACTCGCAACCGTTCGTGAGTTAAACATTCGGTCGTTTTAGTGGTCTTCTTCGTAAGAAGTGCTCTCCAAAATAGTCCGAACAGAGCACGAAACACGCCACGCGGAGTTGTTACTACGACGAGAAAGTTCACACGCTCATATCTCTGAAGCTGTTTGATTTAGAAACACCAAACTTTAATTAGAATGTTCGTAGCTCCAATTGCTTCAGGTACGATATGTTCGAACCGAAATTAGCTCACTATTTGCTCGTCTTACAAAGTATTTTTGAGGGGCCATCAAAAATCGTGTTATTCGCAGGTCGGCTAGCAAGCGGCTCTCCAAAGGTACTCTCCTCTCTTCCCACTCCCCCGTTCGCGAGGGAACAGCTTGATTCTGATTGACTGTCGATCGAAACGACCAATCAGAACGTTCCTTCCTGATCATACTCGAGACAAATCTTCCCTTATCCAATCACTAATTTTATAGCAATTAATGTGGGCAAATCTTCATTATCTTGTATTACGTTTAATCAAAATAAGCAAAGTGCGAAACATTCTTCAAAGTGATAAATAAACTTATTCCACTTCTAACTTCTGCTTTTATACAAAAGCATGCTCACACAGTCATAGGTCAACTGAATCGTGGTTCGTTTGTACCAGATTTTACGTAAAATGAAATATTAAATTTTAACTTATGTCCCACATACACTCTCTCTGTCATTCTCACTCACTCACAGAACAAAATACAATAAAATAATAAATTTTACCAACTTTTGTATAACGTAATACAAAGTGACTGAAGTTTCAACAAGAAAATTCTAATTGATTGATTTTTATGCACTGACAACTTTGTGATGACTTCAAATGATAAAGAAAGTCAATCTGTTATTGTTCCTAACTTGTTTTTTTTAAAGCGTAGGTTTTAGGACTTTTGGGTAATACTCTTTATTTGCGGAACTATAATAAATAAAAATCTGAAAATTTGACAGCATCATTTTATTAATAACAAAAGACTATGTATCAGATTTGAACAAAATCGGATAATAACGAATATGGATTATTTAGGTTTATAGAGGGTATGAATCTTCGAACCGACTGAATGTTACGCTATGCAGAGCTCACGGCATGCAGCGTCAGCTGTGCTGTGAGCAGAGCCAAAAAAAAAAAAAAAAAAGAAAAACACAGTCATCCTGCAGCCACCGTACTAGACGGCTGCGTGCCTTACTGCAGCGAATGTTATCTCGTAATAACTTGCTGCCTTATAGGGCCCGATTGTCTGGAGCATCAGTAACCATGACAGCCAACTTACTAATGTTTCAAGAGCAAGTGTTTGAACAGTCGTGAGAGCCTACACAAAACATGGAAAGATGTCATCGTGTGAACGTGATAGTGGGCGAAAATCAAAGCTGAATGATATGAACTGTGTCAAAACCACACTATACTATGTAGGCTAAAGTGACTGCAGAGCTCAATAGACATCTTCGAGACTTATCTCTCTGCAATGTCAGCCGAGAGCTCCATAAAGCCAATATTCATGGAGGAACTGCTAAAACGAAACCATTAATTAGTGAAAACAACCAACGCAAGGGAGCGTAAAACATACTGTAAGGAGCACAAATACTTGACGGCTGATCAGTGGAAACACGTAATATGGTCCGATGAGTCAACGTTTTCCTTATTTCCAACATCAGGTGGGGTTTACGTCTGGAGAACGCCAAAAGAAGCCTACAATCCTGATTGCTTGATTCCAACGGTTAAGCGTGGAGGTGGAAGTGTGATGGTGTGGGCAGCCGTATCATGTATTATGCTGGTAGCATCATTACTCTCAAAGGCCAACGAATATGTGAACATTTTAGGTGATCAGGTGCACCCCAGCATTCAAATGTTGTTCCCTAACAATGATGCCATATTTCAGGACGATAATACACCGTTCACACAGTGCCAGGACAGTATAGTCGTGGTATGAGGAGCATGCAACAGAACTTCAGCGTTTTCCCTGGCCAGGAAAGTCCCCGGTCTTTAATATTATTGAACCCTTTGGGTGGTACTGGAGCGCAGACTCCGGAACGGATTTCCTCCTCCTTCGTCCTTACAGGAGTTAGAAGAGGTTCTGATTGAAGAGTGGCATACCACTCCACTGGAAATTTTACAATCATTATATGGCAGTATTCCAAAAAGAACCGCAGCTGTATTACGGGCAAGTGGGGGTCGAACCACTTATTAATAAACCATTCCCAGGTAAGTACATGTGTTCACATTAGTTTTCCTATTCCCAGTTATTATGGTTGAAAAGACTTTATCATGTTAAGATGAAGAACTTATTATAAAGCTTCCTGGAACGTTCTGTTTCAGCTGTTTTGCTTTATGATGCTATTTGCTTACAACTAAGCAAACCACTTGCCTGCCTCTGTGCGCAAGGTCGCTAACGATCGATCGTGCGGTGGTCCACAACAACAGTTTGAAACCTGGTCGATGAAATTTTTCACTGCAAGTATTTGTCCAGCATGTGGAGGACAGGTGGTTACATAAAGTTCCTTATCACCTGTCTCTTCACGGATGCCCTGGATTAAATTCCAAACCCCTGAAATGAGTGCACGAGACACTGTAGTAAACTCATCAAAAACTGAAAAACAAAACTCGATTTCTGATACGAGACGAGCTGGTTAAAACATCGATAACACATATATATATACTTGCAGAAATTTAGTAAAGATGGATGGAAAATCTTGCTTATAAGAGCTCTTTGAAGTGTTGCGTAAATGTTTTAATATTTATTTTCAGTATTGTATATTGATATCCAGAATTATCTCATAATTGTAACTTGTAACTGTTATCACAATTTTCTGTGCGTGTATAATCTTCAGTGCTAAAAACAATTTTTCCTACGAGGCACTGTTTCTGTTTATACTTATCTTCTATTATCGTCTTGGCGTAATACATTCTACCGATTGTTGATCATGCCGTGTTGAAACAATTAACTGCTAATACGTTTCTAAACGTCACTGGTTCTTAAGTATTTTTTCTTCTTACAGTCCTTTTGAAAAATGGCGCTGGTCGAAATGTATCAGTAAATTAATAAAATCTAAGCATCATTCTATCTTACTTTGCGTTCATGCAATACATTTCCAGCAAAATTAGTACCACAAAACGTCATAATAAAATTACTTGCTTAGTACTTTATAAACTGATTAAGACATGAGAACAAGCTTCTCAACAAGGAATTATAGTGAAAGGACTAGGTATTCATACGCTTTTTACAGTTCAAGTTACAAAAGTGCGTGCGTTTAATTTAAGAATTTCAATCAGTTATTGAGAGTTCATGTGTAACGTAACGTTTCTTCTTCTTCTTCTTCTTCTTCTTCTTCTTCTTCTTATTGTTCTTCTCCTTCTCTCTCCCTGTTTCTCTTTGCCTCCGTCTTTCGTGGTTATCAGATGCAGCGAAGTTTCACTTCCAGTGCCGTTTAAGCGTCGTATATCCATCCACATCTACATTCCGCAATTCTCAGAAAAGAGTGTGCCGTAGGGCACTTTATAACAAAATTAGGTATTTTCTGCCCCATTTCATATCGTGTATTTAGCAAGGGAGAAATGGATGTCTATGTTCCTCCGCAAGGGCTCTAATCTGGTATATTTCATTCTAACGCTCCCTTAGCTAGATATACAATGGCTGTAAGAGAATTGTCTCACAGTCGTACTTTATTACTGGTTTTCTAACTGTAATTTTCGATCAACCTAAGGATCTAATCATTCGTAGGAAACTTAATTTTTGTACTAGTACAGTTTATGAAAGATTTTGTGTTACCCAGTTTACCTTACGAAATGTGTTTGTATAACTCTTACAAGTTGTTTTCAATGCAGCACAAGTTAATCTGATGAATTCTCTGTAACTACTGTGGGCGATTGTTATTTAATTTACAAAATGTTTTTAGTGAACCTCATACACCACAAACGTATTGACATCTGTTCAAGCAAGAGTAACAGGCTCAGGTGTTGAATAAGCCGCTGGTTGCATGTCCACAGTGAGTTCTCAGCGAGCTATAGAGGAATTTAGCAGACGCCCCTGAGCTTTCGCTAGACGAATTGCGACCGGCGCTCCTCTCTAGGTAGCAGTTCCTACAAAGGGCGCACTGCCGGAGCATATAAATTAGAAAGGGTACCGTGAAAAGCGTGCAAAAGTTTTCGGTCCGTTGCGTCGCGCATTACATCATAGACGGGTGAATAGACTCTGTCCTGCAGACATCCTGTAATACAGCCAGGGGGATCGGGGGGAGGGAGGGGTCAGAATCCCGTTTGAAGCAGCAGCCACCTTATACACGTGGAATTATTTGGGCGCATGGCATCCCATATGAAGTTGCACCGGTTAAATGAGTGGACTTCGGGAAAGCGAGGTTTTAATCCCTTACCCGCAATCCATTTCTGCATATGAAGTGACAGCTAGAATTTTTAGTTAGTGTCTAAATCTCTGTTTCACAGGATATAATATTGAGTGACTGAAATTTTGGGTCGATGCCGGAAGTGTATTAACGGTACACTCAAACAGGAGCGTATAGTACTGCCTCATGTCTACAGATAAAGTCGTGATAGTCAATGCTGTTGCGTACTGCTCGTGGTCGTCACAGCGTGCTAACATAACTTGGCGACACTCATCGCTAAACTTATAAACCAAGTAACACAGTCCATAATAGAGGGTTTGTATATTTACTTAGTGATCAAGAGGGATTACAACACTGTCAAACTTCTCCTACCGTGATCAGTGCTTCTAGGCATTACAAATCGCATACCATTATAATTAATGTATCATTATACTTTCACTAATAATTCCAAAGGTGGAACATTATACTACTCTCATTCAAGTAGAGGACGAACCTATGGACCGTAAAGTTTTGGTTTCAGCAATATTTAATAATTTAACATTACCAATTCATCTTTCTTACGCACGTAAGTATTTCGTTTTCTAAATGTGAAACAGGTGTCGAAGACAAAACAAAAGTAAACACACACGTTTACAATAACAGTTCAGAAATTTCTCATCTCCTCCCGAACAGACCATGAAGGTCGCCTACAGGGGTCGCGGGATGTGGAGGGGCATGTGGTCAGCACACCCGAATCCCAGCCATTTGTCAGTTTCCGAGACCGGAGGTGTTATTTCTCAGTAAAGTAGCTCCTCGGTTTGCCTCACTAGGGCTGAGTGCACCCCGCTTGCCAACAGCGATCGGCAGACCGAATGGTGGCCCATCCAAGTGCTAGCCCAGCCCGACAGCGCTTAACTTCAGTGATCTGACGGGAACCGGTGTTACCACTGCGGCATGGCCGTTGGCAGTTGAAACACGTATGTATTCAGTACAAGCGATGGCGAGGCATGACAGAATCTCTGACCAGAGAGTAGTTTATTGTTAGCTGTTGCTAGTCTGCGCTTGACCGCGCGAGTCGACAGTAGTCGGTAGTAGTCAGTCGTCAGTCCGTGCTAGTCCGTGCTAGTCGGCGGCAGTCGGCATGCGTCGGCTGTGTGCTCTGGTCGCGACTCTGGTCAGGACTCTGGAGGATGAGTATTGTTGTAGAAGGTAAAGAAGCAGCCATGTGCTTATTAATAATGTATGTTAATTGTAATTTAATTCGTTTAAAAAAATGCCCAACTAATAAATTTTATAATATAAACCAACTCTTTTAAAGAAAAGCATTCATTTCAATTTAAAGAATATTTCAAATGCATGATCATTCCTTCCAATAATAAAATATATATATATGCCAGCATTGCACGAAGCTGTGTCTATAAATAAGAGCAGAAATAGTTGCAGTTTTTATTGAGGTAAGAATTTTTTGCTTTTGTTATTCAGAATACAGGGCCGAAGGACAGCGCTGCTGTCCTTATAAAATTTATCAGGTTACAGAATTTTTTAATTAGTTTTGGTGTTTAGGAATTTTTGTATTTCGAACCTGACATTAAAATGAAAAAAAGAATTTTGTGGGAATATTAAGTGTGAATGCATTGTTTGCACAGAGACTATAAATCAAAGCCAATTTTGAATGTATGCTTTCCCGGCGTATACAGCTGGCGAAGAGTGCTGTGCCGAGCCGGGAGCTATTGGGATAGCGTCATTAAAGAATCAACAGAAATACGGGTCCACGAGAATCTTGTGAACAGGGACGAAGGCTACCAACTGAGCGCGGCCTGGAATCCAGCATTAGCCGCAATACGCCAGAAACGCAACAAGAACCGTCCAGCTCACGAGACGCGATCACAATGCTCTGACGGAGACACGAACGGCGCACCCGCTTCCCCCTCCACCTCGCCCGCCGGCTCCTCTGGACCCAGCCTCCCGCGGCCAGGTGGTGGGGGGCACACCGCAGGTATAAAGGGACCGGCATCCGCAAAGTCTCGGCACTTCGCCAGAAGATGATGAGTATGTCACTCGTCGAAACGTCGCAGTTTGAAGACAGCGCCACCCGGCTGGAAGCCCGAGAACTCTTCGCCAAAGCCAATTTTGTTGAGAGGTTACATTAAAATCAATTTTGTTCAGAGGTTACAATCATAGAAAAATTCATTTAATTGCTATTTTTTGTGGCGAGGTTACACTTGGATCACATTTTCATTTTTTTAATTGAGGAGGTTACGCTTGGTCATTCACACATTTTCATTGAAATTTATCTTTGTAGGGAGGTTACACTTGGTTTACTAATTTTGTGACTTTCTTTCACAGATCATCGGCAAGTCGTTGCTCTTTGTTGTATTTGTGTTTGTTGTTTTTTGCATTGTTCTTATTTCATTTGTGATTAATTTGTTTTGAGAAAAATGCCGCGAAAAACTGTTAATAGTACATCGCGAGGTATAATGAGTGAAATAACCGACTTAAACAACTTGACCGATAGTACTTGCGACATGCAGTGTAATGATGACAATCATCCATTTTCAGACAGTCAGTGCGTACCGACCACTAATAATGATTTTTATCTTAGTGATGAACAGACGAATTCAATTGTGTCCTCTGTTAATTTGACGACAATTGATGACGCGGGGCGTTCTTTTGTTATGAGCGCTGCCGAGCTCAACACAAGCGGTTTGCAAAATTTAAGTAATGAACAAACAAATTTGTCTAATGAAAATGAACAGTGTAATCAGAGTGCGTCGGATTTATTTAATTCCGAGGTAGGGACAAACAGTGCACATCCGATTAGCAAACCTTTTCAATTATCACAGAACATCCAGATGGATACACAAAACGTGACAATTTCAGATACACCATCACACAGCACAGAGAATAGACATGATAATTTTGGCTCGGATCAAATTATGGCAGTGTTGCTACAATTTAGGGAAAAATTCAAACAACAGAGTGAAAAACAAGACAAACTTAGTAAAAAATTAGACAACAATTCCAAACAACTTAAAGAAGATCTCAAACAACACCTTAATGAAAATAACGAAAATCTCAAACAATAGCTTAATGAAAAATTAGACAACAATTCCAGACAGTTAAATGAAAAATTAGACAACAATTCCAGACAACTTAGTGAACAGATTAGAGCCGTTGCCGCTCAGTGTCATGATACTAAAGAACAATTACGTGAAGAAATTGAGGCTTGCGCTAGGAAAAATAGTGAGGAAATCAGATCTGGTGCTCCAGAATTAAGGGATATGCAAACCGCTGCAACAGAATCACTTAGAGACGAAATTAGTGCAGTCGGCAAACAATGCTCTGAAAAAGCAACACAGTTACGTGACGAGTTTAAAGTATTGACAGCAGAACTTTCGCGCACACTGGATGCAAAAGTAGACGAGAAATTCGAACAACAGAACAATCAAATTGACGATCGTTTTAATCTTCACCTACAAAACAGTGATACGCGTTTCCGTAAATTTATACAGGATCAAAATAAAGTAAAACGTCAAGTCATGGAAACAATCACTGCACAGAGACAAGAAGATAAACGTAAAATGTTTGCGAAGGCAGAAACATACGTAGACAACCATATTGCTACAGTATCGGACAAAATTAATACCATCGAACAGTTGAACACCGAATTACGTGATGAAATTTCTGATCTTAAATCAAAAACAGATACACACACAGTAGATTTTCAAACAGTGACCGACAGACTCGAACAATTATAACTAACACACGATTTCGATGTCGTCAAAGCTGACGTTAAAAAATTGAACGAAACCACACGTAAATTACAAAAAACAGATTAATGCTTCTGACACTAAGAACGATGATCAGGTAAAAATACTGACTGAAACATATGATGAATTGGCAAGTCGTATTGACGTTATCTTCCCCCCATGAACCATGGACCTTGCCGTTGGTGGGGAGGCTTGCGTGCCTCAGCGATACAGATGGCCGTACCGTAGGTGCAACCACAACGGAGGGGTATCTGTTGAGAGGCCAGACAAACGTGTGGTTCCTGAAGAGGGGCAGCAGCCTTTTCAGTAGTTGCAGGGGCAACAGTCTGGATGATTGACTGATCTGGCCTTGTAACATTAACCAAAACGGCCTTGCTGTGCTGGTACTGCGAACGGCTGAAAGCAAGGGGAAACTACAGCTGTAATTTTTCCCGAGGGCATGCAGCTCTACTGTATGATTAAATGATGATGGCGTCCTCTTGGGTAAAATATTCCGGAGGTAAAATAGTCGTCCCATTCGGATCTCCGGGCGGAGACTACTCAAGAGGATGAAATTATCAGGAGAAAGAAAACTGGCGTTCTACGGATCGGAGCGTGGAATGTCAGATCCCTTAATCGGGCAGGTAGGTTAGAAAATCTTAAAAGGGAAATGGATAGGTTAAAGTTAGATATAGTGGGAATTAGTGAAGTTCGGTGGCAGGAGGAACAAGACTTTTGGTCAGGTGATTACAGGGTTATAAATACAAAATCAAATAGGGGTAATGCAGGAGTAGGTTTAATAATGAATAAAAAATAGGAGTGCGGGTTAGCTACTACAAACAGCATAGTGAACGCATTATTGTGGCCAAGATAGACACAAAGCCCATGCCTACAACAGTAGTACAAGTTTATATGCCAACTACCTCTGCAGATGATGAAGAAATAGGTGAAATGTATGACGAGATAAAAGAAATTATTCAGGTAGTGAAGGGAGAAGAAAATTTAATAGTCATGGGTGACTGGAATTCGTCAGTAGGAAAAGGGAGAGAAGGAAACATAGTAGGTGAATATGGATTGGGGGTACGAAATGAAAGAGGAAGCCGCCTTGTAGAATTTTGCACAGAGCATAACTTAATCATAGCCAACACTTGGTTCAAGAATCATAAAAGAAGGTTGTATACCTGGAAGAATCCTGGAGATACTAAAAGGTATCAGATAGATTATATAATGGTAAGACAGAGATTTAGGAACCAGGTTTTAAATTGTAAGACATTTCCTGGGGCAGATGTGGATTCTGACCACAATCAATTGGTTATGAACTGCAGATTGAAACTGAAGAAACTGCAAAAAGGTGGGAATTTAAGGAGATGGGACCTGGATAAACTGAAAGAACCAGAGGTTGTAGAGAGTTTCAGGGAGAGCATAAGGGAAAAATTGACAGGAATGGGGGAAAGAAATACAGTAGAAGAAGAATGGGTAGCTCTGAGGGATGAAGTAGTGAAGGCAGCAGAGGATCAAGTAGGTAAAAAGACGAGGGCTAATAGAAATCCTTGGGTAACAGAAGAAATATTGAATTTAATTGATGAAAGGAGAAAATATAAAAATGCAGTAAATGAAGCAGGCAAAAAGGAATACAAACGTCTCAAAAATGATATCGACAGGAAGTGCAAAATGGCTAAGCAGGGATGGCTAGAGGACAAATGTAAGGATATAGAGGCTTGTCTCACTAGGGGTAAGATAGATACTGCCTACAGGAAAATTAAAGAGACCTTTGGAGAGAAGAGAACCACTTGTATGAATATCTAGAGCTCAGATGGCAACCCAGTTCTAAGCAAAGAAGTGAAGGCAGAAAGGTGGAAGGAGTATATAGAGGGTTTATACAAGGGCGATGTACTTGAGGACAGTATTATGGAAATGGAAGAGGATGTAGATGAAGACGAAATGGGAGATAAGATACTGCGTGAAGAGTTTGACAGAGCACTGAAAGACCTGAGTTGAAACAAGGCCCCGGGAGTAGACAACATTCCATTTGAACTACTGATGGCCTCGGGAGAGCCAGTCATGACAAAACTCTACCATCTGGTGAGCACGATGTATGAGACAGGAGAAATACCCACAGACTTCAAGAAGAATATAATAATTCCAATCCCAAAGAAAGCAGGTGTTGACAGATGTGAAAATTACCGAACTATCAGTTCTTTACAGACGAATGGAAAAACTGGTAGAAGCCGACCTCGGGGAAGATCAGTTTGGATTCCGTAGAAATGTTGGAACACGTGAGGCAATACTGACCTTACGACTTATCTTAGAAGAAAGATTAAGAAAAGGCAAACCTACGTTTCTAGCGTTTGTAGACTTAGAGAAAGCTTTTGACAATATTAACTGGAATACTCTCTTTCAAATTCTGAAGGTGGCAGGGGTAAAATACAGGGAGCGAAAGGCTATTTACAGTTTGTACAGAAAACAGATGGCAGTTATAAGAGTCGAGGGGCATGAAAGGGAAGCAGTGATTGGGAAAGGGGTAAGACAGGGTTGTAGCCTCTCCCCGACGTTATTCAATCTGTATATTGAGCAAGCAGTAAAGGAAACAAAAGAAAAGTTCGGAGTAGGTTTTAAAATTCATGGAGAAAAAGTAAAAACTTTGAGGTTCACCGTTGACATTGTAATTCTGTCACAGACAGCAAAGGACTTGGAAGAGCAGTTGAATGGAATGGACAGTGTCTTGAAAGGAGGATATAAGATGAACATCAACAAAAGCAAAACGAGGATAATGGAATGTAGTCAAATTAAGTCGGGTGATGCTGAGGGAATTAGATTAGGAAATAAGACACTTAAAGTAGTAAACTAGTTTTGCTATTTAGGGAGTAAAATAACCGATGATGGTCGAAGTAGAGAGGATATAAAATGTAGACTGGCAATGGCAAGGAAAGCGTTTCTCAAGAAGAGGAATTTGTTAACATCGAGTATAGATTTAAGTGTCAGGAAGTCGTTTCTGATAGTATTTGTATGGAGTGTAGCCATGTATGGAAGTGAAACGTGGACGATAACTAGTTTGGACAAGAAGAGAATAGAAGCTTTCGAAATGTGGTGCTACAGAAGAATGCTGAAGATAAGGTGGGTAGATCACGTAACTAATGAGGAGGTACTGAATAGGATTGGGGAGAAGAGAAGTTTGTGGCACAACTTGACTAGAAGAAGGGAACGGGTGGTAGGACATGTTCTGAGGCATCAAGGGATCACAAATTTAGCATTGGAGGGCAGTGTGGAGGGTAAAAATCGTAGAAGGAGACCAAGAGATTGTAATCTCCCCACGGAAAATTACCCTCTACCACGCAATAATTAATAATGGTCAATCAAATCATCCACATTTATTTACGTTTGAAAAGTATCTGAGCAGATTTTCTAGTAATATATGCGCCGACAGCTCGTCGACGCCAAGGTATTTTTCGAGTACGTTTATTCTTTGGAACAACAGAGGTACACAGGTGTATGTTCCATGGTCATTATAGTTATAGAAAGAGAGATAGAAAGAGAGAGAAAGGAACAGCTTCGGAAAGTATCGGTTGGAAGATTTTCGTACTGCAAAAGGAGATTTATTTACTCTTCTTCGCGCTAAAGCGAGGCAGGAAAGTTTGTGCCGCTAGCGGGGTAGACAAAGAGAAAGAAGCACTTGTAAAAGTAAATTTCATGAGACTAAAAATCCACGGAAACGGAACATGTACGGAAATGGATTCAATATACAATTTTCCTCAGAAAGAAGGTTTGTGACCATTTCATTTTAGAGTGAATGACGAATGCGTTCTCTGTCTGAATTGTTGATGATTGTCTGGGGCCTGTAATTAATTGGGAAGTTTCAGCTGTGACGAAGAGAGCCTGCAATCTCTGAGTTTTATTGAAATCGTCCAAAAAGGCTTCGTCCACATCTGAAATTTTAGATCTGTCGTAAACTGAACGAAGTGTTCAAAACGATCGATTTTTTCCCAACTGAATGCAGCGCTTAATAATAATAACGTATGTGAAGATCTTTTCTAGCAAGCCAGCCGCTGAATATTAAGAAGAAGGGCTCCACCAGAGATTTTAATAGGCTGATTTCATGTAACTTAAGACTTTCAGCAAAATCGATTTAAGTAGTAAGGGCATTCATTAGAAGATGAATAGACTAAGCAGATTCAGAAGGATGTAGGTTGCAGTAGATAGTGGGAGATGAAGAAGCTTGCACAGGATAGAGTAGCATGGAGAGCTGCATCAAACCAGTCTCAGGACTGAAGACCACAACAACAACATTGACGTTATAGAAAATAATGATGACAGCAAATCAGACGATAATGCACCGATCTTGTTTAACCAAACACCTGAATTCCAAAATCTACAACAGACAATCAGTGAGATAGATTCGTCTAATAATACGTTATGTAGAAAGTTGTCAACCTTACAGCAAGAAGTAACAGAGATGAAAAATATTTCAACGTTTAACACGTCACAAGGTGCGGCACATTCCGAACATTTCTCACAATCACACAGCCAGTATAATTTAGGTAATCTACAGAGAGTACATGAGTTAGATACCGAGCAGTCCCAGACAAATAGATTTTCATTCAATCCTGAACCTGTTCCATCATACAGAGACGATAATTTTGATTATAAGCAATTTTTATCCGTAAGAAAATCTAAGGAATTTAATAATGAAAGAGCACAGGTACACGTTTTGAACTGGATACGTCGATTTATTTTTGTAATTTCAATAGCATTGCCTGTAATGCAGAAACTAGCTTTGGACTGGATACTACAATTTTCTTTCGAATTTTCACCGGCATTGCCTTTAATGCAGAAGCTAAAATTTATTTGTAGCGCGTAATAAACCTCAGGGGAATCATTACGCTTAAATGAATACGTGCCGTAGCGTGCATAGGGCCCCTAGCTGTAGTAGTGCTGTTTCATCTTTAGTTTTCTGCACTGCTGCCTTCTCTTCTACTATCCTTTATATCTATCAAAACAGCTCTTAATCTATTGCTCTACCTAGAATTAAGAAATAAGTCAAGAAAACCCGATAAGACAAGTTTTTACCAAAAGAGACATTTTTTTTTCATTAGGCGCTCCAGGAATGACAACTACCAGCGTTATGTTAATATCAGAGAAAATTATAATCATCAGTATGTGCAAAATTTTCAGCAGTCGCAAACGCATTTTGGTAACAATAGAGGTTTTTGACCACAATAGCAACAAAACCAGCCGGTTAGCATACGTAACCAACAATGTAATGCACAAGGTCAACCAAGCTTTAATGTTTCGCCGCGTGCACGTATAGTTTCAGCCCCAACAAATAGTAACGCACAGCAGCAATGAAGTAACTACGTACAGAAAACATACTATTTCAATTCCTATCGCAATGCACCGTATAGAAATGACTATCACGACAGACGTAAAAATAATGAGCAAAATTTTCAGCGTAGATTTAATTACAGTCGATCTTATCAGCAGCAAGAACATCAGCAACAGCATATTATAATGAATGAACCAGACAGTAGGTATCATCCAGAACGTAAGATGTCAGGAAGAAATAACAGAACCGTCCAAATAGTGGAACTGCCACAGAATCCTCCCGAAAATAATAGCACGTCCGATAGAATTTGAACAGATACAGTACAGGTTGCATATTCCAGTAACGCAAGCAATACTTTTGACACACAAAATCTTGTTCACGAAAATGTTATTTGAAACGTGCTTTGTTGAATGCACCACTTTTATCGTACCCAGATCTTACCAGAAATTTTTCCATTACCACCGACAGTTCTAACACCGCTTTAGGAGTACATATTTTCCAGGAAATTGAAGAAGATGGCTCAACAGTAATTAAAAGCATCGCATTTGCAAGTCGCATTCTGTCACCTGCTGAACGAAATTATTCCGTTACAGAACTGGAAACATTATGTGTTGTTTGGGCTTTTACGAGATTTCGGCACTATCTTTATGGAAGACATACCACCGTCTACACAGACCACAGAGCGATACAATTTTTACTTCGGCTAAATTCACACACGACAGACTAAGTAGATGGAAGCTTTATCTACAGGAAATTAATTTTACAATTGTTCACATTCCCGGTACACAAAATGTTATAGCAGACGCACTATCTCGTTCTCTTAGCAACAATCAGCAAGACATCGCAACCAACTTCTGCAAAGCAAATTTCAGCGTGATGTACATTCAACAAGTTGCATTTGAAAATTTCATTTCGTCGTCATTACAGGACATAGCACAAGAGCAGACTAAAGACAACGTTTGGAAAGAAATTAAACACCTTTGGCAAAATAGGAATAATGTTACGATTAGATACCATTACACTGTACGCAATGACATTCTATTTCGCCGCTCTCATCCTGACAGCAACAACTGGTTATTATGCATTCCTGATGAACTGGTTAACAAATTAATCTGGTATACTCATTTAAGTTACGCACATCACGGAGCAAGAAAATGTTTTCTTATACTGAGACAGAACTGTTATTTTACGAACATGGAGAAACGTATTCGACGAGTTTTAGCGTCATGTAAAATTGGCCAGAAAGCTAAGTCAGACACAACTTCACATATTCCTCCATTACATCCCATTGTACCTGTTAAATTGAGACATATGGCCGCTGTAGACATTTTTGGTCCAATTCTCAGAACTAATAGAGGTTATTGCTACATCTTTGTCGCTGTTGAACTCACTTCAAAATTTGTTACCTTCACTCCGTTACGCAAAGCTACTGCTAAAACTGTTTCGAAAGCATTTGTAAAACATTTTTTATTTCATGTAGGGCATGTGTTGAAAGTAATTTCCGACAATGGATCACAGTTTCGATCTGCTATATGGACACTTATGGACACGTATGTTATGAGCTAGAAACATTTCTCCGATCTATATATCCAGGTACCATGCTTCTTCGAACCCTTGTGAACGATTAATGAAAGAAATGGGTAAACTGTGTAGAATATACTGTCATAAAAAACATATTGATTGGGACACACATACTCTCATTACAGGATGTAATTAATTCCGTACCAAATGAATCTACTATGATATCTCCGACTGTTACACTGAAAAATGTTGAACCACCTAACAAAATTAAAGAATTAGTAAACTTTCCTACACCTCGTTGACTACGACACCATGAAATAATTGACATTGCGCTGAACAACATCAAACGTGCCGCAGAGCACCGGAGAAGACAGCAAAAACAGGTTTGTATAGGCCGTGACTTTCACGTTGGACAGAAGATATTAGTACGTACACACTATTTATCCAACAAAATAAATGGTAGGTGCAGTAAATTTGAACTTCTATACGCAGGTCCATATCGTATTTGCAGCATTCCTCACCCCAATGTTGTACACGTCGAAACGAAACTTTGAGAACCAGAAAATCCAAAGGAAACCACCACGTCTCCAACATCAAACCCGTTATTGAATGAAAATACTTTATGATTTATCACACTGTAATGCGATTTTCTAATTTTATGACCACTTATGCAATTATATTCACATGAACACTTACTGATGATTGTTGTATTTTTTTTTGGCATGTGCTCGGCAAGGTAAGGTTAGCAGGTCGCTTTTGTTGTCGTTACACATCAGACCGTGTATATTTTCCATCTTTTTTGTATGTATGATTTTTTCCTGTTTTGTTTGTATGCATTATGAAATAGTTAAGACCGAGCGAGGTGGCGCGGTGGTTAGCACACTGGACTCGCATTCGGGAGGACGACGGTTCAATCCCGTCTCCAGCCATCCTGATTTAGGTTTTCCGTGATTTCCCTACATCGTTTCAGGCAAATGCTGGGATGGTTCCTTTCAAAGGGCACGGCCGATTTCCTTCCCCATCCTTCCCTAACCCGAGCTAGCTCTCCGTCTCTAATGACCTCGTTGTCGACGGGACGTTAAACAACACTAACCTAACCTAAATAGTTAAGATATACCAAACACCAGTTGACTTTGACATTTTTGCCCTATGATATCTCAACATCGTGACTGTTTTATATTTTTTTGCTGCTGCATTGTGATATTCTGTGTACATTTTTGCCTCTGAACACTATCTATGTTTTTCACAAGTTACGTTTTCTGTCATGTTATGCTTCATGCTTAATTATGTTACCATAAACCAGTCATTATTTAGTGAGTATATGATGTAAATGCAGGACATTAATCTTTGTTCAACAATTTCAGAAAGAAATGATGCGTGAACGAAATAAATTAAACAGAATTGGAATTTCACCTACGGAATAGACGAAAGAAGATGCAAAAACCTTATGAGGAAGAGTAAATGGATCAGAATTGACAAGCATTAAGAAGAATATACTATACACATCGTAGAATAGCAGTCTTAACTAATTTTTTCTTTCAGAATACGGGTCGATTGATGCAGGCTGTCAAACAGAACTACACATCTTAGTTTTAGTGATGAAATATGCTAGAGATAATGAATAGTGTGTAATGAGTAATGAAGTGATTTTTTTTTCAGATGATAATGAATGATGATGAATAATGATGAAGAATATGCTACTATGAATAATGAAGTTTTTTCTTTACAGGTGATGATAATGATGGAGTTATGATAATGAAGTGATGAAGAATGAAGTTTTTTCTTTACAGATGAGGATAATGTTGAAGTTATGTATTTATGCTATGTATTTATTTAAGTATTTGTTGCAGTTCGTTTTTGACAGTATGTGTTTTATTGCATAGTAGGATGAATGAAGGTTTTGGAAGGGACAGCTATGGAACACATTTTATCCACATTTCACTGCCTGTTAATTCGAGGTCACTACTTTTCAGCATAAAATGCGTTTCTTCCTTCAGATTAATAATCCATTTTTTTGTATATATTTTGCAAGAGAAATTATTTATGAAATTAATGCGCTATAAGCAGTTGTTCATTAAGTCTATGTCATTTATAAATGTGATCACATATGCTCTACTTGTTTCATAACCTTGCTACAGCTGACTCATGACGAAGGACGTTACACATCTTCATTTGCAGCAATAAGTCAGATGCAAATATTATTATCCCCCAGCAATTGATATGTTCTAAACTACAGTGCATGTGCACTTTCGTCATTTTGTTAACATGATTTGTATTCATTGTATATACATTTTGTGATTTGCTGATATATTCTGTACTAGTGTGCGTGTGCACTTTTGCCATTTGTGAATGTTTTGTACTCATATTTTATCTTTACCTGACATATTCTGTACTCAGTGCATTTGCACTATATTTACTTCATGTTGTGCACCTATATATCTGTATATTCAGTAATTGTAAAGTTAATTAGTTAACAAAAATTTATTGTTCATGGCAAGTCCTAATGACTCACCATCGCTGCCAAATTATTGCCCCCCCCCCCCCCACAGTGGAGGGCTATGAAACACGTATGTATTCAGTACCAGCGATGGCGAGGAATGACAGAATCTCTGACCAGAGAGTAGTTTATTGTTAGTGTTGCTAGTCTGCGCTTGACCGCGCGAGTCGACAGTAGTCGGTAGTAGTCAGTCGACAGTCCGTGCTAGTCCGTGCTAGTCGGCGGCAGTCGGCATGCGTCGGCTGTGTGCTCTGGTCGCGACTCTGGTCAGGACTCTGGAGGATGAGTATAGTTTTAGAAGGTAAAGAAGCAGCCTTGCGCATAATTAATAATGTATGTTAATTGTAATATAATTTATTTAAAAAATGCCCCAATAATAATTTTTATAATATAAACCAACCCTTTTAAAGAAAAGCATTCATTTCAGTTTAAAGAATATTTCATATGCATGATCATTCCTTCCAATAATAAAAAAAAAAAAATGCCAGCATTGCACGAAGTTGTGTCTATAAATAAGAGCAGAAATAGTTGCAGTTATTGTTGAGGTAAGAATTTTTTGCTTTTGTTATTCAGAATACAGGGCCGAAGGACAGCGCTGCTGTCCTTATAAAATTTATCAGGTTACAGAATTTTTTTTATTATTTTTGGTGTTTAGGAATTTTTGTATTTCGAACCTGACATTAAAATGAAAAAAAGAATTTAGTGGGAATATTAAGTGTGAATGCATTGTTTGCAAAGAGACTATAAATCAAAGCCAATTTCGTTGAGAGGTTACATTAAAATCAATTTTGTTCAGAGGTTACAATCATAGAAAAATTCACTTAATTGCTATTTTTTGTGGCGAGGTTACACTTGGATCACATTTTCATTTTTTTATTTGAGGAGGTTACGCTTGGCTCATTCACACATTTTCATTGAAATTTATCTTTGTGGGGAGGTTACACAGTTCAGTAATTAGAAACAATCTTTTCTCCCATTGTCATCTGGAAGTAGAAAGTCGCTGTGTGAAGAGTTCGAAATCTCTATTTACAAATTATGATGTTAATTTTACGTAAATTGAAGGGGGAAGAGTGAGAAATGAAAGAAAAGAGGAGAAACTAATGATATCAGGTACATCGGCAGTTTATGCCGAATTAGCGGAAACATGTGAAAATGTATGCCGGATCAGGATTCGAAGCTGGGATATCTTCCAGGCTAGGCAGTTGTGCTAACCTCTGCTCACCGGAGAACAGTATTTGCTACAACCTCGCGGACTGTCTCTGCAGGATCCCCTGTGGACCCACACTCCGCCTTAGCGCCACCTATCCACCGTCCCCATGTGAGTCCACCATGCTCAGTAACTTTAGATTACCGCTATAGGTCGAAGGTAAATGTGCATCCACACTGAAGGTTGTAGCTATTGTCCATCGAGGCGACTCATTTACAAGAATGCGTGGTGTCTGTTCTTTTGGATATGTCTGAAAAAACATATACCACACCTTGACATAAGTAACGCTCATTGACTAACGTGCTGCCTCTGTTGAGAGGTAGTAATATTTTTCCTATCACGTACAGTTTCTCCGTAATTTGACTTTGCTATGTCAGTAGGCTAAGTAGGCTATGCGTATTGTTGGAGGGAAATATCTCAGTCTTGTATACCTTCAGTGCTGCAGTCACCACAGACGCCTAGTGCAGTGGCAACTCAGCAGACAGACCAGCGATGCGGGTTGCCGACTCTGCCATGATGTCTGGCCGAGGCAAGATTATTTACAAGCAAGTACACATTTGACAACAAACACGCAAGAGCGGCCAACGTCCATCAGGGAACGTCAACCAGCAGCAAGGAAGGGGGCGCGACGATCAACAAACTATATCCTGGCGATCACGTGTGCGCTAATAATCCCGGAAATATCCTTCCGCCAAGGGCTAGATAAGCCGGGACCCAGCCGTTCATCGGGCAGTTCTCGACTCGCCAAGTGCGGAGACGTTCGGCCGGTCCAGCGGTGTGCCACCTCGACCATCCTCTCTTCCGCAAAGATTGGCGTACGTCGCTTTCGTCGAGTTACGCTATCTACCAGCTGTTAACAGCCGACTTCTACGCAGAACAGATATATAGGTAAAGAGTGGGAGGGAACTCTGATTGTAAGACGTAGTTGTTATTTGCTTGATCACAGAAGGGATCCTTATTGTTTTGTTAGTTTTGAAGAGTGAGGTACTGTTGGTGATTTATTGTAGTTTCATTAATAAAAAAGTTGTCAAAACGAGTTCGTTCTAGCCGGCCGCGGTGGCCGTGCGGTTCTAGGCGCTGCAGTCCGGAAGCGCAGGACTGATACGGTCGCAGGTTCGAATCCTGCCTCGGGCATGGATGTGTGTAGTGTCCTTAGGTTAGTTAGGTTTAAGTAGTTCTAAGTTCTAGGGGACTGATGACCTACGATGTTGTCCCATAGTGTTCAGAGCCATTTGAACCATTTTTCGAGATCTTTCTGGCTCTATAAATATAGCTAATTGTCGTGTGTGACCCTGAAGTGTTGCTTGTCTCATAGGCTTGGAACACCCATGCTTTATTGTGATTATTCTGTATATTTAAGACAGTATTAGTAAAACACTTCACCTACTATTGATAGTTACTACTATGTCAACACGCACGTGTATGAAGAGTATAAATATTTTCTATTACATTTTGGGAAGTATACGGTGGCTTAACGGTGGCAAAAAGTTTACCGCGCTTATTTTAAAATGAAAGTTGGTGACCAGCACAAGGGATGGGCGACAGAGACAGTTTGCCGCTATTGTAGGGAAAGTTTAAGACTGTGGACAAAAGAAGGGATGCACCCTGCAAACAAATACCTTTCCAAGAAACTTCTCTTCACCACACTAGACCAACTGAAAGCTGGGATGTCTTTTAGTCCTCATATAAAGAAACTGTCGAAGGATGAATCTTCTGAGAAGACAATGAAGATAAGAGAAAAAGGTGCATGACCGCCTTCCGATCAGTTACTGAGAACTTTCTATGGACTTACAAAGATCCTAATTACAACGTCATAGCTGAAAAAAGTTGCAAAATTTCTAGAAGATGGGTTGTTAAGTGAGTGTAAATGCCCACTTTCTACATTCACATATCGACTGCTTTCCGGAAATTTGGGACATTATATTGAAGAGCAGAGTGAACGTTTCCTCCAAGATACTAACAAGAGGTGCCAGCGGAACCGGATAGCAGCTATTTTTGTCGACATTGGATGTTGAAGAGGGACAGTTATCATATACAAGGATCTACAAGGAAGTCAATGAAGAGAAAGTTTAAATATTTATGGAACACTGTGACTTCTTGTTTTTATACAAGGCAGTCAAGAAACAGATTAGGAGAGTTCTGAGGAGTATTTTTTAAATGTATTTCATTTTTAAATGTGTTCTGATTAAAAACTCGCCTTGTGTGAAATGGCTAGAATATGTTAATGGGAGCTCAGAAGTGAAAACTATTACTTCTTATTTTGTGTAAAAACTTGACGTGATACACAAAAACGGTAGTTATTTCTAGAATCAGCATAAAAGTAATTCAAGAACACCTACTTTCAACAAATCATCCGACAAAAAGTTTTAAAATGCGGACTAGTTAAATCACCATCATTTCTGCTTCGTTCGTCTGATGATAATGTTCATATATCTCGCTTCTATCGACTGAAAAAAGCTGCTCTCGGCACTCAGCGCCTAAGCAGTTACATTCAAATAAACGAAAAAGAAAATTTCAGTCGACTTCTCATCCCCTCCGTTACTCTTCTTTTAACCAACTTTACTTCGTTTCCATCATCATTTAACCATACAGTAAAGCTGCATGCCCTTGGGAAAAATTACGGTTGTAGTTTCCCATTGCTTTCAGCCGTTCGCAGTACCAGCACAGTAAGGCCGTTTTGATTAGTGTTACAAGGCCAGATCAGTCAATCATCCAGACTGTTGCCCCTGCAACTACTGAAAAGGCTGCTACCCCTCTTCAGAAACCACACGTTTGTCTGGACTCTCAACAGATACCCCTCCGATGTGGTGGCACCTACGGTGCGGCTATCTGCATCGCTGCGGCAAGGTCCATGGTAAAATGATGATGGCGTCCTCTTGGGTAAAATATTCCCGAGGTAAAATAGTCCCTCATTCGGATCTTGGGGAGG
Organism: Schistocerca cancellata; assembly: GCF_023864275.1. Lineage (NCBI taxonomy): Eukaryota > Metazoa > Arthropoda > Insecta > Orthoptera > Acrididae > Schistocerca > Schistocerca cancellata. The sequence goes on from NW_026047100.1 coordinate 85,262, forward strand.
GGACTACTCAGGAGGACGTCGTTATCAGGAGAAAGAAAACTGGCGTTCTACGGATCGGAGCGGTGTGGAATGTCAGATCTCTTAATCAGGCAGACAGGTTAGAAAATTTGAAAAGGAGAATGGACAGGTTAAGGTTAGATATAGTGGGAATTAGAGAAGTTCGGAGGCAGGAGGAACAATACTTCTTGTCAGGTGAATGCAGGGTTATAAATACAGAATCAAATAGGGGTAACGCAGCAGTGGGTTTAAAAATCAATAAAAAATAGGAGTGCAGGTAAGCTACTACAGACAGCATAGTGAACGCATTATTGTGAATAAGATAGACACGAAGCCCACTCCTACTACAGTAGTAAAAGTTTGTATGCCAACTAGCTCTGCAAATACGAAGAAATTGATGAAATGTATGATGAGATAAAAGAAATTATTCACATACTGAAGGGAGACGAAAATTTAATAGTCATAGGTGACTGGAATTCGATAGTAGGAAAAGGGAGAGATGGAAACGTAGTAGGTTAATATGGATTGGGGGTAAGAAATGAAAGAGGAAGCCGCCTGGAAGATGTTTGCACAGAGCACAAGTTAACCATAGCTAAAACTTGGTTAAAGAATAATGAAAGAAGGTTGTACACATGGAAGTAGCCAGGAGATACTAGAAGGTATCAGATACATTATATAATGGTAATACAGAGATTTACGAACCAGGTTTTACATTGTAAGACATTTCCAGGGACAGATGTGGACTCTGACCACAATTTATTGGTTATGAACTGTAGATAAAAACTCAAAAAACTGCAAAAAGGTGGGAATTTAAGGAGATGAGACCTGGATAAACTGACTAAACGACAGATTCTACAGAATTTCAAGAAGAGCATTAAGAAACGATTGGCTGGAGTGGAGAAAAGAAATACAGTAGAAGAAGAATGGGAGCTGTGAGGGATGAAATAGTGAAGGCAGCAGAGGATCTAGTAGGTAAGAAGAAGAGAGCTAGTAGAAATCTTTGATGAAAGGAGAAAATGTAAAAATGCGGTAAATGATCTAGGCAAAAAGGAATACAACGTCTCAAAAATGAGATCGATAAGAAGTGCAAAATGGCTAAGCAGGGATGGCTAGAGGACAAATGTTAGGATGTAGAGGATAATCTCACTGGGGGTAAGATACATACTGCCTACAGGAAAATTAAAGAGACCTTTGGAGAAAAGATGGCTCTGAGCACTATGGAACTTAACATCTGAGGTCATCGGTCCCTTAGAACTTAGAACTACTTAAACCTAACTAACATAAGGACATCACACACATCCACGCACGAGGCAGGATTCGAACCTGCGACCGTAACGGTCGCGCTGTGCCAGACTGAAGCGCCTAGAACCGCTCGGCCACTCCGGCCGGCTGGAGAAAACAGAACCACTTGCACGAATATCAAGACCTCAGTTGGAAACCCAGTTCTAAGCAAAGAAGGGAAAGCAGAAAGGTGGACGCAGTATATGGAGGGTCTATACAAGGGCGATGTACTTGAGGACAATATTATTGGAATGGAAAAGGATGTAGATGAGGATGAAATGCGAGATGTGATACCGCGTGATGAGTTTGACAGAGCACTGAAAGACCTACGTCGGAACATGGCCCCGGGAGCAGACAACATCATATTAGGACTACTGACATCCTTAGCAGAGCCAGTCTTGACAAATCTCTACCATCTGGTGAGCAAGATGTATGAGACAGGCGAAATACCCTCAGACTTCAAGAAGAATATAATAATTCCAATCGCAAAGAAAGCAGGTGTTGGCAGACGTGAAAATTACCGAGATATCAGTTTAATAAGTCACTGCTGCAAAATACTAACACGAATTCTTTAGAGACGAATTGAAAAACTGGTAGAAGCCGACCTCGGGGAAGATTAGTTTGGATTCCGTAGAAATATTGGAACACGTGAGGCAATACTGACCCTACGACTTATCTTAAAAGAGAGATTAAGGAAAGGCAAACCTACGTTTCTAGCATTTGTAGACTTAGAGAAAGCTTTTGATAATGTTGACTGGAATACTCTCTTTCAAATTCTGAAGGTGGCAGGGGTAAAATACAGGGATCGAAAGGCTATTTACAGTTTGTACAGAAACCAGATGGCAGTTATAAGAGTCGAGGGGCATGAAGGGGAAGTAGTGGTTGCGAAGGGAGTGAGACATTGTTCTAGCCTCTCAACGATGTTATTCAAGCTGTATATTCAGCAAGCAGTAAAGGATACAAAAGAAAAATTCGGAGTAAGTATTAAAATCCATGGAGAAGAAATAAAAACTTTGAGGTTCGCCAATGACATTGTAATTCTGTCAGAGACAAAAAAGGATCTGGGAGAGCAGCTGAACGGAATAGACAGTGTCTTGAAAAGAGGCTATAAGATGAACATCAACAAAAGCAAAACGCAGATAATGGAATATAGTCGAATTAAGTCAGGTGGTGCTGAGGGAATTAGATTAGGAAATAAGACACTTAAAGTAGTACAAATGTTTTGCTATTTGGGGAGTAAAATAGCCGATGATGGTCGAAGTAGAGAGTTTATAAAATGTAGACTGGCAATGGCTAGGAAAGCGTTTCTGAAGAAGAGAAATTTGTTAACATCGAATATAGATTAAAGTGTCAGGAAGTCGTTTCTGATAGTATTTGTATGGAGTTCAGCCATGTATGGAAGTGAAACGTGGACGATAAATAGTTTAGACAAGAAGAGAATAGAAGCTTTTGAAATGTGGTGCTACAGAAGAATGCTGAAGATTAGATGGGTAGATCACGTAACTAATAAGGAGGTATTGAATAGCATTGGGTAGAAGAGGAGTTTGTGGCACAACTTGACTAGAAGAAGAGGTCGGTTGGTAGGACATGTTCTGAGGCATCAAGGGATCACAAATTTAGCATTGGAAGGCAGCGTGGAGGTTAAAAATCGTAGAGGGAGACCAAGAAATTAATACACCAAGCAGATGCAAAAAAAATATATGTTGCAGTAGGTACTGGGAAATGAAGATGCTTGCACAACATAGACTAGCATGGAGAGCTGCATAAAACCACAACAACAACACTTCGTTTCCGGTGTAGCAAGTTATTTATAATGTTCCAAGTCATAGTTCGGTAACTCTTTTCCATTCGTGGAGAAATACGCTGGAAGAAGTAGGAAACATGTTTTGCCTCCTTATAAAACCACTTATACTCTGATGAGGCAAAACATAATGACTGCCTGCTTAATGGCTTGTTTGTCTGTCTTTGGAACGAAATGCCTCACTGATTTTGCATATCGGGCATCTGACAGTTTGTTGGTAGGTTTTGTTAGGCATGTGGCATTCGCGTAAATAACGCACTGCTCATATGCGTACGCGGTGATGGTGCCGAATAGCGACCCGGATGCGTTCCATAGGCTTTACATCAGCCTATTTGGCCTCCGAGATAAGTGCACTATAATGCTCTGCAAATCACTGTAGCACGGATCTCAGTCAGAGTCGGACAACTAAATTGCAGTCGGGAAAGGCATCAAGCATGAAGAGACGCAGGTGTTTCCCGGCTGTCAGGGTATATTTCGTAACTACCACAGGTCTGATGCAAGCGTAATATTACCCCTACCAGTGTGTGTCCGCGGCGCGCTGCACTTTTCAAGCCGCCATTCACTTCGATGACCGCGTTTGTGAAGATGACGCACGACCTAGTGTAGCGAAAATTGGAGCTGCCACGTTTACGTTGACGGTCGAATCCAAGTGGTCTCGTGCCCACTGCAATTGTAAATGATGATGTCGTTGGGTCAACGTGTGAACACGTAGCTGTGGTCTGCTGCAGAGCTCCACGTTTAGCAATGCAAGATGAACAGTGTGCTCCGAAACACTTGGATGTGCACCAGCACTGTGCTGTTTCAGCAGAGATGCCAGAGATGACCATCTACCATACTTTAAGAGAAGACAAGCCTCCGAAACAGTGAAGAATACGTGAACGTCCAAGCATTTTGCGCCTTGTGGTATTTTCATTGTTCTTCCACCTCTTCCATAGATGCTCACGATGGTAGCACGTGAACATTCGACCAGCTTCGCCGTTTTCGAGGTACTCGTTGTCAGGCTTTGCGTAATAATAATCAGTCCTTTGTCAGAGTCGCTTTTGTCAATACATTTCACCATCTGTAGCCAATATCTCGAGTTAGAGGAGGAGGAGGATATTAGTGTTTAACGTCCCGTCGACAACGAGGTCATTAGAGACGGAGCGCAAGCTCGGGTGAAGGAAGGATAGGGAAGGAAATCGGCCGTGTTCTTTCAAAGGAACCATCCCGGCATTTGCCTCAAGCGATTTAGGGAAATCACGGAAAACCTAAATCAGGATGGCCGGAGACGGGATTGAACCGTCGTCCTCCCGAATGCGAGTCTAGTGTGCTAACCACTGCGCCACCTCGCTCGGTTATCTCGAGTTGGGTGATCCCCCGTCCGTCTATGGTCCGTTTATATAGATTTGCTACCTCATCACATGCCCACAACGGCAACAGGAGGTATCCGACGTACGGTGGGCAGTTCTAAGTAAGCCGCTAGATTATGTGCTACAGATCTAAAATCCTCAGTATCTGTAGACAAAATGGGAAAATGAAAGTTGTAGGAGGACTACTGTAGAAAGCAGAACGATCAGTCACAACCACAAATTTGAAACTGTCACTTAAGATGGGTTTCATGATAGTGGTGTGATAGGCAGCGCTTGTATGGAAATATTTGATTTCAAGAAGGTATAATTAAATTTTAAGTTTGTGCCAGAATAGGATTCGAATCGCTATTTTCTGATTATATCCAGAAGCTACCTGACCCATTAGGCTATGTAGGTCTCTAGCCTTTATTCAAACCTTCATCGCCACTTAAGATTCTACCTTTCATTTGTAGGCACTACTATCACATGTCTAGCGGGTACATCAATAGATCCCAGCTCTGGAGGTCCTGGGCCAAATTCCGGGGAAGGACAGGGCTTTTTCCTCAGTCCAGTATCTCCAAATGAGCCAAGGTCCATTCAGCCTGCCATCATACTAGTACAGGGATCTTTCCAGGGTCTGAAAGGCGACCAGACCTGTCGGTACGCCACCTCCTATTCCCAGAGCAGGAAACGCCTCCACTCTACTTATATCCGGGGTTCCCCCGCAGAAAAATGGTTCAAATGGCTCTGAGCACTATGGGACTTAACTTCTGAGGTTATCAGTCCCCTAGAACTTAGAACTAATTAAACCTAACTAGCCTAAGGACATAACACACATCCATGCCTGAGGCCGGATTCGAACCTGCGACCGTAGCAGTCACGCGGTTCGAGACTGTAGCTCCTTGAACCGCTCGGCCACTCCGGCTGGCTCCACCACAGACTTCAATTAACTTTTTACTACAAGAGTTCATTCCACGGCATACGTACGAACAGTGCCAGAAAGGGAACCAAGTCGGTGGGTGACCGTATCTTACACAGCTTAAAAAGGAGCAAAAAAATCTCCTTTAGCTTCCATGTTAGTGAAGTGTTTCACGTGCTCAAAACGAAATTTATCGGTTCAGAAATAAACTCGAATTCCTGATTGTTTGAAGAATCGAGCTCCAGTGCACAAAACAGCTTCCAACATCAATTAGAAATGAGTTTATGTGTTAAATACTTGAAATTAACCATGCAAAACCTCTCTGGTTGAGGACGATTAACCCTAAAATTGTTCGTATATTAACTACCGATTAATCATCCAAAGTATAATGAAACATTCTAAACAGAGGCAGATAATCAAAAAAATGTATCATCCCTTTATGTATATTAAAGTAAGAATTTTTCCAGAATGGGACCCACTGTTAAACCGTTTATTTTAGGCTTCATCGTAGAAAAGGAAAAGTGATTTAACATTATGTTTTACAGTATAGTTGCTGGATGAATATATTCTGCGTAATTTGCGCACGTGAGCTACACTGCCTCCTGATATGCATGCGGTTTATACCTTTAGTACTTATATGTTAATTCAGGCTTTCTCGGAGAATCTCAATCATAAAGTCTTCTCTGGTTGACAACAGAGTCAAAGGCTGATTTTGGTGAAGTGTTTTGCCTTTGCGAAATTCGCTTCTGAGTTTTGGAGGGGATGGGTAATGGTCGTGACTACACTCCTGGAAATGGAAAAAAGAACACATTGACACCGGTGTGTCAGACCCACCATACTTGCTCTGGACACTGCGAGAGGGCTGTACAAGCAATGATCACACGCATGGCACAGCGGACACACCAGGAACCGCGGTGTTGGCCGTCGAATGGCGCTAGCTGCGCAGCATTTGTGCACCGCCGCCGTCAGTGTCAGCCAGTTTGCCGTGGCATACGGAGCTCCATCGCAGTCTTTAACACTGGTAGCATGCCGCGACAGCGTGGACGTAAACCGTATGTGCAGTTGACGGACTTTGAGCGAGGGCGTATAGTGGGCATGCGGGAGGCCGGGTGGACGTACCGCCGAATTGCTCAACACGTGGGGCGTGAGGTCTCCACAGTACTATCGATGTTGTCGCCAGTGGTCGGCGGAAGGTGCACGTGCCCGTCGACCTGAGACCGGACCGCAGCGACGCACGGATGCACGCCAAGACCGTAGGATCCTACGCAGTGCCGTAGGGGACCGCACCGCCACTTCCCAGCAAATTAGGGACACTGTTGCTCCTGGGGTATCGGCTAGGACCATTCGCAACCGTCTCCATGAAGCTGGGCTACGGTCCCGCACACCGTTAGGCCGTCTTCCGCTCACGCCCCAACATCGTGCAGCCCGCCTCCAGTGGTGTCGCGACAGGCGTGAATGGAGGGACGAATGGATACGTATCGTCTTCAGCGATGAGAGTCGCTTCTGCCTTGGTGCCAATGATGGTCGTATGCGTGTTTGGCGCCGTGCAGGTGAGCGCCACAATCAGGACTGCATACGACCGAGGCACACAGGGCCAACACCCGGCATCATGGTGTGGGGAGCGATCTCCTACACTGGCCGTACACCACTGGTGATCGTCGAGGGGACACTGAATAGTGCACGGTACATCCAAACCGTCATCGAACCCATCGTTCTACCATTCCTAGACCGGCAAGGGAACTTGCTGTTCCAACAGGACAATGCACGTCCGCATGTATCCCGTGCCACCCAACGTGCTCTAGAAGGTGTAAGTCAACTACCCTGGCCAGGAAGATCTCCGGATCTGTCCCCCATTGAGCATGTTTGGGACTGGATGAAGCGTCGTCTCACGCGGTCTGCACGTCCAGCACGAACGCTGGTCCAACTGAGGCGCCAGGTGGAAATGGCATGGCAAGCCGTTCCACAGGACTACATCCAGCATCTCTACGATCGTCTCCATGGGAGAATAGCAGCCTGCATTGCTGCGAAAGGTGGATATACACTGTACTAGTGCCGACATTGTGCATGCTCTGTTGCCTGTGCCTATGTGCCTGTGGTTCTGTCAGTGTGATCATGTGATGTATCTGACCCCAGGAATGTGTTAATAAAGTTTCCCCTTCCTGGGACAATAAATTCACGGTGTTCTTATTTCAATTTCCAGGAGTGTATTTTGGGGTCCTGTGGTTTGTGAGAGAATTGTTTTTTCCTGGGTTTACCTGGGATTAGGTAGTGGGATTATGATTTTTTATGTTAGTAGTGATTTGGTGATTTTGATCCTGAATTATCTTGGATTGTAGTTACAGAGATAACTTATCAGCGCAATCGGGGATTGCCTGGCTCTAGGGTATAACATTTTGGATAATTTTTTTGATCCTTGTTTTAAGTGGTTCTATATTCTCGGCAGCGTGCAAGTCTGCAGTGGGGAACCGGGAGCCTATGTGTAGGTGTATGGCACTTTTCAAGGCTCTGTTCTGTATTTGCTTTCAACTTCTGATGTAGGTTTTTTCAGCGTAGCCCCATACAGGACAGGTTTATTCGAGGATAGGGCGCACTAGACCGGAGAACAGCCTTACCTCTATACTGGCTGCTCGGCTGCTCTCTCTGTTTAGTATGGGGTATAGTACGTGAAAACTTTGACTTGCTTTTATCCTGAGGGCTTCTGTGTGCCTTCGCCATGTGAGACGTAGGTCCATAGTAACACCGAGGTACTTTACGTCATGCCACCACTCTACGGTGCGCCTGTGGAGAAGGAGGGTGGGGTGTGGGCGACGGCGTGGAGGTCTCTTCCCTTTTCTATGCGTAAACGTAATAGCTTGAGTTTTATTTTACTGTTCAGGGATATGTGTCATTTCTTGGACCACCTCTCTGTTTTGTGAAGGACGTTTTGTAATAGTCTTGTGATGAGGTTCCTGTTTAAGCTCTGTTCGAAAAAGGCAGTGTCATTAGCGTATTGCGCTGTTTCTACTGACGGTTCGGTGGGGGTCCGGTATGTATAAATTGTGTAGAATGGGTTCTGTGACGCTACCTTGGGGTACTCCTGCTCCGATGCGCCTTCTTGTTGAATGCGAGTTGTCGACTTTTACTGCGAAACTCCGAACTGACAGATAGCTTTTTATGAGTTTGACTATAGGCCCTGGGGATACCTGCGTGTACATTTCTTATAGTAGTCCCTCGTGCCAGAGCGTATGAAAAGCTTTGGCTACGTCTAGTAGGGCCATTCCACAGTAGCCTCTGCGGTGAAGGGTTTGGGTGACAGCGTCTGACACCCTCATTAGTTGTTGTGGGACAGCATGGTCTTTCTGAAAGCCAAATGGCCTCCTGGGTAGTATCTACTCTCCTGCTATGCGCTGCTCTGTGGGGGGAAGCAGGAGGCGTTCGTACAGTTTGCTCAGTGATGGTAGCAAACTTATTGGCCTGTACTGTTGTGGAAAGATTGGATCTTGGCCTGGTTCGCGATCGCGATCACTTATGCATGTTGCCATTCCTCAGGGAACTTTTGTGATCGCATGATCTCATTGAAGACGTTCGCTACCCGGGGGAGTTGTTTCAACAGCTCGTTTGTGACTTTGTCGTGGACAGGCACCTTATTAGTTTGTAGCTATTTTATGACTGCCGCTACCTCTTCAGCGGTGAAGAGCGGTAGCGCGTCATCTTCACCGTCTTCTGCTGCGAGGAAGGCGGCCAACTGGCTCCTGACGATGGCGTCGTGTTCCCTATCCAGTGACTCTGCCATATGGAACTTGTGGTGTCACCGCCAGACACCACACTTGCTAGGTGGTAGCTTTAAATCGGCCGCAGTCCATTAGTACATGTTGGACCTGCGTGTCGCCACTGTCAGTAATTGCAGACCTAGCGCCACCACATGGCAGGTCTAGAAAGACGGACTAGCACTCGCCCCAGTTGTACGACGACTTTGCTAGCGACAACACTGACGAAGCCTTTCTCTCATTTGCCGAGAGACAGTTAGAATAGCCTTCAGCTAAGTCCATGGCTACGACCTAGCAAGGCGCCATTAACCATATCTAAGAGTCTGATTTGTATTATCCAGAGCGATGTACCACAAGGATGAAGTAAAAGTTAAGTAAACAGACGATACGTTCTTTTCTTATTAGCATTCATTACTTATCCTGTTCCCGACTTCACGCCAGTCGGTGTGAGTTGACGCGTGCCCTTTCGGTAACCTCACCCTGTGTCTAGACTGTCTTGTCTAGACACAACAGAACTGTTTTTCGAAAACGTTCGCGAGAGCGTTAGCCTTGTCAGCAGCACTGAACGCAAGAGCTCGTTCACCGTGCAGAGGGAGAATTCTTGCGCGTCTGTTGGTAAACTGTTCCGTTACCTGCCAAAGGATGTTGTCTTCCACCTTAGGAGTGGAGAGATGTGCGGACCATTCATAGTGTTGTGACTTGGCAAGACAGCCAAGCCACTATGATTGGTAGCCGAAAGGCACGCGTTAAGCTCACGCAGGCTGGCGTGAGGTCTGGAACAGGACAAAGTAATTAATATAGCCAATAAGGTACGTAGCTGTTGGAATACTTAACTTTAATCCATAATTGGTGTACATCGGTCTGACGGTACAGGCATCACAAAATAAATAGCAAATGATAATGGCGCCTTGCTAGGTCGTAGCAAATGACGTAGCTGAAGGCTATGCTAACTATCGTCTCTGCAAATGAGAGTGTAATTTGTCAGTGAACCATCTCTAGCAAAGTCGGCTGTACAACTGGGACGAGTGCTAGGAAGTGTCTCTAGACCTGCCGTGTGGCGGCGCTCGGTCTGTAATCTCTGACAGTGGCGACACGCGGATCCGTCGTATACTAACGGACCGCGGCCGATTTAAAGGCTACCACCTAGCAAGTGTGGTGTCTGGCGGTGACACCACACATAGTTTCTGTGTTCAATAAGGGCTGATTTCAGTTCTTCCTGGAGCCTGTTACGCAGTCTTCTCGCGCCTGTGTCTCTCGTTAATTTCCATTCCTTTGCGGTCCTGGTTTTGTGCCTAATCTGAGCAAGCAGGTGTGGTGGGAGCTGTTTAGATGGGAGGTCTCTTTCTGGAGGTCTGGGTGTGGCTCCCTAAGCTGCTTCTAGGATCGTCCTGGTGAGGTGCTGCAGCGCCTGTTCTGTGGTTTCTGCTGTGGGAGACTGGGCGTCGGCCATGTCCGTGGCCAAGTCACCAAGGAATTGCTCCCAGATTCTGTGTTGGTATGAGCACTGACACTGCATTATGGCGGGGCCATTCCCTACGTCGAGTTGGAGGATAACAGCGTTGTGGTCGGATGACATTCTGTTCAGTGAACCCGTGGCCACAAATCCCGGTACCCTCTTTGTCATGGCTATGCCTAGGACGTCCGCATGATTCCCGTTCAGGGAAAGATCTGTGCTTTCCTCTGGACCCCATACATAGAAGTGGCGTGTGCGCGCAAGTTTCAGTGCAGCCCTTCTTCTGGAAGCTTTCCTTCAGGTGCTGTATCTCAGTAGATTAACTGAACTTGTCGCATATGTCATAAACTCTACGGACAAGGGTAGTGAGCACGGATTTCCGTTGTGCAGGGTGATAGCAGCTGTTGGCGCTGAGGTACAGGTCTGTGTGTGTTCTCTTTCGGCTGATGGAGTGTTTCATTGTGCCGTCCGTTTGGTTTTTTGTTAGTGATACGTGGCACCTACTGGGATTATGGAAAACGTGGAAGGGAAGACCCACAAATATAACATTCATTTCACACAACCTGTGAACTGTGTTTTACAGATAACCGAAGCGTTTGAACATAAAATTTTCCTTAAAAATGAGCAAATTTGCTAAATTCTGTTCAACTTAAACCGCAAGTTGAATAAACTTTTAGTCCTTGCAAAAGAAATCGGAAGTACAGTATTGCAAAACAGTAAGCAAAATGGCAATGATTACAATACTGCATGACCTGCAGTCCGCCCGTTATCGGATGAAACAGCGGTGTTTACCACCACGCTGGATGTAGTCTCTCTTATCAAATGCCCTTCTGCAACACACGAAAACTATGCAAGCAACACTGATGACAACAGTCATTCATTTACTTAAAAGGTGACTTAACTTTTAATTTGAGAGCTGTATTTTGAAAGATTCGTGGTTAAGATACGCGGCTATGCTTAAAGGTTAAACAGATTAACAAACAATATGACAATGACAGGGCCTCATTCAGTCAATCGGCAACCGAGGAGCGACTGGATCCCAACACGTCCATTCTGACAATTATATTTCGACTAAAGCCGTGGTGAAGGCGGTTAATGTTTTCAAAGTTAAACTGTCTGTTATTAAGATAGCGTCATAATGAGCCTCAGGTCCTATTCTACTCATAATAGTGAACCGTTTTGTTCTTTTACATGTTCTGTACCAGCTTTAAAATATCTCACCAACTTTGAAATTCTCTTTCAGAATCGACGGAAAGAAAAACAAATTACAGTCAAGTTATTTTTTTGTATTATTCACTATTATATTTACTGTGAATGTAACCGTTTTTCGCCACCTTGAAATGGGGAAGAAACTCCAAAATTCTTTCTAATTTGCAGTATTAATTCATTCGGGTTAAAAGTTTTTTTATTACTATAATGTATTTTTGGATTTCACTGTACAAACCAATTTGGTATATTTTTCCTGAAATGTGACACGCTCTTTTGTAAAACTCCTCATGAAAGATGAAAAGAGTCGTATTGAGTCCGTACGTAAATAGATTCATGTCACTCCCCACCAGTTGTTGTTCTTCTTCTTTATTCGCTCTAGTGCTCATGATCAGTCTTGGCCTCTTCTACAATTTCCTTCCATTTCTCTCGGTCCTTCGCCAATAGTCTCCAGTTTTTATAGCCCATCTACCTAAGATCTTCGATTACTCCATCTTCCTATCTGGCTCTTGGTCGACCACGTCCTCTCTGCCCTCCTGGCTTTCCTTGTAATATTCTTTTTCCCCCCTCTGTATCATTCATGCGAGCCACATGTTCCGCCCACCTGTCTGGATGATATCACTATCCTTCTGATGGGTTGGTCTTTGTATATGATATACAACTCATGGTTGTATCTTCTCCTCCATCCTCCTCTTTCACAGATTGGGCCGATAATTCGTCTAAGTACCTTTCTTTCAAATACATCCAGTGTTTCAATATCTTTACTTGTTAATGTCCAGGCTTCAGGGACGTATGTAAGCACTGGTCGTATAAGTGATTTGTACATAGTTAATTTCATGGTACGAGTCAGGAGTCTTGGGGATAGAAGTGTTGTTAGGGCAAAATAGGCTCTGTTGGCTAGTATTAATCTATGCTTAATTTCATCGGAGGTATCGTTTAGATGTGTAACTGTCGAGCTCAGGTACTTGAAATGATCAGCTCTCTCAAATGTATAATTGCCCATTGCTATTGCATTTGGCATATTTTCTCTATGTGCTTTTCCAGCTGCCATATATTTTGTTTTTTGTTCATTAATAATTAACCCCATGCTCCTACTGGCCTGTTCAAGAGCTGTAAATGTCTCTTCCATTACTTTTTGGGTTCTTGCTATTATATCTATGTCATCTGCCTAGGCCAGTATCTGCACTGATTTATGGAAGATCGTCCCCTATTCAGAAAGTTTGCGTTTGTCATCACCTTCTCCGGGGCTCATTAAAGAGAAGGCATACCAATGCATCCCCTTGTCGCACTCCAATTTTAATACTGACTGTATTGGACATCATTCCTCCTATTCTTACACTACCTTGTGTTTCGCTCATTGTCATTCTCACCAGCCCTGCCAACTTTCTCGGGATTTCCAGTTCGTCTAGAGCTTGATATAACTGCTCTCTATTTATGCTACCATAAGCTGCTTTGAAATCGATAAAGAGGTGATGCGTGCAAAAATTCTGACCAACTTAGAATTTATATTTGTGTTCCCCCCCCCCCCCCCCCCCCCCCAAAGCTTGGACACATCTTTCAGAATCGACGGAAAGAAAAACAAATTACAGTCAAGTTATTTTCTTGTATTATTCACTATTATTTTTACTGTGAATGTAATCTTTTTGCGCCACCTTGAAATGGGGAGGAAACTCCAAAATTCATTGTAATTTGCAGTATTAATTCATTCTGGTTGAAAGTTTCTTTATTACTACAATGTAATTTTGGATTCAGCTGTACAAACCAATTTGGTATATTTTTCCTGAAATATGATACGCTCTTTTGTAAAACTCCTCTTGAAAGATGATAAGAGTCGTATTGAGTCGGTACGTAAATAGATTCATGTCACTCGCCACCAGTTACTCTACAAAAAAACTAATACTAATCTTTCTCACACGAACGAAGATATTATGCTAGCCAATGGAAAGATTGCAGTTACAATTATTATTTACAATATTAGAAAGCGGAGCATATATATGTGAAGTATATTTACGTATGGTAGTTGGCTACTAGAAATATTGCACTAGTTGTCAATTAAAACGTATTATATCTTAATTTGTACCTCAAGATACAGCTGTCGCAACTCAACACAAAATCTGGTTGTCTGTAGGAAGTCTAGACACATACGCTTTAATGACGCTAGAAATGCCATCTTCAGCTCTCGCACTTCATTTGCAAGTATGGTATGGGTAAACGCAGTGTAAAAAGATGGAGAGTTCCAAAGCGCTGCGGTTTCCAGTAGGAAGGCTTTTTTACTTGCTGACTGATGGGACAAACTGCCCTATCCATCACAGTGACGTTCAGGAAGAAACGCCGTCAGCGGTCGTAAACCGACCCCTGCCTCGCCGTAGTCATTTCATCAACTTAATGACAGAGTCTGATGGAAATAAAGCGAAGCACGTAACAGCTGTACTGGCTGCTACACAGCTGCTGTACATACGTATACATGTGCACAAAAACGGATAATATCTCACTAATTAGATTAATAAAAGGTATGTATGAATCAAAGATAAGAAATATTGTGAACAAATATTTGAAATGGAATTTGAGTGGAATACAGAAAAATGACAAATCAATCTAGAAGAAAACTTGAAGCGGTGCAGATAGATTTTTGGGAATAAGTTATAAATTCCAGGCGACAGAAGAACCAAATATTAGGATATTTGGAAGCCAATGAAAGCTTCCACGTAAATAATAGAAGAGGTTGAAAAGTGGCGTTTAAAATAATATGGGCGTATAACGAGCATAAGGGATAAACGATGTCCGAAAGCACTACTTTTTTGACGGTCTCCAAACAAGACGGAAAGAGGAAGGCTCTGAGCAGAGTGGAAAAATCTAGTGGAAAAGGATGTATATAATTATAAAATTTGAAAGAACGTGTTTATGACGATTGAGATACTTCTGTATGAGATAGCGAGAAACGGCCAAAAGATCTGTCAATACATCATACGTAAGTGAAAAATTTTCTTTACTTGCAACCTGCAGCTAATAGCAAAGGTAAAATAACATTAGCATAACATTAGCATCAATGAGCAAAGGTTAAATAACTATTGATAAACGCATAATGAACATACTTGTACATAGTGTATGACACTTAAAATTAATGTTTTGTAACAAACTGCTCTCAATAGGTAATTTCAGTTACGTGTTTTAGGAACCAAGCTCCCTAAATAAACAGCCATGTGTTGCTACTATCTAACTGAGGTATTTACCGGAAGAAGGATCCATAGGTTCCTGTGGCCATTTTCTGAAAATTGTTTGAAACTAATCAGCATTTCATGTATAATATTCTACCTAGTTTCTGTTTCATTATCTCAGTGGCGGAGGCGCACACAGTACTTCCCAGTCAGTACTGAAAAACCTGCGCTTATCAACTGCGGTGTTTAATCCACTGAAACCAGACAAATGGAAGGACATCAGGACTTTTGTTAAGTACATGGATGAAGAAAGTATTTCATGGTTACAGAACATGGTCGAAGATAGTCACTAGCAACCATATGTTACTTAAAAGATAGACATATACGCAGGACATGAAGAAGAGACACACAAGGTTCTTTAGCAACTAGCAACTAGAAACTGTAGCAGACAAACTGCAAATCATAATGTGTGATAATAGTTTGTTTTGCATCAGTTTACTTTGTTTTGGTTCCCTGCTAGTAGGTATTATTAAGAATGTATTATTGTTATGTATGAAAGTGTTGTGAGGGTTAAAACAAAAATTCAGGAAAGAAATGTTTGTTCATTATAAGCAACTGACACTGATTTATGAAAAAAAGGTCCTATAAATGATTGTAAGAAATATTATTTTTCACATTGAAGACATAAGTTGAAATATGAAGTATTTTGGAAAGGTATACATAATTCTAATACACATTGTATAGGACAAGATGTATATTAAAACTAGATTGTTATTGAAATATATTAGAAGAAATATTTCTAACTGTGCTGTCTCAAATTAGCATTTTGTGGTATGATCCTTTTTTGTAGTAAATGCTTCATTTTTTGTGATTGTAAGTAGCCTGTTTACATGTTTGTATGTTGGCAGCGCTATAGACTGTAATTAATATCGCTAACACCGCTCTGGTCCCTCGGTAAGAGTCTCATGGTTGGACACATCAGCAGTTAGCGAGTGGACAGTTTGGACGTATGTACTTCGTGGAGTTAAATATTTTCAATATTGTCTACGTTCTTCCCATTGACTTCATCAGTCGGAACGCCAGTATCCATGGATTGGAAAAGACTTGTGGAAGTCTGTGAACCATGAGCTCATAGATTCGTTTGAGATAGACGGAACAATGAACGTGCACAAGTATCGCAGCCTCATAACAGACCATCTTCCACGAATTGTAGAAGACATTCTTCTGTAGACTAGGGGGGACATGCGGTAGCGATATAATGGCTGTCCAGCCCATAGTGGACGAAGTACTACAGCATATCGTCACAAATTGTTTCCAAATGGCTGAATTGGAAGCAGAGGACCGACACCTTGGCACCGGATATGCCGCCCGTCGACAATTGTCTGTGGACGCAGTCGACAATCCCATACCAACTGCACCCGATGATATGCAACGACGTATCACTGCGATCTGCTCAGACATCTCCGCTGAAATGTTAGCAAGTTTTCGGCAGTCATTCCATACCAGAGTGGAAGCATTTATTGGCACTGCTGGTCGTCATTTTCGAAACAGCCTGTGATGATCTATTTTCACATTACTGTTCAGAGTCCACGAAACTAGAGTATGCACCTGTGTTGTTTATTAGTGTGTGTTACCACTGGTATTTTACAAGTGTTGGTGTGGGAACTTCACAAAATATGATATCTCCTAAACGACTCGCACTAGAATCCTGCAACAAACACCACCAACATTATAATTTAGCCTACTTTTAGTTTGTATATCTCAATAGACATTGTTGCGCTTAGAAAAGTGAATGTCTACGCAAAAAGTATATTTCATAAGTATTATAAAAACCTTTTGGTTGGCTTACAATACGAGCTCCTGGCCACCAAAAAATTCTGTGAAAGCAACACATCAGTAACACTTTCGTTTTTCGTAATATTAGCATGTTTTACGTGATTCACCCCGTGTGTAACATTTACCAGCCTGTGTCGGGTATTTACAAGAAAATATCAGATGGTTCAAATGGCTCTGCGCACTATGGGACTTAACTTCTGAGGTCATCAGTCCCCTAGAACGTAGAACTACTTAAACCTAACTAACCCAAGGACATCACACACATCCATGCCCGCTGCAGGATTCGAACCTGCGACCGTAGCGGTCGCGTGGTTCCCGACTGAAGTGCCTAGAACCGCTCGGCCACTCCAGCTGGCAATATCAGATGTTAAAAATGTTCTAAGTTATTAGGCATTTGATATACGCCACATGTTTTAAGCACGAGTTTAGGTATACAAGTCGAGTAATTATGTTCTCCTTTTACTATCCGCCGAATTATCTATTTATTCTTTTAATTGAAACCAGTTTACTGTAGCAACTGAATGAAAACAATTCATTCCGTTGATAGTAGCATTTGATATCGGTTGGACTATTCTTTCTTTGGGAGCAAACATATGAAAAAAGTGGAACGGTGAACGTTGCGGCTGGACCAGAATGCTGAAACAGTCAGTGTTGTGGGAGCGGTAGACATCATATGACTGGACAAAAAGTGGTCCACTAGACAAATTAATTGCGATATACAGTGTCGTCAAGGGTGATTAATTTTATCTAACTATATTAAAGGAAGTCAAATAGAACGAATAATGAGAAATATTTCTAACAAATATTAATTCTGACAAGTCCTGGTCTATGTTTAGAAAGCAAATGGTTAAGCCACCAAACAATTTAAAAAGTTGAAACTTGAATAGTCTCCGTTCATATCACCTTAGCATTTATCGAAACTGAATTATCGGTGAAGGTCGCAAAAAAAGAAATCTTTAGCAAATTTAAATAATGAGTAATTGCTGATTTATTGAAATACAACGTTACGCTACTGAATAAATTCATTGTAAGTGCTTAAATTTTGTAGAGTACTTCCCGGCGAGTTCGGAGCAAGAAAGGCTACCTCTGGTCACCTGGTCAGTCGAAATGTCAACAAAACGCACCGCCGATATAACGGACTTCGGGGCACCAGGTGAGCGCTGGCACACAACCTACAAGCAAGGGAAGCAGAAACGCAAATTCTGCAGTGCTGCATACGACCGTAGTATGAAGTAACACACTGTAGCCTCAGCGCGAGAGTGCCACTGCAAGATTCAAACGTTGCGGAAAGACCCGAGCCTGGCAACCTATAATAAATATGGAATTACGACAGTGAGGCTGAGAGCGCCGACAAGAACAATAAACGAGTGTAAATGCGATAGCACTCCCAGATACACCGCGACACAGATATGGACTCGGGTCTCTAAACATCGAGGCTTTCGGATGCCGAAGACACATCCTGTCATGCTGTCATTCTGTCCGTGTCACTAGAGCCAGAAAAAAGTCGGTCTGTTGAGTTTCAGTGAAACCCAGATAAGCTGACCGACGATTTTTGCTCTCTGACATCTGTTCCGAGATGCAGCCAATCTGATAAATGTCACAGCTGCGATACGCCATTTCTACCGTCTGGGACAACAGGGGAAGAATGGTGTGCAGTGAGCACACACCTCCACTTACGGTAAATTGCTGATGATCTGCATGCTGTCAAGTCAACACGCATGGTACATTCTAGCAGCCCTCTGGGCGACTAGTGGACGCCTGCAGCAGTCTTGACCGATCCATGGTGGATGTCGAGGGCCTGGACTTCACAACTGACCACTCAGTCGGCTGTCCTCGCTTGAGCGCACTATGGGCTATCTGCGAGGGCGCTGAACTGTGAAGCGCACCACACCGCAGAGGGCCAGGGCGGGCGACGATACCTGCCCCCCCCCCCCCCCACCATCACACCGCTCCCGCCGGCACAGCACGTAGCGGTGGCTCACTGACCCGCGGCTGTGACGTCACGACTCACTCATAGGGCATCAGCACTTCTACGTGGCACATACTTACACCTGGCCACCTTCAGTTGCGAAAGACATTTTATAACTCTACAGCCTCAATTTGAAAAATAAATGTTATTGCAAATACCGCTGCGTCATTCATGCCTCTGGGCATAAGCTGGATCAATCTCTCGCACTCTCTGCCGTGCCTCCTGCACGCAGTGCGATCGAAGCTTCCCATGTCACGACAATGAAGTTGTACCAATAAATGTATAATGGAGCATGTGTTATTATCCTTTAAAAGCCAAACAAAAATATTTAATTTCAGAACTAGGAAGTACATGAATTCATAAATTTCGAAAATATGTTTATGGCATACAGACAACATTTAATTCGCCTCTGCTATAAGTACCATACGTGACTTATCTCTCGAAAAGCTGCGGTCGAAGTAATGGTTCAGACACAACAAAACCGAAAAAGTAAATAAATGAAATCACTCGAAATCAGAGACTCACAGAAAACTTTCATAAAGCTGACAAGGAACGATAAAACCAGTCGGTTGTCCATTCACTGCCAAACTAGTTGCCGAATAACAGCTTTTTTTAACAGATTGTGGCGGTTTTTACCGCAATGTCTTTTATAAATGCTGTGCTGCAAGACATAAGGGACATTTTACGCGATGTTTTCGAAAACTGTATTTATCCTCGCAGTTTAGTCATAGACACATTGGGGGCATGTTCTCTTTGATTTTGCTTCATGAATTAATTGCAGGTGTTTTCTTTAGTGGTTATTTATATGAATGGAGTCTTTTTAATTATTGACTTCTCCACCATCAGTCATGGTGATGGGCTGGAAAAAGGATCGGTTCCACTAACTACACCCAACTGTCTCGTCTTCACACCTGCAGACGCTCCTGATCTAATACATGGAGATCCCCAGAATTGCTGCTTAGATTGTTCTGTCAGTTTATGAATCCTGATAAAAGCAGCCATGTTTCTTCACAAATAAAAAGTATTTCTGGGTCTTTGTCCCCATCATGTACAGACTCCAATAGCCAATTACAATAAAGACGTCTCGCAGTAGTATCTGAATTGGTCAGTCCAGTGACTACCGCTGTGCGTAAGGTTTAATTTTGGACACTGAGGATAGACCGGTGAGCAGATGATGCTGGCACGCCAGTGCTGAATGGCACAACGATTATCTTGGCTGTTCTTCCAAAGGCACTCCTAAGTCGACCGGAGAACAACGATAGGCCACTCTCCACATGCACAGGAACAGAGCGCAGAGTATGTGCTGCCTGGAGCATATATCTTGGGTACTGATTTCCCCACGAAGGTGGATACAATACCTGCATAGTAGGCGAAATGTCCTTCATGTATATCGGATGCTCCAACTAACACTGCTGGCGGCCAGAATTATGTAAATTTCAATGTAACAAGAAAATAGTGTAGCTAGATGTAGTTTCGTTCTGAAAGATCTATCTGATTGCTAACGAGTATCACTTTACTGAGAGATTTTTCAACTGAAAGGTGTCTGTTGTAGACCATCATCTCCCATCTGTTCTGTTCCTCCAGCGCAGTATTTCTTTGCTACTATAACTGTGTTGATGAACCGACTACCGCATGTTCTCTGACTCATTAGTTACACATAGGTCTCTGCAATAGGGCTCTGAGGCGTGTGCAGTACGGCGTGCTTTTGAATATAGCTACACACACTGAAGAGACAAAGAAACTGGTACACCTCTCTACTATCGGGTAGGGCGCGATCGAGTACACAGAAGTGTCGCAACACGACGTGACATGGACTTGACTAATTTATGAAGTACTGCTAGAGGGAATTGACACCATGGATGCTGTAGGGCTCTCCGTAAATCCGTAAGAGTACGAGGGGATAGAGATCTCTTCTAAACAGCACGTTTCCAGGCATCCCAGACATTCTCAGTAATGTTCATGTCTTAGGAGTTTAGTGGCTACAGGAAGAGTTTAAACTCAGAAGAGTGTTCCTGGAGCCACTCTGTAGCAATTCTGGGCGTGTGGGCTATCGCATTGTCCTACTGGAATTGCCGAAATCCGTCGAAATGCACAATGGTCATGGTTGGATTCAGGTGTGCGGCTGATCAGACAGGATGCTTATATACGTGTCACCTGCGAGAATCGTATCTAGACGTACGAAGAGTCCCGTATCAGTCTAACTGCAATAGCCCCACACCATTACAGAGCCTCCACCAACTTGAACAGTCCCCTGCTGACATGCAGGTTATTTGGATTCATGACTTTGTCTCCATACCCGTACACATCCATCCGCTCAACATAATTTGCAACGAGACTCGTCCGACCAATCAACATGTTTCCAATTATCAACAGTCCAGTGTCGGTGTTGACGGGCCAAGGTGAGGCGTAAAGCTTTGTGTCATGCAGTCACCAAGGGTAAATGAGTTGCCCTTCGGCTCCGAAAGTCCATATCCATGACGTTTCCTTCATTGGTTTGCACACAGTCACTTGTTGCTGGACCAGCACTGAAATCTGCATAGCAATCTGTGAAAGGGTTGTGTGGATTTGATAGTTACGATGCCACAACGTACGTGCACGCTCTTGTATGTTGGCACTACGATAGAAGACTCACTACGCCGACCACAGTGCCCTCTGGCTGTGGAGCTCAAGGAGTCCCGTCTTGATATCTGCCCATTTCATCGAGAGCAGACGTCCTGGAAATATCTCTTCTACTACCGAGTGGGCAATTGAGACATTGTATTAGTTACGTTGAGTTAAAGTTTTGACAGCAACGAGTATTTGTTAGTTTTGAGATTATACAGAGCAGTGATCCTAACTTCACAGGATTAGACATGGACAACGGCTTTACATCTACGTACTCATCCTAGCCAAAATTATGTATGCATTTGATATTTACTTGTGTTTTTTTACTCTATTAAAAAAGTGTTAAAGTTACATGCAGTACCGTAGTGCTTCACCTCTCCTGCCCCTGCTCGCTTCCTTTACTCTTGGCCTGTATTACAGATATATTACAGGAGCAGTTCACAGAAGCAGACCCACGCACCGCCTATCCAGGCGGGATGAAAAAGATTAACTTCGGTCACGTAGAATGATTCTCTTCAGTTGTCGTTGGTCCCGTTTTTCCAGGATCTTTCTCCGGCCGCAGCAGTGTCGGAGATTTATGTTTCGCCGGATTCCTGACATTCATGGTACACCCGTGAAATGGTCGCGCAGGAAAATGCCCACTTCATATGGCTCTGAGCACTATGGTACTTAACATCTGAGGTGATCAGTCCCCTGGATTTAAAACTAATTAAATCTAACCAACCTAAGGACATCACACACACCCATAACCGAGGCAGGATTCGAACCTGCGACCATAGCAGCAGCGCGGTTCTGGACTGAAGCGCCTAGAACCGCTGGCCCACAGTGGCCGGCATGCCCACTTCATCGCTACCTCGGAGATACTGTGTTCCATCGCTCGTGCGCCGCCTATAACATCAGGTTCAAACTCACTTAAATCTTGATAACCTGCCATTGTAGCAGCAGTAACCGATCTACCAACTGCGCCTGACACTTGTTGTCTTAAATAGGCGTTGCCGACCGCAGCGCTGTAATCTGCCTGTTTAGATATCTCTGTATTTGTATACTAGTTTCACTGACGCTTCAGTGTATAACTACTCTTATCAAGATGGAGAGCGATAGCTAAAAGTAGCCTGTGTTTTTTAATCATGCAGTGCTACTGCGAATCGAACATAATGTTTTGCAAATATCGTTTACGGACAACAAATGAGG
This sequence comes from Schistocerca cancellata, assembly GCF_023864275.1. Lineage (NCBI taxonomy): Eukaryota > Metazoa > Arthropoda > Insecta > Orthoptera > Acrididae > Schistocerca > Schistocerca cancellata. The sequence goes on from NW_026047100.1 coordinate 107,748, forward strand.
CGTGGCACTTTCTGGAATTAACGAAAACGTGGAAGGGAGGACTCACCAATATAACTTTCTTTTCACACAACCTGTTTATTTAACAATATATAACCATAAAATTTTCCTTAACACTCACTCTCGGGCCAGCGAGTTTGAGTAGGAAGCTACACATACCTTTCACTGCAGTATTTAAATGAGCGATGTAATTTAAGGTATTTCATCGCTCCCGTAAATGGCTAGCACAGAGGTTGGAGCAACCATCAGTAGCCATTCAACCATATTGTTAGGGGGTTCTATAGGCATAGAATTTTTACATGTATCCTCTCGTATTATGGTTACATATTATTTACAGTTTTATTGTTACATATGATTGTAGAAGTGTTGTTCATCAAGTGTTTACTGGTGGGTGGTTATCATCGTTCCACCTTTGTATTTGAAGTTCACATTGCTATTTTACACTATAGTCAGCTAATTGCAAAAATAGCCTTAATATTTGGTTCAACCGTATATTAGGCGATATCTTTGGAAACAGTGATCATACAGTTAATTTGTGTCAATAATCAGAATTGGTGTTTCAAAACGTTTATGGTCACTGTTGTAGACTGACGCACGGACGAGTCATGTCCACTTACTATACTGACCATAAGCATTCGAGTATGTCTGGTGCAGGATTTCAGGAGCCCATCTTTGTCGCGTCAGACGATAGCCAGGGGCTTGGAACCAAATGGCACAGGCGATATGATTTGGCTGTATTAAAACCCATCCTAGTATTGAGCCTCTTGATTTAAGGTCATGGACCGGAATAACAAGCAGAAAACGTCTGTCAAGTCTGCTATGCGTCTCAAGTTTACGCCAGTCAACCCAGCGTTTCCGCATGCATAAAACAATTGTACAACATAATTATAAAAATCTAGTGCATGCAAGACATACAAAGGAGAATCATTGTTGGCATACAAATGACGTTTCATATAGACAAGAAAATGCTAGATCTATGCATATACTTTAATTACATTAAATTCAGTGTGGAAAGCATTTGAATTTTTCACTGTTGGTACATTCTCTGTTGTCTTTTACTGTCACAACTGGTTCAGCCAGTTTTATTAACGCCTTACCACGCACAACGTAAGTGCCCCTGCTAAATAACCCTAAAGGTTTTATTCACAATTCAAGTCAATAATGACACCACGCCAAATAGTGTCACTCAAAGTCAGAACTGATGTCACCTCGCGGAATGATGTGCTGGAGCCCAGTACATGGGTGCCTCTTGTTCGATTGCTGCAGGAAATTCCTAAGTGAACGCTTGTGACGAGTTTGAAAAGAGCCGCAACTCATATTAAGTAAAGCTTCGACTATTCTACACGACACCAAAAGTAATTAGTTAGTCTCTAAGTCCATCTCAAGGTAAATGCATATTAATGCAACATAGCCCAACATTTCACAGTGCTACCCATAACAACACGTTCCGAAACTACTACTTTATCTGTGCCGTTGAATGTTTACATGATACGCGTCCAGCGCTGTCGTGTCTTTACTGTATTTACTACCACAGTAATACGTTGAAGTCGTATTTCGTTATAACACGGTTTATTATTATATCATTTATAATCAATGTTCTTGAGATGTCCCACATAACCTAACAATTTGTTTACAAGTTAAATATAGACAACTATATCTCTTCAGGAACCTGCATATTGAACTTCACATAGATGTATTGACATTCATTTATTGGCTTGCTGTGCTCTTTCATTAGATATTGTTCAGAAGGAACTGGCACCAAGCGCAATCCGCAGCTGTGATACATCCTGTGTAATCTGAGGTGGAGGGGATAGGGATAGAGGAAGAGAAGGAATCTTCTCACTTCAGCTGCATCCGAACATTACGCGGTATCAGCGGCGACGAGTGAAAGTGTGTGCCCGGCCAGGATTCGAACCCACGATCTGCTACTTACTAGGCAGCTGCGTTAACCACTGTCTCATCTGGGACACAATGTTATTGCAACTGTGCGGACTCTATTGGCACGCCTCACGTTCGACCTGCATTCCCACCGAGAGCCACCATTCCGCAGTGCCCGTCCATCTCCTCTCTGCTCGCTACTCTGAGATTCCCACAGGAGGTCGGACGTACTTGTGTATCTGCACTGAGGAAGGTGGATCCACTGCCCATCTAGCCTAATCAGTTATATGAATACGTGGAGTCGGTTGTCTTGGAAATACAGTGTAACTTTGTGAAGCGTTGCAGGTCTCAGGACTATATCCAGGATGGTTATCAGTTTTACTGAACTCACATTTAAGCCAATGGTAGTACATAGGACTGAAAGGTTCTTCCACTGAAAACACGCTGAGGTGACAAAAGTCATGGGATAACTCGTACTACACTCCTGGAAATGGAAAAAAGAACACATTGACACCGGTGTGTCAGACCCACCATACTTGCTCCGAACACTGCGAGAGGGCTGTACAAGCAGTGATCACACGCACGGCACAGCGGACACACCAGGAACCGCGGTGTTGGCCGTCGAATGGCGCTAGCTGCGCAGCATTTGTGCACCGCCGCCGTCAGTGTCAGCCAGTTTGCCGTGGCATACGGAGCTCCATCGCAGTCTTTAACACTGGTAGCATGCCGCGACAGCGTGGACGTGAACCGTATGTGCAGTTGACGGCCTTTGAGCGAGGGCGTATAGTGGGCATGCGGGAGGCCGGGTGGACGTACCGCCGAATTGCTCAACACGTGGGGCGTGAGGTCTCCACAGTACATCGATGTTGTCGCCAGTGGTCGGCGGAAGGTGCGCGTGCCCGTCGACCTGGGACCGGACCGCAGCGACGCACGGATGCACGCCAAGACCGTAGGATCCTACGCAGTGCCGTAGGGGACCGCACTGCCACTTCCCAGCAAATTAGGGACACTGTTGCTCCTGGGGTATCGGCGAGGACCATTCGCAACCGTCTCCATGAAGCTGGGCTACGGTCCTGCACACCGTTAGGCCGTCTTCCGCTCACGCCCCAACATCGTGCAGCCCGCCTCCAGTGGTGTCGCGACAGGCGTGAATGGAGGGACGAATGGAGACGTGTCGTCTTCAGCGATAAGGGTCGCTTCTGCCTTGGTGCCAATGATGGTCGTATACGTGTTTGGCGCCGTGCAGGTGAGCATACGACCGAGGCACACAGGGCCAACACCCAGCATCATGGTGTGGGGAGCGATCTCCTACACTGGCCGTACACCACTGGTGATCGTCGAGGGGACACTGAATAGTGCACGGTACATCCAAACCGTCATCGAACCCATCGTTCTACCATTCCTAGACCGGCAAGGGAACTTGCTGTTCCAACAGGACAATGCACGTCCGCATGTATCCCGTGCCACCCAACGTGCTCTAGAAGGTGTAAGTCAACTACCCTGGCCAGCAAGATCTCCGGATCTGTCCCCCATTGAGCATGTTTGGGACTGGATGAAGCGACGTCTCACGCGGTCTGCACGTCCAGCACGAACGCTGGTCCAACTGAGGCGCCAGGTGGAAATGGCATGGCAAGCCGTTCCACAGGACTACATCCAGCATCTCTACGATCGTCTCCATGGGAGAATAGCAGCCTGCATTGCTGCGAAAGGTGGATATACACTGTACTAGTGTCGACATTGTGCATGCTCTGTTGCCTGTGTACATGTGCCTGTGGTTCTGTCAGTGTGATCATGTGATGTATCTGACCCCAGGAATGTGTCAATGAAGTTTCCCCTTCCTGGGACAATGAATTCACGGTGTTCTTATTTCAATTTCCAGGAGTGTATTTTGTCGGACCTCCTTTCGCCTAGCGTAGGTTTATAGCTCAACGTGGAATGGACTCAACATGTCTTGGGAGTCGCCTGAAGAATTACTGAGCTATGCTGCCTCTATGGCTGTCCAGGATTGCGAATGGATTGCCTATGCAGGATTTTTGTGGACGAACTGACCTTCCGATTATGTCCGCTTCATAAGCTGATTCAGCACACGCATCAGCAGCCTTATTAGCCTTCGCTCTATGAGCGACAGTGTCACAGTACAAGATACGCGTTTCCCACACACCAATTATTCTCCCTCTTTCGAATTCACGCATGCTAATATCGCTGCTTATGACACCGATTCCAGTTCACATGACTTCCCTGCAGCGACTGAGCGCGTCGTAACACTGGCCATCCCGCTCCACTGCGTGCGCATCATCACTCTGAAATTATAATCACTTCTGGACGTTGTAATGATCGAAAACAGCAACGTACAACATGTGATAAAAATTATTCATCCACCACTACATAATGACTAACTGGCCGAATGATTTCAGGGCATGCGGATCCAGGAAGGCTGGGAGTATTTTATGGTAGGTAGAAAAGCAGTAACAGCACAATGGGTCCTTCATCTATCAGGAACGTTTCGATAGTTTAAGGGCGGCCACTCTACAGTGAAATGGAAACGTAAAAGAATAACCTCAGCTAAACAAACACCAGGCTTACTGAACCGTGATTTATTTTCAAAGAATATTCTTAAGAATTTATTTTATTTGCTAAGGGATTCATCAAGAACATTAAAACATTTAATCACATTATGTAAGCATGGAAGTAGTTGCCAGGGAGTAACTGATGAAATCATAACCTAATTCCTTTTAACAAATGGGAATTTTATGCACTTTAATAGTGCCTAAAAGCATTTTCTAAAAGAAACAGATTGAAAATTATAATCAGAAACCAGCCTCTAAATATCAAAGTTGCAATTCATTCACAGGCAGGAAGAAACAAGTTGTGACTGTGTGAGCTCGCGGGGATACGGCAACCAGGGCAGCGGCGGCGGCTCGAGGACCACGTCTGTAGGGGAGGAGGCGGCGGGGTCACGCAGCCGGAGCTGATGATGGTGACGGCGACGGCGCTTCAATCCTTTCGACGTCTGCACCGACGTCATACGCCGCCCTTGGGCGGCGACGACTGTGGCAGGCGTCCAACCCGCCTTGAGCCCACATAACCCTCCCCCCTTTCCCTACCCCGGGGGAGGGCATTACGCTGAGATGGCCAGGAGTGGGGGCGGGAGGTGTATGGCATCAGCAAAGGAGCAGGGTCCGCGGCTGTCGCCCACGAACGAGCTCCGCCGGACTACGTCCTTTAATTGGCATAGTGCGGTAGGTGCTCAAAAACAGGGTGAGGGCCGACGTGGTTGGACATGTGTCGACCGCCTTTGTTAACTGTTCCAGAATGAGATTTTCACTCTGCAGCGGAGTGAGCACTGATATGAAACTTCCTGGCAGATTAAAATTGTGTGCCCGATCGAGACTCGAACTCGGAACCTTTGGCTTTCACAGGCACGTGCTCTAGTTGGTAGAGCACTTGCCCACGAAAGGCAAAGGTCCCGATTTCGAGTCTCTGTCGGGTACACAGTTTTAATCTGCCGGAAAGTTTTTTGTTAACTGTTGTTTAAAAGTGCGGACAAGCGTCTCCGCCGCGCCATTGGATCAAGGATGGAAAGGTGGGCTATGGATTTGTTTGATACCATTGCCATGACGGATGTCATGGAAGGAGGGCGCCGTGAATTGAGGGCCATTATCGTAGACGTATATGTGGGCAGCCCCTCAATGGCGAGAACCCGTGCCAGGGCCTCTGTGGTGGTGGATACCATGCAGACGACCCATAGGTATCTGGAGTAGGCATCCACGATAAGTAACCACCTGGATCCAGGAAACAAGCCCACAAAATCGATATGGATGCGATCCCAGGGACGGCGAGGCACAGGCTGGGGTGCAAAAGACTGATGGGGCTTACCTGGTGATGTTCACACGCAGTGCTCCCAGGGACCAGGCAGTCAATATCGCCACAGATGCCGGTGATCAAAAACTTTCATACGGAACATACCCGAGTGAAAGCGGTGGAACAAACTGAGCACCTGAAGCCACCAATCTGGAGGGATTACCACCCATTGGGCATCCGACTCCATGGCCAACAGAAGGACAACCTCAACCATGGAGATCCTGTGGGACAGCATGAGACGAGTAACATAGGAGTGCCACCCGTGGACCACATGGTGGAGGACCTGCCATAAGGCAGGGTCTCGGAGGGTAGCCGCGGCAATGTGAGCAGCCATAAGCGGCCAACCGTCCAGTCCATACCGGCTGACGGAATCAGTGCGAAAGAAAAGGACCTCCTGTTGGTCAAAGGCTGGATCGGGGCCTGCTGGTAGACGTAATAAACCGTCCGCATTAGCATGGTGGGCGGTGGTCATATACCGTATGGTTTAAGCGTAGTTTCGTAAAAGCAACGCCCAGCGATGCAGACGTTGAGCCGTCCACTCTGGAAAGTTAGAGTGGGGTCCAAAAAGCGTAACCAAGGTTTCTTATTTATTTATTTATTTAACCTGATCAGATTAGGGCCATCAGGCCCTCTTTTACATCGGACCAGTGTTCCACACATGCTGCATTTCACACATCAGAGTTACATCATGACAATAGTTTAAATAAGAAAATTAGATTACTCTAGTGACAATATTAATAAAGAGTAATGACTAAGAATTAATAAAGTAAATGCTGGCAGTATTTTTACAACAGGTGCTATACATACAGATTAATATTAAAGCAATAATAATGACAGTAAAAAAAATGACAGGAGGGCGAACTTTACACCAAGGAGGTACGTATGAAATGTTTGGTGAACACGGTCGCCAGGGCCTCCTTTTCAATCTGGGAGTAGTTCCGTTGTGCTGGGGTCAAAGTCTTGGAGGCATAAGTGATGGGCTGTTCGGAGCCATCGGCATCCCGATGCGCGAGGGTGGCCCCAATGCTGTATGCCGACGCATCAGCCGCCACGAGCAAGGGGCGGTCTGGAGAGAAGGGAGTAGGGCGACGGGTGGACTACAGCATCGCCTTTAAACGGTCACAGGCAGGAGCCCAATCAAAGGGTACCCCTTTGCGACGTAAGTGATTCGGGGGTCGTAAGTGATTGGGGGGTTGGGCAACGGAGGCAGCCTGGGGCAAGAACTTTTAAGTAACAAGTAACCTTGGCCAAAAACACCTGAAGTTCAGATAAGTCCTAGGGACGAGGAAGGGCCTCAATGGCCGCGACATTACGACCCGAAGGGCGAATGCCGTCTTTGCCAAGCCAGTGGCCTAAGTATTCCACTTCCGACTGAATAAAACAACACTTGTCCAACTGACAGCGTAAACCAGCAGATTGCAGAGCGTGAAATAAGGCGCTGAGGTTTTGCAAATGTTCCTGGCGGGAACGCCATGTGACCAAGATGTCATCCAGATAATTCACACAGGAGGGGATAGGCTGTGTAAGCTGCTCCAGGAACTGCTAGAAAATGGCCAGCGCCGAAGATATACCAAATGGAAGGCGCTTGTACTTATACAAACCGAAAGGCGTGTTGATAATCATGATGTTCTGAGATTCGGCATCCAAGGGTAACTGGTGGTATGCCTCAGCCAGGTCGATGTCTCAAAAATACTCTTTCCTGGCAAGCTTGGCGAGAAGATCTTCCTGTCGGGGAATGGGGTAAGTTTCATTGAGGGACTGAGCATTGACAGTAGCGTCGAAGTCCCCACACAGTCGAAGGGACTCATTGGGTTTCCATACGACCACCAATGGCGTCACCCAAGCACTGTAAGTCACAGGCTCCAGAACGCCAGCGGCCTGGAGCCGATCAAGTTCCTGCTTAACTGCCGGCCGTAAGGCCACCGGAAGGGGCCGGGCCCGGAAAAAGCGAGGCTGCGCATCCGGCCGTAGGGTGATGTGCGCCTGAAAACCGGAAGCACAGCCGAGATCCGTTGCAAACAACGACGCAAAGGCAGAGCACAGATCTTCCAAGTCCTGGAAAGGAATAGCTGTGGAGCCGTAAATTGAAAAGCCAAACAGTTGAAACGCATCCCGACCAAAAATATTCGAAACCGACAGATGGTCGACGAGAAAGAGGGTAAGGAGCCGGGGAACACACTTGTACGTCGCCTGCACGACGAGCTGTCCACGAAGGAATATAAACTATGAGGTTTGCCGACGACATTGTAATTCTGTCAGAGACTGCAAAGGACCTGGAAGAGCAGTTGAACGGAATGGACAGTGTATTGAAAAGAGGTTATAAGATGTACAACAACGAAAGCTAAACGAGGATGATGGAATGAAGTCGAATTAAATCAGGTAGTGGTGAGCGAGTTAGATTAGAAAATGAGGCACGTAAAGTAGTAAATGAATTTTGCTATTTAAGGAGCAAAAAACTGTTGATGGTCTAAGTAGAGAGGATAGAATATGTAGACTCGTGATGGCAAGGAAAGCATTTCTGAAGAAGAAAAATTTGTTAACATGGAGTAAGTATCTTCTGAAAGTACTTGTACGAAGTGTGGCTATGTACTGAAGTGAAACATGGACGATGAATAATTTAGACGAGAATAGAAGTTTCGAAATGTGATGCTACAGAGGAATGCTGAGGATAAGATACGTAGATCAAGTAAGTAATGCGAAGGTACTGAATAAAACTGGGGAGAAGAGGAATTCGAGGCACAACTTGAAGAGGAGAAGGGATCGGTTGTTAGGACACGTTCTGAGGCATCAAGGGATCATCAGTTTACCATTGGAGGGAAGTGTGGTGGGTGAAAAGGGAAACCAAGGCATGAATACACTGAACAGATTCAGAAGGATGTAGGTTGCAGTAGTTACTAGGAGATGAAGCAGCTTACACAAGAGAGAGTAGCATGGAGAGCTGCATCAAACCAGTCTCTGGACTGAAGACCAAAGCGACCATAGTGGCCAAGAAAAGCTGCTCACAACAGTAAGGTACGTAAACCCATAGATGCACATCATCTACAGTGCATTTTCTCTACAGCTTCTTACTATAACGGCCTGTAACATAATGACTTACTCAGCACACTTTCATGGGGCAATTTTTCAGTTACTGCCCAACGATGTCCGTTTCTCTCGCTGAAGTCACCAGCTATTTGGGAAGTGACGATTAACTACCCTCAACACTCTTTCCTCAGATGAATCTAACTCTTTCTGTCAGTTCAGAAGTAGAACACCCATTTCTAGTCCACAATATCTGAGATATTGGAATGCCATTTCCCTTGTAATAGTCACTATTTGGAGCAGTTTCTGTAGTATCGAACAATTTTCCATTTCACAAACAATGGAATGTAGCCACGGCAGGGAAAAAGGCTCTCGCATATTTTTTGCCCTCGGCAGCACTACTGCCTGCCGAAAAGTGGTCAGAATAGTTTTAATATACATTCTCACAGTTGTCATTGACTCTGAGAAAGGAAGAATGTTCAGTTTTTCTAACGAAACCTTTTCTCATTTTCAATCTGATGTAATATAAGAAGTTTATACTATTCATGTTCCCACACTTAAAGATAGAGTAAGATTTGTGTACAATATCAGTACTAACCAACATCTTATAACATACACATAGAGTTCCTTCTTGTCTCTTTTGGGTTGATAGTTTCGTCTGTGAAGTATTGATGTCAACAAGGCGTCAGATCGGGAATGTGGCCACTCTGCCCACCGGAAAATGGCCAAGGTGGCCAGGGTAGCCACCTCTCCGAGAAGTGCATTTTTAATCTGTTTTCCTTAGTTACAGTTAGTTAAATCCATATATCACACATAGTACTACAGACTCATTTCTGAATCCTGTTACATCTAAAGATATCAACTTCGTTCAGTCACATGCGTTGATTTTCACTCAATTCGCTACTGTTATTGAAAACAGTGTCCGTTATCTTATATTTGATCTAATACAAATATCATATTGAAAAATTCCTGCTATAGCTGCCTTCATTTACTAGGGCAACAAGATAGCTTGAAAATAAGTCCATAAATAAGAGCAAGAAACGTGAACCCATTTACGGCGGAAAATGACATCGAGGATATTAAGAATGATAAGATGCCTTCTTCTACAGCAGCAAAGTAATTTCCTTTTCCGTGTAATATGTTAAACAAAAAATTTAGAGGAAAATATAGAGATCCAGTAAATCATGAAAAGTTTATGGAAACCATATGGAGTGTGTTGTATAAAGTACGGGGGCAAGAAATACTTCATTAATGTGTTAGAAATGGAAAAGGGATTTAACGGAAGAGGGCAACAAAATAGAACATTATTTTACTCAACATTCTGACACCGCAGTTTAACAGAGAGCCTAGTTGTTGGTATTCAGAAGCCTACCAAAGTGACTAGAGTACATGTTTTTAAAAAGGTCAGTGTAGACAAGCTGTTTTGATATCCTGAAAAAAGTGGAGTATAAACAATTTCTCCCTCCTCATCAAATTTGTAATGTGAGTAAAACTTCTGGATTGTGTCTGCCCCGCACTTAAAGGAAGACGCGAAGCTGGTGGCCTTACTCTCGCCGAAAGAGTGTTGATTTCCATACCGAATGTATGACCCCACTGGCCACAATACCCAGGTAGTAAGGGAAACGTAACCACCATGTGAAGGCTTGAGAAGAATGCTCATAAGTCCTTCTATTATATTTTTTTACTTGCAAATATTGAGTGCGATACTTTTTAGTATGTAGATTCAAAATATATAATTGGCAAGCTCCTATCCGTAACCATTCTCTGGTGAAAACTCAGTTTTCACTGGAGTGGTCACTTTACCCCACATTCCCCTATCAAAATACATGTGTTAACTGACTGACCATTATTGGGGATTTCTGAGAAATGGAGTAACATAGGAAACAATATTGGCAGTGTGGCTTCTCTTAGAAGATTGGTTGAGGTTAGTCAAACATACATTAGTAGCATCTGGACGTTTACAGGAAAATTTGGACGTTATTAAATCGGATTCAGTATTTGAAATTCTGAACGTAGGAAATATCCCGATGGTGTTCGACTGAAAGGTCCTAAGACATCATTTCCCAACATAGAAAATTAACATGTCGCTTCCGGAAATCGTTGTAGCTGTATCTGTTTTCGGCCCAAAGCTGCTCTCTGCGCACATGGTATACAATTCTTGACATACCGATCCACATCCACCTTCCTACCTCTCCACTAATACCTCTCCGCCACTGTCCTATTCGTCGCTCTACACCTGCCATGACCAGATGACACGTGATCATGTGCTTCCTTTAAAACCTCATCTCTCAGTTTCAGTGGCACTACTACCCTTGGCCCTAACTTCGTTTCCCTGCACAGAAGACCGTCGTACATATTAAACTGTGGCTGTGTCCGATACAATTTCCAATCGTTGCCAGCGTCCTCTAATTCTTGCCATACTGTTACGTCGCAACCTATGACTTCTACTTTTGCCACCTTTTTACTCAGTGCATCCTATTTACTGTGCTTCTTCCCGGGCTTGTGCACCACCTCGTAGTCGAATTCACTAAGCCTCACAGCCCATCGAGAAAGTCTAGTGGATGGGTCCTTCAACCCCAACAACCACTTCAATGCAGCATGATGTATCACTACCCGAAATCTTCTGCCATATAAATAACATTTAAAATATGTGATACCATAGCTTACTCTAAGCATCTCCTCCCTCTCTGTTGTTGAATAATTCCTCTATGCTGTATTCAACTGCGTAGTCTCATAGGCTACAGGATTTTCTTACTCATCAATTTCCTGATTAAGAACACACCCTAATGCTTGATTCGATGCATCACGTGCTACAATAAATTCCATTTCAAAATATGGAAACACAAGAACCGGCCTTGATGTTAACACTTCTTTCAATTTGTCAAACACTTTCTGACACTCTTCTGTCCACTCAAATTTCACACCCTTCCGTAATAATCGCGTCAATGGATGTGCTAAATCTGCCAAACCCTTCACGAAAATTCGATAGAAATTGCAAATTCCGACGAATGATTGCACTTCCTTAACTGTTTTCGGTTTCCGATAATCCCTTTCAGCATTTAGCTACCTCGGATCTGTTCACACTCCGTCCTTGCTGATGACATGACCTAAATATCTCACTTCTTCCAATGCAAAATTACGCTTCTACAGGCTCAAAGTCAAACTATCTGCTCTTAACCTCATAAAGACTTCCCTTAACCGTTGTCTATGCTGCTCCATACTACTTGAAAACACTATAATGTCATCCAAATAGACAAGACACTGCCGTGGTTTTCTAACCCCTCAACACACTGTCTAGCCACCTCTGAAAGGTTTCCGTAGCGTTTTTCAAACCGAATGGCATTATGATGAACTGGTAATGGCCTCCCGGAATAGAGAAAGCAGGTTTTAGACGATCCTCTGCAGCCACCTCTAAATGATGGTAATCACTTGTCAAATCCTTAGTAGAAATGTACTGGTACTGTCCTAAGTGATTCAAAGTCTCCGATATGTTTCGAACTGGATATGCATCCGTTACTGTCGTATTATTGAGGTATCGGTAGTCGCAACAGAACCTGTATTGCTTAGTTCCATCCATTGAATTTTTAGGCATAACGACAATGCCCACTCCCCAGCAACTATTACTGTGCACTATACTACCGTCTCCAAGTTGCTGATCAATGAAATCCTCCACAATCGGCTGCAAATACCTCGGTATTCTGTATCGTTTACTGTAAGCAGGTGGGGGGGGGGGGTTGGGTTGTTTTGGGGGAGGAGACCAGACAGCGAGGTCATTGGTCTCATCGGATTAGGGAAGGAAGGGGAAGGAAGTCGGCCGTGCCCTTTCAAAGGAACCATCCCGGCATTTGCCTGGAGCGATTTAGGGAAATCACGGAAAACCTAAATCAGGATGGCCTGACGCGGGATTGAACCGTCGTCCTCCCGAATGCGAGTCCAGTGTCTAACCACTGCGCCACCTCGCTCGGTTGTAAACAGGTGCTAGGTAACCTATTATGAACTAATAGAGTTGCTGGAAAAAACAAATCCTTAAATCCAAATCAGAATTCTTCCATATGCTCTTTTTCTCCTCCTTTCAAATGCTTAACTTTGTTACACAATGCTGTTCAATCAATAATTAGTGGTTGATCGCTATGCCTACCTCTTTGTCATCTGGTACATCCAGATTCGCTACTAAAACTATTTTTGTCAAATTCGCGTCTAGGGCGCAAAAATTATCCACGTTCACGGGGACTACTCGCCTGTCGTTTCCCTCTTGTACGCTTACAATACTACGTTTGCCAAACAACCTAATGGAACCAAAAATTAATTATCCTCCAATGGTTCAATAACGCATACCCTACCCACAGTTAGATTTGACCCTATACTTACCCAAAGCGACTTCTTGGTGCCACTAGACACACATCCATGCGACTTACGCCTTAATGCTAATGTACGTGGTTCAGTTGGTTTGTTCATTACGTTGAACGACCCTCGTGACAGTTCTGCATCGACAACAGTTTCCCCTAGCTAAAGTAACATTCCATAAAGTTCCACAGTTCTTTGTCCAAGGTCAATTTTAGCATGATGTTCATGCAAGAAATCTACTAGGATCATGTCTTAGCCCTCGCTTACCCGTGGTACTACCTCCATGCATGCATCAAATCCGACTTTCCCTATGCGAAAGTCAAGTGTAACTGACCCCAAAGGTGTGACCTCCTTATCCCCCACTCAACGCAACCTATAATGTGGTGGATCTAACTTCCTTCGTCCCATTAAACTCTTAGTACCGTCTGTGTCCAACAAAATCTTAAACTTTTTAGTTCCTATGTATCCTACCACGGAACATACATATAAGTAACATACATATAAGTAACAGTGAAATTAAACGGGAGCATTTCGGCCCTCCCTGCCGTATAACGGTTGTCCACCTCTACTAACTCCACTTCTCCATCCTCCACACTGCTGATTTCCACCCCTTCCTCTATTCCTCGGTGGCTGGGTACATTGCCTCTGCATATGTTGCATACGACTACACCTATGACATACACTCCTGGAAATGGAAAAAAGAGCACATTGACACCGATGTGTCAGACCCACCATACTTGCTCCGGACACTGCGAGAGGGCTGTACAAGCAACGATCACACGCACGGCACAGCTGACACACCAGGAACCGCGGTGTTGGTCGTCGAATGGCTCTAGCTACGCAGCATTTGTGCACCGCCGCCGTCAGTGTCAGCCAGTTTGCCGTGGCATACGGAGCTCCATCGCACTCTTTAACACTGGTAGCATGCCGCGACAGCGTGGACGTGAACCGTATGTGCAGTTGACGGACTTTGAGCGAGGGCGTATAGTGGGCATGCGGGAGGCCGGGTGGACGTACCGCCGAGTTGCTCAACACGTGAGGCGTGAGGTCTCCACAGTACATCGATGTTGTCGCCAGTGGTCGGCGGAAGGTGCACGTGCCCGTCGATCTGGGACCGGACCGCAGCGACGCACGGATGCACGCCAAGACCGTAGGATCCTACGCAGTGCCGTAGGGGACCGCACCGCCACTTCCCAGCAAATTAGGGACACTGTTGCTCCTGGGGTATCGGCGAGGACCATTCGCAACCGTCTCCATGAAGCTGGGCTACGGTCCCGCACACCGTTAGGCCGTCTTCCGCTCACGCCCCAACATCGTGCAGCCCGCCTCCAGTGGTGTCGCGACAGGCGTGAATGGAGGGACGAATGGAGACGTGTCGTCTTCAGCGATGAGAGTCGCTTCTGCCTTGGTGTCAATGATGGTCGTATGCGTGTTTGGAGCCGTGCAGGTGAGCGCCACAATCAGGACTGCATACGACCGAGGCACACAGGGCCAACACCCGGCATCATGGTGTGGGGAGCGATCTCCTACACTGGCCGTACACCACTGGTGATCGTCGAGGGGACACTGAATAGTGCACGGTACATCCAAACCGTCATCGAACCCATCGTTCTACCATTCCTAGACCGGCAAGGGAACTTGCTGTTCCAACAGGACAATGCACGTCCGCATGTATCCCGTGCCACCCAACGTGCTCTAGAAGGTGTAAGTCAACTACCCTGGCCAGCAAGGTCTCCGGATCTGTCCACCATTGAGCATGTTTGGGACTGGATGAAGCGTTGTCTCACGCGGTCTGCACGTCCAGCACGAACGCTGGTCCAACTGAGGCGCCAGGTGGAAATGGCACGGCAAGCCGTTCCACAGGACTACATCCAGCATCTCCACGATCGTCTCCATGGGAGAATAGCAGCCTGCATTGCTGCGAAAGGTGGATATACACTGTACTAATGCCGACATTGTGCATGCTCTGTTGCCTGTGTCTATGTGCCTGTGGTTCTGTCAGTGTGATCATGTGATGTATCTGACCCCAGGAATGTGTCAATAAAGTTTCCCCTTCCTGGGACAATGAATTCACGGTGTTCTTATTTCAATTTCCAGGAGTGTATTATACCCGCTGTAAACACTGTTTGTCTCACATGTACCCCCGTTGCCACGTCTGTTTCCTCGCGTTGAATTGCCAGCTGAACGGCTGAATACAAATCTTTCAGAGACCCTTCACACACTTTCCGCGACATATGCGCCAGTAACCCCCTCAAAAATACATCAAGTGTCCTTTGCGTGACCTCCAACAACAAAATACCATTCACTTCATTGCTCTCACCCAACTCGTAAGTATACTCGTTAATTCCTCTTATCCTGTCTGCAAATTACTTTACCATCTCCCCTGCCTCGTCGTCATTGAACTCGGGCTCTCCCTGAAGTACCAAGTGTAATTCTGTTTCTTGTACCTTTGTAAAAGCCCCTCCTTCAACTGCTTAAACTATCCCACTTTCCTTACGGCCTCAAATCACCTTACATATGCCTTTGCCTCACCTGTTAATCTAATCTTGGCTACATGAAACAACTGTTCATCAGACCAACCATTCATCACAACTGAAGTATCCAAGTCCTCCACAAACGAAAGCACATCCTCGGATGCCTTGACCGAACACGGAATAACCAAACTCGCGGTGGCTCAGTCAGTCTCCTGCTGCGGCACCCTAGGCAAAAACGACTGATCCGATGCGGTTTCCCACTCAGTTCTAGGAGTTAATTCACTTCTCAGCTGGGTATTGTCCGCTGTCAATTGTGCTACCTTTTCCAACAAAATCCGTACCGCTTCCGGTTCTGACACACCTAGCATCCTGGACTATTACATTGTGCTGCTTTTGTTTCCAGTTAGTCCCGAAACAAAACATTTAAGTACGATAATAACCTGACTTCCTAAAGCTCCATATCATCATACTCAGTACCACCGTACACCAATACAAATGTAATGAAATGCACCAAAAACAACATCTTACTGCCCCAAACACATTAACAATTCTTCTGACAAAAGCATAATACGCCTCTGCGAAACAACTAAAATGGTCTGCCAGGAACCATACTAAAAATACAAACAAAAAAAAGAAAGAAAACTTACAACACTCGAAAAGAAAAATTGGTCGACACTCACCACATTTTGTGACTGTAATGCAGGTGGAGGGCTCGAACATCATACTGTACAGACGACACCCGCTATTCTGACACCAAATGTAGAGAATGTTGGACGAGGATGGAAACTATCCGGATGCGCCGTATTAAAACTGGTCTGAGTTTTCCAAGTGATTTATTATTTCCAGCTACAGTGCCCCCAATCCACTCGGTCTGTGTTAGCAGGTCCCGCAATGCTGAGGACACCATTTCGTTGTCTGCAAAACAGCTTGGCGTGGAATGGCTGCCTCAGTGACCCGTGCATCACACTGCTGTGTGTCGGCTTTGTACGGCTGCGGAGTTATGATGACGTCAGGATATGCCAGCAGTCGACCCAGTCGTCTCCATCCCTGCCGTCCCAGCGCCGCCCGCTGGGAGCTGCAACGCAGCCCGTGGTCTGCCTCCTCACCCGTGTGGCTAAGATAGCGGCGACAACAAGCGCCCGTGATCCGGCGTCTGAATCTGTGGCCCTCACCTCGGGATGCCTCCAGCGTGTGTTGGGAGCCAACAAGACTTCCCCCAGTAGTAAGCCGCGGTGTGGCCCGCTGCTGGCTGGCTGCAGAACCCGCGTTGGCCTCAGAGGGTCGAACCAGCGATCTACTGTGGACTGGAACAATGGCGCCCCATATGCTGCTGCATGTAGCCGGCGGTGTGACAGGCCCCGCCATCCAGGAGAGCTGTCATACTTGAGTGACTTCTTGGTGAACCAGCTCTTATTTATACGTGGCAGTGTGCCTCTGATTTGCTAAAGTGAAGCTCTGAGTCATGTACTCATAACACCTGGGTTGCGCCAGTAGGCCCCTTCTGCCTGTAACTTGCGCCAAGCAAACCGCTGTGTTTAAGCTGTTCAGCGGGTTTATGTCTCTGCAACCTCCATTCTACTTAACAACCCTTTGGTAGCTTAATTTACTGTCAACAGGTCTGCACCTGGCTGTACCTTGTGGGCTCAGAAATATTGCATCGAAGCTAACCTTTTCGCATCTTAAATGGCGGTGCCGCTACAGTAGCTGTTTAAATCCTTGTCCTTTATGCTGGATAGCAGACAGTAAAATTTAGTAGCTCAGCATAATGAAATGCCGACGGCTCTCGGATTCTGTTCCTAGTTGTACGTAGCTCAGAACGTTAACATTGTTCTGTAGTCTGTTTGAAACTTAGACCATTTGCTCACTGTCACTGTACAGCACACGTGTTGGTACACGAAGTTCCCATCCGAAATGGCGTACACATCGGTCAACGTAATTTGAACTTTTAACAGGTACCTTGGAGCACAGGACTCGGATAGGGGTCACCGAGCGTCAACGATACCAGCTCATTACAGCTGATTCCTAAATATCTCGAAGAGAATGCACAGAAATGAGAACTGGGTTTTCGTAGGTATCTGGGAGGGCTGTGTCGATCCTGACATTACGCGACAGTCTCGACTCGATGGATCTGTTTGTATCCACCAAATAAGTCTGGCGGCCAAAAACGTGTATCAAGAAAGTGAATCCCTTATCACTGAAGTTTCGGGTAGTTGTTGCATTGAGCTGGCATGCCTTCAAGATACAATTGTCTGGTCAAAGGGCAATCACGACTACAACAAAAATAAGGTTCACAACACCATGAAACTCATTTACTAATGACGTATTAAATGAACGGTCACAATAAATTATAAAATTTGGGTTTACACGAAGCATGACCTGGATGTAAATGTTCTTAACACTCGTCTAACTTAATTTAGTGCACATCGACTAACTTATCCAGTTTAAGTTCAGTCTTTAATGCTGTCGGTGACAGTTCATAAGTAGAGGCTCATATATGCACTCCGCAACTCAGCGTTGACTGTCTCGTGGCTGGTGATGGTAACTCGTCGATAACTGTTTCGCCACTGCTGGATCACTGTTTCGAAAGTGTGCAGCAAATGTGACTGCTGGAAGTGGCTGAGTGACAGTGTAGGGCCACTTAAATGTCCGATCGCCTTAACAGTATTCATTTGTGAACGCTTTGGCCGATGAAGGAAGTAGTTCCTGCACTGCAATCTTCGACGACACTGATAACTATCGGGATGAAATGGACTATTTGTCAGCTGTGTGGTGGAAGCGGGATGTAGTTTCTGTTATGTGCGCCACGTATGTGGTGACTGATCCTAACAGTGCGGCGTTACGTTGGAGACTGGCTGGCTTCTAGTGCCTACTGCAGGTATCGCTTTGTACCGTTCGTGACGGTGGGCAAAACATCAATCCATTGGGGGTCAGCGAGCGACTGAAAAAGCTTGCTTAGTTAGTTTTTGTTGTGGGTTGGCAAGAGAGCCAACCTGGTACTACTTGAGGAAGCCGAAAGGCACGCGTTTTAGCTCACGCAGGCTGATGTGAGGTCTGGAACAGGACAAGGAAATTAGAAGAAACTGACGTAGCTGGTGGAATACTAATAACTTTAATCCATAAATGGTGAACGTCGCTCTTGACGGTACATGTTTTACAGCCTCAATAGTAACTGGTAATGGCGCCTTGCTAGGTCGTAGCAAACGACGTAGCTGAAGGCTATGCTAACTATCGTCTCGACAAATGAGAGCGTATTTTGTCAGTGAACCATCGCTAGCAAAGTCGGCTGTACAACTGGGGCGAGTGCTAGGAAGTCTCTCTAGACCTGCCGTGTGGCGGCGCTCGGTCTGCAATCACTGATAGTGGCGACACGCGGGTCCGACGTATAGTAACGGACCGCGCCCGATTTAAAGTCTACCACCTAGCAAGTGTGGTGTCAGGTGGTGACACCACAAAGTCCACACAAAGTCTCAATTTTCCGGAAGGTTTTGGCAAAATTACTAAGGGTGATGCCCAGACAGAAGCCTGCACACGTTCAATTACACCTTGTGATTCCAAATCGTGTAATGTTTTTGCGACCTCATCACGCAAAGCGTGGGGAGCATTGCGCGCTCTGAAAAATTTCGGTTGCGCGTTTACTTTCAGTTCCAAATGTGCTTTATAGTTCTTAGCGCAACCGAGGCCCAGTGCAAAAATGTCTGCAAATTCTACACATAGACGAGAAACACTGTCGGAAGGCACAGTCTGGTTCACTGATAGGACCTGATTTACTATAGATAAGTTAAACAACTGAAATAAATCGAAACCAAACAAGTTCACTGCAGAAGAAGAATGAAGGACGTAAAATGACAAGTTTTGTTTGTCCCTTGTATGTGGCAAGAAGGCTGCACTGTCCTAACACAGGGATATGCTGACCGGAATAACTAGTTAGCTTAACATTTGCGGCATGCAACGGAGGTGTGCCCAGCTGTTTGTACGTGTCTTGATTGATCAGTGAAACTGCAGCCCCGTATCGCGCTAGAATGGTATCACTTTGCCAATAATGTCCAAGTCCACAAAAAGTTAATTGTCCTGCTGACAAGAGCGACTGTCTCATGCAACGTGAACTGACACTGGTACGAAATCACTTGCGACTTGATGGGAGTTCCTGCGACGTCGACGCACACGATGTGTGGGATGAACACAGTCACTGATAGAGAGAGTGGCACTGGGCGGAGTTGCATGAACTATATGAATTTTCATGGGCGAAGTGTCGCGGGCCTGAGAATCCTTGGTTTGATTCCGATTCTGGCGCGAAGCAAAGGGCCAGGAATGATTTTGAGCTTCCGATCTGAGCTTTGTCTGGCAAACACTTTAAACATGTCCTTTTTTAATACAGAAAAAGCAAATAGCTTGGCGTGACGGGCAATTGTCACGCGAATGTCTAGTAGCACACCGTGGGCATGATTTCAGCACTGCATTGGCCTGCCGGCGCAGTACACGTGGCTGAGAGCCTGGCGACTTTGGCGTGTCCGGGCGCGAGGACTGTTTACTGTTCCGTGCAGCTCGCCCGGCAGGCCGGTTAACCTGACACACGGGTGGCGAAATTTCAAATGATTCCTGAGCAAAGTCAAGTGTGTCCTGCCGATTCAATATGTCCATCACTTGTTGAAGGGAGGGATTGACTAGTTTCAAAATCTGCTCCCTTATACGAAATCAGAAACGTTCTGTGCAATTGCATGATGTACCATAGTATCTGAATAAGGGAGTCCACATTGACACTCAAAAGCACAATCCCTAGTAAGGCCTTGCAAGGTTGCAACCCACTCCCGATTGGTCTGACTGGCCATACGTTTTGTACGAAAGAAGGTATACCTTTTCGCAACTACATTGACTGATTCTTTGAAATATGCATCTAATGCAGACAAAATTTCGTCGTAGAACAGAGTTGCGACGTCGCGTCGGGGAAATAATTTGACTATCTCACGGTCCGTTTGTACCCCGATGGAGGAATGGAGAAAAGGCTGCCGGTCATTACCTTGAATTCTGTAGGCGGCGAGATGGAATCCAAATTGGCGTGACCACACTATCCAGCTACCCAGTGCAGCATCAAAAGGATGAAAAGTTGGTGCAACTGCGTGTTGTGGCTGCGTTAGCGGTGGAGCGGCGGCTGCCGCATCGTTTTGCATTGCCCATTGACCCTGGACGAGCTGTCCAAGGGCATCCAATAAGGCCTGCGTCTGCTGATTCTGTCAGCGATAAAATTCGGACAGGAGATCTGGAGATTGTGGCGAAGCCATTACACAAGTAAATAAGGGCAATATCGATACGAACACGAATTGGCCTCGTCGCCAAATGTTGTGGCTTGGCGAGAGAGCCAACCCGGTACTACTTGAGGAAGCCGAAAGACACGCGTTTTAGCTCACGCAGGCTGGCGTGAGGTCTGGAATAGGACAAGGAAATTAGAAAATACTGACGTAGCTGGTGGAATACTTAACTTTAATCCATAAATGGTGAACGTCGCTCTTGACAGTACATGTTTTGCAGCATCAATAGTAACTGGTAGTGGCGCCTTGCTAGGTCGTATCAAATGACGTAGCTGAAGGCTATGCTAACTATCGTCTCGGCAAATGAGAGCGTATTTTGTCAGTGAACCATCGCTAGCAAAGTCGGCTGTACAACTGGGCGAGTGCTAGGAAGTCTCTCTAGATCTGCCGTGTGGCGGCGCTCGGTCTGCAATCACTGATAGTGGCGACACGCGGGTCCGACGTATACTAACGGACCGCGGCCGATTTAAAGGCTACCACCTAGCAAGTGTGGTGTCTGGCGGTGACACCACAGTTTTAATCTTCCGAACTCGTCAACGTGCGTGTTTAGAAGTTGGTCTCCTGGCACTTGGCCACCGCGCCGTGTGAAACAGTAACCAAAACTATGATGAGCGGGCTGTCGGAGTTTCCCCTACACTTCCATCTCTTCACCTGTGGGGTTAGGTGCGCAGTCCAGCCCCACAGGGGCGTCGTCGGCCGGCTGCAGCTGGCCCTGCTGCTGGTGGCGGATTCGTGAGCGACTGCCGGCTGGAAATCGCCAAATCGGCTGGCTGCATTGAAGTTATGTGGGAGTGAAAAAGAGGAGAGCCTCTGAGTACCGTCATTATATGCTTGCCTGCTGTGCGCACCATTCGATTTTTGTGCCGTGTTCTGACACCATTAACAGTCAAAACCTGAGAGGGGTTTTCAATTAATAATACAACACATTTTTATTTCACGACCAATTCCGGTCGAAAAAAATGTAGGATTTGCAGTGTGTCATCTCGGAATATTCCGGTAGGTGGCGGCGCTAATATTCATAGGCCCCAGAAGAATGTTTACGGAGGCGTGATACTGAGCAAAAATGCCGTGCATCGGTAGGCGACGCGTGGGTCATCATCGAAATAAGATCGTGCAAACCTGTTATATCTCTCGCGTGCCACCCAAACGCACACAGCTGTGACTCCACCAATTTTACAACGTTCGGAACCACTCATTGAAATTGATCGTCGGATCACAATCAAACACTTCGCTGCACAACTGAACGTATGTGTTGGTAGTGTTGACACACTCATTCACAAATTAGGTTACTTAAAGATTAGTGACCACTGGGTTCCTTGCCGCCTAACAGAAGGCCATAAGGAGCAACGAAGGACCACCTGCGTGGAATTGCTTGCGCGTTACGAGGGCGATCGTGACAATTTTTTGTAGAACTTTGTTACAGGCAATGAAAGATGGGTTCATCACTTCGATCCGGAAAAAAACGGCGGTCCATGGAGTGGCGCAACTTCACCTCTCCTTCGAAGAAGAGCAGGTAAAACTACGGTGACGGTCTTCTGAGACTGTTATTCTGTTTGTGTCCTCCCTCAGGGTGCAATGATCAACTCTGAACTGTATTATGCTGTCCTCGGGAAACTGAAGAAACAACTTCAGTGTGTTCGATGCCACGTAGCTACAAACGAAATTCTCCTCCTCGATGGCAATGCACGTCCTCACAGAAGATGCACATCTGACAAGAGCCCAACAAACATCGTAGGACTGTTTTTCCTCATCCACTCTACTGCCCGGATACAGCTCCTGTCATCTCTTTGCCCCGATGAAGAATGCACTCCGTGGGAAGCACTACTTGGATGATACGAAGGTTACTATTGCAGCAAGGCGTTGGCTGCGACGTCGACCAGTAGAGTAGTACCATGCGGCATACAGGCCCTTCCAGTAAATAGGAGCACGGACGGCACATTGAAAGGGAATTACGTTAAAAATAGGGTTTTGCAGCCCAGAGTGTGGAATAATATGGTATATTGGGATCCTGAGTGAAATCAAGCTGCTTTCAGAAAATAATTGTTGCGTTACTTACTGAACGCCCCTCGTGCTACACAGTATTCCCGTTGAAATTCTCTGGTAGCCAAGATTTCTTTCCTTATTTATACGTGGTAATGAGTACAAGATCACAGAAACTATTGTCTCGACTGTGTCCGATGTTCAGTCTATGAAAGTGCAAGTGGCTTGAATATTGACGTTAAAGTACGGTGTGATATCCCATCCAGTTTTTCAACTGGAGATTTTGCTCCATGTGGCATGCCTCCATAACGAGAAACCAAAATTTTCAATATATTGTCCTTATTACGCTGCTGAGCGAGCTTCTCAATATGAGACTTCAATATCCTTATAAAACTTTCAGTAAGCCCATTTGGTTAACGGCGAAATGCTATGGTATTGACGTTTGAATTTATCTTTAAAAAAAAAAAAAAAAAAAAAATATATATATATATATATATATATATATATATATATATATATATATATATACCTCGCCCGCTAATTTAGGCGTATATCCTTCCAGTTTAAGAACTCGACAGCTACAGATCACGAAACGCTCATTGACCGTCTCTTTTAAATTAACACACTTTTGAAATGTGCCATTCGATTTTTGTACTACCATTGCCTATTGCCAACCGAGAATGAACTGTACAATGTCGTTCTGTTACAGGCGATAAAGTTCCTCTTCCACTTCAACGTCCGCATCTCGTAGTCGTGCTGTAGCGTCCTCGCTTCCCACGCCCGGGTTCCCGGCTTCGATTCCGGCGGGGTCAGGGATTTTCTCTGCCTCGTGATGGCTGGGTGTTGTGTGATGTCCTTAGGTTAGTTAGGTTTAAGTAGTTCTAAGTTCTAGGGGACTGATGACCATAGATGTTAAGTCCCATAGTGCTCAGAGCCATTTGAACCATTTTGAATCCACTTCAACCTTGAATATAAATACTGTGTGTTTTGCAAAGTTTGCGCACTGCGCACGTCTTAAACGTGAAGTTAATGCTCTCATTTGTATACCGAAAAATTTTGTCACACGTTTGCAACAGTTTTTGCAACTTACTGTTGAGGACATCGACATGAGTCTGTATCACTTCTTAATGAAATGTGAAGCCTCGTGTTACGCCAAAAATCACGGCCCAATGAATTTATTCCTTTGTGTGAATTGATACCCATGAATCTGGAGTGTTTGTAAACAGCTTGTATGCAACGTCCGTTATGAATTGACATTTAAGTAGTATTTGTTGGTCACTGTAGCTAAACAAAGAACTCTGAAACTGAGTTAATTTTGGCAAACCTAATTTCTTGTACGTCTGTAAATTTATTAAAGAAATTTAAGAGCCTATATCAGTATGGAAGTTGAGTAGTACTTCGTTTAGTGTGAGTACTCCACATAAAGCGCTATATTTTGCTGAAAAGACAGCATCCAGTGAACGTTTAGCCCATGAAAGTTTATTGATTTGCTTGTAGTCGTTCCGACCATATGTATTGTTAATCTGTATAAATTATATGCGCCTAAGTTTTTTATATCTACATCTACATCTACATCCATACTCCGCAAGCCACCTGACGGTGTGTGGCGGAGGGTACCTTCAGTACCTCTATCGGTTCTCCCTTCTATTCCAGTCTCGTATTGTTCGTGGAAAGAAGGATTGTCGGTATGCCTCTGTGTGGGCTCTAATCTCTCTGATTTTATCCTCATGGTCTCTTCGCGAGATATACGTAGGAGGGAGCAATATACTGCTTGACTCTTCGGTGAAGGTATGTTCTCGAAACTTTGACAAAAGCCCGTACCGAGCTACTGAGCGTCTCTCCTGCAGAGTCTTCCACTGGAGTTTATCTATCATCTTCGTAACGCTTTCGCGATTACTAAATGATCCTGTAACGAAGCGCGCTGCTCTCCGTTGGATCTTCTCTATATCTTCTATCAATCCTATCTGCTACGGATCCCACACTGCTGAGCAGTATTCAAGCAGTGGGCGAACAAGCGTACTGTAACCTACTTCCTTTGTTTTCGGATTGCATTTCCTTAGGGTTCTTCCAATGAATCTCAGTCTGGCATCTGCTTTACCGACGATCAACATTATATGATCATTCAATTTTAAATCACTCCTAATGCGTACTCCCAGATAATTTGTGGTATTAACTGCTTCCAGTTGCTGACCTGCTATTTTCTAGCTAAATGATAAAGGATCTATCTTTCTGTGTATTCGCAGCACATATCGTTGCCTGAAACGCTTTTCTTTCCATACTTTGTATTTGTGGCCTGTCTTTTTAAAGAAGATGCATTCTTCATTGCGAAAGAAACAATCGTTACATTTATCATTAACATGACATGCACGAGACAGTAATTTTACTCTAGTGAGTCTCTTTAAGAACTGTTGGCTACGTCGTGTTTTCGTGCCCTGTGACGTTTGCAAGTGATCGGGCTGACAGGCCGAATTTCTGACTGTGTTTGCATTGTAAATACGCTAACTCTTTCATATTGAATCACGTCAAGTAATACGAATGTTTCTTTGTGCACCCACATTAATGACAAAGAGTCTCGCAAAGATGGGTTTGTGAAACTAATCAGGTCATTCCTTAATTTACTATCGGCCAAGTATGTAATAAGTATGTTACAAGATTTTTGGCACTTGTCATTTCTCACCGAAATTTGTAGTCAACTGAGCTATCCACCTTTTATAACCTCTATTTGATTTCGTAAAACACGGAAAATTCTTATGCCTGGATCTTGCAGCAAGCACTTGTCCATCAAATTATGTTTCTATCTCTTCTTTAAATATTGAATAAGAAAGGATCACCTGATCTACAGCTCAGGGACATAGCACTGGAATGAGTTCAGACACTTCCCCATCTATGTTTGCAATAAGACAACCGTGGCACTCAACGTCACCTGGTAGTTGGTGCTTGATGAAATGTTGCACCAACTGGGAAATATACTTGTGCTGGACCTCTATTTTCCTTTCAAAATTCGGAAGTGGTGGTGGAAGCTTCTTAAAATGACTTTGGGAAATTTCCTTTCCTGCTTCAACTTTAAGCAGGCATGAAACCAGCTGTTCTTGAGTGGTTGGTAACTCATGGAACAATACCAAGATTGGCAGTAGGAAGTCACGAGGAGCCATTTTTTAAAAATTAAACTCAGAACATTAAGGTAAAATCTTTAAAACATTCTCAAAAAAGAAACCTAGTTAGCAACCCACAAAATGGTTGTAGTAAATGCCACGATAATTTAATGTGTTGTCACAGATAATGTAGATATAAACTTGCAACAGTAAATTGGAAAAAATTTTGTTTCATAAATCCTCGTTGCTAGTTCATTGTACAGGCGCGAATCCTTCGAAAATCATTGAATCCTCGTCGCAGATTTGCGTAGAAATGGCAGATATCCTTTTTCACTTCCTCATCGCTGTTTTATGCCGTATTCACGAAATTATTTTGGCGCTGAATAATGTAAAGATAGCTGGAAGCTTCCACAGTAATGTTACTTTGCTGAGGTGGCGTTCTGCCATATTGCAGCTACACTCACGCTCATAAATTAAGGATAATTGCAGAATGTTGTGCCATACAACGTGGCACTACACAAAACTGGCGCTAATAGCATAGGCACATAGGGAACACACACGACACAGATCTCTGTTCCTTGTACATGTACCCCGACATCAATATGGGGTATGATCACCATGCACGCGTATACAGGCCGCACAACGAGTTGGCACACTCCGGATTAGGTGGTCGAGAAGCTGCTGGGGTATAGCCTCTCCTTCTTGCACCAGTGCCTGTCGCAGCTCCTGAAGTGTCCTAGTCGTCTGAAGACGTGCAGCAATACGTCAACCAAGAGCATCCCAGACGTGCTCGACGGAGTTTAGGTCTGGAGAACAGGCAGGCCACCACATTCGCCTGATATTTTCTGTTTCATAGTAGCCGCCAGCCGGTGTGGCCGAGCGGTTCTAGGCGCTTCAGTCTGGACCCGCGCGACCGCTACGGTCGTAGGTTCGAATCCTGCCCCGGGCATGGATGTGTGTGATGTCCTTATGTTAGTTAGGTTTAAGTAGTTCTAAGTTCTAGGGGGCTAATGGCCTCAGTCCCATAGTGCTCATATCCATTTGAAACATTTTTGTTTCAAGGTACTCCTTCACGATGGCAGCTTGCTGGGGCCGTGCGTTACCATCCATCAGGAGGAAGGTGGGACCCACTGCACCCCTGAAAAGGTGGACATACTGGTGAAAAATGACGTTTCAAAGCACCTGACCTGTTACAGTTCGTCTGTCAAAGACATGCAGGGGTGTACGCGCACCAATCATAATACCACCTCACACCATCAAACCATGTTCTCCATACAGGTCCCTTTGAAGGACATTAAGGGGTTGCTATCTGGTTCCTGATTCACGCCAGATGAAAAGCAAACGAGAATCACTGTTCAGACTATACCTGGACTCGTCCGTGAACATAACCTGGGACCACTGTTCCAATGACCATGTACTGTGTTCTTGAAACCAGGCTTTACGGGCTCTCCTGTGACCAGGGATCAGTGGAATGCCACTTGCAGGTCTCTGGGTGAATAAACCATAGCTGTGTGTCTGGAGACAACTGTTCCAGTGACTGCGGTAAGGTCCCGAGCAAGGCTACCTGCAGCACTCCGTGGCCGTCTGCGGGCACTGGTAGTGTGATATCGGTCTTGTTGTGAAGTTGTACACTGAGGACGTCCCGTACTGTAGCGACTGGACACGTTTCCTGTCTCCTGGAATCGTTGCCATAATCTTGAGATCAGACTTTGTGGCACATGGAGGCCCCGTGTTAAGACCTGCTCTGTTTGACCAGCCTCCAGTCGCCCTAGTATTCTACCCCTCATAATGTCATGAATATGTGTTCTTTGAGCCATTTCAACACACAGTCTCCATTATCATGTCTGGAAACGTCTGCACACTTACTCGCTGCACCGTACTCTGACATGCACCAACACACCTCTGCGTATGTGGACTGCTGCCAACGCCGCCGTGCGACGTCCGCAGGTCAAATGCACCGCATGGTCATACCCCGAGGTGATTTAAACCAGCAAACCATCCACCAGAGCGTTGTTTCACCGTGTATCTGCATCATCCTTAATTTGTGAGCATGAGTGTATTTTGTCACACGACAACACAATGATAAAGAATTGACAAGCCTTTGTTTAAGGAATGTACAAAGTAGATACTCAGCTTTAGATTGTGAGAAGGTGTGGCACAGAAGTAACAGTTCTGAACACTAGTCTAATGTTATTGTTACTATATTAACTAACTAATGTAGTTAAATTTCACTCTGTACTGCTCTTGGTGTTAGTTCATAAGTTATGGTTCAGATGACGATTTGTACACTGCGACACACAGTGTTGACTGCCGTGTGACTGCTGACAGTTGCTCGCTGATAACTGTTCGGTAACTGCTGTTTAACTGTTTGGCAACTGTGCAGCGACTTCGACAGCTTGAATCTGTGGTCTGCGGAAGAATATTCATCGGTGAACTGTTTGGTGGTTGAAAGAAGTAGCGGACGCAATCAGCGTCCTCCGTGGTGGTAGACGTAACTATTAATGGACGAATCTCACTATTTGTAATTCGTGTGGCGGAACCATGACGTGTTTGCTGTTTTTTGCGAAATCTATGAGGCGACACACTGCAGACAGGCTGATGTGTCGCGCTCTCTCTGGGTATCGCTGTGTTCCGTAGCAGATGGCAGGCACTGCAGATGCGACGTTTATGCGTCCGTCAGGCGCTACAGTAGAATAAGAAGCAGATGAGAACCAGTATGAGAGTAGCTGAAAGGTGATCTAAAAACATTTGTGCCACGCTCCTTTCCAATAAGAGGTTTCGCGATAACTGTTGTAGAACACTTTGGAGGAGGCCAGGTACAAAAGTACATGTCAGGAATGCAGCGATGTGAGTCAGTTATATTGTGGAGCGGCAGCAAACACGGATGTCACGCGGGTCTTCTTGCTATCGAGGATTAGTTGACAGCTGTGCAGTATCGGGACAAGAACACCCAAGAAAACGGAACCTGTCCAGTCTGTAATAAACATTTCGGGAACGGATTGGTCTTTCAAGACTATGAGGCACCAGAAAACAGCGCCCATCCTCTGACCATCGCCCACCAGAAGGCCAGAATCATTCGACTTGAATGGTCTGCCGGATCTGCTAACTTGAAGCCGAGAGGACCTGCGGGGAACCAGTCAGAACTTGCGGTGTGACGTTGCATGGATCCCTGGGGGACACTGTATATCTTCAGCAAGGCCTTTCTCAAACAGTGCGACAGGTCTCAGCAACACTGTCTCTAACACACAGTGGACAGCATGACAAACGCTGATCAAATCATGTTACAATACACAGGGGCGAATACACAGAATTCAGTGTCATCTATAATGAGATTTTGACTTGACAGATGTAAGATTGTGTGCACTGTAGGGTTTCCGCATTCTGAAAGGTGCCAGTTTTGTTTGCAAATATTGCCACAGACAGCAGTTTTTATATACAGAGGAGACTCTTTGGATTACATTATTGCCGCGTAGTCAACCCACGCTGGCTAGCATTTCGTTGTCGATCGCTGGAATAAGTGGACGTGTAGTCTTGGCTTCACTTCCTAATGCAGTTGCTGCACCTTGGACTATATCAAGTGATATAATGTCTCTCTATGCATTTACATGCGTTAATATAGCAGAAAACGAAATTTCGTATTTATGTAACATTTTCAGTTTAAGCTTTTGCAGTAATCTAACTTGCGTTGTGACCATTCGAAAGTTGTCGATTTAAGTACGTCACAATCTGAATGAAGTCAGGATTGCATCATATCACTCTTTATACACACACGCACACATAGACACACACACCCACACACACACACACCTTTATTAAGCTGTCAGTGTGAGAGGAAGTTCTGTCAAAAAGTTTTACTTCGTGAGCTTTCTGTTTTATATCTAAATTAATAAAGTTGTTAATAACAATGATCATCGATGTGGACATTTTCATATTTTTTTATTCAATTCGTGTTAGCGTTCGTGGTTAATACACAACTAAATCACAGTAGCTTTCAAATTAATTCTTATTGAGCCTTCACATAACATTCGCGTACTGAAATGTTTTTAAATATGATTATCTGGTCACGTGTTGCAGCTTGTGTGATCCGCTTATAAGTGTATGGTTTAACGCCGCTTGGCTTACTCGCATTGTTAAGTGTTATCAAACAGCGTAAATTTTTCGACTTCATCTTATTGCAGGCGATGATAATCAAGGTAGGCATGCACTGCAGAGTGGATCTGCGCTCCAGGTAAAGCATATCATTCTTAGGATTTGCTTCACACATTCTTCAGTTTGCTTAAGGAAGAATGAGTTTTTGTTCATTTTTGGACAGATTGAGGTTAACTTCAGCTACGGTATACTTATGTCTTGTATGTCCATCAATTACACTTGTTAGGACAAATGATCTATTATATTCTCAGAACTGTGTTACAAAATGATCTGTTGTTCTATACTTACAGCAATGGACAGGTGCAATTTACGGTCAGTGCTTAGTTCAGTCATGACGCAAGAATCTGGCACAGCTACATACGTAAACGTTGGTGTGCTTAACAAGCATGCCGATATTATACAATGAAAAGATTATAAATGTTCTGAAATATAACTTCATATACAAAGATTATGCATAAAGGTAACACAGTTAAAGAGTAATTACATCTAGGTAGGTTTTTAGGCATTACAGAGACTGCATAAGGCGTACAGAATTAGATACTTTGGATTTCGAAACACAGAAGTTACACATGGTCTCACATAATGGACTCGTACTGGCTGCTAGAATTATAAAGATTATAGACTTTATTTTGTTAAGTATTTTCTTTTTACTTTATAGTAGACATATTGTTTTCGTTTAATAATGCTCATTCTTTCAATTTGTGCGTCGTTGTATCTGATCCAATGCACGTAAGCAGCAGCTCAGATGGTGCAAAAATTTTATGACCAGCTTACATTCACATGTTTATATTCGGCGCACTTGTATCTCAGCAGGAGATGTGACTGCTCATCATCCATTTGTAATCTACACAACGTCACATCCTAAACATTATAAAGCTGCAACTACTTTACTCACTATCAAAGCACAAGTCCGTTAAGACAGTCCATGGGAATTGAAACACAAAAATCATGTTGTTGTATATTGCTCACATACTTTAATTATTATTACAATGGTAGTGTGCTGGCGTAAGCTATCGCCAACACACCGTTCGGCAAAAGTGTAACGCGTAGATCGTTAGCTGGCGCTGGACCAACTGCGCGTATCACAAGAGAGGCCAGAGACACACCGACAAGCAATACGCCGCCAATGCCCTCTCGAAAACATTTATTTAGGCCACCACCGCTAACCACAGGGCCTCATTAAATCAGACTCCAGTTTGGTGTTTGTCAGTTCAGTACTGCAGAACAGGTATAGCTCAACTCATGCTATGACAGTTTCTTGTGTTTTAGCTTGCAGGGGTGATCGTTTTCAAGTATTTGTAATTGTTAATTCGTTGTGTTCTTGCATATATTCCTGGATGGGAGCCACAGAAATAATCAAATTTCCCTTTTCAGAGACTTTGTTTCTTTTTGATGTAACATATTTGTATAAACCGTGAATTCCCCGCCCCCTCCAACCCCTGCCCACGTGCCTGAGCCGCAGACATCCACTGTGAAGTTTATGACAAGTTTTTCAGATTCAGAACTAACAAATTGCTACACTACTGACGATGGTACAAAGCTTACTGCCTGCACAAGCTGCGTCGGTTGGACAACTCCAACCGACCAACCGGCCCAACAAGTGCCGCCGACCAGTAAACCACCGTTCCGGCAATTTAAGAACGCAGAACAAGAATGGCTCGAATAGCTGACTCAGTACCAAGCACTTTGTCAAGTTCATCGTGTTAAAAGTACTGAAAAGTTACAGTACTTCGTTTCGATTGCGGGTTCCCCAGTGTTCTGGTTACTGCAAAAACTATTCCCAACCGCATCTTCCGACGAACTCACTGCAATAACTCAACACTATGACCAACAAGTCCAAGTAGCTGCAGCTAGATATCAGTTCTTTCGCTTGCAGGAAAAGGTGGAACGGACGTACCGCCAGCGGTACATAGAATTAACGGACATGAATAGAAAGTGTAAATTTAAGTGTAGTTGTGGCAACTTTTACAGTGATCTCGTGATACATGATGCACTAATATTCAATGTCCCACGTAGTAGAACACGGGAACAAATCTTAAGGGGCTCCGGAACGCCCTATACTTGCAATGTTAAAATAACGCTTATAAATTACATCTTTCCTCACAAAGTGTTTGAGGTAGGAAGTTGAACTTTTTACAGATTATTTATTGGAATATGGGCTACAACGTAACACAGGGATTTTACAAAATTTAATTCAGTTATTAAAGATGATTTTTTTTTCAATTGTAATGAAAATTCACGACATTTTTTTGCAATTTTTATTTATATATTCAAAAATATACAGTATTTTGGAAAAAGGCTGTGTTAAATTATGCAGAAGGTACTGTGTGACATTTAGTGAAAGTTTGAAACGAATATGTTTGGAAGATCCTTAGAAAACATGTAATTAGTAAGAGAAAATAAAAGTTTTGGGAATCGAGCGACAAAGATTGGATTAACTTTTTAGTGCATTCCAGGTCCATAGGATGGATTATCTTCATCCTCTGCAAACTCCTCCTCCAGCTTCCTCTTGTTCCTCCTCCTGTTTACTCTTGCTTGTATTTCTAGACTCTTTACAGCCCTGTCTGCAGCCCGAAGGCGTTCCTTGTCTAAAGCAAGCATCGCTCGTACCATGTTAGAATGTTATTATTTACAGTAATAACACATACCTTTGGCTTTCCAACATTTCTCCCTTTCTTAAAAGCCTTCAGAGGATTTCTAATAACTTTACTTTTACTCATTATTATACTTCAACAAAACAGAGACTCAAGAAACAGAATTAATTACGAATATTTTCGAGATAACGACAGAGTAAATAAACATGAAACAATCGACAATCACACCAGCGATATATATTGAACCATCACAGGTTAGCCACAACACATACTTTATCTCACATCACTAAAATGTACCTGATGAACACGGACGTTAATAATAACACCATTTGACAGCAGTTTATCAGCGCCACAGTGGGTCACGCCCATGTAGAACACATTTCAAAAAAAATTTAAAAATAGTTGTAGTCTTCGGAATTGAATAAATTATATATCTATTAAAAGGTAATAGTCTGCAGATTCAGAAAACGCAAAAAAGTAAAAATTGAACTTTTTATGATTTTGAGCCTTTCCGGAGCCCCTTAAAGTACTCTGATCCATCACTTCCCCAAGTATTACAAATCTTAGAGAATTATCATTCGGGTGCCGTAGTGGCCAATAGTTTTGACCAGGCCCCCATTTTATGGGTCGAGTCGTCCCTTGCTCGCGACCGTCCCAAGCAGCTACAACAACGACCGCCTACACAGCCGCGCCGACGGTTACGTAGACGTGTAAATAGGCCTGTGAATTCGTGAAGTCCTACCCTAGATGTTTTGCTCTCCAGAAAATACTGGATTGCCCATCACGTAAAGCACTGTTACACGCTTTTAAAAAAAGCCGTGTCCAAGCAGTTTGTTTGCAGCGACACAAAACGGCAATTTTACCCGCTCCCAGAAGGAAATAGGCTCGTGGATAGGCAGTGAACGCTGTGTTTCCAAACCTACAACAGGTTCTGACAAAAGTAAGATTAAGCTTGTGTCTCCTTCTCGCGTTAGTGTTATGCAACGACGTTCTAACAAACTATTTGTCTTATTACGAACTGCTGGCATTTGTGTGAACTTTCAGTTAGACACAGTTGTAGTCGTCCTGCCTCTTACAAATCTCACACTGAGACAGTGAAAATTACTGTGTTGAAATCAAGAGACAGTGAGAACATATTTGGTTTAGATGCCTTTGATTTGTTCGGGCTTAGCACCCAGGTCAATGTACACTACTGGCCATTAAAACTGCTACACCACGAAGATGACATGCTACAGACGCGAAATTGAACCTACCGGAAGAAGATGCTGTGATATGCAAATCATTTACTTTTCAGAGCATTCACGCAAGGTTGCCGCCGGTGACGACACCTACAGCGTGCTGACATGAGGAAAGTTTCCAACCGATTTCTCATACACAAACAGCAGGTAACCGGCGTTGCCTGGTGAAACGTTGTTGTGATGCCTCGTGTAAGGAGGAGAAATGCGTACCATCACGTTTCCGACTTTGATAAAGGACGGATTGTAGCCTATTGCGATTGAGGTTTACCGTATCGCTACACTGCTGCTCGCAGTGGTTGAGATCCAATGACTGTTAGCAGAACATAGAATCGGTGGGTTCAGGAGGGTAATAAGGAACGCCGTGCTGGATCCCATCGGCCTCGTATCACTAGCAGTCAAGATGACAGGCATCTTATCCGCATGGCTGTAACGGATCGTGCAGCCACGTCACGATCCCTGAGTCAACAGATGTGGACGTTTGCCAGACAACAATTATCTGCACGAACAGTTCGACGACGTTTCCAGCAGCATGGGCTATCAGCTCGGAGACCATGGCTGCGGTTACCCTTGACGCTGCATCATAGACAGCAGCGCCTGCGATGGTTTATTCAACGACGAACCTGGGTGCACGAATGGCAAAACGTCATTTTTTCGGATGAATCCAGGTTCTGTATACAGCATCATGATGGTCGCATCCGTGTTTGGCGACATCGCGGTAAACGCCCATTGGAAGCGTGTATTCGTCATCACTATACTGGCGTATCACCCGGCGGGATGGTATGGGGTGCCATTGGTTACACGCCTCGGTCACCTCTTGTTCGCTTTGACGGCACTTCGAACTGTGGACGTTACATTTCAGATGTGTTACGACCCGTGGCTCTACCCTTCATTCGATCCCTGCGAAACCCTACATTTCAGCAGGATAATGCACGTCCGCTTGTTGCAGGTCCTCTACGGGACTTTCTGGATACAGAAAATGTTCGACTGCTGCCCTGTCCAGCATGTTGTCCAGATCTCTCATCAACTGAAGACGTCTGGTCAATGGTGGCCGAGGAACTGGCTCGTCACAATACGCCAGTCACCACTCTTGATGAACTGTGGTATCGTGTTGAAGCTGCATGGCAGCTGTACCTGTACACGTCATCCTAGCTCTGTTTGACTCAATGCCCAGGCGTATCAAGGCCGTTATTACGGCCAGAGGTAGTTGTTCTGGGTACTGATAATCTATGCACCCAATTTGCGTGAAAATGTAATTACATGTCAGTTCTAGTATAAAATATTTGTCCAATGAATATCGGTTTATCATCTGCATTTCTTCTTGGTGTAGTAATTTTAATATACTTCCAGCGATCGCTTTTACTCGAAAAGACTCTGTAGAATTTCTTGAACTATTTTCAGAAGGAAGGGGAAAAGTTAATAACTTTATAGCGCAAGTTCCATTGAAAGACAATGCACAGCCTAAGTGTTTCCTAGCCCACTCCGTTCCAGTGGCTTTAAGAGACAAAATAGACAGTGAACTGAAAGAGTTGCGAGATAATGGTCTAATTGCTCATATTCAAGCTAGTCAGTTGGCCAGTCCTGTCATTTTCATGCCTAAACCATCTGGTCGCATTCACATATGTGTTGACGTCAGGTCTACAGTCAACTCACAGACAATAATTGACACGTATACATTAGTTTGCACCGGCCGCTGTGGCCAAACGGTTCCAAGCGCTTCAGTCCGGAATCACGCTGCTGCTACGGGCGCAGGTTCGAATTCTGCCACGAGCATGGATAAGTTGAGGTCCTTAGGTTAGTTATATTTACGTAGTTGTAAGTCTAGCGGACTGATGACCGCAGATGTTGAATCCCATAGTGCTTAGAGCGATTTCTACCAATACCTTGCTCTGAGGAACTCATGCACAAGCTTTGTGCAGGACGTCACTTTTCTAAGATAGACTTGCGTGATGCCTACCTGGAAATTACATTCGATGAAGAATTACAGAAAATGTTTGTTGTAAATACACACTTAGTACTGTACAAGTATCTGTGTTTACTTGCGGCAGTGCTTCCGCACCCGGCATTTTTCAACATCACTTGGAACAGCTGACCGCAAAAGTGCCGTTTTGTTCAAACAACCATGACGATACCGTCATCTGAGGTCATACACCAGAGGAACACACTGCCAATCTGCATACTCTTTTTCGAATGTTGTTAGAAACAGGACTCAAGTGTCATCTCGAAAAGTGTGACTTTTCTCACACTGACCTATAATACTTAGGTCATGTGACAAATTGTCATGGTGGGCACCCCCTCCAATCTCATTTGCTTGCAATCCGCGACCTGCCTGTTCCTTGCAATATGTGTAAACTTCAGTCAGTGCTAGGCAAGATTACATTAGATTAGATTTAATTTCATTCCAGTTGATCTGTAGTGAGGAGGTCCTCCAGGATGTAGAACATGTCAGAAAAATAATAATACATAACAAATATTTACAACTAAGACAAATAAGGTATTGTACGTTCCACAGATCCTGAGGATCATTTTACAATACTCGTTTACTAAGATCGCGTTAATGTACTGAATATAATTTTTTTTGTTTATTGGGTAATAAACTAACAATATAACTTCTACAATACTTATTTTCACAGGAAACAACATTACTGCACTGAAATGGTGCAGAGGTTAAATTGTACTTCATATATCCTTTAGGCTTATCGTAAACTAAATTGTTTGTTAATTTTTTTTTGGCTGCTGGCAAGTTATTCAAAATGTGTGTTCCTGAACAGTGCACACCATTTTGTACAACAATAAGTGACTTTAAATCCTTGTGAAGATTACTCTTATTTCTGGTATTGATGCAATGAACTGAGCTGTTGGTTTGAAAAAGTATATATTTTAATGACAAATTTCATTAAGGAATAAATATATTGGATGGCAGTAGTTAGTATCCCTAGGTCCCTAAACAGGCCTCTGTAGAATGTTGTTGAGTTCACACCACATATAACTCTAATTGCACGTTTCGTGCCCAGAAACCTTTAGCTTTCGTTGATGAATTTCCCCAAAAAATAATCCCATATGAAATTATGGAGTGAAAGTAAGCACAGCATGCTAGATTTTCATTTTTTTGTACCCCAAGTCTAACAAAATTCACATTGCAAATCGAGATCTGCTTAGACACTTCAGCAGTTCTGTGGTGTGCTCCTCCAAGATGAATTTATTAACATTCTGTAATCCCAAGGATTTAACACTGTCCACTTCTTCTATCTGCTTGTCATCATATGTTAGGCATATACTCGTAGGACACCCCTTACAAGTCCTGAACTGCACGTAGTGTGTTTTTCAAAGTTTAGTGACAAATAATTGGCTAGGAGCCAGTGATTAATGTCCACAAGTATTTTACTAGCCGATCTTTCTAAGACTACAGATGATTTGCTATTTATTGCAAAGTTTGTATCATCAGCCAACAAAACAAACTTGGCATCAGGTAATGTTACTGATCAAAGGTCATTGATATACACAAGAAAAAGTAAGTGCCTTGAGATGGATCCCTGTGGGCCCCCACATATAATAAGTTCCCAGTTGAATGATGCCTCATAGTTTAATATATGTCTCTTTCCGAATAACACCGTTTGTTTCCTGCCAGAGATATAAGATCAGAACCATTTTGCAGCAATTCCTGTTACAGAATAAGATTCTAATTTACTTAAAGTATTTTGTGATTTACACAGTTAAATGCCTTTAACAGATCACAAAATATACCTGTTGCCTGCAATTTTTCGTCTAATGAATACGTATATTTTCATTGCAAGTGTAGATAGCCTCCTCAATATCAGAACACTTTAGAAATTCGAACTCTGACTGTGATAGTACACTCCTGGAAATGGAAAAAAGAACACATTGACACCGGTGTGTCAGACCCACCATACTTGCTCCGGACACTGCGAGAGGGCTGTACAAGCAATGATCACACGCACGGCACAGCGGACACACCAGGAACCGCGGTGTTGGCCGTCGAATGGCGCTAGCTGCGCAGCATTTGTGCACCGCCGTCGTCAGTGTCAGCCAGTTTGCCGTGGCATACGGAGCTCCATCGCAGTCTTTAACACTGGTAGCATGCCGCGACAGCGTGGACGTGAACCGTATGTGCAGTTGACGGACTTTGAGCGAGGGCGTATAGTGGGCATGCGGTAGGCCGGGTGGACGTACCGCCGAATTGCTCAACACGTGGGGCGTGAGGTCTCCACAGTACATCGATGTTGTCGCCAGTGGTCGGCGGAAGGTGCACGTGCCCGTCGACCTGGGACCGGACCGCAGCGACGCACGGATGCACGCCAAGACCGTAGGATCCTACGCAGTGCCGTAGGGGACCACACCGCCACTTCCCAGCAAATTAGGGACACTGTTGCTCCTGGGGTATCGGCGAGGACCATTCGCAACCGTCTCCATGAAGCTGGGCTACGGTCCCGCACACCGTTAGGCCGTCTTCCGCTCACGCCCCAACATCGTGCAGCCCGTCTCCAGTGGTGTCGCGACAGGCGTGAATGGAGGGACGAATGGAGACGTGTCGTATTCAGCGATGAGAGTCGCTTCTGCCTTGGTACCAATGATGGTCGTATGCGTGTTTGGCGCCGTGCAGGTGATCGCCACAATCAGGACTGCATACGACCGAGGCACACAGGGCCAACACCCGGCATCATGGTGTGGGGAGCGATCTCCTACACTGGCCGTACACCACTGGTGATCGTCGAGGGGACACTGAATAGTGCACGCTACATCCAAACCGTCATCGAACCCATCGTTCTACCATTCCTAGACCGGCAAGGGAACTTGCTGTTCCAACAGGACAATGCACGTCCGCATGTATCCCGTGCCACCCAACGTGCTCTAGAAGGTGTAAATCAACTACCCTGGCCAGCAAGATCTCCGGATCTGTCCCCCATTGAGCATGTTTGGGACTGGATGAAGCGTCGTCTCACGCGGTCTGCACGTCCAGCACGAACGCTGGTCCAACTGAGGCGCCAGGTGGAAATGGCATGGCAAGCCGTTCCACAGGACTACATCCAGCATCGCTACGATCGTCTCCATGGGAGAATAGCAGCCTGCATTGCTGCGAAAGGTGGATATACACTGTACTAGTGCCGACATTGTGCATGCTCTGTTGCCTGTGTCTATGTGCCTGTGGTTCTGTCAGTGTGATCATGTGATGTATCTGACCCCAGGAATGTGTCAATAAAGTTTCCCCTTCCTGGGACAATGAATTCACAGTGTTCTTATTTCAATTTTCAGGAGTGTATTTATAAAGCTGATTGAACATTACCTTTCCTAAAGTTTTTGAGAATGCTGGTAAACGTGAAACTGGATGGAAATTTTACACTATTTCTTCATCTCCCTTCTTCAACAGCGGCTTAACTTAAGCATTTTCAACCATTAAGGAAATGTTCCACTGATAAACGACTGGTTACACAGGTAGCTTAATATGTTACTTAACTCAGAATCACAATTATTAATTAACTTTGTTGATGTTTCATCATACCCACTAGATGTTTTTGATTTTAAAGATTTTATGATGGACACTACTGCTCTGAGATAGTTGCGGTCAAATTCATGTTATGGAATTTGCTTGAAATGTCTGGTCTGAGGTACCTCATGGCAGCATATACAGAACCTGGCAACCCCATGTTTTCAGTAACAGTTACAAAATGTTTGTTAAAAAGTTCTGCAAACCTACAAATGTATGTCACCAATATACCATTTACTCTTTATGCTAATTGCCCCTCTTCATGTCTGATTCTACCAGTCTGCTCCTTCACTATATCCTTTTCTTGTAATATATTTGCTTTGATGTACGTTTTACAGTCGTTAATATTTTTCAGTACTTCTTGTAATGTGCTACAGCATCAACATCAGAACTGTTTCGGAGTAACAGATACAGTTTTCGTTTTAGAAGATACCTCTGTTCCTTGAGTAATCCATGACTTCATTCCGACTTTCCTCTAACCTTGGTGAGATATGGCGGAAAACAGTGTTTAAATAAGGTAAACACTTTATTAGCAAAATTGTTATATTTTTCATTCATGCCGTGAGCACTGTAAACATCACTTCAGTTAATGTCTCTGAGGAGTGTCATAAAATAATCAATTGTTGGCTTATAGATTACCCTCTTGAGATCAAATGTAACAAATTTTTTATTCTGTTCACTATTAACATTTAACAGAATCAACTGCATGTCATGGTCTGAGAGGCCATTGACTATTGGTTTTGTAATATAATTTTGTTCTTTGGACTTTTTTGTAAAGATGGCTCTGAGCACTATGGGACTTAACTTCTGAGGTCATCAGTCCCCTAGAACTTAGAACTACTTAAACCTAACTAACCTAAGGACATCACACACATCCATGCCCGAGGCAGGATTAGAACCTGCGACCCTAGTGGTCACGTGGTTCTAGACTGAAGCGTCTAGAACCGCTCGGTCACGCCGCCCGGCTTTGTGAAAATATTATCATTATCTGTTTGTGAGTAGTGGGTTCCCCTGCTTGGGAACTTTACAGTGGAAATTCAGTTGAAAGATTGTGTTACGACCTCAAATAGGTTCTTATTGTAGAGTCTTTAGGGATATCTACATTGAAGTCAAGAGCAACCCTTATTTCTTTCTTTTTTGTTGTTCAATGGGCCAGCACAGGTTCAAGGTGGTTTATGAACAGATTAAAGTTACCAGCAGGTGACCGATGTATATCTAATATTTTGAAGGATTTTTTATGAAATTCTACTTCTGTTGCTCATGCTTCCATATGCTGTTCCAGACAAAATTTATGAACGTCTATGTTCTTAAATTTATGGCAGTTAATGATGAATGTGGCAACTCCTCCGTTCTCCATTTCTGTTCTACAAAGGTGAGATGATAACCTAAGTCCTGTAACAATTAAAAAGTTCTATACCAGTCTTCACATGATGTTCAGAGAGGCAGATTACGTCAGCTGGAATTGAGGACTCTAATTCTTCTATGCAGATAATTGATTCATTAATTTTATTTATCAGTCCTCGAATATTTTGATGCAATAAAGATAGCTGTCATTTCACGTTGACTAAGTTTGGGTAGAGCTGAAATTTCTGATGACTGTTGAAAATTCTTAACCAACAGCTATTTATGCTGATGTAATAAGCTAGAATCATGTTTTTTGGTTTCTTTCTCAATCTGAAGGTTTCTCTCAGTCCTAACCTCTCTTAAAACTTCGTTTATTTCTGTCCTCCCTACCCAAAAATTGGGTCTTTTCTTGAACCTATAACCACTGATATTTTATGGCTCGTAATAGTGCATCCCCCTTTTAATTTTTCTGCTATTTTCCCAGCCAGTTTACCCTTCCCTTTCCTTTTGAGCTGAAGGCCATGCCTTGCATAATCATTCCTATTGAGAGAATCAACAGGAACCACACCAATGTGTGACCCTGCACCCGACGTAAGCAGTCGTTCCAACTCGACATTAGCTCTCCAGACAGAAGAGTTCAAATGAGGTCGACTATGACCCCTATCACATACTGCATTCGGGTCATACCGAATGCTGTTCAGATCGCGGCTCCATTGTATCGCTTTTGACTCAAAAGTGTACCTTTTGTGTGGACCAAAGATTGTCAAGACGCATTTCAGGAACTCAAAAATGCCTTTCTTAGTGACAGATGTTTAGCAATTTGACCCTTCCAAGCCAGTAGATTTGCAAGTCGATGCTTCTTCCTAAAGAATCGGCGCTGTGCTTTCGCACACAATTGGTGCACAATACAGACCTATTGCATCTGCCTCAAAGTTATTAGCTAAAACTCAATGCAATTATTCGCAAATTGGAAAAGAATTTCTCACTATTGTGTATAGTGTGACCAAATTCCATCACTGTTTGTATAGTCGCAAGTTCTACTTAGTGACGGATCACAAGCCTTTGCACCCCTTGTTTAATACCTCAAAGCCGCACTCCTCAGAAATTGCAATGTTGAACTTTGTTGCCCTCACAGAATCAGTATGAAATTTTGTACAGACATTCGACAGAGGAGGGCAACGCAGGCGCCCTATCCCGCTTCCGACTGACCCAGACTATGATTTTTATGCATCTGCAGCATCTTGTTGCCAAATCGATGGGCAGACTCTGAAGTGTGGAATCTTTTCCCTTGCACTACAGAAAAATTTCACAGGCCACGGAAGCTGACCCAGATGCCAAGATTTTGTTACATTACATTCGCACGCCTTGGCCTCATTCATTGAACAGCATATTTTGCACATCGGCATAACGTTTCAGTTCAACAGGGTGTGATTCTAGTTAAAAATGAAAGTGGACAATCGCGTGTGCTTATTCCCAAATTGTTGAAAAAGAATTTGTTGCCACTGCTCCACCAAGGACAATGGGGAATTGTTGGTACTGAACAGTTAGCGCAACGCAACTGAACCTGGCAGGCCACGGACACCCATACTGAACAGATGACGTCATAGTGTCACGTGTGGGCGAAAAACCAATCCGCTGTGCCAAAGAATTCTCAGATTGGCCTAAGACTCAATGGCCACGGAAACGAACGCGCATTGACTTTGCAGGACCATTCGGGAACACTCGCTGGCTCATAGCAAGTTCCTCAATGTGGTGCCTATGGCTTGTACCACATCAAGTAGCATCATCCAAGCACTGGCCTTCACATTTTGCGTAGAAAGTTTGCCAGAAGTCCTTGTGTCGAACAAAGGACCACAGTTCACTTCAAGTGATTATGAACAGCTTTGTGATCGAAATGCCATTCGTCATCTAACAAGTGCTCCGTTTCACTTCCAGTCCAGCGGTGAAGCAGAACGCTTAACCGACGGACGACCAAGCTTCGCACCACCCACACATGGGAAAAAGAGCTGGAACTCTCTCTCTGCTTTCTGTCACACCCACGAGACGGACCATCACCAGAGGAACTTCTGCATGGCTCCCGCCATGGGACGCTGCAACACTTGTTACAACCACCGCAGCATCCGGCGCCGCCTCGGTCCTCAAGTATCTATCTTCGCCGCTCGATCTTGTTCTTTTCAAGGTTTCTCGCAACCGTGGGCGCTGGGAAGAAGGCGTGATCCAGGAAGACAACACATTTGCTCTTTTATGTACTTGATTGCAGGTCGATTGGTTTGCAGCACCGCCACCACAACGAAATTCGTGCGTGTCAGTTTCCTAGTGATTCTGCTGCTCTTCTTTCCCCAGATTCACGTACTGGACGGGTGGACGATGAGCCTCCGTCCCCGCCGTCCCCGCTCGCCGACCCGATGGACCTGGTTCCACCATTGCCGTCGCCGCTACCGTCATCGCCCCAGGACACGCCCTCACACCAGGACATGCGCCCTGGCATCAGGTTTCTGGATGATGTTTCTGTTACCTCGCAAACCAGACGGCTGCTTACGGTCGGAGTATGCCGTCCTCTACAGTCCCGGCTCATCTCTACGTCCACCGTCCTGCCTCTCTCCTCGTTGTCGCTGGCGTCTTACTTACACGAGTACAATGCGACATTTCGGGGGGAGCAGTGTGCTGTCTTAAGCCGTCGCCAGCACACGGGCCGGCAAAGACGTAGCCCGAACATCGATAGTACGCTGCTGATCAAGCGCGCCTACCACGAGGGAGGCCAGAAGCACATCGACAAGTAGCACGACGCCAGTGCCCTGTCGACAGCGCGCAGTGTAAGTATGCCGTTTATGTTTTCTTATTGGCAACGTTACGTAGGGTTATGTAAGTAGGCTGTTTATGTTTTCTTATTGGCAACGTTACGTAGCGTTCTGTATGAAAATCACTGGCTGTGCTGTGTGCAGTCTGTGGCTAGTTTGCATTGTTGTCTGCCATTGTAGTGTTTGGTAGCGGCAGCTGGATGTGAACAGCGCGTAGCGTTGCGCAGTTGGAGGTGAGCCGTCAGCAGTGGTGGATGTGGGGAAAGAGATGGCGGAGTTTTGAAATTTGTTATACTGGATATTATGAACTGCTATATATATTATGACTATTAAGGTAAATACATTGTTTGTTCTCTATTAAAATCTTTCATTTGCTAACTATCCCTATCAGTAGTTAGTGACTTCCATAGTTTGAATCTTTTATTTAGCTGGCAGTAGTGGCGCTCGCTGTATTGCAGTAGTTCGAGTGTAAGTAGGCTGTTTATGTTTTCTTATTGGCAACGTTACGTAGGGCTATGTAAGTAGGCTGTTTATGTTTTCTTATTGGCAACGTTACGTAGGGCTATGTAAGTAGGCTGTTTATGTTTTCTTATTGGCAACGTTACGTAGCGCTCTGTATGAAAATCACTGGCTGTGCTGTGTGCAGTCTGTGGCTAGTTTGCATTGTTGTCTGCCATTGTAGTGTTTGGTAGCGGCAGCTGGATGTGAACAGCGCGTAGCGTTGCGCAGTTGGATGTGAGCCGCCAGCAGTGGTGGATGTGGGGAAAGAGATGGCGGAGTTTTGAAATTTGTTATACTGGATATTATGAACTGCTATATATATTATGACTATTAAGGTAAATACATTGTTTGTTCTCTATTAAAATCTTTCATTTGCTAACTATCCCTATCAGTAGTTAGTGACTTCCGTAGT
This sequence comes from Schistocerca cancellata, assembly GCF_023864275.1. Lineage (NCBI taxonomy): Eukaryota > Metazoa > Arthropoda > Insecta > Orthoptera > Acrididae > Schistocerca > Schistocerca cancellata. The sequence goes on from NW_026047100.1 coordinate 152,234, forward strand.
TTGAATCTTTTATTTAGCTGGCAGTAGTGGCGCTCGCTGTATTGCAGTAGTTCGAGTAACGAAGATTTTTGGTGAGGTAAGTGATTTGTGAAAGGTACAGGTTAATGTTAGTCAGGGCCATTGTTTTGAAGTGATTATTGAAAGTCAGATTGCGTTGCGCTGAAAAATATTGTGTGTCAGTTAAAGCACAGTCTTGTATAAATTGTTCTAAGGGGACGTTTCAGCAGTTTGGCAGCCGCCGCTAACCGGAGTGCCTCACTAACTCACAGTCCATTTTGGCGTCACTCAGTTCAGTATAATTCTTCTCATGCTACGACAGTGCATAGCGACCAGAATTGTGACTATAGCAAGCAGGCTATTACGGAAGAGTTTATTCCACAAGACATGGACTCTATTCAAGTTAATTAACAACTTCCTGATTATGTAAATAAAGAACCGTGTTAATCCAGGTGTGCATTTGTGTCTTAGAAAGAGGTTACCAGCAACCAGTAACAACATCCCCTCCCTTCCTTCCTTACGGTACAAGACTCTACAGGAAGTATGCGTTTATAAATTAGTATTTCTAAATTAGTTTCTATATTATGTTTCTAAACTTGAATAAAAGGTACTAAATGGGCTAGATCACACGTAATTTTTATTCAGATTATGTTTCGTAGACGTATGATTGGGTTTTGCGGCGGATGAATTGTCCTAGAAATTAAAATGAGTTTACAGTATATTAATGTAATTTTTACATTTATGTTTATCGTGATATGAATTCTACACATTCTAATTAAGAGTTAAATAGAAAATTGACTGTGTTTCTTGATCATATGCTACGAAATTTGATCGTAATATACTACACAGATTTTTCTTCAGTGTAATATCATCCTTGAGTGTTAGACGCCTGCGCACCCTTCCTTTAAGCTGCTCACGTCTCAGAAATATCCTCAAAAGGATAGGTGCTAAGCTACGACGCTGCTTTGGTCTCTGTACCTACCCAGACACTTCTTTGTTTCACAGACGCGCGCTACTAATAGCCTGGTAGGCGCGCTGCCCGCACCTCACAGCCGCCTGCCTCTAGCGGACCGACACACGCAAGGTATCGCATTCCCAGCCCTCACGACGGAACACACGTTTTTCTGGAAGTTGTAAAACATTGTTAGTTTACGCCGAGTGAACACATATTTTCCTCACCTCGAGCTCATCGTATTAGTCCGCTTTTTGTAAATCACTGATTATTGTCTTGCTAGATCGACATTAGCAGAATTCTCACAATGTCGAATTTAGGCACGCCTTATCTACGAGGTGAACGCGGAAAACCACTAGTAAGGGCAGAAGAAATAGTACCAAGTATCAATAATACATCAAAAGCCTCTAGTATCCAAATTAACCGCCAAAAGGATCAAAGTGAATAAATAAATGGAAGGTAGGAGATTTTGTGATAGAGTGCTGAAGGATCTGAACAGAAATCAGTCATCTGGAGTCGGTGGTGTTCAATTTCTGCTCAAAAGTATCCGGACACATACTAGCGGACATTAATATTAATCATTTTCATCATTTGCCTTTATGACTGTTTCATCTCTGCTGGGGACACTTTTAGCGAGGTGTTTGAGCGTCTGTTGATGCATGGCAGACCATTCTTCCCCAAGAGCTGAAACCAGAGAAGGTAGTGATGTTTCAAGTTGGGGCCTGGAAAAAAACTGAGGAGCCGACTCAACCCAGACGTGTTCCATTGGGTTCAGAGTATGGCACTGGGTAGGACAGTCCATTACTGGTGTTTTATTGTGCAGAAACCAAAGCCTCACAGGGAGCATTGTCGTGCTGCTACAGTCACCGTATTCGTCCTGTTCCTCTGGTGTAGGCAGTACAGTGCTGTAAAATATGTTCTATTATTTCTGCATCTATTGTTTTCTTAAGTGACACAAGGGGAACTTAAACTAATCATCAAACACGGCCATACTGTAACACTACCTCCTCCGCACTTCATTTTTGGCGCTACGCTAACGTTTCGCAGACATTCGTCAAACCCAAAATCGTCCATCGTATTGTTACGATATATGACGTAACTGATCACTCCAAATCATTTGTTTCGCTTCTTCCATTCTGCAGGTGCCTTTTAGAATTGACTTACAGCTGTGTAGCTTGTGAGGAGCTGCTCGACTATTGTATCCGCTAGTTGTTAACTCGCTACAGACAATCATCGTGGCACTTAGCAACTCACGACTGGTTTCTTTCGCTCATTCCACGCGCAATTTAACAACCACCCTTCACAATGTTCGACAACCTCTGTCCGTTAGTGCGTGAGGTCTTCGTTTAACTGTGGCTTCACGTTTCTGTTTCACAATTACAATACCAATGGTCGACTCGGACAGTTTTGAAGGTTTGAAATGCCATGAAGGATTAGTTACTCAAATAGCATCCAGTTACTAGTCTACGTTCGAAGTCAATGAGCTCTTCCGGTCAAACCATTCTGGTGTTGGTGCTCCTCTGCTGAGACCACAATACTCCGAACCTCCTTTTATAACGACACGTGTGTCTACTGTGACAGCTAGCCGTCAAATTCGATTTACATAGTGGTGTTCGGATATTTTGAGCATATCCTGCACGTTCAGAGCTACTGATGTGTGCTGGATGTTTAGAAACTAGGTTATTTGAGTTGGTGTCAGAACTCAATGAATCGGTATTTATGATGTCGATATAAAAACGTTATCAAATAGGCACGCGGAATGGATGTGAAAATTATCGTACGCTTAGTTTGACAAGTTATGTTTGCAATTTCTTGAAAAAAACAAATAGATGAATGGAACGAACAAATGATGACTTACTCGCCAAAAATCAGCTTGGTTTCGTTAAGGGACATGGTAACAGATAACCAAATCCTGTTGTTCACCTCGCAATGGAAAATCGGCACGTCTATAGCGTTTATAGACCAAGAGAAAGCTTACTACAATATGAGATGGAACAGAATTGGTATTAAAGTAATAACACTGACGAATAATGCACCACAACTCCAAACCCCAGCTAGGAAGTTCCCGATACACGTGGTTGGGTTAATAAGTGTTTAAAGCAGGCATTTGTAACGTCTGTTTGCAAGGAGCTATTGCTTAGTGCACAGGTGGTGCTACGTGCTCACAAAGCCTGTAACTGAGCTCTTATGCTAATGCTACTACTCAAGTTTTAACTAACTCTGGTGTATTTAAGGTACAAACAACGGTCCCCACAGATGTAACGAATGCAAACATTGTTGTTGTTGTTGTGGTCTTCAGTCCTGAGACTGGTTTGATGCAGCTCTCCATGCTACTCTATCCTGTGCAAGCTTCTTCATCTCCCAGTACCTACTGCAACCTAAATCCTTCTGAATCTGCTTAATGTATTCATCTCTTGGTCTCCCCCTACGATTTTTACCCTCCACGCTGCCCTCCAATACTAAATTGGTGATCCCTTGATGCCTCAGAACATGTCCTACCAACCGATCCCTTCTTCTGGTCAAGTTGTGCCACAAACTTCTCTTCTCCCCAGTCCTATTCAATACTTCCTCACTAGTTATGTGATCGACCCATCTAATCTTCAACATTCTTCTGTAGCACCACATTTCGAAAGCTTCTATTCTCTTCTTGTCCAAACTATTTACCGTCCATGTTTCAGTTCCATACATGGCTACACTCCATACAAATACTTTCAGAAATGACTTCCTGACACTTAAATCTATACTCGATGTTAACAAATTTCTCTTCCTCAGAAACGCTTTCCTTGCCATTGCCAGTCTACATTTTATATCCTCTCTACTTCGACCATCATCAGTTATTTTGCTCCCCAAATAGCAAAACTCCTTTACTACTTTAAGTGCCTCATTTCCGAACCTAATTCCCTCAGCTTCACCAGACTTAATTCGACTGCATTCCATTATCCTCGTTTTGCTTTTGTTGATGTTCATCTTATATCCTCCCTTCAAGACACCATCCATTCCGTTCAACTGCTCTTCCAAGTCCTTTGCTGTCTCTGACAGAATTACAATGTCATCGGCGAACCTCAAAGTTTTTATTTCTTCTCCATGGATTTTAATACCTACACCGAATTTTTCTTTTGTTTCCTTTCCTGCTTGCTCAATATACAGATTGAATAACATCGGGGAGAGGCTACAACCCTGTCTTACTCCCTTCCCAACCACTGCTTCCCTTTCAAGTCCCTCGACTCTTATAACTGCCATCTGGTTTCTGTACAAATTGTAAATAGCCTTTCGCTCCCTGTATTTTACCCCTGCCACCTTTAGAATTTGAAAGAGAGTATTCCAGTCAATATTGTCAAAAGCTTTCTCTAAGTCTACAAATGCTAGAAACGTAAGATATTAAAATTTCTTGATGATGCCCCAGAAGGGCGAACCGTATAAATTAGTGTTGTCCTTACTTCTCCGTACAGTTTGGAGGGTGGGGGGTATGTTATGATGTTGCAACTGGAGATGAGGTGTGGTACCACCATTTGATGGTACTCGCTTTACGGGCTTCAACTTCGACAATATAGTGGTCTTCGCATACTCTTTTACCTTTTATTTTTTCGGTACCCACGTTCCATATAGCGGCACGGCTTGCTACGTCGTAGTATTTAGATGGTTTGGCACCTATAGATAGGTCGTGTTAGGATTGCATTATACTCCCAGTGACATTGTATGAAGTGGTCGGCTGTGAACTTAGAGGACTCGCCTGCCTCAAGTAGGATTTGTTTGTTTCACTTTGGTAATGCCGACCTGTTAAGTGATATAAAGGAAACCAAATATATCTTTTATTCCGCTTTACTGTACAACCTAGGCCACAATATAGTTGTGAATACTCTTAGTGTTCGCTACGCGTGCTATTTTTTCTTAATATGTCGACTGCCGTTGGCTTTTGCGTCAAGTTATTTTTGACACTGTGACAACTACGTGTCCTACCATCCGTGATATTGCCTAGGCTATAAATATGCATACTATTGTAATTCATACCTTACTGTGTGACATTTTACTTTAAATAAAGATTGGAACTCATATACACTAGGCGGTTCCTCATCTAAAAGAATTTTATGGGATTTAATTATTTGAAAAAATAAATAAAATATAAATAAATAATTGAAATTACAAGCCTTGTTTCTACGGAAATTTTGATTGTACGCTGTCTAGTGCTGCTCCTTTTAATGAATTCACATGTTCCATAGTAAATCTCTGATGTAAAATAGTTTAATAACTAAAAGATATGTACACATGTTTTAGTCTATTGTGTTGGATACACAGAGAGGTTTGGTTTAATGCTACCAACAAATATATACACATGTTTTAGTCTGTTGTGCTGGATTTACACATAGATTTGATTTAACGCTAATACTTCCGTCATTTTTAAGTTTAAGCCGTATTATGATTACCTACCACTTGTAAACTTGATTTGTACACCCTTATATTACTACATGTATACTCATTTATTATGCAAGGGCCTGAAGATGGAAAAATGAATTGCCGAAACTGGCTGCATTAGAAATGAAATAAAGTAACCTAAAGTATACGGTTGTTGGTGAAGTTTATTGAATTGAAAAGGATAAGTCAATGTTTTGTTTCGCCTGCAACAAAGACTGTTTTTCTTCCCCTTGATGTATTCAGGAATGTAGCACTTGTCCGAATTTCTCTGCAGCTTGACCGTTTCTTATGTTGGCTGAAACATGCATGCAAAGGAGAAAGATACTCTACTTGCTAACAGCAGTTTCTCGTGGCATTAATTCCGCAGAAGGCTGACAGCTTGCATCGTTAATGAATATGGACAAAGGATAAGTAAGCACAGGTAAACTCAAGATAAATGGAGAAATGCTTAGAAATGTTCAGATATTGCAAACTTTTAAGGATATTCTTGAAATTAATTCACGTTATTTATCATGAAATAAGCATGATAGTTTACGAAGAGGGGAAATAAGTATCCTCCATCGGACAACGTGCAAATACCACATTATCAAGAAACAACAGAAAAAGAGCCCTATGTGTCCTCCGATTCTTCACCCTCCCAACCAGTATTGAATGTGGACAAATCGTCGACTGGAACAAAATCTTATGTGTCGTATAATGAAAACATACATCTGCAAAGCTGAAAATCAAGTAATATACACTCCTGGAAATTGAAATAAGAACACCGTGAATTCATTGTCCCAGGAAGGGGAAACTTTATTGACACATTCCTGGGGTCAGATACATCACATGATCACACTGACAGAACCACAGGCACATAGACACAGGCAACAGAGCATGCACAATGTCGGCACTAGTACAGTGTATATCCACCTTTCGCAGCAATGCAGGCTGCTATTCTCCCATGGAGACGATCGTAGGGATGCTGGATGTAGTCCTGTGGAACGGCTTGCCATGCCATTTCCACCTGGCGCCTCAGTTGGACCAGCGTTCGTGCTGGACGTGCAGACCGCGTGAGACGACGCTTCATCCAGTCCCAAACATGCTCAATGGGGGACAGATCCGGAGATCTTGCTGGCCAGGGTAGTTGACTTACACCTTCTAGAGCACGTTGGGTGGCACGGGATACATGCGGACGTGCATTGTCCTGTTGGAACAGCAACTTCCCTTGCCGGTCTAAGAATGGTAGAACGATGGGTTCGATGAAGGTTTGGATGTACCGTGCACTATTCAGTGTCCCCTCGACGATCACCAGTGGTGTACGGCCAGTGTAGGAGATCCCTCCCCACACCATGATGCCGGGTGTTGGCCCTGTGTGCCTCGGTCGTATGCAGTCCTGATTGTGGCGCTCACCTGCACGGCGCCAAACACGCATACGACCATCATTGGCACCAAGGCAGAAGCGACTCTCATCGCTGAAGACGACACGTCTCCATTCGTCCCTCCATTCACGCCTGTCGCGACACCACTGGAGGCGGGCTGTACGATGTTGGGGCATGAGCGGAAGACGGCCTAACGGTGTGCGGGACCGTAGCCCAGCTTCATGGAGACGGTTGCGAATGGTCCTCGCCGATACCCCAGGAGCAACAGTGTCCCTAATTTGCTGGGAAGTGGCGGTGCGGTCCCCTACGGCACTGCGTAGGATCCTAAGGTCTTGGCGTGCATCCGTGCGTCGCTGCGGTCCGCTCCCAGGTCGACGGGCACGTGCTCCTTCCGCCGACCACTGGCGACAGCATCGATGTACTGTGGAGACCTCATGCCCCACGTCTTGAGCAATTCGGCGGTACGTCTACCCGGCCTCCCGCATGCTCACTATACGCCCTCGCTCAAAGTCCGTCAACTGCACATACGGTTCACGTCCACGCTGTCGCGGCATGGTACCAGTGTTAAAGACTGCGATGGAGCTTCGTATGCCACGGCAAACTGGCTGACACTGACGGCGGCGGTGCACAAATGCTGCGGAGCTAGCGCCATTCGACGGCCAACACCGCGGTTCCTGGTGTGTCCGCTGTGCCGTGCGTGTGATCATTGCTTGTACAGCCCTCTCGCAGTGTCCGGATCAAGTATGGTGGGTCTGACACACCGGTGTCAATGTGTTCTTTTTTCCATTTCCAGGAGTGTAGAATTACGCCTGCGAAAGACTAGCAGCTAAAGCGCTCACGATCAATCCTGATTACCGCAGATCAGTAATGCACAACACGCTACGTCTAAAGCTAACACATGGAACAAGACAGCAGCGGCAGCTGCTGACTATGCGAAGATAAATAGCGTGGGTAAGCACGGGCGTCCAGCGTCAGAACCAGCGAACCAGGAAGAGGTGTTCCTCCGCGTCCTCTTGGGCCATGCGAAATCGAATCACTGCCGCTTCGCCACCTGGTTGGTCAGCAGGTTTCAGTCCACAAAGTACGGCATGAATACATGTTTCACTCTACGACCAGAGATGTGGATCTGCTAGTGGAGACAGTGAGCAGAAGTCTTTGAGTCATGGTAATCACTTGCAAGTCATGCAGAAGTAAATAATGTGAAGGACGTTTCTGAAAGACGAAAAAATTAAACAATGTTCCAGAATTGGGATAAAGATAAAAAATCCACTAATGGTACTCAAACTTCTGCGAAACACGTCTGGGATACAAAAAGCAAAAGAGAAATGATGTTTTCCTCAACGCGGACCCTCTCCCAAAACAAACCTATCTAAGATCAGTCACGTACAGAAGAGCTTCAATCTCAAGATGGTTAACTGGGATAAGATAAAAAGTGAAAGCGTATCAGGTATAATATTTGCTGATGAAAGTGAAGTAGTTGAATTACAGGACCTGAAATCAATGGTCTGCTGAATGCAGAACATGAACTGAGATGAAATCAGACAAAGACGATATTTTCGAGAAGGAGCAGAAATGCGAATATATAGTCCACGTCGCAGACCAAGTGAAGAAATTCTACGTTAGAAGTGCAATAGTGCACGAAGATCCAAACAGGGAAGACATAATAAGGAAATCAGCACAGGTAAAGAAAGTTCTCCTCAATAAAATGGGGCTACTAGCATCGAAGATAAGGCTTCATTTGGGAAAGAACATTCTCAGAATGTACGTGTGGAAAATAACATTATACGAAGGTGACTAACGTATTCTGAGAAAAGAAGAGAGCAGTTGAACAGTACGAAATGAGGTTTCCCGCAGAATAGGCAAAGGAAGTAATTTTTGAGCAGTTCTTCATGTGCATGTGCATACAAAGCATTTGGCGGTGATACCTCTATCAAGATACTCTTCATGATTTCATGACTGCAGCAAGCCGAAACTGGTCATATTGTGAATTTTCTAGTAAAGTGCAATCCACAGCCGATAAGTGATCAGACTAGCTCTAATAAACATCATCATTGTTTTAAGTGAGTTTTAGCGAAAAAGTTTGTTTCATAATTCTATATTAAAAATTTTATGATTTTCATTCATCTGACATAAGATAATCCATTAATGTTATTCTTGTCACCTCACTTAAGCGTAGAGTAATAATTTATACCAATTTTTAAACATCTTATGGCTTAAAAATGTAGATCGTCGTTGAGTCTCTCTCCCAATTTTATCTGTGACACGCTATTGCCGAAATGCCACCCCATTGGGATAAGTTACGACAACCCTCGTCGGGAATAATTGTCAAGATGGCCACATTTCCTAACAGTTAATTTTTAAACTGTTTACCAATCTAGAGTTCGAATTGTATTGTATTGTATGAAACTGGGAACCTAGAAACGACAGAGCGGCTTCGTATCCGCCGTAGCCCTCAGTGGTTCACAACCCCACAACAGGCTACGGCAGTCAACTCACCCCACCGCCGCCCCACACCGAACCCAGGGTTATTTTGCGGCCCCCAGTGGACCCCCCCCCCCACCCCTTCCCCTCGGGAACGTCTCACACCAGACGAGTGTAACCCAAAGGTTTGCGTGGTAGAGTAATTACGGTGTACGCTGGTGTACGTGCAAAAAGTGTTCGCGCAGCAATCACCGACATAGTGTAACTGAGGCGGAATAAGGGGAACCAGCCCTCACTCGCTGAAGCATATGGGAACCCGCCTCCAATAACATCCACAGACTGGCCACCGCACCGGACCTCTACACTAATCCGCCGGGCGGATTCGTGCCTAGGACCGGCACGCCTTCCCGCCCGGAAAGCAGTGCGTTAGACCCCAAGGCTAACCGGGCGGGCTACATTGAGAATTAGTTACTTCTATGAATCACACATAGAACTTGAAAATCCTTTTATGCGGGGCGATTGACCTGCTCCTGCAGCTGCCGTTATACGCAACCCTCAACGTCACGGTTGCCTTCGTGAACCACGTACAAGTTTGTCATGCTTTCTCCCACGCTAGCCGCAAACTGTTGTTCCTACAGCAGAGATGAGACGGACGCTTTTGTAGGAAATTCAACTTAGTTACATTTTTTTCTGAGATACTTTTTCGCTCGAGGCCACTATTTTCGAGTTGTTCAAGAAAAACTACCAGAAGTGATTATGAAACGCAAATCCACCTCACACTCACCAGTCAGGATTTCTACTATGTTACTGTGTTGTTCGTGGCACTACCGCATGCCACTGTACAAAGCTTTCGGACTACACGAACTATTCCTGATAGTTGGCATTTTTAGGTCGGCATTGATTGGGCTATTACGCCAAAAGGAAAGTCGGCTTCTTCATTAACGTCATTAATCCGAACGTGTCCTTGAGGGTAGAGAAGGAGAAAACGACTTTTCTACGCGTTACGCTTAAACTAATTACATGGACAATTGGATCCAAACTTAACCCTTCTTTGCTATTCTTACAGGTACAGAACTGAGTGGCCCAAAAAATAACGGATAACTTACATAAACCAGAATTTTTTAATAGAGTGCTTCATTTAACTACGATCAGCAGTAAATTTTTTTTGGCATCAGACTGTTTTGATGCGGCCCGCCACGAATTCCGCTCCTGGGCAAACCTCTTCATCTCAGGGTAGCACCTGCAACGTACGTCATCAATTATTATCCTCTACGGTTTTTGTCCTGTAGTGCCATGGAAGTCGTTCCCTCATGTCTTAACAGATGTCCTACCATCCTCTCCCTTCTCTTTCTTAGTGTTTTCCACATGTTCCTTTCCTCTTCGATTCTGCGCAGAACCTGCTCATTCCTTACCTTATAAGTCCCTAATTTTCAACATTCGTCTGTAGCACCACATCTTAAATGCTTCGATTCTCTTCTGTTCCGATTTTCCCACAGTCCTTGTTTCACTATCATACTATGTGTACTCCAGATGTACATTCTCAGAAATTTATTCCACAGCTTCAGGAAGATATTTGATAGTAGTAGACTTCTGTTGGCCAGGAATGCCCTTTTTGCCATTGCTAGTCTGCTTTTGGTGTTCTCCTTGCTCTGTCCGTCATTGGTTGTGTTACTACCTAGGTAGCAGAATTCCTTAAATTCACCTAGTTCGTGACCATCGATTCTGATTTTAAGTTTCTCGCTGTTCTCATTTCTACTACCGGTACTTCTCATTACCTTCGTCTTTCTTCGATTTACTCTCAATCCATACTCTGCACTCATTAGACTTCATTCCGTTCAGAAGATCATGGAATTCTTCTTCACTTTCACTCAAGATTGATTGATTGATGATGTCCTCCTCGCCGTGTCCGGCTACAGCGACTCCGTCAGTCTTGTCTGTCCTTGTTGTGGTAGGCTCGGATGTGGCTCGCGAATCCGAGTTTCGCTTTGAATATCCTGTTGCATGAAGCACAGTGAAGCTGACCAGCAGAGTTGTAAGTATTCGTATAGACATGCTTGAGCTGAGATTTTCGGAGCTCTCTTTTAGCATCCAGGTTCATTAGACGCTTTTGCTCGAATTGTTCGATGTACAGTTGATCGCCACTCCGATCGGCGCAATGGTAGCTCCTCCCAACGGTTGCTGCAAGGTGGCGTTTAATGGTGTCTTTATATCGCAGGTGTTGACCACCTTTCCTCCTCTTCCCGCACGAGAGTTGCGAGTAGAACACCGCTTTAGGTAGCCTACTGTCATCCATGCGTACTATGTGACCACTCCATCTCAGTTGATGTTTCATTATTAAAGCTTCAATACCAGCCAGTTTCACGCTGCGCAAAATCTCCGTGTTTGGGACACGGTCTTCCCATTTGATGCGCAGAATTGATCTCAGACATCGAAGATGAAATTTATCTAGCTTCTTAATGTCAGCTTTGTAACAGCACCAGGTTTCCGAGGCATAGAGTAAGGTGGATAATACTACTGCTTTGTAGACTGCAATTTTTGCTCGTAGTTTGAGATCATGTGATTTCCATACTCGGTCATTAAGCTTACCGAAGGCTAAGGCTGCGCTGGCTATACGCGCTGCGATTTCCGTTGTCAGGCTGTTGTCACTTCTAATTTGGCTTCCCAGGTATTTGAAGTTTGACACATGTTGCAAGGGTTTGTTATTTAAATCAATACTGGAGTCATCTGCATTAAGACCTCTAAATGGCTGTTTGAGAACTTGCGTCTTAGTGATGCTAATGGCTAAGCCAAATCTTCTGCAGGAGGCATTTAGCAGATTTATGTAAGTCTGAAGAGTTTCGCAAGAATTAGCCATCATGTATACATCATCCGCGTAGAGAATCTCTAAGATGGATAGTTTGGTTATGCGACTTTTTGTTGGAAGGCGAGAGATGTTGAAGACACTTTGGTCTGTCCTTGTGTCGAGACTAATTTGATTACTACAGGCTTTGGTCGCGTCTCTCATAACAACTGCGAAGTAAAGTGAGAAGAGTGTGGGAGCCAGAACACAGCCTTGTTTTACACCACATGTCACGGGAAACTGTTCTGAGAGCTTGTCCTCATGGCGGATTTTTGCCATCATGTTTTCATGAAACTGCCGAATCAAACTGACAATTTTGTCAGGGCACCCAGTTTTCTTTAGTATGATCCAGAGAGCTTCCCGTGGGACACGATCAAAAGCTTTTTCCAGGTCTACAAAGCACATGAACAAAGGCCGATGTTGCTCTAAGCTTTTCTCTTGCATTTGTTTGACAACAAATATGGCATCCACTGTGCCTCTGTTTGGGCGAAAGCCACACTGGGTCTCTGGTAGCAGTTTTTCTGCAAAGTGTGTTAACTGGGTGTTAATTATGTGGGCAAGGACTTTTCCCGCTGCTGAGAGAAGAGAAATGCCCCTGTGGGAGCTGCAGTCTGATATGTCACCCTTGCCTTTATAGATCTTGGAAATACAAGCATCTTTCCAGTCTTTTGGAATCATTTCATACTCCCAAATCCTTAAGATCAGAGCAAACAATGGTTTATTGATGTTTGGCCCCCCATATTTATATATCTCTGATGGCAAGTTATCTAATCCTGCTGTTTTGTCATTTTTCAGCTTAGCCAGTGCTGAAATGAATTCATCGTAGGAAGGGGCATCCGCAAGTTGTTCCTCAACTGGCAGGTCTTCAAGTGCTTCTATGTATAGAATATCGGTTGTCTGATGGTCGGGATTAAGAACGTCATTAAAATGTTCCGCCCACCGAGACAGGATGTCACTCTGTTGCGTCAGCCGACAACTTTTATCTTTGTTATAGACTGGTGCTATCTTCCCAACTCTTGGACCAAAGATAGTTTTCCGGGACTCAAAAAATCTGCCCGTTTGGTGTGTGTCGGCATATAACTGTATTTCATTTGCTTTATTTGCCCACCAACTGTCTTTGAGAGCACGTACCTTCACTTTCAGATTGCAATGCGCTGCTCTACGCTTGTTATCATCAGGGGTGCGAAGAGACGCTCTGAAATCATTAATTAGCTTTCTGATCTCTGGATCTGAGTCGTCAAACCAGTCCTGGTGCTTCTTCTGAGGCTTTCCCAAGACTTCTGAAGCACAGCCACGCAGTCTGCTAGCGTATGCACTCCACTGTTCATCCGCAGGGGCAGATTCAGATATCAAAAGGCCATCGACACCAAATTATTCATCCAGTTTTGCTCTCATAGTCTGATCATTGGCCAAGATTTTGCAGGACAATTTTGTTGGTATTTGGTGTGAAGCTCGGCGTGGTGCCTTCAAAGTTATCTTTAATTTGGACCTCACGAGTCGATGGTCTGTCCATCCCTGAGCGCCTCTCATTAAACGTGTGACCAGTACGTCACCAAGATCTTTTTTCCGTACTATCACATAATCGAGAACGTGACAGTGTTTAGATCGCGGATGCATCCATGTCGTTTAAATTTTTCAGGCAGACGAAAATATGTATTTGTCAGAGAGTTTTCAAACTCGGCACATAGAGTTAGAAGATCCAAACCATTCGAGTTGCATTTTCCAATCCCATGGCGACCGAGGACTCCATTCCAAGCGCTGAAATCATTCCCAACACGAGCATTAAAATCACCAAGTAACGGAAGTTTATCTGAAGAAGGAGTATCCCTAAGGACATGTCGGAGGTCTTAGTGGAACTTGTTCTTCTCTTCATCCGGAGATTGCAATGTAGGTGCGTATACATTGATCAAGTGAAGATATTTCTTGGATGCCAGGTGAAGTCTGAGTGTTATTATTCTGTCACTGATACCTTTTGGGAGTTCTGTTACTGAGCATGCCAATTTATTTCGTATGGCAAAGCCTACCCCACTTTCCGCCCTTTCAGTGGATGATTTTCCACTCCAGTAGTAGGTATAACCTCCGAGCGGTTCACATAACTGTCCAGAGTCACTAAGATGTGTTCCACTTATGGCGGTAATGTCGATGTTATATCTAGCCAATTCCCTTGCGATAAGTCCTGTCTTTCTCTCTGGGCACTGATTATGGTCATTATCCTGTGAATTACGGACGTTCCAGACTCCAATCATTAGATATTTAAGGTAACTGTTTATTTTATTATTTTTTTGACCGCATATGTTAGTGAACAAGTGACCGCAGTTTGCCACTTGTGCTGGGTTGAGACGGGCTATGTTTAGGCCACCTTTTCTAGGCTCCTCCCTGGATTAGGGAAAGCAGAGCGCTCCTAAATAGGGCTGCTTTGTCGTCTGACGAGCTGCCGAACCAGTCCTCCCGTCTCTCACGAGTACCAGAACGACCATCACTGTCTGACCGCCTAACGTGCAGAGCACCAACTAAGGTTCAGGTACACCAAACCCTAGCCTCACCATCAGTACTCCATCGCCGCAGGACTTTCAAAGCTCATAGTCCATTGAAACTATGCCGGAGTCATCTGCGCGTGAAGGTATTTAAAGTGGACAAGCAGTTGCGCAGATGCAGATCCACTCTCTCGTCCTCTGCCTCTGGTTGGCAGTGGATCGTAGGGCCGATACGACTGGCAAGAGGCAGGGGATGCAGTGAATGGCCATATGCCACTGGAAGTATCCTGACATACGCCCTTAAGGCTCATCGCAGGTGCCTTGCTTCGTCGGTACAGAAGCCGTGAGTGTTTACCTATCGATATTACTCGCCTCCACTCAAGATAGCAATGTCATCAGTGAATCGCCGTATCATTGAATCCTTTTTCCTTGAATTTCAATTTCACTCCTGAAACTTACTTTTATTTCTGTAATTGCTTCCTTGAGGTACAGATTGAACAGTAGGGGCGAAAGACTACATTCTTGTCCTACACTCTTTTTAATACGAGCACTTCGTTCATGGTCGTCCACTCTTATTATTCCCTCTTGCTTAAAGCTTACCCCTACTTTTTTTCAGAATTTCTAGGTCGACAAATCCTATGAACGTGTCTTGATTTTTCTTTGGTCTTGCTTCCATTATTAACCGCAACGTCAGAATTGCCTCTCTCATGCCTTTACCTTTCCTAAAACCAAACTGATCGTCATCTAGCTGCTCCTCAACTTTCTTTTCCATTCTTCTGTATATTATTCATGTAAGCAACTTAAACGTATAAGCTGTTAAGCTGAGTGTGCGATAATTCCCGCACTTGTCAGCTCTTGCCGTCTTCGGAATTGTGTGGTTGATGCTTTTCCGAAAGTAAGATGGTATGTCGTCAGGCTCATACATTCTACACACAAACGTAAATAATCGTTTTGTTGCCACTTCTCCTCGCAACCCTTACCAGCGCATTAATTTTGTAGTCAGAAGGCCTGATGAATACGACGATATAATTGTTTATTTTATACTACTCAAATTCGAAAATTATTAGGTAAAACTTACCGTTTTACACTCTGTAAGTGCTCGACTAAACCAGTGATGTAATAAGGCCAGTCAAGAAGACCACAAAAGGTCCCATGTGGGACAAAATTCGTGCAGTCACATGTATTTGAAGATGGTGTGGCAACAATGATTAACAAAATACAAAGGACAACTTAAACAAGCAGGAAGATATATTTGTTCAGTAAACTAGATGAAGAATCGTTATTGTCATATATCAGAGAGGAACTTAAAACTTCCAGCAAAGGTCAGGAGCGTCTAAAGGAACCCTGGATTAAGTTTAAAAGAATGGTTGACCATGCACTGAATACATATGTACTGAGTAGAAGAGTTCATAATGGGGAGGAACATCTATGGTATTCAGCCACTATTAAGAAACTTATAAAGAAACAGAGACTACTGTATAATATATGTAAAACGAAGCATAGGGCTATGGATAAAGAGAAACGCTTTTGGCTGTCAAGACTGGAATGAATGATGCCTTGAATGACTACCTTAGCAGAATATTGTTAAATGATATTTCACCAAATAGAAAGAAAGTCTGGTCGTATGTAAAGGCTATTTGTGGCACCAAATCTAGGGTCCAGTTCCTAGCGAATGAAACAGGAACTGAAACTGAGGTTACGAAAGCAAAAGCTGAAATGCTTAACTCGGTTTTCAAATGTTCCTATACAAAGGAAAGCCCAGGATAATTGCCCCTATTGAATCCTCGTACAACAGTAAAGATTAATGAAATGAGTATCAGTGTGATTGGTGGTAAGAAACTGCTGAAACCGTTAAAAATGAACAAAGCTCTAGGTCCCGATGAAATCGCTGTCAGATTCTGTTCTGAGTTTGTGGCTTAGGCCCTCCTCTGTGTTCTATCGCAGATCCCTCAAACAAAAGTCCCTTGCCCAGTTCTTGGAAAAAGTCACAGGTCACACCTGTCTACAAAAAGAGTAGTAGAAGTGATCTACAGATCTACCGCCCAATATCCTTGACATCGATTTGTTGTAGAATCTTAAATCATATTCTGAGCTCAAAAGTAATGAGGTTTCTCTAACAGAATGACGTCATCAATGCCAACAAGCATGGATTTTGACTATATCGATCGTCCATTACCTCGACAAGACTTGATACGACCGAGCGAGGTGGCGCAGTGGTTAGCACACTGGACTCGCATTCGGGAGGACTACGGCTCAATCCCGCGTCCGGCCATCCCAATTTAGGTTTTCCGTGATTTCCCTAAATAGCTCCTGGCAAATGCCGGGATGGTTCCATTCAAAGGGCACGGCCGACTTCCTTCCCCATCCTTCCCTAATTCGATGAGTCCGATGACCTCACTGTCTGGTCTCTTCCCCCATAACAAGACTTGATACGTGTCAGCAGATGTAAATCGAAAATAATAACACGGAAATGATTTTGTAGCAGTTATCATGTACAGAACAAAAATTATGTGGTACTGTTAGTGCACTTGCAGACACGTGTAATCGTTTTGTCAGTACTTTCCTGAAAAACTTGATCTCGTACTAGAGAGGTACTACATTGTTTTCGAACAGGGAGGCCGGTCTTGGTCTCAACTGGCATTACACTGAGTCATCAAAGCAAACATGTAATTTAAGACGTTAGATATGAGAATGTTTCCTTTCCTTGAACGAATATTATCTGAGTTACTTGAAATCTAAATCCGTATTTTTTCAGTTAGGAACAAAATGATTCTCTCTTTAAGTCTGTGTGAAAACACACGTCACGCTCCCCAAACAGCAAATTTAAGGTAATATTAGTCAGTTACCATGTAAATTAATGGGTAGCTGATGAACAACATCCAAGGCCATTGATACGAACGTCAGTTTCTTTTAGTCCAAGTGAATGCTGTTCAGAGGTATTATTCATGAATTTACTCCTTTTCCTCTTACAATTTTAACCATTTCTTCCCAGCTTTTCTGCCTAAAGTTAAATCCAGTAAAAACAACAGCTCTTGCGAGATAAACTGTGTTTAATTTTTTGACATTGAATCGAAAAACATATTTGTCTTTAGGGTCAACATGTCCTTTGATTTTCCTTAGATGCATCTTTACTCCAGACCTTCAAAGGACATTATATACCACGTCAAAAGAACAAGTAATTGTTTTGTCCGTGATGTCTTTATTTATGACGCAACGGGAATCCATGTTCCGAAAGCAGGCTTCATAAATTAAATGTATGCAGATGATTTAAAAATTGTGTTTTCTGTTGTTGGCACTTCTTGGAGATGCGTCAGATCTGGTGTATTATTTTCAATTGTTAAACGGAGCGACAATGTCATTATAACTTGAAAGATAACCCTCTGAACATACACTCCTGGAAATGGAAAAAAGAACACATTGACACCGGTGTGTCAGACCCACCATACTTGCTCCGGACACTGCGAGAGGACTGTACAAGCAATGATCACACGCACGGCACAGCGGACACACCAGGAACCGCGGTGTTCGCCGTCGAATGGCGCTAGCTGCGCAGCATTTGTGCACCGCCGCCGTCAGTGTCAGCCAGTTTGCCGTGGCATACGGAGCTCCATCGCAGTCTTTAACACTGGTACCATGCCGCGACAGCGTGGACGTGAACCGTATGTGCAGTTGACGGACTTTGAGCGAGGGCGTATAGTGGGCATGCGGGAGGCCGGGTGGACGTACCGCCGAATTGCTCAACACCTGGGGTGTGAGGTCTCCACAGTACATCGATGTTGTCGCCAGTGGTCAGCGGAAGGTGCACGTGCCCGTCGACCTGGGACCGGACCGCAGCGACGCACGGATGCACGCCAAGACCGTAGGATCCTACGCAGTGCCGTAGGGGACCGCACCGCCACTTCCCAGCAAATTAGGGTCACTGTTGCTCCTGGGGTATCGGCGAGGACCATTCGCAACCGTCTCCATGAAGCTGGGCTACGGTCCCGCACACCGTTAGGCCGTCTTCCGCTCACGCCCCAACATCGTGCAGCCTGCCTCCAGTGGTGTCACGACAGGCGTGAATGGAGGGACGAACGGAGACGTTTCGTCTTCAGCGATGAGAGTCGCTTCTGCCTTGGTGCCAATGATGGTCGTATGCGTGTTTGGCGCCGTGCAGGTGAGCGCCACAATCAGGACTGCATACGACCGAGGCACACAGGGCCAACAGCCGGCATCATGGTGTGGGAAGCGATCTCCTACACTGGCCGTACACCACTGGTGATCGTCGAAGGGACACTGAATAGTGCACGGTACATCCAAACCGTCATCGAACCCATCGTTCTACCATTCCTAGGCCGGCAAGGGAACTTGCTGTTCCAACAGGACAATGCACGTCCGCATGTATCCCGTGCCACCCAACGTGCTCTAGAAGGAGTAAGTCAACTACCCTGGCCAGCAAGATCTCCGGATCTGTCCCCCATTGAGCATGTTTGGGACTGGATGAAGCGTCGTCTCACGCGGTCTGCACGTCCAGCACGAACGCTGGTCCAACTGAGGCGCCAGGTGGAAATGGCATGGCAAGCCGTTCCACAGGACTACATCCAGCATCTCTACGATCGTCTCCATGGGAGAATAGCAGCCTGCATTGCTGCGAAAGGTGGATATACACTGTACTAGTGCCGACATTGTGCATGCTCTGTTGCCTGTGTCTATGTGCCTGTGGTCCTGTCAGTGTGATCATGTGATGTATCTGACCCCAGGAATGTGTCAATAAAGTTTCCCCTTCCTGGGACAATGAATTCACGGTGTTCTTATTTCAATTTCCAGGAGTGTATATCACAGGTGATTTGTCTTTCGTTGGCGACAAAAACCATGCACAACTTTTTGAATTATATTTCCGCCGTTTGAGTGCTTGTTTTTCTGAGTTATTTAACACGACCTCAATTTCAGGTTTACAGCCATTATAAAAGTGCAATGGTTCACTGAAAATTAATACAACGTATGAAACCTATAGCGCAGGGTATTAGTTGAAAAACATAGTCATTACGTGTCTAAGGAGCATTACTTAGAAATCTGAAAATGTCCAACATGTCTAATGACATGTCATAGTCAAAATATTACAGTATGTATCCGGCCTTACACATTACTTAATGTGAGTCAAAATTAAAAACCGATAATGCAGCTGACATTGAGCGTGGCAGAGATATTTTACCAAACTGTGGAAGTGTGGGAGACTCTAGAACCTAGAGGAAATTGTACCTAGGAACACATGTTGTTTCCCACCCAGTGTTCCAATGGAGTGAATATGAAAGAATGTGCACTAGAGACACTCACGTGGAGTTTCCGGCAGTTTCTAGTGCTTTTATTGTTGTGAAACATTATGTAATTTGAGCAGCGTTTAGTAAATATATTTTGTTCTAGACATTTACGTGCTTTGTAAGGTATTGCAGCTATTTGCCAGATATTATTGATTGTTCTGGTACAGAATTTAATGATGAATAAAACTGTATACATTTTTATAACTAGTCGTTTATAGTATGGAGAGCTAAGCCATCTTGTTTCTTGAAACGAAAGAATATCTTCTGCCGTGCAGAATAAGATATTTGCATATGAACAAATTTATTTTAATGTTGTTAGAAAGTTATCTGCCTTGAAAATGGAAACTGTTAGTGTACAACTTCTATTTTAAAACATATTTTGCTTGTAAGCAGTTTCCGATATTTCTTCAACTTAATTTAATAGAACTTATTGATTACCGGTATGTATAAAGTAATAACGCAGAAGACAGATTACTGAATACCGTATTGATCAGATTTTCCTGCACTGCAACTCTTTTAATTTCAACAGAATGCAGGAACGGCCATAGAGACATGACAATGTTGCGTCTTGGTAAACTTTTTCACATTTTGTCATTTCAGGAAAGGACCGCATAACACAAGAAAAATTGAGTATGGGCGAGTAGGACGCACGTACAGAGTGCTCTAGACGAACTTAAGTATGTAACTGAGGATCTCTACAATTTTTACCTGTTGTCAACACTGGTACAGTAAGGCCCTAGGAATTCTAAGACTTTCGAGAATGTTTTAATTTCGAGTTTGAAGTCAAGTCACAAATGACAAAATTTTCTTTACTTGTACTGTGTAACCTGGGTTTTTGCCAAGCTTCATGATTCTACGTCAAGGGGAAGCGCCCTAAGGATTTTAATTGGTGCGCTTGAGAGTATCAAAATATTTTACATAAATGGCCGTATATTTTGATTGCGTAGACTTAGAACCTAATATTTTTACGTGACGAATGGGCTGTAAAACTCAGTATGTGGCATAAATTCATCTACCTTTTTTCTGAGAACAGGGAGTCTAGCATACGTAGCAACAATCTAATTACAAATGTCAAAAAAATTCGTGTTACATAATTAATCTTTGCTTGTACCGTAAAACCATTCTTCTTGGCAAATTTCATGATGCTAGTCCAACTGGAAGCACCCTAAAGGTTTTGGTGAGTGAGTCTGCGAGTATCAAAATATGTGACATCAATAGCCCTAACTTTTAAATGCATTGACTTAGGAGCTAAAGTTTATTATACCGCGAAGGGATCATAGGCCTTAGTATGTGACGTCAATTTGCAGTTGATACATCAAGCCGTTCTTGAGAAAAATTATTTTGAATAGTCGGACAGACACATGGACAGACAGACGGACAACAAACTATTCTGTTTTTTCCTTATTCAGATACACAACAAAAAACATAGAAAAGATTAGATAAATTTTTAATACAGGGGTTGCTAAAGGCAAAAGGCTGGTATGTGTTCCAAAGTCAACTCTTTGCCTTATATCTTACGTCATCCAATCCATGTAGGCAGAGAAACTCTTTATCTGCGCTATTGCTTACATTTCTCGCAACGGAACAGAAACAGCCATTGTCTGGACCAACGCACTCGTTGCTGCTGTGACGAGATCACACTGAAATCTTGATTGATAAAGTTAGCTCCAAAGAGTGCGTTTTAAAGCCTAGCATGAGATTTAAAGGGAGATAGAATGAAAAAAAAATTTTTAACATTTTCGGATTTTCATCTCACTATACAATTTTCAATTTTCAGAATGAAATGTTATACATACCACTTATAAACACACATTGGAAGTATTTTATTTAATGTTTTGAAATATAATCTACGCCGGCTCAAAATGTCAAAATATTATATGTTCATTACTTTAAGATCTAATAAAATCGGTATTTTTTTTATAGATTGCTATCTGTTGCTGTGTTATATAGGTTACATTACGTGTTTACATTGGTAGCACTGTCAAAAACAGTATGGTATCGTTTCATAGTATATACATGCATTGTGTGTCTATGTGCTAACATTTTTCAGAGGAAATGTGATGAATAGATTTGCAAATCTCTCAAAAAGTAAAGTACGACGCCAAAACGAAGTGTTTTTGGAAACGTGGGTTTCATGGTAATAGGTTTTCGAATAAAGGGAAACGTTGTAACGTTGTGTTCAATATGTGCCGTGTGATGTTACAGACTATGAAATACAGGCAAACTCGTCAGTATCTAGAGAAACACCCATTAGTGCTAAGAAGATTAAAACAAAACGTTGTTGTACGCAGTTTTCTCAAAACGAAAGTAAAGTAAATGGTAGGTTAGGTTATATTGTGATAGATTTACACGTCCTAACAAGGGTGTTAGGTGAATGTGCGTGTTGTAAAATATGTGAAGGGCCAGTTACTTTACATGTAGACAGTGAGATATGAAACTGACCAGCCAGGAAAAATATTAATTGTTCCAGTCGTGAATATACTCCTTCATTTTGGATTTCTGATAGGTGTACAGATAATTGTTTTGAAGTTAAGGTTAGTTGGTTTTATGGATTGAGAGCAATTGGCAAAGTACACACTGCTGCAGAAACAATGTGTGCCGTGATGAACATATCACGCCCACCTTGTAAAATCGACAAGTATGCAGGATTTATTGGAGCTGCTATGGAATCTGTTGCACGCCAGCCAATGATGGGTGATGTAAACGAAGCTGTTGAAACAAAAGAAGGTATGTCTGACATACCAGTAGCTTTTAATGGTAATAGATTTCCAGATTTAACCAAACATTGTTGTAAGTGTAAATCAGGAAAAGAAGAAGTGCATATCTGTGACAGAAATTATGAAGGAACAAGCGGTTGTATGGCGGCGATTGTAGCTATTGAAATTTTTAGTCCTTCTGTGAATGAAAGGGGCGTGTTTTACTCTAAGTTCTTAAGTGAGGGAGCATATAACAGTGTAGTAGCCGCTCAGCCTTATGGTGAGAAGATTATCACAAAACTGGAATGTTTGGTCATGTGCAGAAGAGAATGTGCACCAGGTTGAAGAAGATGAAACAAAGTTGGAGAGACGAGCAACTTTTTGATGGTAAAACCAAAAGAGGCAGGCTGACAGACAAAATGATTGATGAACTACAACAGTATTATGGGACTCCCATTACAAATGATACTGAAGATTTGTTGAAAATGAAGGTGGCAGTGTGGAATACCATCTTCCGCAGACTGTCAACTGCTGAAAAACCAGTACACCACCTTTGCCCCCCTGGACCTGATTCATGGTGCAATTAAAGCAATGCTCAATACTCAAACAGTTCATACAGCCATAAGCATTCCATGCCAGCCGCAGTCATGGATATCATTAAACCTATTTACAGAGACCTGGCAAATCCTGAATTACTGAAGAAGTGTCTGCATGGTCAGACTCAAAATCCCAATGAGTCGTGCAATAGTCTTATATGGAATCGCTTACCAATAAAATGTTTTTGTTGGAATGATGATACTAAAATGGGGGGGGGGCGGGTGGGGGGTCACTGATGCTGTTACTGCTTTTATTGATGGCGACATAGGAAGGGTGATATTGCTACAATATATGGGAATTAATCCTGGAGCAAACCGCGGCAAATAACTTGAACGGATGAACAAGGTTCGCATTGATAAAGCAGAGTATGCAGTACATTTGGCCACTAAAGCTTCCAGAAAGAAGAAAAGAAGAAAAAACTTGGAAATAGAGTAAGATGATATGAATTATGGTGCAGCGAGCTTCTGTGTGACTAAAAATTAAAGAAATTAAGCATATATTGAGTTGCCGTCTTTTGAAACTTTAGAAGCCATTCCTGAAAATTTACATTTTCTGTCGCATTTTTCCCTAAAGCTCAGAAACCACTTCGAGAAGAGTATTCAAATTTTCAGGGAGTAATAACATACACATCCTGAGTCTTCTGAACATAAACAAGAACGTCTTATTATGTATAATTAAAATTATTTAGGTTAACATACAAAAAAGTACACAAAATTTTAACCATGTAATTAAAAAATATTTCTAAAAGCAGTGGCTGAAATGCAATTATTGTAGCTCAGTACTCTCAGAACATACAGTTTAATGTCCTGTAAAAGTTTCATGTCAAGCCTCCAGTGGCCCCTGAAAAGCAGGGAAGCCAAGTCACTAAATTTAGCAATGTTGTGTTACGGCGTTTCAACTCCCCTTAATAGATTAGTAAATGCGGTGTCTGTGGTACACGATGTACTGCATGCATGACATGCATGCATGTCTAAAGGACACTGGATAGTGCATTGTATAACATACATACTGCAATTACTATTTCACGGTCAGACATTGTCGCAGCAACAATAATGAAAGTCTCTCCCTGCGCAGGAATAACGGAAACTTTGCGAATACAGCACATAGACACACAGTAACATGTCAACATTTGGGTCAGCCCTCGAGGTGTGCTCGGGTATCCTTAGTTGTTAGCGTAATAGCTCGTGTAAGCGGGAAATCCTAGTTCGAGGCACGGTCCAGCACAAAGTTTCATTGCCACTAATGCATTCTGCATTTGTGAATACATTTAACTGAGTTCATTTAATAGGTTAGCCTGGAACAAGATGCAACTTCCCGCCCTCAAAGGCGATGACCACGCTGCTCCCCTCTCCTGGCTTCGCTCACCCCCCCCCCCCCCATTCATCCCTTCGCACTACCCAGTCGCCGTCACCCTTTCCCGGCAGAGTTCTCAGCGTGTGCGGGTTGGAAAGGGTGGAATAGGGGGGGGGGGGGGAGAGTTTGTTTGGGGGGGATGGAGGGGATGCCTCCAGCACGCCGGACTCGCGCAGCGGGACTTGGGACCGGGCTTCATTCCGGATGGGCGCTTCCTTTTAAGTGTTCTGCAAACAGTTGCCAAGGGGATTCCATACGTCACTGGCATTACCATCCAACTTTCCTTCTCCTGCGGCCGCAGCAGCGGTCGCTGTTCAGATTTCTCCGTTTCTTTCTTTCGCTCTCTTTTCCAGCAATATTATGGCTGAAACTCTTCGCGTGAGTGGCCAGTGCGCCTTCGGCGTAAGGGAATTTCCTCGGAGGGGAACTACTTCCTCTCCAGCTCAGAGCTCTGCGGTCAGTTAAAAGTTTCAGAAATAAGGTAATTTCAAGTTTAAAATCTCTTCCTTCATTTTCATCTTATTGTGAAACAAAATTAAATTTTTCATATTCACGATTAATTCACAAAGTTACTTTGTTCTATAATGTACTAAGATAGAAATGGCTATAAGAAGAGACTGTCCTTATATGGTTACTTGTTATTACCAATTTAATAAACAGTATACCACGATTCAGATATTCGCGTCTGTGAATGTTAACTAGGCAAGTTACAATAAGGAACCTTTCAGGCTTTCACATAAAAATAAAATTAGTCTCTATCACTAGAAATAAATGATTAAACAATGAGAGGTGACTATATGGTTAGCGTATCACGAGTAGATGTCAGACTACAAATCTTAACGGCTCGCCTTTTTCAGCTCAAGAATTTTTTTTAAAAATGTCGTAATATAAATATAACTGTTCAGGCTTCCCCGGCCAAACTCAGTCAACACAAAAGTTTTCTGGGTAGCCCCCCCCCCACCCCCACCCAAAAAAAGGCCTTTGCAACCACTGGTTTTCTCCAGCAGTATTTGTATACAATATCACTTGGGCCCATACTCATAAAACTCTTATATCGTCATAATACCAAGCTGCACAATGCTTCAGATTACCCATTACACTGTATTTTCTGTACCTGAATAACTGACACGGGAAGTCAGTTCTTAGCTATTTTAACACAATACCATGCAAAGCATAATAATATTCAACGTAATCTTAGGCTTGTGCACAGCAGTATCTTAGTAAATAATTTTGGTCATACACTTTCTGGTCGAAGGTATCTGGACACCAATATGTGGACATTAATATGGAGTGTGTCTTCACGTTTATGGTGGCTTGAACTCTGCTGGAAACACTTTCTATGAGGTGTCTGCCAAGTCTTGAACAAGGGCTGGAATCCTAGAAGGTAATGAAGATGGACTCTGGATTTTGAAGGGAAACCGGCGTTCTAAGTCATCCCAAGAGTGTAAAAGTGTTCCATTGGGATTTAGGTCTGAACTTTGTGTAGTTCATTTCAGGATTGTTGTCCAGAGACCACTGCTCCACAGATACCCCTTCATGGCAGGGTGCATTGTCACGTTGCTGATACAAACAAACATCGACACCCAACTGTTCCTCTACTCTACGCAATAAACAATACTGTGAAACTTGCTAATTTATTTCCCTACTTAGCAATTCCTTAAGCGTAATAAGGGGTTCGCGACCTAATCGCCGAAAATACTCCCACACTATAAGGTTACCTCTGCTGTGCTTCACTGCTGGCAGTGCGCATAATCGTAAGTAACGTTCTTCAGGCATTCGCGAAACCGAAACTCTTCCGTCGGATTACTACAGGGTACAATGTGGCTCATCATCCGTTGTTTCCGTAGTTTCATATTCCATAGATCGTTTCGCACGTAAGTAGTACTGATGTGGAACGAGTTATTTTACGTTCACATTGCAAATTAATTTGTACGCGTGGTTACACGCTGAACATTTCTAAGTACCTGTTTTTTAATGATTTATAGCTATGAGTAATTCCTGCTTACCACCTATGACACACTACAGTATTAAAAAATATTTTAGAGGAGTATAAGGACCTGTCAATGAGAAACTTTCTCAGTACGTTTTGAAATTTTACTTTGCAATCTCTCTGAT
Source organism: Schistocerca cancellata (assembly GCF_023864275.1). NCBI lineage: Eukaryota > Metazoa > Arthropoda > Insecta > Orthoptera > Acrididae > Schistocerca > Schistocerca cancellata. Next base: position 178,746 of record NW_026047100.1, read on the forward strand.
GTGTTATATCACTGAGCAAGTGACCAATAATTTTAGATGAAACATTTTGTATCCCATTTCGTGCTAAAGACAACCCTCATATGGTGCAATGAATGTCATTTTACCGTCTGGTATTATAATTATGTACATCGTTGTATCTTCAGAATTGTAGTGGGTTATTTACAACAAACGAGGGAATAAATATACTGTGAAACAGAAGTCAGAATGCCCAACTCCTTAAACAGATGTCTACAGAATGATCAAAAGTGCAGCCCGTTTTTGAGCAGCGAAGACATTGTTCCTTAAAAATGAATTACCCCAGAACATTATTCCACATAACATTAGTGAATGAAGATATGCAAAATATATCAAATTGCTGATTTGTCTTTCTCTCAGATTGGCAATGATTCTAAGTGCAAATGTGGATGAACTAAGTTATTTTAGCGGTTCAAAAACATACTTTTTACGGTTTAAATTCTCGACATTATGGACTTCCAGAAATTTTGAAGTTTCCACACAGACTATATTGGTTGCATTCTTTAGACTGTATACGACCTTATCCATTGGTTGGCTATACCACCAATCCCATAAAACTTCAGTTTATCAGGGAGAATACTATTAGTTACACAGTAAAGTGCTTTAGGTACATAGCAGAAAATACCAACCGCGCTATTTTATTATTTAATGCTTGTAAAATTTTGTTAGTGAAGAGGTAAAGGGCATTCTCAGTAGAGCAACTCTTCTGAAACACCAATTTTGATATCCCGAGGATATTATTATTATAAGGTGGGATACTCTTCTAGAACACATTACCTTCTCAAAAACTTAGGAGAAGGATGTTGGCAGTGAAAGAAGTCGGTAGTTGTTGACATCTCTACCATATTTCTTAGAGTGATTTAACAATTGCATATTTCATTATGTCTGGAAAAATGCTTTGAGTTAGAGATGCATGACATATTTTTTATAAGGCTGGGCTTCTTACGGGAAAGAAAACCTTCAGTAGTTTATGGGAAACACCATCAAAACCAGGCGAGCTTTTAATTTTGACAGAATGAATAATTTACTTAGTTTCATAAGGAGAAGCTGATGATACATTTATGAGACTGAATTTTATGAGAGTTACTTTTTCAACATATGCCTGAGATTTTTCTCTGGAATCGTTTGGTCCTATACTTTGTACTATACCTAAAAAATAATTATTAAATACATTTGTTACGACAGAATTATCATTTATAGTCCTGCCACACAATTCAGTATTGATGTTATCTTGTACTGTGGGTGGTTTTCTTGTCTCGCGTTTCACTACATTCCAAACAGCCGTAATTGAGTTGTTGGAATTATTGATTTATGACATTGTGCACATGTTCCTTGGATCTTTAGTAACGTTCCTTAGTAACTTGAAGTAGTGTTCATAGTTGCGAACTACTGCAGGATCCCTAATTTTCCTTGAAAAAAGATATATGTCGCTTATCCCTTCACAAGATACTTCAATCCCTCCAGTGATCCATGATTCTTACGTATCTGTTTAATGAGCTTTGTGATTAGCTTATGCAGAAAGCTATTTTGAAATAGTGACACAAATTTATCACAGAACAGATTAAATTTTAACTTTTGGTTCATTGTAGGTTTCTTCCCAGGTTATCTCCTGTAAATACTCTTAAAAACATTTGTCCTCTAGTCATTAATTAGTCTAATTCATTTCCTCTGAGGACTATCTATACTTTAAGACACTATATTACCTATGCCAACCAGCTGTGCAACATGATCGGAGAGAGTATTTATTATTGGGGAATCAGCTGTTTCCTTCCTTTGAGTTTCGCCGAAGATAAGACTATCAATTAGTGCCTTTGTTACTTTACCCGCCAGTGTTGGGAAATTACTGAGATCAAAATTGTGGGATCCACATAAGGTTCCCAGATAATTTTTCCTATTGGAATCTTGTAGAAAGTCTACATTTAAGTCACTACAAGCTATTAACTGCTGGCTGCTGTGTGACAAATAGCACAGTAAGGAATAGTTTTCTCATAAACACTTCAAAATATACCGATGGGGATCTACGTGCAGGCGCTCTTTGTTGGTTGTTTTGGAGACCAGACAGCGAAGTCATCGGTCTCATCGGATTAGGGAAGGACGGGGAAGGAAGTTGGCCGTGCCCTTTGAAAGGAACCATCCCGGCATTTGCCTGGAGCGATTTAGGGAAATCACGGAAAACCTAAATCAGGAAGGCAGGACGCGGGATCGAGCCATCGTCCTCCCGAATGCGAGTCCAGTGTCTAACCACTGCGCACAGGCATTCTCTTCTAGATACTGATCACTACAAAATCTACAGGTTTCAACGATTTTGAACTTTGCTTTGTCTTAATGTATGTAACAACTCCTCCTTTTCCCATATTAGTTGTGCACGAGTAAGCTGCTGAAATATAATCTATGTAACTTACCTAAACATATGATTACGTGGCGCTCCAACAGGTACAACATGTCTCTCTATCCAGAGCTCACTAAATTTTCCAAATCGACTAGAAGCTCTTTTGCCTTGTTGCTCAGTCCGCTAACATTTTGAAGTAATAGCGTAACTTTACTTTTCTGTCCATTCTTAAGAATTTTGTGGCGCACTTCTCTTACTTTAACTTATTTTGAACAGGTTCCCCGACTCTTGATTAAAACCTATAAAAGGTACATCTCTGACTCCAGTAATAAATGGTATCTGACTTTGTGTGATGATATTATCTGGAAGAAGCTCAGCCTACCTATATTTCCCCTCTCCTACTCAGGTGTAGGCCATGTCTAATATATTCCCCTCTTTCAATTGTAGCTGCCGGCACTGCTCTCATATGACATTTGGTTTCAGTCAGCAGCAGCCTGATCGACTAATTGTTCACAAGACCGGGGTTGCTTGTGGCCCCGCAGGACCTTTACAAATCTCAGATTTGTATTCGTAGTTGCTACTCGAACTTCATACAGGTCGCCCCTAATTCTGTAATTATTGTTCTTATTCAGGTTGTTCCCTTTTCCACCCTACAATCACGTGATTTTCTGCCAAAACCTTTGCACAAATTCCCTAAGTGCTCTGTCATCGGCCTAACACTTGGGTTCGCAATACTTAAGACTTATTGCCCTGCCCCTAATGTGTCCTGCACCATCTGGCTTACATCTCTCCCATGGCTACTACCGAGCAGCAAGACACTTCTCCTGCTTTAGTGCTGACCTACATAAAGTTTATTGGCTAGACGTCCTCTGCAATCTAGAGATGGATGAGGCTCTTCCCCTCCTACTCTAGGTAACAATGCAAAATTATCCGATACTAATAGTTCAAACGCAGATGAAGTTGAAGGGCTGTTCCCCTTTCGCACATTCCTTGATACCTTTACCCATTTCCCACAATCTTTTTCCCACTTCAACATATCGAGCTCAAATTTCAAATGTTCTAATTCATCCTCCAGGATAGAACTCTTTCTCTCCTGTTGTCTTTCTTACAAATCCTGCATTTTTATGGGAGAGTCTCCTTGAGTTCCCCAATCAGTTCCCCAATGCAGTCGCCCCAGAAATATTCCAGCCCACACTCTATACACATCACTCCCTCTTTGGCTACCCTGCGGTAGCATATACACTCATCACGTACTAAGACACAGATTACACGATTAAAATAGAATGAAATCCCGTAACATACTTTACAATACACGAATTTTCGTTATTTATGAGCAGCAACAATTAGGTTATCGCTTCAGGTGTATCATATAACGTAATAAGTTATTAATTTCCGCCTAGAACAAGATCTTAGCACCAAATTAACTGCAGTATCAGTAAATCAGCTTCATCACAACAGAATGTAACTTTACTGTACACAAACTCTATGTAAACAGACGACTAGTGAGTAAGGCTCTAAACCAAATAAATTAGAATTTACTCTAATTTCCGGAAATATGAACTAAGTAATGAATGGACACGAACAGATGTATTTGTTGGAAAGAAAAATGGAAAACTGAATCTGTAACTTAACTGTACCTAAACCGTAAACAAATACACGACTACAACCCGATCCTACTACTTTTTCGCGTTTTCTGGACTAATACGTAACGGAAACTGATACCTTTAATAGTAAGCTAAAAATCGCATTAATTCCTTATTTAAATTCTAATTGGTAGTAATTTAACTGTTGTTGTTGTTGTGGTCTTCAGTCCTGAGACTGGTTTGATGCAGCTCTCCATGCTACTCTATCCTGTGCAAGCTTCTTCATCTCCCAGTACCTACTGCAAACTACATCCTTTTGAATCTGCTTAGTGTATTCATCTCTTGGTCTCCCCCTACGATTTTCGCCCTCCACGCTGCCCTCCAATACTAAACTGGTGATCCCTTGATGCCTCAGATCATGTCCTACCGACCGATCCCTTCTTCTGGTCAAGTTGTGCCACAAACTTCTCCCCAATCCTATTCAGTACTTCCTCAATAGTTACGTGATCTACCCATCTAATCTTCAGCATTCTTCTGTAGCACCACATTTCAAAAGCTTCTATTCTCTTCTTGTCCAAACTATTTACCGTCCATGTTTCAGTTCCATACATGGCTACACTCCATACAAATACTTTCAGAAATGACTTCCTGACACTTAAATCTATACTCGATGTTAACAAATTTCTCTTCTTCAGAAACGCTTTCCTTGCCATTGCCAGTCTACATTTAATATCCTCTCTACTTCGACCATCATCAGTTATTTTGCTCCCCAAATAGCAAAACTCCTTTACTACTTTAAGTGTCTCATTTTCTAATCTAATTCCCTCAGCATCACCCGAATTAATTCGACTACATTCCATTATCCTCGTCTTGCTTTTGTTGATGTTCATCTTATATCCTCCCTTCAAGACACCATCCATTCCGTTCAACTGCTCTTCCAAGTCCTTTGCTGTCTCTGACAGAATTACAATGTCATCGGCGAACCTCAAAATTTTTATTTCTTCGCCATGGATTTTAATACCTACTCCAAATGTTTCTTTTGTTTCCTTTACTGCTTGCTCAATATACAGATTGAATAACATCGGGGAGAGGCTAAAACCCTGTCTTACTGCCTTCCCAACCACTGCTTCTCTTTCATGTCCCTCGACTCTTATAACTGCCATCTGGTTTCTGTACAAATTGTATATAGCCTTTCGCTCCCTGTATTTTACCGCTGCCACCTTTAGAATTTGAAATAGAGTATTCCAGTCAACATTGTCAAAAGGTTTCTCTAAGTCTACAAATGCTAGAAACGTAGGTTTGCGTTTCCTTAATCTTTCTTCCAAGATTAGTCGTAAGGTCAGTATTGCCTCACGTGTTCCAGTATTTCTACGGAATCCAAACTGATCTTCCCCGAGGTCGGCTTCTACTAGTTTTTCCATTCGTCTGTAAAGAATTCGTGTTAGTACTTTGCAGCTGTGGCTTATTAAGCTGATTGTCCGGTAATTTTCACATCTGTCAACACCTGCTTTCTTTGGGATTGGAATTAATATATTCTTCTTGAAGTCTGAGGGTATTTCGCCTGTTTCATACATCTTGCTCACCAGATGGTAGAGTTTTTCAGGACTGGCTCTCCCAAGGCCGTCAGTAGTTCCAATGGAATTTTGTCTACTCCGGGGCCTTGTTTCGACTCAGGTCTTTCAGTGCTCTGTCAAACTCTTCACGCAGTATCGTATCTCCCATTTCATCTTCACCTACATCCTCTTCCATTTCCATAATATTGTCCTCAAGTACATCGCCCTTGTATAGACCCTCTATATACTCCTTCCACCTTTCTGCTTTCCATTCTTTGCTTAGAACTGGGTTTCCATCTGAGCTCTTGATGTTCATACAAGTGGTTCTCTTATCTCCAAAGGTCTCTTTAAGTTTCCTGTAGGCAATATCTATCTTACCCCTAGTGAGATAAGCCTCTACATCCTTACATTTGTCCTCTAGCCATCCCTGCTTAGCCATTTTGCACTTCCTGTCGATCTCATTTTTGAGACGTTTGTATTCTTTTTTGCCTGCTTCATTTACTGCATTTTTATATTTTCTCCTTTCATCAATTAAATTAAATATTTCTTCTGTTACCCAAGGATTTCTAACAGCCCTCGTCTTTTTACCTACTTGATCCTCTGCTGCCTTCACTACTTCATCCCTCAAAGCTACCCATTCTTCTTCTACTGTATTTCTTTCCCCCATTCCTGTCAATTGTTCCCTTATGCTCTCCCTGAAACTCTGTACAACCTCTGGTTCTTTCAGTTTATCCAGGTCCCATCTCCTTAAATTCCCACCTTTTTGCAGTTTCTTCAGTTTTAATCTACAGGTCATAACCAATAGATTGTGGTCAGAGTCCACATCTGCCCCTGGAAATGTCTTACAATTTAAAACCTGGTTCCTAAATCTCTGTCTTACCATTATATAATCTATCTGATACCTTTTAGTATCTCCAGGGTTCTTCCATGTGTACAACCTTCTATCATGATTCTTAAACCAAGTGTTAGCTATGATTAAGTTGTGCTCTGTGCAAAATTCTACAGGCGGCTTCCTCTTTCATTTCTTAGCCCCAATATATATTCACCTACTACGTTTCCTTCTCTCCCTTTTCCTACACTCGAATTCCAGTCACCCATGACTATTAAATTTTCGTCTCCTTTCACTATCTGAATAATTTATTTTATTTCATGATACATTTCTTCAATTTCTTCGTCATCTGCAGCGCTAGTTGGCATATAAACTTGTACTACTGTAGTAGGTGTGGGCTTCGTATCTATCTTGGCCACAATAATGCGTTCACTATGCTGTTTGTAGTAGCTTACCCACATTCCTATTTTCCTATTCATTATTAAACCTACTCCTGAATTACCTCTATTTGACTTTGTGTTTATAACCCTGTAGTCACCTGACCAGAAGTCTTGTTCCTCCTGCCACCGAACTTCACTAATTCCCACTATATCTAACTTTAACCTATCCATTTCCCTTTTTAAATTTTCTAACCTACCTGCCCGATTAAGGGATCTGACATTCCACGCTCCGATCCGTAGAACGCCAGTTTTCTTTCTCTTGATAACGACATCCTCTTGAGTAGTCCCCGCCCGGAGATCCGAATGGGGGACTATTTTACCTCTGTTACTACCATCTAAATAACGTATTTATACGAGAGCGGAGGAACTCGGATGTCTCGCCTGGTGCAGGTCTGAATAAACAATCCTTCCCACCCATCCACTGGCTCTTTATACCACCTAAGACGTCGCTTACCGCTGCTTATAGAAATTTATTGCGTGTGAGGAGCTGCTCGACGATTTTAACACATTTCTTCTAACTCCCTAACGGCAGCCATTGGTTCACTAGACTGCTGGTGGCACTGTGGAACACCTGAGCGATTCCTTCCACGAATTTTTATAGCCACCCGCCGCAAGCACGTGCAACCTACGTCCTCAATTATTTGCTGGATGTATTCCAATCTCTGTCTTCCTCTACAATGTTTATCCCTTTCAGCTCCCTCTAGTACCATGGAACGTATCCGCGATGTCTTAAAGGATGTCCTACCGTTCTTTCCCTTCCTTTTGTCAGTATTTCACGTATGTTCCTTTACTCGTCGATCCTGCGGAGAATCTTCTCATTGCATTCCTTGCTTGGTATCAGTAGACTTCTCTTCGCCAGGAATGCCCTTTTTGCCAGCGATAATCTGCTTCTTATGTTCTCCTTGCATTGTCCGTCGTGGGTGATTTTATCATGTTAACTTCATCTGCTTCGTGATCACCAAATCTGATGTTAACTTTCTTTTCTCTAAAGGTGTCTAATTTTCCCGTCGGCAGTACCTATCTTACCCCTAGTGAGATATGACTCTACATCGTTACATTTGTCCTCTAGCCATCCCTGCTTAGTCATTTTGCACTTCCTGTTTATCTCATTTTTGAGGCGTTTGTATTCCTTTTTGCCTGCTGCATTTACTGCATTTTTATATTTTCTCCTTTCATCAATTAAATTCAATATTTCTTCTGTTACTCAAGGATATATACCAGCCCTCGTCTTTTTACCTACTTGATCTTCTGCTGCCTTCACTACTTTATCCCTGAAAGCTACCCATTCTTCTTGTACTGTATTCCTTTACCCCATTCTTGTCAATTATTCCCTTATGATCTCCCTGAAACTCTGTACAACCTCTGGTTTAGTCAGTTTATCCAGTTCCCATCTCCTTAAATTCCCACCTTTTTGCAGTCTCTTCAGTTACAATTTGTATTGCATAGCCAATAGATTGTGGTCAGAGTCCACATCTTCCCTTGGAAATGTCTTACAATTTAAAACCGGCTTTCTATATGTCTTATGATTATATAATCTATGTGATACCTTCTAGGATCTCCAGGCTTCTTCCATGTGTACTTTCATAATTCTTGAACCACGTGTTAGCTATGATTAAGTTATGCTCTGTACAAAATTCTACCAGATGGCTTCCTCTTTCATTTCTTACCCCCATTCCTTATTCACCTAATACGTTTCCTTCTCTTCCTTTTTCTACTGTTGAATTCCAGTCACCCATGAGTATTAAATTTTCATCTGCCTTTCAATTTGACTTCGTGTAACCGAAGTGTAATGGATTCCTATTAAACTCATGTGAATGACCTCACACATTTCGTTATTTAATGTCAATTGCCAATTTTCGCACAGTACAGATATCATTTCTGAATCGTTTCGCAATTTGTTTTGACCTTTTGATGATTTTACTACTCAATAAACGACCGCGTCATCTGCAAACAACCTAAGACGGCTGCTCAGATTGTCTTCCAAATCGTTTATGTAGATAAGGAGTATCAAAGGGCCTATAACACTACCTTGGGGAACGCCAAAAACCACTTCTGTTTTACTAGATGATTTTCCGTCAATTACTATGAACTGTGACCTCTCTCACAGGAAATCATGATTCGAGCCACATAACTGAGACGATATTCCATACGCATGCAATTTCACTACAAGCCGCTATTCCATACGCATGCAATTTCACTACAAGCCGCTAGTGTGGTACAGTGTCAAAAGGCTTACGGAAATCTACAAATACGAAATCAGTTTGAAATCCCTTGTCAGTAGCACTCTTCACTTTGTGAGAGTTAGGAACTAGTTGTGTTTCGCAAGAACGATGTTTCTTACATCTGTGTTGACTGTGTGTTAAAAAAAAATGGTTCAAATGGCTCTAAGCACTATGGGACTTAACAGTTGAGGTCATCAGTCCCCGAGACGTAGAACTACTTAAACCTAACTAACCTAAGGACCTCACACACATCCATGCCCGAGGCAGGATTTGAACCTGCGACCGTAGCAGCAGCGCGGTTCCGGACTGAAGCGCCTAGAACCGCTCGTCCACAGGGACCGGCTGATGGTGTCAACAGACCGTTTCCTTCGAGGCAGTTCATAATGTTCGAATACAATGTATGTCCCAAAATCCTGCTGCATGTAGTCGTTAATGATATGGGCCTGTAATTTAGTGGATTACTCATACTACCTTTCTTGAATTTGGTGTGACACATCAAACTTTCCAGTCTATATGTACGCATCTTTCATCGAGCGAACGGTTGCATATGATTGTTAAGTATGGAACTATTGTATCAGCATACTCTGAAAGGAGCGTAACTGGTGTACAATCTGAACCGGAGGACTTGCTTTTGTTAAGTCACTTAAGCTGCTTCACTACTCCGAGGATATCTACTTCTGTGTCACTCATGTTTGCAGCTGTTCTTGATTCGAATTCTGGAATATTTACTTCGTCTTCTCTTGTGAAGGAACTTAGGAAGCCTGTGTTTCGTAACACTTCTTCGGCAGCACTTTCTTAGATAGTATCTCTACTGCTGTCGCGCAGAAAAGGAATTGATTGTGTCTTGCCGCAAGCATACTTCACATACAAACATCTCTTTGGATTTTCTGCCAGGTTTCGAGACAGTTTCGCCGTGGAAGGTATTATAAAGTTCTCGCACTGAAGTCAGTGCTAAGTTTCGAGCTTCTGTAAAAGACCACGAATCTTGGAGATTTTGCGTCGGGATAAATTTGGCATGGTTTCTTTCGTTGCTTTAGCAACAGGGTTCTGACCAATATTGGAAAACCCTCTCTTCAGGGAGCATAAATACATGGGTGCCAGGCCAGGGAAAGAGGGCGAAGACCTTAGCATTACGGGAAACATAAGTGGCAGCAGATCTGAAATCTGGTTGAGGGGGGGCGGAGGGGACAGTCCCTCCTATGGACTTTCCCGGCTGCTACCAAGTTGAGAGGAGAGAATGTAGAACCAGAAATCTTCACAGTATGGAGTAACATGAGGACATATAAGTCACATCGCACCCTGGAAAGAAGAGTGACAAAACTCATAAATGCTAGTCTTGGGAAAGCTCGACGTACACAATTAATTCCATACAGCTTATACTGAAATAGTATAAGCTTCCTTTAAATTTCAAGTAGGAGTTGTTGGCAGTTTGTCCATTATACTCTTAGTGCCCAATGGAGCAATCCACAAGTATTTTTCAGTGACAAACTAAAATTTTACTTCTTGTGTCATTTTTCTTGACGGGGGGCGACATTTTCTTTGCGCGTAAACTAGAAAACGAACCTCTGGAGGTGTTAACGAGATATCATTGACCATTGCAAATTAAACTGGTAGTTCTACTTCGAGAGAACAAGATATTAATCTCAAAAATACGAATATTCCTGAAATTTCTGAGTAAATGTAACACAGCCCTGTAAAGTCATAGAATATTTCTAAGACATTAAGATATGGCTGTATGGACTAACGACCAAAAGGCTGATAAAGAGAGGGCTAACGGTCGTCTCCATGTGATTTTTTCACCACGACCCCTGCAATCACGGCAGCTAAAGGCAGAGCTAAGTTCGGTGCGAATAATATCGCCTTCATTCCCTGTGTCTGTCACCGTGTAGCTCCATTTTTAACAGAAAATTTGGACAGCAAAGCCCGTGGTCTGTGATTCATAACCCAAACGTCTTCGGTCCGGGGGTCGAATCACGCCGCTGCTTTAATTTTGATTAATAATCGGCATTGTCGGCCGACTACTTCCTGCATATGAAGTCACCCTCATTCTGCCAAAGGCCTTGTCAAAGAGGGTGGAGGAGCGGACATAGGTTCAGGGCACTCGCTTGTCATAGGGGTGGGAAACCGTTCCTGAAGGCGGAAGAAGCAACAAACATCAACGGCATGAGGATTCAGAAGTCAAAGGAAACCACTGCTTTAAAGGCACGTAACGTGTATCCACAGGACATGTTGCCTGTAACTGAAGAAGTATCATGATGATCTCTCCTTTAGCAAAAGATTCCGGAATAGTCCCCTATTCGGACGTCTGGGAGGGGACTGCCACTGGGTAGCTGACCATGAGGAAAAAATTGAATAGTCAACGAAAAGATAACGTTCTACGAGTCGTGGCATGGAATTTCAGAAGCTTGAACGTGGTAGAGAAACTAGCAAATCTAAAAACGATATTGCAAATGCTCAATCTCGATATAGTATGGGTCAGTGAAGTGGAAAGAAGACTTGGATTTCTGGTCAGATGAATGTAGGATAATACCAATAGCAGCAGAAAATGGTATAACGGGAGTGAATTCGTTATGAATAGGAAGGTGGGGCAGAGAGTGTGTTACTGCGAACACTTAAGTGGTAGGGTTTGTCTTATCTCCATCTACAGCAAACCAACGCCGACAACGATAGTTCACGTATACATGCCGACGTCGCAAGCTGAAGATGGGGAGACAGAGAAAGTGTATAAGGATATTGAAAGGGTAATATAGTACGTAAAGGGAGTTGAAAATCTAATAGCCATGGGGACTCGAATGCAGTTTTAGGGGTAGGACTAGAAGAAAAGTTTACAGGAGAATATGGGCTTGAGAAAAGTTATCAGAGAGGAGGAAGATTAATTGAGTTCTGTAAGAAACTTGACCTAGTAATAGCGATACTCTGTTGAAGAATCATAAGACGAGGAGGAGGTGTACTTGGAAAAGACCAGGTCATACGGGAAGATTTTAGTTACATTACATTCCGAAATCACATAATGGATTATAAAGCATAGCCAGGAGCAGATAGATCTAGATCAAAATGTAGTTTAAGACGTTAGTCAGCAAGAATCAATATGCAAAGAAGTTGGATACGGAAGTACTAAGACATGACGAGATGCACTTGAAGTTCTCTAAGGCTATAGATACAGCAATGTGGAATAGGTCAGTAGTCAGTACAGTTGAAGAGGAATGCATATCTCTACAAAGGGCGATAAGAAAAGTTGAGTAGGAAAACATAGGTGCAAAGAAGGTACCTGCTAAGATACCATGGGTAACAGAAGAAATACTTCAACTGATCGATGAAAGGAGGACGTACAAAAATGTTCTGGGGGACTCAGGAATGCAAAAATACAAGTGGCTGAGGAATACATTAATAGGAAGTGCAGGGAAGCTAAGACAAACGGTTGCATAAAAAATGTGAAGAACTCGAAAAAGAAATGATTGTCGGTAGGACTGACTCAGCATACAGGAAAGTCAAAACAACCTTCGGTGACATTAAAAGCAAGGGTGATAACATTAAGAGTACAACGGGAATTCAACTGTTAAATGCAGACGAGAGAGTGGATTGGTGGAAAGAAGACATTGAAAGCCTCTATAAGGCGGAAGATTTGTCTGATATGATAGAAATAGAAACAGGAGTGGATTTAGAAGAGATAGGGGACCCGGTAATAGAATCAGAATTTAAAAGAGCTTTCGGGGACTTACGAACAAATAAGGCAGAAGGGATGGATAACATTCCATCAGAATATATATAACCGTTTGGGGAAGTGGCAACAAAACGACTATTCACGTTGGTGTGTAGAACGTATGAGTCTGGCGTCATACCATCTGACTTTCGGAAAAACATCCACACAATTCCGAAGACGGCAAGATCTGACAAGTGCGCACAATAAGCTTAACAACCCATGCATCTAAGTTGCTTACAAGAATAATATACAGAAGAATGGGAAATAAAATTGAGGGTGTGCTAGATGACGATCCGTTTGGCTTTAGGAAAGGTGAAGGAACGGGGAGAGGCACTTGTGACGTTTCGGTTAATAATGGAATCGTGACTAAAGAAAAATCAACACACATTCATAGGAATTGTCGACCTCGAAAAAGCGTTCGACAATGTAAAATGGTGCAAGATTTCCGAAATCTGAGGAAAATAGGAGCAAGCTAAAGGGAGAGACGGGTCATATACAATATGTACAACAACCAAGAGGGAATAATAAGAGCGGGCGACCTAGAACGAAGAGCTCTTATTAAAAAGGATGTAAGACAGGGACATAGTCTTTCGCCACTGCTGTTCAATCTGTACATCGAGGAAGCAATGATGGAAATAAAAGAAAGGTTCAGGAAGGATATTAAAATCAAAGGTGAAAAGATACCAATGATGCGATTCGCTGATGACATTGCTACCCTGAGTGAAAATGAAGAATTACGTAATCTGCTAAATGGAATGAACAGTCTAATGAGTACAGAGTATGGATTGAGAGTAAATCGAAGAAAGTCGAAGGTAATGAGAAATAGTAGAAATGAGAAGAGGAGAAATTTAATATCAGGATCGATAGTCACGAAGTAGATGAAGTTGAGGAATTCTGCTACCTAGGCAGTAAAATAACGGATGACGGACGGAGCAAGGAGGACATCAAAAGCAGACTAGCTATTGCAAAAAGGGCAGTCCTGGCCAAGACAACTCTACTAATATCAAATATCAGCTTTAATTTGAGGAAGAAATTTCTGAGAATGTACGTCTGGAGCACAGCATTGTATGGTAGTGAAACATGGACTGTGGGAAAACCGAAATGGAAGAGTATCGAAGCATTTGGGATGTGGTGCTACAGACGAATGTTGAAAATTAGGTGGACCGATAAGGTAAAGAATGAGGAGATTCTGTTCAGAGCCAGAGAGGTAAGGAATATGTGGAAAACACAGATATGGAGAACGGGCAGGATGATAGGACATTCGTTAAGATATAATGGAATGACTTCCATGGTACTAGAGAGAGTTGTAGAGGGCCAAAACTGTAGATGAAAAGACAGTCTGGAACACATCCAGCAAATAATTGAGGACGTAGGTTGCAAGTGCTACTCTGAGATGAAGAGGGTGGCACAAGAGGGGAATTCAGTCAGAAGACTAATGAACAAAAAATAAATAAACAAATAAATTTAAAAAATTACAGTAACTAAGTGGGACGTGGTTGCATAGTGCATCACTGGTTGTTAATTATTACAATAGTATTATCGGATGAATGTCGCAATCGTGGCGCGTTACCATTAGCTTCTGTGTGGTCCACTTGCGATAAATGTTTTTCCGCAGTGCATCTTGTAACATGCAAAGAAATTTTTTTGTTTTCGACTTGCTGGTCTTTTTAAAACTGCGTGCCCAACGAGGCTTGACTCCGGTCAGTGCTTTCCAAGGTCAGTACACTTCCTGACTCAAAGTTCAGCACACAGTTTTCATCAGCCAACAACTTTGAAACAGGGGTTACTCTCTCCAAAACAGTTCCCATGTACGTCGGATTTTGGCCACGAAAGGAATGAAACTGACGTTCTTGAGGTTCCCTAGATGTTGATGACAGCGCGTGATGGCCAGTTCAGGCTGTAAAGTGTTACATGTTAGGATGCTTTGAGGTGGTTTCTCGAGTACCACGGCTACTGAGATGTCAGGGATGCTTACTCAGCAGGTATGTTCTTCTTTAGTTAATAGTTTTCTTAGTGCAGTCCGACACTAGCTACTCAGGTGACGATCTTGCCTAGGAGGGTGGACAGCCTGTGACGTTCGCAATGGAATGTTGAGGAGGGACAGTAGCAGCTGGTGGCGACAGCGCTCATACTGACCCACGAGCGTGTGGGAATCTGCTGCCTGTAGCTCGTAGAAAGCACACTGGCACTACTTTCAACCCGGGACCCTAGCAAACTGGCTGACGTACCAGGCGACAGCATGAAAATGGCAGCCTCGGCTCTACAGATACCTGTAGGAGCCTAGAATCATGAGGTCAACGTGGCAAGACCGTTTCGAGAAATGATGGTAGGACACCTGTTACAGGGTGCTTCACCAGCGACATCGCAGCGCCTCACAGCTGAATCTCGTCGGTGGCTGACCCGCATATGCCTGGCAACACTTATGACAGAAATAGTCTCAGGCATACGGATGAAACTCGGTATCCAGGTAGAAAAAAATTACCAACTTCATTTGTCTGTAGGTATGAACTGTCTCCTTCCCGTCTTTCATCCTTCCCATGTACGTTTGTTTGTGCTGAATTTAGGTCCCCATCCCTCCATCAAGTTTCTGTTTCCCGCCATAGAGATCCCTCTGCACAGTGAATTCCACAATTCGTATTGTTTTTAACTGTTGTAGAGAGGACTTAATACATAACATGTTTCGGACGTACTTCTACTTTCTTACGTAATTTTTCGGATTTTTGGCACCACCATGGATCCTTGCTCCTTCCGTCTACGTGATAACAAAAATGTTTCCTTATCCCTAGGCAGATCCCAGTCCCACATACTGTTCCTGCGTTGTTGCTTAGCTCATTAAATTCCCCCTAATGGCATTAACATCAAATGACCCTTCTCTGGTTGCCACCTCTCCTTTCACAATGACCTCCTCCTCCTCAGATTCTGTCAATCCTTGGCCTTCACCAACATAGTCCTACAAAACCATTCAAGCCCAATCCTCCCTGCAGTACCTTCTCTCAATCCGCAAAATTCTCCTGCTATGTAATCCCAAATTCCTGGAACCCATAACACACGTTGAAACTCTTGCCCTGCAGGAATTTGAGCAACATGAACTACGCCACCTCAAAAAGCTCTCCATCCTGCTCACTTCCTACTCCCACCTTGGAGTACCACTGTCCACCACTTCCACAACAACCTCCAAATCTCCCACACGCTCCCTCACAGCTGACAAACCCTGTCTCACAGACCTACTACACTTACCCCACTCCCCAAAGCTCCCTCCCACCACCATACAGAACCCAGAACCTAAACAGACCCGCAACACAGTTATGAACCTTTCCTACAGAGGCCTTAGTCCCACAGAAATATCAGTCCTTTCCGAAGGTATCACCTTTTGCCTCACTCCCAAATTCAACCATGGAGGACTAAAGACCTTCTCTCCTTCTCCCGGTCCCTACAGCGGAAACACTTTTTCGCCACCAACCCGACCAATCAGAATCAACGAAAGACCAATATTGAACCTTCCCTCATGTAAGTAGGTTGTTTATGTTTTCTTTATGTAAGTAGGTTGTTTATGTTTTCTTTATGTAAGTAGGCTGTTTAGGTTCTTATATTGGTAACGCCGCCGCCACGTAGCGCTCTCTGTACGAAAATCACTGGCTGTGCTGTGTGCAGTATGTGGCTAGTTTGCATTGTTGTCTGCCATTGTAGCGTTGGGCAGCGGCAGCTGGATGTGAACAGCGCGTAGCGTTGCACAGTTGGAGGTGAGCCGCCAGCAGTGGTGGATCACTCTTGGGTGGAGGAGTGAAATGAGGGAAGGTTCAATATTGGTCTTTCGTTGATTCTGATTGGTCGGGTTGGTGGCGAAAAAGTTGAAGCGTCCCCTTAGAACAAATTATACACGACTGTGCTTAGCCACAAAATAATAACACAGGGCATTTCGGTAATTATGAAAGGAATTGGCAATGTGGACCGAATTTTGAGATGGAACCACCGACATGACGTAACAATGACCGATATGCTTCTCGCTGACACGATGACTTTGACTACAAGCTGTTCATTACTACACGTAAATTCAAAACATTTAAGAATTCTGCCAAAGACATTCATCCACAAGCGTGGCTCCATCAATTCTCTCATTGTTTTCCACCCAACTGGTCATTGGAGCACAGGTTAGAATTTATGTGTGGCTACTTAGAGAATGAACCAGCTGTAAGAATGCGATCGGTCATTCACGATTGCCACAGTGAAGGAGAATTTTACCATGCCTTCCTCTCAGCATATTGGTCACAAGCTACACAAGACCGAGTAAAACATAGCATCATAATGATGAAACGTTTCGAACAATCTGAATTTTCCAGTCTTATGAAATATTTTGAAGACATGTTGCATAAGAATCAGTATCTTTCAAACCCATACAGCCCCTCAGAACTCATCCGCATTTGCTTAATCAAACTACCTGAACATTTACAGCATATTATTTTGGCAGGACGTTGCAAAGACGACATTGAAGCTTTTCAGGGACTCTTACAAGAATTAGAAATTGACACAGACAGTCGCGGATGCGAAAACAGGAAAACAATCACTACAGATCACATCCGTCACAATTCCGCGATGACAGAAATAATACACGACAAGGCTCTTCTTATAACGTAAATCGTGACCAAAACAGACACCACCCGTATGACAACCGTTGGCAGAGTAGTAATAGTTACAGGGAAAGATCACCTTTCGGCGGTAATGACTATCACAGAGACAATCAGAGAAACAGACAATATGGGAACCAAAACAATTATTATCAAGGGAGACAGAATAATTTTAGATGCAATAGTTCAGCGCGCAGTTACGATTCAGGGAGAAATTCTCCACCACGTGACTGACACGAAAGAAACTGTGTAAACTACCGACAAAACGACAGACCTGAATTCCATCAGAACTGGCGAGCTTTAAACAGAGCTGGGCCCTCTCGGCTAGGCGAATTTGTGGAAGTTAGGCCTCCTAATCCCAGTAACGACGCGCGCCAACAAAGAAACAGACAATGACTCGCACCGCAGGCAGCCACCTGCGCCCACTGGCTCAGGGAAAAATAACATTGACGCTAACCTTGAGCAAAATTCCAGTATTCTTTACAGACGAATACCGCATACTAATTGCATTCAAGTTGAAACTCTGCATACTGAGAAGAGCAAAGGGTTACACCACATCTCACATGTAAAACCGTTTATTGAAAGATAATCTGCTTTTTAACTTTGTCTTTGCCATAAAACGTTTCACTTCACGTTACTAGTATGCTTTAGAAACTGTTACCATGCAACAATGTTTAAAGTTAAATATCCAGTCAAGAACCAAGAGAACTTATTCAAACAGAAATTACGAATGCATTGTTATTGCGAACAGATGACACAGTGGTTTGTTAATGTGACAGCTACACGAGTTTATCACGATGCTACTAATGAGTGACAATTTACAATGTTGCTTTTTCGGTGTATCTGTTTTATATCGGCACAGTTTTTTCTGAATCCTTCTGGAAAGCAAAACATGTTTTAGCAGTAACTTTTGTGGTATAGCTACAATGAGACAGCCTTTTCTGTAGCACAACAATACGTTACAGCACAGTAATTTCTTCATCACAACAATAAGCGTAATAACTAAGAAATCTATACGCAAAGCATTTCACTTTTGTTTATCATGAGGTAAGTACATTGGCTTCTGCTGAACTTAGCTTTCGGAGGATGATAACTACGACACTCCCACAGAGATTATCTTATAGCAAGACGCACATTTAGCGCTACAGGACATGTATTTGAGTGATTAATTTTGTACTTAAAACATTTATTTTTAAAGATTTTTGAATTACAAAGAAAGTTTTCCGTGATACATTTCATTCCATTGCTGTAATCTGTAACACCTGAGGGTATAATTACATTAATCCTCAGGGGGGTACACGCTTACTTTATGTACCATGTGTTTGGCAAGCACAAGGAGCCCTAGCTAATATGGTATTTGCTAATACAACTTTACACATCGGTACCATATTTCTCTAACACACAGCTATCTGATCATTTAACTTAGAGATAAACATTTTTTTACTACATCAGTGACACATGTTTACGCAATTACACAGTTGGGTAATTTCACACTTACGAAATTGTATTTTGTCTGTAGTTTGTGAACTGTTCATATATTTTTGGACCCATTGTGATATTATGAGAGCTTTGAATGATATATTTGGTATGGGATCACGATTTTTAAAGTACGTTTGAGGCAGATGACACTTTTGACATGAGCAGAGAATTTTTTTAGGTTTTGAAATTATTGGAGGAAGCTACGACGATTTTGAGAGTTGACTGAGGTGTTATGATGTTATTATTACGATGACTATGTGTATTATGCTGTTGCGGTATGTTTATGATTAATAGGCTGATGCTATATGAGGTATTTGATTATGCTACTTATCTGTTATGACGAAATATTGAAGAGTGTCGATGGATACGTATATGTATATGAATAATGAATAGAAGTTAGGGACTCTTGACTTGTGAAAAAGGATGTTGGAAACCAAGAATCGTACTTTAAGAGTTATGAAATGTGTGTAAATGCGTGAATGTATCACAATGCCGGCGAAAATTTTTTGGACACTGTTATATTCATAGGATTTTGTTTCTACACATTTGCAACGTAAATTCTCGACCTGTGAAATTTTGTATATGAGACTGTCACTGTAGCGGAAACTGCTGTCGTAAATATTTCCGTAAGAAAGTTAAGTGACCACCTTCACATAGTGCGTTGTGAGCCGCCAGGTGTGCCAGCCGCCTTGAGAAAAAGCCATTAGGGTGTGCATTTCAGAGTCACAGGTAGAAAAAAAGGGGGAGGCCATTAACCTCGCTGTTTACATTCCTTTGTAGAAAGCATCGCAAAAAACGACATGGTCGAACTTGAAAACATAAGATTATAATGTGGAGCTCGTAATTTATGATATTTACTGAAATACCTAATGAAACGATGAGAAACATTTCACGGCTATTGTCTTGCTAGTTGAGAAAAATGCCATATGGCTTGCTTTATGTATTTATTTACACATTTTATTTAATATCAAGTTTCTAGCTGCACAGCAGCATTGGTTAAAATAAAATTTAATATATGTACTAATATAGTTATTTTATGCCTACAGATCCAGTCAATAAGAAATTTATGATTTACTTCCAAGAAAACAAGGGCACATAAATAGACATTTCCCTTCACAGGAATTGCATAAATAATTTCTTTACGATTTGGTAACTTATCTGCTAGTGTAAGTTCTCGTGATGCATCACTCTAGTGTTAAGATGTGACATAAGTATTAAACATGGCCATTTTTACTGTAATATTTTTTCTGCTTGAGCTTTGTCATGTATAGATATAAGTTTTATATTTTTTATGTTTTTTATATTTGCTGCTGCTGTTTGCCAGGCATAGTGTTACTGAATTTGACTTTGTGTTACTCTTCTAAGCTAGTTTTTCTTGTTTCTTGCACAGTGCCTTATATTGGTTGTAATTTATGCTGCTTGCTTTGCCATTTCTATTTTTTGTCATTGCTGTTTGCGTTAATTGTTTTATGTGATGCTGCATTGCCTCGTCCCTTCGTTTAGCATCTGAGCTCAGTAGATTTAAGTTAGCTTAAGAGGGGGTAGACTATATAAGAAACTGACTATGGAGAATAGGTAAAGAATGCATTGCGAAGTTATATGAAAAAGATTTGGGCCCAAATGAGTATTGTACAATCAGAAATAACTATTTTTAAAGAGGATGTGAACAGAATACAGAAAGCAGGCTTAAATAGGACTTTTGGGAATAATGATAAACGAAGGGAGATCTCCATGCAAAATACTGCAGTAAAACAAACCCTGTCCTTTCCTTTTGTGTCATCCCTCTATATGTTTGTGTACCCTTGTGTATTTGTGTTTATCCTGTCTTTATGTGTTTAGCTGATGAGAGCTATGTTGTAGACATTTTCTAATATTCTGTTATTTACTTTGTAAAGATGTTTAGACATTATTTATACTGTTCGGTTGCTCACATGTGAAGGTGATGTTTCAAACGTTCTTCTGATCTTTTATGTATGTACTTATGTCATAATTCCTGTAACACTGATGTATACGTTAGTTCAATTCTTTTGTAAAGCCCATATTACTACAAATGTTATCTGTATTAATATGTTTTTAATGATGTATTTTGTATCTTTGTAATTGTATTCTTATGTTATAATATTGTAATTGACACCAGTTCATCAATTTAAGTAACTTGTAAGTTACATTTCAACACGTTTCTGTTGGTCACAGTAATGCACAATATGTGAGAAGTTAGGACTGTTGTGTTTGCATGTGTGTTAATAATTCAGCAAGGGACTGGATAACAGCATTGCTGGTTCGAAGAACATTCCAAAAACTTTGTGAGTGCACAAGTGGTGATTACGGACTTGCTATATTAACTGCAAGACTCTTCAATGGTGATTGTGCACCCTCACAGTCACAACAGATGGCTGCTGGCCATCTCTACAAGGACTACAGTGGGTCTACACCTTTGCTCACTCACCAGTACCATTATTTCTACAAGGACTGCAGTGGGTCTGCCCCTCTGGTGGCCCACCAATACCACAATCTCTACCAGGACTACAGTAGGTCTACTCTGTGATGACCTACCTACCAATATTCTTCAAAACGTCGAATGACTCTGCTGTGGGTTTGCTCCGTTGTGGCCCATTACCTGTCTGCATGTCAAGAGTCAGCACTGTCTTTCTGTTGGAAGGACAACAACTTCTTCAAGACTGCATGGAAATCCACTACTTCTATGTGCAATTTCTTTTACTAATGAGACTTTGTGAAAAAAAACTGTAATCACTATTATGATGAATGATCAGGACTGTCTTTATGGACTGTGAGAAAATTTTCGCTTTTGACCAACATTGTATCAATAAGTGTGTGCATTTGATTTCTTTGTTATTGTAATTATGACAAATTTTATCAAATCATTATTGGCCACTGCCCAAAAAAAAATTGTAAAATTCTTTGTGTGGAGCATGGGGGCTATGTAAGTAGGCTGTTTATGTTTTCTTTATGTAAGTAGGCTGTTTATGTTTTCTTTATGTAAGTAGGCTGTTTAGGTTCTTATATTGGTAACACTGCCGCCACATAGCGTTCTCTGTACGAAAATCACTGGCTGTGCTGTGTGCAGTATGTGGCTAGTTTGCATTGTTGTCTGCCATTGTAGCGTTGGGCAGCGGCAGCTGGATGTGAACAGCGCGGAGCGTTGCACAGTTGGAGGTGAGCCGCCAGCAGTGGTGGATGTGGGGAGAGAGATGGCGGAAGTTTTGAAATTGAACTGCTATATATATATAATGATTATTAAGGTAAATACAGTGTTTGTTCTCTATTAAAATCTTTCATTTGCTAACTATCCCTATCAGTAGTTAGTGACTTCCGCAGTTTTAATCTTTTATTTAGCTGGCAGTAGTGGCGCTCGCTGTATTGCAGTAGTTCGAGTAATGAAGATTTTTGTGAGGTAAGTGATTTCTGAAAGGTGTAGGTTAAAGTTACTCAGGGCCATTCTTTTGCAGGGATCTTTGATAGTCAGATTGCGTTGCGCTAAATAATATTGTGTGTCAGGCTAAGCACAGTCGTGTATAATTTGTTCTAAGGGGACGTTTCAACTTTTTCGCCACCAACCCGACCAATCAGAATCAACGAAAGACCAATATTGAACCTTCCCTCATTTCACTCCTCCACCCAAGAGTGATCCACCCCCACTGCTTCCAAACTCCCCTGTTAATTTTCCAGAATTTCTTAACCACGAACCTTGCCTCACAATCATTCCCCAAATCCCTCAACATGAAAATTAACCTTACATCTGCAGGAAGAACTGCAGTCCACCATCTAAAAACTGATCCTGGTCATACAATACTACCTGAAGACAAATGCTCCATCACCATTGTTTAGAACTTCAAGGATTACGTAGCAGAAGAACTCTGTCAGCTGTCAGATACTTCCACATACTATGCTACAGTAATCCAGCAGGATCTCCAGACACTACTCAAATCCTTAGGCCCATCCCAGAACCTCTCTGTCTACTTACCCCTACCACTCCCCATACTCCCACCTTCTACATGCTTCCTAAAGTCCATAAACCCAACCACCCAGGATGCCTCATTGTGGCCAGTTACTGTTACCCCACTGAGAGAATCTCTCTCTCTTAGACCAATAACTTGAACCTATTACACGGAGCCGGCCGAAGTGGCCGAGCGGTTCTAGGCGCTACAGTCTGGAACCGCGCGACCGCTACGGTTGCAGGTTCGAATCCTGCCTCAGCATGGATGTGTGTGATGTCCTTAGGTTAGTTAGGTTTAAGTAGTTCTAAGTTATAGGAGACTGATGACCTCAGAAGTTAAGTCCCATAGTGCTCAGAGCCATTTGAACCATTTTATTACCCGGAACCTATATTCCTACGTAAAAGAAACCAATAATTTCCTCGACCAACTGTCCACAGTTCCTGCCCTTTACCATACAGTGCCCTGCTCGTCACTATTGATGTCACCTCCCTGTACACTAACATTCCTAATGCTCATGCCCTTACTGCTATAGAACACTACTTTTCCAGACGCCCTATGGATTCCAAACCAGCAACCTCCTCCCTAGTCTCCATGACCAACTATATCCTAACCCATAATTACTTATCCTTTGAAGGATTTATCTACCAATAAATCTGCGGTACGGCTATGGGGACCTGCATGGTACATCCTATGCTAACCTATTCCTTCCTAAAAACCCAGAATCCTAAACCCCTCACCTGGTTCATAGTCATTGATGACATCTATGTATCTGGATTGAAGGGGGGGCACCTTATTCACATTCCTCCAGAACCTCAACAACTTCTCCCCCATTTGATTGCCTGGTCTTACTCAACCCAACAAGCCACCTTCCTAGATGTTGTCCTCCACCTCAGAGATGGCTACATTAGTATCTCCATTCATATCAAACCTACTAACCGCCAGCAATACCTCCACTTCGACAGCTGCCACCCATACCATACGAAGAAGTCCCCTCCATACAGCCTAGCCACCCATGGCCGTCGCAACTCCAGTGATGAGCAGTCCCTCTCTAAATACACGGAGGGTCTCATTGAATCCTTCACTGACAGTAATTATCCTCACATCCTCGTACAAAAACAAATCTCTCATGCCTTATCTTTCCAGTCTCCCACCACCTCCCAAAGCCCCACAGTCTGACCACAGAGGAGTACCACCCGGAACTGGAGCAACTGAATTACATTCTCCACCAGGGTTTCGATTGCCTCTAGTCATGTCCTGAAATGAGAAATGTCCTACCCACTATCCTTCCCATCACTCCTACCGTGGTATTACGCCGTCCACCGAACCTACAGAATTTACTCTTCTGTACGCTAACGTTACCTGTTCCATCAGAGGCAGGGCTACCTGTGAAACCACACATATGATTTACAAGGTAAGCTGCAAACACTGTGCTGCATTTTATGTAGGCATGACAACCAACAAGCTGTCTGTCCGCATGAACGGCCACTGACAAGCTTTGGCCAGAAAACAAGTGGACCACCTTGTTGCTGAACACGCTGCCGAACATGATATCCCTCATCTCAATGACTGCATCACAGCCTGTGCCATATGGATGCTTCCCATCAACACCAGCTTTTCTGAATTCCATAGGTGGGAACTTTCCCTGCAATGCGTCCCATATTTCTGTAACCCTCCTGGCCTCAGCCTTCATTAGTCACTGTCCTCACCTATCCAATCCCCTCCCTGTTCACATTCCAGCACTACATAGCCGGCGTTTCACCGCCACACCCAGTCTTTTAATTTCTTCTTTTTATTTCTCTTCTTTTTCTTTCCCTCCTTTTCGCTACTTACCCCCCCCCCCCCACTTCGTACCTTCTCTCCTGCCCACCGTCTAAACCGCGACCCTTCACTGACCACCACTCCCACCATACTGTCCCTCCCCCACTCACCCCAACCAGTCACCACTCCCATCATGCACTGGTGCTGCTGTTCGCAGTGTGGTTTCAGCTCTCCGAGACTGCAGATGTGTACGCAAGTTGCGTTTGTGTGATTGTGTGTGTGTGTACATGTATGTATGTGTGTATGTATGTCTACTGCTGACAAAAGCCTTAATGGCCTAAAGCTATAATTGTGTGAATCTTTTTGTTGTGCCTATCGCAAATCAGCATCTCCGCTATATGGTGAGTAGCAACTTTCCTTCTCTGGTATTGTTGCATTCCATCGAGGATTTTCCATTATTTTATAGATAACATTTTTGTAAGATATGCTTGTCTGGAAACCTATCCATAGAATGTAAGATAAATTTTTCCGGGCGGGAAGGAGCGCTGGTCCCCGGCACGAATGCGCCTGGCGGATTTGTGTCGAGGACCGGTGAGCCAGCCAGTCTGTGTGTGGCTTTTAGGCGGTTTTCCATCTGCCTCGGCGAATGCGGGCTGGTTCGCCTTATTCCCCCTCAGCTACACTACGTCGGCGATTGCTGCGCAAACAAGTTCTCCACGTACGCGTAGACCACAATTACTGTACCACGCAAATATAGGGGTTTGAACCGTGAAACTAATACTGTTTCGCCGGCCGCGGTGACCGAGCGGCTCTAGGCTCTAGCCGGAACCGCGCAACTGCTACGGTCGCAGTTTCGAATCCTGCCTCGGGCATTGATGTGTGTGATGTCCTTAGGTTAGTTAGGTTTAAGTATTTCTAAGTTTAGGAGGACTGATGACTACCAATGTTAAGTCCCATAGTGCTCAGAGCCATTTGAACCATTTACTACTCTTTCATCAAAGGTTATTAATCTGAATCACTAAACAAAATGTAAAGTGGATGTAGCTGCCAATAAATAACTGGTGAAATTACAGACGATTTTCAGTAACACTCTGTATTCAAATTTGGTGGAAGACTTTACGATATTTTTTAAAAAAAATAAAAAATAATCATTTAACGAATAAGTCACAATTTACGATAGGAAAGGAGTTTTAAATTATTAAATTGTTATAAAAAATTTCACGCCAGTAGAAGGCAAGTGCAGGCAAGCAATTTAACGTATACAACGCGACGCTGTATAATATTTCAAGCTCAGCTAAATTACAGGTGAATTTCACTCCATTCTCTAAATGTCACAGAATCTAATTTGTCTGCAACATATAAAGACAATCCTGTCCACAAAAGTTCTCAAAATAGAAAAACAAAAACGCATGCGTCATGCACAAGGGGGAGCGGGGCATTCACAGTTAATAACAATACATTTCCAAAATACATAAAAAAACAAATTTTACAAATTTCTGCCAGTTAACTTACGGCAAACACACACGCTCGCCAGATAGGACTTGCTAACTTTTACAACATTCTCGTTTCAAGATAACAATTTCTTCCTGTAATGAAATGGCAAACTTTTGCATGGCAAGAAAACACACTAATAACCAATTACCTGTATGAAACACGTAAGCACATTGAGTAAAAGCCTGAAAAGGTATTGAATTTGAAAAATACACAACAGTTTTTGCTGATTAGAAACAATATAAAAAATCCACTACGGCGTACATTAAATTTGCTTGATTATAGCCAAATATACATAAACACAAATTTACCTAAGTTACAGCTTCCAGATGAGCAGGAATTCGTTATGCAATTGACAAGATCTTTTCACGAGGCAAATGGAATTATTCTTCTTTCTTAGAGTACCTTTTACACGTGAGTCTAGTAGTACTAGTTATGGCAGGCGAGAGAATGGATCAGGTCTTAGTGCCTTGCATTTTGAACAGTACAGCCATTGGTACCTTAAACTTTCACAGACATGGCAGAGGCTAGCAGTCGAATAAACCCACAGGTAAGATGGGAGGAGAAAGAAGCAATCCGGAGCATAGATTTACTCTTTCGTCCTCAAAAGGGGACAGACGGACCACCCTTTCTAATATTACCACCTTACCGAGGGTGGGCAGACGAGAATGAATGGCGGGAAACCCCCCAAAAAATACGGGTGGTATAATTAACAAGAATAAGTAAATTGAATTCAATTAAACTTCATAAAATCTGTTAACAATCAATACTCAACTTCTGGTGCGTTACGACTCCCAGGACAGAACCAACGCAGCACCTGCAAACGCTCTGCCGAGCCACCCGCTGCCACCCGCTCCAACGGACGCAGGAAGGCGCGCCGATTTTCAGAACCTCCTCACCGGCCGACAGCATAAGGCCGAACTGCAGATTAGGCCCCTTGCGGACCCACGCTCAGGAAGATCCCTTTCGAGACGAGCAGTTAACGCCCCATACCACGGAGCCGCTGTTCGCGTCGCTTACGCTGATACCGCGGTCTGCGTGCTGTCCCTCTCACACCGGCAGAGATGTCGCTTCTGGATGTCCCGACTGCCAACCCTCCCCGAGAGCCCATACAGCCACTTCCTAAACCTATGCGAACCACTCAATTTTCTCCTTTCCCACTAGAGGGAGACACCGCCAAAAAACGGAATGCGACTGCTTCACGCTACGCGCTGCGGCGCGCTTTTCAAAGCTAACTTTACTACGGCTCAGGGTTACACTCGCTTGGTGTGAGACGTTCCCTGGGTGGTCCACCGGGGGCCGACCCACACAGTAACTATGGGTTCGGTGTGGGGCGGCGGAAAGGTGAAGCTGACTGCGATGGTCGTCGTGGGGTTGCGGACCACTTCGGTTGCGGCGGGGACGTAGCCTCTCCGTCGTTTCTAGGTCCCCGGTTAACATAACATAACGTAACATAACATAATTTGGACATCTGATAACTTTCAAATCTCTCTCTTAACGGTACGCCTTCAGCGGAGATATTGAGCGGTGGCCTGTGTATTCTAAGTGAGCACGTGGCTTTCGAAATGTTTCGAGTCGTCGGGTTCTCTTCTGCGTGGCGGAAAAAATTCTCTTCAAAATCGGGAGTACGGCGCACCCGTGTAGCATCAGAGTCAGTCCATCCATCTATCTGCGAACGTATCAGTTCCTTGCAGCCGTTGTTGCAGTTCGAGCAAATATTGTCTGTGACGTCATAGTTACAAGAGGAACCGATGATAGTACCCTCTCCACAGTATGTGCAGCGGATGCGGGAGTTTCGAAAGCAGTCCCATCTTCAAAATTGTATAGGTATGTAAATGATACATTTCAGGATATGGGTTCCTTATCAAAATTTTATTTACCGAGTCCCCTCTATACCCGCTAGAAGCCTCTAATAGGAATTGTGAACAACAGCACCAGCGGAGAAGAGATTCTTCTAGCTTTCTACGTTATCCAATGGCTCTTTTATGTGTCTGCAATATTGTGAGAGTGCAATGGTTCTGTGACAGTACACTGGGTCACGCCAAACATTACATTATAGTCAGAAGATTTCTGTCCGTTATGAATGACATAGTATTTTATGTTTTACTAGAATCTCTTCAGACCAGTCTCAAAGCTCGTACTTTATTAATTAGGTCGCAGTACAAAGTGATCATACACTACCTTTGCAATATGCGACGCCAAAATGAGAGCCTTAGTGAAATGAGAGAGAAGTTTAAGTTTATCCCGTTGTAAACTTCTAGTCAAGTTCTTGCCATACAAGCAGCGAGTCACAATACAGAAACACTTGTGGGTTTCGCTTCCCCGAGAGATTTCTCAGATCTTGGTCGACCGAACTGCTGTAATTGAGTTCTACAACGGTTGCTGGCGACTCTTTATTGGATTACGGTGGGCGGCGACATTTCGTTTATTCCCTTCCTTGATTCAGAAATGTAATTAATTTCGAGACACAGAAGCAAAGTTTGAGCTACTCTTGCACATTAACTGCACTTGGAAACGTGTTTGAGTAGAAGACGAAGGAGAAGAACCCGTGACATTTGACATTACTTTGCCAAGCCGTTAACTGTATTCCAAACCTACCAATCGAAATACATAGAAGTAAAAATGTAAATGGCCTGTGAACAGGATCAAACGCAGGTCATCTGACAGTCAGGCGACAATCTCGTTCAAGTTACTCGAAGGCTTTTTTTTTTTCCTTAACTATAGCGATTCGTAAGCTCGTTCCCAGACTGACCCTTTTGTCGTGCTAAGAAGTAATAAAACGAAATATCATAGATAACCAAAATGAAGTTATTTCTAGAACCGAGTTGAGATAGCCTTGATGTTACGGTGATATGTCACTAGAAGGAGTAACTCCGCATACGTATACCTGGAGGGCACATATTTTCATTTTTTAAAAATATTCATTTCAGCATTTCCGTAACCGACTTCAGTATTATCGTCTTAAATCACTGCTTTTCATTCGATCCAGTAATATCCAGTAGATTAACTTCGCAGCAGTCGGTTTTTTTCGTTAGTTCCTTTACATTGAATTATTTATTCTTATGAGGTACGACTGATGTCAAAGTTAGGAACTAATTCTTGCATATTGTGCCCAATAACTTCAGTTCGTCATTTTTTGCACACCCGAACTCTCGGAAAACATTAAATGGGTGTTTGCCTGCTTTTCATTCTCTTTGACCACACTTTGACCACAATGTGTTCCCTCCGACGATAGAGGTAGCCGAGAATGCCGTCGTTCGAAGGTTTCCTGAGTACTGATCGTCAGTTTGGGAGCTTTGTCAAATTGGGCTAACGGAGCAGGGCAGGTCCAATTATGACTGCCTCACTTCGTCATGGATCCTTTTAGCAACCATAAAATTATCACGAAGACCCTCATTCATCTGTACTAGCAGACACTACAAACATTTATGTCATGACAGTTGCACTGTTAAAAGTTTGTGAAAATACTTTCTTAGAGTCCAACAATGGAAATATCGTAAGATGACCCCTGTTCTGCAATTATATAAACTGAGGTCTACACAGACGCTTTTTTTCCGACTCATAATTTCTGAAGAGACAGAACAAAATAAGAGTTAGACAACAGTGGAAACCCGAGTACCCTCCATCACACGCCGTATGGTCTACTGAAGTACACTCCTGGAAATGGAAAAAAGAACACATTGACACCGGTGTGTCAGACCCACCATACTTGCTCCGGACACTGCGAGAGGGCTGTACAAGCAATGATCACACGCACGGCACAGCGGACACACCAGGAACCGCGGTGTTGGCCGTCGAATGGCGCTAGCTGCGCAGCATTTGTACACCGCCGCCGTCAGTGTCAGCCAGTTGGCCGTGGCATACGGAGCTCCATCGCAGTCTTTAACACTGGTAGCATGCCGCGACAGCGTGGACGTGAACCGTATGTGCAGTTCACGGACTTTGAGAGAGGGCGTATAGTGGGCATGCGGGAGGCCGGGTGGACGTACCGCCGAATTGCTCAACACGTGGGGCGTGAGGTCTCCACAGTACATCGATGTTGTCGCCAGTGGTCGGCGGAAGGTGCACGTGCCCGTCGACCTGGGACCGGACTGCAGCGACGCACGGATGCACGCCAAGACCGTAGGATCCTACGCAGTGCCGTAGGGGACCGCACCGCCACTTCCCAGCCAATTAGGGACACTGTTGCTCCTGGGGTATCGGCGAGGACCATTCGCAACCGTCTCCATGACGCTGGGCTACGGTCCCGCACACCTTTAGGCCGTCTTCCGCTCACGCCCCAGCATCGAGCAGCCCGCCTCCAGTGGTGTCGCGACAGGCGTGAATGGAGGGACGAATGGAGACGTGTCGTCTTCAGCGATGAGAGTCGCTTCTGCCTTGGTGCCAATGATGGTCGTATGCGTGTTTGGCGCCGTGCAGGTGAGCGCCACAATCAGGACTGCATACGACCGAGGCACACAGGGCCAACACCCGGCATCATGGTGTGGGGAGCGATCTCCTACACTGGCCGTACACCACTGGTGATCGTCGAGGGGACACTGAATAGTGTACGGTACACCCAAACCGTCATCGAACCCATCGTTCTACCATTCCTAGACCGGCAAGGGAACTTGCTGTTCCAACAGGACAATGCACGTCCGCATGTATCCGGTGCCACCCAACGTGCTCTAGAAGGTGTAAGTCAACTACCCTGGCCAGCAAGATCTCCGGATCTGTCCCCGATTTAGCATGTTTGGGACTGGATGAAGCGTCGTCTCACGCTGTCTGCACGTCCAGCACGAACGCTGGTCCAACTGAGGCGCCAGGTGGAAATGGCATGGCAAGCCGTTCCACAGGACTACATCTAGCGTCTCTACGATCGTCTCCATGGGAGAATAGCAGCCTGCATTGCTGCGAAAGGTGGATATACACTGTACTAGTGCCGACATTGTGCATGCTCTGTTGCCTGTGTCTATGTGCCTGTGGTTCTGTCAGTGTGATCATGTGATGTATCTGACCCCAGGAATGTGTCAATAAAGTTTCCCCTTCCTGGGACAATGAATTCACGGTGTTCTTATTTCAATTTCCAGGAGTGTATTGAGATGTAGAGCAAATTTTTCATGCTATTGACCGATTTAAACGTCTCTCTGACATATACGATCTGAAAACTGTTGTTATCATTCCTTTCATAACATAATTTTTATCAAATGTTTCCTCATTATTATTGTCTGTGTAACACTCAGTCATTTATAACCAGCAGTCTACCACTCGTACTTAATTTCTGCTGCCTCAGTGCTGAGCATAATCATGTATACAGCCGATAATGTGTAATCCTTTAATAAAGCATATAGCACCAAATGAGCTTGCCAGTGTATTACTAAAAAATTCATAAAAAATGTCAGCGCCCTTCTGACTTCAATCCACACGCTTCGACTGTTGCCATAAGAAGTCGGAGTGCGATTTCTCTTGCGTTTGTAACGGTCCGTTTGGTGTATTTCATGGGAGCCATAGATTACAATCATTGCCCTCTTAGATTCAGAAGTAATTCGACAGGTACAGTGGCCAAATTACCTTGGTTTCAGGCTCCTTTTCCTCCGCCGTGATGATTCTGTCAATCTGGATAGTTATTTATAATACTAGTCAGTGCTGTATCATTTCAGACTCTTGATCTGTGCAATACACGTATTCACTTTGTGTTACAACGAGTACACTGCATTTTTAGGGTTCCTTACTACAATCGGTAAAAATGGAACCCTCATAGGATCACTTTCTCGTCTGTCCGTCTGTCTATCTGCCTGTCCCTCTGTTTGTCTGTTAAGACCTCCTTGTCTCAGGGACGGGTAGAGGTATCACTTCAAATTTATATTAAATACTAAGTTTTGAGGTACCTTAGCAGCGTAAAGGATTTGAGTTTATAACTCGTTGCAATCAAAAGATACGGTCATTTATTTTACACATTTTAATACTAAAAATCATCAAAACCTGTAGGGTACCCCTCGTTTATCTACAATGATGAAATTTGGCAAGAAGCAAGGTTTCACAGTCAAACTACAGAAAAAAATCCAAAACTGTTAATCTGTAACTATATCTCACGAAAAAATATTCTTTTGTCGTTTGTTATCCGACGTCAAACTTGGAATTTAAAACAATAAGTAGTTCTCCATTCAGGCTGATTGGGTACCCCTCGTTTATCTACAATGATGAAATTTGGCAAGAAGCAAGGTTTCACAGTCAAACTACAGAAAAAAATCCAAAACTGTTAATCTGTAACTATATCTAACGAAAAAATATTCTTTTGTCGTTTGTTATCCGACGTCAAACTTGGAATTTAAAACAATAAGTAGTTCTCCATTGAGGCTGATTGGGTCGCAATAGTGAAAATTAGACATCAGGCGAGTAGCGACTTTGTTACTCATATAACGCGTTAGATATATCGGTTAGATATAGTGGGAATTAGTGAAGTTCGGTGGCAGGAGGAACAAGACTTCTGGTCAGGTGACTACAGGGATATAAACACAAAGTCAAATTGGGGTAATGCAGGAGTAGGTTTAATAATGAATAGGAAAATAGGAATGCGGGTAAGCTACTATAAACAGCATAGTGAACGCATTATTGTGGCCAAGATAGATACGAAGCCCACACCTACTACAGTAGTACAAGTTTACATGCCAACTAGCTCTGCAGATGACGAAGAAATTGAAGAAATGTATGATGAAATAAAAGAAATTATTCAGATAGTGAAGGGAGACGAAAATTTAATAGTCATGGGTGACTGGAATTCGAGTGTAGGAAAAGGGAGAGAAGGAAACGTTGTAGGTGAATATGGATTGGGCATAAGAAATGAAAGAGGAAGTCGCCTTGTAGAATTTTGCACACAGCATAACTTAATCATAGCTAACACTTAGTTCTAGAATCATGAAAGAAGGTTGTATACATTGAAGAAGCCTGGAGATAATAGAAGGTATAAGATAGATTATATAATGTAAGACAGACATATAGGAACCAGGTTTTAAATTGTAAGACATTTCCAGGGGAAGATGTATACTCTAACCACAATCTATTGGTTATGAACTGTAGATTAAAACTGAAGGAACTGTAAAAAGGTGGGAATTTAAGGAGATGGAACCTAGATAAAAGACTAGACTAGAGGTTGTAGAGAGTTTCAGGGAGAGCATAAGGGAACAATTGACAGGAATGGGGGAAAGAAATACAGTAGAAGAAGAATGGGTAGCTTTCAGGGATGAAGTAGTGAAGGCAGCAGAGGATCAAGTAGGTAAAAAGACGAGGGCTAGTAGAAATCCTTGGGTAGCAGAAGAGATATTCAATTTAATTGATGAAAGGAGAAAATATAAAAATGCAGTAAATGAAGGAGGCTAAAAGGAATACAAACGTCTCAAAAATGAGAACGACAGGAAGTGCAAAATGGCTAAGCAGGGATGGCTAGAGGACAAATGTAAGGATGTAGAGGCTTATCTCACTAGGAGTAAGATAGATACTGCCTACAGAAAAATTGAAGAGACATTTGGATAAAAGAGAACCACTTGTATGAATATGAAGAGCTCAGATGGAAACCCAGATCGAAGCAAAGAAGGGAGAGCAGGAAGGTGAAAGGAGTATATAGAGGGTCTATACAAGGGCGATGTACTTGAGGACGATATTATGGAAATGTAAGAGGATGTAATGGTGAGTAAGTAACGATATGACAGGGGTAGTTTTAGTGGGTTTCTCTTCTTAGATGAATGATAGATATGAAATGAGCTGATGGCTCCATTCAACCTTGTAGGACAATACTCTACCATCTTTGGTATACCTTAACACTTACGTTTTTCCGCAGAAATCGTTCTTAGTCATGATTAGTTTCCTTCAGAGACAGATATCTTTTCAGCAGCTGAAAATATTGACAGAAATATTTTTGTTTTATCTGAATTATACCCAGGACGCTAAGGAGTTCCTCCCTCTCTGCGACATACGTCTTAGACAAATATGTTCCGAGTAAGATTTAAAGGGATACGAAAGACCAACCGTAGTTAATCAACACATTATCGGAGGATAGGGGCTTGGGTAGGGAGGTGGTAGGTGGGGACGGTGCTTTATACCCAGATTTTCAGTATATTATAATGTAGACAGTTACTTTGTGTTTTAAAATTTTGGGAAATAATATTTACTGTTTTTAATTAATTCTTCCACCTGAAGCCATAAACATTTAAATTTTTCAGTTAAACTGAAACCAAAATATTTAGCAGCAGATATCACTTTCCCCAATGAATGTCATATTCAATATTTTCAGATTCAGAGGATCTAATTTACATTTAAATATCGCTTTATTTTGTGAGTTACAAGCCTACTTGCTGTACTAGAACATGTGTTGCTGTCTCTCAGACTGGTTAAATGAAAAATAAAAACAAAAAACAGAAACCACGTGTATCTAATATGTATTAGAATCCTAATTCATTTCTCTCTCCCATCTCTGCCCACCTCCTCCTCTCACTGTATTTTTGTATCTCCTACTCCTTCCCTGTCTCTGTCCAGCACTTCTTTCCCCCTTCTCTCTTTCCATTTTCTTGTCCCCCCCCTCTCACCACCTTGTCCTGCCCCTCTCTTTCTCTGTCCGTTACCTCCTCTCACTTTTCTCTTCCTCTTCCTCCATCCTGCCACTCAATCTCCTACTGCCCTTTCTCTCTACCCCTCTCTCTGTGTATCACTTCCTCTCCTGTTTGTATGTCCATATTCCTCTAACCCCCTCCCTCTCTCTCCATCTTCTACTACACTTATCTCTACCCTTCTCCTCCTTTCCGCTTTCTGTTTTCATCAGTCCCTCAGCCCATCTTCTCCCTCACTCTCTCTAACCTTGTTTATTGTTATTACATAATTATAATCTTTAGTAGTACTCAAATTATAAGCCGAAAAACCATAAATACAACTTCGCTCTTCGCTACCTAAGTTA
Organism: Schistocerca cancellata; assembly: GCF_023864275.1. Taxonomy (NCBI): domain Eukaryota; kingdom Metazoa; phylum Arthropoda; class Insecta; order Orthoptera; family Acrididae; genus Schistocerca; species Schistocerca cancellata. Next base: position 213,646 of record NW_026047100.1, read on the forward strand.
CACTATTATATATACACTATGTGATCGAAAGTATCCGGAGAACCAAAATAAACCTAAGTTTTTCGTATTAGGTGCATTGTATGCCACCTGCTGCCAGGTACTCCATACCAGCGACCTCACGAGTCGTTAGACATCGTGAGAGAGTAGAATGGGGCGCACCACGGAACTCACGGACGTCGAACGTGGTCAGGTGATTGGGTATCACTTGTGTCATACGTCTGTACGTGAGGTTTCCACACTCCTAAACATCCCTAGGTCCTCTGTTACCGATGTGGTAGTGAAATGGAAACGTGAAGCGACACGTACAGCGAAAAAACGTACAGGCCGGCCTCGTCTGGTGACTGACGGAGACCACCCACAGTTGAAGAGGGTCGTAATGTGTAATATGCAGACATCTATCCAGACCATCACAAAAGAATTTCAAACTGCATCAGGATCCACTACAAGTACTAACAGTTAGGCGGCAGGCGAGAAAAGTGCGATTTCATAGTCGAACGGCTGCTCATAAGTCATACATCACGCCGCTAAATGGCAAACGACGCCTCGCTTGGTGTAAGGAGCGTAAACATTGGAGGATGGAACGGTGGAAAAACGTTTTGTGGGGTGATGAATCACGGTACACGATGTGCCGATCCGATTGAAGGATGTGGGTATGGCGAATTCCCGGAGAACATCAACTGTCAGCGCATGTAGTGCCAACAGTATAATTCGGAGGATGCTGTATTACGGTGTGGTCATGTTTTTCCTGGATAGTGTTTGCAAACCTTGTTGTTTTGCATGGCATTATCACGGCATAGGCCTACATTGATGTTTTAAGCACTTAATTGCTTCCACTGTTGAAGAGCAATTCGGGGACGGCTGTTGCAACTTTCAGTACGATCGAGCACCTGTTCATAATGTAAGGCCTGTGGCAGAGTGATTACAATAACATCCTTGTAATGGACTAGCCTGCACAGAGTCCTGACCTGAATCCTGTAGAACACTTTTGGGATATTTTCGAACACCGATTTCATGCCGGGCCTAACCGATTGACATCGATATCTCTCCTCAGTGCAGCACTCGTGGAAGAATGGGCTGCCATTCCCCAAGAAGCCTTCAGCACCTGACTGAAGGTATGCCTGCGAGAGTGGAAGCTCTCATCAATTCCAGCATTACCGATGAATTCCAGCATTACCGATGGAAGACGCCAAGATCTTGTAAGTCATTTTCAGCCAGTTGTCCGGATACTTTCGATCGCATAGTGTACATTTATTATCAAATGATTAAGAATATATAGGCTATAGCTGTGTGATTGTTCCTTAGAGTAGTGGGTAAAAATATAAAGTAAATCAGTCAAGAACTTTTCGAGAATATTGGTAACAAGCGTTCTTTACCCATTACATATTTTACGTATGTTTCACATATTAAAAATACCTGTATAGAAACACGCCCCTATTTGAATACAGTGGTGTCAAAATTTCAATGTAATCGGTGAAGAAGTTTTAGAGATATAAGATTTTGAACAAACGAACATTCACATTTTTATTTTTATCGATGTCGCTGACGTCTGTCTGTAGTGCAACTGTAGAACACTTTTTCTTCTCACGTAGTATGACAGTTCTGCAGACCGGAAAGTTCTTTTATAAAAATTAACACGCCAAGTTCCTTCACATCACGAAGGTATCTGACGCAGTTGCTCACTGTCGTTAAGTGCAAAAAAATGTGAGCTTACTGAAAATCCGACCAGATTTGTGACTGGATTAAAGATATCTTGTAGACAGAAGTGGGGCTGTTACTGTTAACAGTATATGGGATGAGTCAACTAAAATTTGCACCGCGAATATTGTGGAAATGTAAAGTGCTATTGATGTGATATTTACACACAATTGATTGATGTCAAGGGCTCGTATTGTTAGCCGATCATCAGGTTGTAATAATACCTACAAAACAGATTTTTTGTGCAGACGTACATTTATTTAATGGAAAAGTGTTTATTGATATTAACAATCTGAAAGTAGGATAAATTAGAATGCCTGAGGTGTTTGTTTCAGGAACCTGGTGCGAATCATTTACGACGTATCATATTTTGAAAGGGTTTCACACTAGTAGTTGTTTGTGCCATTCAACCTGGGCAATTGCTATGTACGATGTTCTGATTGTTTACAGTGTGCTTGTGTGTTCCTTGACTGCAACGCGACTTATTAATCAATTAGTGTGTGACAGTGTAAGCAGTAGGCCGTGAGTGGACGCACGGATTTACCAGTGCAAAAAAGTCGACATGCCCGTAGTGTATGGAGAGTGCAGGAAGACTGCTGTTCGTTCTTGTACGATGTATGGCGAGATCTTCCAACACACGCCAACCATCTCGGCAATTATTTGTCGACCTCTTCAACCAGTCACGTGAAACTGGTAGTGTAATACCTGGGCAACGTAACAGAAGGAAAGAAATGATGACAGCTGAGGGGGAAATTATTGCTCTCGCTGCTGTTGCAGTTGATTCGAACGTCAGCTTCCGAGTAATCGCACGAGGAAATGGTGTGGGTCAGGCAAGTGCCTAAGCCTTCTCCACTGACATAGGTTCTGTTGTGGATTTGCAAGAGAGCCAACCCGGTGTGAGAGGAAGCCGAAAGGCACGCGTTTTAGCCCACGCAGGCTGGCGTGAGATCTGGAACAAGTCAAGGAAATTAGACTAGCAAAACAAGACGTAGCTGTGGAATACTTAACTATAATCCATAAATGGTGAACATCGCTCTTGACGGTACATGTTTTACAGCATCAATAGTAACTGGTAATGGCGCCTTGCTAGGTCGTAGCAAATGACGTAGCTAAAGGCTATGCTAACTATCGTCTCGGCAAATGAGAGCGTAATTTGTCAGTGAACCATCGCTAGCAAAGTCGGCTGTACAACTGGGGCGAGTGCCAGGAAGTCTCTCTAGACCTGCCGTGTGGCGGCGCTCGGTCTGCAATCACTGATAGTGGCGACACGCGGGTCCGACGTATACTAACGGACCGCGGCCGATTTAAAGGCTACCACCTAGCAAGTGTGGTGTCTGGCGGTGACACCACAGGTTCCACTCCAATCACATCTCTCTGTCCATCAAGAGCTGCATGGAAATGATTAACAAAATCGCGTTATCTTCTGTGCATGGGCCTTAGAATACTCCAAATGTATCATGTATCTCGTTTAGTAATTAAGCCACATTTACCAATAATAGCCCGATAAACTACCGAAACACGCACTATTGGTCCGTTGACAATCAACGTCGGCCTCGTCAGGTGGAACGTCAGCGTCCGTGGAGTGTAAACGTATAGTGTGGGCTAGTGGACAATCATCTTGTAGGCTCGTTTTTCATAGATGAGACACTAAAAGCGCTTCCTAACACACTCTCTTCGACGTGTGCTAGAAGACGCCCGTCTGCAGACTACCCGAAATCTGTGGTACCAACATGATGGCTCTTCAGCCCACAGTGGACGAGATACTACAGCATGTCTTCACAAACTATTTCCAAATCGTTTGACTGGACGCAGAGGAGTCGTCCTTGGCCGGTCGGTTCCCCGTATTTGAAGCGTGTGGACTTTTTTCTGTGGGGAAAGCTGAAAGACGCTGTGTGGAAGGATATACCAGCTACACCCGATGACATGCAACTACGTATTACTGCAGCTTGCTCGGATGTTTTCTTTGAAATGGTAGCACGTGTGCACCAGTCGTTCCATACCACACTGGAAGCGTGTATTGCTGCTGCCGGTGTTCACTTTGAACACAGTCTGTGTTGGTCACGTGTCTCATTACTGGTCAAAATACAATATCTCGTAAACGACCCTCAGTAAAATCCTGCAACAAACACCACTTACTCTATTATTAGTTTGGTGATGTCTACAGGCATTTTTCCGTTGAAAGAAGTGTTTGTTTGCATAAAAAGGTGCACTTTATAAGTATTATTACAATTTGTTGATTGGTTAACCATACGATCCCCTGACTAGCAACCCATTCTGCTAGAACCGCACATCAATAACACTTTCCATTTCCGCAATATTTGAGGTTCAAGTTTTAGGTGATTAACGTTCCATATAAATTATCTAGTAGACGCTGTAAGAAGCTCGATGAGGCTGTTTGCAGATGATGCTGTGTTCTGTAGCAACACCAGGAGGCAGTAAGCAACTGCAGGAGGATCTGCTGACGACTGCTGAATCGTGCAGGAAGTTGCCACTGAACGTAAATAATTGCTGTGTATTGCGTATACATACGACAAGAAACCCACTGCTGCACAGTTACACTGTTTGTGATAAACTGCTGAAAAATGTAAGTATCATAAAATACCTAGAAGAAACCGTGGACGAAAATCGGATGACAGACTGAGATTCATAGATAAAATCGTAAGTAATCTTAAAGAAACTTCCAAACAATTCTTCGACCAACTCTTAAGATCTGTTCATCAGTCTGGGACTCTTATCGGCTAGGATTAACACAATAGATATACAAGATTCGACAAAGAGGTGCGTTTCGTCACGGGGCGCGAGAGCATTGCAAAAATGTTCAAGAAACTGGAGTGGCAGACGCTATAACAGAGGATTTACAGGTAAAGACAAACCAAATAATTATAGTTTCAGGTAAACTAGATGATTTAAACTTCGAAAATGCTCAATTCGCATAACGTCAGTGACGTGTTAGTCCACCTCTGGTCATTATGCAAGGTGTTATTCGACTTGGCACTGATTGATACTGTTCTTCAATATCCTACTGAGGAATATCGTGCCAAATCCTGTTTAATTGGCGCTTAAGATTGTCAGAATCCCTAGATGGTGACTTGGCTCTGCCCACAACGCACCAAACGTTTTCAACTGGGGAGGGTTGCTGTTCGAGATAGGGTTTGGCAAGCTCGAAGACAAGCAGTGGAAAGTCTCGCCGTATGCCCGCGGTCATTACCTAAGTGCAGTGTAAGCCCTGGGTGGTTTGTCATGAAGGGCAACAAAACGGGGCATCTATATTGTTCACTTGCCACTGTGATGTAAGGGAGCTGTGGATGACAACCAAAGAGGACCTGCTACGAAATTAAGTAGCACGCCACCATCACTTCTAATTGTCGGACCCTATGAAGGAAGACAATCAGGTCATTATCTCGTCACTGTCTGCGACTCTCCACACAGGTGTTCGCTACATCTACATCTACATCTATATACAGTAAAATTGTACTGCAGTCAGCCTCAAATGCTGGTTCTCTAAATATCCTCAGTAGCGATTCACGAAAACAACGCCTCCTTCCCTCCAGAGACTCCCACCCGAGTTCCTGAAGCATTTCCGTAACACTCGCGTGATGATCAAACCCTTTTTTTTTTTTTTTTTTTTTTTTTTTTTTTTTTTTTTTTTTTTTTTTTTTTGTCATCGGTCTACTGACTGGTTTGATGCGGCCCGCCACGAATTCCTTTCCTGTGCTAACCTCTTCATGTCAGAGTAGCACTTGCAACCTACGTCCTCAATTATTTGCTTGACGTATTCCGATCTCTGTCTTCCTCTACAGTTTTTGCCCTCTACAGCTCCCTCTAGTACCATGGAAGTCATTCCCTCATGTCTTAGCAGATGTCCTATCATCCTGTCCCTTCTCTTTATCAATGTTTTCCACATATTCCTTTCCTCTCCGATTCTGCGTAGAACCTCCTCATTCCTTACCTTATCAGTCCATCTAATTTTCAACATTCGTCTATAGCACCACATCTCAAATGCTTCTATTCTCTTCTGTTCCGGTTTTCCCACACTCCATGTTTCACTACCATACAATGCTGTACTCCAGACGTTCATCCTCAGAAATTTCTTCCTCAAATTAAGGCCGGTATTTGATATTAGTAGACATCTCTTGGCCAGAAATGCCTTTTTTGCCATAGCGAGTCTGCTTTTGAGGTCCTCCTTGCTCCGTCCGTCATTGGTTATTTTACTGCCTAGGTGGCAGAATTCCTTAACTTCATTGACTTCGTGACCATCAATCCTGATGTTAAGTTTCTCGCTGTTCTCCTTTCTACTACTTCTCATTACCTTTGTCTTTCTCCAATTTACTCTCAAACCATACTATGTACGCATTAGCCTGTTCATTCCGTTTAGCAGATCATTTAATTCTTCTTCACTTTCACTCAGGATAGCAATGTCATCAACGAATCGTATCATTGATATCCTTTCAACTTGTATTTTAATTCCACTCCTGAACCTTTCTTATATTTCCATCATTGCTTCCTCGATGTACAGATTGAAGAGTAGGGGCGAAAGGCTAAAGCCTTGTCTTACACCCTTCTTAATACGAGCACTTCGTTCTCGATCGTCCACTCTTACTATTCCCTCTTGGTTGTTGTACATATTGTATATGACCCGTCGCTCCTTATAGCTTACCCCTACTTTTCTCAGAATCTCGAACAGCGAGCACAATTTTAAATTGTCGAACGCCTTTTCCAGGTCGACAAATCCTATGAAAGTGTCTTGATTTTTCTTTAGCCTTGCTTCCATTATTAGCCGTAACATCAGAATTGCCTCTCTCGTCCCTTTACTTTTCCTAAAGCCAAACTGATCGCCACCTAGCGCATTCTCAATTTTCTTTTCCATTCTTCTGTATATTATTCTTGTAAGCAGCTTCGATGCATGAGCTGTTAGGCTGATTGTGCGATAATTCTCGCACTTGTCAGCTCTTTCCGTCTTCGGAATTGTGTGGATGATGCTTTTCCGAAAGTCAGATGGTATATCGCCAGACTCACATATTCTACACACCAACGTGAATAGTCGTTTTGTTGCCACTTTCCCCAATGATTTTAGAAATTCTGATGGAATGTTATCCATCCCTTCTGCCTTATTTGACCGTAAGCCCTCCAAAGCTCTTTTAAATTCCGATTCTAATACTGGCTCCCCTATCTCTTCTAAATCGACTCCTGTTTCTTCTTCTATCACATCAGACAAATCTTCACCCTCATAGAGGCTTTCAATGTATTCTTTCCACCTATCTGCTCTCTCCTCTGCATTTAACAGTGGAATTCCCATTGTACTCTTAATGTTACCACCGTGGCTTTTAATGTCACCAAAGGTTGTTTTGAATTTCCTGTATGCTGAGTCTGTCCTACCGACAATCATATCTTTTTCGATGTCTTCACATTTTTCCTGCAGCCATTTTGTCTTAGCTTCCCTGCACTTCCTATTTATTTCATTCCTCAGCGACTTGTATTTCTGTATTCCTGATTTTCCCGGAACAAGTTTGTACTTCCTCCTTTCATCAATCAACTGAAGTATTTCTTCTGTTACCCATGGTTTCTTCGCAGCTACCTTCTTTGTACCTATGTTTTCCTTCCCAACTTCTGTGACGGCCCTTTTTAGAGATGTCCATTCCTCTTCAACTGTGCTGCCTACTGCGCTATTCCTTATTGCTGTATCTATAGCGTTAGAGAACTTCAAACGTATCTCGTCATTCCATAGTACTTTCGTATCCCACTTCTTTGCGTATTGATTCTTCCTGACTAATGCCTTGAACTTCAGCGTACTCTTCATCACTACTATATTGTGATCTGAGTCTATATCTGCTCCTGGGTACGCCTTACAATCCAATATCTGATATCGGAGTCTCTGTCTGACCATGATGTAATCTAATTGAAATCTTCCCGTATCTCCCGGGCTTTCCAAGTATAAATGCTTCTCTTGTGATTCTTGAACAGTGTATTCGCTATTACTAGCTGAAACTTGTTACAGAATTCAATTAGTCTTTCTCCTCTTTCATTCCTTGTCCCGAGCCCATATTCTCCTGTATCCATTTCTTCTACTCCTTCCCCTACAACTGCATTCCAGTCGTCCGTGGCTATTAGATTTTCGTCCCCCTTTACATACTGCATTACCCTTTCAATATCCTCATACACTTTCTCTATCTGTTCATCTTCAGCTTGCGACGCCGGCATGTATACCTGAACTATCGTTGTCGGTGTTGGTCTGCTGTCGATTCTGATTAGAAGAACCCCGTCACTGAACTGTTCACAGCAACACACCCTCTGCCCTACCTTCCTATTCATAACGAATCCTACACCTGTTATACCATTTTCTGCTGTTGTTGATATTACCCGATACTCATCTGACCAGAAATCCTTGTCTTCCTTCCACTTCACTTCACTGACCCCTACTATATCTAGATTGAGCCTTTGCATTTCCCTTTTCAGATTTTCTAGTTTCCCTACCAAGTTCAAGCTTCTGACATTCCACGCCCCGACTCGTAGAACGTTATCCTTTCGTTGGTTATTCAATCTTTTTCTCTTGGTAACCTCCCCCTTGGCAGTCCCCTCCCGGAGATCCGAATGGGGGACTATTCCGGAAACTTTTGCCAATGGAGAGGTCATCATGACATTTCTTCAATTACAGGCCACATGTCCTGTGGATACACGTGACGTGTCTTTAATGCAGTGGTTTCCATTGCCTTCTGCATCCTCATGCCGTTGATCATTGCTGATTCTTCCGCCTTTAGGGGCAATTTCCCACCCCTAGGACAAGAGAGTGCCCTGAACCTCTATCCGCTCCTCCACCCTCTTTGACAAGGCCTACCAGTAACAAATCTAGCCACTCGCCTCTGAATTGCTTCTATTTCCTCCCTCAATCCGACCTGATAGGGATCCCAAACACTCGAGCACTACTCAAGAATAGGTCGCACCAGCTTTCTACAAGCAGTCTCCTCTACAGATGAACCACATCTTCCCAAAATTCTACCAATGAACCGAAGACGACCATCCGCCTTCCCCACAAAACCATTACATGCTTGTCCCACTTCATATCGCTCTGCAATGTTACGCCCAAATATTTAATCGACGTGACTGCGTCAAGCGCTACACTGCTTATGGAGTATTCAAACATTAAAGGATTATTTTTCCTATTCATCTTAATTTACATTTATCTATATTTAGAGTTAGCTGCCATTCTTTACACCAATCACAAATCCGGTCCAAGTCATCTTGTATCCTCCTACAGTCACTCAACGACGACGCCTTCCTGTACACCACAGCATCATCAGTAAACAGCCGCACATTGCCATCCACCCTATCCAAAATATCATTTATGTAGACAGAAAACAACATCGGACCTACCACACTTCCCTGGGGCACTCCAGATGATACCCTCACCTCCGATGAACACTCACCATCCAGGAAAACGTACTGGGTTCTATTACTTAAGCCGTCGGGGCTCAGTACGAAGTGGGACATATCACTGAAGACAGTTCTACTCCAGTCAATGAGATTCATGGGCGAAGAGGTGAGGTACCGACCTAACTCTAACCCACCATAAGGCACGACAACCAGGAATGGTGGTCTGGGATGTCATTTCTCTTCATAGCAGAAAGCTTTGGTTGTCATCCGCAGCATCCCCATAGCACAGCGGTAAGTCGTCGATATTCTACCCCTTTCGTGGAAAGCTATCACCTGTTCACCTGTGTGTAAATTCCTAAGGGATCAAACTGCTTAGGTCATCGGTCCCTAGACTTACACACTACTTACAGTAACATATGCTAAGAACAACACACACACACACGCCCGGGGGATGTCTCGTACCTCAGGTGGGAGGGCGGAAAGCAATCCTGGGCTTAGATTTCAGCAAGATAATTCCCGCCCGCACACGGCGACAGTTTCTGCTTTTTCTTAATGTCTGTGAAACCCTACCGTGGCCAGCAACGTCACCGATCTCTATCCAATAGAGAACGTTGGGAGCATTATAGGCCCGGCCCTGTAACAGCACGAGAATGTTGACTATGTAACATGCCAATTGGACTGAATCTGCCACGATATATTCCTCACGAGGATATCCAACAGCTCTGACAGTCAATAAAGTCAAGCAAACGAACTGCATTCTTAATGCCAGAGGGAACGAATGCCTTGCTCACTTTATGGTCCTTCACTTGAATAAATTATCCATTTTTTCTGAGATTGTAACAGTTTGTGTGTCTGCTCATGTACGTTAAGTCTGCCGATTTCTTCCTATTGGGATAACTGACGTGCATCGTCTTTTTTGTATCTTAGAATGTATTACGTTCTTCCACGTACGTCTCACGAAATAACCACATTGAGAAAACCGATAAATACCGAGATTTACCGACAACCATTCTTCCCACGCGCACTTAGCGATTGCAACGATTCGACAAATATCACACGTTGGCGTCCGTAACACAGTTACTGTTCACATCGAAACCGGAAGTCTCTTACTGTACAACATTCACTCGACATAACTAAGCTGTCCATTTCTTTGACATATGTTTCACCCTTCTTTCACTTTTTCACTGTATGACTGCTTTGATATCTCGAGATCATCTTTCCCCCTGCTTTCGTTTCCTTTTCGATGGTCCTTCAATATCAGTGTACCTACCCAATTTGGTAAAAGTCTTCACCTTGCTCCTGGTGCTGAAACTTCGAACGACTGAATTTCAAGTACAGCTCCCTATTTTTGCGTTATCCGCCGCAGATGACCCGGGCTCCATCGTGTGCTAGGAAATGCTAGGCCCCTGAGATCTCATTTTAAAGAACCACTTAACAACTTTCATATATTATTCTGCTTCGTAGAACAGAGGAAAGAATCTTCGGAAGATTATAATGATACGCACCCGTCCTTTTCGTACGTCGACCTGCGATGAAAATCTGCTTCCATTAAGTTCTTCGCCTCACCAGTAAGACAGAGAGCAGAGGATGATTCTGAGAAAAACGTAAATGGCGCTAATGAAGAATTCATTGTATTAATAGAAGAACAAAGATTACCACATTATCGGCATATTATTGAAGAGTGGTACCTCACAGGGAGAAGCGAAAGGATAGAAAAACTCAAATAGAACTGCATTAACATATAGAAGACACTACCAACTAGAAAAAATAACCTGAAATATTTGTAAACCGTACGTTACTCGTTACTCAACTAGAGCTTCTAATGATGAACACCTGTCTTGGGCGCCATATATTATCTATCTGTAATTTTATGATAAAGCTCACAATGACATTGTTTCTGAAATAACGTTATCTTTATGGCAAGGTTTAATCAAGGAAATCTGTACCCCTGCCTTAGATAAATCTACGAAGTATATATCGAAGCATGTTTAGAAATAGAATGTGATCTGAGAACTGAAACCATTTTTTTGTGCGAACGTAAATACTCCTCGTCTTAGTAAATGTCAAGAAGGCGAATTTTTGAATATCTTGATACATTTTATATTTTGGACTTTAAAAGCTCAATTTTTTTCTAAGTACATAAAAATGTATGTTCTAAAGTTACCTCATTTTTGGATCCCCGGAACACTGAGAAGGTATCATTCTTATCTTATTCTTCGAATGACAAAAACAGGCGCCCCTCATGAAAAGAAATTACACTATTGGCCATTAAAATTGCTACACCACGAAGATGACGTGTTACAGACGCGAAATTTAACCGACGGGAAGAAGATGCTGTGATATGCAAATGATTAGCTTTTCAGAACACTCATATAAGGTTGGCGCCTGTGGCGAAACCTACAACGTGCTGACATGAGGAAAGTTTCCAACCGATTTCTCATACACAAACAGCAGTTGATCGGCGTTGCCTGGTGAAACGTTAATTTGATGCCTCGTGTAAGGGGGGAAATGCGTACCATCACCACGTTTCTGACTTTGTAAAAGGTCGGATTGTAGCCTACTGCGATTGCGGTTTACAGTATCGCGACGTTGCTGTGCGCGTTCGTCGAGATCCAATGACTGTTAGCAGAATGTGGAACAGGTGGGTTCAGGAGGGTAATACGGAACGCCGTGCTGAATTCCAAAGGCCTCGTATGACTAGCACTCGAGGTGAAAGGCTTCTTATCCGCATGGCTGTAACGGATCGTGAAGCCACGTCTCGATCCCTGAGTCAACAGATGGGGGCGTTTGCAAGACAACAACCATCTGCACGAACAGTTCGACGACCTGTGCTGCAGCATGGACTATCAGCTCGGAGACCATGGCTGCGGCTACCCTTGACGCTTCATCATAGACAGGAGCGCCTGCGATGGTGTATTCAACGACGAACCTGGGTGCACGAATGGCAAAATGTCATTTTTTCGGATGAATCCAGGTTCTGTTTACAGTATCATGATGGTAGCATCCGTTATTGGCGGCATCGCGGTGAACGCACATTGGAAGCGTGTATTCGTCATCGCCATTCCGGCGTATCACCCGGCGTGATGGTATGGAGCGCCATTGGTTACACGTCTAGGTCACCTCTTGTTCACATTGACGGCACTTTGAACAGTGGACGTTACGTTTCAGATGTGTTGCGACCCGTAGCTCCACCCTTCATTCGATCGCTGCGAAGCCCTGCATTTCAGCAGGATAATGCACGACAGCATGTTGCAGGTCCTGTACGGCCTTTCTGGATACAGAAAATGTTCGAATGCTGCCCTGGCCAGCCCATTCTCCAGATCTTTCACCAATTGAAAACGTCTGGTCAATGTTGGCCGAGCAACGGGTTCGTCACGATACGCCAGTCACTACTCCTGATGAACTGTGATATCGTGTTGAAGCTGCATGGGCAGCTGTACCTTTACACGCCATCCAAGCTCTGACTCAATGCCCAGGCGTATCAAGGCCGTTATTACGGCCAGATGTGGTTGTTCTGGGTACTAATTTCTCAGGATCTATGCACCCAAACTATAAGAAAATGTAATCACATGTCAGTTCTAGTTTAAGATATTTGTCCAATGAATACCCGTTTATCACCTGCATTTCTTCTTGATGCAGCAATTTTAATGGCCAATAGTGTAGCAGTACAATATGCCTGACGTGGCTACATACGTCGTGAATACGAATGTGGTCTCTCCCTTTTGTTGTGCCTTATGTGAAACTTGAAACAAATAAAAAGTAGACAAACAAACTTTCTTAAATGTTGAAGAGAACAGTGAGAGTGGCAGATTACAGAAATCTTCCCTGATGAGCAGTTAGTGAAATTATAATTATCTAAAATTCGAATTTCGTACAATCCGCGCAGATTTACTTACCCTGACTCCAGAGCAATCTTATGGCATATTTCATAGAGGCTGCCGTTAGAATACCTAAGGAAGCAAAAATTCAGATCCAAGTTGTCTAGAGCACATCGCACCTGAGAAGTTTGGCGCCAGGAATGGAAATGAACAGTTCCTGTGTTGTAGGTCCTAGAGATATATTTCCTTCGGAAAGGTACACAGAATATTGATCATGGAGGTTCACTTCCTGTTGCAGTAAGTATGGTGCAGGTAAAATGTGTGACGGATGCTTTTCATGTGTGACGTCTGGTAGGTGCCACGGGGAAAATGGATATTCTTTTGGAGGGCTGTTTTCCCAGAGAGATAGCGGCATTGATGTTCTGCGATCTAACGCCATGTCAAGTCAAAATAGATATTTCAGACTTGAAAAACGTTTCGAATAAGCAGAGAATCATTTTTCTGGGCAGTTCGTGAAATTATTTAGTTATATACTGTAACAAGACACGACAATAGTCCTTAGCAATCAAGCGTTATTACCGTTTTGTTTCGAAGTTGCTAATGAAGTTTGAAAGAAGTTTCTCTGTTGCACTGCTTTTGTTAAGAGCGCGATTGTTTTACTTTTAGTACATATGCTTCGCATTTTAGGATACATTTCCTGAATTTCAGTGCTGCTTTCTGGAAATTTCATGCTTGGTTGCGTGCATAGTTCTGTTATTTTATTGTATTTCGATCAGCCATCTCCTAACTATTGAAGATGGAAGTAATTGCAATGGCCTTGCAGTAGCGTGCAACAATGCCAAATATTCAAATATTTTTCATCTAACGAAACGAGAAATAACTCTACACAATATGCAAAAGGTGTTCCAAAAAGAATGTCGAATCCTTTGAGAGGAGGTAGTACTCACCGGAACAAGAAAAATAATACCAATATACGTGGGTGAGGAAACGCATACTTTCCCATATAAACACGTTTTTGTAGTAAGGGATGCGCGACGATTTGTTGCTTATATTAGCACAGTGGTCTATACACAGTTGTGTGGTTCACGTCGTGATGTACGATACATTAGTTTTTTTCTTCCACCACTTGTTAGCAATGAAAGCCTACTACTCGATAAGTGAAGTGGCGGATGTGATATTCTGCAATGGTTTAGCAAACGGACGTACTCTGCGAGCCCCCACTCTCTATGCTGAAAAATTTCCACAGCGAAGAGTGCCTTCGGCAGACTCTTCCGGCGTCTGAGGGACACAAGTACGGATGCACCTCAGAAGACTGACATTGGAAGGCCCTGTACAGTCCGCACCTAGCGTGTGCTACGTTCAGTCGAAGAAAGCCCTGGGACCCGTGTGCGACAATTAGAAGCGGCAGTGAGCTTGTCTGGTTCTCATATATGGGACGAACTATTGCTCCACCCATATCATCTACAGCGCGTTCAGGCCATAAGGACACAGGATCATCATGGCAGACGACGCCCCTGTCAATGGACGTGGCAGAATTGTGTCGCAGATCCACTAATGACACCCAAGATTTTATTCACCGCTGAGGCTGGGTTCACTAGAGATGGTGTTGTGAATTACCATAACCCAAGCAATTCAAGAAACGGAGCATCAACACTGATTCTCAAACAACGTATGTGAAACCTGGTAGTCTAGAGAATGCACAATTCGGTTACGACTGTGGACGGGGCCGTAATCAGTTACTATTGGTTGCCTTTTACAATTACACACAATTTATTTTAAACCAGTAATTCCAGACTCAACAGTAAATAAAAATACCACACGTTATTAATGAAGGAATAAACAACTGTGAAAATAATAGTGTTTTCATTTAGTTACAATTTGGCGAATCACCATTAATTACAGATACTTCAGATAATGTTTTAAAAGCAAGCCACTGTGTTCTGGGCAGAAGGCCTTACACGCCAGGAGTGGCAATAAATTAAGAATTGCTGCAACTTACAAATTACCGGTATTGAAATATTAACGGGAAGTCGCCAGAAACACGGCAGAAGGCATCAGACGCCAGTAATGGCAGAAAATAAGGTTTCAAAGGCTTCATGCTAAAATACAAATACCAAATTAGAATTTTAAGCCAAGCGACCACAATATCTGCTGAAGGCCTTACAAGCCAAGAACGGCAATAAATTAAGAATTGTTTAAGATCTCGTAACAATTTACAACTTACAGGTATTGAAATATTAAAGGATAATCGCCACAAAGACAAAGGAAGGCATCAGTCACCACGAATGGCAGTAAATAATATTTTAAGGCTTACTGCTAAAATACAAATACCAAAATTGAATTTTAAGACAAACGACCACAATCAAGGCTGAAGGCCTTACATGCCAGGAACGGCCACAATACAAAAAAATTAGAAACCTGCTGTAAAATAGCAAATACAATAGCAAAGGTTAATTTAAAAAAACAAGCAACTAATGACCAAACGAGTCAAATAAGGTGATGATAAACTTTGTAACACAACCCTTAACATCCACATCGATTTATTCCAGAAGGCTACCAGAACTATTAGCTAGACATATATAACCTTTAATGTAGGTATTACAAGGTATTGTAATAAACAAGACAATAATAAAAAAACAAGGACCAGCACATAAGTTCCTTAAGGTGTACTGAGGCAGATTATACCTGCAGAAGGCGTGGGCTGAAGGAGCGTTACACTGAACTACTGGCTATCAGACCTCCTTTTAGAACACACATGTCTTACAAGAACCGAGGGTCCACAGACGGTGCTCCAGGAATCGACCTCTGAGCAAGTGCGGCAACAAAAATTTTCGCGAGACAGGCAGCCAAGAGCTGCATTCACTTCACAAAATGGTAACTCAGACTAGTGGCAGTCTAACAAATGACTAATTATAATCTTGCTGAAGTTACCTGACGTCCAATAAACCAAACGCAACGTTGTAACAAAGCCGGAACTAGCGGTCTGCACAACGTCCCCAGAATATTGTGTTTAGTGCACCCAGAACGAGAAAGAAACCACTGCCACCAGGCTAGAAGAATCACCAATCGGTCTACAATCAAGAAAACTGTCAAAACTACACACCTTACCGGACAGCAGCGGCAGTGCAGGTAACTGGAGTGTTAGTAGCCACCAGGCAAGAAAATTTACCTCTAGTTAACAAATTGTAACGAGTTGAACGCAGTAAATACTAATAAGAAGTCGAGGAAAGTTAATCAGATCCACCATTCCCCAAGCAATCCACTCGCTGCTCTTCGCCTCGGCGACACTACGAGCACCAACACGAAACCAAGTCACTGGAGAATCGCGAGATATCACAGGGGTGGCGGTTTCTCTACTTGCATTGAAATGCACTCATCTTAAAGCTTGTTGGATCCGGCTTACGACGAGGTTGCGCACCCTCGTGACCACAGCCCTTCCATCCGGCAGTCCGTGCGCGCCGCCAGCGATCCCGGCGTGTTCTGGCCCTGCGCGGACCTGGCTCCTGCTGAGTCCCCAACCGAACTCTCACACTCACACGACGCGGAAAAACAACGGAGTGGCTCCAAACTTAGAGCAACAGTTACTACAGGGTGATTCAAAAATGACCGGTATATTTGAAACGGCAATAAAAACTAAACGAGCAGCGATAGAAATACACCGTTTGTTGCAATATGCTTGGGACAACAGTACATTTTCAGGCGGACAAACTTTCGAAATTACAGTAGTTACAATTTTCAACAACAGATGGCGCTGCAAGTGATGTGAAAGATATAGAAGACAACGCAGTCTGTGGGTGCGCCATTCTGTACGTCGTCTTTCTGCTGTAAGCGTGTGCTGTTCACAACGTGCAAGTGTGCTGTGGACAACATGGTTTATTCCTTAGAACAGAAGATTTTTCTGGTGTTGGAATTCCACCGCCTAGAACACAGTGTTGTTGCAACGAGACGAAGTTTTCAACGGAGGTTTAATGTAACCAAAGGACCGAAAAGCGATACAATAAAGGTTCTGTTTGAAAAATTTCAACGGACTGGGAACGTGACGGATCAACGTGCTGGAAAGGTAGGGCAACCGCGTACGGCAACCACAGAGGGCAACGCGCAGCTAGTGCAGCAGGTGAACCGACAGCGGCCTCGGGTTTCCGTTCGCCGTGTTGCGGCTGCGGTCCAAATGACGCCAACGTCCACGTATCGTCTCATGCGCCAGAGTTAACACCTCTATCCATACAAAATTCAAACGCGGCAAACCCTCAGCGCCGCTACCATTGCTGCACGAGAGACATTCGCTAACGATATAGTGCACAGGATTGATGACGGCGATATGCATGTGGGCAGCATTTGGTTTACTGACGAAGCTTATTTTTACCTGGATGGCTTCGTCAATAAACAGAACTGGCACATATGGGGAACCGAAAAGCCCCATGTTGCAGTCCCATCGTCCCTGCATCCTCAAAAAGTACTGGTGTGGGCCGCCATTTCATCCAAAGGAATCATTGGCCCATTTTTCAGATCCGAAACGATTACTGCATCACGCTATCTGGACATTCTTCGTGAATTTGTGGCGGTACAAACTGCCTTAGACGACACTGCGAACACCTCGTGGTGCCCGGCCACATCGCACGGCCGACGTCTTTAATTTCCTGAATGAATATTTCGACGATCGTGTGATTGCTTTGGGCTATCCGAAACATACAGGAGGCGGCGTGGATTGGCCTCTCTATTCGCCAGACATGAACCCCTGTGACTTCTTTCTGTGGGGACACTTGAAAGACCAGGTGTACCGCCAGAATCCAGAAACAATTGAGCAGCTGAAGCAGTACATCTCATCTGCATGTGAAGCCATTCCGCCAGACACGTTGTCAAAGGTTTCGGGTAATTTCATTCAGAGACTACGCCATATTATTGCTACGCATGGTGGATATGTGGAAAATATCGTACTATAGAGTTTCCCAGACCGCAGCGCCATCTGTTGTTGACAATTGTAACTACTGTAATTTCGAAAGTTTGTCTGCCTGAAAATGTACTGTTGTCCCAAGCATATTGCAACAAACGGTGTATTTCTATCGCTGCTCGTTTAGTTTTTATTGCCATTTCAAATATACCGGTCATTTTTGAAACACCCTGTACATACCGATAACCGCCGCTGCTGCCACTAGCGGACAGGACACGCTTGCGAAACCGAGTGGCGCCAGTCAACACGAGAAGAGGACAAACAACCGCAGCCATGCCAAGTAAACGATACCATCTGTCCTCCAACAGAGGGCGGAAACCTACAAACAGCACCAACGCGAGCCACAGCACGGCTCAGTATGCGCAGGCGTACTTGGCGACAGATTAATAGAGCTATACGTCCTATCACAAACGAAAACTGGTGCGCATTATCTAGATTTTCTCGTTAATGTATTGCCTACCTTGCTGGAGGCTGTGCCACTGGAGCAACGAATACAAATATGGTTCATGCATGATGGCGCATCAGCACACTTTCGTCACTACCTGCGCTAATGTCTGAAGCAGAGAGTTCAGCATCGCTGAACAGGTAGGAGTGGCCCCACACCTTGTCCCACTCGTTCCCCATACCTCCATCCCCGAGACGTTTGGTTATGGGGATACTTGAAGGAATTTGTCTACACCACGGCAGTCAACAATGTGCAGGCACTACAGGGCCTCTTCAATGGGTACCAGTAGCTACAATAACACTGGGTATACTTCAAAGAATGGGTCATTCCTTACGCTGGAGGGCACAAGAGTCCATTGACATGAATGGACGCCATGTTGAACACCTTCTGTGAACAAGTGTTTATCTCAGAAAGTATGAATTTCCGAACCCATGTTTATTGGAGTTATCTCAGAAAGTATGCCTTTCCGGACCCATGTTTATTGGACTTTTGTCTCTCGTTTCGAGATACTACCACCTCTCAAAGTATTCGACACCGGTTTTTTTTAACATCCCATGTGTGTGTGTGTGTGTGTGTGTGTTTGTGTGTGGTGCCTCACGTCCTAATCAACTGGACCGAATTCAAACAGGAACTACCTCCTGTCACAGTTCGGGATATGTTACATTATAAACAATGAAATTCTTGGAAAACTGGCTCATCATATATAACGTTTAAATTTATTACTTCTGTGCTAAAAAATGTATTCGGAACGTGTTTATAATAAGTTTTTTGTAGCCGAATAGCCATACAAATTCAAAGTACGATGATAATAATAAACGAAATTATAAATTTTACCTATTGTGATTTGCATAGTCACTTATTGAGCGTGTCCTTTTGGTACTGAGTTCTGTATGGTAACGTTCTCATATTTCGTGACAAAATTTACACTCAGACATTGCGTTTGGTTCATGATGTGACGTGTTGTTGCAAATAAGGTGGGGGAAACCATAGACTGCCATTCTGGTGATCACGTGTCTCATCTCGAAGTTTCCTTTTTCCATGTTCCGTGCTGTAAAGTTCTGGAGGTACATCTTCCCCTTTTTCCTTTCCAAAGCTCTGCTGCTGGAGAGCATCATGTTCGTCCGTAGCTCTTCAGTGACGAAGGGTTTCCTCGCCAGCAGGTACACAAGCCTGTATCGTGTTGTTTTGGACAATCCTATTGCTTTCTTTATATAGGTCGCCTTCACTCTTTCTAGTGTCACTAGATTTTCCACTGTAAGACGTGGACCGATAGTTTCAACGCCATACGTCAGTATTTGGAAGATTTCGGCTCTGAATAGTGCCACTGCTGTCTCAAGGCCAAGGGATCTATGTATTGTATTTAATGGTTTCCCATCATTGCTTTCGTTGCTTTTTCTGTTACATGTTCTGTGAAACATTTTGCAGCTGTTTGTACTGTCAGGTACAATCTTGTGTTTTCTCTCCCGTTTGAAGATCTGAGCTGATGCAGATGCTGTTCCTCCATTTCTAAGTACCATCATTTCTGTTTTTGCCACATTTATTTCGAAGCCGTGTCCGACACACCATATCGTTTATTGCTTCTTGTAACTTTGAAATGTCCTCTGAGCCTATTACAATATCGTCTGCATATGCATATGAGATTACACCCACCCTTTGGGGTATTATTACAATTTCTTCCGTTGCAAGGATAAATAACAGAGGAGTCAATGAGTCTCTCTGCAGTTCTCCGTTTGATTGGAGTATCGGCTCCGACAGGGAGAGGTTGTCTGAGATTCTTATTTCTACCCATCGCAGTAATGCGATTATAATTCGTGTCCACATATTGTTTTCTCCAAGGGTTTCCTCTAGCTTTTAGGTCATTAAGTTTCTATAATGTGAGGTCTACGAATATTACTTAAAACTGTCTTCAAGGGCTTCCCACACGCCATTTAGCAGGTGTTCTATTGCAGTCAGAATTGATATTCCCTTCCTGAACCCGATTTGGCTTTTGGGGATGGGTTCGCCAATTGTTCGCTTTATTCTTTCTGCCATTATTTTTGTGAAAACTATGAGAGGTAAGTTTTCTATGGCTATGCATCGATGGATTGCTAGATTCTTTGGTGTCTACTTCCCTTTACATAGCACTCTTACTATTGACTGTCTCCACTATTCTTGAATGACGGCTGGTTCTATACACTTACTGTACAGTTTTGCCCAGATCGGCGTTGGTATTTGAGCAGTGTCTTTTAGATATTCTGAACATATCTCGCTGTGCTGACTGTGTCTCATAGGCCACTAAATGTACCTACACGAATACACCTTTGTACGATGTATAGTTCAAGAGATATGACGTAATAAACACTGAGATACGTGAAAAAATATGGCATCATGTATAAAATGTTAATGCATTTATACTTTACTGATAAAACACTCCTACAGTAGAGTCAAATTAAGGAAATCACTGAGACCTGACAATGCTTTGAACAGCTTTCTATTGTGAAGCGCAAACTTTTGTAGGGAAAAATAATAGACGTCTCTCGAGTTATGAAAATGGATTGTGGCCATACGGACGTTTACAAAATTGCGCTGCACAGGCGCGAAGCAGCTGTATCTATACGTTTGTGCGTAATTCGTATTCCTTTGTGCTACAGTTTCATAATTTCAAAGGTTTTTGACTAATCACCGAAATAAATTTATCGGTATTACACCACAAACACAGTTCATATTTTGTTTTCTTTTCTAACGGAAAACTGGCAAAATTGATGCCCAGGCTATTCCGTGTTTGTCAGGTGGTATAATCCAGTGTACAGCGCACTGACTCACATTATAACACAGCGATAATCATATGGTAATACATGCTGTCTGTATAAAATGTCCAATACGTACTTTTCATCTCAATTCACGCTGTGTCCCTTACTCCATTTCTAATGCTATTTCATAAGTATCCAAAATGTAGCACAGAGATATGAATTCTACGTATCACCAAGACGGTAAAATCCTTACAATAAACGGAATGGCTGAGAGGCTCAGGAAACTTGCACAGGACTCCAGCGAGGCGACTCTCTCTGCATTTGTGATGAGTTGGTGCTTTGTCAGCAACTTCTCGCCGGCCTGTAGCTGCCGTTCTCAATTATGCACTAACTTCGCTCCAAGAAACGGAGTGGAATTTTCAACTCCGTCTTTTTATACCATAACTCCGTTTCATTGTAATGTGGTAGAGCTCCATTCATCTGTTGACTTTGATGCACTACGTATAAGAAGTCGACAGCTACCTATTTACACTAAAATGGAGACAAATGTTATCAGATGAATTTTGCGGAACATAAATAGTTTCACTTACAATCGTTTCCAAAAATTCTCTTCCAGATAATTTCTACATCAGTTATATCAGTCATGTTGTGGACTCTTTAGCTGCGTAAGTAATATTGAGAGCCGGCCGGAGTGGTAGAGTGGTTCTAGGTGCTACAGTCGGGAACCGTGAGATGGCTACATCCCAGGTTCGGGCATGGATGTGTGTGATGTCCTTAGGTTAGTTAGGTTTAAGTAGTTCTAAGTTCTAGGGGACTGGTGACCTCAGAAGTTAAGTCCCATAGTGCTGAGAGCCATTTGAACCTTTTTCTTTTTTAATCTTGAGAAAACAGGTTGAGCGATGAAAATAAAACGTCTAGGGCATGTGAGAATCGTTTGTACATCATACAATATCGATGCCGTTTGAGCTGTTGTCACAAGAGCCCCACATCATTTTATCGGACGTCACGCATCGTCTTTACAGTAGCGTATTTCAAGTGTTCGAAGAACATAAGTACAGAACTTACATCACCATCTACACAAGTTTCAGATCGTCCAGGAGCTGAAACCCAACGACTACCTAATTACAATTCTGTACACGAATGCTTCAAACGATAAACGACCAAAATCTTTGTTAAATGCACAAATGTTAGACGAACCCTGAATCCATCTTAATGGATTTGTTAACAAATAAATATTTTGTTACTGGGCACAAAGGAACCTACTGTGCTACACCAGCCATTTGCTATAAAGTCCTGTGACTATGATTGTATCCGACCGACGGGTCACCTTGCTCTAAAGTTCTGGTACTCAAAAATGTAGACATTTCTTATATCATTGGCAAAGGCTGGTTTCAGAAAGATGCATCAGCTCACACACACAGCACTAATATCGACGGCTGCAATCGGTTAGTTGTTTGGCAACCGTGTAGCTAAAGAAACAGTAACGTTTCGTGGCCTCCGAGATCCACCGTGGTGCCAGCGTGCGATTTATTCTTGTGGGGTAAGCAAACAATACCGCAGTGGAATTGTTACAACAAAAGAACAGAAAATGAAGATCCGCGAAGCAGTGGCCGAAATTCCCGCCATAATGTTCCTTCGAACCCTACGGAGAGTTCATCCGTAAGATGTCACCTTCAAGAAATAAATTTGTTCCATTTATTGTTGAAATTTCATGTTTTTCGCTATTAAATGACAAAATTAAAGTATTTAAGGACTTTGTTTACAACAGCATTGAGTTTTCTTTTCTATTTCGCGTTCAGATCACTATGATTTAAACAAATGTTGGAAAAACCCCTTCTGCCTACCTTATGTTGTCAACACGGGAAATTATGCACTGAATGGGGTTCCACTACAACGACATTATTCGACCACTCATCCACTATCGTGAGATTCAAAACACTGAAGATCTATCTCGTAGCAATCGCTAGTGATCAACAATGCCCAATGACGATGAGTATCAAAAAATTTGTGGCTAGTACGTGAACTCCTAGAATGCTCCGCGTTGCCTTTTTGGTGAGAACTAGGAGGCCCGTGTTGTCCGACATTAGATGCAGTTACTCCCACGCGATCACTTTGGCCTCTAAGCAGTCATTACGAACAACAGTAACGCCCTCACTAAACCTCTCCCGCTCTGCAAAGCCATCTTGGTGCACCTAGGCGTTGAGCAAGGGAACGTTTGACAATGGTAGAAGTGTTTTGAGGAGACCAGGTACAACGAAAGTGTTAAGGTCCCGCGTGTTCAGAAAAATTTGAAATTTGTGGTAAGATTTGGCACCAAACTGCTGAGGTCATCGGTCTCTAAGCTTACACGCTACTTGATTTAACTTTAACTTACGCTAAGGACAACACACACACAAATGCCCGAGGGAGGACTCGAACCTCCGACGGGGAGGAGCCGCGCGAACCGTGACAAGACGCCTCACACCGCACGGCTAGACAGTCCGGCTGCGGCTTCAGAAGAGGATCATTCGTGTTTTGGAGTTCTTTAATCTATCTATTTTGGATTTATCTCGTCACTGTGGAGGTTAGTCTTTGGGGTGTGGACTATCGGGATCGGATCCTTCTACAGTCGATATATTAGAGATGAGTTTGGTAGTACATGAGGACACCGCAGCCACTTGCTGACATTAAACCGACTGATCTCGCTTGGCCCCCCGCTGTGACCGAGCGGTTCTAGGCCCTTCAGTACGGAACCGAGCAGCAGCTACGGTCGCTGGCTCGAATCCTTCCTCGGGCATGGATGTGTGTGATGTACTTAGGTTAGTTAGATTTAGGTAATTCTAAGTCTAGGGAACTGATGACCTCAGATGTTAAGTCCCATATGCTCAGAGTCATTTGAATCATGGTGCGCATACAGTAGATGAGCTAAGGAGGGTAGTAGTCGGATAGTGGGACATCGGCATGTGTCATAAGGGCTCGACCACTTTGCTGACAGAGTGACAGAGAGCATCCAAGTATGTTACGCTCTCCAGTGTCGAGAAACACAGAAATCAGAATTACGCAGCAGCATATTTTTTTTTCACAGATGTGCATAGATGAACAGTTTCGAACATACTGCCTCTGTTTTTGTTTTGTTATTAATTCACTGTGGTATTATTTCACTTTAAAAATACCTAGTCTTCCGTTCTCTGCTTTCATTGTATCTAAGCGCAGACCCGTTTGAAGAAGAGCAGCTGGTGCTAAATTATTTCTGTTTTGGTTTCTGTTTTGTTATTAACTCACAATGGTATAATTTCACTTTAAAAAGGTCTATTCTTCCATTGTCTGCGTTAATTGAATCTAAACGCAGACCCGTTTGACGAAGAGCAGCTGGTGCAAAATTATTTTTTGGCCGTTTAAAAAATTGTTGAGTGTAATAAGTAAGCGATATTGGAATTTAATCGAGTAGCTAAGAAGGAAGCTAAATAACAATGATAGTTCTCATTTTTAGGACTTCAAATTGATCTAAGCGAAAAATAAACGAAGCATTAGCAACATATACACTGAAGCGCCAAAGAAACTGGTATAGGCATGGGATATGTAAACAGGCAGAATACGGCCCTGCGGTCGGCAACGCTTATTTAAGACAACAAGTGTCTGACACAGTTGATAGATCGGATACTGCTGCAAAAATGGCAGCTTATCAAGATATAAGTGAGTTTGAATGTGGTGCTATAGTAGGTGCCCGAACGATGGGGCACAGCTGCTGTGGCGATGAAGTCTGCATTTTCCCTAACGACAATTTCACGAGTCTATTGCGTATGTCAGGTTGTCGGTAAAACATAAAATCTCCGACGTCCCTGCGGCCGCTAAAGATCCTGAAACAACGCAACCGACAACGTCTGAAGAGCATCGTTCAACGTGACAGACGTACAATCCTTCCGCAAACTGCTGCAGATTTCAATGCTGGGCTATCAACAAGTGTCAGCGTCCGAACGATTCAACGAAACATTGTCGATATGGGCTTTCGGAGCCAACGGTCCACCAGTACATCCTTGATGACTGCACGACACAAAGCTTTACGCCTCGCCTGGGCCCGTCAACACCGACATTCGACTGTTGATGACTGGTAACATGTTGCCTGGTCGGACGAGTGTCGTTTCAAATTGTATCGAGCGGACGAACGTGTACGGGTATAGAGACAAGCTTATAAATCCATGGACCATGCATAAGAGCAGCGGACAGTTCAGCCTTGTGGAGGCTCTACAGTGGTGTGTGTGTGTGGGGGGGGGGGGTGCAGTTGGAGTGATGTGGGATACCTGATTTGTCTAGATACGACTCTAACATATGACGCGTACATAAGCTTCCTGTCAGATCACCTGCATCTATTGATGTCCATTGAGCATTCCGACGGACTTGGGTAAATCCAGCAGGACAATGTGACACCCTACACGTCCATAATTGAAACAGAGTTGCCCCAGGAAGACTCTTATGAGTTTAAGCACTTCGGATGGTCACCAAACACCCCAGACATAAACAGTATTGAGCATATCTGGGATGCCTTGCAACGTGCTGTTCAGAAGACATCTCCATCCCCTCGTAGTCTTACGGATTTATGGGTACCCCTGAACTACTGCGGCAACCACAGCTATGAATATTCATCATGAGTATGAATAATAACTTCAGAAGTATTTTGGTCGTTTATAACTGTACCACTACCGGTTTCGTGTCGTTAAAACGGCATCTTCAGGTGACATATGATGAAAACGTTAGAATAGAAATGCTCGGAAACTTTTCTCCCAATATTCGTTGTCCGTCAGATACAAAACACCGTGTTTTGTATTTGACGGTCAACGAATACTGGGAAAAAAGATTCCGAGCTTCTCCGCTCTAATGTTTTAATCGTATGTCACCTGAAGATGTGGGTTTAACGCCACGAAACCGGTAGTGGTACAGTAATAGAGGACCAAAATACAGTTGAATCTGTTATTTGTACCCTCCAGCACTACTTTAGACATTAGTCTAGTCCTTCTACCTGCTCGGGGGGGGGGGGGGGCTGCACGATATTAGTCAGGTGTACCAGTTTCTTTGGCTCTTCAGTGTATGAATTCTGAGGACTTATTTTTGATTGTTTAAACTATATTTAACTCAGCTCTGTTCAGTATATTTTTATATCCCATACCTTGGTGTCAAATTAACTACTCCGGGGGACACAAACGGGCAGAGTTATATCTTCTGTCTGAGCCATGGGACACAACGATACTCATGCAGGTCATGTTCAATGCACTCTGTACTTCCTCGTGCGCTCACTTCTCACCCTTCAAATAATTTACCCAATCATCTCATTTTCTTGCTGTCGAGGAAAGGAAGAGGTCTCTCACAGGAATTCACTCCTCCTACTCTTTTTTATGGACTTGCCTCGGAGTCCTGCAATATACTTTTATCCTGACAGGAACATGCCTTTGCTGCAATGGTTCATTTTTGTAGAGATACTCCCCCATCAAGGCGTACTTTCCTCTTCATTTGTTAATGATGGTGGCTCGTAGTGAGAAACTGGCTTTACACTCTCCGGCGATACTGTGAATTAAGACTGTGTTTGCAAGTTAGTCGACGGACCAGGATATGGAGAAGAAGCATTAAATAACTGTGTTGTGTTCTGGGAATCTGGAATCAGTCTTTCTCTTCCATCTGATGGTGAAAATTCCTTTTCGCCAAACGCATTTGCATTAAGACGGAAAATACCCGACTTTTTAAACTCAAATTTGTCATTTTGCATCGACGCGGTCTTAATGTATACGAGTCCGAACAACTGAGCTGTTTGGTACTGGGTTTCCACTCTTACCGGATGGCTCATAGTCCATGTCTTAATTTCCCGACCGTACAAAACCATTAATGGTCCCATCTCAATTGAAAATGGGAACATATCGATTCAATAATGGATAAGTAATCAAATTATTAGTAATATGAAAACTGGTGGAAAACTATTGTAAAACTATGCGTAATTATTAAGTTGTAGTTATTAGAAGGCGTACACAGATGTAGCGTACCGTTTAAAAGCATATACCTCTTACGTCGTTATATGTAAGGAAGTCAAGGGGTAATAATAGGTAGTTCGCGTTTTACTCTACTGTTTCAGCCGGGTTTTAACCCAACTGTACCTTATCTGTAAAACTCCTTTCGGTAACAAAAAAGTAAAGAATCTTTTAATATGGTATATGTTCACAAAGTCTGTTAAAAGATTTACCCATCATATTACTAGTTTCAGCTCGGAATATGCCGGTGTAAGTATCACACTGAACACAAAATACTACTAAGTAAGACATTCAACCTCAAAAATCCAACACATTGCCGAGGACATAGCTCTTTTTCTCCAAGCAGGTTTGTTTTATTCAAGATTCCAATTCGCTATATTATTCCCCACGCTTTTATCAGCAAAACCCCATTTTTCAATATAATTAAGCTACGTTACTGCCCGCATGGTACTATTCTACTGGTCGACGTTGGAACCAACGCATTGCTTTATAAATAATATTCCCACCATCCGCGTACGCTTCCCGCTGAATTCATCCTTCATTGGGTCAGAGGGATAGCAGGTTAAAGATCCGGGCTGTAGGGTGGATGAGGAAGGAGAGTCCAAGGAAGTTTTGTGAGCATCTCTCGTTGCGCAGACTTGTGTGAGGGCTTGCTTAGTCATGGAGAAGGTGAAGTTCGTTCGCATTTTTGTGACGACGAACACACCTGGTGTCATGATACAAGGATTGGAAAAAATACGTGAACACCGCCAGAAATGTATACTTGAATTTAAATATGGGTGCTTGTCCAACCTGCAAGTTACGCTGTTCTATTTGACCACGGACGCTTCCTGCGCAATGTCCTTTATACCTTGCTAATGCCAGTCGTGGTCAGAAGTGTATTATGCTGGAGCTAAGTGAGCTCGAACGCGGGAAAACTGTTGGTACTGATATGGTCGGTGCTTCCTTAACCAACGTACCGAAGTATTTGTGTTTCAAGGGACACCGTATTGAAGGTTTGTGCCGCATACAGGTAAAACGAGTAAACGTCATCAGCTAAGTCACAACGTGGACGAAAATGTGTGTTGAGTGACAGTGACGGGCGGTCATTGAAGAGGATTGTTACAAAAAATAAGATGACGGCAGCTGTAAAAACCCCAATGGTAGATGTTGCACTCGAGAACCGCCAGCACCGAAACAGCTGGGAGGGAGCTCCATAAGCAGGCAACTGCAGTGTGAGACAGAATTCCAAAACCTCATCAGCTATCCAAATGTCTTTAACAGGAAAACGTGGCGTCGAAGCCACTAAACCTGCACTATCAGATATAGGAAAATGGTCGTTTAGTCTATGTTGTTGTTGTTGTTGTGGTCTTCAGTCCTGAGACTGGTTTGATGCAGCTCTCCATGCTACTCTATCCTGTGCAAGCTTCTTCATCTCCCAGTACCTACTGCAACCTACATCCTTCTGAATCTGCTTAGTGTATTCATCTCTTGGTCTCCCCCTACGATTTTTACCCTCCACGCTGCCCTCCAATACTAAATTCGTGATCCCTTGGTGCCTCAGAACATGTCCTACCAACCGATCCCTTCTTCTGGTCAAGTTGTGCCAAAAACGTCTCTTCTCCCCAATCCTATTCAATACTTCCTCATTGGTTATGTGATCTACCCATCTAATCTTCAGCATTCTTCTGTAGCACCACATTTCGAAAGCTTCTATTCTCCGTTTAGTCTAATGAGTCTTATTTCACACCGTTTTCAAATTCTGGCCGAGTTTATGTGAAGATTTTTATGTGAGGATTTGGGCAGTCATACTGTGATATTCCGTGGGCCCCGTGGTTGCTCTGCAAATTCGCACTACTGCCAAGGGTTATGTGACCACTTTGGCCGATCACGTCCATACCATGGTACAATATTTGTCTCCCAATGGGCACGCCGTCTGCCAGGACGACAGAGTCACTGTTCACACAGCTCGCATCGTTAAGAAGTGGTTTTGTTAGCACGAATATGACCGGTTGTATCTCCCCTGACCATCACTGTCGTCAGATCTCAATATTACTTAGCGTCTGTGGTCTACTTCGGAGAGGATGGTACGTAATTGCTATCAACCTACACCTCCGTTATAGTCCGTCTGTAAACTCAAGAGTGAGCGGCGCTTTTGGTGGGGGAAGTGGCCATTCCCAGATGAACGCTGCCACAGGCCTACAGGGGCACCCAGAATCAGTTTCCCGTTACCTGTCTGGTAGCGTAGATCGGCGTGCAGTGATATACGTCGATTCTGTTCATGGGATCTTGGTTGCCAGTGTCAGTCAGTTAACCTTGTATACTCACTGATCAGTATCCGGACGTGATAGATGTTCGCCCTCCGTTGGAAGAAAATGTGCAGAATACGAAGAAAAGGAGGTATTTGCGGAGTAACGAGCGTTCGATCGTCGCTAATGTTACTGCAGCGTGTGTTAGAGGCGACACAAAAATAACTGTTGATTAATGTTACCAGTCCCAATCAAAGGGCTTCACTTTATGCAAAGACGGCCGAAGAGGCCGTGCGGTTAAAGGCGCTGCAGTCTGGAACCGCAAGACCGCTCCGGTCGCAGGTTCGAATCCTGCTTCGGGCATTGATGTTTGTGATGTCCTTAGGTTAGTTAGGTTTAACTAGTTCTAAGTTCTAGGGGACTAATGACCTCAGCAGTTGAGTCCCATAGTGCTCAGAGCCATTTGAACCATTTGAACCATTATGCAAACGTCAACTTCGCCACAACATGACGCATAAGAAAGTAAAAGCAAAAATAAGCCGCATGCTTTACCGGAACCGCCAAGAAAGAAAACTAATAATTTTGGGAGGAAATCCATCGTTATAGACAGTTGCACAATCACCTTTGATGCATATGAAACAGCAGCATTTGAATGTATTCTGTCACTAAATCTCTATTTCGGTTACTATTCATCTGATTCTATGACATATTGCTTAAAACATGTGAGCAATAGCTATTCTAAATACTGCTGAAATTTGCTTCGAAATATATACAACGATATTGGACTACTAAGTAAACAGCTTGACATACGAGGTGCGTTCAAATATTAATTTTTATTTTTTGCTAACAACTTCATTTGTTAATCTACAGCAATGTTATCCTCTTCAAAATATTCCCTATTGCATGCTATACACTTATACCAGAGCTTTATCCAATTCCCGAAACACTCTATCTATGAGCTGTTTCCTCGGGATAGTTTATAGGTCTCTTAGCTGTACATTTTTAATCTCTTCTGTGCTTGTAAAACCGCTGTCCTTTAAGGCCTGCTTGGAAATGTTTATACCAGTTGTATGTCTTTGGTTTACTCGTAACAGACACATCAAAAGCTATATTTAACATTTCTAAAAATTTCATAGACTTTATTCAATTCTTGTATCAAAATTTAATACTGATTCTCTAATCTATTTTTATACAAAATAAGTAATCCTTGATGCTACCAAAACAAATGTAACATTTTTGACAGCTGACAACAGAGTAAATACCCAATATGCATAATATTTTTCACATAGTTTTAGACATGTTTACGAAGACAGTGAGAAAAAAATAGTGCATATCTGACTAGTACAACACATAAAATTATAAATTTTAGTTACTTTTTAAATACTCTTCGTGTTGCAAGACTTGTTAAGTTTCAATGCAGCCCTTCAAAACAAACTTCTATCTTTTAATAGGAACACAAAGTAAGAACAAGCCTTAAATTATACAGCTTGATTGCTTTATATAGAGTTCTGTTTACGAATAACAACGAAGGAACATACATTCACATGAACAGGCATTCGGTTCTATGTTTGTAGTAGAATACTGGAAATTGGATATTTGTGGGAAGTTCCTATGGGACCAAACTGCTAAGATCATCGGTCCCTCGGCTTACACACTACTTAACTTAAACTAACTTACGCTAAGGACAACACACACACCAACGCCCGAGGGAGAACTCGAACCTCCGACGGGGGGAGCCGAGTGAACTGTGGTAAGGCGCCTCAGACCGCACGGCTACCCGCTCAGCAGTACATTCCTGACTTCCGTTCTTAGACTAATATTATTTACTCTGTAATATTGTGATTGTGTTTCGGAAGAAGCTATCATCTTTGTATCCCTTATGGTCCTAACGCATTTGTCTAAAAATAAATGCAGCAGCCGGGGCGTATCTCTACACAGAGTCGCCACAAATTTAAATCCCGCACCGCGGCAGAGTCGGCACTACGTTGTGAAATACCCTGTAGAAGTGCCTTGTGACGTACCTGGATTGGCAGAGTGGGGACTCACTCGCTCGCTCTTCAGTTGAACGACAGACTGTACCCCAAATTGCCACTATTTTGCAGAAGGAATGGTACAAGATTCCCTTGCAAACCACAGAGTACTTGTATTTCTCCATTCCGAGACGTCTGGAAGCTGTTTGAAATGATATCTGTTTTCCTACACCAAATTAGGAATGGTAATGTGTTGTGTTTGGTTTTTTTTCATATTTTCTTTCACACACTGTGTTTTAGGTACCGAAGGAGATAACACAATTCTACAGCGTCGGCTTCAGACTCAATTTAATAAGTGTTTTGATAGATTTTGATACATTTTATTGATGAAGTTCACACAATTAAACAACATAAGATAGTACTGGTATGCTTCGCAAAACTGCCAAGGTTACGAGACAGTTATTGCTGGACCAGCAGAAAACGCTCAGTCGGTGAATAAAAACCACAAACGTAAGTAAGTACTCAGAAGACACGGAGAAAATGAAGCAACATGTTTTTATTATCTTTCCATGCAGTGTGAATCAATGTAACTAAATCGTATACTGAAGAAGATTCTCTTAGTTGCTATCGAAGCCGGATCAGTGCAATAAAATTTTTGCGACCAGATGGCTGTTTTAACCACTAGTGAAACTTATATACGGGATCTGAACGTGAAAAAGAAACCACTCAATTAAGTGGGAGTAAGAGAGATACTGTCAATGATAAGACATGTGGGTGGAATTTGATAGTGAGTCCGCTGCTCCGTCTGTGAGGCTGTGATGGAACTTATCATTAACTGGCTAAGGCTCACTGCTATTGAAACGAAAATTCAGAAGTTTGATAGGACGCCATCGTTTTCTAATTTCGCATTCACCAGAGAAAATCTAAGATTGAGCACACAAATTATGTAACAAATATACGCTTGCGGAAGCCACAGATTGGCCCCGGAGCCTGCTAATCTGAACATCCACCTTCATCCCTGCCACGTCATGAATCATCCATATAATACACAAATACATATTAATGAATGTTGTAGAAATTTTACATTTTCCTCAAATCAAGTCAAGCATCCCGAGCCAATTTAATCTCTGCCTTGCTCGTAGAGAAGCAAATTTGTACCTATAGTGAAATCCATTCGACTGTACTGTTCAGCATGTTTACCAACAGCTGGCACGTATCCAGTGGTATCACGAATTGTTCCGATGGGCGAATAGCTGATGACACACGAAGTGAAATCGGCTCCGTGTCTTTATTCACATATTCTTCAGAACTGCTACTAGAATGAAGTTTGAACTGTGGCGTGATAGTTTATTACTGAGACGATCTCCATTAGGGCTGTAAACGGAATCAGAATTATTCTTTAGTAATACTAAATATATGAAAATGTGAATTTTGGGGGTTGGCCCGAGGGTGATCCCTCCAAAGTAGCAAATTAAATTACAACATTATATAACGGGTGATTATAATTCAACTTTCCTTATTTAACACGTTTTAACACGGGAACTAAGTACCATAAATAACCAAACTTGGTAGCATTAATGTCAAGAACATTAATACAGAATCAGTTTAATTGAAACATTTTTTTGTGCTGCAACGGTACATCATACCGTTACACACCGGTACCATTATTGCTGCAAAAAGGGGCTCAATATGGCGCCCATCAGTGTCCATAAGAGTCTGAAAACGCAGGCTTACATTCTGCACTGCAGGACGATGCATGTCCGTAGAAATGCTCGCTACCTCTCTTTATATGCTGCGCTTCAGATCAGCACATGTGTGAATGTTCCCCTTGTATGCCCTGACCTTCAGGTAGCCCCACAAACAAAAATCACAGAAAGATCAGATGATGGTGCCAACCAAGCATTTGGAAACGATCGGCTGGCAATTCGATAATATCCCAATGTGTTTCGGAGAATCAGGTGAACTTCATCAGCGATGTGGGATGGGGACCCATCTTGCATGAAACTGTTGAATTAATTGCGTCTCTCTCTCGTAGAGCGTGTATCACATGCTAGCGAAGCATATCACAGTTGCGATGGCCTGTCATATTGCACGTCTTTGGTCCTTGAGCGCTCCCCCGTTCAAAAAAGAAAGGGAAATTGATGAACGTAGCAGTGAAGCCACATCATACGGTGACACGTTCACCATGCAGAGGAACTTTGTGCAGAGTGACTGGAGGTGCAGATTCCCACACTCAGCCATTCTGTGTGTTCACCTCACCCGTCAGAGAAAAATGAGATTCGTCTCTCCATGGGATGGTACAGGGCCAGCTCCCTCAGCCTAATCTTTGCAAGAAAGTGGAAAGCGAGTTCAACATGTCGTTGTGTGTCTTGTTGTGCAAGCTGCTGTACGGTATAGATCTTGTACGGGTATCATTTGAGAATGGTTCGAAGCACCTTCCATACAATGGACCACGGGATGCTCAACTGTCGTTACGCAGCACTGTCACTGCCTGACGATCGGAAATTGCGCGGAGCGCTGTCTGCCGTAGCAAAAGCGATTTCATCAAACACCTGTGGTGTAGCCGGTCGTGGGCCTCTTCCGTGAGCGACGCCCAGTTCTCCAGCTGATTCGAATTTCCTCATCATGCTCCGCACGGCAGGTGGAGAAAGATGAACCATCCACAATCCTTTCAGCCGACGATATTCTCGAAGAGCAGCAGCAGCATTACTGTTGTTTTGATAATAGAGCTTCACTAATAACGCCCTGCTCCTTTCGTCCAACCTCATGTTGACATACCAACAAGTGCGCTGCGACTGGTCAAGTATGTGAGACTATAAATCACGATGACTGATCGCGACACCTGGTGGCCATAGTTGGAACTGGGTGGTGGCGCTGCGACGTATGGACATCATGCACCCCATAGTCTGGACATTAATGCTACCAAGTTTGGTACTCGTATGGTAATTAGTTTCCGTGTTATAAAATGTTAAATAGGTAAAGTTTAATTATAACCACCCTGCAGTATCTGGTCGAAACTATCCGGTCACCTCCATGCAACGCGGAATTATGCACTAAATGTCACAAGAGGCGCACCCACCAGTGTAAAAGGAGGTGGGGACCATTGTGTTCTCAGTAGTGAAGCAATAACGGAAAAATGGGTCTGTTAAGAGACATTGTGACTTCCAACATGAACTAATCACTGGATGTCAACTGAGCAGCAAATCATTCATGGTCATTCCAACTCCTCTAAGGGTGGTCGACAGTTGCTTACTGTGAAGTGGAAAGCTAAAGGAGAAACCACAATCAAGAACAGGGGAGCTCATGTACTGGCAGGCAGTGACCTTCGAGCATTGCAGCGAGAGGTTGTCAAATCTGTACGGATTTGGTTGAAGGAATCACTCGTGAGTTCCCAAGTGCACCAAGCATGTTTACTGTGTCGTCACAACCCTTACATTTCTGCAGCGAATGCTAAGCGGCGCATGAGGTGCTGAAATGAGCAACGCCATCGGTCAAGTGGATGACTAGAAACGAGCCATTTGGAGATATAAATCAAGTTATTCGTTGTGTAATCTGATGTAAGAGTTTGGGTTTGGCGAATCTCTGGACAACATCAGCTTCCATCATGAGTGGTGCCGACAATGGGGTACAAAGAGGTGATGTTTTGGTATGGGGTATTTTCCATGATAACAATGTGCTATCCTTACTGCGCCTGTGAAAACGTTGAATGCGGAATGATCCAAACACATTTTACAGAACTAAATACTACACACAGTACGGAAACAGTTGGGAGACTATTATTATATGATTCTCCACGACAGTCCGCCCTGATGCAAAGCAGCCTCAGTGAGTCAATGGCTTTTGGACAATGACATTTTTTGAAAGAATCCAATGGAACATATTTGGGATGACTTAGAAAGCCTTCTTTGCTCCAGACACCGGCGTCTCCGTTCTCTGATTTCCCCTCTTGAGGAAGAATGGGCTGCCATTCCCAGGCAGACATTCAGACACTCTACTGAAAGTGTCCACAACACGAGACATCATAAAGGAGAGGGGTGGCCACACTACATATTAATGTACGCTAATAGGTGTGCTGGTACTTCTGTTCTGACGTTGTACAGCTGGAGCAATTCCTCACAATGGGTGTACTCCCTGTACCATCTGTTGTTCGTACCTTCTTTCACTTTACGACGACACACATCAGTTACTGCTTCTTCCCTCAATTAAGATGGGAATAAACGTTGTTTCCATAACCACTAATGTGGTGCTAAAGGTTTGTCGCTCCAGAAGACTGTGGCATCATACTTTGCATATCCCTGTGTTTGGAATACATCACGCTAATTTGACATTTGTTGCACGCTACCTTCGTGAAGAAATCTTAATGGCCAGTAGTATAGTTAAGATACAGCTGAAAGGCACACTTAGGGGACGAAGCATACAGCAAAAGACGCCAGCCGAGTGTTGCAGAGGTGTCCTGGCTGCTGCTG
The DNA here is from genome assembly GCF_023864275.1 of Schistocerca cancellata. NCBI lineage: Eukaryota > Metazoa > Arthropoda > Insecta > Orthoptera > Acrididae > Schistocerca > Schistocerca cancellata. Next base: position 249,303 of record NW_026047100.1, read on the forward strand.
GGGTTGTTAGGAGGGCGGCGCCGCCGACTGGGTGGAAAGTGCTCGGCCCTCCGCGCCGTGCCTCACCCGTATAGCCGACCGCTGAGTGGGGAGTTGGGAGCTGCTGGCGAGCGGCGACTAACGAGCGTGGCGCCTGGCACGTGGCAGGGGCTGCGCCGGCAACCAGCGACACAACAGTCGGACGCGACCTGCACTGCCGTGCCGAATGCCGACGGCAAGGCGTCCACAGCCACTGGGATACATAGGGGACGGATCACGTGGTGCATGCGTGGTAGCGGGCAGCGACGTCCTCACAGCCGACCCCTCCACTGCCAGAACATATTGTGTTGTCACTCTGCTTCTGAGGAATACAATGTTGTAAAAGTTGGTGACTGACGTCCAACAAGGAGACCAAAGGCACTCAGATTTTTGCGATTTCTTTCCATTTATGGTACGTGAAGTTCAGAACATAAATAACAAACGTTCCAAGTAACTGGTACAACTTCCTAAAATTCGCAAGAAAGTCGTCTTTCGAGTTTTCCAGACGTCTTTAAGATATGAAAGCAGTGTTTATTATATAAATATAATAATACATATCGAGTATTATGACACTAGAACTATAAAAGTACAAAACCCGCAAATTACCAAGAGTAGGCAAAATTATTGCCATTTCCCTACACGCATCTACTACAATGGATAAACCAGAACTGATGGCCCAATGTTGTTCTCAGTGTTACAGAAAACACGCTCTAATACCTCCGAAAGTCTCTCAACTGTCGAAGGAGTAGTCTTCATAGACTTCATGGCAAGTGTCGATATCAAAGGACAGTTTAGTAATAAACACCTCTTTGAGCTTTTGGCAGGGGTGGACTGATGAGTTTCCTGCACTGAAAATAAGCGTAATTCGTATTATATTACCATTATCAAAATCCTACCTTAGCGAAACAGGTTTTCCTCCAATGGTACAATGGTAGCTTTAAAAATAAAATATACATCTTAGGTAAATATAGAAAAGAGCTCATAGTCTATCTTCCTAATATTCGAAAAACTGTGCTCTGCAATCCAGGCACAAGGGAGTCATCTTTTCTTAATTTAGTATTGTAAGGTTAATTATTATATTCTTTGTACGATATTGTCCCAGCGGTATTTATAATTGCATTTTTTGAGTCATCAGTCTTCTAATTGGTTTGGTGCGACCTGCCACCAATTCCTCTTCTGTGGCAACTTCTTCGGCTCAGAGTAGCAATTGCAACCTATACCCTCAACTATTTGCTGTGTGTATTCCAACCTCCGTTTTCGTCTACACTTTTTACCTTCTACAGCTCCTTCCAGTAGCATGGAAGCTATTTTCTGATGTCTTAACAGATGCCCTGTCATCCTGTTAGTGTTATCCATATATTTTTTTCTTCACCATTTCTCCGGAGAACCTCCTCCTTCCTTACGTCATCAGTCCGCCTAATTTCCAACATTGTTCTGTAACACCATATCACAAATGCCTCGATTCTCTTCCGTTCTGGTCTTCCTACAGTCCATATTTCTATACAATACAATGATATGTTCCAAACGCATTTTCTCAGAACTTTCTTCCACAGATTAAGGAGTATGTTTGATACTAGCAGATTTGTCTTGGTCAGGAAAGGCGCCTTTTGTGTGTGCTAGTTTGATTTTGATGTCATCCCTGCTCCGTCCATTTTAGGTTATTTTGCTGCCTAAGTAGCAGTATTCCGTAGCTTCTTCTTGATCATCAACACTCTCGCTGTTCTCATTTCTGCCGCTTCCCATTACTTTCGGTTCCTTCGATTTACTCTCAACCCATATGCTGTATCCATTAGACAGTTCATTAAGTTCAGCAGATCCTGTATTTCCTCTCCACTTCCACTGAGGACAGCAATGTCATCAGTGAATTTTATCATTCATATCTTTTCATCTTGAATTTTAATTTTACTCTTGAACCTATCTTTATTTCCGTAATTGCTTCTTCGAAGAATAGATTATAAAGTAGGGGCAAGAACTATATCCCTGTCTTACCCCCTTTTTAATCCGATCACTTCGTTCTTCATGTACTATATCAGTGCAAAAGTGAATTTTAATTTTTAATTGTATCATAATGTAATTTGCTTTCCTTTTCTTTCAGTAAATTAGCAGATTTTGGTTTCAATTTTTATTTTTTCTTTACAATGAGCTCACACCCATTATTCAGTGTTATCAAGCGCACCTAAGGCGGAATGCCCCACAGGCTGATAATGGCTCACACCCATTATCCAGTGTTATCAAGCGCCCCTAAGGCGGAAAGCCCAACAGGTTGATAATGGCTGTCCTAAAGTAAGGATGATTTTTTGACACCTTGTGTGGGTGTGTAGTAGACTGCATGCCTGCCACGTGGGGTTTGATTCCATGCTGATGCGAATTTTTAAACACAGGTGCATGATCTATCAGTATTCCAAGGAAGTGAAAAGTACATAATGATGAAAAACAATCGGTACCAGAACAGACCGGAAATCGCTGGACTGGTGGCTTGAGTCGCCTTTCCGTCACTAATTTTTATTTTTTGTTTCGTTCAGTTCGGAGATTTAAGTCATTTAAATATAAAAATTCATCACACTTATGCTCATTATCAAGTATCTAATTATCATATTTGGATAAATGCCCGTCTTCATAATTCTTATGTTATAGGAATTCAGTTAAATTAAGGAAAACGATATTAATTACATTCTTCATCTTTATGTATTACATACTTGTCAGAAATGCGCATCCAACATGCAATTTTATTTTAAATTTTGCGTCAGTTAGGGAATCATACGCATGTTTCCCACACAGAAGGTGAGTATTCTACCACAGAACTACATGTCCTGTTTCAAAATGTCTCCTTTCTTTTGAGTATTAAAGGCGCTCGGAAAACTTCAAAGCCAATATTATAGAGAATTTTTGATAGTTGCTTCTAAGTTGATATTTGAGTTCTGAAGTCCATGTTTCATAAAAACAACAAAACATAATAATTAGATCGCCGTGTGGTCTCCTTGTAAATGCAGATTAGCTAATTAATCGCAGTTTCCAAGTTCCAGGCTTTGCACATCGTACTTGGTAGATAAAGTTTTGATAAGGACCGAATGTCCTGATGTGTATCGTTTGGATATAAAATAAGACCAGATATCAGATCACATTCAAATCTCTCACTTCCTGTACGCAGACAATCTTGAGTCAGCGCACCGACGTCATTCCCCCGTTGTAATTACGACATCGCACACCATTTTCGTTTGAAATACACCGAAGGCTGCCAGAAACTAGGACATACGGTACTAGGAGGGTTGATTGTGGTATTTCTTGAAAGTGCTGCACTTCGGCTTCGAAGAGAACGTACATAGTTACGTAGAACAGAAACCAACGAGTACTCGAAACACTGACCATGACATGGGCTCCTGTAGAACACACAGGTCAGAGCTCAATGTCTCCGCCGTGTGCGTACTGTGAAGCGGGAGATCTGCATTTGATCTGACCCTCAAACTTATGCTATAGGGAAACGATACATTTCCGGACATGGGTTCCTTCTCAGGGCTTTATCTATTAAGTCCCCACTGAGGTATCGATACCACCGCACCGGCGTCACAGCTGGCGACGGATTAGCAATTTTGTCCGTTAGACGACGATAATGGTTGCACGGGATCTGGCGGACCCAATGGTGCGTGCCTACTGAGTCACACCTCCAGTGGCTCCGAACCACGAACGTCCTATGTCACCTATGTCGCCGTGACGTAGGACGGCGGGCAGCAGCCGTTCGGCCTACTTCCATTCGGAGCCATTTCGCCACGTGACGCTACACAGACGCCGTCTAATTGCAGCTTCAACGCCATCGTTCTTGCTATAGTCCAGAGAAGCATCACCTTGTTGTTATTGATGAGCAGGTCTCGGTTTTTTGCTGCATTATTCATAACGAGTCTTCATATTCTTGGAAAAAAATAATCTTCTTTTTTCTGCGTAAACCTGTTCGCTAATCATTTCTTCTCCGGCCGCCAGCTGTGACCAAGCGGTTCTAGGCGCTTGAGTTTGGAACCGCGATGCTGTCATGGTTACAGGTTCGAATCCTGCCTCTAGCAAGGACGTGTGTGATGTCCTTAGGTTAGTTATGTTTAAGTAGTTCTAAGCCTAGGACACTGATGACCTCAGATGTTAAGTCCCATAGTGCTAAGAGCCATTCGAACCATTTTTTTCTTTCTCCTGTGTGGCCTTTCTATAACGACAATTGCCTGGCCACTCTGTAGCCTACCTCTCCCTAACTTTGTGTGACGCGTCGTTCGTTCACAACACACTGTACTACGTCTAGAAACCTGTAAGGCCAGGTGCAAAAATCCTGTAATTATCAGTTTATTGAGTGGTTCGGAGACTATGTTATGAATTTCTGGTCAGTGCAAAATTCTGGTTACCAGTACAAACGAAGAAACAAGTTATGACTCAAAGCTACATATAATACCAAAGATCAATGAGACGGAACAAAATTGGGTTAACGTTTGTAAACCTAACTATTCATTTTGAGATGCCAATACTTGTGTGTGGTCAATACAGTTTGCTCATTCGTATTATGTAAGCAATTTGAAAAGCGAACTTTAGAATCTGCCAATGAAACGCGAACTGAAGCAACATAGTGTGTCAACGCTCTGCTTCCCATCATAGAGAATTGGTTTAGGGGATGATAATGAGACTAATAATGAGATAAAGCTCAGGCGTGGAAAACGAAGTTACTTTAAAAAATAGAAAAGATGTAACAGGTAATTATGTGTATTACCAACTAACGATATAAATAACAACATGGAGGACATAGCTACGAGAACGTACAATGCTGTATATGTGACAATGTGTGTTTGTGCCAATAATTAGAAATTAAGGAAAAAGGAAATGTAAGATCAACGGGAAATGTCCTATAGTTTCAATCGTACGACACTTCCAGTGACAGATATGGCCTCTGATCACCATCTATTAGATATGAACAGTAGATTAAAACTAAAGAAACTACAAAAAGGGGGAATTTAAGGAGGGACTTGGATAAACTGAAAGAAGCAGAAGTTTCAGGGATTTCCACATAGAGTATTAGGGAACGATTGACAAGAGCGATGGAAGGAAGTACAGTAGAAGAAGAATGGGTAGCTTTGGGAGATGAAATATTGAACGCAGCAGAGGACCAAGTAGGTAAAAAGACGAGGGCTAATAGAAATCCTTGAGTAAAAGAAGAGATATTGAATTTAATTGATGAAAGGAGAAAATATAAAAAGGAAGTAAATAAAGCAGGCAAAAAGAATTCAAACGTCTCAAAAATGAGATCGACATGAAGCGCAAAATGGCTAAGCAGGGATGGCTAGAGGACAAATGTAAGAATGTAGAGGCACATATAACTGCCTATAGGAAAATTAGAGACCTTTGGAGAAAAGAGATCCACTTGTATGAGTATCAAGAGCTCGGGTGGATAACCAGTTCTAAGCAAAGAAGGGAAAGCAGAAAGGTGGATGGAGTATATAGACCGTCAATACAAGGGCGATGTATTTGAGGGCAATATTATGGAAATGGAAGAGGGCATAGGTGAAGATGAACTGGGAGATATGATAGTGCGTGAAGAGTTTGACAGAGCACTGAAAGACCTAAGTCGAAACAAGGCCCTAGGAGTAGACAACATTCCATTAGAAAGACTGATAGCGTTGCGAGACAAAACTCTACTATCTGGTGAAGCAAGATGAATGAAGCAGGTGAGATGCCCTCAGACTTCAAAAGGAATATAATAATTCCAATCCCAAAGAAACCAGGCGTTGACGAATGTGAAAATTTTCGAACTGTATATTTAATAAGTGACAGCTGCAAAATACTAACACGAATTCATTACAGAAGAATGGAAAAACTGAAAGAAGCAGACCTCGGGGAAGATTAGTTTGGATTCTGTAGAAATGTTGGAACGCATGAGGCAATACTGACCCTACGACCTATCTTACAAGATGAATTAAGGAAAAGCAAACCTACGTTTCTAGCATTTGTAGACTTAGAGAAAGCTTTTGACAATGGTGACTGGAATACATTATTTCAAATTCTGTAGGTGGCAGGGATCAAATACAGGGAGCGAAAGGCTATTTACAATTTGCATAGAAACCAGATGGCAGTTATAAGAGTCGAGGGGCATGAAAGGGAAGCGGTGGTGGGCAAGGGAGGAACGGTTGTAGTCTATCAACGATGTTATTCAATCCGTATGTTGAACAAGCACTAAAGGAAACAAAAGAAAAGTTCGGAATAGGAATTAAGAACCATGAAGAAGGAACAAAATCTTCGAGGCTTGCCGATGACAACATAATTCTCTCAGACGCAGAAAAGGACCTGGAAGAGCAGCTGAACGGAATGGACAGTGTCTTGAAAGGGTAATATAAGATTAACATCAACAAAAGCAAAACGAGGGTATTGGAATGTAGTCCAATTGAATCCGGTGATACTGAGGGAATTAGGTTAGGAAATGAGACATTTAAAGTAGAAGATGAGTTTTTCTATTTGGAGAGCAAAATAACTAATGATGGTAGAAGTAGAGAGGATATAAAATACAGACTGGAGATGGCAAGGAAAGCATATCTGAAGAAGAGAAATTTGTTAACATCGTGTATAGATTTAAGTGTTAGAAAGTCGTTTTTGAAAGTATTTGTATGGACTGTAGCCCTGCATGGAAGTGAAACATGGACGATAAATAGTTTAGACAAGAAAACAATACAAGCTTTAGAAATGTGGTGCTACAGAAGAATGCTGAAGATTAAATGGATAGATCACGTAAGTAATGAGGAGGTACAGAATAGAAGTGGGGAGAAGAGGAATTTGTGGCACAACTTGACTTGAAGAAGGGATCGGTTTGTAGGGCATGTTCTGAAGCATCAAGCGATTACCAATTTAGTATTGGAAGGCAGCGTGGAGGGTAAAAATCGTAGAGGAAGACCAAGACTAAGCAGATTCAGAAGGTTGCAGTAGGTACTAGGAGATGAAGAAGGTTGCACAGGATAGAATTGAGAGCTGAATGAAACCAGTCTTTAGAGTGAAGACCACAACAACAACAACTACAACAACAACTTCTTCGGGAAAATGATACATGTTTGCAGGATTATCGCTCTCAGATTAATGCTGAGTTAGTTAAAGTATTTTGAAAAACTTGGTGATATCTAAATAATTAGGGGCTAACGTTGTTAACACTGGTTGCCTGCCTGACGGCTTATGAGGCAACAGTGTTTGTATACGGTGTTTCATACAATTATTGAGTGGGTCTAAAAATTGTAATTGGTGTCATAATCTAATTATTATGCACTATAAGCTCATGTTCAAGTTTTAACGCAGCGTAACAAGTACTGCAGTTAGAATGTGTGTGTATGTTGTGAGACAGGGTAACTCACAACGTGCAGATTACCCGGATTATATTTATCCAGTATTTAAAAGTGAGAGCATTTACAGCCTTCCACCGAACTTTACACATAATCCTTTTCTTTTGAATCGCCTGACAAAATGATGAAAGGAAAGAAGTATATCGCTTGCTGCAGTTATGCTGCTCTTGCAGTAAAACCTTAGGAGACACGACATTGTAATTTATTGCTTTTTTGCTACTAAATCCATCCGTAACACAATTTGCAGACAGTATTCACAAGTAGCGCTAAATGTAGCAACAAAATTACATTATTTGTTGTGACGCTACTTTTCCCTATCAGGAGCCTCAACTTGTAATGAGGAAAACTAGCACATTTGATTTTAAGTTCCGCTGGCAGAGCTATAGTGTTGCTGATGTTATATGATGCGAGCCACCAATCTGGTGCATTGGAGCGATGGGCTACCTAACTCATATGTGACTTGAATCAACATCTTTATAAAATAAGACTGCTTCGGCCATGCAGTATCCGCCTTCGAGCAAAGACGACACCATGATGTACTCCAGGCTAGCAATCGACGTGATTTGGGTCACGTAACTAGTAGCTAGCAGCTGGCACCGTTACCTCCTTGTCTATGGGCCACCGTTACCTCCTCGTCCTGATGCTGCCTGAAGATGAACGGGTGTCTCCCAGGTGGATGCTACTGCTGGCTGACATCGACAAACTCCAAGGCACCTTCCTGGCGACCTAGGTCCACAGTCTCCACTCGTGTGCCATCCTCACCTGACTTATTGCAGAACCGCCACCTGCCCTGCATGTCAGCACTCTGCTGTTGCAGTACCCTATCTGTGGGCCACTGAAGCTGCATTCTGTCTCAAGGCCTTGTGTTCAGTGCACGGTGCACCTCATCTCCATGCGGGGTGACTAAGGCTACCTCCATCAGCATTTGACACCGCCTGCCACGCGACCAGTGCTGTGCTGCGTCATCATTTGACGTATTGTCACGGGACACTGCTTAGCCAAGTTACTATGGCTCTCGCCAGACATCGCTTTGTTTTACTGCTGTCAACGAGGACTCCCAAGGTCAGTACGCGCCACTGGGACACCGTCTGCATCATGGAACACCCAGAGCGCGTGCAGGCTCCTCGAGCTTTTCACGGTCGGCCCTGCACTCCGGCTTGACACAGCACAGTGCTAGGTTCAAATGGCTCTGAGCACTATGGGACTTAACATCTGAGGTCATCAGTCTCCTACACTTAGAACTACTTAAACCCAACTAACCTAGGGACACCACACACTTCCACGCCCGAGGCAGGATTCGACCTGCGACCGTAGCAGCAGCGCGGTTCCGGACTGAAGCGCCCAGAACCGCTAGGCCACAGCGGCCGGCAACACAGCACTATTTCAAGCAGTTGTCATGGATGGTGGCCACGCGTGTCAGAGGATGACGTGTTTGCAACAATTGCAACTACTTATAACAATGAGACCGCTCGAGAATCGTAGTTTTGTATTTTCTATACTTACGATTTGTGACGTATGGAAATTAAATTAATTCAGGTGTGAGAAATTCTCACGAAAACGTACTTTTCCTCAGGGTAGCACAGTATACTTCCGAGTTGATCGTTACACCACGACGAAGGACATCGAACAGAATAATCAGTTCACAATCGCAGAAAACCATCACCATGAAAATTCCTGGCAGATTAAAACTGTGTGCCGGACCGAGACTCGAACTCGGGACCTTTGCCTTTCGCGGGCAAACGTCCCGGATTCGAGACTCGGTCCGCCACACAGTTTTAATCTACCAGGAAGTTTCATACCAGCGCACACTCCGCTGCAGAGTGAAATTCTCATTCTGGCACCATCACCATGATTTTACCAGCTGAGATAGCGGCTTTGAACTTTTGATGCGGAGGAGAGGTGGTGTGACGCCATTCCACAGATTGCCTTTGTCTCCGGTATTAAGTATGAGCGAATGATCACCACATGTGGCAATGTTCGACAAAACATTGCTACAATCAGCCTCATGTGCAATCAGTTCAGCGCAGATTGTCCTTCTTTGCTCTCTCTGGTCTTGTGTCAGGCGGCGAGGAGTCCTGAGGACCCACACACCAATGAGTGGCCCAAATGATGGACGAAAGTGTCACGACTACCAAAAGATACGTCCAGTTGAGCAGCGACATGTCTGATTATGATCTGTCGATCACCTCGAATTGGAGTGCCAACACCTTACCACATTGTAGGAGTCACTACTGTGTGCAACAGGTCAACATGAGGGAGGTCGCTCACGTTTGAGCGATCTCGTTGCGATTTGATGACCGGCTGCTGGCCTAACGACTCACAGTGCCTTTGATCGCTGCCAGGTGTCCGTAGACATTCTGCAAGCATTTAATAATATTATCGATGTTTTGGTTTTCCGACAAAACAGGCTCAGAGACAGCTCTCTGTCTGCAACGCACGTACTTACAGACGCCATTCTGAAGGCTACCCAAAGAACGGCCACCTGTCGGAACTTCATGAAACAATAAGAGATGAAACGGGAATATTCCACGATGTCGCACTACATAATCAACATTTTATCAACCAAAACTGGGTGAAAACGTCTTGAACGCCTCTCATATTTCATGAATTTTACATTAAATTGACTTACTCGAACGGACTTACAGAAAGTAAAGAAAAGAAATAGTGATAGAAAAGATATTCGATCCAGCAGTTACTGGTCTCGAGTGTTCCCGATTTCCTTTTATATTTGTGTAAATTACGCTTGATCGAAATGTTCGTATAGCATGCACTTTTCTTTAAAAATAAGCACCAGCTGGGAAGGGAACCTGGCCACCCATGTGGCAGACAAGCATTCTATCAAAGAACCATGGTGCCTGTCAGAAAAAACTTCCTTTCCTGCTTTGATTGACTGAATTTGAATACTGAGCATCACGTGCCATAAACATAAAAAATTACAAAAATCGGATACGCGTGTTGTCTTTTCATAAGAGGCGAATATTGCAGCATAATTTTATAGCGAGGATTTTGTTACTGGTGTCTATCTTGAACTCTATATTTTGCCAAAGAAATAACTGTACTAATAAACTCAGTAATTACATAAGATAGTGCTAATACAGCGAGCAGAATTACAAAAAGGTTTGCTTATGGGCATTTAACATTACGTTGTCATGTTTATAAACTTATACCCACTTCTACTCTACAGTACTTTACATGAATCTTGATATAAACACATGTAGTTACGTAGATTAAAATTTGTTAAAACCGAACTTTGTCGACAATTTTTGACTTTCATCACAGAAAATATACCGCTGCACACATATGTTGAACCGTACACTGAAATAACTTCACTGGAATACCTGTGTAGTCGAGGACATATCTCTTGGGGTATCATTTCATATGAGTTTTGTAAATCCCCGTACAGGGTGAACAGGTCATCAAGCCCAGTGCTGTGTTACAAATGCATCAGGTGTCTGCTCGAGTCAGAGGTACACCCGCAGCCAAGACCGAGAACGGCCTTACGAATAAATCGAAATCAGTCTTCAATGTGAAACGTCTGGAACCTCTTTGAAATGTCATGATGAAATGTGTCATTTAATGAAGAGTATTGGTGTCATGTCTGGTCCACGAATGTCTGCCTCGAGTTCTGCAAAATGTCCCATGTCACTAAGAATAATTTTCGTATGACGGCACCAGTATTGTTCGCCATATCTGTTACCCAATGGTTCTTCCCTTGCAGTAAAAGATTTAATGATATCAGTTAAATGGTGCTGTCGCTCATAAAATATTTTGTCACTGCTCTATTTACCCAACTCGGTTTTTTCCCTGACGGTCGCTTTAAGTTCAGCCAGTATTGAGTCTCGTTTGTCAGAACACAAATGCGTCATATCGTCTCTGTGTCTGGTGTTGTAATGAATATCAAGTGAATGTTCCTCCAGCTCATAAAGGTGCGATGGAGTACTAAACACTTTCCATGGCCTTGAAACTATAGGAAAAGTAACGCAGTTGCCATTCATCGTTGAATGATATGCCTTCCGCACTTTTTATTTGTTGGGAAAACGTGTAGAACCGATGGTATTCCAAATGCAAAAGATGAATCTACTTTAGTTGGTATTGTTAGCAAACTGTGACAAGCCGAATGCTTCGCGCCAGCGGCGTCCGGCTGTAGCGTTTCTCCGGCCGTAGTGGCCGAGCGGTTCTAGGCGCTACAGTCTGGAACCACGTGACCGCTACGGCCGCAGGTTTGAATCCTGCCTCGGGCATGGATGTGTGTTATGTCCTTAGGTTAGTTAGGTTTAAGTAGTTCTAAGGGGACCGATGACCACAGCAGTTAAGTCCTATAGTGCTCAGAGCCATTTTTCTAGCGTTTCCCTGTAGCTCCTCTGCCCTTAGGCCCACACGCCGTTGTGCACAGAGCGCCAGGCAGGAGCGCAGCTGGACCACTAGCTCTCACGGCGGCCTCTTCGGCCAGGATGGGTCTACATTGGTGAAAATTACTCAAAATAAATGGGTAAATGTTACTATTTCCTTCATGATTCCACAATGGCCGATGAACTGATTATCACGGTGTTCCGGTTTCGTTGCTGTTTCCTTTATGATTCCACAACGGCCGACGAATTGGCCATCACGGGGTTGCCGTTCCGAATCCGCTTTGGGTCGGCGATTTTCTCCGCCTGAAGGCTGTATGTTTGTATTGTCCTCATAATTGTATCATCATTCGGGAAACGGTGAGACTGTTCCGTGTAAAGATTGGGTATTTGTACAGGCGCTGATAACAGCGCAGTTGAGAGTCCCACAAACCAGACTCAGTCATCATCATCATCATCACCATCGTCATCTTCAACTGTTTCCTCGCACCTGAGGTCCATTCGACCATCTTGTGACTGCATTTTGACGACTGCATTCACACCAATCTGAAACGTAGTTTAAGGGGTGATCAAAACATTTCCGTTTTAAGATGGTGCGGTCCCGAGTCGGTATACAAATCAGGCAGAATTGCCGTGAGTACTAAGGCAATCGTCCCATCACGCAATGAGTTGTAGAACCCGTTCGGCAAAACACCGTGTTCTGCTGCTTGAAGTAGTCGTAACTGCCTGATGCACATCCTCGTCCAACAGGAATCGTCGACTATCTAAGCCCTGTTTCAAAGGACCGAAGGTGTGATAATCATGGGAAGAGATCATAGTTATATGGTGGGTGCTCGAATATCTCTCACCTGAATTGGCGTAACTGCTGCGTTACCACATTTGTGACATGGAGACACGTGATACGGGGACATGCTTAATCAGTAGTAACACACATGCTTCCCCATACATGCTTCGCCATACGCATTCTTCATCTGATAGGTGTCTATCGGTGTTTGTCCTTCGGTAGCCAATAAAATAATAACAAAATGTTTCCTCATTTTGGGAAAAGACCCACCATGGTTTATTAACGAAATTCGGAAGATGCTGTGGAAGCAGTGGCTGTTGCACTACCGGTTCAAAATACAATGAATAAATGGCAACAAGCAAACGTTAGTAGAGAGTTGTGCATCTTTAAAAGATCTGTGCACGAAGTATACAACAACTACAACCGTCATACCTTAGGAAAAGATCTGGCAGAGAACCCGACAAACTTCTGGTCCTATGTAAAATTACTAAGCGGATCTAAGGCTTTCATTCAGTCCCTTGTTGACCACTCTGGTGTGGCAGTTGAAGACCGCAAAACGAAGGACGAAGTTTTAAATTTTGCGGTCAAGAAATCGTACAGGCAGGAGAATCATACAGACAAACCGTCATTTAACCATCGAACAGACTGCCGTATCGTGTAATAAGCATCCCTGGTGTCGAGAAACAACTGAAAGATTTGAAAGCGTGTGAGTCACCAGGTCCAGATGGAATGGCAATTCGTTTTTAGAAAGGGTACTCTACAGCACTGGCCCCTTACCTAGTTTGCATTTATCGCGAATCTCTCGCCCAGCACAAAATCGCAAGCGACTGGAATGAACCACAGGTGACTGGTGCAAAATTACAGATCTATATCGCTATTTTCGGTTTGCTCCAGAATCCTTCAACATATTCCCAGTCCGAATGTAATAAATTTTCTTGAGGCTGAGAAGCTCATATCCATGCTCAAAAACATGGTTTTAGAAAGCATCGCTCGCACGAAAATCCGAACTATGGATGAAAGGCAACAGGCAGATTGCATATTTCTATATTTCTGTAAAACATCCCACACGTTGCCACATCGCAGGCGTGTGGAGTAAGTTCACAGATATGTGAGTGGCTCAAAGACTTCTTAAGTAATAGAACCCGATACATTTTTCTTGGCGTCGTGTGTTCATCAGAGACAAGGGTACCGACAGTTGTACCACAAGGGAGTGCCGTACAACCGCTTTTGTTCTCTATATACGTAAATGGTTTGGCGAACGGACGGCCAGCAATCTGTGGTAGTTTGCTGATAATTCTGTGGCGTACGGATAGGTGTCGAAGTTGTGTGACGACTTAGAGCGAATTTATATTTGGTGTGATGAATGGCAGGTACCTCTAAATGTGGAAAAATGTAAGTTAACGCAGATGAGTAGGAAGATCAGACTTATAATGTTCTGATACAGTATTGTTAGTGTCCTGCTTGACACAGTCAAGTCGTTTAAATAACTGGGCATAACGTTGCAAAGCAATATGAAATGGAAGGAGTATGTCAGAACTGTGGGAGGGAAGGTAAATGGTCGACTTCAGCTTATTGGGAGAATTGTAGGAAAGAGTCGTTCACCTGCAAAGGAGACCGCATGTGGAAACTGGTGTGACCTACTCTTGAGTACTGCTCAAGTGTTTGGGATCTCGACAAGGTTGGATTGATGGAAGACATCGAAGCAGTTCAGTGCGGGCTGCTAAATTCGTTACCGGTAGGTACGGACAACACATAAGTTACGCAGATGCTTCAGGAATTTAAATAGGGGTCCTTGGAGGGAAGATGACGCTCAGATCGAGAAACACAATTGAGAAAATTTAGAGAACCGGCCATTGAAGCTGACTGTCGAACTATTCTACGGCCACCAACATATACTGCGCGTAAGGACGACGAAGATAAGATTCGAAAAATTTGGGCTCATACGGAGGCCTATAGAGAATCGTTTTGCGAGAACCGAGTGTGTTTGCGAGAGAAACAGGAAAGGGAATGACAAGTAGCGGTACACGGTACACTCCGTCAACCACCGTGCACTGGCTTGCGAAGTATCTATGTAGATGTAGGTGCAGGTATACCACGCACACGTCTGAAAGATAATCCTGCGTCTGAGTCGTACTATGATTTGTGTGACTGCAGCAACGCCCCCAAACGGAAATTTTTTGATCGATCCTTACAATACAGATGTGACGTCATTAAAATTGAACGAGTCATAGCTTTCACTTAAAAAGGAGGGCAAATTAGCCGAACTATTCTCATTCACGAGAGCATATAGCGACATCAAACAAACTTTTAACATAATTTTAAATATAATCTATCTTTTTCTCCTCACTCAGTATCAAATACACTCCTGGAAATGGAAAAAAGAACACATTGACACCGGTGTGTCAGACCCACCATACTTGCTCCGGACACTGCGAGAGGGCTCTACAAGCAATGATCACACGCACGGCACAGCGGACACACCAGGAACCGCGGTGTTGGCCGTCGAATGGCGCTAGCTGCGCAGCATTTGTGCACCGCCGCCGTCAGTGTCAGCCAGTTTGCCGTGGCATACGCAGCTCCATCGCAGTCTTTAACACTGGTAGCATGCCGCGACAGCGTGGACGTGAACCGTATGTGCAGTTGACGGACTTTGAGCGAGGGCGTATAGTGGGCATGCGGGAGGCCGGGTGGACGTACCGCCGAATTGCTCAACACGTGGGGCGTGAGGTCTCCACAGTACATCGATGTTGTCGCCAGTGGTCGGCGGAAGGTGCACGTGCCCGTCGACCTGGGACCGGACCGCAGCGACGCACGGATGCACGCCAAGACCGTAGGATCCTACGCAGTGCCGTAGGGGACCGCACCGCCACTTCCCAGCAAATTAGGGACACTGTTGCTCCTGGGGTATCGGCGAGGACCATTCGCAACCGTCTCCATGAAGCTGGGCTACGGTCCCGCACACCGTTAGGCCGTCTTCCGCTCACGCCCCAACATCGTGCAGCCCGCCTCCAGTGGTGTCGCGACAGACGTGAATGGAGGGACGAATGGAGACGTGTCGTCTTCAGCGATGAGAGTCGCTTCTGCCTTGGTGCCAATGATGGTCGTATGCGTGGTTGGCGCCGTGCAGGTGAGCGCCACAATCAGGACTGCATACGACCGAGGCACACAGGTCCAACACCCGGCATCATGGTGTGGGGAGCGATCTCTTACACTGGCCGTACACCACTGGTGATCGTCGAGGGGACACTGAATAGTGCACGGTACATCCAAACCGTCATCGAACCCATCGTTCTACCATTCCTAGACCGGCAAGGGAACTTGCTGTTCCAACAGGACAATGCACGTCCGCATGTATCCCGTGCCACCCAACGTGCTCTAGAAGGTGTAAGTCAACTACCCTGGCCAGCAAGATCTCCGGATCTGTCCCCCATTGAGCATGTTTGGGACTGGATGAAGCGTCGTCTCACGCGGTCTGCACGTCCAGCACGAACGCTGGTCCAACTGAGGCGCCAGGTGGAAATGGCATGGCAAGCCGTTCCACAGGACTACATCCAGCAACTCTACGATCGTCTCCATGGGAGAATAGCAGCCTGCATTGCTGCGAAAGGTGGATATACACTGTACTAGTGCCGACATTGTGCATGCTCTGTTGCCTGTGTCTATGTGCCTGTGGTTCAGTCACTGTGATCATGTGATGTATCTGACCCCAGGAATGTGTCAATAAAGTTTCCCCTTCCTGGGACAATGAATTCACGGTGTTCTTATTTCAATTTCCAGGAGTGTACATAGCAAAATCGGATTGGATCGGAAGAGAATCTCTCTGGTTCCGAGCGGCTAAGAGAAGCGGTATAGGCTGCCAGTCCTGCTTGCAAGATGAAAGCAGAGCTGACTATTTTCAGAATAGTCGACATTACCAATTGCGGACCTCTGGTACATAGCCGAGTGGAGGGTCTTAATCAGAGCTCATACGGTTCTGCAACCGTGTAGGCTGCAGATTCCTCGGCTTTTCGGCACAATGGCCCAGCCACAGAGTGGTTGGGTTTTGGGTTCTGCTGAACAGGTCAGGTGTCCATTATATGCAGCAGGCGGCTACATGGGTAGCAGAGATAGTGTGGCGTGGACTGGGCAGTTTTTTAGGTTAGAGAGTCTCGGGAAAACACTAAAAGCGTTTCAGTCAGAAAGAATGCAGGCCGAACACAGGAAAAACGTAGATACAGGAACCATCGATATAACAGTCGTAAATTGTCGTGGTTGTGTTCGGAAAGTACCAAAGCTGCAAGCGCTAATAGAAAGCCCTGATGCGCAAATTATTATAGGCACTGAAAGCTAGCTACAGCCGGAGGTAAGTTCAGCCGAAATTTTTACGAAGAACGTAACAGTGTTCCTAAAGGATAGGCTACACACAGTTGGCGGTGGCGTATTTGTTGCTGTTAGAAGTAGTTTATCTAGTCGCGGAATTGATCTTTTGTGTTTGTTATCATGGGAAGAGGTCATTGTAGGCCACCGGAATAAAATAATAATTGGATCCTTTTACTAACCTCCCAATTCAGATGGTAGAATTGCTAAAGGTTCAAAGATAACTTGAATTTGATTTGAAACACAGACCCGACTCATACAATTATAGTCTGTGGTGATTTTAACTTACCCTCGATATGTTAGAGAAAATACATGTTTCATTACAGAGGTACGCTTAAAACATCATCCGAAATTATGCTAAAAGCATTCTCTGAAAATTATTTCGAGCAGTTAGTCCATGAGCCCGAGCGAATAGTAAACGGTTGTGAAAACACACTTGACCTCTTAGCAACAAACAATCCTGAATTAATACCGAGCAGCAAAGCGGATACAGGGATTAGTGAACACAAGACTTGTTTTAGCGAGATTGAGTGCTGTAACCACCAAATCCTCGAAAAATAAGCGAAAAATATACCTATTCAAAAAGGCAGATAAAAATTCATGTGACACTATCCTGAGAGAAGATCTCCACTCCTTCCAAATTAATAATGTAAGTGTAGACTAGATGTAAAATGAAATGATCGAATGGCACTGCTGGCCGGGAGATCGCCACCGAGGACGTTCGGCCGCAGACTGCGGGTCTTATTGCAGTCGACGCCACATTTGGTGACTCACATGCCGGTGATTAGGATGAAATGATGACGAGGAAAACACAACACCCAGTCCGCGAGCGGAGAAATTCTCCAACCCGGCCGCGAATTGCACCCGTGCCCGCTGCATTGGAGGCAGGCAAGTTACCACTTTTTTTTTTTTTAATCTCACTATTTTCGTAATTGATCTTTCTATTTGATCGGGGCGGACGTTCTATGACACTTGTAGAAGTTCATCGTTAATACATTAACTCAGTTTTTTTTTTTATTACAGACGGCAGCTAACCCTCTGATCGAACAGGCTGAGCTACCGTACCGGCATCCAGCTAAGCACGGGACAGACTGGATGTGGCTTGAAATCCAGAACGTAGTATCGGAAGTAATTGAGAGATTTTCACCGAATAAATTACGACGGAGCTGACTCTCCTTGGTACACAATACGGGTCAGAATGGTTTTGCAGAATCAACCAGACAAACATGCCAAATTTAAACAGACGCAAAATCCCCAAGACTCACGATCTTTTACAGAAGCTCGAAATTTAGTGCAGACATGAATGCGAGATGCTTATAATAGTTTCCACAACTAACATTGTCTCGACACCTGGCAGAAAATCCACAGCGATTCTGGTCGTATGTGATATATGATAGCTGCAAGACACAATCAGTGTCTTTCTACGCGCGATAGCAATGGAAATACTATAGAAGACAGTGCTGGCAAAGGAGAGTTACTAAACACAGCCTTCCTAAATTCCTTTGCAAAAGAAGATGAAGTAAGTATTCCAGAATTCGAATCAAGAACATGTGAAAATGTGACTAGCGTAGAAGCAGATTTACTCGGAGTAGTGAAGCAACCTAAAGTACTTAAAGAAAGCAAGTCTTCTGGTCCATACCGTATACCAATTAGGTTCCTTTAGGAGTATGCTGGTGCAATAGCTCCATACTTAACAATCATATACAGCCGTTCGCTCGACGAAAGATCCGTACCTAAAAAGACTGGAAAGTTGCACAGGTCACACCAGTATTCAAGAAAGGTAGCAGGAGTAATCCACTAAATTAAAGGCTCATATCATTCACGTCGATACGCTGCAGGACATTGGAACATATATTGTGTTCGAACATTGTGAATTACCTCGAAGGAAACGGTCTATTGACACACAATGAACACGGATTTAGAATACAACGATCTTGTGAAACACACTAGCTCTTTACTCGCATGAAGTGGTGAGTGGTATTGACAAAGGATTTCAAATTGATTCCGTATTTCTGGATTTCCGGGAGGCTTTTAACATTGTCCCACACAAGCAATGCGTAGTGATATTGCGTGCTTATGGAATATTGTCTCAGTTACGTGACTGGGTTCGTGATTTCCTGTCAGAGAGGTCACAGTTCGTACTAATTGATGGAAAGTTATCGCGTAAAGCAGAAGTGATTTCTGGTGTTCCCCAAGGTAGTGTTTTAGGCCCTTTGCTGTTCCTTATCCATATAAACGATTTGGCGGACAACGTGAGAAGCCGTCCTAGGTTGTTCGCAGATGACGCTGTTGTTTATCGACTAATGAAGTCATTAGAAAATCAAGACAAATTGCAAAACGATTTGGAAGAGATATCTGTACGGTGCGAAAATTGGCAATTGACCCTGAACAACCAAATATGTGAGGTTATCGACATGTGTGCTAAAATTAACCCGTTAATTTTCGGTTACACGATAAATTAGTCAAACCCAAAAGCCGTAAATTCAACTAAATATCTAGGAATTACAATTACGAAAAACTTAAATTGGAAGGAGCACACTGAAAATGTTGTGCAGAAAGGAAAGAAAAGATTGCGTTTTATTGGCAGGACACTTAGGAAATGTAAGAGATAAGATAACTGAGGAGACTTCCTACATTACCCTTGTCCGTCCTCTTTTAGAATACTACTGCACGGTGTGGGATCCTTGGCCTACCAGATAGGATTGACGGAGTACATCGAAAAATTTCAAAGAAGTTGAGCAGATTTTGTATTATCGCGGAATAGGGGAGAGAGTATCTGTGAATTGCGGAGGAATCTTTTCACGAAATTCCAATCACCAACTGTCTCCTCAGAATGTGAAAATACTTTGTTCACTCCGACCTACACAGGGAGTAATGTTCACCATGCTAAAATAAGGGAAATCAGAGCTCGTACGGAAAGATGTACGTGTTCATTCTTTTCACGCGCTATACGAGATTGGAATAATAGAGAATTGTGAAGCTGGTTCGATGAACTCTGTGAACTTCAATGTGATTTGCTGAATATCCATGTAGATGTAGATGGGGATCTAGAAAGTAACTACATCATAGGAAACCGACAATATCTGGTCACAAATGCACAAAGTTGAAAGTAAATTGCAGCAGTGCCTGACGCAGTCAAGTGTTGTTGTTCGTGAATTTTAAAACATCAGGCACTCTACATTTTTCAGTAAACCAAAAAATAATCACTAGGGTGTTTGATTCTTCTTACTACCAACAATATTTATACTTTGTATGTGGTTTCTTGAAGACAGCCATGTACCACACTCATTCAGTTCTTTTGTGTTCATTGCTCTCACAGTCGAAAGTCTACTGTCACCCGTGTAACACATAGCGAGTGGGTTCTGAATTCTTAAGAGTTCTTCCGATAATAATAGCCACTAACGCCATACCATGCGTTAAAACAGTACCAGTCCTGTGTACGAAAATCTGTTTTTAGTGAGTTGCCTTTGCAAGGTACGAGAAGGCGATGCACTACCTGTCAAATTTCATTACCTGAAAATATTCCTGTAACTGGCCTTGAGAACTGGGCCAGTCTTCCGAATATGAAAAAATAGTTAGAATTTACTACTGATGGCTAGTGAGTACTACCACTGCAGAGACAGTAAAAGAAGTAAATAGAAGAGTAAAGCCAGCATTGAGTACTGTTGGCAAAATGAAGAAATTTAGAAAATGAAATTTTTAAAATGTATGAGATGGAATGTGAAGAAAGTACTCGTATTAACAGTTCTGACTCACGGCAGTGAGACTTGATATTTTCGCACGTAAACGATTCCAAATTTGAGGGCTGTTCATCGACTAGTGGGGAGACGCATTTTGCAAACAACTGGGAGTGACAGGAAAACAGTTAAGTAGAATAGGAAACAGATTAAAATTGGAAACGTATGACTGTGATGGAAATAGTGGAGGTGTGCTGCATAGTACCCAGGAAATTGATGGCAGATGCCCAAAGCAAGTTCATTTCTAGATTTTAAAATGTAACAAACGACAGAGAAGACAAACTTACGGATGGTAAAAGTATGACATTAGAAGCTATGCCCGAACAGCGCTGGAGATCGAATGGAAATATATGTTGGAGGCTGTTATCAAATAACTGATGATGATATGTTATGCAGTATAGTGTGCCGAAATTTCGATAATAGAAATTTCTAAGCTCAATGGTTTTTGCCGATGACTATGTAGTAATACAGGACAGTGACGAAAAATAACACATATCGGTACACATTTTGAACAATACACGCTTAATTTAAAATCTAAAAGTTTTAACAAGAGAAACAAAGACAATGACCCTTTTAGAGAAGTGCCCTATAAGGACTAAGATAATGAAATTAATACCTACCAACATGTAAGTGTTACGGAACTTCGACGATAAAACTAGAAGAGAAAACAAAATAAAATTTTATGAAGTCATGGGAGTACACAAAATACTATAATGAGCAGGGCGTTAGACGTTAAGATCAAAAGACCTATGGCAACTTGAAACATCCAAGTGAAAGGCTGTACAAGTAAAGCTAGAATAAGTAATGAAGAAACAAGGAAAGAAGTGGGACTACAGCCAGTAACAGAAAAAGTGATTTAACGAAAGCAGTTCTGGAAAGAGCTTATATAATGCGTATGGCACGTCAGAAAACCCATCGAGAAGTAATGGAATACTATCCTATAGGATGTATGGACGTGGGAAGGCCGAAAAAGAAATGGCGATCATGGAACAAGTCATAAATCCTGATCCCGTGTTGGTGGAAGGAGAAGAAGAATTAGTTGAAGTCGTCACTGAATCTTCATGGAACACACTCAGTTTTGACCCCTCAAAAATTCCCATTTTACCCCCTCCCCTCCCAGGGGGCAATAACCTCCGGCTGGGAACCACTGTTCTATGAGCACGTATGCGGTGCGGTGAGGACAGAAGGTCAGCAGTGACGTCAACGTTCACAGCGCATCTGCGCGTCATACCTATCATGTAATGTAGTTACCGCGGGCGGGACGGCGGCGTGATAGGTCCGGGATTGCTTGCTGCGATTTCGCTTTCGATACCGCTCTAAACAGACTAGTAGCACTTGGTAGGTAGTACGTCTCTATAAAACTAGGAAGACTCATATCCTATAACTAAAGGAAGCTGACTTGTACGGGACAATGATTAAAGCCAATAAGAATGAATATGTGGATTTCTGTTCTATGCATCACCGATTTCTGCCTGTGCCACTGTTGAATACGGAATCTGCGAAGGAGCTACGAATTTCAAGACATGTCGAGGACGAGAATGGTTTTCGTCCGAAGACAGTAGAAAGTTCACAGGGTGTCCTATCTATCTTCACCCTGCCTAATAATATTTTGTCCAGAATAAAAGTACGAAATCTATGAAACAATTGTTGTAAGGTTACATCGACTAGCATCATTGCTATCGATAGTGCAGTGACGCTAAGTAGTCTCTGTTGGGCTGTCTAACATGACGCAACCGCGAAAATCTTTGGTCGCAAACATATTGTAAAAATTGTGACAAAAGTATAATCATCGATGTGCAATCGTTTGTGCGCACCACGTGGAGGCAGCAGTAGTACGCGAAATTAGCGAATTGAGTCAAAACGCGAGAAATACTTTCTGATGTTTCCGCACATCTCCCGCGTCACGCTACGTCAGAACTGGATTAACTACACTGCCACGAAAAGCGCCTTTGTGACTTGCAGTGAATGATTAAGAATGTGCCCTTAAGAATAACATGTTTACAATATGAACAGTGCAGCACTTGTAATGTGCACGAACGTTAATAATAAAGTTCTGCCAGATTCGTGTGACGTCACTCGGTGGAGAAGCACCCTCCCCCCATCCCCCCGCCACAGTTCCCCTGTGTACTGATTTGATCGTTGCAACGTTGCAGACACGTTTCAGCCTCGTTGCAGTGCACTACTACGAGGGAAGAAGTGAACGTGGTCTGAACAGTGCAAGGTGAGTAGGAATTAAGTAGGTATACGTTAAATCCCCTCGCCCAAACCGAAGATACGTCGCTTGTGTGGCGACTACGCTTTAGGTCTTTTACTTTTCGGATCAGAGGTGGCCAATACAGCGACTATGAAATCAGACTTCAGTGCTTGTGACGTCATTAATAATGTGTGTGTGTTTCTGATTGACAAAAAACTTGAGGTGCCCAGTAATTCCAGTTGAAACAACAGCATGGTGGGTGCATCCAAGGAACTTGTGGTCAAAGATGTGGCAATAGGTCAGTACCAGCTTCCCACAGTACTATACGCACAAGTGATGATCGGAGCCATTGGCAGTGAGCGATACTGTAGTGCCACAGAAGAGCCGACGTCAACACAATGAAGCATCTTGAGTCGTATGATCACTCCACCACTGACGGACGCTGGAGTATCACATCATAGCAGTTCAACTTCGGCAGCGCAGCAATAGAGCAGATATCAAGAAAACGGAGTATCCGTCTCCATCCAGTCCCCACTCCACGGAACGGCCGCGGAGCTGACGTCACTCATCAACACAAAGCCGGCGCACACTACGGGTTGCAGATGTAAGTGCCGTGGAATTCGCGGAACAAAATTAGCGACAGTATCGCACATTGTTTTGAATTAACACTGATAAGGCCATCAATAAATCATTGTGTCACATTACCTAACGAAACTAATTGACAGCTGTGATTACTCCAAAACAAAGCCAACTTGGCAAATATTTAGCACATCTGAGCAGCTAAAGTATTGAAGATTGCTGCAACCACTCACTGCAGTGCGTTAGTGAACTGAAGGTTTGGCGTTGAGTTCCGGCTTGGAAGAGTGAAGCGATGTTGATTTGTACACTGAAGCACCAAATAAACTGGTTTAGGTATGCGTATTAAAATACAGAGATATGTTAACAGACAGAATACGGGGCTGCGGTCGACAATCACAATATAAGATAATTGTATTGCGCAGTTGTTGCATCGTTTACTGTGATACAATGGCAGGTTATCAAGATTTAAATTAGTTTTAACGTGGTGTTACACTCGGCCCACAAGCAATAGGACACAGCATCTCCGAGGTAGCGATGAAGTGGGGATTTTCCCGTACGATCATTTCAAGAGTGTACCATGTATATGAGGAATGCAGTAAAACATCAAATCTCCTTGATCGCTGCGGCCGGAAAAACATCCTACGAGATCGAAGTCGACGGCCCACTCGTGTACCCTTGATGACTGCACGACACGACGCTTTAAGCCTCGCCTGGGCTCGTCAACGCCGTCATTGGACTGTTGAAGACTGGAAAAGTGTTGCCTGGTCGGACGGGTCTCGTTTCAGATTGTATCGAGCGGATGGATAGTTATGGGTATGGAGACAATCTTATGAATCCGAGGAACCTGCATCTAGCCAGGAGACTTTTCAAGCTCGTGGAAGCTCTGTAATGATGTGGGGCGTGTCCAGTTGGAGTGATGCAGTATCCCTGATTCATCTAGACACGACTCTGACGGGTGACACGTACGTAAGCATTCGTCTAATCGCCCGTATCCATTCATGTCCATTGTGCATTTCAATGGACTTGGCAATTCTAGCAGGATAATGCGATGCCCCACACTTCCATAATTTCTACAGAGTTGATCCAGAATGTCTCTTCTGAGTTTAAACACTTTCGCTGACTATCAAACACCCCTGCTCTGATCATTATTGAGTATAGCTGGGATGCCTTGAAACGTACTGTTCAGAAGAGATCTCCACCCCCTCGTACTCTTACGGGTTTATGGATAGATGCAGGATTCATGGTGTCAGTTCCCTCCAGCACTACTGCAGGCATTAGTCGAATCAATGCCACGTCGTATTGCGGCAATTCAGCGTGCTCGCGGGGACCTTACACTATATTAAGCAGGTGTATAAATGTCTTTGGTTCTTCGGTGTGCAAATGTTGTTCAGTGAGGGATAGTTTCTGTAACGGTAATTAGTGTGAAGTATAGAAATAAGTAATCCAGTAATACCAACTACCGATGTGAATACAGTTTTGGACACTGTAGCAAGGTTACTTAACTGTGAAACTGAGGCGACAGGTCTAAGGAGAGTAAAGACCGAAATGGTGGACGATGAGGCTCTAAGTGATCCCAGCTCAGTGACATATCTTAAGCAGGAGGTTGAGGAAGTAGATATGATGGGTGAAAAGGCGGAATTAGTAGACGATGTGGGTGTAAAGCACTCCAATTTTGAGGAGATGTCTAATCATGTAACTTAGATGGTTCTCAGGAAGGTGTCACATGATGACAGTGTGAATAATACTTCCATGGTCAGTGACGTGGGAAGATCAGGTATGTGTATTACCACAGCCTGTGCTGTTATTGAACAAGAAGGACATACATGAGTGATCAAGACTGAACTTTAGTCAAAAGAAAGAATCAGAACCTAGAACGGTCCGTTATGATAAAACAGCTTTTGAAGACAACACTGATCAGAAGTACAAAATATTAGAAGGAATTCTGAAGATATCTGAAGAAAATATAAAAGGAGATATGAAATAAATTAAGATTGTCATTAGAGACGAGATAAAACATAGTAATAGAGCTCAAAAATATTTCATGGATCAGTTTGATGTTAGGCTCCAGAGCCGGCCTGAGTGGTCGAACGCTTCTCGGCACAACTGTCAGGAACGACGCGACGGCTACGGTCACAGGTTCGAATCCTGCCTGGGGCATGGATGTGTTTGATGCCCCTAGGTTAGTTAGGTTTAAGTAGTTATACTTTCTAGGGGATTGAAGACCTCTGAAGTTAAGTCCCCTAGTGCTCAGAGCCATAGGCTCCAGAAACAAGATCAAAGGCGGAATAAAGTGACAGAAGAACATAAGCATGAGATCCAGAAAGCAGAAGGAGGTTGCAAAAAGGTGGTGGATGTAGTTTAGTCAAATATTAATCAGCAAGGACAAGAATGCTATCGACACCATAAGGAGGCAACTAAACACATAAACGATGTAAGGACGGGCGTGAGCGGACAAACTGAGTCTAATGCAAAACAATTAAAGAAGCTAAGTGAAGATGTTTTGAATATTGAATCAGAACAGAAATAATGTATGGATCGTGTGGATGTTGCATCTTCTAATGTGGGAACAGTGGTGCAAGAAGTAGGACAACAGATAGAAAACAAGACTAATTCGTTGTTCCCTGAGAACCAGGTTCGCATGAGAGCTTCTGTAATGTTTGGAAGGTAGGAGACGAGATACTGGCAGAAGTAAAGCTGTGAGTACCGGACGTGAGTCGTACTTCGGTAGCACAGATGGTAGAGCACTTGCCCGCGAAAGGCAAAGGTCCCGAGTTCGAGTCTCGGTCGGGCACACAGTTTTAATCTGCCAGGAAGTTTCATATCAGTGCACACTCCGCTGCAGAGTGAAAATCTCATTCTGGAAACCTCCCTCAGGCTGTGGCTAAGCCATGTCTCCGAAATATCCTTTATTTCAGGAGTGCTAGTTCTGCAAGGTTCCCAGGAGAGCTTCTGTAAAATTTGGAAGGTAGGATACGAGATACTGGCAGAAGTAAAGCTGTGAGTACCGGACGTGAGTCGATAGCTCAGATGGTAGATCAGATGGTAGAGCACACACAGTTTTAATCTGCCAGGAAGTTTCATATCAGCGCACACTCCGCTGCAGAGTGGAAATCTCATTCTGGAACCCTATAGGGATTTGATAAATCTCGATATTATCTTTTGGGTATAACCAGGAAGGTAGTGACAAACCATAAGACGCTCTCCCCTCTACTTGAGTGTAAATTACATAACAGGTTAACTTGATGGGCTTTTGCACTTCAGGAATGTCAATTTGAAATATATAGGACAAGTAGTCAAAACATTGTACCAGATACATTATCCAGAATGCCACCAAGTCCTGAAGATATTAATGTGAATGGTCCTCGGGGAAACGAATTGAGTCAATTTAATGGAAGGAGCTCCATTTGAAGATTATATAAAAAATCTTGTGCCGGACTGTGTGGCCGAGCGGTTCTAGGCGCTTCAGTATGGAAACGCGCGACCTCAACGGTCGCAGGTTGGAATCCTGCCTCGGGCATGGATGTGTGTGGTGTCCATAGCATAGTTAGGTTTAAGTAGTTCCCAGTTCTAGGAGACTGATGACCTCAGATGTTAAGTCCCATATTGCTCAGAACCATTTGAAGCATATGAAAAAATCTTGTAAAGAGTATACAACGTGAACCGAACTTCGAACTGGCACAGAAGCTTGTAAAGACCAGATATGGTTGTAAAGACCAGATATGGTTGTGCACCTACCCCCATGAACCATGGACCTAGCCGTTGGTGGGGAACGGGCGCTGATAACCTCGTTGTTGTGCGCCCTAAAACACTAATAATCATTGGTGGGGAGGCTTGCGTGCCTCAGCGATACAGATGGCCGTGCAACCACAACGGAGGGGTATCTGTTGAGAGGCCAGACAAACGTGTGGATCCTGAAGAGGGGCAGCAGCCTTTTCAGTAGTTGCAGAGGAAACAGTCTGGATGATTGACTGACCTGGCCTTGCAACACTAACCAAAACGGCCTCGCTGTGCTGGTACTGCGAACGGCTGAAACCAAGCGAAAACTACAGCCGTAATTTTTCCCGAGGCCATGCAGCTTTACTGTATGGTTAAATGATCATGGCGTCCTCTTGGGAAAAATATTCCGAAGGTAAAATAGTCCCCCATTCAGATCTCCGGGCGGGGACTACTCAAGAGGACGACGTTACCAGGAGTAAGAAAACCTGTGTTCTACGGATAGGAGCGTGGAATGTCAGATCCCTTAATCGGGCAGGTAAGTTAGAAAATCTAAAAAGGGAAATGGATAGGTTAAAGTTAGATATAGTGGGAATTAGTGAAGTTCGGTGGCAGGAGGAACAAGACTTTTGGTCAGGTGAATACAGGGCTATAAATACAACATCAAATAGGGGTAATTCAGGAGTAGGTTTAATAATGAACAAAAAGAAAATAGGAGTGCGGGTAAGCTACTACCAACAGCACAGTGAAAGCATTATTATGGCGAAGATAGACACGAAGCCCATGCCTACTACAGTAGTACAACTTTATATGACAACTAGCTCTGCAGATGATGATGAAATTGATGAAAAGTATGATGAGATAAAAGAAATTATTCAGGTAGTGAAGGAAGACGATAATTTAATAGTCATGGGTGACTGGAATTCGAGAGTAGGAAAAGGGAGAGAGGGAAACATAGTGGGTGAATATGGATTGGGGGAGAAAAATGAAAGAGGAAGCCATCTGGTAGAATTTAGCACAGAATATAATCATAGCTAACACTTGGTTCAAGAATCATAAAAGAAGGTTGTATACATGGAAGAATCCTGGAGATACTAGAAGGTATCACATAGATTATATAATTGTAAGACAGAGATTTTGGAACCTGGTTTTAAATTGTAAGACGTTTCCAGGGGCAGATGTGGACTCTGACCACAATCTATTGGTTATGAACTGTGAATTAAAACTGAAGAAACTGCAAAAATGTGGGAATTTAAGGAGATGGGACCTGGAGAAACTGAAAGAACCAGAGGCTGTACAGAGTTTCAGGGAGAGCATAAGGGAACAATTGTCAGGAATGGGGGAAAGTAACACAGTATAAGAAGAATGGGTAGCTTTGAGAGATGAAGTAGTGAAGGCAGCAGAGGATCAAGTAGGTAAAAAGACGAGGGCTATTAGAAATCCTTGGGTAACAGAAAAAATATTGTATTTAATTGATGAAAGGAGAAAACATAAAAATGCAGTAAATGAAGCAGGCAAAAGGGAATACAAACGCCTCAAAAATGAGACCTACAGGAAGTGCAAAATGGCTAAGCACGGATGGATAGAGAACAAATCTAAGGATGTAGAGGCTTATCTCACTAGGGGTAGGATAGATACTGCCTACAGGAAAATTAAAGAGATCTTTGGAGAAAAGAGAGCCACTTGTATGAATATCAAGAGCTCAGATGGAAACCCAGTTCTAAGGAAAGACGGGAATGCAGAACGGTGGAAAGAGTATATAGAGGGTCTATAAAGGGCGATGTACTTGAGGACAATATTATGAAAATGGAAGAGGCTGTAGATGAAGATGAAATGGGAGATACGATACCGCGTGAAGATTTTGACAGAGCGCTGAAAGACCTGAATCGAAACAAGGCCTCGGGTGTAGACAACATTCCATTAGAACTACTGACAGCCTTGGGAGAGCCAGTCCTGACAAAACTCTACCACCTGGTGAGCAAGATGTACGAGACAGGCGAAATACCCTCAGACTTCAAGAAGAATATAATAATTCCAATCCCAAAGAAAGCAGGTGTTGACGGATGTGAAAATTACCGAACTATCAGTTTAATAAGTCACAGCTGCAAAATACTAACGCGAATTCTTTACAGACAAATGGAGAAACTGGTAGAAGCCGACCTCGGGGAAGATCAGTTTGGATTCCGCAGAAATGATGGAACACGTGAGGCAATACTGACCCTACGACTTATCTTAGAAAATAGATTAAGGAAAGGCAAGCCTACATTTGTATCATTTGTGGACTTAGAGAAAGCTTTTGACAATGTTGACTTGACTAGAAGAAGGGATCGGCCGGTAGGACATGTTCTGAGGCATCAAGGGATCACAAATTTAGGATTGGAGGGCAGCGTGGAGGGTAAAAATCGTAGAGGGAGACCCAGAGATAAATACACTAAGCAGATTCAGAAGTATGTAGGTTGCAGTAAGTACTGTGAGATGAAGAAGCTTGCACAGGATAGAGTAGCATGGAGAGCTGCATTAAACCAGTCTCAGGACCGAAGACAACAACAACAACATGGTTGTGCAGGGCAAGGGAATCTTAGTAAGTACTACCTGATACATAACAACATTTTACATACGCGTGCAGATGAATCTAGGCAAGAATGATTTGTATGTATGCGGAACATGATAGTGAAAAGTTGATTTGTTATGCCCATTTTAGCAATGCACATCTTGTTGCTGATAACTGCATAGAAAAACTGAAAAAGGAGTGTGTATTCTTTGGTATGAGCAAAACGGTGAGCAAGGTGCTGCAGACGTGAGATGCCTGACAAAAGGCAGAGGTTACAACAGTCAGACATTAAGGGCCAATACATCTAGTTATAACAGATGGAAATAAGGTCACAAGGGAACTTTAAACAGGTTAAGGTAGTGTTGGTAGTAGGGTTCAAATGTGTGAAGTGTGGTGTCACCGCCAGGCACCACACTTGCTAGGTGGTATCCATTAAATCGGCCGCGGTCCATTAGTATACGTCGGACCCGCGTGTCGCCACTATCAGTGATTGCAGACCGAGCGCCGCCACACGGCAGGTCTAGAGAGACTTCCTAGCACTCGCCCCAGTTGTACAGTCGACTTTGCTAGCGATGGTTCACTGACAAATTACGCTCTCATTTGCCGAGACGATAGTTAGCATAGCCTTCAACTACGTCATTTGCTCCGACCTAGCAAGGCGCCATTACCAGTTACTATTGATGCTGTAAAACATGTACCGTCAAGAACGATGTTCACCAATTATGGATTAAAGTTAAGTATTCCAGCAGCTACGTACGTTATTTGTTAGTCTCACCTCCTTGTCCTGTTCCAGACCTCAAGCCAGCCTGCGTGAGATTAAACGCGTGCCTTTCGGCTTCCTCCTAGTGGGTTGGCTGTCTTGCCAATCCACAACATGTAGTTTTACCCTTTACGAAGAGCTCTCAGTAAAGTAATGGTGGCATACATGGTCACTCATCATTTTGTCAATATTTGCTAACCAAAGAGGACCCTCACAGATAATGGTCCCTAGTTTGTTTCCAAGGAATGGGGAAAGATGATGCGCCAGCATAACATTGAGCAAGTACTAACTGCTTCGAATCCCGCAGCATGTGTAATGAAGGAAACCAACCGCATGTGTCGGACCTATTGTCATCACAAGCAAAGTCATTGGCAGGAGCACCATGAAGATTTTGAAAGTGTGCCTTACGTATACTCTGGTTCTGCACCCTGCGAACTGTTACTAAATCAGTAACGTGAAATAATTTTTGCTGAATTCACACGAGATGTTCCGAAACTATTATGTCATGGGAAGAAAACATACACCTGGCAATTCAAACTTGGGAGAGGAAGGCGAACAAAACATCGTCTTCATAAACTCGTTTGTCCAGTTAAATATTCATTGGACTTCTTTGTGCTGGTTAAGACTTACACAAAATCATCTAGGGTGAGAGATGGGATAAGGGAATTTAATTTGGATAGTAAGGGTCAATGCAAAATCATTGGGATTGAGTGGCCTAATACAGTCAGACTTGTGATTCTAAAGTCGGGGAAACATGAATGAAAACATGTTGTTGAAAATATTAAACCCTATCATAAAGATGAGTGATGTAAGGACGCTCATGTATAACAAGGACAAGTCTACTGGGTCAGTTAGCAATGTGTGGTTGTGATGGAATTAATTTTAGCAGGATGAAATGTATTGAAAAGTGATAATGAGGTCTCTTGTGCTGTATAAAGTGTCACGTCATGAATTATTTTATAGTAATTTTGTTATTAAGATTTAGCGTGTGTCATATTATCATATGAAGCCTGTTTTAATTTCAGTATGAAGATTTGAGTGTAATTCAATGTCACGTAATTTTGGCTAAAGAACGGATTTATTGTGTTAAATTTCAAGTCTCTTAAAAATCGCAATTGTTAGCCTTAAGAAATTTGTATATTGTGGTAGGTACAATTGAAAAGGGGCGCTTATCGCGATTGGTGGCCTGCGGCAACCGACGGCTGTAGTACGTAGCTGCCTGCGTCCTGCGTTGTTCTCTGCGGCAGCGGCCGACACACCTGCCACTGGCAACAGTCGGCAGCGCAGAGTGCAGTTAGAGATTAAGTGAGACATGGTTGATGCTTCTTGTTTCTTCTCTTTCGGCTAGCTGTCATGCGGCAGTGAAAGAGCGCGTTTGCCGATAATTTATGAATGCTACTCTTAGTGTTCTTTCTATTACAGTGGCACTAAGACTGCGTGTAGTAGCCTTGTGACTCAGGTTTATTTATGCACTTAATGTTTTTATGATATATTGAGTGACTCATGTGTGTTATGTTTTAGATAAATTGACTTCCAACGATAGCGCTGTAATGCAATATAAATCTTCTCGGTTTCACTGCTTTCGTTACAGAATGTAATTCTTTTTCCTCGTTGATGTTACAGTGTTAAATTTTCATGTTTACTGTGTTCTTGTAATTTGTCTATATTCTGGATGCACTGCAGAGAACATTTTGCTAATTAATGTTATTTTATACACTCTACAAAAAAAGTTTTTCAACACCCGGTTCCCAGAACTCCTGAACATACATGCTGTCTGCGGGTATTGTATCACAGACACAGTCCCATTGACTGTTCAGAGATGTCACCAGACCCGCCCAAAGATGTAAACAACCATGCATGATCAACGCTTCTTAGACAGAGAGGGTCCGGCAGCCGATCAGTTCGAGTCATTCCACCAGGTAGGAGGTACATGCCTCGTGTTGTCTGTAGTTCAACCATTCCTAGACAGTCAATAACGCAGTTCGATTGCGTCCGCATTGTTACTTTGTGCCAGGAAGGGCTGTCAGCAAGGGAAGCGTCCTGGCGTCTCGGAATGAAACAAAGCGATGTGGTTCGGACATGGAGGAGATATAGAGAGACAGGAACTGTCGATGACATGCCTCGCTGATGCCGCCCAAGATCCACTATTGCAGTGGATGACCGATACCTACGGATTATGGCTCGGTGGAACCCTCACAGCAACGCCACTACGTTGAATACTGCTTTTTGTGCAGCAACAGGACGTGTTACGACTCAAACTATGGATAATAGGGTGCATTATGTGCAACTTCACTACCGACGTCCATGGCGACATCCATCTTTGCAACCACGAGACCACGCAGCGCGGTACTGATGGGACCAACAACATGCCGAATGGACCGCTCAGGATTGGCATCACGTTCTCTTCACCGATGAGTGTCGCATACTGCTTCAACGGGACTTGTTTGGAAGCAACCCTGTCAGGCTGAACGCCTTAGACACACAGTCCAGCGAGTGCAGCAAGGTGGAGGTTCCCTGAGGTTTTAGGATGGCATTATGGGAGGCCGACGTACACCACCGGTGGTCATGGAAGACACCGTCACGGCTGTACGATACCTGAAAGACATCCTCCGACCGATAGTGCAAGCACACCAGCAGCTTAGTGGCGAGGCATTCGTCGTCATGGACGACAATTTGCGGCCCCCTCGCACATACCTTGTGAATGACTTCCTTATGGATAACGAGATTAGAGTGGCCATTACGTTTTGCAGACATGAACCATATCGAACGTGCCTGGGATAGATTGAAAAGGGCTGTTTATGGATGACGTGAGTCACCAACTACTCTGAGGGATCTGCGCCGAATCGCCTTTGAATAGTGGGACAATCTGGACCAACAGTGCACTGATGATCTTGTGGTAGTATGCCACGACGAATACATTCATGCATCATTGCAAGAGGACGTGTTACTGGGTATTAGAGGTACCGTTGTGTACAGAAATTTTTGACCACCACCTCTGGAGGTCTCGCTGTATGGTAGGACAACATGTTATGTGTGGTTTTCATGTGCAATAAAAAGGGCGGAAATGATGTTTATGTTCATCTCTATTCCTGTCTTCTGTACAGGCTCCGGAACTCTATTGATGTGACTTCAAGTTTCTTTCGCATATTACGTTCCATTGCATTTCTACAGCAATTTTACATATTTTGAATGAATGACAGAACGAAGATTGTCCTGTGATGGTGAAAAAGTACACCAAACGAATTTGGTGGACATTATTTTCCTTTCTTATTACTTTTCTAACTTGTTTTCTTTACTCTTGTGAACACCTTTACATCCCTCCCCACCTGTACTGGTCTTCTCTTACCAACAAACCCCGAAGTTTCTTCTGTTTTCTAAATTCCTTCTGAATTCAGAAACAATTCGTGAGAGAATGTAAACTTATGTCCACTAGCATCGTTGCTATCGACAGGGCTGTGGTGCTGTTGTTTCGTATTTGTTTGGTGCGTTTTGCTAACGGTTGGTGGCAAGTGGTCAGTAGTGTGTGGTTGGCTGTCTAAAGCGACGGAACCGCTAAAACCTGGACGAGGTATGTTACCTGCATTTTGTGCTACCACAGGAGAGCGCAAGTCATGTTTGACGTTTTTAATAACGTCATGCTTGCGTTGATGATACTTTGTGACACGTTTTTGAACAGGTCTGGAGAAGAGGGAAAGGATTACTGAGCTATATGGTGCTATTATGGAATTTTGTAGTAAGGTATTATGGGACCAAACGGCTGAGATCATCGGTGTGTAAGCTTACACTCTATTTAATCTAACTGAAACTAATTTACACTAAAGACGACAAACACACCCATGCCCGAGGGAGGACTCGAACCTCCGACGGCTGGAGCAACCAGGGTGCTATTTAAACACTAAAATACACTGACGGAGAAAAGAATCGCAACACCTAAATAATTGAAGTAGAGCAGGCCGGAGTGGCCGTGCGGTCCTAGGCGCTTCACTCTGGAACCGAGCGACTGCTACGGTCGGAGATTCGAATCCTGCCTCCGTTCAAGCCCGTGGCCTGCCATCCTGATTTAGGTTTTCTGTGATTTCCCTAAACCACTTCAAGCAAATTCCGGGATGGTTGCTTTCATAGGGCATGGCCGACTTCCTTCCCCATCCTTGACACAATCCGAACTTGTGCTTCGACTCTAATGACCTCGATGTCGCCAGGAAGTTAAACCCAGTCTTCCTTCCTTCTCTCCTTAACTTACTTAAGTGAATAACTTTGCAAGACCAAAGAGTGATGTAAGCGCTACGTAAGTCATTGCAAATGTGGAATCCTGATACATTAATAACCGGTGTAACCGCGAGGTTGTTAAATGCAAGCATGCAAAAGTACATGAATTGGGTTTATACAAATACCGGATGTTAGTTTGGGGGATGGAGTTGCTCGCCTGTTATAAATGGTCGGTCAGTACAGGGATGGTAAATGCTGGTTGTGGATGGCGTTGGTGTTGTCGTCCTATGATGTCCCATATTTGCTCGACTGGAGACAGATCTGGTGATCGACCAGGCCCATGCAATATGTTGACATTCTGTAGAGTATATTGGAATACAACAGTGGTGAATGAGTCAGCGTTATTGTGTTGGAAAACACCTCCTTGAATGCTGTTCACGTTTGGCAACACAACACGTCGAATCAGCAGAGTGGTGTACAAACTTGCAGTAATGATACATGGTATAACTACTGTCGTACGAAATCGGATCCCAGACCTTAAATGAAGTCGCAAATGGCTGTGGTTTGGGCCAGTGGAATGTAAGCTACAGGCCGTAGACCTCGGAGCTTTCCTTGAAGTAACCGCTTTGTAGCAGTTCGTTGTGTCACTGTGGTGCCACCTGCTGCTCAGATTGCTGCTTGAGATGCAGTATGACGAGCCTGAGCCATTCGCCGAACACGATGGCCCTCCCTCTCGGTTGTGCAACGTAACAGTCTGGAGCTCGGTTTTCTTGCGGCCATACATTCTCGTGACCAATGCTGCCAGCTATCGATCGTCTACACTGGCAACATTCCTCCTAAGACGATAAAATCAAAGAAGGAGCATCCTGCTACTCATAGCCTTATTACACGATCTCGATCAAGTGTTGATAATGGCATTTTTGTCGCCTTAGAGTCATTATTCAGTAACATCGTTTCACCACATCCAACCTCAGAGGTAACAGACGCTCACTACAGTTACAGCTTTTATTTAGAGCAAACCTGATCTCCATCTTCCTAGTCTCACTACTAGAGCCACTCTCATACGACTGGCACTAAATCTGAATAGACATCATCTCTCAGGTGTAGTAAGTAACACGCCTACCAACTGTCGTTCATGTCGCACAACTCTTCTTAGTGTTGCGACTTCTTCCTCAGTGTATCTTCGTAATGAACGAAGGTAGAAGGAGCTCATGCTGGTTAATGTCCTCATAATATTCGAAACAAAAGAAATTGTGGTGTCACCGCCAGACACCACACTTGCTAGGTGGTAGCATTTAAATCGGCCGCGGTCCCTTAGTATACGTCGGACCCGCGTGTCGCCACTATCAGTGATTGCTGACCGAGCGCCGCCACACGGCACGTCTAGTCTAGAGAGACTCCCTAGCACTCGCCCCAGTTGTACAGCCGACTTTGCTAGCGATGGTTCAGTGACTACATACGCTCTCATTTGCAGAGACGACAGTTTAGCATAGCCTTCAGCTACGTCATTGGCTACGACCTAGCAAGGCGCCATATTCAGTTATTATGTCTTCTGAACAGATACTATTGTGACTCATGTACCGTCAAGAGCGACGTTCCTCATTAATGGATTAAAGTTAAGTATCAAACTAATTACGTCCGCTTTCCGAATTCTCATTCCCTGTCATGTTCCAGACCTCACGTCAGTATAGTTCTTCCCTCTTCACGCCAGCCTGCGTCAGCTAAAACGCGTGCATTTCGGCCTCCATTAGTAACACGGTGTTGGCTCTTCTGCCAACACAACAGAAATAACAAGAGATATAGTCATGCTGCCTAATCTCCTACTAACAGCTAAATGATAATGTAAGCGAACGTACATTCGGTAGGGGTGTAGGCGATGTTTAACGACCGTATCCTTATTTAATTCCCACTCACCTTGCACTGTTCAGACCATATTCGCTTCTTATCTCGTAGTACTGCACTGCAACGATGATGGAATGTTGACAGCAATGTTCAGATAAGTCCAGAGGGGAAAGTGGATGGGGAGTGTGGGTGGGTGAGGGTGGGGAGTGGGAGAGCTGTACTTCACTATCGAGTGACATCACTCGAGTCTGCAGGGAACTCATTATTGTTAAAGTTTATGCACTTTAAAGGGCTCCACTGCTCAAATTTTAAATATGTTATTCGTGAGCTCACAGTCACATCCATTCACTGCAACCATCCAAGACGACTTTGGTGACGGTGTAGTTATTTCAGTGTGCAGCGCGAGAGATGCGCGAGAACATAAAAAACTATTTATAGCGTTTTGACTCAATTCACTCATTTCACGAACTACAGGTGCATTACTATGATGCGCACAAATGATTACACATCTAATGATTATACATCTGTCACAATTTTTCGTGTGCTAATCTGCTTCTGATGTCCTTCTTGCTCCATCCGTCATTGCATATTTTGCTGTCTAGGTGATAGAATTCATCTACTTCGTGATCCTCAATACTTGTGTTAAGTTCCTGCAACTTCTCATTACTTTCGTCTTTCTTCGATTTACTCTCAAGCCATATTCTGCACTCATTAGTCTGTTCATTCCACTAATCAGATCCTGTAGTTCTTCTTCTTTTTCACTCAGGATGACAGTGACATCAGCGAATCATATCATTGATATTTTTTCACTTGAATTATAGTTCCACTTCTAAATATTCCTTTTATTACCATGATTGCTGCGTCGATGTAAAGAATAAACAGCAGGGGCGACAGACTACATCCCTGTCTTACTCTCTTTTTCATCCGTGCACTTCGTTGTTAGTCTTCCACTTTCATTATTCCGCCTAGCGAGATCGCGCCGCAGTTAGCAAACTGGACTCGCATTCGGGAAGACGACGGTTCAAACTCGCGTCCGCCCACCCTGATTTATACACTCCTGGAAATGGAAAAAAGAACACATTGACACCGGTGTGTCAGACCCGCCATACTTGCTCCGGACACTGCGAGAGGGCTGTACAAGCAATGATCACACGCACGGCACAGCGGACACACCAGGAACCGCGGTGTTGGCCGTCGAATGGCGCTAGCTGCGCAGCATTTGTGCACCGCCGCCGTCAGTGTCAGCCAGTTTGCCGTGGCATACGGAGCTCCATCGCAGTCTTTAACACTGGTAGCATGCCGCGACAGCGTGGACGTGAACCGTACGTGCAGTTGACGGACTTTGAGCGAGGGCGTATAGCGGGCATGCGGGAGGCCGGGTGGACGTACCGCCGAATTGCTCAACACGTGGGGCGTGAGGTCTCTACAGTACATCGATGTTGTCGCCAGTGGTCGGCGGAAGGTGCACGTGCCCGTCGACCTGGGATCGGACCGCAGCGACGCACGGATGCACGCAGTGCCGTAGGGGACCGCACCGCCACTTCCCAGCAAATTAGGGACACTGTTGCTCCTGGGGTATCGGCGAGGACCATTCGCAACCGTCTCCATGAAGCTGGGCTACGGTCCCGCACACCGTTAGGCCGTCTTCCGCTCACGCCCCAACATCGTGCAGCCCGCCTCCAGTGGTGTCGCGACAGGCGTGAATGGAGGGACGAATGGAGACGTGTTGTCTTCAGCGATGAGAGTCGCTTCTGCCTTGGTGCCAATGATGGTCGTATGCG
Organism: Schistocerca cancellata; assembly: GCF_023864275.1. NCBI lineage: Eukaryota > Metazoa > Arthropoda > Insecta > Orthoptera > Acrididae > Schistocerca > Schistocerca cancellata. Next base: position 287,514 of record NW_026047100.1, read on the forward strand.
TGTTTGGCGCCGTGCAGGTGAGCGCCACAATCAGGACTGCATACGACCGAGGCACACAGGGCCAACACCCGGCATCATGGTGTGGGGAGCGATCTCCTACACTGGCCGTACACCACTGCTGATCGTCGAGGGGACACTGAATAGTGCACGGTACATCCAAACCGTCATCGAACCCATCGTTCTACCATTCCTAGACCGGCAAGGGAACTTGCTGTTCCAACAGGACAATGCACGTCCGCATGTATCCCGTGCCACCCAACGTGCTCTACAAGGTGTAAGTCAACTACCCTGGCCAGCAAGATCTCCGGATCTGTCCCCCATTGAGTATGTTTGGGACTGGATGAAGCGTCGTCTCACGCGGTCTGCACGTCCAGCACGAACGCTGGTCCAACTGAGGCGCCAGGTGGAAATGGCATGGCAAGCCGTTCCACAGGACTACATCCAGCATCTCTACGATCGTCTCCATGGGAGAATAGCAGCCTGCATTGTTGCGAAAGGTGGATATACACTGTACTAGTGCCGACATTGTGCATGCTCTGTTGCCTGTGTCTATGTGCCTGTGGTTCTGTCAGTGTGATCATGTGATGTATCTGACCCCAGGAATGTGTCAATAAAGTTTCCCCTTCCTGGGACAATGAATTCATGGTGTTCTTATTTCAATTTCCAGGAGTGTATTTCCCGTAATTTCTCTGCCTCACTTCTGGCAAATGCCGTGATGGTTCCTTTGAATGAACATCGTCGATTTCCTTTCCTTCCCTAATACGAGATTATGCTCCGTCTCTAATGACTTCGTTGCAGACGGGATGTTAAATACAAATCCTTCCGGCGACCGGTGACGCCGAGCGGTTCTAGGCGTTTCAGTCTGGAACCGCGCGATCGCTACGGTCGCAGGTTCGAATCCTGCCTCAGGCATGGATGTGTGTGATATCCTTATGTTAGTTAGGTTTAAGTAGTTCTAAGTTCTATGGGACTGATGACCTCAGATGTTAAATCCCATAGTGCTCAGAGCCATTTGAACCATTTTTGAATAAGGTACGAAAGCGCAGTGCAGTGCGGAGACGTCATTTGTACTCACGTGAGTCATGTGAAATGGTTTCTGACCCGACTATGGCTGTTCGATGGAAGTTCATAAACTTTGAAAGAGGAATGGTGCTTGGAGCTTGACTCATGGGACATTCCATTTTGGAAATCGTTAGGGAATAAAATATTCCGATATCCACAGTGCGTGCCGAGAACACCACATTTCAGACATTACTTCTCACCACCGACCGCGCAGTGGCAGACAGCCCTCACTTAATGACCGAGAACAGCGAAGTTTGCCTAGAGTTGTCAGCGCTAACAGACAGGCAGCACTGTGTGAAATAATTTCAGAAATCAGCGCAGGATGATCGATGAACGTATCAGTTACGACAGTGTGGCGAAATTTGGCGTCAATGAGCTATGTGGGAATGAATTTACCAACTGCACGACATCGCACGCAGGACCTCTCCTCTGCTCGTGACCACATTGGTTGGAGCCTAGACTGCTGGAAAACCATGGCAGGTCGGATGTGTCCCAGTCTCAGTTTCTAAGTACTGATAGTAGGATTCGAGTGGAGCACAGATTCCACGAAGCCATGGACCCAGGTTGTCCACAAGACACCGTGCAAGCTTTATGGACAGCATGGTTGTGGAGAGAAGCCGCGATTAGTATGATTAATCAGTAATTCAAGAACAGTCTTAATCACATTTATTATTGTTATAATACCCCCAACCGGTTTCTACCCGACGTAGGGGTCATCTTCTGGGTGTTTACACCAGTGGTAGACTGCTGGTGGTGTCACTCCTGTCTACATAACGGCAGGAAACTAGTTTTTGAATATATGAGCTGTGAGGCAGTGATTAATATTGCCACCTGCTTAAAGAGAACCCTAAAAGATGCACGTGTCTGAATCCCACACATAATTCTAATTACTTACTTTTATGGAAAGAATAATATTTGTCTTAATGAAGAGTTTTCCCACAGTATTACGCACAAGACATCAGTGAATGAAAATGAAGAAAATGTGTATACTGACATGTATGTCTCCAATATTCACAAATTATTCTTATGGTAAAAGTAGCCGTTCTGTTATATGGTTTTCCCAGTTTGAATTTCCATCAATACACACACCTCTGAGCATTTAATTGTTTCTTGCTGGTGTACTAAGTAAATAGTGAGTGGTATATTTTGAACAGCACAACACCTGATTAACTGTGGTTTTCAAAGCTTAAAGCCAGCCTGTTTATACGAAACCAATACCTGACTTTCACATAAACATAATTTGCTGTCTTCCTGTGCTGAGCTTCATGTTCGTCCCAACAATGTATCATTTGCACACAGGGCTTATTCTGCCGTTTGATTCAAATGAAACTGCATATTATTCAAGTAAAGCCAGAACAGTAGCAGGGCAATAACCCAACCTTATGGGACTCTCGTGGTAATACCGATGTTTGTTACTTGTAATAAAGGGAGCACAATGTCATAAATTCCTAATGAATGTATCCTAACAGCTTTAGAGTCACAGTAGCTTTCAAATGTAGGTGCAGTGGTAGGAAGGAGCGTCATTGAGAGTAAGGCACCGCAAGCTGATTTGTGATGCAGATCCCGCCGGCGCTAACCGGCTTAACATCGGCAATGAGCACTAGCGACGCCCGCTGCAAGTAAAGCAGCCGAGACTGCAAGTGCAGCCGATTCTCACAGGACCACAAGCACACACACAAAGAATTTGTGCATTTTCGTGGTGGTGGTGGTGGTAGTTAGTGTTTAACGTCCCGTCGACAACGAGGTCATTAGAGACGGAGCGCAAGCTCGGGTTTAGGAAAGGATTGGGAAGGAAATCGGCCGTGCCCTTCCAAAGGAACCATCCCGGCATTTGCCTGAAACGATTTAGGGAAATCACGGAAAACCTAAATCAGGATGGCCGGAGACGGGATTGAACCGTCGTCCTCCCGAATGCGAGTCCAGTGTGCTAACAACTGCGCCACCTCGCTCGGTCATTTTCGTATGTAGCACTTGTCGAGTGCGATAAGTCGTTTAACCAGTTGTGAAGATATAGCCATTGGTGACAGGTGATTCATTTTTTCTTTCTTCTTTTATTTCGCTTTCCTGTGCAAAGGGGTATTCATATCTCTGGTGGTTTAGTATAGCTCTGTTTGGTAATAATGTCAAAATATACCTGCAATTTATTTCTTTTTCTGTAATGGATAAATCTATTGCCTTATTATTACTTGAATATGGAAAGATCTTCATTCATTTCTTGATTTTCACTGCATTTGCAATATAAACTGTGATGTGAAAGAAATGCTATGTAAATCGTGGCCATGAAAGTACACAGAGCCATATCTAAAGCACAGCTACAATATCCAGCGACGGAATGTCAGTGTGTGTGTGTGCGACAGTACGGTGGGACGCGAGTTGTTAATTTGCGATGCAGGAAATTGCCAACACAGTTAATCGTGTAACTTCACGACTGACGATTCGGATTACAGTCACAGTGTGTAATGAAGATTGAAATGATCGTTATGGACGGAAACACTTTACTGTTTGAATATTATTAAATAGACTGTGTCTCAAACGGTACTGATGATGATGATGTTTGGTTTGCAGGCGCTCAACTGTGCGGTCATCAGCGCCCGCATAAGGTCCCAATTTTTACAGAGTCACATTTGGCTACTGTCACGAACGATGATGATGATGATGATGAAATGATGAGGACAACACAAACACCCAGTCCCTGGACAGATAAAGTCGCCTATCCTAAACGGTACTGACAACGTTCACGTGAGTAGCAATTAAAATTATTACTACAGTGTGAATGAAATTGTCTCACATTCAACCGCATCGCTAGGGCGAATGCTTCAGAAAACGGTGCACTGTGTTTCCTCAATGAACAGCCGAGTGTTCGAAGCCGTAACCGTCGCGGTGAACATAATTGCAATTGTGGACGAGGTGCGAGAACAGTTTTGCTGTGTATTTTCGATCGCGTGTATCATACGCAAACCTTGCAAACAGTTATATTGAGGTCGGAAATTGTCACAAACAGTGTATAAAGTACTGAAACGAAAACTTGGTGTATGTAACAAGCAATAAACTTCCTCATGCTAAACCTGTAGATTGTAATCAACAATTACGTCTCTTCGGCCAGTGTGTTAACCGCCACTGCCGATGACTTTCCAGCCTAACCGAGAACAGATTTTACCAGCATACTTCGCTGTCATCGCGACACGCCGCTACGCCTCTACAACAACGAACAGGTAACCTACATTCCTGTGCCCTCTCCGCAGTTAATGACTAACTATTAGATTGTAAATTGTTTGTTTGATCGTACCACTATTTTCTTTCTTTTCTTAATTTTCTTAACTTTCTCGCTTCCCACGCCCGGGTTCCCGGGTTCGATTCCCGGCGGGGTCAGGGATTTTCTCTGCCTCGTGTTGGCTGGGTGTTATGTGCTGTCCTTAGGTTAGTTAGGTTTAAGTAGTGCTAAGTTCTAGGGGACTGCTGACCATAGATGTTAAGTCCCATAGTGCTCAGAGCCATTTGAACCATTTATTTTCTTAATTTTCACTACTTAAATAAAATTGCTGGAAGTAAGTTAATAACTTTTGGTGTAGCTTTGCTGACCTACCACTACTCACAGGCATTTTTGCTTTACTTAAATTACCTTTTTCTTTTACATTAACACTGCTATGGCTCAAATGGCTCTGAGCACTTTTGGAACTTAACTACTGAGGTCATCAGTCCCCTAGAACTTAGAAGTACGTAAACCTAACTTACTTAAGGACACCACATACATATTTGCCCGAGGCAGGATTCGAACCTGCGACCGTAGCGGTCTCGCGGTTCCAGACTGTAGCGCCTAGAACCGCACGGCCACTTCGGCCGGCTAACATTGCTACAATTGCATGTATTTGATGTATCTTCTGGAGGGAAGTGTTTTAAACGCATGTGCAGCGCTATTTTCGAAGTGAGTTGGTATACCGTAATGTTTGATACGGTCGCGAGTGTAAATCGCGGCCTCCGCGATGTGTTTGTGTACCGACTGAAAGAACTAAACCTGCTTGTCTACTATTGGTCGAAGCTTCGCGGCGAGGACAAAACTGAATGTGACAGTTGTCAAACCACGCAGTCTGTGTTTACACCGTACATTGAGTCGTGTTAGCACATGTAGTGACTTGGTTGTTAGGATTACAGGGGAAAGTGAATAGATGTGTAATGCAGTCCTACGGTGTTTACGAGATTAGTAACAGAATTGTGTGGGGTTTAGATAGTTTAGTGACTAGGATTAATCACATTCTCCAATCCACAGAGTTCGGAAGTAAAATGAGTTCTTCTGGGGCTAAATAACCAGACGTCATCTCAGTTATGTTATTTCCAACAAAACCTTGTATTAATACACCATCTATAATCTCACGAAGTACACGCCTGAGAACTGTTTTCCCCCCACCTGGGATCCGACTTTCACACTATGTGTTTCATGCAGTCACACAACTTAAGGTAGCTCTCAGTGGTTACTCCTAGGTATTTTACGGTGGATATTGTTTCCAGCAGTTTCCCATCAGTGGTGTAGTTGCAGATTAGTGGATTTCTTTTCTTATGTACGTGCAGTATATTACATCTAATTACGTTCAGGGTCAACTTCCAGAGCATACGCTACTCATCAGTCTTCTGAGCGTCATTTTGCAAGTCGATACTCTATTCTGGCGTTACTACTTTGTTACAGACAGCCTGCGTTATCTGCGAACAGTCTTAACGTTAATCTGTTGAGACCATTTTCTACTTCCATTCACACATTAATCATGAGAAATACACAGAAACAGAACGTACGAGCATAACATAAAACTTTTCGTACGTGATATTTTCAAAATACTCTGTTGGTTAAGTTTGGTTACAATGTAAACTAAGTTGCAATTCTTAGTATGACCGTCTAACAACCCTACCACAACAAAGCTCAAAAATTAATTATGATTGTAGTGTTGCTCACGCACCTAAATATTGCATTTTCGGGCAACAACAAAGTTATATTATGTGGCAGGTGTCATTAGAGCACAGTTATTAAAGTCATTTCTTGAAATAATGTACAAACTAGGCACTCATTTTTTTCATGCTTCCCACGCTGGTCTCGTTGTGAACTCATGGCTCAATCGTCGAAAATCTAGGAAGTGATGATTCCAAGCTCGGATGCAAAGAGATCTAGGTGTGATTCTGCGATATTCAAAAGTTTTATAGATGCGCTTCACAAACCATTTTTGAAGATTAAACTTTTGCAAGTTATAACAATGGTGATGTAAAAAAATTAATCAGCACTCCGAATTTATGTTACACTTCTTTTTTATTAGTTTTGTTGCAACATCACGTCACAATATAAAACATACTTGAAAATATCTTAATCACTGTTAAAGTTCACATTTCATAAACTGACAACAATTTGCGTCTTTTCAACATGACGACCGAGACTTGACTCTTTAATAACTGCTTACGGGCAGAAAAACCAAAGTTACAAGTACGTCGAAGATCATAGTGACAAAAGAAAGAATACACCTAAGAATAATACCATTGCAATGTAGACATATCGATGTATCCAAGTACCTCCACATTAATGAAATCAAATCTGAATGTTGTCACAGGAATATTTTAACTGTTTTACAGAAAAACAGTAGAACATTGCTGGTATCGAGAGGTTGAGGTGAGGTGCCGTAATCGTTACGTAATTCAAGTACCATTACAACCAGCAGCGTTATTTGTTGGAATTGAACAAAGGGAATGTTGTCATGTGACTCACTTCACTGTTTGTACTGACATGCGACTAACGTCATTACTGTACTCCAATCAGGCATACACCATCAATTGTTTAGTCTTCATGACGGCCTTGGTTTCCGGCACAGTACAGTTTACTCAAATGCGGAGTTGGCAGATGGCCATTTGCTGTACGGATAAGCAGATGGCAACAACGCGACAACGCCCCGACGGATGGATGTTTGCACCAACTGATCGTCGTCTTATGGAGACTGGTGGGATACCGGCGGTAGAGGCTAGAAGGACGCGGATACCCCAAATAGAAGGGAAAGTTTTTCGTCCAGTGGACGCCAACATTAGTGTCAGCAGAAAACAATTATCTGAAACAAATGATGTTGCCCACTGGGCTGTGTGATGTGTGCTACATGAGAACGTGTTGTATCCGTACCTGGTACAGCGTGTGTGGGCACTTTCCGCAGCTTTATTTTCTGCGCGGATACACTTCTGCAAATGGTTGATTCAGCAATGTGTTAACCCTCACTTTAGTGCAAATGTGCTGATAAAGGATTAGGCACGTTCAAAGCTGATTATTAATGTGTTGAACGGTTATAGGAAGTGAGGTACTCTATGTGATCAAAAGTATCCGGACACCCCAAAAACACACGTTTTTCATATCAGGTACATTTTGCTGCCACCTACTGCCAGGTACTCCATATCAGCGATCTCAGTAGTAGAATGGGGCGCTCTGCGCAACTTACGGACTTCGAACGTGATCAGGTGACTGGATGTCACTTGTCACACATAAATCTGAGATTCCCACACTCCTAAGCATCCCTAGATCCACTGTTTCCTATGTGATACTGAAGTGGAAACGTGAAGAGACATGTACAGCACAAAAGCGTACAGGCCGAACTCGTCTGTTGACTTACAGCGACCGCCGACAGTTGAAGAGGTTCGTAATGTGTAATAGACAGACATCTATCCAGACCATCACACGGGAATTCCAAACTGCATCAGGATCCATTGCAACTATTATGAACGTTAGGAAGGAGGTGAGAAATCTTGGATTCCATGGTCGAGAGCCTGCTCATAAGCCACAGATCACGCCTGTGCATGCTAAACGACGCCTCGCTTGGTGTAAGGAGCTTAAACATTGGACGACTGAACAGTGAAAAAACGTTTTGTGGAGTGACGAACCACGGTACACAATGTGGCGATCCGATGGCAGGATGTGGGTATGGCGAATGCCCGATGAAAGTCATCTGCCAACGTTTGTAGTGCCAAGAGTAAAATTCGGAGGCGGTGGTGTTATGGTGTCCTTGTGTTTTTCACGGAGAGGGCTTGCACCCCTTGTTGTTTTGCGTGGCGCTATCACAGCACAGGTCTACGTTGATGTTTTAAGCATTTTCTTGCTTCACACTGTTGAAGAGCAATTCGGGGTCGGCGGGTCTTCTTTCAACATGATCGAGCTCCTGTTTATATAGCACGGTCTGTGGCGGAGTGGTTACGCGACAGCAACATCCCTGTAATGGACTGGCCTCCACAGGGTCCTGACCTGAATGTCTTGGATGTTTTGGAACGCCGACTTCGTGGCAGGCCTCACTGACCGACATTGATACCTCTCCTCAGTGCAACACTCCGTGAAGAATGGGCTGTCATTACCCAGGAACCCTTCCAGCACCTTATTGAACGTATGTCTGGAAGAGTAGAAACTGTCATCAAGGCTAAGAGTGGGCAGACATCATACTGAATTCCAGCGTTACCGATGGAGGGCGCCACGAACTTGAAAGTCATTTTCAGCGAGATGTCCGGATACTTTTGATGGCATAGTGTATAACAGACATATAAAGCTTATTCAGACCCATGTGCATAAAATATATTTTCTTGTTGTATATGTGAGGAATGTTTTCAGAATGGTTGCCCGTATGTTATTGCTACACCCAGTATAAACGAAACGAGGGCCACAGTACTTTGGTTTCTACCCATTGCTTTTAACCGGAGCGTATCTTTCATTAGCTGCTGTACTAATACCAGCACTGTCGTTTTCGCTATCGTAATGTGAAGACATGGTTTTGGTGGAAACACCTGCTGTTGGGATACTTACGAAACTATTTCCTGTAGCAACCTTTTTCTCAAAAGCGGCGTGCTTGCTGATCTGACTACCCCGTTTCCTGTTTTCAATTACGTGTCGAATTCTCATACTGATTTCATATTCCCAGTGACTGTTCTGACAAAGGAAGGAACCTCCCAATCGCACCCCCCTCAGATTTAGTTATAAGTTGGCACAGTGGATAGGCCTTGAAAAACTGAGCACAGATCAATCGAGAAAACAGGAAGAAGTTGTGTGGAACTATGAAAAAAATAAGCAAAATATACAAACCGAGTAGTCCATGCGCAAGTTATGCAACATCAAGGATAATGTGAGCTCAGGAGCGCCGTGGTCCAGTGGTTAGCGTGGTTCCGTTGTTTTCGCAATCTTATGATCTGTCCGTTGGTTCATTGACGTCTCTGTTCACTGTAATAAATTTAGTGTCTGTGTTTTGCGACCGAACCGCAAAACCATGCGAATAGTAGACGAAAGGACGTGCCTCTCCAATGAAAACCGAAAACATTTGATCGCAAGGTCATAGGTCAACCGATTCCTCCGCAGGAAAACACGTCTAATATACACTCCTGGAAATGGAAAAACGAACACATTGACACCGGTGTGTCAGACCCACCATACTTGCTCCGGACACTGCGAGAGGGCTGTACAAGCAATGATCACACGCACGGCACAGCGGACACACCAGGAACCGCGGTGTTGGCCGTCGAATGGCGCTAGCTGCGCAGCATTTGTGCACCGCCGCCGTCAGTGTCAGCCAGTTTGCCGTGGCATACGGAGCTCCATCGCAGTCTTTAACACTGGTAGCATGCCGCGACAGCGTGGACGTGAACCGTATGTGCAGTTGACGGACTTTGAGCGAGGGCGTACAGCGGGCATGCGGGAGGCCGGGTGGACGTACCGCCGAATTGCTCAACACGTGGGGCGTGAGGTCTCCACAGTATATCGATGTTGTCGCCAGTGGTCGGCGGAAGGTGCACGTGCCCGTCGACCTGGGACCGAACCGCAGCGACGCACGGATGCACGCCAAGACCGTAGGATCCTACGCAGTGCCGTAGGGGACCGCACCGCCACTTCCCAGCAAATTAGGGACACTGTTGCTCCTGGGGTATCGGCGAGGACCATTCGCAACCGTCTCCATGAAGCTGGGCTACGGTCCCGCACACCGTTAGGCCGTCTTCCGCTCACGCCCCAACATCGTGCAGCCCGCCTCCAGTGGTGTCGCGACAGGCGTGAATGGAGGGACGAATGGAGACGTGTCGTCTTCAGCGATGAGAGTCGCTTCTGCCTTGGTGCCAATGATGGTCGTATGCGTGTTTGGCGCCGTGCAGGCGAGCGCCACAATCAGGACTGCATACGACCGAGGCACACAGGGCCAACACCCGGCATCATGGTGTGGGGAGCGATCTCCTACACTGGCCGTACACCACTGGTGATCGTCGAGGGGACACTGAATAGTGCACGCTACATCCAAACCGTCATCGAACCCATCGTTCTACCATTCCTAGACCGGCAAGGGAACTTGCTGTTCCAACAGGACAATGCACGTCCGCATGTATCTCGTGCCACCCAACGTGCTCTAGAAGGTGTAATTCAACTACCCTGGCCAGCAAGATCTCCAGATCTGTCCCCCATTGAGCATGTTTGGGACTGGATGAAGCGTCGTCTCACGCGGTCTGCACGTCCAGCACGAACGCTGGTCCAACTGAGGCGCCAGGTGGAAATGGCATGGCAAGCCGTTCCACAGGACTACATCCAGCATCTCTACGATCGTCTCCATGGGAGAATAGCAGCCTGCATTGCTGCGAAAGGTGGATATACACTGTACTAGTGCCGACATTGTGCATGCTCTGTTGCCTGTGTCTATGTGCCTGTGGTTCTGTCAGTGTGATCATGTGATGTATCTGACGCCAGGAATGTGTCAATAAAGTTTCCCCTTCCTGGGATAATGAATTCACGGTGTTCTTATTTCAATTTCCAGGAGTGTATTCTATACGACACTGATGACGGCATGTGCGTCACATGACAGGAACATGATGTCCACCCACCTAACTTGTACACTTGGCGAAAGGGTAAAAAGATTTTTCTACCTTGCCCGATTTAGGTTTTCTTGTGGATGTGATAATCACTCCAAAAAAAGTGATGAAAACATAAGAGTTTGTCACGCAAACTGCAACAAATGAATGCAACAGTTTCGCAGTCGCACAGGTTTCCCTGTGCTCTGTCAAAACATATGTTTTTAACGTTTTCAAATTTTTCCGTGTGTAGACCGTCAAATCCTGCATATGTCCAAGCAAATCTGAACATGTCGTGGAATTTTGGAGAGCGAAGTTGATTATGTGTGAGTGCCTGAACTTTGATAACTGTCTGAAAATAAAAAATTAATCTGTTCACTCGATGGAAGACTTGAACCTAGGACCTCTCGGTCCGGAGCTGCTCACGCTACCACGGGACCACGGCACTCCTGAGATCACATTCTCCTTGATGTTGTCCATGTTGCGCATGGACTACTCAGTTTGTATTTTTGCTTTTTTTTCGTAGTTCCACACAACTTCTTCCTGTTTTCTCGATTGATCTGTGTTCAGTTTTTCAAGGCCTATCCACTGTGCCAACTTATAACTAAATCTCAGGGGGGTGCGATGGGGAGGTTCCCTTGTGAGTGTGAAACATACCGGCAACTGCCGCAGTAGCAGAACCTTGCTCAGCGTCCTGCCCACACTCTGCCAGACGGCGGAACAACACGCACGCAAACACTGGGGCACTGCTTGAGCAAACGCCGCGACCGAATCCGCTATTACGCGTAAACAGGTAAGCCCTCACTACGAGAGCTGGGCAGAAACTGCCAACTACTATAACAAATTACATTCTGTTAAGCAAGAGCGTGTTCGCCATTACACACAGACGGTAAAGGATATCTCTCTAGTCCTTCCACAGCCCAACAGAGGGCACATTTGTCCTTCATGGAATGTCCATAAAGCATTAGTTTACTTTGAATTCTAGACTGAGCTACACAAAAAGAAATCTGTGTGCAGTTTACGCGTCGCGTTTATCAAACATGTCCGATGCCGACTGCCAATCGTTGGTTTACCGACAAATGTGAAGATTGCATACTACAGGAGGATAATGATCCAAAGCACCGCAGCAGGCTTTGCAGCGACAGCAAAAAAGTGAAAGATATGCAGTTACTGTATTGCCCCTCACAGTCGCCTGACTCTGATCCCACTGAAAATGTATGGTCTTACATCAAAAAGAAGGAAATATATCTTCACTTTGAAACAGTTGTCAACGCATATTCGACACACTTGGAGGTATCTTCCAGCGGAAAACTTTGTTTCAAGCATGCTTCTGAGGTATTAAGCAATACGCTGCGAGTGACTGTACGTATTATTAATGCTAATTGCATTTTCCTTAATTCATATGGTACATGTATATGTTTTAGTTGGCCATCAAATACATTTTTCTACCTATAAACCAGACCACAATCTTACCTAAGAGTCTGTATACTTGTCAGTAATTGAAGCGTCAAGGTAGAGGAAATCTATCACTTTCACCTGTGTATGGTAAAGTCCACTGAATAATTACGTTCATAATTTTTTATAAAACAAGCGAGGCACACTTACTGCCCTTCCCTTTACCCACTTCTGTTGTCTAGAGACTTGTAAGATGGCCACTTTGTTCAAAAAGGCTCTAAGCAGTATGGGACTTAACACTGAGGTCATCAGTCCCCTAAACTTAGTACTACTTAAACCTAACTAACCTAAGTTCACCACAAACATCCAAGCCTGAGGCAGGATTCGAACCTGCATGGTTTCCGACTGAAGTGCCAAGAACCGCTCTGACACCGCGGCTCGCAGTCATTTTGTTACTGTGTGTAATTTCAGAATAATAATGATCATTTTTAAGCGCCAGTACCCTGTTGAAACATTGTTAAAGCACCTCAAACATTACCAATCATTTGTAGAGATCTGGTTTATGTCTCAGCTGCTCTATCCCACTGAGAATCGATTAGTTTGGTCATGTGTCGATAATGTGCCACTAACGCGAAATTATGTTCATTTTTGGACCCCTTCAAGCCCAGCCTGCAGTCAAAAATTCCCTAAATATGCTGTCGGATATTTTTGCTGTCCATTGCAACTCATCTCTTCCCAGCGTAGTACCTATTACCACGCTCGGTCGTCAACAAACAGATTTCCTCTCCAATGACGGTATCTGCCCCTGACCTCTTCATTGTTAATAGCGCAGATCTCGGTCCAGTGCAGAGTTTTACTTAAATATGACCAAAATTTCAATTGGCATATAACAGTTATTCACTCCCGCAGTGGCTTTGGCGTTGTAACACACCTCCAGAACAATTAAGTTTTGGGGGCATAGTGTGAAATTGCGTTGTCATTTTCTGTGCAGTTTGACTGATACATTGCAATGGCGCCAGAACAGGGACGTTTCCTACAAATTGTAAGAATATTGTATGTGTACTGTATCTCATTAGATTGATTTAATTTCTTGTCTTTACTAAACGTACAGTCAACCAACTTATTAAATATTGGAGAAAAATCAATAAAGAAAACTGAATAATAATTATAAATGAGGAGGTAAATCAATGCAATAAATAAGAAGAAAGTTCTACTAGAACACAAAAAAATTTGATATACAGGGCTATTACAAATGATTGAAGCGATTTCATAAATCCACTGTAGCTCCATTCATTGACATATGGTCACGAGACACTACAGATACATAGAAAAACTCATAAAGTTTTGTTCGACTGAAGCCGCAGTTCAGGTTTCTGCCGCCAGAGCGCTCGAGAGCACAGTGAGACAAAATGGCGACAGGAGCCGAGAAAGCGTATGTCGTGCTTGAAATGCACTCACATCAGTAAGTCATAACAGTGCAACGACACTTCAGGGCGAAGTTCAACAAAGATCCACCTACTGCTAACTCCATTCGGCGATGGTATGCGCAGTTTAAAGCTTCTGGATGCCTCTGTAAAGGGAAATCAACGGGTCGGCCTGCAGTGAGCGAAAAACGGTTGATCGCGTGCGGGCAAGTTTCACGCATAGTGATGTGAAAGATTCAGTGTTTAAACCTCCTCTACCAAGAAACGTGCCAGAACTGCGAGCTCGCATCAACAATGCTTTTGAACTCATTGATGGGGACATGCTGCACCGAGTGTGAGAGGAACTTGATTATCGGCTTGATGCCTGCGAATCACTAAAGGGGCACATATCGAACATTTGTGAATGCCTAAAAAAACTTTTTGAGTTTTTGTATGTGTGTGCAAAGCATTGTGAAAATATCTCAAATAATAAAATTATTGTAGAGCTGTGAAATCGATTCAATCATTTGTAATAACCCTGTACAAATACATGCGTCTGCTGACTGCGCTCCAACGTAAAACAAAGGTAAGGACTATTGTCTGTTCCTTTTGCCTACATGTAGATTGTTGTTATTTGCAGTCAGTACTCACTGAATAGACTTGCTTATCACGGCAAAACTGATAATTTCCGTGGTAAGTTATTTTAACAACAATGAGTACATAGGTCGTACAAGATGGCTGACTTTCATATTGCAGGAGCACGTATGGTACAGTGCTGTTGTAATTGTTAGGTTATTATTGTCGTATTATTACAATATTCTTGTTCCGAATGTTAATAGCAATCGAGTTACGGTATATGACACACTGACTTCAGCCAAATTGTATGGCATGGCACACACAGGAAAATTAAGCCTCATAGAACCGAAACCGCAGCTTGATAATAAATCTGTTGCTGATGGATATGAGTCTGCTGACGTATATGCAAATGAGACAATTGCTCTGGCACGCGAAACTGAGGAGCGAGCTGAAGATGAAACAATTAGTCCCATAATTAATACTATAATTAATCCTGTGGTTGAACCAGCCCCCATCAGTGTGCAAGACCATTGACCATAACGCTTCACAGTGTACATGACATATTAATTGGAACTAAAAATGAATTCTCGGCTGAAATATGAAAGAAATTATGCTACAGATTTAATGAGATGCCACACCAAATGTCAGACAGATTCTCATCTGGTATATTCGCTGAACTGATATTCAAACAAGGTGATGTCCGCTAAACATGCTGAGCTCTGCTATAACATTTCTGCACAAATAAGAAGTTTGAAAATATCAGCTTAACTATTACAATACTACCTCAACTGATGTGGAAAAGATGTCATTGCAACAAAATGCAATTCCATCCGACAAAATGCAATAATTACTGATGTAGCTGCATTGAAAATGCAAAAAAAAAGGACTGGCCTAACGGAACGAAACAATTGTGTGGCGAATAACGGTTATTTCAAAATCTGTACACAAGCTAGACACTAAAGGGGAATCGGAATCAACACTCATAGTGCAACCTTCCGCTAATGAACTTCTAACCCAGTGTGGCACTTCAGAACAGGTTATCGAGCCTGAACTGAAAGCATCTGAGAATACGTTAAGAAAAAGTTTGCCGCAATAACATGTTAATGTTACTTCACATATCTGTAATGTATACCAAGAGCAGTACGACGTAAAACAGACAGTGCCGGATGTACTCCCTTCTGTCGTTATCCAGATGATGAAAGTATTTATTCCGACCCTCTTAATGAACTGTTTACCAACAAAACACATTAAATACGTCTGTCACTGAAGTACCTAACGTATGGGGTGCGGGCAGTGCAGTATGTATGTGTTGTTATGTGAATACCAGATTGGCGACGAATCAGTTCAAGTATTCACGAACAACACAATAACATGAGTTGAAATAACAACAATGGTGCAGAAGACTTATTCCTGCTACATATGAAATTGTCAGTCACAGCATGATAACAAACGTTAACGTTAATTCTGTAACACAGCCGACGATGCTACCATTACGTTACACTTGGCATGCAGAATGCTGCCCACCGGATTTCATTACATTGAGCAGAGATGGAAATAAAACTGGACGCGTCACCACCATTCCTGATGTGGAGTCATGCCCACTCGTCTCTTATAGGGTGCCCAAAGGATGCTGCGTTCTCGGAATGCCATACAACAATTCAAGCAAAATCACATTAATAGTTATTATTGTAATAAGATGATGACAATACGTAACTTGTATTTACAAGTGTCGCAAGCGATGGATGACATGCAAACAGTAATATTCTTCTTTTTAGACAATGTGCAAACAAGCAATGGAAATGGATCACTAACAACTGCAGTCGTAGCACTCTCCGCAACGCCTGTGCGAATGCTGTCCGATTACCCAGCCGATACTGAGAAAATACTGAGCGGCCGAGGCTGGCATGAGCGGCGCTTGTACTCTCCTCTTTTGCGTTCTTTATCTTAGTTCTGGCACTTGCGGTTACTTCAGAACAAAAGATGTACCGACTTATCCAATTAAAGAATTGGAGAATCATGGGAGTTGTTGGCGTTAAATCGCACATTGTCAAATCACAAGCGCAATTGGAAATAAAATTTAGAGATGTAATGATAAAATGCCCAATCCTAATTAGAAATGAATTAATTTTAAAACGTATTTCCGGCCTTGATTTTTTCCATGAGAACAATGCAGAGACAGAATTTGCCTCTGGGAAAAGCTGTCTACTAGCTGCCAAGGGTATAGGGTAAAGCTGCTTACAACCAAGACAACACCCAGCAGTAGCACACCTTATAAAAGAGTCAGGATGTTTAAGAGTATAGAGTCTGTCACTATTTATTTGTCTGACCAATCTTTGCTGCAAGATTTGTTATTAAAGCATATTCACGTATATAGAGAAAGAGCTGGTATCATTATCATATGGCAGTATCGTATGGAAGTTCAGCCCCTAGGAGATCTACTGCTGTAACACGTATTCCTCTGCATGTTCAAAGAGACTGGCAGGTAATAATGAAATAAAACAGATGCTTCAGAGTCAAAGCTTACACTAAAAGTAATAAAAAAAAAGGATTATATGCGCATCAGGAACCAAAGAAGTATATATGACTAATGTTATTTTAGTGTACGTAATACTTTTGTTTATGCGTAATTATTGATTGTCATCTGGGACTAGTTTTACCAGTCTCATCTGCTGAAGCTTGAGTGCTAATGTTTTAATAGCGTAAAAACACTATAAAGTTAATGAAATTAATATTTAGCCATTGACAAGAAAAAAGACATCTTACTGTAACTGTTTAAGTAAAAATAGATCTCCGTAACTACTCTTTTTCGTAGAAAGTCTTGATTCATTTGTGTATGTATGTGCACATAGATAACAGTCGTAAGAACTATAGATCAAAAGACACTGTAATACTCATTTTGTAGTGCTCAGTAGGATATAACCAGTAATTTAAATATAAATAAGAACTCTCACAACTTCTGGCTTCTAAATACAATTGAAAGGGATACCTTCCCGTAGAATTCTGGTATATGAACTGAAGTTTTGAAGTGCAAGTAGACTGATGTAAGATTTTCAATAGCAACTAATTATCTGTATATCTCACACATACATAACTTGTCTTCCACTATATTTGGAACAAAGAATATAAGGCTTAGTACCGGGAGGACGTGCTGTAACTGCAAAAACTTGTACATACTGAATTATTATGTTAGTATTCCGTAGAGCTAAGATGCATATTTAGTGTTAACTCATGCCAAGGTCATGCAAATTTTATAATAAGAAAGTAAGTCGGCTTTGGGTGAGTACGGCTTTTGGCGAGTTCTAAATACGAGTATATAATCTGCTCAGCTTTGAGCGTATGTTTTATTCTTTTTCTTTGTTTTTTTCTCCAAGTTATAATTTTGGTTTGGTGTAATAATCTGTAGTAGACAAAGGTAAAATTTCATCTAGCAGTAGACAGTGTAGCGCTATCCTGTATGAATATGTTTCCTTCGTTGTTGAGAAGTATGTAGAGTCAGGCTAGAACTGTAATCAGAAAGCTGAATAATAAATGTATATATATATATATATATATATATATATATATATATATATATATGTATGTATGTATCTAATGAACTACAGACATTGTTCATGCATATGTATTTACTTTATGAACAAGTTCCTCATTACATTATATTTAAAAATTTGAGATCTGTGTAAAGAATAACGAAAGCATGTGCTGTAAACAGTACACTGTTAAACTGTGTTATGACGATCTCAACTCCAAGAAGGTTCCAGGAGTGCACACTCACATCGTGAACGTTTCGGCGGCACATTCAAAGAAGTTCTTTCTGGAGCATGTTATTACGGACCACAAACTAATACGTTGGTGCACATTATATGACGAATTCATCCTTTACCTTGAGGTGAATTTAGCAGTTCACTGCCTGCTTCGTGTGTCCTGTTAAGAAATGGAATTTGTCCCCATCTGTGTGGCGACTCCTTTCAAACGCTTATCAAGCACTCGCGCTCACGCTAAGAAATTCAGAGACCCACGCAAGAGTATGTAAGCTCCCCCTCGCCGCTCTTTTCTTTTTTTTTTTTGTTCTAAAACGTCCAGAAGTGTCCCACTTTACTTAGGGAGTCCGCAGAAAATGGCAAAAGAGGCGCGCAGTATGGCTGATCGTGCAGAGATTGAGACAACTCGGTTATCTTAGTGAGTCCTCGTGTAGGACTTCCTCCTACCTGTTTTGCCGTAGATGTCTCGTAGTTGATGACCCTCGCAGAACCAGTATAAGCACCATCAGATTCTCCGAGAACTGCAGTTCTGCATCCTGTAATTTCTAAGTGTTGAAGCGGGAAGCTACATCAGTTTTAATAATCTCCTTCGATGTCCTTATGACATACAAAAACACCGTTATCTGACGATAATGTAAGAGGCCATAAATTTGAACTGAAAAATAGCAATTTCCTTACGACAGGACTAGACCGAAAGGCATCCTATCGCTGACTGACGACTGCCGCGCAGTCTGTTCATCTATTCATAATCGTAAAACGTCGTAGCTCTTCATACAACCTCGTTATCTTAAACTTCAGTCATGTGTTTATTGAAATGACTGCTGAGTTTCATCGTAATATTGCTGTAAGAAAGTGTTTATGACCAGTAGACTTCTGCTACAATCAGTAGAGGAAAAAGTAGGTTTTGTTACTTTATTGCGATTTTTATTTATGAAACAAAATCACTTCGTTCTCGCCACAATGACATTTGTTTCCCTGCTTATCGTGCCTCGGCGTAACTGACTTTCTGACGGCTAGCGTCAGCACCTCACCCCATCGTCTACCGACAACGCCATATTGTCCAGCTGCTATCTCAGCCAGTGTGGGAACTAAAATCTTACCATGCGTTCTTCAGAACTGCCTCAGCTTAATAAGTGCTAGTGATGCCTGCAGACGCGATTTAAAATGTTAATCTGGAAAATAAGTAAATGAAATGCAATCTGAAAATGAGGGGCAATTTACAAAGCGACGGCGCACTGGCCATTAAACCCGCTTTGCGCAGTGTGACGTCATTTCGGACTGTCGGTACTTCTAGATTGCGCTCCGTCATTACTGATTTTAATTACGTGTTTCAAACAATATGGAGTTGTTTAGCAGAGACGTTCACCTCGTGCATGCTACGACGTTTTAAAAGCTACGTGATTCCGGGTGAATGAACCCATATATTACGAAATCGTCTAGTTAATGAGTTATGAATGAAAGGTGGCTCCTTAAGGAGTAAGAAATACAAATTTTACCCATGTTAAACACAGATCCGTGTAATACAGAAAATGTATATATGTGCATTGTTATTTCCGTCCATTCAAAATGTTATTTCTGTACTAACAAAGAACATCTTTCATTGTATCCTATATAGGTCATACTCTGTGTAATAGTGTTTACGTTGTGCAGACTGTTTCATGTAGCTCTATATGCTGAACCGAATGAGCCAACCCCAAGATGCGAGGAAAACCGAGCAGATACGAGTACTTACCCCATATTGTTCTGAGCGATGACCTTTCTCTCAAGAAGCTAATTACCATTATGGGTCAGACTACTGCCGCATACCGTACCTGTACCATATCCTTGGATCCGTTACATGTGGACGTCGAAAACAAATACATCTATCCACGCCTACAATCCAGCATTTAATGAGCTATATCGCGCATCTTGTTCATTAAGTATCGGAACCATAATAAATTTTCTGATGTGGTCATTTTGTGTTGTCTCACTGTGACATTATGCTGTTCAAAAATACACGACGTGAGGTTAAAGGGTTTAAGGTATTTGTTGTAAAACTGACCCTAATCACCAGAACTTCAGCTATGAAGAGCAATGAGCCATATTACACGATCAATTATAAATCGCATACTATAACAAACTGTTACTGAATGAACTCTTATTATCAACAAACAGTATGTATCACTCTGCTAGCAACTCTGTACACTAAACCAGAACTTTCCATTTTTCAAACGAACGGTTGCTTTTGTCATACACCAAAGCAACGATTAAAAGATATTTAAATTGAATCACGACACATTATCTTCTGCTTTGAAAATGTAAACAGTCTGTGAGAAGTGTCTTGCTTAACTGTCCTGGTAGAAAATAACATGATAGGCATCAGTTACAAAAACTGTAACCCAAAAATTGAACCTTTCTAGCTATCTACACAACTATTTTTTAGGTTCAAATGGCTCTGAGCACTATGGAACTTAACATCTGAGGTCATCCGTCCCCTAGAACTTAGAACTACTCAAACCTAACTAACCTAAGGACATCACACACATCCATGCCCGAGGCAGGATTCGAACCTGCGACCGTAGTGGTCACGCGGTTTCAGAGTGAAGCGCCTAGAACCGCTCGGCCACTCCGGCAGGCAAATAATTTTTTTAACGAACGAACTATACGTTAAATCAACTGCGTTTAATAACGTGTAATTAATGAGTGAAACTACTGTGTGTAACCAACTACCCCACGAATAGTGAAGTTAAATGGCTTTTCGAAAATCTCTACCATTTGCTGTCACAGCCTTTCAGGAGCCAATATAATAAATTATGCCTGTGAAACGTTACGATGGAGAATATGGGTATTTTGAGCTATAAGTGTTAAATCGATTAACAGTTTCGTTTATTATATATTACAAAACAAAGGAGGCCCGCTTGGCTGTTCTTCACTTTACCCACTTCTTCTCTTGACTGGAGACATTTGAGATCATCATTTTGTCGTACTATGTATTTTTAGAACAATAATGATCTTATTTACGTCCGAATACGTTGCGAAATTACCTCGACCATTGTGAAATTACCTCGACCATTACTAATCCCTTCTAAAGATCTGTTTTCCGTTTCATCAACTTACGTGAGTTAGGAATCGATTAGTTTGATGATGTGTCGATCAAGCGCTTTCAGAGTGGCATTATACGCATATATGCACCTTTTCAAGTCCAACCTGCAGGCACAAATTCATTAACAACGTAGTCCGATCATTCCCTTCGTCCATTGCAACTCATTCTACATCTACATCTACATCCATACTCCACGAGCCACCTGACGGTGTGTGGCGGAGTGTACCTTGAGTACCTCTATCCGTTCTCCCTTCTATTCCAGTCTGATATTGTTCGTAGAAAGAAGGATTGTCGGTATGCCTCTGTGTGGGCTCTAATCTCTCTGATTTTATCCTCATGGTCTCTTCGTGAGATATACATAGGAGGGAGCAATATACTGCTTGACTCCTCGGTGAAGGTATGTCCTCAAAACTTTAACAAAAGCCCGTACTGAGCTACTGAGCATCTCTCCTGCAAAGTCATCTTCTGGAGTTTATCTATCATCTCCGTAACGCTTTCGCGATTACTATATGATCCTGTAACGAAGCGCGCTGCTCTCCGTTGGATCTTCTCTATGTCTTGTATCAACCCTATCTGGTACGGATCCCACACTGCTGAGCAGTATTCAAGCAGTGGGCGAACAAGCGTACTGTAACCTACTTCCTTTGTTTTCGGATTGCATTTCCTTAGGATTCTTCCAATGAATCTCAGTCTGGCATCTGCTTTACCGACAATCAACTTTATATGATCATTCCATTTTAAATCACTCCTAATGCGTACTCCCAGATAATTTATGGTATTAACTGCTTCCAGTTGCTGACCTGCTATATTGTAGCTAAATGATATGGGATCTTTCTTTCTATGTATTCGCAGCACATTACACTTGTCTACATTGAGATTCAATTGCCATCCCCTGCACCATGCGTCAATTCGCTGCAGATCCTCCTGCATTTCAGTAAAATTTTCCATTGTTACAACCTCTTGGTATACCACAGCATCATCTCCAAAAAAACCTCAGTGAACTTCCGACGTTATCCACAAGGTCATTTATGTATATTGTGAATAGCAATGGTCCTATGACACTCCCCTGCAGCACACCTGAAATCACACTCACTTCGGAAGACTTCTCTCCATTGAGAATGACATGCTGCGTTCTGTGATCTAGGAACTCTTCAATCCAATCACACAATTGGTCTGATAGTCCATATGCGCTTACTTTGTTCATTAAACGACTGTGAGGAACAGTATCGAACGCCTTGCGGAAGTCTAGAAACACGCCATCTGCCTGGGAACCCGTGTCTATGGCCCTCTGAGTCTCGTGGACGAATAGCGTGAGCTGGGTTTAACACGATCGTCTTTCTCGAAACCCATGCTGAATCCTACAGAGTAGATTTCTAGTCTCCAGAAAAGCCATTATACTCGAACATAATACGTGTTCCAAAATTCTACAACTGATCGACGTTAGAGATATAGGTCTATAGTTCTGCACATCTGTTCGACGTCCCTTCTTGAAAACGGGGATGACCTGTGCCCTTTCCAATCCTTTGGAACGCTATGCTCTTCTAGAGACCTATTGGTCATCTTGACAATGGGTAGCACTGTATCCTTTTCCTAATCCTATCCTTTTGGTGATATTCCAATCTGGAGTCTCCATTTTTTGATTCTGCTACTCATTGAGGTATTCCCCAGATGCGTAAAATAAAACAAAGATATATCAATCAGTAATAAAAAAATTGCGGATGATGAATAACATCCTTTCTGGCCCAAAATATTATATACTTCAGTCAGCACAAAATCTTAAGCAGAAAAATACTGGGGGTATGGCAGCATACATTCTGAACCCTGTCTTGACTCGCTCATGTTGCTGCTACAAGGGGTGAGCACTGTACTGTCTATGCAACATAGCATGACTCTATTGTGGGTATATAAGCACCAACATGAAGACAAGGTATTAGTGTGGCATTTAAGTGTTTTTGACAAGCATGCGGTGCAAGTGAAGAAACATGAACTATGGTGAAATTATTAGCAGACGCATTCAAACAGGACCAACATGCTGTTATTCTTCTCTTGGCTGCTGAAGGACAAACACTGGTAGATATCCACTGGAGAATGAAGAGTGTGTACACAGCAGCATGTCTATTCGTCGCATTGTACTACATATTACCACGGTCACCAAACATATGTGCTCTCCATCGACGATATCCACCCCTGACATCACCATAACACACAACCATGAAATTTAAAGTGCAGATATAGGTCGACTGCCGAGTTTTATTTAATTTGCCCCAGTTTTCAATTCGCTCATTGCAATTATTCACTACCACTGTTGCCTCAGTGTTGTATCCAGCCTCACGATCAGTTACTTTTCGAAGCCACTATGCAATCTCGTATTCCCTTCTGAGTGCGCGCGCTGGCTCCGGGGACACAGCAGTTCCTCCCTGGTTATCCATGGTCGTCCGTGCTTTAGTCTTCCTATCTGAGGGTCTTTGACTGGAAGACTGTTAAAGAGGATGCTGCGAGTCGGTTGCTCTCAAGTCCTTCAAGTTCGATTCCGCGGTGTTGCGAGGGTACTCAGTGCGATGGCAGGTCAAGCGGATACTGGCGGAGTAAGAGAGTTAGCGGGCGGTACTGTGAGGGGCGCGTCGATCGCTGTGACTGTGCGCAGCCGGCGTGGTCGCTAAATACGAATCCGACGGGAGCACTGTACAGGGCTATTATAAATGATTGAAGCGATTTCATAAATTCACTGTAGCTCCATTCATTGACATATGGTCACGACACACTACAGATACGTAGAAAAACTCATAACGTTTTGTTCGGCTGAAGCCGCACTTCAGGTTTCTGCTGTCAGAGCGCTCGAGAGCGCAGTAAGACGAAATGGCGACAGGAGCCGAGAAAGCATATGTCGTGCTGGAAATGCACTCACATCAGTCAGTCATAACAGTGCAACGACACTTCAGGACGAAGTTCAACAAAGATCCACCAACTGCTAACTCCATTCGGCGATGGTATGCGCAGTTTAAAGCTTCTGGATGCCTCTGTAAGGTGAAATCAACGGGTCGGCCTGCAGTGAGCGAAGAAACGGTTGAACGCGTGCGGGCAAGTTTCACGCGTAGCCCGCGGAAAATTGGCTCATGGCAGAACTGGAGACCGACAGCACCGACTTCATCTTTCAACAGGATGGTGCTCCACCGCACTTCCATCATGATGTTCGGCATTTCTTAAACAGGAGATTGGAAAACCGATGGATCGGTCGTGGTGGAGATCATGATCAGCAATTCATGTCATGGCCTCCACGCTCTACCGACTTAACCCCATGCGATTTCTTTCTGTGGGGTTATGTGAAAGATTCAGTGTTTAATCCTCCTCTACCAAGAAACGTGCCAGAACTGCGAGCTCGCATCAACGATGCTTTCGAACTCATTGATGGGGACATGCTGCGCCGAGTGTGGGAGGAACTTGATTATCGGCTTGATGTCTGCGAATCACTGAAGGGGCACATATCGAACATTTGTGAATGCCTAAAAAAACTTTTTGAGTTTTTGTATGTGTGTGCAAAGCATTCTGAAAATATCTCAAATAATAAAGTTATTGTAGAGCTGTGAAATCGCTTCAATCATTTGTAATAATCCTGTACTCGAGTGTGAGGAGCCAATTTGCACTGTTGTTCACAAATAGCGGTGACCGTTTGTTAGTTTGATTGATTTGGTGACCAAACGGCTGTTTAAAGCTTTAGTGTATCCCACAGCCTGGTTACTGTAGAAGCACGAGGTTAGTTATGCCAATATACCGGGTAATCAAAAAAATCACGGAATGATGTAGATAGAGAGGTACAAATTGGCACACATGCTTGGCATGACATGGGATTCTATTAGAACCAAAAAAATACAAAAATTCAAAAAATGTCCGACAGATGGCGCTTCATCTGATCAGAATAGCAATAATTAGCATAACAAAGTAAGACAAAGCAAAGATGATGTTCTTTACAGGAAATGCTCAATATGTACACCATCATTCCTCAACAATAGCTGTAGCCGAGGAATAACGTTGTGAACAGCACTCTAAAGCATGTCCGGAGTTATGGTGAGGCATTGGCGTAGGATGTTGACTTTAAGCACTCCTAGAGATGTCGGTCGATGACGATACACTTGCGACTTCAGGTAACCCCAAAGCCAATAATCGCACGGACTGAGGTCTGGGGGCCAAGCATGACGAAAGTGGCGGCTGAGCACACGATCATCACCAAGCGATGCGCGCACGGGATCTTACACGCGTCTTGTAATACTTTTTTTTTATTCTAATAAAACCCCATGTCATTCCAAGCATGCGTGTCAATTTTTACCTCTCTATCTACATTATTCCGTGGTTTATGTAGTTTTCAAATTTATACTGACTTCTTAATCACCCGGTATACTATTCTCTGACCTGACTGCACAATTGACCGTATATGTTATGAAATAGCTGGTTGGTGTAACTGACTTGATATCACTAATTTGCCCATGTCTTATTGCTCAAGTTCGTTTCGCGCATTAAGAAAGGTCTTAACTTTAGTTGGGTGTAGTGTAGTGTGGTGTTCATACTTAAAGAATTGTCATGTGCTGTTACGCTTTAAAGGGAGTTCATTCTACTTAACCATTCCGTAGAGATTAGCTGCGTGGATGATCAGTGAATTGTGACTAAGATGGCTGGTCTTGTTGCTTCCCGTAAACCGAGGAGGTGTCTGTGAACTAGCTGTTGACTTACTGAGTGCGAGCTGAATAGGAGCAACTGGCTTAAATTACATGGACTGCTGTTGATCCGGAACTGTCTCATAAAGTCAACTGCTTTTGTTTGCATTGGTCAAATAGTTACTTCTCATTTCAAGTGCCTGAAAGTCATTCACATTGTTGAGTGGGTAAGTTGGTATGAGAGGGAGCAATCATCTATTGGTTTAATTCACAGAGTTAAAATTGAATTTAATTTTCTGTGCGCGTTTGTGCGTGGGGTTACGTATGTTTGTTGCCGTAATTAAATATCTGAATTAAGTTCAAATGGTTCTAATGGCTCTGAGCACAATGGGACTTAACATCTAAGGTCATCACTCCCCTAGAACTTAGAACTACTTAAACCTAACTAACCTAAGGAGATCACACACACCCATGCCCGAGGCAGGATTCGAACCCACGACCGTATCGGTTATGCGGTTCCAGACTGAAGCGCCTGGAATTAAGTGATGTATCTCCTTGTTTTTGCCTGGTACTGCCAGGCTTATGTTGCAGGTATCTCACGTTATTCTAACCAGAACAGCCAACACGTGGACTTTCATAAATAGAAAGGCCAGCAAGTCCACTGAAGGACCTACAGTTGTAAAACTAATACCAATATTTGTGTCGCATCAACACCCCCTCTCCCTCCCTCCCTCACACACACACACACACACACACACACACACACACACACACACACACACACACACAAGTTAAGTACTGTCGTTTATCCCTCGGTGGTCAGAGGATTCGCAAGTTGGAATTCTTTGTACATATTGTTTTCTGCCAATATTATTTTAGTTTCAGCAATCAGAACTGTAATAATAATGATATTCTTTAATACTTATTATCGGAATCTGTTGAAAAGATTTATGAACTGACCATCAAGTGCTTAGAGTTTTGAAGAGACTAACGATAAATCTGCTTTTAAGGATTTTTTTGTGAAGTGTCTTGCGACCTTACCACTCGCCTCCCGCTCCTTCCATTTGAGTCCTTTTTAATACATTTTGAACGACACATTAAAGCGCTCAATTTCGACTAAAATGTAGTACGTAAATACTTTCTTGTTAATTACTAATGAGAAACTGAAAATATTTTAGTGTTATAGCAAGTTCAAGTTTTGACAGCCACTACGCTCTTTTAAGCACTTTTGTTTTTCACAGCCAAAGCTGATATTCCGAGAGACGCGGATTCCCTCAGCTTTTCCAAGCTCTCGTGCATGTGGTGACCGCCGTGGTCTTAATAAACTGAGTGGCGAACCACAATACTTCATTTATTTAAAACGTCCGTCCCAGTTTATAACCTTTTCCGACATCTATATTTGGACAGACTGCTGTTACGCTGTTTCATAAACTTGGGGTTTCCGCAAAAATACAGGTCCCACGATATTTCATTTCATTATTGAACTGTGGGGAAAGTCATGGGATAGAGATATGCACATATACACATGACGATAGTATCTCGTACACGAGGTAGAGAAGGGCAGTGTGTTGATGGAGCTCTCATTTGCACTTAGGTGAATCATGTGAAAAGGTTTCCGAAATAATTATGGCTGCACGATGGGAATTAACAGACTTTGAACGCGGAATTGTAATTGGAGCTAGACTCATCAGACGTTCCATTTCGGAGATCGTTAGGGAACGTAATATTCAGAGCTCCACAGTGTCAAGAGTGTGCTGGGAATGTCAAATGTCAGGCACTACCTCACGCCATGGACAACAGAGTAGCCGACGGCCTTCACTTAACGACCGGGAGCAGCGGTGTTAGCGCAGAGTTGTCAGAGCTAGTAGACATGGAAGAATGTCTGAAATAAACGCAGACATAAATGTGGGAGGTATGAGAAACGTATCAGTCAGGATAGTGCTGCTATGGCAGCAGACGACCGGCGCGAGTGTCTTTGTATACAGCAGATGTCGACTGCAGCGCCTCTCCTGAAAGTTGGGTTGTTTGGGGGAAGAGATCAAACAGCGAGGTCATCGGTCTCATCGGATTAGTGAAGGATGGACAAGGAAGTCGGATGTGCCTTTTCATAGGAACCATTCTGGCATTTGCCTAGAGCTGTTTAGGGAAATCACGGGATACCTAAATCAGGATGGCCGGACGCGGGTTTGAACCGTCGACCTCACGGAAAACCTAAATCAGGATGGCCGGACGCGGGTTTGAACCGTCGTCCTCCCGAACGCGAGTCCAGTGTGCTGAACACTGCGCCACCTCGCTTGGTGCCTCTCCTAGGCTCGTGACAATATCTGTTGGACCCAATTTTTTTTTCTGGTCATCAGTCTACTGTCTGGTTTGATGCGGCCCGCCACGAATTCCTTTCCTGTGCTAACCTCTCCATCTCAGAGTAGCACTTGCAACCTACGTCCTCAATTATTTGCTTGACGTATTCCAATCTCTGTCTTCCTCTACAGTTTTTGCCCTCTACAACTCCCTCTAGTACCATGGAAGTCATTCCCTCATGTCTTAGCAGATGTCCTATCATCCTGTCCCTTCTCCTTATCAGTGTTTTCCACACATTCCTTTCCTCTCCGATTCTGCGTAGAACCTCCTCATTCCTTACCTTATCAGTTAACCTAATTTTCAACATTCGTCTATAGCACCACATCTCAAATGCTTCGATTCTCTTCTGTTCCGGTTTTCCCACAGTCCATGTTTCACTACCATACAATGCTGTACTCCAGACGTACATCCTCAGAAATTTCTTCCTCAAATTAAGGCCGATATTTGATATTAGTAGACTTCTCTTGGCCAGAAATGCCTTTTTTGCCATAGCTAGTCTGCTTTTGATGTCCTCCTTGCTCCGTCCGTCATTGGTTATTTTACTGCCTAGGTAGCAGAATTCCTTAACTTCATTGACTTCGTGACCATCAAACCTGATGTTAAGTTTCTCGCTGTTCTCATTTCTACTACTTCCCATTACCTTCGTCTTTCTCCGATTTACTCTCAAACCATACTGCGTACTCATTAGACTGTTCATTCCGTTCAGCAGATCATTTAATTCTTCTTCACTTTCACTCAGGATAGCAATGTCATCAGCGAATCGTATCATTGATATCCTTTCACCTTGTATTTTAATTCCACTCCTGAACCTTTCTTTTATTTCCATCATTGCTTCCTCGATGTACAGATTGAAGAGTAGGGGCGAAAGGCAACAGGCTTGTCTTACACCCTTCGTAACACGAGCACTTCGTTCTTGGTTGTTGTTCATATTGTATATGGCCCGTCTCTCCCTATAGCTTACCCCTACTTTTTTCAGAATCCCGAACAGCTTGCACCATTTTATATTGTGGAACGCTTTTTCCAGGTCGACAAATCCTATGAAAGTATCTTGATTTTTCTTTAGCCTTGCTTCCATTATTATCCGTAACGTCAGAATTGCCTCTCTCGTCCCTTTAATTTTCCTAAAGCCAAACTGATCGTCACCTAGCGCATTCTCAATTTTCTTTTCCATTCTTCTGTATATTATTCTTGTAAGCAGCTGCGATGCATGAGCTGTTAAGCTGATTGTGCGATAATTCTCGCACTTGCCAGCTCTTGCCGTCTTCGGACCCAATACGAGTGGATAATTGTGGCCTGATTAGATGAGCCCAGTTTCAGTTGGTAAGAGCTGATGGTAGGGTTCGACCATGAACCCATGTTGTCAACAAGAGACTGTGCAAGCTTTTGGTGCCTCCATAATGCAGTGGATTGTATTTACGTGGAATGGACTGGATCCTTTGGTCCAACTGAACCGATGCTTGACTGGAAATTGTTATGTCCCGCTACTTGGAGATCATTTTCGTTCATGGACTTGCGATTGATTTGGAGAAGGCGCTGGACACTTCGGGCGTACGATTTCGCTACCTGGATCGCCCGACATGAATCCCATCGTGTAATTATTGGAAATAATCGAAAGGTCAGCTAAGGGGCTCCGGAAAGGCTCAAAATCATGAAAAGTTCAATTTTTACTTTTTGCGTTTTCTGAATATGCAGACTATTACCTTTTAATAAATATATAATTTATTCAATTCCGAAGACTACAACTATTTTTAAATTTTTTTAAATGTGTTCTGCATGGGCGTGACCCACTGTGGCGCTGTTAAACTGCTGTCAAATGGTGTTATTATTAACGTCCGTGTTCATCAGGTACATTTTAGTGATGTGAGATAAAGTATGTGTTGTGGCTAACCTGTGATGGTTCAATATATATCGCTGGTGTGATTGTCGATTGTTTCATGTTTATTTACTCTGTCGTTATCTCGAAAATATTCGTAATTAATTCTGTTTCTTGAGTCTCTGTTTTGTTGAAGTATAATAATGAGTAAAAGTAAAGTTATTAGAAATCCTCTGAAGGCTTTTAAGAAAAGGAGAAATGTTGGAAAGCCAAAGGTATGTGTTATTACTGTAAACTTTGGTTCTAACATGGTACGAGCGATGCTTGCTTTAGACAAGGAACGCCTTCGGGCTGCAGACAGGGCTGTAAAGAGTCTAGAAATACAAGCAAGAGTAAACAGGAGGAGGAACAAGAGGAAGCTGGAGGAGGAGTTTGCAGAGGATGAAGATAATCCATCCTATGGACCTGGAATGCACTAAAAAGTTAATCCAATCTTTGTCGCTCGATTCCCAAAACTTTTATTTTCTCATACTAATTACATGTTTTCTGAGGATCTTCCAAACATATTTGTTTCAAACGTTCAGTAAATGTTACACAGTACCTTCTGCATAATTTAACACAGCCTTTTTCCAAAAAACTGTATATTTTTGAATATATAAATAAAAAATTGCAAGAAAATGTTGTGAATTTTCAATACAATTGAAAAAAAATCATCTTTAATAACTGAACTAAAATTTTGTAAAATCACTGTGTGAAGTTGTAGCCCAAATTCCAATAAATAATCTGTAAAAAGTTCAACTTCCTACCTCAAATACTTTGTGAGGAAAGATGTAATTTATAAGCGCTATTTTAACATTGCAAGTATAGGGCGTTCCGGAGTCCCTTAACGCACAAAATCCCATATCGGAAACATTTTGTCAGTATAGGCGGCTATAGGGGCTGCTTGGCTCAGTATTTCAGCAGGGGACTTCCAACGACTTCTTGGGCTCATGCCAAGCCAAACTGCTGCACTGTGCAGCGCAGAAGGAGGTCCGACACGATACTAGGAGGCTTTCCACGACTTCTGACACCTCGGTGTGTATCTGAGGCATTGGTCAGTGATCGCCGATTTGTTTGATTGTTCCTCACAAAAGTCTGGCAGGACAAGTTCTACCTATGTTACCATAAGCGAACGTCACATTAGAACACCGACACGCAGTAAGTTAATGTATCACTTCAAACGAACACCATCAACTGCTATGCCCCCTGTTGATTCATGGGAATGGATTGACAGCACCACATGGTCTCAGGTAGTGGTATCAATACACTTGACAACGTCTGCGACCCTGGAAGTAAAATTCGATTACTTGTACGGAAAGCCAGGACAATATGAAGTGAGTAATTAATCCCTCTGACTAACTTCAGGACGATGACACAGTGAACATCCTCGCTAAAAGGCCAAATTCCGTGCACACGCCAAATGTCCTACAAACAACATCAAAATACATCAGGACAACGCTGCTGTTTCGCCCTCAGTAGAAGCGGCAGGAGACATACACCATGAAGTCTCGATACACAAGCCAGGCGAGCAACACCTAAATACCTGCGTGAGAACCAGGAAACAGTAATTCTGCCAGCCGATAAGGGCAACGAGACACTTATGGTTCAAACGGCACTGAGCACTATGGGACTTAACATCTGCGGTCATCAGTCCCCTAGAACTTGAGAACTACTTAAACCTAACTAACCTAAGGCCATCACACACATCCATGCCCGAGGCAGGATTTGAACCTGCGACCGGTAGCGGTCGCGCGGTTCCAGACTGCAGCGCCTAGAACCGCTCGGCCACACCGGCCGGCGCCGTGACAATTATAATGACACGTCTGAACACTAATAAGATTTTCTCTTTATAAATGATGTTACCGACTGAGAAATAAATATCGATACTACGAATAAAAGCGAGAGGAAGATAATGACTCTTCTTTGTTAGTCAGGCTTGCCAAGCAACGTCCTTAAGATTCTCCAAGCAAGAGCAGCAGTGCCTCTGCGTATGTTTGGCATCTCAAAGTTGCACAAGCAGGGCACATTTACACACACACACTCACACACTCACACACACACACACACACACACACACACACACACACATATATATATATATATATATATATATATATATATATATATATCATGCACCTATATCACAAGGTTCCTCCTAAGATGGTAATCTTCCACGACTCCAGTTCTCATGGACACCGAACTGCAGAGGCTCCTTGAGCATTTAATCCTTTCTACCGCTTACTTACTCTTCCAAGTGGATGACTTGCATTAGGTTATCCCATCAGCACTGCTTTAGCCCAGCACGTTTCTGGCCTTCTGGCAATGTGCCCTGCCGAACTTACTCTCCGTGCTTTCCTTTACTGCACGATTTTAGGTTGTCTCATTATGTCGTACAGTTCCTGGTTCCTTATAAATTTCCATGTGTTCTCTTCGGGCATTGGTCCGAAGGTCTTTCTCGTTATTTTCCGTTCAGAGATCAGCAGGTTCTCCTTATTTTTGTATGCAGTGCTTAAATCTCCTGTCAAATGGCTCTAAGCACTAGGGGACTTAACATCGGGGGTCTTCAGTTCCCTAGACTTAGAACTACTGAGACCTAACTAACCTAAGGACATCACGCACATCCATGCCCGAGGCAGGATTCGGAACTGCGACCGTAGCAGCAGCGCTGTTCCGGACTGGAGCGCCTAGAACCGCTCGGCCACAGCTGCCGGAAATCTTCTGTCCCATATGACATCGGTATTATTACTACATTATACTCTTTGAGTTGAATCTGAACTGGAAGACTTTTTGACGGCACTATATGCTGTGGACATAAGTTTTAGACCCACTGGTAATACGTTGCTTAATTTTTGGTTTAAGTTATTATGACTTATGAACCTAGTGCCAAGGTATTTAAAATATTCTGCTCTGCCTGTATTCCATACTCCAAACTTGTAATGGGGCATTTTTCGGGACTTCTCTGGACAAGTCTGTCATTTCAAAAAAATGGTTCAAATGGCTCTGAGCACTATGGGACTCCACTTCTGAGATCATTGGTCCCGTAGAACTTAGAACTAGTGGAACCTAACTAACCTAAGGGCATCACAGACATCCATGCCCGAGGTAGGATTCGAACCTGCGACCGTAGCGACCACGCGGTTCCAGACTGCAGCGCCTAGAACCGCACGGCCACTTCGGCCGGCTCTGTCATTTCAATCTTCCCCATATTAACCATGAGTCCCGTCTTACTGGCATTCTTTGTTGAGTCTCCGCTATGGCTGCAATGTCGTCTGCATATCCCAATAGTTGTGTTTCTCCATCTAGCTTCACCTCTTTACCTCGTGTTTTCATTTCCCTATTTCCTTTCTCCAGGACCAAATAAAAAAGCAATGGTAAAATGATATCACCTTGTCTCACTCCATCTGGTTTTTCACATTGTATTTAGTCTCTGCAGTATACACCTTCACCAAGGTAATTTCCTTTGTATGCCAAGCTCCCTGAGGTCGTTGTACATATGTAATCTTTGTGTACTGTCACATGCCTTTGAGAACCTATACTAATGTTACCAGGAATTGATGGTTGAATTCCCAGCACTTCTCCCAGATTTGTCTTATGCTGAAAATTTAATATATGGTAGATGTTCCTAAACGAAAACCTGCCTGGTACGCTCCAACTATGTTTTAAGCAAAAGGCTTGAGCTTTTCAGTAATTATTTATGATAACACTTCGTGTGGCACACTTAGTATAAAAATACCACTGTAATTACTACAGACCCACTTGTTGTTCTTTTTGTGCAGTGGGTTAATGGTAATTGACTTCCACTCTTTTGGGACCTCCTCCTTTCTCCAGATTTCACTTATGAGATGGCAGTCTCTTTATGAAGTGTTCCACCTCCTGCCTTCTCCTGCTCCCTCATTATTCTTCGCTTTCTTAACTGCCCTGTTTACATCCTGCTGAGTTACTTCAGTTTCTTTTTTTTCTACACTTTCTGAAATTCTTGCTACTGGGTAGACATTTTCAAGATTTTCAGCATTGAGCAACTGCTCTGAATATCCCCTTCACTTGTTGAGAGTTCTTTCCTTCACCGTTAGCATATTTCCATCTTTATCATTAATAACTAACGCCTCATTTTCTTGGCCGTTCCTTACATTTTCTACATCTCAAATACACTCCTGGAAATTGAAATAAGAACACCGTGAATTCATTGTCCCAGGAAGGGGAAACTTTATTGACACATTCCTGGGGTCAGATACATCACATGATCACACTGAGAGAACCACAAGTACATAGACACAGGCAACAGAGCATGCACAATGTCGGCACTAGTACAGTGTATATCCACCTTTCGCAGCAATGCAGGCTGCTATTCTCCCATGGAGACGATCGTAGAGATGCTGGATGTAGTCCTGTGGAACGGCTTGCCATGCCATTTCCACCTGGCGCCTCAGTTAGACCAGCGTTCGTGCTGGACGTGCAGACCGCGTGAGACGACGCTTCATCCAGTCCCAAACATGCTCAATGGGGGACAGATCAGGAGATCTTGCTGGCCAGGGTAGTTGACTTACACCTTCTAGAGCACGTTGAGTGGCACGGGATACATGCGGACGTGCATTGTCCTGTTGGAACAGCTAGTTCCCTTGCCGGTCTAGGAATGGTAGAACGATGGGTTCGATGACGGTTTGGATGTACCGTGCACTATTCAGTGTCCCCTCGACGATCACCAGTGGTGTACGGCCAGTGTAGGAGATCGCACCCCACACCATGATGCCGGGTGTTGGCCCTGTGTGCCTCGGTCGTATGCAGTCCTGATTGTGGCGCTCACCTGCACGGCGCCAAACACGCATACGACCATCATTGGCACCAAGGCAGAAGCGACTCTCATCGCCTGTCGCGACACCACTGGAGGAGGGCTGCACGATGTTGGGGCGTGAGCGGAAGACGGCCTAACGGTGTGCGGACCCGTAGCACAGCTTTATGGAGACGGTTGCGAATGGTCCTCGCCGATACCCCAGGAGCAACAGTGTCCCTAATTTGCTGGGAAGTGGCGGTGCGGTCCCCTACGGCACTGCGTAGGATCCTACGGTCTTGGCGTGCATCCGTGCGTCGCTGCGGTCCGGTCCCAGGTCGACGGGCACGTGCACCTTCCGCCGACCACTGGCGACAACATCGATGTACTGTGGAGACCTCACGCCCCACGTGTTGAGCAATTCGGCGGTACGTCCACCCGGCCTCCCGCAAGCCCACTATACGCCCTCGCTCAAAGTCCGTCAATTGCACATACGGTTCACGTCCACGCTGTCGCGGCATGCTACCAGTGTTAAAGACTGCGATGGAGCTCCGTATGCCACGGCAAACTGGCTGACACTGACGGCGGCGGTGCACAAATGCTGCGCAGCTAGCGCCATTCGACGGCCAACACCGCGGTTCCTGGTGTGTCCGCTGTGCCGTGCGTGTGATCATTGCTTGTACAGCCCTCTCGCAGTGTCCGGAGCAAGTATGGTGGGTCTGACACACCGGTGTCAATGTGTTCTTTTTTCCATTTCCAGGAGTGTATTTTCGGGCAGTCAGATACTGTATTTTCTTTTCTGCACAATCTCTGTCCAGCATGAATATTTCTCTAGGTCTCTTCCTGACCCACACAGCTTGTTCACATTTATCTTTGAACCATTTCTATTTGGTTGTTGGGATTTTTTCTCCTAAAGTTTCTTTGATGCTTCTCTTACAGTGGTCTTTTATATCACCCCACTCATTATTAACACTTGTTTCACCTCTGTTGTTTGATAACACGACTTCAGATTTGCTATGCACTCTGTTATTATACTGGTGACATAACTCTCGATCTTCAACCTTCTCAAAATCAAACTGTCTCTTGCCCATGCTGTTCCTCTTTCTTTTATAACACATGTGCAGTTGTAGTTTTGGTGATATGGTTAATCTGATAGATTTTATCACCATTTGGGGAAGTCCAGGTTACTGCGTGTATCTGTTTGCGGGGGAAGGCTATCGAGCTCAGCGCAATGTTCTGGCTTAGCGCGGGACTGATGAGACGCAGCCCACTGCCATTTGTTTTTGCCTGTACACTGTCCTTCCCGATTGTTGGCCTAAACGCGTCTTCCTGTCCAACTTCGGCACTGAAATCCCCAAAAATGATCCTAATGTTTCTAGTACCAATGCTTTCCATTGTTATTTCTAGTTTTTTGTGAAACTCACTTTTTTCCCACCTCGTCACGTACGTTTGTTGGTCCATGTGAACTGGTGTTAATGAGACACAATTTCCTCTAGCTGTTTTTACTGAAGAAATTTGCTTACCTCTCCAAATGGTCACTCGTCACAAGTCCTGTACCACCGATGCGATAAGGCGGCGCCCCTGCGAGCATAGACACCCATGGTAGTAGACTGGAAGAAAAATAAGAGCAAATGAATATGGCAATAAGATGATGAAATTAAAAAAAAAATTTAACCAGTTAACTGAATAAAAATGATAAACAGACAGTCTTTTGAAACTTCCTGGCAGATTGAAACTGTGTGCCCGACCGAGAGTCGAACTCGGGACCTTTGCCTTTCGCGGGCAAGTGCTCTACCAACTGAGCTACCGAAGCACGACTCACGCCCGGTACTCACAGCTTTACTTCTGCCAGTACCTCGTCTCCTACCTTCCAAACTTTACGGAAGCTCTCCTGCGAACCTTGCAGAACTAGCACTCCTGAAAGAAAGGATATTGCGGAGACATGGCTTAGCCACAGCCTGGGGGAGCACTTACCCGCGAAAGGCAAAGGTCCCGAGTTCGAGTCTCGGTCGGGCACACAGTTTTAATCTGCCAGGAAGTTTCATATCAGCGCACACTCCGCTGCAGAGTGAAAATCTCATTCTGGAAACATCCCCCAGGCTGTGGCTAAGCCATGTCTCCGCAATATCCTTTCTTTCAGGAGTGCTAGTTCTGCAAGGTTGGCAAGACAGCTTCTGTAAAGTTTGGAAGGTTGGAGACGAGGAACTGGCAGAAGTAAAGCTCTGAGTACCGGGCCTGAGTCGTGCTTCGGTAGCTCAGTTGGTAGAGCACTTGCCCGCGAAAGGCAGAGGTCCCGAGTTCGAGTATCGGTCGGGCACACAGTTTTAATCTGCCAGGAAGTTTCATATCAGCGCACACTCCGTTGCAGAGTGAAAATCTCATTCTGGAGACAGTCTTTTGATTAAATTTAGAAAAATAAAAAAAAAATTGCTACATTTTTTGCTTTGATTTTTCTATGAGCTTGTATCGGCGGGAGAGTACGGTAATAATCAGTCGAGACAAGGTGGGCTGGCGTTAAATCGCGAGACCTGGCAACGATACTTCTCCTCCCCTCTCCAGTAGCTGTAATGGTCCCTCATATGGTACTGGTTTTTTTATTAATTCATAATTTTTTACCCACTTTTAGTTTTTTTTAATCCTTACAACTTGTTACAAGAAAGAATTAATCATACTGACAGTTCATTCTAGATGGCTTCCGCAATTGAAAAAGAAACAAAATTCCAGTTGTTGCCAGTAACGATTTTTGCTTCATTTTCTTTCTGTTAGTCAAAGAAAAAGAAAACAAAGCATACAGTTCCACAAAAATGAAATAAACTGAACGGGACCACGACAAGAAAATCACAAGTACTAGTTAACTAAGCCGATACCTTGACGACGATATACAAGGTTCAACATTCTGGCGAATAAGTCGCGATTCCGCGGCAAGCAAACGCTTCCAATATGCAGTGCCCGTATACTTTTGGAAGGCGAGTGGGTTCTTGTAGCCCCCTCCATGTACAATGTAACGAGCATAGTGACGTACCAACCACGCAGTGGTATTTGACTTTGCTCTCGGGAAGTAGTAGTGTGGACGCAACTGAGCGACGACTCTTCGAAGTGATAGAACCAACAATGAGACTGAAAGCGGACTTCCCTGAGGAAAACCCATTCGAATGTTAATAGCGGGTGTGAGATGGCCATTGAGAGTCACTGAAGCTTGGATAACTTAAACAAATTATACAAGACTCTGCGAGAGTCTGTTGTGGAAACAATGGCTTCCAGTACCTGCAACAGGACGACATGAGCGACATAGTCGAACACTTTGTCAAAATTTAAAAATGCAAGAGTAGCAGGCAGACATGTAACAGCGGTCACTGATATAATATCACGGCATTCTGCTACTTGCGTCAGGATAGTACGAGCAAGAATAAAACTTTGTTGGTCAGCAACAACTTCCTCCAGCAATGCGGACATCCAACCAGGACCTGGCGACAGTCCTACAATCAGAATTTAATAAAATAATGGTGCGAAATTTATCAGTTGCTGCCTGACGAGAACTTTTAGGGATTAACACAGTTTTTCCAACTTGAAACGAGTCGGGAACAAACATACGTCTCAACACTTCGTTAAAAAACAAAGTAAAAGTAGTACCCAACAAAGGCAAAAAACGCACATATAACTCCTTAGGCACACCATCCTACCCCAGCGACTTGCGAGAAAGTAGTCTGACATTGAAAAACTTCTAAGAACGCAGTGTTATGAGCAGGTGCAAATCTGCGACCCAGAGCCCAAGCAAATAAATCGGATGACGTGTCTACAGGAACGGGTATCTCCTACAGCCCAACAAAGAACTGATGTAACCATCCAATATCAAGAAAGAACTAATTTAGAGAATGGAATAAGTCTTTTCGCAGCGTCACAGCATTGCCGTCCTCTGTCTTGTGATACGTGCTGCACCCAGGTCAACAATGAGTTTGATGTCGAATGACCTGATACACAGAAGTCAGTTTATTCGCTACCATGGGCGTGGTTTGGATCGTAAACTCTTCCATTTGGAGCTGCTTCAACCGTAACAAACTCGCGATTATACGCCTGATATCCTGATTGGAGGAAACCAACTCCATGTGTGAAGTGTCAACTATTAAGTAATTTTAATCGCACTATAGAGTTTCGCCAAGTTTTACACAAAATCTGTGTCGTTTTTCATAGCTTTACTGGTGGTCGATACCAGTACTTCTGCTGTGTTAGTATTAGTCTTACAAGGGGAGGCCGGCAATTGTGAAATTCAGATTCGATTCATACTGCGCATAATAAAAGCTCATGGCCAGAGGTGTAATGTGGCAAAGCACCAAGATGCACTTCTCAGCCGTTGTCGAGAAAATCGACAGTAAAAGAAACGTTTGCGGTGAAATACTCTCTACGCTTGATGATTTTCTCCAGCGTTGTGGCGCAGCGGTAAGCGCTGGAGTTCGTAATCCGAAAGTCGCAGGATCGAATCTCGCGCCATGTAGCTTATTTTTATTATTTTTTTGTAATTAATATATATATATATATATATATATATATATATAAACTATTAATGTATTGCTTATGCATGTTGGTGAAGGCGGATCGCTCTCCAATTGTACCGCCTCCATTTTTCCGTTTGTTTAACAGTGTGTACCAAAGCTCTCCCGTCCGCACTGATTTTCGACGATGTTATAAGTTGCGCTAGGGACCGCATCTACCTTCTATCGAAGTTAGCACGCAACTACGCTGTTATGCGGTGGCTCGTTTCGGCCCATTCAACATCTGTCCTTCAAGTGTAACGAGCGAGTGACGGAGTTTATATTTCATACCATATATATATATATATATATATATATATATATATATATATATATATATTTGAATTACAAAAAACAAATACTAAAAAAAATCGTTGAGTGGTTCAGGATTCGATCCGGCGACCTTCGCATTACGAACCCAAGCGCTTAAGGCTGCACCACGACGCTGCGGAATATTTCTACTCTTAGAGAGTATTTCACCGCAAGGGTTTCTTTTAACTGTCGATTTTCTCGACAACGGCTGAGAAGTGCATCTTGGTGCTTTGCCACATTACACCTCTGGCCATGAGCTTTTATTATGCGCAGTATGAATCGAATCTGAATTTCACAATTGCCGGCCTTCCCTTGTTAGTCGTAGGAAAGGGGACTTAGGTTAAAATTTAGTGAAAACGTGGTTGGGCGATGAAGTCTGGGACCGCTGGTAGTGTGTGGTAATAGTCGGCAGCCAGTAGGCCAGGCAGAGTAAACATGGCAGGGAGCTGCAGTGGCGTATGGCACGTACGATTTTTTCGGAGTGGTGAAACAGAGAGGCAGGGAACTGCAGCATTACTTTAAGGTATTGCACTGTATGAGGCAAGGCAGTAGGCCAGAGCTGGGAATGGCGATGTGATAGTGACTGACATATGGGAATTTACCCCAGTCATAGTTTCTGTCTCTCTCTGACACTACATCAGAAGTGAGGGGAAAATCAGTATAAATTGTCAGGCACTTTTAGCTTGAGGGGTGAGCCAGGTCAGACGAGAGTAGGTTCGGACCTGTGCTCGCCTAATAGGGCGCCAGTCTGGAAGCGATGTTGTAAATATTCTGTGTAACCTCTACTTTGTTTCTATGAACTTGTGCAGGCTATATTCCTCCTCTGGGGGCGCAACACTGGGGTGGGACACAGCGGCAGCTGGGTACTTGAAGACTGCATGGTCTGCCTGATGGGGGGCAGTGACAGCAGTCAGCAGCGGGTCCAGGATGGGCCACGTTCGCTTTCCACCTGGCGTACCAGGGTCCGGGCGAGGCGTACGCTGCGGGAGGCGCAGCAGCGATGCCGCAGCGCCAGGGATGGCGGTGCGTGTTGGCATCTGGCAAGCACCACTAGCGGCAAGTTGCGGCACTGCATCCAGGAGGCAGCGGGTTCGAGACCGGTCCTGTCCTGCGAGCAGCAGCGAGCAAGGGGCCACAGGTTAGCAGTACCACCAACTTCATCCCATGGTCAGACACAGATGGTCAAACGGGGTGGACGGGGGGGGGGGGGGGGGGGGGGACCAGGCACTGCAACAGTCTCCAGAAAAAACAGAGATGGGGCCCCTCCACGCCCCCACCAACGTGGTGACCAAACCAAAAGTTCTACTGTCACCTCCGTAAACATGTTAGTTATCTAGTAAGTGGATCACAGGATGCTGGGCTGTGATGTTGTCCGTGCGTCTGGGTAAGGCTACGAGTTAACACGGTCCATCAGGTGATAGATAGTGGACGAAACGCGAGTGAGGGTAGCGATTTGAAGAGCAGAGGGAAAAAAGTGCCATGGCTCGTGCCGTGGGAAAAAAAATCCTCTGCGACAGTGGGATGGGTAGTAAGAGCAGTAGTGGCTTACTAGCTGCGATAGCTCATGCAAGGTTGGATTTGTTAGTATAGGTATCATGCATCATTACCGTGAGAAGCGATGGCGATGTGTCCCAGTTGCTGCAGCTGCTACATTCCTGGAACAATCAAGATCGTAATACAGTAGTGGGAGATCGGCCATAGATCATCTCACTGTGTGGGGGATGTGTGGAGCTTGTTTGCATGCAGTGTACGGTACGGCTTCCCTGTGTGGTGCCAGTTATTCGGCAGTGTATTTCAGATGGATATCCAGTAAATGCGTCTGATTAACAGGGGCTCGCCTGTGCCGTTATGTTTGCGTATGCTTGGCCATAGATGTTATGTCCTTGCAAGTATGTCTTTTGGTCTTTTATGTTTCCATCTATGGTTGTGGTCGTAGTTCCCCAGATTCAGAATAAACGGGTTCTGCGAATGTCAGGAGTTTCTGTATAGTCTTGTGGTGAGTTTGTGGATTACCTCCGTGAGAGGCTCAAGTCGGTATTCCCGGTGAAGGTCTGCGATGCGTG
Organism: Schistocerca cancellata; assembly: GCF_023864275.1. NCBI lineage: Eukaryota > Metazoa > Arthropoda > Insecta > Orthoptera > Acrididae > Schistocerca > Schistocerca cancellata. The sequence continues at coordinate 329,122 of NW_026047100.1, forward strand.
TGTATCGTGGAGCATTGCTTATGATTTTGAGTACTTTGTTCTGAATGAGCTGCAGACGGCGCAGGCGTGTAGGCGCAGCGTATCCCCAGACGGGAGCTGCGTACGTCATCAGGGGTCGAATAAGTGTCATGTACATGGACCTCGACACCCTTCTGTTCAGTGTGCTACGCCTGTTGAGCATACGATAGAGCTGTTTGAGCCTCGCGCTAGCTCGGTTGGTCATGTGTTGTATGTGGTCCCCCCAGAGTAATTTCCGGTCCAGCCAGACACCGAGGTATTTGACTTTCTCGCGGAAACGTATTGGACGTTCATGTAGAGTTATTGGTCTGCAGTAGCGGTGTTTGCGCAGTTGCTTCGGTCTTTTAGTGAACAGAACGGCTTCGCACTTGTCGACGTTTACTCTAACACGCCATTTCTCCAACCAAGGCCCGGCCACTCTGAGTGCAGTCTGTAGGCGTGACGTAATGTTTGATGGTTTCCAATCTTGCGCAAGGATGGCTGTGTCATCCGCGTAGATTGCCATCATTGTGTTGTGTGTGGTTGGGAGATGGTTTATGTAGAGGTTAACGAGTAGGGGCCCTAGGATGCTTCCCTGGGGTACTCCCGCGTGTATACCGTGTCGTGTTGATTGTTTTCCCTGCACGTCAGTGTTGAAACTCCTGTCTGTAAGGTATGAGTGTATTAGACGCAGCAGCCCGTCGGGGAATCCCGCGTCGCTGAGTTTGCGGATGAGGCCGTTGTGCCATAGACGGTCGAAAGCCTTTTCGATGTCCAGGAACACTGCCCCTGTAGCTTTGTTTATGTTGAAGCCATGTTTCAACGACCCGTAGGAGTTGTTGTGTTGTCGAGTGGTGATTCTGAAGCCGAATTGCTCCGGTCTCAGGATGTCATTTGTTATACAGTGCCTAGTGATGCGTTTGAGAATCACCTTACAATCTTACTGAGCGAGCTCAGAAGGCTGATGGGTCGGTAATTTTGTGGGAGGCTGTGGTCTTTCCCCGGCTTCGTGAACATCAGGACCTTGGCCGTCTTCCTAAAGGCGGGGAATTTCGGGCAGCTAAACGGCGCAGCATGCGATGTATCGGCGAGCGGCGACCGAGGAGAGAGTGGCCGAGTCCCAGCTGAGTGGCCTTGATGACGGAGCAGCGGCGTCGGCATACCAGGAGTCGCTGAGCCGGCTGCACTCGCGGAACAGCACTGCGGATGGTATGCCGACACTATGCTGAACCCATCGTAGTACTATAAATTACGTGAGTAAAGGAATACTTCCGAACACCACTGTATCATTCTCCACTGCCTCTTGCCGCTATTGAACTTGCTCGGCCTCCTGACGAGAAATGGCGCGATGAGCCCTGGCTTCATCTCTGCCGCCTGGAGTCCTGGGGTCGACAATCATCGGTCTGCAACACTGCCCTTCTAGACGCCCTCGGGTACAACAGCACCGACATGAAAATTTTCTGACTTATTGTTGCAGTGCAATTCAACAGCCATGTGAAGGGAGACACAACAGCAATGCAGGCGTCTGTACAGTGTTGCCAGTCTTATTAATTTTCTAATACAAGTCCTAGAAGCCACTCAACAGTTGTCATACATTTCCATGTGCATGAACAGTCGTATAAAATATTTACGTCCTGGTGTTCTGCATTCTTCATATGAAGGTCATTCCAATACTAATGCACAATGCCTTTTCTTAACATACAATGAATTTTCCACATCTTTGACATTCTTATAGTATATCGGTACGTCCTTGACAGAAAAAAATGCCATTTTTCCCCAAAATCTCTTTGTTTTTCTCCTGCTTTACACTACTGTGGATCTAAGGCCTGAATATCTACACGACAGAATTCAGAATCAGTATGGATAAGCCACTGTTTTTCAACCTTGCCAAGGAAGTCATGAATTTCAAATCTTGTTACAGAGAGAGACATCTTCAGTTTACCGAAGACATGGTAATCTCACAGAGTCAGATCAAGGCAGTAAGCCGGCTGCTTCAGTGTTGTCCATCAATCCTTTGCGGTCATGGTAGTGCTTTCCTCACTGGCAAGTGTTATCATGCAATAGATAAACATCATGTTTTTACCGTTGTTGTTCAAAACAAAACATTCGAGCCTGATTCTTTTTAAGGATTGCGGCGTATGTATTAGGGCTGATAGTTATTATCTGCTGTTCCACAAGCTACAGAGCTTCTCAATCACTAAACGCAACAATCATTACTTTCCCTGCCACAGCTGCAGTTCTGAATTTACTGTTCTTGGGCGAGTATGCTTGGTGTGGCTGCTCAGATTGTCCTTACGTCTCCAGTACGAAGCAGGTTTCGTCTCCGTCGTATTACTTGCGGGGATCACATCTCCAGAATTCTCATACCATTCCTGAAGCTCGGTAAACACTGGCTGACGTATTTATTCGTGGACACCCGTCAAAGTTTTCGTAATCCACTAGGAGCAAACCTTTATCAACTTCAGCTTTCTCACTATTCCGTACACAGTCGCTTCACCTCCACTCATCCAGATTGACAATTCGTTCACTGTAATGCATTTATGAGCGAGCATCAAATACGTTGCACATTGTCCAAAGTCTGTGTAGGGTTTGATTCGGCTCTGAGTCTGGTGTGCCCACATTCAGCAGACAAAATCTGCTTGCCAAAGACTTACTGTGCTGAGGTCAGCGGCGTCATTGCCATACATTTCCATCTATCACTACCTCGTTCTCACAGCACTGGGACTCTGTAACATCACACCGCTTCAGACTACTGTCAAGTGCTGCAGCCATTTTGACGTAGGGCTACGACTGTACGACTTCGGGGAACAAGATCAAAACCCATAGATGTGGTTGCCCTCTACACAAGATCATCTGCAAAAATCAGTACTGCTCCATCTTAAATGAAGCGTGTATCTCTAACATATGCGAACATCTGTAGCTGTCTAAGCATCTGCTCATTATATCCGTCAGCAGGCTGAAGACAGGCCCTACCCAGAATTACGACCTGCCTTACCAATCAAATGAAGTGTCACGTAAATTTAAACCTTAACTACGCCAGCTGTTTAGAATGACGTAAGTAAATTCATAGGGTAGTTTTCAATTCCCCTGCCAATTCCCCAAAACTTATTTGAAACATATTTCCTTCTATGTTTCTCTAGATTGTTGTTAAACAAGCAATAAATGAAAAGCTTTTGTTTATAAAAAAACTCTTTGTTAAGAAAGACATGATCTACCCAACAATTAAGGCTCTTACATTAACGATGGCCTCTTAAAACGATTTTCTTTAATTTGAAAAAGAAAGAAAATCTACTTCAACAACGTTCAGAAACTCGTTTAGATATCAAGTAATGATCAATTAAGTAAATTATAAAGCATAAATAAACAGTGGCTTTCAATTAAAAAAATAACAGTAGGTACATGAACGTACCAACTAAGCACGTATTTACGTTCATCACTGTCAAGACATAACTTTTTGCCAGTGGAATATATTTTGCTCGCCTTTTTTGACGTTCAGAGATACTTTCTCTGTCTTTAAGGTGTGGACATAAATGGCATCGAGACAAGTCTGATTCTTATGGCTGACTAGGCGGCACATGGACTTGCATGGTAGATTCGTCAGTTTTCAAATAATTTTCAAAATTTTTGGGAAGAATTGTTTCTATTACAGTCTGGAAGTCTCTAAAAATTATGGAATTCATTTACCTCTCTTTCACATTTGCTTTTTCCCAATGTCACCCCGAGATGCTTTATAAGATGACGATGCTGGATCTTGCTACTCATATTATAACGTTTTTTCCCCGGATTGCCCCAGATTGTCTTACTATTTCTTGGTTTTCTTCTACACCATTCTCTTTTTCAGTCTTTTCATTATCCTCTATTTCACTGGCAGTTTCACAGTCACGTATTTCCGATTCACTGTCACCAAACTCAGCTGCATCTTTGAAAGTATGTTGTATACTCAGTGAGTCAGCAGTTTACACTAGCTAAAAACAACACTAAAATTTGAACATCGTCGAAACGTCGCTCCATTCTGTCTAAAACGATTTCTGATCACAAGAAAGAATAGTAACGTCTGTAACTTCATGTGGTAGATTTGGACCCTACCTGGTACATAGCTATGGAAATAAAGGTCGCGGGTTAGTACACAGCTGCAAAATGCAAAAGCACAGCCAATACTAAGAGTCAGCACGTAGTAGTGCAGCGGCAATGTTGCAGTAGGAACGGAATTGTAGACAAAAGAGTGACACATGGAGTAATAAATTAACCCATGTGAGTATTTAAGGATTAAGTAAAGATGACGATTAATTATACTAATAATTCAGTGTATCCAAAAGACATAGTGAGCCCCTCACAAACAGCCAGCTCTGACAGCAAGTAAATCGTGTTACTAATCCGGGTTCATATATGGATGAATCGCTAAAATCATGCAAATTGAATATAGAAGATAAAATAGAAATATATCAAAACAAAATCCAAAGACAATGATTCCATTTGATAAGAGAATTACGAAATTGAAACTGAATTTTGTCTAGCCAAAGTAATACACGAATCGTAGATGTATGCTTAGCGATGTTCTTGTTACGGCCTAAAATCAATCGCCGGCACGCTAGTCGGGAACTACAGGGAAGAGAATTCTGTGAAAAGAAGTTAGCCAATCGTACGCTGACCTGACCTCCTTCCAGGACGACAACGCAGCAGAAGCGGATCCTATGTGAAGTGGACAGGCGACGCCGCAGTTCAACAGCAGCTTCAAGACCAGCCAGTTCTATAGCAGCGTCAACTCTAGTTGCTTCGCTTGTTCTCTCTATGTATCACCGACTTTGCTTGTCACACATCTGTGTAATTCCAAAGTTATGAACTGTATCTTCTCGTTCGTAATAAAACTCATTAACACGATTTGTTTGAGTGTTTGTATAGCGAACCTAGTAAACAGGCTTGCTAGACACCACAGTTCTAGCACTTAAAAGTAGTTAAAACATAATGCTTTAAGCAAAATTAATCATCAGAATCGAGATATTTTGAGCTGCTACTTCGATTGTAATACGTCAGTTCTTTAAAAAGTGTGGTACTCTGCCGAGGTAATCTTGTCACACCAAAACTGGGATTGTGAATCGTTAACACAAGCGTTACCGAGGGCTTGCTGCAATCCGCAACGACTTGTGGAAGGTCCTCCAGAAGATACACCTCTCTCCCAGCACAGCAGCGCCCTCACACTAGAGGTCAATGTAGAGCCGATTTAGGGCGTAGTTGGCCCCAGTTTGAGACTTCAGCTACAGCTGCATCACATTATAGGACCAATGGGATAGTTAAAGTTTTTGATAGACCTGTTCATATAAATGTGGACCATCCTACTGTAAGAGAACAGTCTCTTAACCTGTGCATAAATTGACGCTTTGCTAATTCATTACAATTGTAAATTACCTTTTATTCATTTATGCCATATAACGAACTAATACTTCAAGTATTCTAGTGTCATCAGCCTTTTCCCATGAGCAATCTGTGAACCCAAAGCTGTGGTTTGACGAAAGCGGTTTTGCCTGGTCACAACAAACACTCTTTCCTAAATGAGTACCAAAACTAATGGGACCAATGTTCTCATATCAACTTTTACAAAATTAGTTCGCAGGAGCTGTCGGCTACAAAATCTGTTATATTTGCCGTGAACAAGAGGTGGTTCTGACTTCAAATATGTTACGGGAGAATCAGATCAGTAGTAAAGTGCCGAAAATAGTTCTGACCTGGAAATGAACACCAAGTTTTATAAGCTTAGCATTCAATCCAAAATAACAAACATACGTTGTCTTAGAAACATTTGTCCAAATTGAGTCATAAAAGATTTTACTTCATATCAGTCGAACAGTATGTGTAAGGTTCATAAACAATAAAAGGCTTTTACTAACTGGTTTATTTAAACAACTTTTAATTCAAATAAGTGATGTAGATACTTCTGGCTAACTGGCACACTGAAGCGTTGGAATATTGACAACAATTAGTCACGATAGCAGATAACTATAGTAGAGAAAAAGAAACACCATCAAAGATTAGCATTTAGAACTTTAAACTCCAGTCAATGCAAGAGATAAAACTCGCTAAGAAAAGCACAGGAGGCGACATTAATATACTGTGAAACAGCTAAAGATTACCGCAAATATAGACGAAACAGTTAGGGTTAAGCGCTGCGGACACTGTGTTCTACATTGTAACTCCAGAAACGTCACATAACATTTTTAAAAAGTAATGGGTATAAAGTTTTCCAGATGTAATAATTTAAAATGTTTAATACACTATTTAGTACAACTATCATTCGATTCAGAGAGACATAAGAAAAATGTCTTCACCCACAATGAATGAAACTGATAAAGACACACATGAAAGATTAACCATCGATAGCAGAAATAAGTGAATCATATGTGCCAAATTTCTGGTGAAAGCTACACAGAGAGCTTTAGCTTATAATTCTCACCATGAGCCGGACGTTGTAACCGAGTGGTTCTAGGCGCTTCAGTCTAGAACCGCGCTGCTGCTACGAATCCTGCCTCGGGCATGGATGTGTGTGATGCTCTTAGGTTAGTTAGGTTTAAGTAGTTCTAAGTCTAGGGGACGGATGACCTCAGATGTTAAGTCCCATAGTGCTTAGAGCATTTTTCTCTCGCCATGTAATTTTTCCCTCATAATAAGTCAAGTATAAAATCTAAAAACTCTGTAAATGTTTTGAGGCAGGATGACACACAGCGCGCAAATTACCCAAAATATATTCGTCCAGTATTTGAGAAATAGAGTGTTGAGCGACTTCGAGGAAACTTTACACATAATTTGGAACCTTCTCCAAATTTTATCATGCTGGCACCCACTACAAAAACAAATTGTAAACGAAGTTTATCGTTTACTTGATTTCACTATTCACGCAGTGAATCTTCACAATCAGGCATGACGTTTCAATGTACTACTTCTCCACTGTCTCTGCAATGTATTTTGCGGACAGTATAGATTACAGTGTGTTAGGAGTATAGGTTCACAAGTTGTGATATTAGTACCTTCACTGAGTTACTTGTTTTTCTCTGCGTCGTCTGCCCGCCGCAAACACGTCATATAATTTCCTAGCTAATGTTTTCTGTGCAGATGTAACTGTATCGCTAAGTGGACTACACTTGTGTTGTGTCCACGCATCTAAACTGCAACACCTGACGTGCTGCCCAGCGGCCATTAATGGGAGGTATTAACCAACCTAAAAACATACTAATCTTAATAGCTATAATTACGTCTCCAAATGAAGCAAATACTGTTGTAATGTTGTTCAGGGCGCTGTCCTTAGTCACCAATAACCCTGGATACTACTGAAGGTACCTACAAAATTGTTATCAGTCTTCGACACATAATTCAGATGATATGACATTAGAAACATTGAGTTGTGCGAGTGACACGCTTTTTTAAAAACAGAAGCTGCTTCATAAATGAGACTTACAGTTTTTAAAAAAGTGAGGATGGCGGCGTGGACGGAGGTTACTAGTTATTTCTAAATGATGAACCGAATACGAATGCTTTAGCTGCTCGAAAAAAGTTCTAGTAAATACAAGAAGAGAAAATTTAAACGAGCAGGTAGTTTTAAGTAAGTTATTGCAGTGGCGGAAAGTGTCCGTTGTGTTGCCTGAGAATGAATGATTAATATGTAGAAATTAAATTACACCGAAGAAAGCATTTAATTCGGAGAGTGTGGAGCGTATCGAAAGAAGCAGTTTTCATCGAAAGCAATCGATTTAAATAGATGGACTGGTCGCAAAAGGCCTCAGAGTTATGGAAAGGGAGGCAAGTTCAATACACCTGTATCGCACTGTCCACCCCCTTTACACACCAAATCGTTAGCACGCTGCTTTGGGCGGTAGAGAGGGCAAATGTATGGCGGCGCTGCAATCCGTCTCGCTGACACACTGGTGCTTACTGTCAAAACAGCGGGCGGGCCTGCGCCATACGCGAAGTGGAGCAAAGTGGTTACCGCCGCCGCCGCCGCCGCCGCCGCCGCCGCCGCCGCCGCCGCCGCCTCCGGGGCTGCCACTGCGGTCGGTGTTTCCACTGTGCTGTCAAAACACGCCGCCCGCGCCGCCCACACAGCGGCAGCGGGGGTCGGTGCGTGGTACGGCTGCGCCCCCTGCGGCGCAGAGCAGCTCGTAAAATGTTACCGGGTCGACTCTCCGACAGATGTACGCCAGCGCCCTTTATTTGCGTCCCCATTACCCACTGCTAAGACCTGACCAGTGAAATATACAAAGCTGGTGGTTTACGGGTGTTGACCTAACACTGTCTTTTTACTTCTATGAAAACAAAATACGTTAGATGACGATCAGTTGAGATAAACGGACCAGACAGAGATTCCGGACTTGGCGACTGATAGTAAGGGCTACACTAAAGAAAAATCAAGATACTTTAATTGGATTTGTCTACAAGTAAAAAGCAGTCGGCAATGTAAAATCGTGCAAAATGTTAGAAAATTATGAGAAAAATTACGACTAACCTATAGGGATGGGTGGATAATATATGCTGACCACAAGAACTAAGAGGGAACGGTAACACAGGAAAGCCACAAAGGCAGGGTTCGGATTAAAATGGGTGTAAGACAAGGATGCAGTCTCTCTCTCCCACTGTTCATACACCGAAGAAACACTGTCAGAAATAAAAGAAAGTTTCAAGAATGCGATTAAAAATCAGGGTGATGGTACCAGTTGATACAATTCGGTAATGACATTGCTATCCGCAGTGGATGTGAGGAATTATTAAACGTCGTGTTAAATGGAATAAACAGTGAGTACGGAATATGTATTGGGAGTAAACCCAAGAAGGACGAAGCTAATGAGTAGCTAAAATGAGAATAGCGATGAACTTAACATCACAGTAGTACTAGACGAATCTAAGGAATTCTGCTACCTTATAAGGAAAATAGCCCGTGATAGACGAAGCAAAGACGATATAAAAATACATTAACACAGGCAAAGAGGCAGTTCTTGGCCAAGAAATGTCTGCTAGTATGAAACATCGGCCTTCATCTCAGGATGAAGTATTCGAGAACGTACTTTCCGACCACAGCACTGGATGGAAGTGAATTGTGGACTGTGGAAAGCCACCAAAAGTATATTGTTAAAAAACCATAAAGAAGAGTAACAAAGCGTCTGAGAAGTGATGCTCCCTGCCCGCATCTCGGTATCCACTGTACGAACGCCGGGAATATCAGCCGAAATACAGTCGCAGGGGGCACTCCCGCATACAGAGATGCAGGCGCCGTGGTTGGGCGAACGGCAAAGGGATCTTCTGAAGCGGCGTGATGGCCTTCCGTGGGCTGCACGGCGACGGACATGGAATCGGGCAGCTGGCCTGTAGAGATGGGCAAAACTGTTCTTTTCAGAGATTGGATCAGAACTGTTCACTCCCTGAAATGAATTAGCTCTTTTTCATGACTCAACACTCTTTTACAATAGGAAATAAATGGAAGGCACATTGCCCTTTAAACTTGGTTTATTCCAGTACTATACCTGTATTTTGATCTTATTTGATCCTATTTTGAAGTAACACAGATAATGAGTAAGAATTTTGTATTGTTTATTGAAATTTCCACGATATGACAAAGTTTTTGATTATTGATTTATTTAGCACTATCGTGGTTTTCTGGGTGATCGGAAAATGTTGTAACTTGAGATTTACATTAACAATATATTTGGATATAATGTATTAAAATTTCATTAACCTCATACAAATACATCGCAAGGCATATATTTTTAAAGTGAACGTTTCCTTCCGAAGACGCCTAAAATCGCAAAATCCGTACCAGAATAAGAAAAAAAATATAAATTTGACTGTAAAACGAAAGTGCTGCATATAGCCTTACGCAGAATAAAACAAGGAAAATATTGGTGTATCACATTTTGCGATACGTTTATCGGTTCGCTCGTAATTAAAGCATAAATTCGAGTGTCCATAATAAAAATCCTATAGTAAGAGGAGTCATCAGGAACCTAATCTAATCAGTTTAAACAAATAAAAATAAAATAAAAACAATTGATGTATACATAACATAATAATGTAATATACATAGCGGTATTACTACGAAGAACAATATCCAGTAGGGACGAACTCCGATGCAGAGGCGCTGAGTTGAGCAGGTCAAGCCGCGAGCTGTATTACTGTGTGAGCTGAGACCGCAGAGACCAGAGTGACACCTGAGTCACTTTGCTCAATGCTCTGGCTAGAGTCGAGACGGTGGGGTGAGCGTTGAGCGGGCGAGTTCCGAGGGTGGGGGGAGCGGTGAACTCACCCGCTCCGAGACAAATCGTCCGTTCCCTTGCGAGCAGGTTATTGCAAGTAGTTCCTATGTTATCCGCTAGGTGGCTCTCTGTCCTGTTGCTCGCATCAACTGCCCAGAGGGCAGGACGTGCGACTGAAACGATCGCCGACAGAGTGCGATGCTAAGTTAAGCTGCGCCAGACACTGCAAGCGGCAGACGACGCACAGAGACGGCACGGCATATGTGAAACACAAAATCCAATGGGGCACTCCACAATGCAGGCAGCCAAGGTAGAAGCAGGGCAGAGGCCGGCGCTGGCTGTGTTGTGTGGCGTGCACTGTGCTCTGACCAGCAGAGGCGCTGCTGATATGCTCCGTCTCTCTCTCTCTCTCTCTCTCTCTCTGCCGTGGGAAACGTTTGGAGCTACCGTTCTTTTTTTCTGAATCACTGATTGTTCACTCCTTTGAAAGATTCAACTCAATGAATTAGTTCAAGAGCGGATCCCCCATCTCTACTGGCCTGATGATGATGATGATGATGATGATGTTTGGTTTGTGGGGCGCTCAACTGCGCGGTTATCAGCGCCCGTACAAATTGCCAACCTTTGCTCATTCCAGTCTCGCCACTTTCATGAATGATGATGAAATGAGGAGGACAACACAAACACCCAGTCATCTCGAGGCAGTTGAAAATCTCTGACCCCGCCAGGAATCGAACCGGGAACCCCGTGCTCGGGAAGCGTGAACGCGACCGGAAGACCACGGGCAGCTGGGCTGGTGCCGGCGCCGGCGCCGATGGCACCAGCGGCGACGAAGGCGTGGGCAGCGGCGCGTCGATCTCCAAGAGCACCACAGCAGGTGGTGCCGACCGCCACTGCCGGAGAGGCGGAACTGGCAGATGATGCGGAGCCTAGCAGCGTGCTAAGTCTGTGGACAGACATTCTGCGGCAGGATCACTTACATACTTATAAGTGCGCCGCATCTGAATGTTGTACTGTAGAACCTAGGATGACGTAGGTAGCATGACCAATGACTTTTGTAACGACTCCGGGCTCTCAGCGCTGTTTCTTTCCGAAAAAAAACTGTAGAAGATTTCATTCTGAGCCTGGAACTTTGTTTGACCTTGCAGAATGAAGTGTTTTCGGCGCGGTCGCAGGAGATGCTACAGGCTACCGTGTCTACGACAGTCTAACAATTCTGCCGGCTGCTTCCCATCATGTGTGGCAAGGACGGGTAAGAAACACTTTCGATACTTGCTCCCGTGTGTGGGAGGAACGAACGTCCGCAACTCTTGATTGTGTGGTAGATTTCTCGCTTCCCGCGCCCGGGTTCCCGGGTTCGATTTCCGGCGGGGTCAGGGATTTTCTCTGCCTCGTGATGACTGGGTGTTGTGTGATGTCCTTAGGTTAGTTAGGTTTAAGTAGTTCTAAGTTCTAGGGGACTGATGACCATAGATGTTAAGTCCCATAGTCCTCAGAGCCATTTGAACCATTTTTTTTTTTTTTTTGTGGGAGGAACGGAGTTTCTCCATGCGACATTTGAAGGTTCCGACGAATATTCAGCTTCACCGTTAGGCAGCAGAACACACAGCGGATAGTGCATCACAAAGCGGAAAGTAGCGATCAGCGATCGGTCACTGGGTTGCAAATGTCTTTTAATCTGTGGCCTCCCATGGCGCACATGTCGCAGAACAACCTGCAGATCTGCGTCAGAAGCAGTTGCTGCGGGGACACGCCGAAAATCGAGAGGAAAGTTTTGAAAACATTCAGAATCCTAAGAACGTAACTGAAAACGTTATTATTGGCCGGCCGAAGTGGCCGTGCGGTTAAAGGCGCTGCAGTCTGGAACCGCAAGACCGCTACGGTCGCAGGTTCGAATCCTGCCTCGGGCATGGATGTTTGTGATGTCCTTAGGTTAGTTAGGTTTAACTAGTTCTAAGTTCTAGGGGACTAATGACCGCAGAAGTTGAGTCCCATAGTGCTCAGAACCATTTCAACCATTTTTTTTTTTAAAACGTTATTGCTCAGATAAATCAAATGCTGTGTTGGTACCGACCGATAGCCGAAACAATAAGTCAGTTACCGAATTTTGGCAGTGGGCCTGTACAACAACTCATACTGATAACTAGACAATACCGGAGACCAACGTTGCAGTTCTTGCGCTGTCACAGGTGGGACAGGCTTGACAGGATTGAAGAGCTCGTCAAAGGCCGATGAACTGTCAGAAAATAATACTTCCGGCAATAGAAATATTAGTGGAACTTGAGAACACAGTAGATAACGGCGAGTGACGTTTTTGCCAGCTGCGGCGTTGGTAACGGCGTGGTCTAGGGTGTCTTGCTACGGTCCGCGCGACTCCCCACGTCGGAGGTTCGGGTCCTCTCTCCCTCGGGCGTGGGCGTGTGTTTTTTTTTCTTAGCATACGTTAGTTTAGGGACCGATGACCTCTGCAGTATGGTCCCATAAGACCAAATTTTTGAAGCTGGGGGTACTTCCACTGTAATTCGTTCACAGTCTTCGAGGCAAAAGCAGTGGGTCTGTCAGTAGAACCAATTTTATGGGAGACCCTGCACTGATCCCATACGAAGATGCATCCACAGCTAATACGACAAGCTTATGGCTCTGACCACGATGGGACTTAACATCTTTGGTCATCAGTCCCCTAGAACTTGGAACTACTTAAACGTAACTAATCTAAGAACATCACACACATCCATACCTGATGCAGGATTCGAACCTGCGACCGTAGCGGTCGCTCGGTTCCAGACCGTAGCGCCTAGAACCACACGGCCACTCCGGCCGGCAGGTGCGAAAGACTACATCCCTGTCTTATACCATTTTCAATAAGAGCACTTCGTTCTTGGTTGTCCACTCTCATTATTCCCTCTTGGTTGTTGTACATATTGTATATGACCCGTCGCTCCATTTAGCTTACTCCTATTTTCCTCAGAGTTTCGAACAACTTGCACCATCTTACATTATCGAACGCTTTTTCTAGGTCGACAAATACTATGAACGTGTCTCCGGCCGGCGACAAGCTTAGCTGGGCCAAAATGAACCAGACATCGACAACTTAAGAATGCGTCCTTTATTTATTTAATTGCTGAGGTGTGTTCTAACGTTCTTTTGACCACACCAAAGGAACTTTTTTTTCGGTGCAGCAGGTTGAGGCGTACAGCAATGTGCGCAGCGTTAAGAATAAATTTAGTAAGTGAACTTCAAAAAAAAAAATGGTTCAAATGGCTCTGAGCACTATGGGACTTAACTACTGAGGTCATCAGTCCCCTAGAACTTAGAACTACTTAAACCTAACTAACCTAAGGACATCACACACATCCATGCCCGAGGCAGGATTCGAACCTGCGACCGTAGCGGTCACGCGGTTCCAGACTGTAGCGCCTAGAACCGCTCGGCGACCCCGGCCGGCAAGTGAACTTCCCCAAGCCTTATTCGAGCTCCTTAATGTTACAGGGCGCCAGTAGGTCTCTAATCGCAGCTGACTGCGATGTAGTAGGATAAATATCATTCTCATTAATTACGTGATCAAAGTAGTCCTTCGTGGAAGAAGGAGAACTTCAATATGTTGCACTTTATACAAGCCGCAGTACGAACTTGAAGGAAAAATTCTAAATTTGCAAGTGTACGATCGACAACTATAATTTAGTCTAAATAATAGGTACAGAAAGGGATATTTGCTGTTAACTTTCCCAGGAAATTCTGAAAAATTGCAGCAGCACTTCCATAAGTACTCTCTGAACCTGGAACAATCTTAGACGAGTGTTCATCACAAAGTATTGCTTAGATTACTCGTCCAGGGCTAGCTGTAAGTAAGCCTCACGCAAACCAGTCTCTGAAAAGTATCTGCGCTGTCCCATTCTGTCCATCATATCCTTCGGATTTGGAATACGCCAATAATCCATGTCTCTTTGGGGGTTTACTGTTGCTTTAAAATCAGCACAATTACGTAAACCACCCAAAAGCTTTCTTGAAAACGATTAAGAGTGATAGTCATTGACTTGCAGAGATTGGTTGTATAACCACATTTTTTTCCATCTAGGCACTTCCTGAGCAACTGGCTCACGTATTGCTTGACAGGTCGTGCACGAAAAAAACGTGACTGAACATTGCCATTGGCTGTAATGTGTGTCTCAAAATCTTTAGCCATTTCTAAACGTCGATCAAACTTTCACTTGTATTTACTACATGAGTCAGAATGATTAGTGTGAGGCACTGAAACACTGATTTATGATACGTTGTCTTGTACGCACATGTTGAACAGATCAACTGGAACTAACCTAAAAACGTTTTCACTATTTCACAGAGAACTGCGTACATGAAACGAAACACCCTTTGTCATTTCACGAAAAGTAGCTGGCAAACTACACGTACCATGGACAGGAATTACTTCTCTGTTCTAAGCAAAGAAAATAGAAGTAGGCTGTTGTACAGGTGGGGTATGGAAACTGTTGTTTGTGTCTTTATTAATCAGGGAAGTAGAAGCACATGTGTCCAGCTGCAATTTAATTGTCTTTTGTTCCACTCGTATCTGAAAATAGTTTATTCACCTGCCTGCTTATGACGGCAGAAAATTTCCACAATGCACAAGTGTAAGGCTTAGAGTGTGCTGTAGTGCCACACTTCATGGCTTTGCGTAAACGGTTGGCAGTTTAGCTGCGGTCTGGCATTCACACTGTTTGCTGTAGCTCGGTTGCCGTGTAAACAAACTGCTTGAATATGACCCAAGCGTCCGAAATGATAGCGTGTTGGAGCATGACAAGAACAAAATTTCCTGTCATGATTCGAAAAGCTGTGCGGACAAGACTTCCTCACAGAATTTTGTAACACAATTTTGTACTCCGACGCTTACTGTTAGCCTGAGTCATATGGTTAATCACTTCAACACTATCATGTATTTTAGACCGATTGTCTTGGGCACTTCGAACAACAGAGATACGTGGAGCCTTAAAATCAACCATTGTTGAGTCCACATTTGTCTGAGATTCCACAATAGACTGAACTGCTATTAAATTAGGATCTGGTGGCTTTTGAATTGCAGCATGAATACGTGCATCTGAGATATTCTGAGTGATAGAATCATGTAACATGACATCACTGCAATTGGTATTATAAGAACATTTAAAGTTGAAAAGCCTTGTGAGACTGGGTTCTGCTATCCACTGCTTCAGTGTTTTTTCTGATTTGTTCGGGGTACTTGGGACAAAAAATGTAAACCTCGCTGCTGTGACATAGACTTCTCTAATGAAATCTTCGTCGTGTTGCTTGACAGTTGAGTAGTGATGTCACCCGCATCCAACTTGCTGTGGCTAAAACTGAATAATTTCGGTTACAGATGTTTCCTGTGCCAGCTCAGAAATGGCAAAGCAGTAGACATTACACGCACTCAAAAACAGAACTCTGGCAGCACCCAGCAGTGAAAGAATATGCGCAATAGCACAAGTTGTAAGATGGCAAGAACTATGCCCCTTACATGAAGTCATTAAAGATCACCGAACTCACGTTGAGCGAACAGTAGGGCTGAACAAAAATGACTGACAAGGCACAATGCATCTTGTATAGGGTATAGTATGGTCGTATTGGAATAATTATTGTTGGGTGATGGTTTTAAAGTAATTCACGCGAAGTGAAAACTTTGTGGAAACGCGTCGATTTACTGGAGGCTAGTTTATCCCAGGGAAGTATTCAGAGTTGCACACCGAGCAGTTTTAGGCGCTACAGTTTGGATCTGCGCGACCACTGCGGTCGCAGGTTCGAATCCTGCCTCGGGCATGGATGTGTGTATTGTCCTTAGGGAATATAGGACCAAGGAATTAGAAGTACTCTCCTGGGAGTCAGAATTTCGGAAAAATTGGTGTTTTATGCAGATTCTAACCTTGATGGGGGGCCTGGGAGGAGCTAAATAGCAGAAACTGAGAGGAAGGTAAATTTTGTGGGAATTTGTTCACTTCCCAGAGCAGGCATTGGTCGGCGCCAGGAAGCGACTCATAATTAACGTGACTTGCGCTGCAATTGGCGTAAATGAGTCTGCTGGAGGGGAAACCGAGGGGAAGAGCGGACTGGCAGAAGTCTCCGTAAAGGGATTCCGTTCTCATCTTGCCTAGAGAGCAGTCGTGGCGTTTTTTACTCAGCTTGCCTGAGAGAGAGTGAACATCTCTGCAGTTTAGGACTTAGCAAACGGAACAATTGAGCTTGGAGATAGGAAGTTTTGGTTCAGCTATGTACTGAGCAAAATAGTGATTAGACGAGTGCAGCCTTGCAGCACCACGAGGCTGGCCGACGTCCGCACAACGACGCCGCCCCGCCACGCCGAATTCGGTGATATTGCGTCCGCTCCGGCTTGAGTTAGGCCACTGATTCATTTCTTGGATCACGTCGGCAAAGTTTCCACGAGGGTTTTATTGTCCGTGTATTGTAGAATTCTTCTCACACTTCGCATTATGCGTGCATCATCCGAAAGGAATTAATTTTGATTTATCGCGTTTTACTCCACGTAAACGCAATTTATTACCACTGCCTGTTAGGAGAGTCATGTATTGTGATGATTGAAGGTCGTGAGGTAAAATAAATCTGTGCTTATCGACTGCATCTGTTTTCAATCAAGTAGTTGATATCCCAAGTCACTTTCTTAATTAATTTTACGTTCAACATTTGCATCTGGTGTTCAATAGCTGAATGTAACGTCAATGTGCACCCCTTTTTTAATTAAATCAATTCTCAATCAATTAATGCCAACACTGCCACCGAAGTTCAATCAGAAGTCACAGGGCCTTATTACTTTCTTTGCATTATCCGATATTGTGGCAGTTTTGCACTATCTGTTCATTTGCTAGTCAATTAGCTGGGGTGAACACACGCCAAAACCAGATAAGTGACCTGTGGGGTGTTACAAAGTAAACTATGCAGCAGGTGAACAACTCGTTAATTATCATCTCTGTTTCTTGTATCAGAAGAAAATACAATTGTTAATTCAACTGTTGGTACTTTCCTTGTCTCAAGAGGAGAAAAAGTGGAAACCAGAACACCTAAAACATCAGTTCACATTATTAGAAGATAAATATGAAGAGTTACTAAATTTCGTGTTATAGATGTTGATTTTCACTATGGCGATTTTAAAGTGACACTGCACACACCAGTCAAAGCAGTTCATCTGCTTGCTTTGCCGTTTGTTTGTCAGCGATAATTTTGCACGCTGATATCTGGTGGTGCTGTTGACGGCCGGAGTGGTCAAGAGGCGAAAAAGATTGGCTGGCAGGCTTTCAGTGTCCGGCCAGCGGCGAGCGCAATAATAGCGCACTCTAGGGGCTCTGCAGCTGCAATGATGAGTTCGGACGTGAATTTGCGCAGTTTTTCTGTTGATTCGGTTGGGGTTGGTCATAATACGGTGACCTGGAGATTATAAAAGATACCAGGTGTTGTCTGACATAGCCACCGCAACTTTTGATATCTACTTTGTTGACCATAGAGAAGGAACAGGCCTGTGCCGTTCGTTGTAGAGTTGTGTTGTCAGTACCGAACGTTTGCTGGGGTGTTGGTACCAGTACACCGTTGTCGGTGACATGGTTACGGGTATTTTCAATTGCCAAGCTGCGACTCAGCAAGTGAACACCACAACTGCAAGAAGATGAGCAGCGAATGGCACTCCACCGTAATATGGATTTTGCTTTGTTTTGCTAATGTTTATTTCAAGTAAGGACTAACTGTGAATGAAATGCTGGTTAGTGCCTATTGTCTGACTGCTAATGAGTGACGCTGAATGCATGGTCCACGTGGTTGGGCGTCAGTACTGAGCGTTACGACATTACGAACACCTGCAAACTAAAAGGGCTTGATATTTTTGACTTCTTGTTTCTGGCTGTTTCTGCATTGGTTGTGTGGGTACGTTTTACAGGAGATATTTCGTTTGCTTTCGGGTTGATGAGGAGTCAGTGGAAACTTTGATCTGGAAAATCGTTGTGCGTCTGTCTGTTTGATGCTCTGAGGTTTTCCGTAGTGGAAACGTGTTGTGCTTAAGCGGCAGTTGGTTTCCACCAAGTGGGGTTCGTTTGGGTAGTTGATGTAAAGGTGTAGATACTTTACAACTGTACCGTCTTCTGTGGCGGGACTTAAGTGGTAACTTGTCGAGGTGTAGTGTATGTACTGGTCCGTGACTGGCAGACCCCAAGATCGATTGACAACGACAAGGGATCGTACTGTACCAACGTCTCTGTGCCGTTACTGCAGAGTATCCTGTTGCGCAAAGAACTAGATGTTAAGACTGCAGAACGCTATCTAATTGCAGAAGATTCCAGTTGGAGAGGAGCCTCTGATGACGACAAGAATCTAGCCCGCACCGCAATCACACTGGCATAGAACTAATCGGACACGAAATCAGCCTTCGTACAATTAATATTGCAGCCATCTCAACCGCTGACCATGCAAACAGCCTGTCTGCCAAATAATGGGAACAACACCCTGCCTAGACACGACGCCGAAATCGTACCAAGCCACGATAGAACTACGAATAATCACTTAACAATGTTCACACACCAATGATTACTGAAGTTAAGCAGTAGTGAATAAATGGGCTAATTTAATGAATCACTCTCGTTGTCTACGATACTGATCTCGTCAGAGCAACAAATTACTTTAATTTCAGTACCTGATTATCTTGCGTGATGATAAATGCGACATCCAACTAGCAATTGTTATCTTTCGCAACGAGCTTTTCACAACGTAGTACGTACTCTCTGACATAAACTCGGAACGATTTTATTACTTGTTCTAAAATACCAATCTGTCTACCGTCTTGAAATGATTATTCTGTTTATGGACACTTCCATCACTAATGTTATGAATTCAAACATTTAAATCGGCCACTTGTCACCTTGATGAATCAAGTTTTGGTTAAGCTCCGTGTAGCTCGCTAAATGGTTCCTTCAAGTTACTATCGCTTGTCTGCTCAGTGATAAGTCCACACCATCACCTTATAGTGAAACAGTTCGTCGTTCTATGAGCCAATTCGCTGTCTGCTGCTATTGGTCTTGAAAATGCAACTACCAACACGTGTTCGAGGCTTCCCTTCTCGATACACACACGCACAATACCGCACCACCTCAACAAAAACGACAAGCAACCCAATTACCTCTGGGGGCGTCGCGACCACTCAACATACAATGCAGACGGGATATCGGTCACACCGATTCCACAAAACTCAGCACCTAACAAATCAATCTCTCAATTGAATCAGGCTCATACGGGTTTCACCCCAGCAAATTTTACGAACGAAACTGTTTCCACAACTATAATCGACAAAAATTCTTTGCACTCTCCCAAGACTTAGGTATCAACTGAGTAGCCTCACTACAGCACGCAGTGAAACGCTGTAAGATCAGACCTGATATATCACTTGGTCGGTGAGAGGTCTATCCGGGAACTAACTAACCCTTTTCGTTGTACAATAGGAACCATTTAAAACGAACATACACGCTACGCCACGCCAACTTTTAACAATTAATATAATAATCATAGATGCTGTCGATTCTTCGCAATAGCGGCCGGCTGCTGCCCGTCGCTCCAACGGCATCTCCGGACGCAGAGAGGGCGATACGGTATATCGCTGCAGTCGCGCATCCTCGCCACCTGCTATTCCGTAGACGCTCTCCTATCGTTTAGAACTCAATTTGATTTTGGTTTTACCACATCATACAAGTATATTATCGTGACCACGAGATGTTATCATTGATTTATTACGCAGGACGCTCAGCACCAGTAAAGGCGAACGTACCCCGTGCGTTTTCACACAGCACATGTACTATTTTCCTGTAGTGATGCGCCTCTGGAGTTAGTTATTTAATTAAGTTATCTACTGACCTGGGAACGGTAGCATCACACTACATAGTCGCTGCTTCTAGTAGGAAGGTACTTGATGAACGCTTTGTAACTTAGCACTCTGTACTGTTGTTTACTACGGTGGTGTAGCCATTCTGTTACATTAAGCAGCCTGTGAGTAGGTGACTGGGCTGCACTCTGCTGGTACTTAGTAGTAAACGTTTTGTACTTGTGTACTTAGGTAATATTAAGGCAATTTACTGTTTGCCAGTGGTTTCTCTTTTAACATACCCGCTGGACGTATTTAAAGTATTTCATATATTCTAGTCTATTTTATGGCGTTCTTGGGGGGTTTCCGTTGTATTATTAGGCCGCTGCAGTTATTTCAAGGGTTGATTCTTATCATTTTAATCGAGCTGTTTAAAGGAAGTTGAATCCGATAAAATCACCTTCTCGGCCTTAAGTTACCTGGTTAGCTTTAATGAAAAGAAATTTGCTGTCTTATGGCTGCATGTTCCACTTGTAAATTTCGGACCATGTCTTAAAATAGTAGCTGTTAGTTTCTACGAGGGTTGGAACTTTATATTTGTGGCCGAGCGGTTCTAGGCGCTTCAGTCCAGAACCGCTCTGCTGCTACGGTCAAAGGTTCGAATCCTGCCTCGAGCATGGATGTGTCTGGTGTCCTTAGGTTAGTTAGGTCTAAGTCTATGGGACTGATGACCTTAGATGTTAAGTCCCATAGTGCTCAGAACCGTTTGAATTTGAACTTTAATAGTGGCAACTATTTATTAACTGGTCGTACAAAGTAGATACGTGTTTCTAAGTTTTACTGACCATCAAAGTAGCCAGTCACCAGCATTGTGTACAACCCGTTGCTAGCGATGTGGAAGTCGTAGTAGGATCCTCTTAGCAGCGCCAGTTGTGTTGACAGTTTGAGTGACGTGGTGACGTGGCCTATTGCCCGACGAATTTGTAGCAGTTCTGAAGCGAATGCCGTGAAGTGTTTCCTTCAGTTTAGAAATCGAGTTGAACTCACGGGGGCTTAAGTCAGGAGAGTGCAGTAGTTGATACAGCACTGAACAGCCCCATCAGTCAAAAAAATCAATAACAGCTTGTACTGTACGTAATTGACCATTGTCCTGCAAAATTATGGTCAGGTGCTGCAGAAAGTTTCATCACTTCTGTCTCTAAGCTGATCGTACGTTGTGCTCCAAAACTGAAAGGCATAGAGACAGAAGTGATGACACTTTCTGCAAGACCTCACCATCATTTTGCAGGACAATGCTCAAGCACGTACTGTAGTGAATTGGCAGGAGCCAATTCACGGAGTTTGGAGGAAGGCGAAATGCACGCTATAAGCTCACGCAGGAGGGCGTGAGGTCTGGAACAGTTAAAGGAGTTGAGTCTAGTAAATAAAGTACGTAGTTGCTTGAATAATTAACTTTAATCCATAATTCTAGAACATCGCTCTTGATGATACATAATTTGAATCTCAATATAAACGGGTAATGGCGCCTTGCTAGGTCGTAGCAAATGACGTAGCTGAAGGCTATGCTAACTATCGTCTCGGCAAATGAGAGCGTAGTTGTCAGTGATCCATCTCTGGCTGAGTCGGCTGTACAACTGGGGCGAGTGCTAGGAAGTCTCTCTAGACCTGCCGTGTGGCGGCGCTCGGTCTGCCATAACTGACAGTGGCGACACGCGGGTCCGTCGTATACTAGCGGACCGCGGCCGCTTTAAAAGCTACCACCTAGCAATTGTGGTGTCTGGCGGTGACACCACACGTACAATGCAAGTTGTTACTGATTTTTGCCGGGCCGTAACTGTTACCATTGCATTACGGTACAAAGTCGCTGCTGAACTTAAATAATTGCAAGACAGCGGAGCTATTGCGCCCATACAAGTTAGTCAATGGACAAGTCCACTGGTTTTCCTCCTCAAACCTTCAGGTCGCATTCACCTCTGTGTTGACCCTAAGTCTCCAGTCAACCCACAAACTGTGATCGATACTTATCCATTGCCACGCCCAGAGGATCTCATGGACTGATTGGGCGCTGGTCGCTACTTTTCCAAAACTGATTTGAGTGACGCATATCTTCAGATACCATGAGATGATGAATCTCAAACCGTGTGTGTTGTGAACACTCATCTGGGCTTCTCTAAATATTTGAGTTTGCCTTTTGGCAGTGCTTCCGCAGCCGCCATTTTCCAGCGTTATTTAGAACAGCTGACAGCTCAAGTTCCAAACTGCTCAAACCATTGGACGATATTGTGGTAGCAGGTAGTACACCTCAAAACCACACTGCAAATTTGTGTGCTTTGTTTCTTGTGTTATCTGATGCAGGACTAAAGTGTACGGATACTGAGGTTCAGTATCTTGGTCATGTCATAAACAGTAAAGGTGTACGTCCTCTTCAGTCACATTTGTTAGCCATACGTGGCCTGCCAGTTCCTCGCAATGTCAGAGAACTGCAACCGTCTTAGGGAAAATAAACTATTATATTTGGTTCATACCGAATGCTGCACCAATGGCAGCTCTATGGCATCACTTGCGTCGCAAGAACATCCCGTTTGTTTCGAGAGCTGACTGCCACGAAATTTTTCAAAAACTTATGGATACATTCCTTAGTGATCGATGCTTGGTTCACTTTTATCCTGACAAACTAGTTAAGTTGCAAGTTGATGCTACCTCTTACGGAATCAGTGCAGTGCCTTCACACAGATTGGTGATAAAGACAAGCCTATTGGTTTCGCACCAAAAGTTTTGTCCAAAGCCAAGAGTAATTATTCACAAATAGAGAAAGAGGTACTGTCTATTGTGTATTGGGTCACCAAATTCCAGCACTATTTGTATGGCAGCAAGTTCTACTTAGTAGCCGATCATATGCCACTGCAGTACTTGCTTCTTCCGCTGAGGCCTGTTCCTGTACGAACTGCCCAAAAATTGTAAAGATGGGCTTTGTTGTCTCAATACCAGTACGAGATTGTGTATCGTCCGATGGCTCAACCTGGTAATGCGGGTGCATTTTCACGGCTTCCGATTGGCCTTGGTACAGACTTTGCCGCTGCTGCTGCATCTTCTTGTCATATCGATGCTGACGATTCTGGATTGCTTCAGTCCTTTCCTCTGAACCATAGGAAAATTGCTCAGACCACGGAAGGTGAATAAGATTTGAAAATTTTGTTAAAATGCATTCGCACATCTTGGCCTCGCTCATTGAAAAGCATAAGGAACCCTATAGTGAACCGATACTCTGCATGTCGGCAGAGCCTCGCTCTACAACAAGGTGATTCTTGTTCAGAATGACAGTAGGGAGTCACGAGTGTTGATCCCCAAAGCTTTGTGAAAAGAAGTCTTGTAGTTACTTCACCAACGATACTGAGGGATTGTTCATACGAAACAGTTAACGCGTCGATACTGTACTTGTCAGGGTATGGACAGCCAAATAGAACAGATAACATCACACCGTCATGCATTTGCGGAAAATCAGTCCTTTCTGCCACAAAAATTCTCTGCTTGGTCTACGACGTAATCATGATGGCAACGTGTGCACATTGACTTTGCGGGTACTTTTTGGAACATTGTTTTTTTATTGTGGTAGACTCTTATTGAAAGTTTCCTTTCCTGTGACAATGAACTCGACAACGTCACGTAGCACGGTTCAGGTGTTGTACTGTATTTTTTACTTCGAAGGTTTGCATGAAATCACGGTGTTTGATAACGGCGCTCAGTTCACGTGAAATGAATTTCAGACATTCGGTGAACGCAACGGCATACAGCATCTATGTAGTGTACCGTTCTGTCCACAGTCAAACAGCGAAGCGGAAAGTTTTGTCAGAATCTTCGAGCAGCAGATGGCCAAACTTCGCATGGCACACACCAGGGATCAATCATCGCAACTGTGTTTCGTTTCCAATCATTCGCATCCGCGAGATGGTCCATCGCCGGCGGAATCGCTTCACGGCCGCCGCCATAGGGCATTGCTCGACCTCGATCTCCTCCACCCTCCCCAGCTCTGGCACCGAAGGAAGGCCGCAAGTATCGCTTCGCGCCGTAGGATGTTGTGCTTTTTCAGTGTTTTTAGCGACAGCAGACGGTGGGTACGAGGCGAGATACTTCGTCTACTTAGTGCATGCATGTATCTCATTTCAGGCCCAGATGGAATGCAGCGCCGACATCACAATGAAATTCGCCACTGTCATGTGCACGGTGATCCTTCTGCATCTTTTCCCTCCAGATCCACGGATAGCGTGACAGCGCGGCCACAGCAGCCGCCAGAGGGTGTCATCACGACACCGCCGGACGACCCCATGGAGACGGAGCCTTCGCTTACTCCGCCTCCTCTGGTCCTACCGATGGAGCTGGATCCGCCCACGCCGCAGCTGCCGACGCTTTCTACATCTGGGGCTTAACGAAGGCTTGGTGGACGCCCCAGTGTTGACATTGCCAGATTTTGACAAGACGTTCATAGTCCAAACTGCTGCATCTCTGACATCTTTGCATGGGCCTCAGGAGGTGGACGTGTAACCTGAAGTCTGACATCCCCTGCAGCCACAACTTCAGGTCCGTCAGACAGTCTACGCCCCCCCCGCCCCCCTGCCACGTGTTGTTGAGCTCCATGTACAACGATGGTTCGTCGCTTTTGAGCGGTGGAGGGTGGGGGGGGGGGGCAGGAATGTTACGGCCGTAAAGCCAGCGCTGGCACTCCAGTCGGGAACGACAGAGAAGAGACGGCTGTGAGAAGAGGCCAGCCAATCGCACGCTGACCTCCCTCCCTCCAGGACGACAACGCGACAGCAGCGGCCCCTTAGTGAAGACGACATAAGCGCGGCGCCCGGCTGGTGGCAGCCCACTTGGATAGCAGCTTCAACTTTAGCCACTTCGTTAGCGGACGCATCGTAGCCTCTAGATTGCTAATCTCTAAGTGTAGTCCGAAGAAGACGGATTATTTTGTATGTTGCCCTCTGCTTTCGACACATATCAGAGTTAATTATTTGTACTTGTCTTGTTTTGATAAAATTCATTAATACGAGTAGTTGGACTGCTTGTCTAGCGACCCAAGTATGCGGGATTCCTGGACACAACAAGCAGGAAACTGCTTCCCTGGCGCTTAGCGAAGGCTTGGTGGCCGCCCCAGTGTTAACACTGCCAGATTTTGACAAGACGTTCATAGTCCAAACTGCTGCATCTCTGACAGCTTTGCATGTGCTGCTCCTACATGAACATGAGGAAGGTCGTTGACTAGTTGCCTTTTCATGTGTTCCTTTAATCCTCTGGCTGCTGCAGCTGAGCGTCTGGCTGGCTGTGTTGAGCTCGCCCTTGGGGTCGCCTCACGCGTTTACCTGCTCTGCTAGCCATCGCCCGGACTGTTGTCTGTGCCTGAGCTCTTCGCTCGGTCGACGTTGGCTTGCGCTGAGTATTTCTAGTGCCAGGGTGTTCGTTACTGTCTACCAGTCTGACTGTGACCACTGACGTTACAAATAAGCACAGTATATTTCAGAGCTTTAAATCTGGAGTTGACTTGCTCGAAATGCATAATGTACACTGAAACTGTTTATGCTGCTAACATGTAACTGCCGGCCGGGGTGGCCGAGCGGTTCTAGGCGCTAAAGTCTGGAACCGCGCGACCACTACTGTTGCAGGTTCGAATCCTGCCTCGGGCATGGATATGTGTGGTGTCCTTAGGTAGATTAGGTTTCAGTAATTCTAAGTTCTAGGGGACTGATGACCTCACAAGTTAAGTCCCATAGTGCTCAGAGCCATTTGAACCATTTTTAACATGTAACTCCTCATCGAACGCTCTCTTTAATTTGTAGTTAGTTCTCGCGAATCATCATCAGGTGTCTGTGTACATCGGAGTTTTATTTCACGTAATGATACTTGATTATCACGTTTTTCTACGTAACATACGATGTAAATGGTGGAGAATCGCCGGCCGGTTTGGCCGAGCGGTTCTAGGCGCTACAGTCTGGAACCGCGCGACCACTACTTTGGCAGGTTCGAATCCCGCCTCGGGCATGGATATGTGTGGTGTCCTTAGGTCAGTTAGGTTTAAGTAGTTCTAAGTTCTGGGGGACGGATGACCTCATATGTTGAGTCCCATAGTGCTCAAAGCCATTTTTTGATGGAGAATCCGTAACGATTAAACGTTGGCGTGCTTCTGTACAAGCGCAATAACTCGCCCTCGGAAACTTTCGAGCTAAGGGTATGGATGCCGAGACACACTTTCGAAGCTAATCGCTACATCTTAAGCTTATTAACCCAATAAATTATCGGCAGGGAAACTTCAAGACCAAGAAGCCAATGTTTCTGGGTCGGTTTTGTACGGGATTCAGTTGTTATTGTGCAGTGGAAATAAACGATGATGTGTAACTTTTGTTTACAAATTCGATAAGGAGGTAGTAAAGTCTCTACTCTACCTAATTAAACGCCATCTTTAATTTCTAATGACCTTTTGCGCTTCAGAAACGGACGAATTTGAGAAACTGACCATTGTCTAATGAGTTTAAGCCTGATGGACAGATGTATCATGGGTCAGAGGGAGTCATAATATGACGTTGGTTTTTGTTGCTAGGTGGAGTCGTGTCAGAGATATGAAGGAAAACTTCGTTTTTTTTTAAATGGGATGCTGTAGTTTGGTGCTTATTTTCTGATAGCGGCTATTCAATGATGTGTAACAGTAAGGTCGTTAAAGATCAACGAGGGTCACAAAGGTAGCATGAATTTCCATTTACAGAGGACGTTCGAAGTAATGACCGTTGGTATCAATGGAGTGTTGCAATCTTCTTGTCGTGGATTGAGTGGCACTCCTTATCACTTCGGCACTTATCGAAGCACATGCTATGACAATCCTCTCTCGTATATAGATAAAATAATAAATATTCGCCGAATACGGCGTATCCGTCTAATGTGCCATTGACACGTAATCACCATTTGACGGTTTCGCAGTACAACGCTAATACGAACGGTAAGACTAGTATCGTCGAATCAAGCGAATGTGAATGACGTATTACTTCAAAGAACAAGTCGATATGCTTCTCATCTACGGATAATGTCAACGAAATTCAGTGAGAGCTAGAGATTTATACGCACTCACCCTACACGTCATACACTTAAATATGTGTAGGATAATTTGAGAACAACTTGATCTTTAACGCATCGGAAACATATCCGGCGAAGGAAAGTTACTTACGAATAAACGGAATTTGATACTCCTGCCACTGTGGTTCGAGATCCTTGTGTTAATTCTCGTCAAATCGCAAGGGAATCTGGCATATGCCAGAGCAGTGTTGTTCGTGTTCTGCATTGCCATAAATATCAACCTTACCATATCAGTCTCCACCAAGAATTAACTGGTTCGGAATGTATGCATCGCATTGAATTCTGACGATGGGCTCAACTTCATATTCAGAGGAATGACACATTAAATATTTTGACTTTATTTACTGACTAGGCTACATTCACGAATCATGGAAGTGTTAATCTGCCCAACATCATTATTGGGCAACTGAAAATCCATATTAGCTGCGGCAAGTTGCACACCAAAAACCGTGGTCGGTGAATCTATGGTGTGGGTTTCTGGAGTACAGAATTATAGGCCCCTATTGCATCGAAGGATATCTTAATGTTACGAAGTACATCAAATTCCTGTAAGAAATATTAGGTCTGTTACTGAAAGAAATACCTTTAGGAACAAAGAACAGAATGTGGTGTCAGCACGATGGGTGTCTGGCACATTTTTCGCTGATGGCTAGAAATGAGTTGCAGAGACAATTCTCAAATCATTGGATTGGACGTGGAGGAGATGTGTCGTGGCCGACTCGCTCGCCAGACTTGACGCCGCTGGACTTTCTTGTGGGGTTCGTAAAAGATGTTGTTGATAAAGACGTTCCAACTATACCTGAAGATACGAGAGAGAGAATTGTCAGAGTAAGTGCTTCGATAAGTGCCGACGTGATAAGCAATTCCACTCAGCCCATGCAGCACTGCACTGATACCAATGGTCATCACTTCGAACACCTTCTGTAAATGGACGTTCTTGCCACCTTTGTGACCTTCGTTGACCTTCAGAAACCTTACTGTTACACATCACTGGATTCGTCTCGATAGCCGCTATTAGAAAATAAGTACCAAACTACTTCATCCCATTTAAAGAAACAAAGTTGACCTTCATGTCCCTGAACTGACCCCACCTAGCAACAGAAAACCGACGTCATATTGTGGCCCCCGTTTTCCACTGTGGTGTGCGTACTGTAAGACCTTCGGTACACACACCATCAGATTATTTAACTTGTCGCTCTAGCGAAGTAGGCGAGTGTCAGGAATATGTCTCGTGGTCTTATCGTGGCATGTTTATCCTCTGCCGTTAGGTCAGACGATAGAAATGCCACTTGCACGCTTAGAGTAGCAGATTGACGGTGACCAACTTTAAACAGAACTTGATTAGTCTTCACACATTTATTAAAATAATAACAAAAAATTACTTAACTTGATTCTGGATGCTATTAACAATTGACAGTCTGAAGTTCCTCTGGTCTTGGTACGTTAATCTTATTCTCACATATCTCTGATACTTGACAAAGTGTCTATACCTTTCTCTTCATGGCTATGCACAGAAATATGATAATCTTATTAGGCGCAGACTGAAACTTGACTGTAGACTGGTACAGAAAAATGCAGACTAATGCAGACAAATGCAGACTGACTAATCGGAGGTCTGTACACTCGTTATAATACCTCGCGCGTTCAGGTATCACTGCGCGATTATGATCCGCGAGGAGAAAAGGTTCTACGTTAGCAGCAATCTCATTGGCTGCGTTACATATTAATACGCAGATCGGCGGAAGCAGAATTTGGTCCGTCTCAAGGACAGCGCCATCTCGGAGTGCGGAGACGGACGATCGCTGCGCCTGCGCTGTTGTGCTTAGCGGGGCGCGCTCTAGTGGGAAAGTTGTGTACGCGCTGACTACGCGGAACTATGTACACAACATCCACGCAACTTTTGTCCCACCAACTTTTCAGCTAATATCACACTTTCTGAGTTATTCTTGGTGTCAATAGTAAGGGACTCTGTACCCATACGTAACATCTCTATTTATAAAAATGAACTGCTGTGCGTTAGTCTCACTATAACTAAACATACCTGAACAGATTTGGATGAAAATTTATTTCTCGCGTTCATAATTTTTAGGGCGAAGTTTGTATGGGAGAAAAGTGTGGAAATACGATTTTCGTTATTCACAACTGGAACGATCGATATGAATAATTCTTTCTTTGTTTTGTTCAATATGGTCTTGGACTTGAAGCATCCAGTCTGTGTTTGCAATCACAGACTGGATGTTTCACACGATCATAGATAAGGTATTTTTCAGCACAGTAATTCATCTGGAGTGGGTCTTTAAGTGCAGATAATTTTTTTTATTTATTTATTTTTTTATTTTTCGCTATTATACTTCCCATCCTTTTTTCTCATCTGGGATTTGGACTGGCAATGGCGAAGTTAAATATATTTTTTCCATTACCTTTGTATTATTTTTTATTTTCTTGTATTTTTATTTGTTTAATTTCTTATTAGTTTTGTCGGAAATAAGGGCTTAATTTCATCTTCCAAATGTAGCAACTTGGCTAAAAGTTGTTCTTGATGTGGTACATTTCAAAACATGGTACAACAGACAAGGGTACTTTGCATGTTTTACGTTCGTTTTTCATTTCTCTGTGCACATTCTGTTTCGAGCAGACTGCACATCTATGCCACGGTCCACGTCTCCTAGACTGGTCACTTGGAATGACATTTGAAAAGTACCTTGCAGTAAAGCGAAGAGGATTCCCGTCAACAGAACGTCTTCCTTTCCTACCTTTCCTATCTCTTCTCCCTTCTGTAACAAACTTTTCCACAAGTTCTCGTACCACAAATAAAATGAAATGGAATGAAACATCGAGTGGCTAAGGCTTCCCTTCGGGTAGACGTGTCGTCTGGTGCAAGTCTTTTTAGTTGACGCCACTTCCCGACGTGCGCGTCGACGCACGTACCGGACATAATTGTGCCGGCCGAAGTGGCCGTGCGGTTCTAGGCGCTGCAGTCTGGAACCGCGAGACCGCTACGGTCGCAGGTTCGAATCCTGCCTGGGGCATGGATGTGTGTGATATCCTTAGGTTAGGTAGGTTTAACTAGTTATAAGTTCTAGGGGACTGATGACCTCAGAAGTTGAGTCCCACAGTGCTCAGAGCCATTTTTCGGACATAATTGGAAATCTGCTAAAGGAATTTTTCTTCACGTCACCAATCTGTGAATTGTTATAACACAAAGGTCCACAACATGTGCATAAAAGCTTTTCGTATCATTTAACACATTTACGCACAGCTCCAACTGAGTTAACAGCATATCTGAGCGGTCTACTGCAGCCGTACTTGCGATTTGGTCGACAGCTCGCTACGGCTTCATAACTTTCTCGCCAGTCTTCCTCTTTGTCTTTCCTGTGTCAGGCATTTCTGTAGTGTTACAGATACCCAACATAACACTTCTCTCCTGTCACACAACTTGAAGGCAAGCATTGTGTCAGTCGACATAAATTCAACTTCTCCTCGTTTCTATTTCTTCTGTAGCTTCTGCGAATTGCATCTGTTGCTACGGACAGTACCGTATACTGCTGTTATGTGGCTGTCAAGCCACAGGAACGAGTCTGGACTTGTATACAAATTTTCGACGTACAGGGTATGTTCACGTTCACAGTATGGATTCATTAGTGTTTACACTATATCATCGGATTCCCCAACTTGTGGACTTCAATTTCTGTTGTTGTGCCTTTGTATACAATGAAATCCAAAACGTATCCAGGTTTAGAGTTGCACGACACAAATGTCTTGATTAGAAATCTACTTCGTTTCGAAGGAATGAATTGCTTAAAACATAAGCGACCTTTGAAAAATAAGAGGCATCCTCGACACAGAGCCTATTGTAGGGATTAAACGCACTGCGGAACGCCATACGAGCTGTCTCAGTTATTTTCCTAATTTTAAACAAACTGTCATCTCCACAATTGGCAGAGTTGTCACAAAAATGCAACATTCACGAAGGTAACATAAAACGGTCACGGGACATAACTTCGCCGAAAACTGGATTTGTCAGAAGCACATCTCTGCACCAATATTCTCTTATTCTCAACTTTTTAACACGGGTCCTGAGAAGTCAAATACCAATAAAGCAATATAGTTTCTCAAAACGAGTACCTTTCCAGAAAGACAGTCGAGGATGAATTGATACAACGTATTTGCCATGGGGAAAATGTAAAATCATAGTATGAAGGCTTTCACGACCGGATGACATTTCTTCTGGTAAACCTTCCGGGATGTAAGGTCGTGGTCCATGAAAGTCCTCAGCTCCTAACGTTTCGTCCCGTCAGTCGGCAAGACTCACCGGAGGAGAAACACCCCTCTGAAGATGTCCCGCGCAGCTCTGGACGAAACGTTAGGAGCTGAAGAGTTTCATGGACCACGACCTTACATCCCGGAAGGTTTACCAGAAAATGTAAAATCGTTTCAAGTGCTATACACTTCATCAAATATTCTGACTAGCATTAAAAGAATGGGAACCCTTGAATCAGGTGCTAGCTGGTAATTATGTCCTGAAGATGTCTCATCAGATGCATGCAGAGGTGCACTGAAATCACGCTTTTGCCCATCAAATCTGTCGATTCGTTTTCTGTTTCAGAATCTCACGAAGAACTGTGGTGGTGAACTCTAGTAGGTGAAATACGTTGACCGGTATTTCTACAAGATTCTTGTGAGGAATCATCATCGTCACTACAGTCATTAAAGATGTCTCACTCACTGTCACTGTCACTCCTTGTGAGTATCTGCGTTATCTCTTTGTCAGTGAAACCATGCCAGAGCGCCATTTGATTGTGGAACTCAAAAGTTATAACACTCTAAAAATCCAGATGAATAGGCATAAAGCTATACGAGACCGTAGAAGCAGAATGTAGATGATTACACCAACCAGCTAGCATGAATGTCGAACAGCAACTGTGAGTTCTGACGGGAGTACCGCTGAGCGGGTATAGACGTCCGCAGGAACAGGCAGATGGTAAAGTTCGTCACTGCGACACCAAGTACCGGACAGGCGCGACGGTGAAGGCCGCCTGCAGCGCCCATGGGTCATATCATCGCAGCGGCTAATGACGGCCGCTTCCCCTGCGGGAAGGTGGAGCACGGCGGAATTTCACGTCTGTAGCGATCAAAGGGTTCATCATTTGGTACAGTCGTATTCCATATCCGAGCTTGGAGCCTTAGTGGTGCTGTAAATATACATGGAGCAACCACCATTAGATCTTAATACTGATAATCAAGCCCTTAGTCGGCTGTTGGGGTGTCCAAGAAGAACTGAGCAGATAGCGCATTGAGCGATGCAGACACTGACATTTCAGTTTCTAGTAATACACAGTAACGGGGTGCAAAATGTGATGCTGACACCTTGAACTGGATTTTCGTAAGGCAAGGTTGGAGCGGGCATTGTGTGAAAGAATTTGATTAGGTCTCATATGAAATAAATGCTATACTATCAGAATACCCGGAACTATTTAAAGAAAGGGTGATTTATCAGAAAGAGAATTCTCATTTGAGGGAGATTATTCACAGAATTATTAAGGGTATGGAAAGTTATCCCTTTTTATTAGGAAGGAGTTTCTCCGTTGTCCGAAGTGTGCTGAGTATCGGGCGAATGTCTTAGTTACCGCTGCTGTAGTAACCTCTCTTCTACATTAGTTTCGCGTTTCTCTGATTGGGGGGGGGGGGGGGGGAGAGGGGAGGTCTCTTTGAATTGGTTTGTATAAAATGATGGTGAAGATTAGGGAACATTTTCCTTTGGCAGGCATTGATGGGGATATAAGGAAGTCTGTGAAGGATTGTCAGGAATATGCTCTTAGCAAGCAAGCCCAAAATGCCTCAACAGGACATATGGTCACCCAGCCTGCCGAGGAAGCCATAGAGATGATTTTATAGAGTTTGTTGCCCCGTTCTCTGGCTCTAAAAAGGGAATGTTTATGTATCATAGCTGTTTATGCCTTCTCTGGCTTTAGTTGGCTGGTACCCAGTAGAACTGCTACTGCAAGTGCAACTGTGGAAGCTGTGAGGGATGCATTTGGTTCTGATAATGAACTCCTTTTAAAAACTTTTGACATGGACATTAAGCATCCCCGAAATGCACCATATTACGCAAACCTGTCGTTTGCTGAAAGCGTCAGCAGGAATATACAGACAGTTCTTATTGCTTACACACATAAAAATCAGATACAGTTGCACGAAACATTAAATTGGTTAGCATATGTCTTTAATAGGGTTAGGCGTGAGAGCCATTTGAATATACTAGCCCAAACTCCCAATTGAGAAACTCGTGAGGAACCATGGATTTACTTCCAGAGAATTTTTCCTGCGGTGTTATTAGAGAACATAGGCGGAAGGCCTCAAAAAATATTCGTAGGACACACCAGAAACTGGAGGTCCACTACGGTCAGCGTAGACAGACACTTAGTTATCGAGTGGGCAATAGGGTGTGCATGAAGAATTTTACGGTCATGAGTAAGGCGGGTTCAAAAGTATCTATGAAGCTATTGTCCCGTTTAAAAGGTCCCTACAAGGTTTCGTTACTCCTGTGACGGGAAAGCTGCAAGATAGAAGAATAGGAAGGTGCTTCGGGCCCATGTCTTGCAGCTTCAGCCTTTTGTGGGTAACCGTTTGACGCCTTTGAATTCCTGCTGCACTCACCAATGGAAATAGTTACTCTCTATTTGTCACCGTTCATTTGTCAGCCGTATTTTGTATGCTTATGTAGGGTGGCGCTGTAGTAGTGCAGGTAGTAGTTGCTTTATTCTTCCATAGATCTCTTTTTACAATAATATAGGAGATGTCAAAGCATTTACAAGTTGAGACCAATTAAAAATAAGCTAATTCGTATAGAGATATACACTCCTGGAAATGGAAAAAAGAACACATTGACACCGGTGTGTCAGACCCACCATACTTGCTCCGGACACTGCGAGAGGGCTGTACAAGCAATGATCACACGCACGGCACAGCGGACACACCAGGAACCGCGGTGTTGGCCGTCGAATGGCGCTAGCTGCGCAGCATTTGTGCACCGCCGCCGTCAGTGTCAGCCAGTTTGCCGTGGCATACGGAGCTCCATCGCAGTCTTTAACACTGGTAGCATGCCGCGACAGCGTGGACGTGAACCGTATGTGCAGTTGACGGACTTTGAGCGAGGGCGTATAGTGGGTATGTGGGAGGCCGGGTGGACGTACCGCCGAATTGCTCAACACGTGGGGCGTGAGGTCTCCACAGTACATCGATGTTGTCGCCAGTGGTCGGCGGAAGGTGCACGTGCCCGTCGACCTGGGACCGGACCGCAGCGACGCACGGATGCACGCCAAGACCGTAGGATCCTACGCAGTGCCGTAGGGGACCGCACCGCCACTTCCCAGCAAATTAGGGACACTGTTGCTCCTGGGGTATCGGCGAGGACCATTCGCAACCGTCTCCATGAAGCTGGGCTACGGACCCGCACACCGTTAGGCCGTCTTCCGCTCACGCCCCAACATCGTGCAGCCCGCCTCCAGTGGTGTCGCGACAGGCGTGAATGGAGGGACGAATGGAGACGTGTCGTTTTCAGCGATTAGTGTCGCTTCTGCCTTGGTGCCAATGATGGTCGTATGCGTGTTTGGCGCCGTGCAGGTGAGCGCCATAATCAGGACTGCATACGACCGAGGCACACAGGGCCTACACCCGGCATCATGGTGTGGGGAGCGATCTCCTACACTGGCCGTACACCACTGGTGATCGTCGAGCGGACACTGAATAGTGCACGGTACATCCAAACCGTCATCGAACCCATCGTTCTACCATTCCTAGACCGGCAAGGGAACTTGCTGTTCCAACAGGACAATGCACGTCCGGATGTATCCCGTGCCACCCAACGTGCTCTAGAAGGTGTAAGTCAACTACCCTGGCCAGCAAGATCTCCGGATCTGTCCCCCATTGAGCATGTTTGGGACTGGATGAAGCGTCGTCTCACGCGGTCTGCACGTCCAGCACGAACGCTGGTCCAACTGAGGCGCCAGGTGGAAATGGCATGGCAAGCCGTTCCACAGGACTACATCCAGCATCTGTACGATCGTCTCCATGGGAGAATAGCAGCCTGCATTGCTGCGAAAGGTGGATATACACTGTACTAGTGCCGACATTGTGCATGCTCTGTTGCCTGTGTCTATGTGCCTGTGGTTCTGTCAGTGTGATCATGTGATGTATCTGACCCCAGGAATGTGTCAATAAAGTTTCCCCTTCCTGGGACAATGAATTCACGGTGTTCTTATTTCAATTTCCAGGAGTGTATTTACAGACTTCTAGTTAGACATAATCATTAGATTTTCTCCTGTTATACAATACTTTTTTTACAAATAACTTATTAAATAATGTAATGCCACACAATTCACTCATACCTCACTATCAGTCACTGCACTCACTATACACACTTTGTTGCATAACACTTCAGTCACTGCACTCACTATACACACATTGTTTCATAACACTTCACTCACTACACACACACACACACACACACACACACCAACTGGTGGTCTCTCGGATCATTTTCTGTACCGCAACTTCCCATTTGCTATTCTGAAAAACTGAGTCATCATCCCTCCATAATGAGTGAGATGTTGAACTCAGAAAGAGGAAGAGTTGTTAGTATTGTACTATGCTTAGCTTGGGGGTAAGTATTTCTAGAAAGAAGAAGGAAAAAACATGACATGAAGGTGTTATGTGGAATTTTGGATGTTTTATAATCATTATTATTATTATTATTTATCCGTGCAACATTTTTTATCAAACCCTAATCTGTTATATCTAAGTAATCCTTCAATGTATAAAATGTATTGCATAACAAGTATTTTTTGTGGTGTCACCGCCAGACACCACACTTGCTAGGTGGTAGCTTTAAATCGGCCGCGGTCCATTAGTACATGTCGGACCCGCGTGTCGCCACTGTCAGTAATTGTAGACCGAGCGCCACCACACGGCAGGTCTAGAGAGACGTACTAGGACTCGTCCCAGTTGTACGGACGACTTTGCTAGCGACTACACTGACGAAGCCTTTCTCTCATTTGCCGAGAGATAGAATAGCCTTCAGCTAAGTCCATGGCTACGACCTAGCAAGGCGCCATTAACCATTTCTGGAGAGAGTCTCACTTGTATAATCAAGAATGCTGTATACAAATGATGGATTAAAGTTAAGTATTCCAGCAGCTACGTACTTTTCTTTATAGCATTCATTACGTATCCTGTTTCAGACTTAAGCAAACCTGCGTGAATTAAACGCGTGCCTTTCGGTTACTGTGGACTGGCTGTCTTGTCAGTCCACTACACTTTTTAGCTGTCTTTTTAAATAAGTGCGTTTTTGCAATTTCTTTAATCTCTTTGGTGATTTATTGTACAGTTTTATTCCTTGGTATAATATGTATTTTGAGTTGTTGCATAGTCATGGACAGAGCTGTTTGTGCAGTAATTACCAATGTTATTTTTGATGTGTATAACTGACTGGCAAATGTGTTCACATGGAGCAGTTAAAATCCACAGTGTTTTGAACAGATCTTTACAATGAGCTCGACTAGTATGTTTGGTTATTATTCTTATGGCTCTTTTCTGGAGTTTGAAAATTGTGTTCATATTTTGTGCGTTTGCTCCCCAAAAAAGACTGCCATAGTTAAGAATTGAGTGTGCATATGAATAATGTGTAATTAAAAGTCACTGCACATTACACACTGATGATAGGATTCTAAGGGCATAACATGCTGATGCTATTCTGTGTTTGCAAGTACCTTTGTGTGTTCACACCACTTCAACTGAGAATCAATATTCAGTCCTAGAAATTTTGCATTTGTTGCACAGTCTATAGAGGTGCCATCTATATTTAATTTAACATTGTCATTTCTCCTGTTCAAATTGAAATTCATGTATTAGTTTTCTTTATGTTCAGTGTCACTTTATTGCTTATTGACCAATCATAAACTTCCTTGAGAGTTTCATTTGCTTTCTCAGCAAGCAGTTCTCTTGTTTTCTCAGTGACTGTGATATTGTTGTCATCAGCGAAGAGAATTTTTTTACCGTGAGTAACGCTAGTGTGAAAGTCATTGATGTATATCAGGAACACTATTGGTCCTAATATGCTACCTTGCGGAACCTATTTATTAATGTTTTTTGATTCTGATAAGCGTTTTACTAAATGTTTAGATCTATTTGAAGTATGTGTTATCTCTACTCTTTGTACCTTATCTGCTAGGTACGATCGAAACCAGTCATTAGCTAACCGTCTTATTCCTAATGCTTCTAATTTATTTAATAGAATATCGACTGTATCAAACTGCTTAGAAAGATCCATAAATATGCCTGTGACACACTCATCTTTATCAAAAGCGTCAAGTACAACTTTTGTGAATTCTACTATGGCTGACTCCGTAGTTTTGCCACTTCGGAAATCAAACTGTGATACGCTTAAATGATTGTATTTATTCAGGTAATTCATTAATCTATCTTTCATAATTGCTTCTATTATTTTTGAGAATGCTGACAGCAGGGAAATGGGCCGGTAATTTTCTATGTCTTCTGCATTACCTTTCTTAAGCGAAGGTACAACTCTTGCCTGTTTTAACTGCTCTGGAAAAGTCCCTGATGTGAAGGATTCACTTTTTATATTTGTTAAGGGGCCTTGTTTCAGTACACACATTGGTACTTTGTCTAAGCATACTGACTTTTTATTTTTTAGTTTTTGAACAGTTTTATTGACTTCATTCTCTGTGGTCAGAAGTAACATCATTGAATTTAGTGCAACATTATTGACGGCGGAAATAGCAACTACACGAGAAGGACTGCTTGGGTAGTTCTGACTGACTGACCAGGGTCTAGCCCAATAACAGCGTTATCTAGAAGCTCTGCAGTGGCGGCCTCGAGTTCTGGCGTGCCGTTGTACTCTGATGCTCTTTTGTGTGGTAGTAATGCGATGGTCTGGTGTTTGTTAAAGATTTTGTGTGCTGTGTGATTTTACCGCTGCTATTTGTGATATCTACGTTGTTGACCACAGAGGTCGTAGTGGCCTGTGTAATTCGATGCTGTGTGGCGTTATCGGTCCCGAAAGTTTACTGGGGTGTTGCAGACCACGACACCATTTTCAGCGAAGTGGTTAGGAGAGCTTCAATCACCGAGGTGAGACGCAGCAACTGTTCACGTCTACTGCAAGTATATGAACACCGAATTGCGCTCCGCCATAATAAGGTGTCTGCTGTGAGTCGCTATGGTGTATTTCCAGTACGGACTAACTGTTCCGAAAAGGTAGGTCAGTGTCTAGTTGGTTGCTTGTTACCGAGTGTCGTTGGACGTATAGTCCACTTGGTTGGGCGTCGGTACCGAGCATTTAGGCTTTTCACATCTTGTTTCTTGCCATTTCTGCATTGATTATGTGGGTACGTATTGCAAAGCGTAATGTCTTTGGTTTCGCGTTCATGATGAGGCTGCGGACATTGTAGTCTGGACTGATCGTTGTGTTTCTGAATCAGCTTGTTGGATCCTCTGAGATTTTCAGAAGTGCAAACTCGTTTTTCAAAATGTGCATTTAGTTGTCACTGTGTGCAGTACGTTTGGTTAATTGATGTAAATGTGTAGGTGCAGTACTGTTGTACTGTCGGGATTTAAGTGGTACCGTGCTGAGAAGATTTCGGAGTCCCAGTGGATTAATAGTAGTCCTCAACTGTAGTTACTTATTTAGTTTATTTATTGGCGTTTGTTAGTGATCTGGGTGTGTAGAGTATTGACACCACACTATGTATTCGCTGTTACTGGTAGAAACGTATTTATGCTTGAGCGCTGTATTGTGATATTTAGCACCCTGTGTAGTTGTTTACCAAGGCGGAATAGCCATTCTGTTGCGCTAAGCAGCCTGTGAATAGGTAGTACGACTTCTTTGTGCGGGCGTTTAGTCATCGACGCCTAGTATTTGGTGTAGCTTTAATATTAAGACCATTGCCGCTGGAAATAATTTCCACCATTTATTGTTCGTCTGTGTTTTTTTCTGTAATAGACCTATTGGTTATATTTCAAATCAAATGCGTGATGTATTCTAGTCTACTTTTTGTCTTCTTAGAGCCTTTGCTGTATTGCAGCAACCCGCGTCACTTGTAAATATTGGGCAGAATCTTAAAATAATACCTGTTAGTTTCTAAGTGGGTGAACAATTATTCTTGTATAGCACTGACAGTATTGCACGTTCGCAAACGACGTACCGATTATCAGGGGTGTGCTGAGCTGCCTCCGCTTACTGACCATCAAGTGGACGACACAATCCAATCTCCATTCATTAATTCATGTTTTTGAACGTTTAATAATTAAAAAGTAAATTAAACTGAACTCGGTATAATAGATATCCAACCCTCTATTCTCATTTGATCGTTACCTGCTTTAGTATAATCCATTTCCACAGGAATTTTCTGAGTATTTACAGCTGTCTCTGATAGTCAAAGTATCACAGAATACGACAATTTTACAAGACTCTTTACTTCAGTCGCATAGACATCATGTTCACAGTTCAAGTTCAAAATAAGACATGAAATTCATTGATGCTCTATCTAAGACGATCTGTGGACTATACTACAAGGTTGACTGACAAGGAATGAAGTGGTTCCACGCAGAATCGGTGGAGCAAGGAATGTATGGGAAAGCCTGACAAGAAGAATTGACTAGAT
This sequence comes from Schistocerca cancellata, assembly GCF_023864275.1. Classification (NCBI taxonomy): domain Eukaryota; kingdom Metazoa; phylum Arthropoda; class Insecta; order Orthoptera; family Acrididae; genus Schistocerca; species Schistocerca cancellata. The sequence goes on from NW_026047100.1 coordinate 368,973, forward strand.
GCTGGCACAGGTGTTAAATCATCCGCAAATTATATTTACCACAGGGAGCCGTAAAGGGTAAAACCTCAGGAGAAAAACAGAGATTGGAATACATCCAACAAATAACTGAGCACATATGATGCAAGTACTGGTCTGAAGTGAAAAGATGGGCACAGGAGAGGAATTCGTGGTGGACCGCGTGTAATCAGTCTTACTGATGACTCAAAAACCACAGGATAAGAACGAGAAGGACTCACGCTATGAGGGTTCCGTATAAACTTAATTATGTGCATAGACAATAATAAGAGTTTCCTGTGCCTCAGGGCTTGGAGCATGTTTTTCTTACTGGACGCCACTTAGGCTACTTACCTGTCGCTGTCCTACCCTTGTCCAACCGGGGGAAAGAGAACCCACAGTTTAAGTTCATATTCGAACTGCATGTTGTTTCTGGCTACTATTGACATCGTTAAGAGCTGAAGGGTAGGTTGAAACGGAAACGCAGATACCCGAGGTCCAGTGGAGATTAGATCCACTGGTCTCTCCGTTTGCTCGCACGCAATTTACAACTCTCCCAGCAGGCGACACATTTACATAAATGGTTCGTGCGTAGGTGGGACATACATGAGTGTAACTATTGATGCATTGACTTAGAAGTTTAAAGTTCCTTACACCGCCAACGTGACATTAATTTGAATTCGATATCTCTGCCCATCATAGAAGCAGAGAAATTGGCTAGTCTTCTTAACCATATATTTTAATATGTTATTCAACAAGTAAAACTAAAGAAATAAGTTAATTTAAACATAGGTCCGCAAATGTTAAGTTAAGGAGTTACTGCTAATAAAATATTTTGCCTGAAATTTAGCAATTTCGCTAATATGAAGACATCGCAAAGTTGTATGAAGTTAAATTAAAACACGATTTCCGTTTATTTTGTTGTTATTGATCTGGTGAATCTAATAAAACATGTATACCTCGAAAGTTATGAGCACTTGTTCATTAGAAGAGTTGTGTTCCAAAGTACTGAAGATGAACAAGTGCTCATATCTCCTAGAGAATACATTTTAGAGCACATGTTTACTGGACCTTTTTCTTGCTTTTGTCCATATTATCAAATCCCAAAATATGAAAAGCAAAGAGCTTGCAGTGGAAGAGTTTTGCTTCACAGTATCGAAGATGAAATATTGTTCGTAGCTCTTTAACTATGCATTTTCCACCCTATGTTTACTGAGACTTTTTTTGCTTCTAGTATCGTGTACTTTCAACTGTTTGCATTTACGGCAATAATTATGATACATCCTATGTATATGGACACTTTCCATAAGTGTAATGCAGACAGAAAAATATTTACCAATTTACTTATTCATGTGTTGACTCTATACTTAGAATCGTAGTGGCAGGGTAATAAAACCTGGAGAGAAAACCCAGTGCTGGAAAATGGCACAAGCGCTACAACGGAGAAGTGACGTGAGAATAGGGCGCCAATTGGCAACGAAATGCTAATCAGAGTTCGATCGTTAGTTGTGAGAGCATGCACATTCCATTGCGGACGCGAGGCTAGAGTATCTGTAGCTGTAACGAATTATAGCCTCATTTCTATGTAGGTTCCACGTGCCTTTGGAACCATTATAATGTGCTATACGGCTATTGGCAGTTAGAATAAGAGCCACGTCGGAGCGATATAAACTACACAGAGTGTCTCGAAAATGTTGCGACCAAAATCGATGGATCGTGGAGGATGCCTTGAGGAACAAATTGAGTGTTGAAACACGTCATCCAGCGACGCTACAGATTGTCTAAGTTGCAGGAGCTGGGGGCTGCAGCTAAGCCACACGTACGTCAACAAACGTGATTTTGTCCGCTGACGGACGGTAGGTCAGGCCTTTTCACTTGTGAATGCAATTCTCTGTTGCATCGGAGGATGACGATTTCGGACAGGGATTTCCACCTGAAGTTAACTTTTCTCCTCTATACCGAGAAAACACAGGAGATTTTAGCGGTTTCCAAGACAAAAATATGCAGATGGAAACCTGTGTCCGAAACCGTCATCCACAGAAGCAGCAGAACATCTCACTCATAAAAGACAAGATCTTTTTACGTAGCGGCTAGCTCTATCTTCTCCACTGGCAATCGTGGCCATCAGTCACCTTCAGAGACTAACAAACAACATTTGAAGACGTTCCGTCTTCTGTCCGTCAGCATACAAAGTTAAGTTTTCTGCTGAATGGGTTGCCTAGTGGCAGGCGCCAACGTCTACGACTTGGACGCTCTGTAGCGTCGCTGGATGACGTGTTTACATTCTCAATATGTTCCTCAAGAATAAGCCACGAAGTTCGCCGCAACGTTTCAAGAACGCACCGTATATCCGTGTAACACCCCCCGGCATAGATACAGTCCTTTGCACCGTCGCCTCCCGGAAAATACTGTATTCATAGTATCGTTAGAAAGATCGTGTTAGTATTTATCATAATGGGGAAATTTAATTGTTGTGATTATTCATCTGAGTCATGTTACATGTGCTAGTTTTCTGCCTGAATCCTAAAATGTACCTTAGATTCATAAGTACAATGACAAATTGTGTATTTGTTCTTAAGGAAGACTTTCAGAAATTAGTAAATTCCATAAATAGTTAATCATTATTGTGTAAATAACTTAGTTCTTACTTCCCTATAAATGAATGTTTAAGATAAATGTTTAGATTTCATTTAATACTACGTTGGTTTGGGATGTGACTACGAAATATTCATCGATGTCTGCTTGTGCTTATAGACTATATATGTAAAGAAAGTAATGCTGCTGATGAACTTTTATCCACAACTATAGATTTTCAGAATAATCCCATCTTATTTTTGCTATCGATAATGTGTGGGAGTGATGTGTTTATTAATTAATATACCATAGCGCAAAATGAATGCTATACGGAAAGGTGTTTGCATGAAACTGTTTTCTCCTCATACAATCAGTGAAGAAATGGTGTTAGTTTATAGAAACGTATCAAGTCCCGAATGTTTAATGTACTGAATATCTTTAACTCCAAAAGTGAATAAATAATTTTTAGTCCAGTTAGTAACCCGATTACCATCAAAATTAGTAAAGCAACGTATCTGATACCAGCGTGATGGTGTGTTGCATGTTATAGATTCCGTTGATCACTGTCCTGAACTCCAAACAATTGTTTCTCAGCGCTGATAAAGGGCGGAACAGAGTACAATGTACTCGGTTTGCAAACTGCGTCGTAGCGACTAGAATCCTCGAGCTCTCCACAGCATTCTCCACCATCGTCAGTCACACAAATGACTGAATGTCTGGCAGAGTCGTAACTTCAGTCGTGATTGTCCTAGAGCAAGTGTCTGAATGGAAACTCATCCATCTTCACTATGCCTTCCACCTTCGCCTTTCCTAACTAACCACAACCTCGCCACTACCTCCGTCTCACACAACCACCCTATCCCCGCCCCCTACCATCATCACAAGCATCTTACATGTTACTCCATCACCTGGTCCACTTACCTTTCACTGAGGGTAACTAATAAAATTAGTAAAACTTTCAAAATTTTACTTCACTTTTTTAATGCTTCAGTGAAATCAAACAAATTTCTAACAATATTTTCTACGACATACCAATACAGTACTGCTCGTATACCACAATGTGTAGCACACTGGCTTGTGGGAGAGGTAGGTTAGGAAGTTCTGGATTACATCTGGATGGTGGATCAACGGCCTTAGGCTGGTACACCTTCCAACCGGACTGTGGTTTTTAGGAGGTTTTTCATAGCTGTTCAGGCAAATGTTGGGCTGTTCCGCAAATTTCGCCTCCGAGAATACGACACATCAACTGCTAAAAGAGGATAAAACACACAATGAGCTGTGCTCTGTGCACTGACGGATGGCACACACCTCGACGAAATCATAGTGCATGGACGTTCCTCTACGAGCCAGAAGATGCAAGCAGCTGGGTGAAGGGGGTGGTGATGGAGGAGGGGGGGATGAGATTTGGGGAGGGAGCCCAAGAGGCTCCAGAGGAAAGTTACTCTAAAGTTAAGTCCTTTATTGAATAATCTGTATTGATTAGTACACCGTGTTAGTAGCCAGGTGACTGATGAGTTCTGCTGGGCCACTTGTATACACACTCACTGACGCTGTCGCGCCCTAGTAAGGTAAGTCATCATTGCGGCTTCCGAGACAGCAAAGTGCACACTCCATGCATATGCTGCGGCTTCAGGGTACAGGGTAGTGCATGGTTGCGTTATGGCAGGGGAGGATCACTGCGGTGAGATGCTCGGCCGGCGCTGGCGGAACGCGGTTGGTGTGCAGTCTGACCTACCCGCTTTGAACTGGACTAGAGTGGGACGTGATGCTGAATTAGACCAGGGATGTGCTATTGCATCGTGGCACTAATTTCATGAGGGACTGAGCACAAACAGCATTTGCCCCAGTGTGTTCTCGAGCTGATTGCTTCTGTTGGTAGCACTGTGATGACCTCACCCAGCACAGCCGCTTCGCCCTGGTAGAGCTGCGACACTGAGAATAATTTCGTTATGAAATGTCCAGTACTTATAGTCAGCAGCGGCGCGCCTGTTGTGCACGTGCGCCACAACCAGTGAAATATCATAAAACACAACTGCAACTGTCAGTTTGAAAACCTGTCTAATCCCTTGTTGCACGAGTTCGTGCTATACTGCTGATTCCATAGTCTCATCAAGCTAGCCTGCCTCGCAGCGTTGTATCGGCGTTGTTGAATCACTGCAGTGACATCATCCCTCGCTTGTCTGCTGTAAGGGTGGCGGCAATGCTCTGTTGAGGCTCACATTGACTTGTCCCAACATGATCGATGCGCTACATTACCCCATCTATGAAGAAGTGGTTACTTTGACCACTGTTTTGACAGAAGGGGTATCTGGTCAAAAAGTTAAATACGTGAAAATTTGTGAAAACCTCAAAAAGCAGACTCCATACTGTATGGCATAAATGACATACAAAGGAAAGAATGGAAGACCAATACCTTAAACAACCGTTCACCACTACATGATACCGTATAATAAATACTGCATATTGCTGCTGGTAATTCTTTATGAAATAATAGAACAAATAATTTTTACGAAAATGTGTGCTCAATTATTAAGATAACCTTCTTACATTAATAAGAAAATGAATAGAATATTACTAATTAATCGCAGCCCACAAAAATAACTACCGCAATACTGTAAGGCTTAATACAAACGAATAGTTAATTTGAAATAAATACTGCTACAGTTTTGTGTCATGCATATAACTATTTCCTCATTTTGATATTGGCAGTATGGTCCGTTATTTTAGAAAATTTAGTGTTTCCTTCTCATCGTTTTCTGTTTACTGCGTTGTGAAACGAGATAACAGTTCCTGGATCATTGTAGAATGGAAGTGGGTTTTCTCCTGCAACCGAACGCGTCACCATAGCAACAATCAAACATATTGTTTAATTACATCAGAATCGTCGTCATGGTAAATCTACATTAATTACGTAGATTTTACTAGTGACAGCTCTGCTAATACAGCACGTGGTTTCGTTGTCTGTGCTTTAAACGAACTTACTGCCATAACTAATCATGCGGAAATTCCAGAGAAATTTTGTCGGTGGATATCTTTGTTAAATGATACATTTTGATTATGTCCGTTACAGGCGGTAACACGTATAAAAAATTAATTGTATTGCTCTACAAGCTTCTATGACTTTCTTCATTCACTGAAACAGCAAATTTAGTTCCGAATAAAGAACGACAGTCATTGGAAATAAGCGTTTCCTCACTCTAGATTCTGGCTCTGTGAGCCTCTTCTCCCCACAAAACTTGTCGAGCAGCTTCTTTAATATCGACGGCCGATCGTTTAAAGTTTCGAAGACAGTTTGTCAAATTATCCTTCTTGATAGTATCCTTCGTAAGGTATCAGATACAGTTGCTCTGTGCGTACTACCAGACTGAAAGCTCTGCAGTGGTGATTGATTTTTCTAGCACTTTCAGTTTAACTGACTTTGAAATTTATTGCTACTCTTCTTCGTTACATTTTTACCCATAGAAACACGTTTTATATCATGCTTAAGTACGTCCCAGGCCTTCTTCTTAGGTGCATAAGTGCTGTCGTACGTGGTAGCGCATTGAGCTGGATTTAGTATCACTAGCATTAACGTTGAACTATTCTTGCAACAAACTTTTGAATCCTGCCGCCGTATCCTGCTGTATCCAAAATAATTGCCAACGTCCGAACTGTTTCGAATAGCAGGGGAGGCTTCTCCTCGGTTAGCCTATTCAGCGTCTTTAAGTACTAAATTTAAATTATAAGTAGCATAATGGACGAAATAGTCTTCAGATGCTTATTTCTTCATTGTCTTTTGTACACAGTCAAGTACATGACTCACGGCCATTCTGCATTGCCCTCTTTCTTTGGAATTTTCTGCAATAATGAACTCTTGCATATGCTGTAGCAGGCTTTCAGTGTAAGTCTGTGTCTATACGGTGGGAAGGTGGAAAGGTCAGTATAATTTTTACACTTTGTTTTTCGAACTCAACCAGTATCACTGCCATCCACAAACATTCGATGTCCCCAGGGCAAAACAAACAAAAAAGTTCAGAAACATACGTCAAAAATTGTGTAGTATACGTGGGAGTAACATAACTGCGGAAAGGAATTAAGTTGAACGAATCAAATAGGCTTTGAGAAAGTATATAAAATACGTACAACAAAAAAACTGTCATAAAATTCGGATAATGAAAATATATGGTCGGTGCATAAGTTCGTAGAGTTTTTCTATAAGCAGATATACACAACAGAGACTTTAGTCAAAGGTGAAAATCTGAGGGCGCTAGATCAGGTGAACAAGGTGGGTACCGAATGACTTTCGAACCCATTTTGTGACCAGTGTTTTTTCTCAGTCTAGCAAAAGGCGGGCGCTTAAGTCAAAACTATCCTCCTTAAAACGAGAATACCATTTTCTAGTCGTGCTCTGTTCAATGGATATATCCCCACAAATGACACAAATGTTTTTGCTGCCTCTGCTGCTTTCGCTCTCTATTGAACTCAAACAGAAGAATACGTCGGAAATGTTCCGGTTTTTTTCACTTTTCTAGCATTCGCAGCTCCACCCGCTGTCTCCAAATGACAAAATGACAATATGTAAATTCAAATAGAAGTTAAAAATGACAATTGTTAAACAAACCCACAGCAACCATAATACCAACATCCAGAATAGAAACGCTGCGAACGTAAGGACGGTTGTACACACGGTGCGTACACCACACATCAGGGAATGCATTGTACCAAGAGAAACGTCAGAATAATTAGAGATTACGCTGTTAATCGGCGACCCAGTACCAAGTAGCAGGTAAGACAAAGTAAATGTGGGATAACTCAACTCACATGAAGCAGCTAAAGGGGCAACCGCGCCTTCTGGCGCTAACCCCCAACCCCCTCCCCCACTCACGGCTCCACCCTCAGAAACAAGATAAAGGGGAACACATAATACTGTACTAAGACGAATCCCTTCAACTTACTGAAGCAACTGGCATACGAGGAATGCAGGTGACATATCTTACAGACACCACAACAAAGAAAAAAAAGACTTAGGACAACCACAGCCACGGATAAGTATATTAAATAAGGCATTTACCAACTGATACAAAACTGTTGGCAGTCTATTTAGTCAGGTCAGACCTACAGGAACTTGAAAACAAGGTAATAAACGCAACCCTTACCCCAAAATGCAACAAACAGTATTAAATTTGTCTTGGTCACCAACATAGTTTTTTCTATCATATCATTATGTACTTCGAGTACTCCATCAACTGTCAAACTACTCCATTCGATAACACTATAGTCTTGGCACTGCCGGCGTTACGGAATGGATTAAGAGCTGACAGTGTAATTTTCACTCATTTAGACATATCTGATGACTGGTTTATCACAAAACTCATAATGAAGTGAGGAAAGAAATATTGGTTATCAAGACAAGATGGCTGCAAATTCTCTGAGACCTCTTGTCTAAAGCGACTGCCTGCATTCCAAATATGCTGACCACTCAATGAACCACAATCAGTAACCAAGATAACATTGGTCTAGATGCATCGTTCGAAGATATTTATCAATTTAGTGGAAGATATTGATTTTTTTGAATCGATGTTTTGGTAGAAAGCGGTCCTTAAATGGCCGTACCTGTAAATGAGGATGTACGAAGTATACATCGAACGCCTCCTTAATCTTAGACTAGTACATGGCTTCAAACTCTGGGATCTTGTCGTGAACCATTTAGAATTTATTAACCTACTTGTACAAATTAGGGAACCTGATCCCTCAGATGTACCACTTGAAGACGTTTTCAGAAGTTCCATTCATTAAATCAGATACGAATAACAAGATGCTGCAGTCGAGGATGGTATTTTTAAATAATTGGGCTATTTATTGTATAAATCATAATAAACAAAATCTTAAAAGTAGTACAATTTAGATAATTCTCTTTGCATTGGCACTTTTCGAACATAATGACATTTAGGATGGAAGCTTAGGTTGCACGGAGTTGAAGCAGCAGGGAAATACGTACGCGTATCTGTTAGTGAAGCTCACCTGGACTCGATCCTCACCGGGGTTGGAGCCATTATTGAAGCCATAGATCGTGGCCCTGTGTAATGGCTCTCACATCCAGTATATCCACAAATCACCTACAACTTTTATCATGAAAACTTCCCACCACACCGTATATGTGATATGTTGTTGTTGTTGTTGTGATCTTCAGTCCTGAGACTGGTTTGATGCAGCTCTCCATGCTACTCTATCATGTTCAAGCTTCTTCATCTCCCAGTACCTACTGCAACCTACATCCTTCTGAATCTGCTTAGTGTATTTATCTCTTGGTCTCCCCCTTCGATTTTTACCCTCCACGCTGCCCTCCAACACTAAATTGGTGATCCCTTGATGCCTCAGAACGTGTCCTACCAACCGATCCCTTCTTCTGGTCAAGTTGTGCCACAAACTTCTCTTCTCCCCAATCCTATTCAATACTTCCTCATTAGTGATGTGATCTACCCATCTAATCTTCAGCATTCTTCTCTAGCACCACATTTCGAAAGCTTCTATTCTCTTCTTGTCCAAACTATTCACCGTCCATGTTTCACTTCCATACATGGCTACACTCCATACAAATACTTTCAGAAATGACTTCCTGACACTTAAACCTATATTCGATGTTAACAAATTTCTCTTCTTCAGAAACGCTTTCCTTGCCATTGACAGTCTACATTTTATATCCTCTCTACTTCGACCATCATCAGTTATTTTGCTCCCCAAATAGCAAAACTCCTTTACTACTTTAAGTGCCTCATTTCCTAATCTAATACCCTCAACATCACCCGACTTAATTCGACTACATTCCATTATCCTCGTTTTCCTTTTGTTGATGTTCATCTTATATCCTCCTTTCAAGACACCATCCATTCCGTTCAACTGCTCTTCCAAGTCCTTTGCTGTCTCTGACAGAATTACGATGTCATCGGCGAACTTCAATGTTTTTATTTCTGCTCCATGGATTTTAATACCCACTCAGAATTTTTTCTTTTGTTTCCTTTACTGCTTGCTCAATATACAGATTGAACAACATCGGAGAGAGGCTACAACCCCGTCTCACTCCCTTCCCAACCACTGCATTCCTTTCATGTCCGTCGACTGTTATAACTGCCATCTGGATTCTGTACAAATTGTAAATAGCCTTACGCTCCCTATATTTTACCCCTGCCACCTTTAGAATTTGAAAGAGAGTATTCCAGTCAACATTGTCAAAAGCTTTCTCTAAGTCTACAATATGTGATATAAGAATCGGTATTGGGCATCTGTATAGAGTTATGTAGATTTTTCTCAGATTAGCAGGTCTACATTACATTTAGTAATGTGTATATACACACTAAAGGGCGAAAGAAACCGGTATAGGATTGCGTATTCAAATACAAAGATATGTAAACACGCAAAATACGGTGCTGCTGTAGTCAACGCTATATGAATCAATCAGTGACTAGCGCAGAGCATCGGTTACTGCTGCTACAATGGCAGGTTATCAAGATTTAAGTGTGTTTGAACGTGGTGTTATAGTCAGCCCACGACCGATCAGACACAGCAGCTCCGACGCTGCGATGAAAAGGAGATTTTCCCGTACGACTACTTCACGAGAGTACCGTGAATATCAGGAGTATGGGAAAACATCGCTGCGGCCCGGAAAAGATCCTGCAAGGACAGGACGGGACCAACGACGACTGAAGAGAATCGTTCAACGCGACAAAAGTGCAACCCTTCCGCAAATAGCTGCAGATTCCAGTACTGTGCCGCCAACAAGTGTCAGCGTGCCAACCGTTCAACAAAACGTCATCGATATGGGATCTGGTAGCCGAAGGGCCCGTCGTGTACCCTTGATGACTGCACGACACAACGCTTTAAGCCTCACCTGGGGCCGTCAACACCGACATTGGAATGTTGAAGACTGGAAACATGTTGTCTGGTCGGACGAGTCTCGTTTCAAATTGTATCGAGCAGATGGACGTGTACGGTTATGGAGGCAACCTCACGAATCCATGGACACTGCATATCAGTAAGGAACTGTTCAAGCTGGTGGAGGCTCTGTAATGGTGTAGGGTATGTGCAGGTGAAGTGACATGGGACCCATGATACGCCTAGACACCACTGTTACAGGTGATAAGTACGTAAGCATCCTGTGCGATCACCTGCAACCATTCACGTCCATTGTGCATTCAGACAGACTTGCCAATTCCAGCAGAGGAATGCGACACCCCACTCGTAGAGAATTGCTACAGAGTGGCTCCACGAACACTCTTCTGCGTTTAAACTCTTCCGCTGGCCATCAAACTCCCCAGTCATGAACGTTATTGAACATATCAGGGATGCCTTTCAACGTGCTGTTCAGAAGAGATCTCCAACCCCCCGTACTCTTACGGATTTATGGACAGCCGTGCAGGATTCATTGTGTCAATTCCCTCCAGCACTACTCCAGACATTAGTCGAGTCCATACCACGTAGTGCCGCGGCACTTCTGCGTGCTCGCTTGTCCCCTACACGATATTGGGCAAGTGTACCAGTGTCTTTGGCTCTTCAGTCTATGTTCTGGCTCACTATCCACTTAAATGTAGTAATGAACCTTGCAGTACCACTGACGTCAAGTCCAAAAGCTAGTGAGGGTCGCCTATTTGCAGGGCCAACGATGCTACAATCGAAGAAAGGAACGAGATGTCACAGTGGTCTGCACGTTGAACATGCATTCGGGATAACGGTGGTTCAAATCTCGTCCAGTCCAACTGATTTAAATAAAATACGGAGTTTCAGTCTTCGATCGCTATTCTTTATTTTCAATTACCGGTTTCGGGCTAGCTGCCCATCTTCAGATCATATGTTGTAGTTACAGAGTAACTTGTCCGTACAGAACACACAGTTCACTGTCATAAGTAAACTAAATTTACTTTACTTATGACAGTGAACTGTGTGTTCTGTACGGACAAGTTACTCTGTAACTACAACATATGATCTGAAGATGGGCAGCTAGCCCGAAACCGGTAATTGAAAATAAAGAATAGCGATCGAAGACTGAAACTCCATATTTTACTTAATGAACGATCGCGGAATTCCCAGTGAGACAACTATGTCTAGTTTTGACAAACTGATTTAGACTTTTCGTGATGTCCCTAAATCGCTCCAGACAAATTCTACATCTACATTCCCGTTTAGTTGTCCTGAAAGGGAACTGCCAACTTCTATCTCCATTCTTGAAACAATTCCAGCCTATTCTCCGTTTCTAATCAAATTGCATTTTTATCCAGGAGATCCCATCTGGAGTTGTTCGGCGGTCTGGTGCAAGTCGTTTATTTGACGCCAGCGCAATGACGACAGAACGTTAAATCTTAGTCCTACTTCCATCCTTTACAATACAATACGGCGGAAGTCCCACCTGCATTTCGGTGCATTCACCATCAGGCGAGAAGGAACACACCTCCCCTCTCCCTCTCTTCCGCCACTCTTCCCTCCAACACTTTCCTTTCACACCATCTCCCACTCCAGTCAGCATAGTATTAAAATGAGGCAGGAGGCCGTCAGTCACTTGATTTGCGTCAAAAATGGTGACGAGTTCGAATTTATGCAGTACTTTCGAAAAAATATTGCGCCTTTTTCAAAGATATTCGCGTAAAACGCCGTTAATTTCAAAGATATTTCAATTTGAATCTCGTACACACATACGTACGCACGAACCTGCGTGTGCGTACACACAGGCACACAAGCGCGCGATGGCGATCGCGCTCACACACACACACACACACACACACACACCTAAGAAACATATTACGGACTCTAATGAGGCTACATGCTGGATAGATGGGTGAGACGAAGAGATAGAGGGGTGTGGGGGGGGGGGGGAGGGAGGGAGAGGGAGAGAGAGCGAGGTATCTTGGGGCTACTTCGAGAGAGATAGGTCCACAAGTTAGTGTGAGATGTTTGACTTTCTAGTTGCAGTCACTGTTTTTTTCTCCTGTTGTCTCTTTCTCTCTCCCTCTCTCATAAAATAATCATGCAATGGTGTGTTTTACCATGACCAAGTAATCTGACTAAATCTTGGTTTCCTTTCCGACGTAAAATTGTTTCAACTGGATATGTGGATGGATATATGGTTTTTGTGGTTCTGTACTGTAAAAGCCGCCTTCTACAGGTTGTGACACGTAATATTGTTTTAGGCTATAGATCTCAAAACGGAACCGTTACAGGATCACTTTCCCGTACATGTATTTGTCTGTCCGACTGTTAAAATCCTTTTCCCTAAGGAAAAGGCAGACAGATCAAGTTTAATTTTATGACACATACCCTGGCCAACTGTAACTTGGCGGTCTACAGTCAATGCAGTCAATTGATATGGCCATTTGTGTGTCACACATTTTGATACTCGAAAACCCTTTCCTGTTGGCCTCAAATGATGAAATCTGTCAAGAATGAAGGTTTCACAGAACAGGGAAAGAAATAATCAGAAAGTTGTTATTTTGTAGTTATATCATTAGAGAAATTTTTTCTTTTTGTAGCTTCTTACACATCTTCAAACTTTAAGACGTTCTCGAGAGTCTTGAAATTTCCTGGACCGATATCTTCTCAGTATAATTGTCGATAAGAGGTAAAAATCGTCGATATTCTCTGTTCCCGATGTGGAAGAACTGTCTGTATACTTGATTAGCTTTGTATGGAACTTCAGAGAGCGAGTCATTCACGCACTTGGCTTATTTTTCTTGTCTGCATTTCAATTCTCAATTTCTGTTTCAGTAACAGGCGATTTAAGTGTTTATCATCTTGTGAATATTGATGTAATTTATGAGCCACTTCTGGAACTCAGTGCGACCATGAGCAGATCTCTCCTTTGTACCCTCTCTCTATAAGACAGCCACCGAAAATAGCAGTACCTTTCATAATCTTGCACAGTATTCCTCCTGCTGAAATGGAGTTGATATTTCTCTTCGCGAAATTTAGACGAACTGACATATACCTACAACTCTGTTATGTCTCTTATATCGAATACGCTGCAGTCCTTTTTGTCTAAAACGTTAAAATTATGTATTCTGGTGTTCGACTGGTGTATAGAATTTAATTGCCACGTCCATTCACTAATCTCTGGCACGACACATTCAATTAAATCCCAATTACTCAGTACCAGAGCCAGCTATGTATCACTTCTCCAGATTTTAAATATTAACATTGTCTTTTTCTGTGACATTCATATTTAGGCATTTTTCAGTAAAATTTTGCGATCAAAACTGTAGGTTTTGTATTTGCATTGTATAAGATAATACATTAAGTGCTTTCCGTCCCACAAATCAGTAGAAGTTCATTGAGAGCGTTTAAAATAATCTTCCTGTAATCATCTGTGAACCGAAGAACCATACAGAGCGGGGTGCAGAAACAAAAACGTGCATCACCCGCAGCTAATTCCATTAGTTCGTTTCTCGTATAACAACCAGCATTGTACAGCGCAATTGCGCCATTTGGCGTAAAAGATGAATTACCTTTCATAAGCGTTGCAATTCCCGATCAGTAATTTGGTTATTCTTATAATGTTGGATTTCCGAAAACAAGTGAAGCGCCAAATTTTTATTCAATTCAATGTCACTAGCTTAATGCTATCCTGATTTATCGCCAATCTTCCTTCTACGTGCAGACGACACTTGAATGACAATAGGTACATTTTATATCGCAATCGATATGGAATCGTTGTGAGCGAAAACTTGACTCGCCAAATGGTGTATACTTACGATATTCTAAGAGAATAATATAGTAGTAAAAGAGAATTTCTCTCTCACATTCAGCATTTTTCTTCTTGTTCTCAGCACAATGTCGAATGATGTTGGAGTTTGTACTACCGTCTATCCTAGTAATGAAGCTATTTGTCCATTGCTAGGAGTCAGGCATTGGCAACTTTCTAATTTTTCTTCTTCTTCTTTGTGTCAGGTTCTTTTTTCCTTCAGATACAAAATGCTGCGTTCACACAATGTCCACTGCGTTTCCTTAAGTGTAATCGAAAAATTATTTGTTCTCCTTGGAATTCAAAAAGATTTCTATATTCATCTCTGACTGGTATACTTAACTATGAAACGTATCTTATTACTATTGGCACATAAACGGGCAAATTTGGTGATTCCATATTCCTATATTCAGGTGGTACTGCAGGCCAGAGTTGATGTTACATGTGCGTGGAACAGTGCTGTCGAATAAACCTCAGAAATGTTGTCTTAACATACTACATTAAAGTACTAAATACTGACTGGATGTCCTGCTGATTTCAGTTATTCATTTTCAGTTACATATCTTAAAAACTAAAAGTCAACACATTCCATCATTGAGCTTAAAATCAACATCGTCGTTCGAGATTTTAATGTAACTAATGTTCACACTTCCATTGACTTTTTCTCCACGTCGTCTTCTTCGTCATTCTTGTAGTTGGACAGCTGTACCTCCCGCAACAACACGTAAATAATGCCGTCAAGTTCATAAGTAGCACGATTCAAAATAATTCTGTTCAGAATTTTCATATCAAATATTTGACTAAAAAGTAGATGTTATTGCTTTTCTTGGTAATATTCATTATGGTATTGTAAGTTAATGAGTTGCACAAGGCAAATTCATAAAAATGATGGGACCAATTTAGCATGGGATAAGAGATTGCAATTACAATTGGGTGGGTCAGGGATTTTCTCTGCCTCGTGATGACTGGGTGTTGTGTGATGTCCTTAGGTTAGTTAGGTTTAAGTAGTTCTAGGTTCTAAGGGACTGATAACCATAGATGTTAAGTCCCATAGCGCTCAGAGCCATTTATGATTGGGTTTTTACGAGATGGGCTAAATGTTAGTCGACCCCAGATAACATCGACTGTGATATTGTCAGTGTGTGCTAAAAGACTTGCTAATTTCTCAAGATTTCAAAAACTTAAAACAAAACTGACAGAACCTCTAACTTTTAGTCAACTGAAACGTTTTCTAGTTACACTTTACAGCATACGTTTTGCTATAATATTCCCAGAGGAGTCGGTAAATTGCCAAAACTGTTGAAGTAATACGAAACAGTAACCTTCTTCATGTAAGATACCCGATGTGAACCATATTCACCATCCCTTTGGAGGTTAGTAATCGTCCCCGCCACGCCTTTTAGGCATTTGGGTAACCACACCTGGAAAACGTGGTATTTCTTGTTTTTAGCATATCCTAACCCAGTATTTTTTTGTCATCAGTCTACTGACTGGTTTGATGCGGCCCGCCACGAATTCCTTTCCTGTGCTAACCTCTCCATCTCAGAGTAGCACTTGCAACCTATGTCCTCAATTATTTGCTTGACGTATTCAAATCTCTGTCTTCCTCTACAGTTTTTGCCCTCTACAGCTCCCTCTAGTAGCATGGAAGTCATTCCCTCATGTCTTAGCAGATGTCCTATCATCCTGTCCCTTCTCCTTATCAGTGTTTTCCACATATTCCTTTCCTCTCCGATTCTGCGTAGAACCTCCTCATTCCTTACCTTATCAGTCCACCTAATTTTCAAAATTCGTCTATAGCACCACATCTCAAATGCTTCGATTCTCTTCTGTTCCGGTTTTCCCACAGTCCATGTTTCACTACCATACAATGCTGTACTCCAGACGTACATCCTCAGAAATTAATTCCCCAAATTAAGGCTGGTATTTGATATTAGTAAACTTCTCTTGGCCAGAATTGCCTTTTTTGCCATAGCGAGTCTGCTTTTGATGTCCTCCTTGCTCCGTCCGTCATTTGATATTTTACTGCCTAGGAAACAGAATTCCTTAACTTCATTGACTTCGGAACCATCAATCATGATGTTAAGTTTCTCGCTGTTCTGATTTCTACTACTTCTCATTACCTTCGTCTTTCTCCGATTTACTCTCAAACCATACTGTGTACTCATTAGACTGTTCATTCCGTTCAGCAGATCATTTAATTCTTCTTCACTTTCACTCAGGATAGCAATGTGATCAGCGAATCGTATCATTGATAGCCTTTCACCTTGTATTTTAATTCCACTCCTGAACCTTTCTTTTATTTCCATCATTGCTTCCTCGATGTACAGATTGAAGAGTAGGGGCGAAAGGCTACAGTCTTGTCTTACACCCTTCTTAATACGAGCACTTCGTTCTTGATCGTCCACTCTTATCATTCCCTCTTGGTTGTTGTACATATTGTATATGACCTGTCTCTCCCTATAGCTTACCCCTACTTTTTTCAAATGGCTCTGAGCGCTATGGGACTCAACATCTTAGGTCATAAGTCCCCTAGAACTTAGAACTACTTAAACCTAAGCTAAGGACATCACACACACCCATGCCCGAGGCAGGATTCGAACCTGCGACCGTAGCAGTCCCGCGGTTCCGGACTGCAGCGCCAGAACCGCACGACCACCGCGGCCGGCCCTACTTTTTTTCAGAATCTCGAACAGCTTGCATCATTTTATATTGTCGAACGCTTTTTCCAGGTCGACAAATCCTATGAAAGTGTCTTGATTTTTCTTTAGCCTTGCTTCCATTTTTAGCCGTAACATCAGAATTGCCTCTCTCGTCCCTTTACTTTTCCTAAAGCCAGACTGATCGTGACCTAGCGCATTCTCAATTTTCTTTTCCATTCTTCTACATATTATTCTTGTAAGCAGCTTCGATGCGTGAGCTGTTAAGCTGATTGTGCGATAATTCTCGCACTTGTCAGCTCTTGCCGTCTTCGGAATTGTGTGGATGATGCTTTTCCGAAAGTCAGATGGCATATCGCCAGACTCATATATTCTACACACCAACGTGAATAGTCGTTTTGTTGCCACTTACCCCACTGATTTTAGAAATTCCGATGGAATGTTATCTATCCCTTCTGCCTTATTTTACCGTAAGTCCTCCAAAGCTCTTTTAAACTCCGATTCTAATACTGGATCCCCTATCTCTTCTAAATCGACTCCTGTTTCTTCATCTATCACGTCAGACAAATCTTCACCCTCATAGAGGCTTTCAATGTATTCTTTCCACCTACCTGCTCTCTCCTCTGCATTTAACAGTGGAATTCCCGTTGCACTCTTAATGTTACCACCGTTGCTTTTAATGTCACCAAAGGTTGTTTTGACTTTCCTGTATGCTGAGTCTGTCCTTCGGACAATCATATCTTTTTCGATGTCTTCACATTTTTCCTGCAGCCATTTCGTCTTAGCTTCCCTGCACTTCCTATTTATTTCATTCCTCAGCGACTTGTATTTCTGTATTCCTGATTTTCCCGGAACATGTTTGTACTTCCTCCTTTCATCAATCAACTGAAGTATTTCTTTCGTTACCCATGATTTCTTAGCTGTTACCATCTTTGTATCTATGTTTTCCTTCCCACCTTCTGTGATGGCCCTTTTTAGAGATGTCCATCCTCTTCAACTGTACTGCCTACTGCGCTGTTCCTTATTGCTGTATCTATAGCGTTAGAGAACTTCAAACGTATCTCGTCATTCCTTAGTACTTCCGTATCCCACTTCTTTGCGTATTGATTCTTCCTGACTAATGTCTTGAACTTCAGCCTACTCTTCATCACTACTATATTGTGATCTGAGTCTATATCTGCTACTGGGTACGCCTTACAATCCAGTATCTGATTTCTGAATCTCTGTCTGACCATGACGTGATCTAATTGAAATCTTCCCTTTTCTACCCAGTATTAGTAGGCGTGAAAGGTGTACATATATTTATAAATAGTTGTGACAGGTTTATTATGATAAAGACAGTTTGGTATCTTTCACACTGTAAAAATGCTTGAACACTTGAGTGATCCGTAGTCTTTGGTTACCAAAGACTGTATTATAGAGTAGAGCTCAGAAGAAAGAATGAATCAGATACAGAGAGAGAGAGAGAGAGAGAGAGAGAGAGAAAGAGAGAGAGCGTGTATGTTGTCGTCATAGACTGAGGAGCTTGGTCGTCGGACGTCCCGCGCAGGGACAGATATTACGGTCTTAGATCAAATGGACGGCATTTTAAACGTTAAATTATTGAGTTTTCGAAAGCCAAAATGTGAGCCGTCATATGGCATACTTGTTGATTGGATTAACGTAGAAGCTTCAGATGCTCCCTGGTGTATGACTGAAGATAAAGGTTGGTTTTTAAAAGTATTTTATAGATGGGCGTCTCTTCTGGATATAGATAATTTGCACTTAGTTGTTTGCTGCAAGCGGTAGCTGAGTAATTATTGTTGTGGAAATACACTCCTGGAAATGGAAAAAAGAACACATTGACACCGGTGTGTCAGACCCACCATACTTGCTCCGGACACTGCGAGAGGGCTGTACAAGCAATGATCACACGCACGGCACAGCGGACACACCAGGAACCGCGGTGTTGGCCGTCGAATGGCGCTAGCTGCGCAGCATTTGTGCACCGCCGCCGTCAGTGTCAGCCAGTTTGCCGTGGCATACGGAACTCCATCGCAGTCTTTAACACTGGTAGTATGCCGCGACAGCGTGGACGTGAACCGTATGTGCAGTTGACGGACTTTGAGCGAGGGCGTATAGTGGGCATGCGGGAGGCCGGGTGGACGTACCGCCGAATTGCTCAACACGTGGGGCGTGAGGTCTCCACAGTACATCGATGTTGTCGCCAGTGGTCGGCGGAAGGTGCACGTACCCGTCGACCTGGGACCGGACCGCAGCGACGCACGGATTCACGCCAAGACCGTAGGATCCTACGCAGTGCCGTAGGGGACCGCACCGCCACTTCCCAGCAAATTAGGGACACTGTTGCTCCTGGGGTATCGGCGAGGACCATTCGCAACCGTCTCCATGAAGCTGGGCTACGGTCCCGCACACCGTTAGGCCGTCTTCCGCTCACGCCCCAACATCGTGCAGCCCGCCTCCAGTGGTGTCGCGACAGGCGTGAATGGACGGACGAATGGAGACGTGTCGTCTTCAGCGATGAGAGTCGCTTCTGCCTTGGTGCCAATGATGGTCGTATGCGTGTTTGGCGCCGGGCAGGTGAGCGCCACAATCAGGACTGCATACGACCGAGGCACACAGGGCCAACACCCGGCATCATGGTGTGGGGAGCGATCTCCTACACTGGCCGTACACCACTGGTGATCGTCGAGGGGACACTGAATAGTGCACGGCACATCCAAACCGTCATCGAACCCATCGTTCTACCATTCCTAGACCGGCAAGGGAACTTGCTGTTCCAACAGGACAATGCACGTCCGCATGTATCCCGTGCCACCCAATGTGCTCTAGAAGGTATAAGTCAACTACCCTGGCCAGCAAGATCTCCGGATCTGTCCCCCATTGAGCATGTTTGGGACTGGATGAAGCGTCGTCTCACGCGGTCTGCACGTCCAGCACGAACGCTGGTCCAACTGAGGCGCCAGGTGGGAATGGCATGGCAAGCCGTTCCACAGGACTACATCCAGCATCTCTACGATCGTCTCCATGGGAGAATAGCAGCCTGCATTGCTGCGAAAGGTGTATATACACTGTACTAGTGCCGATATTGTGCATGCTCTGTTGCCTGTGTCTATGTGCCTGTGGTTCTGTCAGTGTGATCATGTGATGTATCTGACCCCAGGAATGTGTCAATAAAGTTTCCCCTTCCTGTGACAATGAATTAACGGTGTTCTTATTTCAATTTCCAGTAGGGTATTTCATTGTGTTTAATGACACCAGTGTATTGGTATCCACGGCGAACTATCAACTATGTGTTTAACATTCTAATTACCGACCTCCCTCCAATGTTAGTTAAAAGTATTTTATTAAGGAAAGAAAAGAATAAATTTTATATAATTGAACTACTTTGTGTAAAAGATATTTTTATGGTGGATGACATCGCTAAGGAAAAAATATAATAGGCAATAGCACTACTCACTTATTAAACGGATTTAACCTAATTTCAAAGTACTCTTTATTCATATAACAAACTTTTGATAGAAGCTCATTCTTGTGGTTTAATTGGAAAGTAAATCTGGCAAAAATTTGCACTGTGAAGCTTAGCACTATTGCGTAGACAGTGAGCTGCATTATTTAAAAAGATAAAAGTCTAATGTACGCAAGCATATAGAATAGAATAACCAGTAAACAGCGTTTCACATTCTTACAGTTCACAGCCTGAGTAAAGCCAAGTTATCCGTTAAAAAGATAAGAAAGAATTACAGAACCAAAATGAACCTTTTAAGAAGAAACTAGGAACAATATTCATTTACGAAATTTCATATTTCAGGAGATGCAAGCAACAATTAGCCACTGCGTGTGATTGTTTCATGAGGACGCCATTCTATGTATTAATGTAACCATTCTTTATTTTCGTTTTCATTTACAAATAGGCAGATTGACTTTAGATTAACTAGAACCATACAAAGTGAAAGTAATTTGAAGTTTCACCTGCTAGGTTTTTTCTTCATCAAACACAGACCAAGTCAATTTTTCCTGTCTGGTCTAAGCATAAGCTATTCCTTTAAGGAAGTGCTATTGTTTCCGAAGTTGATTATATCTTAGCATCTCAGTTAAATGTTACAAACCGCCTATACATCATTTACTGCCATACCAATGGCCATCCATCACCAGCTAATACTCCATTGCTTGTAATGTAGCAGATATTCGAACAAGAGGTAACATCCCACATTTTGTTGAGACGGGCGTTATACGCTCTCTGAAGAGTGATTTTGCTTTTGGAGCAACTCTTGATTCAATTTTATAAGCTAATTTCACATTTTCTATGAGATTAGGTCATGACTTCATACACTTGAGCCTACGTCGAACTGTTTGTACTGTTGTGTACATTTTATTGTCTGCATTCTTCTTCTTTCCGTCTTTTTTTATATTTACTCTCATATTAGCCATACCTTTCGTTGCGTCAATCATTGCTAAAGGAGCTAATTTTCACTGAGAATAGCATCTTTTGCCTTCACTCCACGCTATGTTCCTTCAGCCAAACTGATCTTTCCATTGTCTGTCTAAAAACTGTCTGGGTACTTTGCATAAGAGATATCATGGTCCTTGTACGCAGTATCTAATAGTCTGACTCCAACATCACCACTGTTTAACCATTACGTCTGCTATGTTCAACGCCAAAGTATGAGTAGGTGGGTGTATGAAGTTCAATGGGTTAAGTTGTTAATAACACGACTGGGGGGGGAGATCGACCCTTCTTTTTCTTCCTCTTTTTTATTGCTCAAAACCCACCTGACGGCGATGAACTAGAATCTAGACAACACTCTTACATGTTAGTTCCTGCAAGGCAGAAAAATCTTTAGTACGCTGAATTCTAAAAGTATGCACTTCAACCTCCCATATCACTGAAGAAATGGGTCACAACCTCAAAATCGGTAATCTATTTGAAGATATAGTTAAATGTGTTATATCTTGTCCTCCGAGTCTAAGCTGGTCGTAGGTTGTGTTCTAAAAATGAACAACGTAGAGACAGAAGTGATGACACTTACTACAGGACCTTACCATCAGTCTGCAGGACAATGCTCAAGCACGTACAGTGCAAGCGGTTACTGATTCGTTTGACAGATGGGGCTACTAACTGCTATACCACCTACTGCACTCACCTGACATAAGCCCTCGTAAGTTCAACTCGATTTCTAAACTAAAGGAAATACTTCACGGCATTCGCTTCAGAACTGCTACAAATTCGCCGGGCAATAGGCACTGCTAAGAGCATCCTACGATTTCCACATTGCTAACAACGGGTTATACACAATTCTGGTGACTACTTCAAAGGTCAGTAAAACTTTGAAACACATATCTATTTTGTATGAGCTGTAAATAAATAGTTGCCACTATTAAAGTTCCAACCCTCGTATATCGATTTCGTTCACTGGAATAATCCAAATAAATTGTTGGGACAACACATATATTTGCTAGCTTCGAAAGCAGTGGGAAAGAATTCACATGATAAATAAATAATAACTGTTGAAGAAGAGTTTCGTGAATCATGAATTGTAGCTTGAAGTTAACGATAGGAGTCGAAAGTAAACTAAAAGAAACTATGGCAGAATGGTAAGCTGCAGAAAGACACCCACAAAGAGTACATTTCGTGGATCTGGGGACAGTCACCGTAATTTTTGCATAGGATTTCGCATATATAACAGGACTCATTGGATCTTGGCAACCGATCGTATTCGATTCCACAGCTGAAATGAGAATACAGGCCGATTTGTAGAGCCGGTATTAGTCTGTGCAATACTGGGCAGTGGCTCAGATGCATGTCTGTCTTACCACAGAGGAGGCAAGCGAGTCTTAATGGGTGTTGAGCTATGTGAGGCATACAGTAGCTGAGATTATCACATGTGGCTTTAAAAAAAGGAAAAAGAAAATAAGACTCATGTCAGCCACAGCACTGAGATGAGCAGAGAGAGGCGTCTCAGTTCCTTCAGTACGACTATCTGTTGCCTGTTGCACAGAAACGACACACACATTTGATACTGTGTTTGCTTGTATATGCACATCTCAGAACTTGCATTCCTGCAACCTGGCGTCCCTTTAAAATGTGGTAAACCGAGGTACGATGCAACAAGATAATAAATGATGACTATTTACAATTTGTACAGAAAGCAGGTGGCAGTTATAAGAGTCGAGGGGTATGAAAGAGAAGCAGTGGTTGGGAATGGAGTGAGACAGGGTTGTAGCCTCTCCCCGATGCTATTCAATCTGTATATTGAGCAAGCAATAAAGGAAACAAAAGGAAAGTTCGGAGTAGGTATTAAAATCCATGGAGAAGAAATAAAAAATTTCAGGTTCGCCGATGACATTGTAATTCTGCCAGAGACAGCAAAGGACTTGGAAGAGCAGTTGAACGGAATGGACAGTGTCTTGAAAGGACGGTATAAGACGAACATCAAAAAAAGCAAAACGAGGATAATGGAATGTAGTGGAATTATGTCGGGTAATACTGAGGGAATTAGATTAGGAAATGAGACACTTAAAGTAGTAAAGGAGTGTTGCTATTTGGGGAGCAAAATAACTGATGATCGTCGAAGTAGAGAGGATATAAAATGTAGACTGGCAATGGCAAAGAAAGCGTTTCTGAAGAAGAGAAATTTGTTAACATCGAGTTTTAAGTGTCAGGAAGTCGTTTCTGAGAGTATTTGTATGGAGTGTATGGAAGTGAAACGTGGACGATAAATAGTTTGGACAAAAAGAGAATAGAAGCTTTCGAAATGTGGTGCTATAGAAGAATGCTGAAGATTAGATGGGTAGATCACATAACTAATGAGGAGGTATTGAACAGAATTGGGGAGAAGAGGAGCTTGTGGCACAAATTGACTAGAAGAAGGGATCGCTTGGTAGGACATGTTCTGAGACATCAAGGAATCACCAATTTAGTATTGGAGGGCAGCGTGGTTGGTAAATATCGTAGAGGGAGACCAAGAGATGAATACACTAAGCAGATTCAGAAGGATGTAGGCTGCAGTAGGTACTGGGAGATGAAGAAGCTTGCACAGGATAGAGTGGCATGGAGAGCTGCATCAAACAAGTCTTAGGACTGAAGACCACAACAACAACAACAACAACAATATGAACTAATCGCATATTCTGCCTGCCGAAAGACGTTGAGTCAGTATGGTGGTGAGCCATAATAGCGTAATCTCACTTCACTAGCCTTCCGTTGCTGTTGTAGAGCCAGGAAGGCCAGCATCACTGTAGTCTCCACCACCATTCCTTCCATTCCTCTTTTTGCAGGTAAAATGTTAGTACAACATGCACTACATATTCTGCTGATCAGTTACTTGGTGTAATGCACAAAAATAAAATAGGGACAGCTCCGCCTGCGTGATACAAAACTTGAACATATGGATGTTACCGGATGTGTGATATGTTATCAAGTGT
The DNA here is from genome assembly GCF_023864275.1 of Schistocerca cancellata. Taxonomy (NCBI): domain Eukaryota; kingdom Metazoa; phylum Arthropoda; class Insecta; order Orthoptera; family Acrididae; genus Schistocerca; species Schistocerca cancellata. Next base: position 393,327 of record NW_026047100.1, read on the forward strand.
TATCGGCGTTGGTCAAGAGCCGATGCCACCCATTACTGAGCGCGAGATGCATCAACATCAAATACAGATCTGTGCTACTGGTTCACCTGTAAAACTGCAAATTACATTTGCTGTCAAGATTCTTGAGTGTCACCACTAATGATTGTTCTATTTATCATGGGAGTCTGAACAACATGTACACAGTTAACTTTGAAAATAGTCATGTATATTTTTTTTAAAAAAAAGGGGTCTACTAGAAAAATACTATGTATATAAAAATGCCAGTTTCTATTTATAAAGTATGAAGCAGTGGTCAATACAGTATTAATACTAGATCTCTAAAGAGAAGATTGTTGTGGTTCCTTGTTTAATTAGGAAGAGTGCATCGTTCTCGTATATAAAGTCACTGACTGTGGCTGTGATTTAAATGCTTTTTCACATGTGAATATGAAGATTGTAAACTTGTTTAAAAGGGAGTGTTATAAAGATCTGGAACATTTGGTACTATCGAAGTTTATGAACGGTACGAGTGTATTTAACACATGGAATGTTTCTATTTTAGCATGGTAGACTGATTGAGTATTACTTTGAGAATATGGTTGTGTTATGCATAAGCTCACTCTCACCACAAAATGCAGTTTAGTGCCGTTTCGATTTTATGAAGGCAGTTACTGCATTCAAAATTTGTTTGTCTAATATATCACGAATATTTTATGAAATTGTAACGACTTGGTTTTGGCAGTAGGTGATATTCTAAGAAGTGATCAAGACAAAGTGGAATATGTATTAAATGAATACTGTGTGTCAAAGTATAAAATATCAAATGATTTGTGCTACTAGTTAAAGTTCACTGTGATATATTATACGAAAATTATTATAACAATTTGTATTGAAGTACTCTTTGGTGTTTTCTTTTCCTTTCATACCATCTCCCGTATGATCATATGGTTGTTGAATTGTTGAACTGGAATTTATTTTAATATTGTGTACCCACACATATGAAATGAAATTTACGAATGAGGCAGGGATTTAAAGAGAGAGATATATGAGCTATTCTCTGGTGTAAAAGTGATAGAAATGATGATGACGATGAAGATGCGGATACATTTTTTGAAAGTAGTCTACAGACACACACGATATGAAATATAATGACACAGAGGTGAGAATAGGTATATGGGCGCGCCCATGAGTAGCCAAGTCAGACCCATATATCTTTCAACGTAACTCAATGTTAAGGAAACAGCTTTGACAATGACGCTAATTCAAGTGAAGCATACGCAAGTTTTTCGGAAATAATGTGCATTTTGAACTTGGTACCATTTTTATGTCATTCAGGTACCCGACAGCCTCATTTTAGTACTATGCTGAGGGAAAAAAGGGAGGGGGAGAAAAGGATTGATGGTAGTCACATGATGTAACTGGTAAAAGGACGGAGCTTGCCGCAGTCTCGGATTGTGGCCTCACAACCTTTACTACCACTTTCACTTTAATACGGAAGGCTAAATTGCGCATCTAAGTGCAAAGTGACAAAGAACATACCAATATACTACAGGTTCTGTTATTCTTTGCCCATAAATTTGTCCTAAAATTCGTTGCAAACGTGTCAATTTACAAATTAATAACGCTACAACACGAAATAAGTTACGAGTGGTATAAGTTCAATGAACCTGTGGTTTATTTCACATTACGCCTGACGCAGATTTTCATTCCACTGTACCTGACTCAAATCTTCAGTAACCGATACCTCGGCGAAGCATTTTATTGCTGGAGAAGTAATAAAACTGTGGCTCGTACGTCTTCAACCCACCACACGGCTACTCAAACTTGCCAGAGGAAAGTATTAAAAGATGGTCCTATGACGAACTACAATTCCCCTTCGAGGAAACCCTCAACGTAGAATCTTCAGAAAGTACGTCTGTAATTGAACGTGCTAGTCTATGATTGATGTTCTAGTCGAGTTTCGTGTAACTGATACTTTTCTACGTTCTTGGTTGATTGAGAGCTTTGTAGAAATCCAGTTACAGGAATAATGTGTGAGGGATCAATTTCAGGTATTATCTGACCGCGATTCAAAGATATTAACGTTCAGTGGCTTATGTAACGGAGATAAGCTTATAGCTGTTACCTCAATTTTCCCGGAAAGCTCTTTGTGGCTGTTGCCTGCCGTTATGTAATAATCGTACCTAGAATAAAGGCTGCTCTCATCCTCCAACTGTCATCTGCTGCCATCCTTTTTAACACAGGTATCTAGCTGTTATATAACGACGAGGAAATGTGTTATAGCACCGATGTTTCATTAGCGTTTCAATTTCATGTCCACACTGTATTATTGTGATAAGAAATGAGTCAGCTTAAAGCTAGTAAATTGATTATTATACAGTACATGCAATACGAATAAATGTAAGTGTGGTATTCTGCGCAAATACAGTTTCAAAGCGCATAGATATGCATCAAAACACTCTTTGAACAGACGACTTATAATAACATATTTTAAGAGCGCTAATTTCTTTTATTAAAATGCACATCTCTATTCAGAGCATGTAAGGAATACAAAGGTCGATTTGTTTAAAATTACAGCGACATTACAACAGCATGCAGTTATACATTGTTTGTTCATTCATTGTAATAATGTATTAGTTCTTGCAGACAAAAGACGAAATGCTATCAAGGTTGCGACAGCAATTCACAACCATGAACTCTCGACCACTGACTTTCTATAATAGGAACAGGATCACGAAAGAGATTTCTGATCAGAAGAACAAACACTGTGACGATTACGGTTAAAAACATTTTTCACAAGTTTATGGAGCCAAGGAACAGACGGGTACAACCTCATGTGGCAGTAATCCCCTTAGTTAAATCGAAGATGTTTGAATTTCCGAGAAAAATAAGAGTAAGCAACAGGGAAACACGATTAATATACATTATCTACAAGAAACAAGAGGGAACAATAATAATGGGAGACCAAGAACAAAGTGATGGGATTACAATGGGCTAAGAGGGATGCACTCTTTCGCCTCTACCGTTCAGTGGAAGAAGTACTGACGGAAATAAAAGAAAGATTCAGAAGGGGGATTAAAATCCATGGTGAAACGATTTCAAAGATAAGATTCTGTGACGATACTGCTAACCTATGTGAATGCGAAGAAGAATTACATGAGCTGCTGGGTGGAATGAAGATGCTAGTGAATACAGAATACGGGTTGAGAGTAAACTGATACGGAATAGCAGAAATCAGAACAGTGAGAAACCTATCAGAATTGGGGATCGCGAAGTAGAAGAATTTAAGGAATTTTGCTACCTTGGACACAAAGTAACCCATGGCGGACGAAGTAAAGAGGACAGGCAAAGAGGGCATCCCAAGCCAAAAGAAGTCTATTAGCCGAAGACAGGCCTTCATTTAAGGATGATGTCTGAGAATGTACGTTTGGAGAACACCATTGTATGGTAGCGAATCAAGGAGAGTAGGAAAATGGTAACAGAAGAGGATCGAAGCGTTTGGGATGTGGTGCTACACAAGAATGTTGAAAACTGTGTGGATTGATAAAGGTGAGACATGACGCGCTCCTTTCAGAATCGACGAGGAAAGGAACATGGGAAAAACACTGAGGAGAACAACAAGAAGGAACAGGATTATAGGAGTTCTGTTTAGTCATTAGGAAATGATACTAGAGCGAGCTTTAGCGGAAGACAGAAACTGGAATACATCCAACGAGTTTATCAAGACGTAAGCTGCAGCCACTGCTCTGAGATAAAAAGGATGGCAGAGCACAGGAATTCGTGGCGGGTCGCACCAAACCAGTCAGAAGAAAATTGACGGCTAAAAAATGTGGGAAGTGTTGTGGCGAAGAGGAACATCGACAGACTAGAAAGACGTAACGAGACAGAACGAACAGTAGCACCTCCCGCTACTGGCTTAGTAACGCATTGTTTCTGATTAAATGTGCACAAACAGAATAACTACCGAAAAGGAGAGACCTAGCAGTTACGAGGAATAGTCACAATATTCTACTTACGACCTCGAATAAATCAAATGGCGACCGCTTTACTTGAAATGCTTTTGGCTCATCTCTACACATTCAGCCTACAACGCTACTCATTTTTCCCAACATGGATGTCTTAGCGGAGACCTTGATTATAGAAATTCGCATTTTGACTGTCAAAAAAATCGCATGCCTCGAAAAACCCAGAAAATAACATCGTCGTTGTCCTGGAAGTGTATGGTGCAGTAATGCAGGAAGGTATCTTCATTCGTGAAAAGAGGAAGAAGTCGCTTGTTACCATGTCAGGAAAATACGGTGGGTGGAGCTAAATTTGGTAGCCTGAAGAAGCAGCATGTCTTACTGTGAGCTGGACAGAACGAATTGGGACACTGTCGTGCAGCCAAAACTTCCCTTGGACCGCTTTGTGCTGTTCGAAACGTGGTGCAAGATCATGACAACTGATCAATTACCAATTATTACTTTTTACGTTATCATCTCGAGTGTGATAATCCGGTCTTCGATCACCAGGGACACGTATATTCTCTCCTTCGATTCCCAGTTCTTCAAAGAGAGGCCGTCTGCCGATTCGTTGTTCATCATTCAAGACTGTTTGACAGCACTGGAAGCGAATGCGCCACCACATATCTGTTATGAAAATGCGCTGTTGTCGTAAACATCCACCAATTCAGCACGATAATTTTTTTTAAGTCACCAATAGTCAGATTAATTTGGTGAAGTCCACCAGCAAACACCTCCTGTACAAGCCTGTCCATCACGGAGCAGCACTTGTATCCATCGTCCTCAATTACTTGTTAGATGTAACCCAATCTCTGTCATTCCCTACAGTTTTTACCCTCCACTGCTCTCACTAGTGCCGTGGAAGGTATTCCTTGAATCTTAACAGATCTCCTTGACAATGTTTTCCACATATCCCTTATCTCGCACACTGTGCGGAGAACCTACTTAAGTCTTTATCAGTCCAAATCCTTTTTTTCAGCATTCATCCGTCGCACTGCAGCTCAAACGATTCGATACTTACGTTTTCCGGTTTTCCCACAGACCATGGCTGACTCAACTTAATGCTGTGCTCCTAAAATTAATTCTCAGAAGTTTATTGCTCAAATTAAGGCCGATACAGTACATTTAATTTAGCCATGAATGTTTTCTCTGCACTTCTTCGTGTGCTTTTTATGTCCTACTGTTTCTTCCGTCATGTACTGGTTTGCTTCCAAGGTATCGCAATATCATCATATTATCTACTTTGTGGACTGGAATTTCCCCATTAATTTCATTTCTGCACCTCCTCATTTCCTTCGCCTGTTCTAGGTTTACTCTCAATCCGTCGTGTGTGCTCATCACAGTTCATTACATTTAACAGGTCCTGAAAATCATCCTTACATTCAGTGAGAACAGCAGTGCCACCCACGATTCTTGTTATTGGTATCCTTTCAATCTGAATTTAAACCCATTCTTGAACTTTTCCTTTATTTCTGTCAGTAGTAGAATCAACGGCAGGAACCAAAGACAAGCCCACTGTGCTTCCCGCTACCATCGCACCCAACTCCGAATACATTCCACAACATGAACAGATTTAAAAGCTCCAATTAAGAACATACTGCTGAAGCCAGTTTCACAAAAAAGCGCAACACCTCACCCGACCACGATTCTATCACATACCGCCACCTTAAAGCCCTTGCTTGTTTCTCTAAGTCTTTTCCTCTATGTTAATCACCATCCTTTATACGCTTTGTATCCTCAGCTGTGGAAGATGTGTGAAATACTTCCTCAAACTCAATAAACGAGAAGCGAAACGTGTTCATTCCGACATCGGTCTTTAGCAAGGTCCTTCTACTCATCCTCACCCATTGAACTCACAACCACTTTCGACAACACCTCCTTCTCCCTTGTACCCTGAATAGCGTGTTTTCCATTCGACTGCTGGAGTGCCGCAGTGGATCCATCCCGTCTCCGCTCCTTTAACTCTTTACACAGCCGAAGTCCCAAAACTACTCCCTCCTCCGTACCTGCTCCATTATACTACCGACGCCGCCTTGCTTGCCATCCATCCCAGTCTTTCTACGTCTACATCTACACAGATACTCCGCAATCCACGGAAGGGCGCGTGGCGGAGGTCACCCTGTACCACTGCCATTCATTTCCTTTTCTGTTCCACTGGGAAGTGGAAACTCCGTAAGAGCCCTAATTTCTCGTACCTTACCTTCCTGGTCCTTGGGCGCTGTGTATGTTTCCACGACTATAATCGTTCGGCAGTCGGCTTCAGATGCCAGTTCTGTAAATTATCTCGATAGTGTTACTCAGAAAGAACGTCTCCTTCCCTCCATAGTTTCCCATTTGAGTTCCCGATGCATCTCCGTAACACCTACTTGTTGTTTGAACTTACCAGTAACAAATCAAGTAACCCGCTTCTTAATTGCTTCGATGTCTTCCTTTAACCTCACTTGGTACGAAACCCAAACATTCGAGCAGTACTCAAGACTAGGTCGCTCCAGCGTATTATGTGCGGTCTCCTTTACTGATGAACCACACTTTCCTAGAATTCTCCCAATAAATTAACGTCGACCACTCACCTTCCCTGCCACAGTTCTCACATGCTCGCTACATTTCGTATCACTTTGCAACGTTACGCCCAAATATTTAAACGACCTGACTGTGTCAAGCAAGACACTTGTAGTACTGTATCCGAGCATTGCGGGTTTATTTCTCCTACTCATCCGCATTAACCTAAATTTTTGTGCATTTAGAGCTAGCTGCCATTCATCATACCAACTAGACATTTTGTCTAAATAATCTTGTATGCTCCTATAGTCACTCAGCTTCGGCACCTTACCATACACCACAGCATCGTCAGCAAACAGCCGCAGATTTTTGCCCACACTGTTCGCAAAAAAAAAAAAAAAAAAAAAAAAAAAAAAAAAAAAAAAAAAAAAAAAAAATTCAAATGGCTCTCAGCACTATGGGACTTTACATCTAAGGTCATCAGTCCCCTAGAACTTTGAACTACTTAAACCTAACTAACCTAAGGACATCACACACAGCCATGCCCGAGGCAGGATTCGAACCTGCGACCGTAGCGGTCGTGTGGTTCCAGACTGAAGCGCCTAGAACCGCTCTGCCACCTCGGCCAGCACTGTTCAGCAAATCATTTATAAATATAAAGAATAAGAGTGGTCAGATCACGCCTCCCTGGGGCACTGCCGACGATGCCCTTCTGTCAGCTTTCCGGATAATCTAGAAATATGGAATCTGCCTGTTTCCCTTCACCCATAGTTCTCAGTACATCATGTGAGAAAAGGGCAACCAGAGTATCGCACGAGGGGTCCTTTCTAAAACAACACTGATTCGTGGGTATAAGCTTACCGGTCTCAACATAATTTATTATATTCGAACTGTGAATATATTCAAGGATTCTGCAGCAAACCGATGCTCACGATATTGATCTGTAATTTTGCATGTCGGTGCTTTTATCCTTCTTATATGCATTAATCACCTGTGCTTTTTTCAGTCGATTTGGACTTTGCTCTAGGCGAGAGATTCGCTATAAATGCAAGCTTGGTAAAGGGCCAATGCCGTAGAATACTCTTTGTAAAACCGAAATGGGGCTCCATCGGGACCTGGTGACTTATTTGCTTTCAAATCTTTCAGCTGTTTCTGTACGCCATTGATGCTTATTACTGTTTCCTACATACGGGGAACTATCCAATGGTCAAATGACCTTATGTTCGTAGGATTTTCCTGCGTGAATCATTTCTTAAACGTTTTACTGTCTTTAGCTGTCTCATCTGACTGGTAAACAAGGGACTAGATGAACGCCTTAGACCCGCTTAGCGATTTTACATACGACCAGCATTTTCTCGGGTTCTCTGACAGGTCTTTTGCCAAGATATGATGGTCGTAGTTGTTATATGCTTTGCGCATCGATCTTTTCACAGACGCAAGAAACTTTACCAACTTTTCCTTGTAGTTATCCGTGCTCTCTCTTTTGAATCGAGAGTGCATCAGCCTCTGCCTCCTCAGCATTTTCCGAATTTCGTTTTTAAGCGATCATAGATCATTTCCATCCTTAATGCACTTACTAGGTACATAACTCTCCAGACAACGATATAAAATCTCCTTAAACGTTGTCCAATTCCGCTACGTCTATCTTAATGGAACTAAGTGATTTCACTGTCTTGGTAAGATGCTAACAACTGCTTATCTGCTCTTGCTACTAGAAACACTCTCTTAGCCTTCTTGACTGACCTGTTAACTTTCGTAACCATAGTTGCTATAATGACATCATGATCGCTAATCCGCGTCTCTATACTTCCACAAGGTACGGCCCGTTTGTAACTCCCTCCATCTCCATGCGCTCTGTATTCTTTCGAAAACGAATTTCAGTCGTCCCCTTCTCCATGAGCTCGTCCACGAGATCTGCCTCTCCTTCCAATGATAAACCAAACGAAGCTTCCTACCTACCCTTCTCTCGACCAGCTAGAACCACACTCCAATCCCAACATCTGCTTCACAAGTATAGCAACTTCCCACAGACACATCCCAGCTTCACCCAACATCGTCCCCAATACCTCGCCATCTCAATTCACACGCATAGACATCAGGAACCTGTTGTGACTTGGGCACAGATCAGATAGAAAGAACAAGCCCCCAAGGTGACTAGAAACATTATACACTTTATTAGCCATAACACAAATAAAGACACTGCTACAGTCACATGGGACAACACTGAATTAGTCATTGAAGAAAACAAAACGGAACTTCTGAATGTTGAATTGTCTGCTACTGACTATTTTTTTTAATCGATAATATTTTTCAATTACATGTTTCTATTGAAACACGGTCTTAGTGAAATATCTACGTGCGGACAGGCTACAAGCTGGACTGGTGCCCGGCACTCACACTCATAAAGTCTATGATAGTTTGCAACCTGAGTCCTCCGAGGCTGCGGTCAACGAGGTGAAGATTCGGGGATCACTGGTTGGCAACTGAGGAGGACTGCGTGCTGGCGAAGATGGAGAACAGGTCCGACAGTTCTCAGTCCTCGGAGACCAATGGTCGATGTAGTGGAGTCTCATAGTGAACTGGCTGGCTGACCTGGAGAAGGTCTCAAGTGAAGTATTCCTGGATTGGGAGCTGGACCCTTCTTGGTTCGGCTGTTGTGTCTGACTATTTCGGTGCCTGGGACCGAACTGCTGCCTCTGCGACTGGTTCGGTGGCAAAGACCGAAGTCACTGACTGTGGCCTAGAGGCGGCATAAATACGTAGCAGCGGAGGAATGCTGTACGGACTTCTTGTGGGCAGCTACCTTCTTGATGGGAAGGGGGTGGTGGTGGGGGATGGCTATCCGGGGACATATTAATAACTTTAAAAAATGATGTATGTTTTTGTACTTGTCTCCGAAGCTTTACAAGTGTTACAATAGCGTTGGTTCTTTGTGCTTGTTTTTCAGAATTGCAGCTGAATGTCTTTGTGCACCACCTGTTAGTTACTACTCCCAAACGCACTGTGGTCACCGGCAAGTACATGCAGCGGTCAGTCTCCTGGTGCTTTCATGCACCATCAGTCTTGCTGAGACTAGCCTTTAGATTCTGACAAGCTACGCTTAGTACTGATCTTGTGGTGTTTGATACTGTATTTAGGTTCTAGTTACAGATGCAGTGACAAAATGACTCCCGAAGTAGGTAGTCCTCCTTCACCAGGTGCCAATGGCTTACCAGGAGGGTGGTAGAATGGGCAAAGGTTTGGAGTACTCCCCTGACCCTGAAGTAAGAAATTTCTTCTGATGGCAAATTAACCTCAATAGTCGATAAACGTTTATGGGAAACCACTTTATTAATGAACATGTAAAGGTTTGGGACAGTCTCTTGTCTATGAGGTAACAAAATGCCTTTAAAGCCAAACTAACTGATTGCCCTTAATTGAATGACCACTACGGATGTTATCAGTAATATTATGATGGTTATGCAAAATGTTCCGGATATAAACCTCCTTCCTGTGGAGGAATATTTTGAGCGATGTGTCAAGGAAACCTGATCTCGACAGTGGAATATTCACGATGAATGTGCGGGTAATGGCAAAAAGTAGGAAAAAACACAAAGCTGTCCACTAAATGAAAAGCGTGAAGATCTAACCCATGGGATTAAGTGAGACGATATGGCCTGTCTGTACTATCTCGCTGATGAACACAGAATTTACTGCTGGGGAAGACCTGACAGAAAATTTTGTCATTCAGTAAGAGTGATGGTGGATAAATCGGTGACACAACGCCTGTATCAGAGATGATACAGCCACTTCCAATAAATTCTAAGTCAGCACAAGTAAATATTGTACATGTGCATGCCATACTTCTCTGCATAGTGATGCAAAGTAGAAGAATTTAAGATGTCAAACATAAATTACCAAAACAATGAATTGAATTATACTGGTAGGTTTTAAGGCTATCTGGGCAACATGGACTTGTAGCACTCCATATATTTCTCGAAGTCCCACCAGGAAGGCTATACACCTTGAAATCATCAAAAGACAGCTCTGACAACATTATCGGGAATCATATTGTCTTCATCACTGAAAATAAAGATACATGGACAGTTGTACTTCAGTCTAAATGTTTCCAGGAGCTGACCCACCGTCACACCAGTTATTTGGTTGGAGTAAAACTAAAATGATTCAAAAGGAAGTGACAGTAAAATCTGGTATAAGGACACTGAAAGAACTATCTGTAAATAATGAGGTCGCCGTCAAACTGAACGAAAATATCGGAACACAGAATAACCATGTGAAAAAAAAAAAGAATCAGAAAAACTGGAAAAAAGATGCTCAGATGTCAACACTTTACAAAGTAAATGATACCTTCAGTGTTCACGAAAAAGCAAAAGAAATGACTGGAACTACTACACAAAATCCTGATCTCCATTAGTGGACAATGACGGTAAGCTTAGCATCTACAAAAACGGAAGAATACATACCTGGAATGGCTATTTGTAAGAATTTTTCATGAAGAGAGCCCAGATCCACCCAAAGTCGCTCCAGAAACAGAGCCAGAGATTACATCAGAAGAAATAAAATCAACGGTAAGTGCAAAGAAAGATGGTAATAAAGTCAGTATTCTTGTCATAAAACAAGAAGTGGTTAAGAACAAGAAGTCTGATGATCCACTTCCTCAAAATATTTCAGAAAACTGTGAACATAGGAAGAACAAACGTCACCTCCGCAGTTTGCCCTCGAAATTGCTGTCGGAGCTCGAGAAGCTCTGTCCTGTATTCAGTTCTTATTCCAAGCGTGCAGAGACATGAACACTGGCATCCATACCTGCATTACTGATTGAAAACTTTTCCGATAGAGTACTTCATTAAAAGGTGGCCGAGGTGTCACACAATAGTTGGAAAAACGACGAAGGACACCGGACCACAATTAATTTATACGGGAATCAACACGCTGCTGTTAGAGCAGAAAATGAAAAATCTGACAATCTGAAGATGTGCTGAGGACTGAGATAGGACTGCATTTTGTTGCCAGTAGTATTTAATCTTTATTCGGAATATACACTCCTGGAAATTGAAATAAGAACACCGTGAATTCATTGTCCCAGGAAGGGGAAACTTTATTGACACATTCCTGGGGTCAGATACATCACATGATCACACTGACAGAACCACAGGCACATAGACACAGGCAACAGAGTATGCACAATGTCGGCACTAGTACAGTGTATATCCACCTTTCGCAGCAATGCAGGCTGCTATTCGCCCATGGAGACGATCTTAGAGATGCTGGATGTAGTCCTGTGGAACGGCTTGCCATGCCATTTCCACCTGGCGCCTCAGTTGGACCAGCGTTCGTGCTGGACGTGCAGACCGCGTGAGACGACGCTTCATCCAGTCCCAAACATGCTCAATGGGGGACAGATCCGGAGATCTTGATGGCCAGGGTAGTTGACTTACACCTTCTAGAGCACGTTGGGTGGCACGGGATACATGCGGACGTGCATTGTCCTGTTGGAACAGCAAGTTCCCTTGCCGGTCTAGGAATGGTAGAACGATGGGTTCGATGACGGTTTGGATGTACCGTGCACTATTCAGTATCCCCTCGACGATCACCAGTGGTGTACGGCCAGTGTAAGAGATCGCTCCCCACACCATGATGCCGGGTGTTGGCCCTGTGTGCCTCGGTCGTATGCAGTCCTGATTGTGGCGCTCACCTGCACGGCGCCAAACACGCATACGACCATCATTGGCACCAAGGCAGAAGCGACTCTCATCGCTGAAGACGACACGTCTCCATTCGTCCCTCCATTTACGCCTGTCGCGACACCACTGGAGGCGGGCTGCACGATGTTGGGGCGTGAGCGGAAGACGGCCTAACGGTGTGCGGGACCGTAGCCCAGCTTCATGGAGACGGTTGCGAATGGTCCTCGTCGATACCCCAGGAGCAACAGTGTCCCTAATTTGCTGGGAAGTGGCGGTGCGGTCCCCTACGGTACTGCGTAGGATCCTACAGTCTTGGCCTGCATCCGTGCGTCGCTGCGGTCCGGTCCCAGGTCGACGGGCACGTGCACCTTCCGCCGACCACTGGCGACAACATCGATGTACTGTGGAGACCTCACGCCCCACGTGTTGAGCAATTCGGCGGTACGTCCACCCGGCCTCCCGCATGCCCACTATACGCCCTCGCTCAAAGTCCGTCAACTGCACATACGGTTCACGTCCACGCTGTCGCGGCATGCTACCAGTGTTAAAGACTGCGATGGAGCTCCGTATGCCACGGCAAACTGGCTGACACTGACGGCGGCGGTGCACAAATGCTGCGCAGCTAGCGCCATTCGACGGCCAATACCGCGGTTCCTGGTGTGTCCGCTGTGCCGTGCGTGTGATCATTGCTTGTACAGCCCTCTCGCAGTGTCCGGAGCAAGTATGGTGGGTCTGACACACCGGTGTCAATGTGTTCTTTTTTCCATTTCCAGGAGTGTATATTCAAAGAAGCTCTCGGATATGACAAGGAAGATATCGTCTTGACTAGAGAGAACATGATTAGTTACGCTGATAATACTGTAATATTTGCAGACAGTTAAACAGTCTTCAACACATTATATCCCTAATGACTGAAACTATTGTGTGGTATAGCCTAGAAATCAGCTTAAGTCAACGAAGATTAATGGTCATGAAGCAAGAAACACACACCAAACTATCATCTAAACATTAATGGTAAACTTATTGAACAAATAAATAAATACTCATATATGGGAACCGGCACCATCTGCAGGCATTTTGCTCCCTCGTGCCTAATTTTCAAGAGCCACCGTTCCACCCCTCCCCACTCTACCCACTCACCCCTCATGCTACTGCCGGTGCACTTCTTGAACCTCCAGACACAGTAAACCATTTTCATATTATGACATCTTATTTGCTTGCTCATGTCTTTTTTCCTTGAATACGACTTCCAATGTTTTCAGTGGAATTCATTTTGAGTTATAACCCAAAAATTAATCCTGCAACCAAAATTAAATCGAGCACTATATACACTATGTGATCAAAAATATCCGGCAACCCCCATAAACATACGTTTTCCATATTAGGTGCACTGTGCTGCCACGTACTTCATATCAGCGACCTCAGAGAGACCTCGTGAGAGAACAGAACGGGGCCTTCCGCGGAACTCACGGACTTCGAACGTGGTCAGGTGACTGGGTGTCATTTGTGTCATACGTCTGTACGCCAGATTTCCACACTCCTAAACATCCCTAGGTCCACTGTTTCCGATGTGATAGTGAAGCAGAAACGTGAAGCGACACGTACAGCACAAAACCGTACTGGCCGACCTCGTCTGTTGACTGACAGAGACCGCCGACAGTTGAAGAGGGTCGTAATGTGTGACTGACAGGTATCTGTCCAGTAAGTGGCAGGAATTCCAAACTGCATCATGATTCACTACAAGTACTACTACAGTTAGGCAGGAGGTGAGAAAACTTTGATTTCATGGTCGAGCGGCTACTCATAAGCCACACATCACGCCAGTAAATGCAGCGACGCCACGCTTGGTGTAAGGAGCGTAAACATTGGAAGATTGAACAGTGGAAAAACGTTGTGTGGAGTGACGAATCACGGCACACAATGTGATGCCAGGGTGTGGGTCGTCTGCCAGCGTGTGTAGATCCAACACTAAAATTCGGAAATGGTGGTATTATGGTGTGGTCCTGTTTTTCATGGAGGGGGCACTATCACAGCACAGGTCTAAATTGATGTTTTAAGCACCTTCTTGTTTCCCACTGTTGAAGAACAATCCGGGGATGGCGACTGCATCTTTCAACACGATCCAGCATCTCTTCATAATGCGCGGCCTGTGACGGAGTTTTTTTTTCTTTTTTTTTTTCATCAGTCTACTGACTGGATTGATGCGGCCCGCCACCTTCATCTCAGAGTAGCTCTTGCAACCTCCGTCCTCAATTATTTGCTTGACGTATTCCAATCTCTGTCTTCCTCTACAGTTTTTGGACTCTGCAGCTCCCTCTAGTACCATGGAAGTCATTCCCTCATGTCTTAGCAGATGTCCTATCATCCTGTCCCTTCTCCTTATCAGTGTTTTCCACATATTCCTTTCCTCTCCGATTCTGCGTAGAACCTCCTCATTCCTTACCTTATCAGTCCAACTAATTTTCAACATTCGTCTATAGCACAACATCTCAAATGCTTCGATTCTCTTCTGTTCCGGTTTTCCCACAGTCCATGTTTCACTACTATACAATGCTGTACTCCAGACGTACATCCTCAGAAATTTCTTCCTCAAATTAAGGCCGGTATTTGATATTAGTAGACTTCTCTTGGCCAGAATTGCATTTTTGCCATAGCGAGTTTGCTTTTGATGTTCTCCATGCTCCGTCCGTCATTGGTTATTTTGCTGCCTTAACTTCATTGACTTCGTGACCATCAATCCTGATGTTAAGTTTCTCGCTGTTCTCATTTCTACTACTTCTCATTACCTTCGTCTTTCTCCGATTTACTCTCAAACCATAATGAGTACTCATTAGACTGTTCATTCCGTTCAGCAGATCATTTAATTCTTCTACACTTTCACTCAGGACAGCAATGTCATCAGCGAATCGTATCATTGATATCCTTTCACCTTGTATTTTAATTCCACTCCTGAACCTTTCTTTTATTTCCATCATTGCTTCCTCGATGTACAGATTGAAGAGTAGGGGCGAAAGGCTATAGCCTTGTCTTACAACCTTCTTAATACGAGCACTTCGTTCTGGATAGTCCACTCTTGTTATTCCCTCTTCGTTGTTGTACGTATTGTATATGACCCGTCTCTCCATATATCTTACCCCTACTTTTATCAGAATCTCGCCGGCCGTGGTGGCTGTGCGGTTCTAGGCGCTCCAGTCCGGAGCCGCGCTGCTGCAGGTTCGAATCCTGCTTCGGGCATGAGTGTGTGTGAAGTCCTTAGGTTAGTTAGGTTTAAGTAGTTCTAAGTTCTAGGGGACTGATGACCACAGCAGTTGAGTTCCATAGTGCTCAGAGCCATTTGAAACATTTTTTTTCAGAATCTCGAACCGCTTGCACTATTTTATAATGTCGAACGCTTTTTCCAGGTCGACAAATCCTGTGAAAGTGTCTTGATTTTTCTTTAGCCTTGCTTCCATTATTAGCCGTAACGTCATAATTGCCTCTCTCGTCCCTTTACTTTTCCTAAAGCCAAACAGATCGTCACCTAGCGCATTCACAATTTTCTTTTCCATTCTTCTGTATATTATTCTTGTAAGCAGCTTCGATGCATGAGGTGTTAAGCTGATTGTGCGATAATTCTTGCACTTGTCAGCTCATGCCGTCTTCGGAATTGTGTGGATGATGCTTTTCCGAAAGTCAGATGGTATATCGCCAGACTCATATATTCTAGATACCAAAGTGAATAGTCGTTTTGTTGCCACTTCCCCCAATGATTTTAGAAATTCTAATGGAATGTTATCTATCCCTTCTGCTTTATTTGACCGCAAGTCCTCCAAAGCTCTTTTAAATTCCGATTCTAATACTGGATGCCCTATCTCTTCTAAAGCGACTCCTGTTTCTTCTTCTATCACATCAGACAAATCTGAACCCTCATAGAGGCTTTCAATGTATTCTTTCCACCTATCTGCTCTCTCCTCTGCATTTAACAGTGGAATTCCCGTTGCACTCTTAATGTTACCACCGTTGCTTTTAATGTCACCAAAGGTTGTTTTGACTTTCCTGTATGCTGAATCTGTCCTTCCGACAATCATATCTTTTTCGATGTCTTCCCATTTTTCCTGCAGCCATTTCGTCTTAGCTTCCCTGCACTTCCTATTTATTTCATTCCTCAGCGACTTGTATTTCTGTATTCCTGATTTTCCCGGAACATGTTTGTACTTCCTCCTTTCATCAATTAACTGAAGTATTTCTTCTGTTACCCATGGTTTCTTCGCAGCTACCTTCTTTGTACCTATGTTTTCCTTCCCAACTTCTGTGATGGCTCTTTTCAGAGAAGTCAATTCCTCTTCAACTGTACTGCCTACTGCGCTATTCCTTATTGCTGTATCTATAGCGTTAGAGAACTTCAAATGTATCTTGTCATTCCTTAGTAATTCCGTATCCCACTTCTTTGCGTATTGATTCTTCCTGACTAATGTCAGGAACTTCAGCCTACTCTTCATCACTACTATATTGTGATCTGTGTCTATATCTGCTCCTGGGTACGCGTTACAATCCAGTATGTGATTTCGGAATCTCTGTCTGTCCATGATGTAATCTAATTGAAATCTTCCCGTATCTCCCGGCCTTTTCCAAGTATACCTCCTCCTCTTGTGATTCTTGAACAGGGTATTCGCTATTACTAGCTGAAACTTGTTACAGAACTCAATTAGTCTTTCTCCTCTTTCATTCCTTGTCCCAAGCCCATATTCTCCTGTAACCTTTGCTTCCACTCCTTCCCCTACACCTGCATTCCAGTCACCCATGACTATTAGATTTTCGTCCCCCTTTACATACTGCATTACCCTTTCAATATCCTCATACACTTTCTCTATCTGTTCATCTTCAGCTTCCGACGTCGGCATGTATACCTGAACTATCGCTGTCGGTGTTGGTCTGCTGTCGATTCTGATTAGAACAACGCGGTCACTGAACTGTTCACAGCAACACACCCTCTGCCCTACCTTCCTATTCATAACAAATCCTACACCTGTTATACCATTTTCTGCTGCTGTTGATATTACCCGATACTCATCTGACCACTTCACTTCACTGACCCCTACTGTATCTAGATTGAGCCTTTGCATTTCCCTTTTCAGATTTTCTAGTTTCCCTAGCACGTTCCAGCTTCTGCCTTATTTGTCCGTAAGTCCTCCAAAGCTCTTTTAAATTCCGATTCTAATGCTGGATCCCCTATGGTTACACGACAATAGCATCCCTGTAAATGACTGGCCTGCAGAGAGTCCCGACCTGAATCCTATAGAACACCTTTGGGATTTTTCGGAACGCCAGCTTCGTGACAGGCCTCACCCACCGTCATCGATACCTCTCTTCAGTGCAGCACTCCGTGATGAATGGGCTGCCGTTCCCAAAGAAACCTTCCAGCACCTGATGTATGCCTGCTAGAGTGGAAGCTGTCATCAAGGCGGCGCAACACCTGCAACAGCACAACAGAGCAAATCATTCTCGATGGTATCGTCGTCGCTTCTGTCGTACAAAGAGGAAGTTCACACGACAGCGAATGACACATTTCATGTTTTGTTTTTTGAATCATCACTCTTCTGACTGGTTTGGTGTGGCCCGCCACGAATTCCGCTCCTGGGCCAAACTCTTAACCTACGTGCTCAGTTATTTTCTGAATGTATTCCAATCTCTCCTCCGCTACAGTTATTACCCTCCTCTAGTACCACGGAAGTTATTCCGTGATGTCTTAATGGATGCCCTGTCATCGTGTGCTTCTTGTAGTCTGTGTCCTCTATATGTTCCTTTCGTCGACGATAATATGGAGAATCTCCTCATTTTTTCACCTGATCAATCCACCTAATGTTCAACATTCGTCTGTAGCACCATATCTCAAACGATCCGATTCTCTTATGTTCCGGTTTCCCCACAGTCCATGTCTCATTATCATACAATGCTGTGCCTCAAACCGACATTCTCAGAAATCTCTTCTTCAAATCAAGGCCTATGGTCTTGACCAAGAACGCCCTTTTTGCTAGTGCAAGTCTGCTTTTTATGTCCTCCTTGCTCAGTCCGTTATGGATTATATTGCTACCTAGGCAGCAGAATTACGCAGCTTTATCTATTCCGTGATAACCAATTTGGATTTTAAGTTTATCTCAGTTCCCATTCCTGATATTTCTCATTACTTTCGTCTTTCTTCGATTTACTCTCCGGCCATATATTGTTCTTATTAGATTGTTCATTCCAAACAGCTGATCATGAAATTCTTCTTCACTTTCACTCATGATAGCAATGTCATGAGCGAATGTTGTCATAGATATTCTTTCACCTTGAATTTTAATCCCGCTCTCGAACCCTTCTGTTATTTCCGTCGTTGCTTCTTCGATGTATAGATTGAACAAAACTACATCACTATTTTATACCCTGTTTCTGAGAATTGCGAACATCTTGCTCCATTATACACTGTCAAACGCTTTTCCCAGGTCGATAAATCTTATGAAAAGTCTTAATGTTTCTTTAGTTTGCTTCCATTATCAACCTCAACGTCAGAACTGCCTCACTTGTGCCTCTACCTTTCCAAAACCAAAAGATCGTCACCTAACAGATCCTCAGTTTTCTTTTCCATTCTTCTCTATGTTATTCTTGTTCGTAACTTGGATGTGTGAGCTGTCAAGCTGATTTTGCGATAATTCAAGTACTTGTCGGCTCTTGAAATCTTCGGAAGTGTGTGGATGATGTTGTTCCGAAAGACCACACAAACGTGAAGAGCCCTTTTGTTGCCACTTCCACCTGAGTATAGAAACTTCGACGAAATGTGATACATCCCTTTAGCCCTGTTTGATCTGAAGTCTTCCAAAGATCTTTTAAATGCCATTAAACATTTTCTCCCTGTCATAGAGGCATTCGATGTTCTCTTTCCACCCGTCCGCTGTCTCCTCTGCATTTAGCTGTGGAATTTCTATTGCTGTCTTAACGTTACCATTCTTGCTTTTAGTTTTGCAGAAGTCTGTTTGGGTTTTCTGTATGCTGAATCTATCCTTCAGACAATCACTACTTTTTCAATTTCTTGACAATTTCATGCTGCCATTTCGCCGTAGCTTCTTTGAACCTCATATTTATTTCAGTTCTAAGTGACTTCAATTTGTGCATTTCAGAGCTTCCCTGAACATTTTTATACTTCCTTCTTTCGTCAATTACCTGAAGCATTTTTTGTGTTACCCTTTGTTTTCTAGCAGTTACGTTCCTTCTACCTACGTTTTTCTTTCCACTTTACGTATTGTCCTTGCACAGATGTCCATTCCTTTGCAAATGAAATGTGTACTGAGCTGTTAACCACCGCAGTATATATAACCCCAGAGATCATCGAGCGTATCTCATTTCTTAGTATTTCTGTATCTCACTTCTTTGCCCATTGATTATTCCTATCTAGTCTCGTAATCTTTACCATACCCTTCATGGTTACTACGTGAATTGCATATAAATGCTTCATTTGTTGAAAAAAGATATAAATCACTAATGATTATTTTATCTGTCTGTAGCACATAAAGGAAGAAAATGACTATCTTCGAATTTCAAAAAACGTGCTTTCCGACATGCCATGACCATGATTTATGGCCCAAAAGAAGAAGTTTTGAAAGCACTTCCATATATTGTAGCGAAAAATAATAGTTATATGCTAAATACAGTTGTTCCTTCCTGCTCTGTTCGTCCATTTCCTACCCCTGTCTCTGTCTTTCTTAAGGTGCCGCCCCTCTCTCTGACCTTCAACTTCGTCTTTTGTTACTGCCAACGGAACCCTGAATGGGAACTGAAGTCGCTTGAAATGAATGGAGTAAATCGCTTTGAATCACTGGTGTACGGGTACCTCTGATCTGTGTTGATACTACCTTCAGTGACAGTATTTTGCATAGTTTTAATCTACAAACGGATAGAATTCCAAAGTTTCGAACAGTTCAGTTGCCGTAGTAGCCTCTAATCATAAACCGTTAAGCCATATACACATGTTTTCTGTTAAAACCAAGCGCGAAGAAGAAAAGGAAACAGCACATCGTTGCGCATACAGTTTCTATTGAAAATCATGCACAAAGAGATACAACAATGTACCTAATGGTTGATATGCCCTGTTATTGTGTATAAACTGACCACGAGAAACACACTTAAAGCGCATAATTTTCACAGAACAGCATTTTCTTTCTAGCAGTATGTTATATAACCAGAATAGAAAACCAGTACATTGTTGTTAAAAAAATAACCACAGTCTCTGTCTATCAGAATGTTTACGAGAGTATCGTAAAGAAATTTGAAGTAAGTTAGTCAAGAAAATTTCGAGACTTTTGCTAGCAACTTTTACATGCTTACCTGTCCAAATGCTCACTGAAGTATATTGGTTAATAACTTCACGCGAGTTTGGTAACAAAAGACCTACTGGGAACTAACATTAACATCCACAGGAATAAGATGGAAGAAACTAAAGTTCATGCTGAGGAAACGAGACCTTTATTTTGTATATTAACCAAGTGTTCCAGAGCTGTAATCCCTCAATCGAACAAAATGCAGATTTCTACGTTGCTATATGTTTCCAATTATTTTCTGTGGACCTAAGACTTGGATTTTCATCTAGGTGAAGGGCAAAACAAGGGAATTTGATTTTCCAATGCGCGTAAGGGGTTAGCTGATGGAATACGCTCTAACATTGTGCTGTGGTGCTCAGTGAAAATAACATGAATAAATTTCAGGGTGCTGTAAATATAAGCATGAACCGAACATCACTGGATATAACTGATGAGACCTCTAACGTCCTATACCTTGAATATAATAGTTTTGAAAAGAAGCTAGATACTTATTTCCAGTATCCTTATGGCTCACACCGACGCACAGTGGTACTAAGAGAGTTAAACTGATTTAAATTATGAATCACAGAGGTGGCCAGGGAGTGTTAATATATATAACATGCATAATTTAATGGATTTATTTTAAGAATCTATTTAAGCAACACGAAAGTGCAAGGAGCACACGTGTTTGGTACCTGTGACATGTAGAGCAACATACATGTCTAAGCAGTTAAGGTGGCTACTCAACGTATTAGTTAAATAGTACTTACTCATTCATAGTATGAAATTTAAAAAGGAAAAAAAGCACTGCCTAACAAGCTAACATTATTCATTGCAAGTATGGTACAGTTGGCTCATTGACTAAATCTGCTTACAGACAGTTATTGTACAGGTGCTGAAAGAGTAATTTCAGCTGGAGACAGAATTTACTGAGAACACACTTACGTACTTGTAGAAATTAGTCAATTGAAACTAATATCTATACATCTATGTTCCACTTCCGCTATTAGTGCCTTCTGTGGTGATGCTTTGTCCTTTCGGCTTTGTGCTAATATGAGATTCGAGAGAATTGAAGCATTACGCTTCAGAAACGTTAACATGGAATACTCAGAATTTAAGTCATTCTTAAAATTTCGGGCAGTACTACAAATAATCATATAAAATGAAGTAAACAACGCAGCAGAGAATGGCCAAGGCAGAGGTCACGTACTTTGATGCATTTTTAACAAGAAGATTAAGAAAATCACAAAGGTCATTACCATAAAATACAGTCCCATACGTGATCTCCCAACCTCCGCTGGATAAGCTGCAGCCAGCAAGTCGCACTTTTACCGCACTTATTTGTATTAAAGTTTAATTCTTAATTTCTTTGCGTGCTTTTGGGTCCTTGCATAGTTTTATTCACAAATTTCTGGCGTATTATAGTATTTCAGAGTTGTAGCATCGTGTTTTAGTACTCGTATAGTGTAAATTCACGGCTTGTGAGATAAAAGAGAGGAAAAAAATATTGTTAGGGATGGACAGGGACTGGGCCAATTGTGTACGGATAAAGGGCGAATTGGCCACCGTCCGTAAACAGCTGGAAGCTGTGTTGGCCGTGGTCAACAGGCTCCAGGCTGTTATCCTGGACCGCGGTGACATTGGGACACACGAGGCGAGCGCTTTGGCGCCTCTGGAACCTGTAGCATCGCCTGAGATCTCAGATGCCACTGCGCCCTCGGATTCGTGGCGGGGTCGCGAATCGCTGGGCGGAAGGCTAAAGTTAGTGTTTGCCGCAAGGCTTTACCCTTACGCCACCGTAACAGGTTTGAGGTACTACCCATTGCTGAAAGTACTTCTGAGCCAGCAAGCGTGGCTTCACCTGCTGAGGCAGTGGCCGGTCTTCCTCAGAGGTCCAGACAAGCGCAGTGGTTGGGATTGCTTGTCATTGGGCGCTCCAATGTTAGACGGGTGATGGAGCCCCTTAGGGATATGGCAGCTATGGACGAACTCCGTGTGCATACCACGGGTAGT
Organism: Schistocerca cancellata; assembly: GCF_023864275.1. NCBI lineage: Eukaryota > Metazoa > Arthropoda > Insecta > Orthoptera > Acrididae > Schistocerca > Schistocerca cancellata. The sequence goes on from NW_026047100.1 coordinate 415,812, forward strand.
CATCCAAGATGTGGAAAGGGTCCTTCCGGATGCCATGAAGGGTACAGGGTGCAGCCAACTGTAGGTGGTGGGTCATATCGGCTCTAGTGACGTGTGTCGCTATGCATCGGAAGAGATTCTTTGGTTTCCGGCGGCTACCTGAGTTGGTGAACACTGCCAGTCTTGCTAGCGAGATGAACGCAGAGCTCACCATCTACAGCATCGATGACAGGACCGATTGCGGACCTCTGGTACAGAGCCGAGTGGAGGGTCTGAATCAGAGTCTCAGACGGTTCTGTGACCGTGTAGGCTGCAGATTCCTCGACTTGCGCCAAAGGGTGGTGGGGTTTCGGTTTCGTCTAAATAGGTCAGGTGACTACTACACACAGGAGGCAGCTACACGGGTAGAAGGGGCTGTGTGGCGTGGACTGGGCGACTTTTTAGGTTAGACAGTCTCGGGAAAAATCAAAAAGGGCTCCAGTATGAAACGGTACAGGGCAAAGAAACGACGAGAATCGACCAGGCAACAGTCTGTATTGTAGTTGTAAATTGTCCTAGCTGTGTTGGAAAAGTACCAGAGATTCAAACGCTGATAGAAAGCACTGAAGCTGAATTCGTTATAGTATCAGAAAGCTGGCTAAAGCCGGAGATAAATTCTACCGAAATTTTTACAGTGGTGCAAACCGTCTTGAGAAAGGATAGATTAAATAAAGTAGGTGGTGGTGTGTTTGTGTCTGTTGGTAGTAGTTTATCTTGTAGTGAAGTTGAAATTGGTAGTTCCTGCGAATTACTATGAATAGAGGTTATACTCAACAGTCGTACCAAAATAATCATTGGCTCCCTTCTATCGACCCCCCGACTCAGATGATATAACAGCTGAACGGTTCAAAGCAAACTTGAATCTCATTAAAAATGAGTACCCCACTCACACAGTTATCATTGGTGGAGGCTTCAATCTACCCTCGATTTGTTATCGAAAAGACATGTTCAAAACCGGTGGAAGACAGAAAACATATTCCAAAATTGTACTAAATACATTCTCTGAGTATTACTTAGAACAATTAGCTCATGAGCATACACGAATTGTAAATGGTTGCGAAAACTCACTTGACCAACTAGCCACAAATAATCCTGATCTAATAGAGAGCTTCGTGGCGGGTACAGGGGTTAGTGAACTCAAGGTCATTGTAGCGAGGCTTAAAACCATATCAACCAAAACCATTACAAATAAACACAAAATATATCTATTTCAAACTGCAGATAAATAGTCGCTTGATGCCTTCCTAAGAGAGAGTCTCCATTCCTTCCAAGCTAATTATGTAAGTGTAGACCAGATAGGGCTCAAATTCAAAGATACGGTATCGACAGCAATAGATAGATTCATACCGCATAAGTTAATAAGAGACGGGACTGATCCACAAGGGTACACAAAACACGTCAGAACTCTGTTGCAGAAGCAACGAAACAAGCATGCCAAATTCAGAAGTACGCAAAATCCACAAGACTGGCTAAGTTTCATGGAAGCTCGATATTTAGTGCGGACGTCAATGCGAGATGCTTTTAATAGTTTCCACAATGAAACATAGTCTTACAATATGGCTGAAAAGCGAAAGACACTCTGGTCGAATGTAAAGTACACCAGTGGCAAAAAACAGTCAATACCGTCATTGCGCGATTGCGGTGGAAATGTTGCCGATGATGGTGTCACTAAAGCGGAGTTACTAAATACAGTTTTCCGTAATTCCTTCACGAAAGAAGACGAAGTACATATTCCAGAATTCGAAACCAGAACAGCAGTTAGCATGAGTGACATAAAAGTAGATATCTTAGGTGTTGCAAAACAATTCAAATTACTTAAGAAAGGCAAGTCCTCCGGTCCAGATGGTATACCAATTAGGTTCCTTTCAGAATATGCAGACACGATTGCGCCTTTCTTAGCAATCATATACAACCGCTCACTCGACGAAAGGTCTGTTTTTAAAGACTGGAAAGTAGCGCAGGTCACACTAATATTCAATAAACGGAAATAGGAGTAACCCATTGAATTATAAACCCATATTACTGACCTCAATTTGCTGTAGGATTTTGGAGCATATACTGTACTCGAACATTATGATTCACCTAGAAGAAAATGACTTATTGATACATAACCAACACGGATTCACAAAATATCGTTCTTCTGCATCACAGCTAGCTCTTTATTCCCATGAAGTAATGAGTGTTTTCGACAAGGGATCTCAGAGCGATTCCATATTCCTAGATTTCCAGAAGGCGTTTGATACCGTTCCTCACAAACGACTATTAATCAAATTGCGTGCATATGGAGTATCGTCTCAGTTGTGTGACTGGATTCGTGATTTCCTCTCAGAGAGGTCACAGTTCGGAGTGATAGACGGTAAATCATCGAGTAGAACAGAAGTGATATCTGGCGTTCCGCAGGGTAGTGTCATAGGCCCTCTGCAGTTCCTGATTTACATAAATGATCTAGGTGACAATCTGAGCAGCCCCCTTAGATTGTTGGCAGATGACGGTGTAATTTACGGTCTAGTAAAATCGTCAAACCATCAATTCCAATTAAAATATGATCTAGAGAGAATTTCTGTAAGGTGCGAAAAGTGGCAATTGGCGACGTCATCCACATGGCTACTTAAAAGAAAACCGATGAATTTTTGGTATACCATTAATCGCACAAATATAAGGACTGTCAATTCGATTAAATACCTAGGAATTACAATAACAAGCAACTTAAATTGGGTAGACAACATAGATAATATTGTGGGGAAGGCGAAATAAGGACTGCGCTTTGTTGGCAGAAAACTTAGAAGATGCGACAAACCTACTAAAGAGACAGCCTACATTAGACTTGTCCGTCCTCTGCTGGAATATTGCTGCGCGATATGAGATCCTTACCGGGTAGGATTAACGGCGGACATCGAAAAAGTGCAAAGAAATGCAGTTCGTTTCGTGTTATCGCGCAGTAGGCTTGAGAGTGTCACTGATATGATACGCGAGTTGGGATGGCAGTCACTGAAACAAAGGCGGTTTTCTTTGTGGTGATATTATTTACGAAATTTCAATCACCAAATTTCTCTTTCGAATGTGAATATATTTTGTTGAAACCCACCTACGTAGGGAGAAATGATCATCATAATAAAATAAGAGAAATCAGAGCTCGAACGGAAAGATTTAGGTGTTCCTTTTTCCCACGCGCCATTCGAGAGTGGAATGATAGAAAAGTAATAAGAAAATGGTTCGATGATCCCTCTGCCAGGCACTTAAATGCGAATTGCAGAGTAACCATGTAGATGTAGATGTACGTCACACTGCCATTAAATCTCACGGAGCGATAAACACTACATGGGACGCGTCCTAACGGGCTCAATTTATCCAGATGTTTGCAGAGGGTCTCATGCTGTGTAAAGTGATCGTATGAGCCAACTGTCATTTATGACGGTGTGACATTGCTTCATTATCGTTTGTAAGCTACACATACGGCTTTTCCGATTCTGCTCGCATGGCGGTACCGGATACGAATATACAGGGCGTTCGGAAATTTCAGCTAGAGACTCCTAGGACTTGTACAGGGATTGAATACGTAGTATGTCCGGCAACGTAGCGTTGCATTCAGATGTGTAATGGGTCCACGTCTGCTTAGGGAAAGACAAAAGTCTCAGAGTAGCTTGTCCTGATATGCAATGGTCTAGTAGACCGGATTAAGTGCACTACACCTTGTTGCTGCAGAGACAGAGGAAGATCTGCTGGCACCAGTTCTCGCCGCAGAGCTACAAACTGAAGAGACGCCTCATGGAATGCAAAGTGTGTTCTGAAACTTACCTCGAAGGCACGATGGCTGTAACGACGTTGGTGGTCTCCACATCGAGCCGTCGTCGTAATGCATCAGTACTGTTCTTCACGTACAGTATGCAGGATTCTTTTTCGTTCTGGAGAAATGTAAACAGGTAATGTTTAAGTGGAAATACAAACAAATGTGCTTAAGTGATAAATGGCTGCTCCGTGTGTTTCTTTTCGAATTGGTACCTATCAATTGTACTGCGTCATGCCAAATTCAGTTCCAAATCCATGAGTCAAACATTTGAATTAAAAACATCATATAACAGAAACGGTACGTTTCCGGACATGGCGTCCTATTGAAAATAATAAGTACTCACTCCCCTGGATTAGTCATAGAAATTTGTAACAGGTAATTTCCGAATGCCCTGTATTTACTTTTTGTGTCCAGCAGCATCCTCACCATGTCCTCTCCGTTTTCAGAGGTAATCTCTGTAGAATGTGAGCTCCTCAACATGTATGAGTTCCTGAGTATGTATGGTTAAATCTGCCGGTCAGGGGAGCGGACAGATATTTGTGTATTCTGGATTATCAATAGCTTGGAAAAAAAATGGTTCAAATGGCTTTCAGCACTATGGGACTTAACTTCTGAGGTCATCAGTCCCCTAGAACTTAGAACTACTTAAACCTAACTAACCTAAGGACATCACACACAACCATGCCCGAGGCAGGATTCGAACCTGCGACCGTAGCGGTCACGCGGTTCCAGACTGTAGCGCCTACAACCGCTCGGCCTCTCCGGCCGGCCAATAGCTTTCCCCAGAGAATTTAACAAAGCTATTTCCTTGCAAATCAGAGAGCTTACGGCTCTTTTCGACCAAGCCTTTGCAGATGTCAATCCACCTTCACCCTACAAAAACAGATTGCAGAATCAGCAGCTTATGGTTTTTTTTTATATTAAGAGAAAAAGGGGGCACCACGTAAAATAAAATGTTGTGCTTCTCAGAACATACACTGATCCGGATAGTGCCGATTGTCTTTTGTTATTCATGGAAGAACTATTTCATTTACTTTGCGAATGATTCAGATTCAGAGATGCTTTTCCTTTGTTTCGTTGAGATTCTCCATTAACTTTCACGAGAATCCTTAGACTAGTGCTTTGGCTTTTTCATGCCAAGAGCGACCATGTGCCAGCAGCAGTGGGCTCCCTTTAATTGACTACGTACCGTGTTGTACTGAAGAATGGTGTTTCCCTAAAAATGCACGAAGGTCACAATGTATTTTGGGTCATATCCCGTGTTTAACCTTATTGAGATTTTGAGAGTTACGAACCACGTGCAAATGAAGTAATTATGTTGCGAATGCAGGCTATTTAATTGTCTAGAATGGCAGATTCGACTAAGAAGGAAACCCACTTTGCACAATTTCTCTCAGTTGGTTTAACACTTATGGAATCTATAATTTTTTGTAGAAGAGCTCTAAAAGTGTTTGAGATCTCTCTAATTGACCCGTATAGTTTCGTTGCTGGCGGAATGAGCTGCTTCTTTCTTCTTCTGAGTGACATATGTGTATGGTAAATACTTTATGCGGTATTATCCTCCCTTTTCGTAGTCCAAAAGTTCTCTTACCGCTGTTCTGAAGTTCTTCACGCTGGTTTTTTAATGTAATTTGTGTTTTAAATGTAAAAGGATGGAATATTATTCCACTTTTGTTTTACTATTGTCTACGTAATGTGGGATATTAACCACTATAACAAACTACCACTAACACTAAAACCTGTTTCACGAATATTGCACCACATCGCACATTTTTCTGCTTCCAGAATAATGTTCCCCTCAAAATATGAATATGTGGATTATTAAATTCAACATGACAGTTAATAGAAATACTTGTTTATATGAGGCACTAGACGTCTACATGCAGCTTGGCCAAATCATTAGAAGCGTTCCGTTGCGTCATTTAATAAAAATGTTTCTCTTGAATACTACTGATCAGCCAGCATTGTACACAGGGAGACATGGGCAAGATGTAATGACGTAAGCCAACTGTTCCATACCATAACTGAGCCAGGGCACGACATATTCGACCTTGCTTGTCTAGTAACTCAGTTACCGACCTCCAAATTCATTCACAGAAACAGAGAGAAATCCCCCTTACGACTCGCACTTCCCAATACGTGCATGATTATTATTGAGGTGGAGGAAGTAGGCAGCATGCAGCTGCAGTAAACGCCATTCGTTTTAAAAACCAGAGCAATTTTTTCAGCTGTGTAAATGGCCACACCAGCAAACTCGTGCTCAAAAAGGCTTTACACCCCCTCCATGGCTCAGTTGGTCACTGTTTGTAATCGGAACCTCTTCCTTAGTCCTCCTTTGATTACAGAAAATCGGTGCGTCTACTCACCTTTGTAATGGACGTAAAAGTGTACATACGAGACACGTCCGCACTGGCGCTAGTGACACGACACGTATCAACTGGTCGCTGGTAACCCACTTCCTGGAATACAGGGAGTGCTGTAGCCAGTCATATGGACACGACTCCCACAGTTTGTTCAGGACTGTTCCACACTTGTCCCGTAGCTGTTACACTGGTACCTTGGTATATAAATAAATATGGCAGCTGCCACATCAACCAGAACACAGCCAGCGTCCGAGCATAACATCCAACTGACGTCAAAGACTCATCCCACTCGACTACGTTACTTATGTTGGCAGCTGTTCTTGATTCGAATTCTGCTGTCTTGTAGTATCTCCATTGCTATCGCGCAGAGAAGGCACTGATTGTTTCTTGCCGCTAACATACTTCACATACGACCAGAATCTCTTTGGATTTTCTGTCAGGTTACGAGACAAAATTTCGTTGTGGAAACTGTTATAAGTATCTCGCATTAAAGCCAACGCTAAATTATTTCGAGCATCTGTAAAAGGTCGCCAATCTTGGGGATTTAGCCTGTGTTTAAATTTGGCATGTTTGTTTCGTTGTTTCTGCAACAGTGTTCTAACCTGTTTTGTGTACCAAGGAGGATCAGCTCCGTCGTTTGTTAATTTATTTGGTATGAATCCCTCAATTGCTGCCGATACTATTTCTTTGCACTTAAGCGACATCTGGTCTACACTAATATTATTAACTTGGAATGAGTGGAGATTGTCTCTCAGGAAAGCATCAAGAAAATTTTTACCTGCTTCTTTGAATAGGTATATTTTTCGCTTACTTTTCGAGGATTTGGGGAATACAGTATTCAATGTCGCTACGGCAACCTTCACTAATCCCTGATCGGGTTTGATGCTCGTTATTAACTCAGGATTATATGTTGCTAAGAAATCAATTGTGTTTTCACAACCGTTTACTATTCGCGTGGGCTCATAAACTAACTGCTCGAAATAATTTTCAGAGAATACGTTTAGCACAATTTCGGATGATATTTTATGCGTATCTCCGAAACTGAACATCTATTTTCGCCAACATATCGAGGATAAATTAAAGTCACCACCAAATATTATCGTGTGAGTCGGGTACGTGTTTGAATTCAAACTCATGTTTTCTATGAATCTTTCAGCAACTGTACGATTGGAATTGGGAGGTCGGTAAAAGGATCCAATTATTATTTTATTCCAGTTGCCAACAATGACCTCTGCCCATACTGACTCACAGGAAGTATCTACATCAATTTTTCGACAAGTTAAACTACTTTTGACAGCGACAAACACGCCACCGCCAACCGTGTTTAGCCTATCCTTTCGGAACACCGTTGAGTTCATCGCAAAACTTTCGGCTGAGCTTAGATCCGGCTTTAGCCATCTTTCAGTGCCTATAACTATTTGAGCATCAGTGCCTTCTATTAGCTCTTGCAGCTCTGGTACTTTCCTGACGCAGCTACGACAATTTACAACTGTTATACCAATGGTTCCTGTGTTTACGTTCTTCCAGTGTTCAGCCTGCTCCCTTTGTGGCCGAAGCCCTTCTTGTGTTTTCCCGAGACCCTCTAACCTAAACAACCGCCCAGTCCACGCCACACAGACCCTGCTACCCGTGTAGCCGCTTCCTGCTTATAGTGGACACCTGACCTACTAAGCGGAACCCGAAACCCAGTCACCCTTAGGCGCAAGTCGAGGAATCTGCAGCCTACACGGTCGCAGAACCGTTTGAACCTCTGATTCAGAACCTCCACTCAGCTCTGTACCAGAGGTTCGCAATCGGCCCAGCCTATGCTGCTAATGGTCAGCTCTGCTTTCATCTTGCAAGCAAGACTGTCAACCTTTACCACTTCTGTTAGCCGCTCGAAACCAGAGAGAATCTCTTCTGATCCAAATTGACACACATCATTGCTACCGACTTGACCCACCACATGCAGTTTCCTGCACCCTGTGCTCTTCATGGCATCCGGGAAGCCCCCTTTCCACACATGTAATGACTACACCTGGTATGCACACGGAGTGCTCATTGGTTTTCCTACCCTTCTGGTTAGCCAAGTTCCTTTACCTTATCATACATTCTTTCCGTCTCTTTATCATTTGCAGAGGCAGTTGGCATACATAAACTAGTCTTACTGTGGTGGGTGTTGGCTTTGTTTGTATTTTGGCTACAATAATGCGTTCACTAAGCTGTTTACAATTGGATTTTACGCATCCGCAGCAAATGTAGTTCTATGCGACTAGTCTAGTGTCTGTATAAAAAACTTTATGAACCACATGACAATGGCATTTTGCTGTGTAGTATCTTGTTTTTGACACTAGCAAATAATGCGATAAGTATAACTTAGAAGAAAGAAAACTAATTTTTTTTCAAGCAACTGGTTGATTATTATTTCGCTGTTTATAATAGCTTCCCTGAATTTTTGTTTTCTTCTTCTTTCAAATTTACTTCTTCGTTTAATTTTCGTTTTGCCTCTATTTGAGTTTTTGTTGGTGGGTTGTACTCACCTGACCTGAAGTCCTGTTCTTCCAGCCACCGAGCTTGACTAATCCGCAGTTCAACGTAACCACTTCCCTTTTCAAGTTCTCTAACGTATCTCCTCGATTAAGATATCTCATATGTCACGCTGTCATCCTCTTGAGTAGGCCCTGCCCGAAGGTCCGAATGTGCGATTATATCACCTCCAGTATATTATACTCAAGAGGTTGCTGTTATCATTTAACCATACACGAGAGCCGCATACCCTCAGGAAAATAATGGCTGTAGTTTGTCCTTGCTCCCATATGTTCCCAGCAAGGTCATGTTGGCTGATGTTACAAGGCCACATCAGTCAATCATGAAGACTGTTGACCCTGCAACTACTGAAAATACTGCTGCCCTCTTCAGGAACCCCATCTTTACCTGGCCTCTACGCAGATACTCCGCTGTTGTGTCAATCTGTGATTCATGGAGTTAAAATCAGACTGTTAGTGTCAAATATATACCTACGTTTCAGAAAGAAGTTTCTTACTATAATCATGTGGGAGACTGAGTGTACGGAAGTGAATTCCGAACTTTCATGGGAAAGGCAACGGAAAGAGTTGGAGCAGATTACTGTTGCAAAGAATTTGTTGCTAACTTACACTTTTGCTGCAGGTACTTGCAACTTCTTCATTGAGCAAAACATAATACTGCTAGTATTCTTAAGCGTATGGGCGTTTCCACTGAGCAAAACTTTCTAATGCCACTTTCGTTAAAAGTATTTAAATTTCTGATGTATGTTGCTTTTCCTCCATTATACATATCTGATGGTCTGATGTACAGAAGTAAGCGGCCGAAATACACTGTAATGATGATGATGTTTGGTTTGTGGGGCACCCAACTGCGGAGTCAACAGCGGCCATACAAAGATCCAATTTTTATATGGTCCAGTTTTTTTTTTAAATCCAATCTAGGTACTGTTACAAATGATGATGATGATGATGATGATGGCGATGAAATGATGGGGACAACACGAACACCCAGTGTTCCTTGTTGATCCATTCACTCAGTTCTTTTATTACAAAGGGCAGCTAACCCTCTGACCGAACACGCTGAGCTACCGTGCCTGCTTCATTAGGTTAAAATGACTGCAGTTATCATTTCAGTAAGCTTATCTGTCATTTTACACAGACTGAATTCTTGAGGGAGAAATTATAGTGATTGCTGAGTATTGTCGGATAACACTTGTTTCGTAGCTGCAATATATTAGAATAATAATTTTCCTCTACTGTCTGAAAGTGAACAATCGTTCATTTGTGCCGTCCCTGCCTGAAGTTAAACATGGTTCTCAGCGTCCTGCCCTTCATCCAGTGATAACGATGCCTACGTCTCATGCCACAATTCTTGTATGTTTACCAGTCCGCTCACTTTACGTACTGAAGTAGGCTCGGGAGAAGAGGTCAAGTTACCTTTAGAGAGAGATCAAAATTCAGGGACAGGAAATGTTGATGTAGAAGTAGCAGGTGGCAAGGGTTCCAAGGTTGTGAGGAGGGGGAGTTTTACTTTTGCCCAATATATCTACCTTCATCGAATTGTTACATTTCATCTAAAGACAATTTTAACTTACTCTATCCTGTGCAAGCTTCTTCATCTCCCAGTACCTACTGCAGCCTACATCCTTCTGAATCTGCTTAGTGTATTTATCTCTTGGTCTCCCTCTACGACTTTTACCCTCCACGCGGCCCTCCAATACTAAATTCGTGATCCCTCGATGTCTCAGAACATGTCCTACCAAACGATCCCTTCTTCTAGTCAAATTGTGCCACAAGCTCCTCTCCTCCCCAATTCTATTCAATACCTCCTCATTAGTTATGTGATCTACCCATCTAATCTTTAGCATTCTTCTGTAGCACCACATTTCAAAAGCTTCAATTCTCTTCTTGTCTAAACTATTTATCGTCCACGTTTCACTTCCATACATGGCTACACTACATACAAATACTTTCAGAAATGACTTCCTGACACTTAATTCTATACTCGATGTTAACAAATTTTTCTTCTTCAGAAACGCTTTCCTTGCCATTGCCTGTCTACATTTTATATCCTCTCTACTTTGACCATCATAAGTTATTTTGCTCCCCAAATAGCAAAACTACTTCAAGTGTCTCATTTCCTAATCTAATTCCCTCAGCATCACCCGACTTCATTCGACTACATTCCATTACACTCGTTTTGCTTTTGTTGATGATCGTCTTATACCCTCCTTTCAATACGCTGTCCATTCCTTTCAACTACTCTTAAAAATCCTTTGCTGTCTGTGACAGAATTACAATGTCATCGGTGAACCTCAAAATTTTTATTTCTTCTCCATGGATTTTAATACCTACTCCGAACTTTTCTTTTGTTTCCTTTACTGCTTGCTCAATTTACGTATTGAATAACATCGGGGATAGGCTACAACCCTGACTCACTCCCTTCCCAACCACTGCTTCCCTTTCATACCCCTCGACTCTCATAAATGTCATCTGCTTTCTTTACAAATTGTAAATAGCCTTTCGCTCTCTGTATTTTACCCCTGCCACCTTCAGAATTTGAAAGAGAGTATTCCAATGAACATTGTAAAAAGCTTTCTGTAAGTCTACAAATGCTAGAAACGTAGGTTTGCCTTTCCTTAATATTTCTTATAAGATAAGTCGTAGGGTCAGTATTGCCTCACGTGTTCCAACATTTCTACGGAATCCAAACTGATCTTCCCCGAGGTCGGCTTCTATAAGTTTTTCCATACGTCTGTAAAGAATTCGCGTTAGTATTTTGCAGCTGTGACTTATTAAACTGATAGTTCGGTAATTTTCACATCTGTCAACACCTGCTTTTTTTGGGATTGGAGTTATTGTATTCTTCTTGAAGTCTGCGGGTATTTCGCCTTTCTCATACATCTTGCTCACCAGATGGTAGAGTTTTGTCAGGACTGGCTCTCCCAAGGCCGTCAGTATTTCTAATGGAATGTTGTCTACTACCTGGGCCTTGTTTCGAATCAGGTCTTTCAGTGCTCTGTCAAACTCTTCACGCTGTATCATACCTCCCATTTCATCTTCAGCTACATCCTCTTCCATTTCCATAGTATTGTCCTCAAGAACATCGCTCTTGTATAGACACTCTATATACTCCTTCCACCTTTCTGTTTTCCCTTCTTTGCTTAGAACTGGGTTTCCATCAAAGCTCTTGATAGTCATGTAGGTGGTTCACCTTTCTCCAAAGGTCTCTTTAATTTTCGTGTACGCAGTATCTGTCTTACCCCTAGTGAGTTAAGCCTCTACGTCCTTACATTTGTCTTCCAGCCATCCCTGCTTAGCCATTTTGCACTTCCTGTCGATATCATTTTTGAGACGTTTGTATTCCTTTTTGCCTGCTTCATTTACTGCATTTTTATATTTTCTCCTTTCATCAATTAAATTCAATATTTCTTCTGTTACCCAAGGGTTTCTACTAGCCGTCGCCTTTTTACCTACTTGATCCTCTGCTGCCTTCACTATTCCATCCCTCAAAGTTACCCATTCTACTGTATTTCTTTCCTCCATTCCTGTCAATTGTTCCCTTACGCTCTCCCTGAAACTCTGTACAACCTCTGGTTCCTTCAGTTTATCCAGGTCCCATCTCCTTATATTCCCACATTTTTGCAGTTTCTTCATTTTTAATGTACTGTGCATAGCCAATAGATTGTGGTCAGAGTCCACATCTGACCCTGGAAATGTCTTACAATTTAAAACCTGGTTCCTAAATCTCTTTCTTATCATTATATAATCTATCTTATACCTTTTAGTATCTCCATGGTTCTTCCATGTATACAACCTTCTTTCATGATTCTTAAACCAAGTGTTAGCTATGATTAAGTTATGCTCTGTGCAGAATTCTACCAGGCGGCTTCCTCTTTCATTCCTTAGTCCCAATCCATATTCACCTACTATGTTTCCTTCCCTCCATTTTCCTACGCTTGAATTCCAGTCACCCATGACTATTAAACTGTCGTCTCCCTTCACTACTTGTTATCAGGAGACAGAAAACTGCCGTTCTACGGTTAGAAGCGTGGAATGTCAGATCCTTTAATCGGGCAGGTAGGTTAGAAAATTTAAAGAGGGAAATTGATAGGTTAATGTTAGATATAGTGGGAATTAGTGAAGTTCGGTGGCAGGAGGAACAAGACTTTTGGTCAGGTGAATACAGGGTTATAAATACAAAGTTTTTTATAACGTCGCTAAAAACTGTATTTTATTGAAAATACACTGACATCTTACAAATAACAGACCAGTGCTTTTCACTAGCATCAGATACTCTAAAATCAGCGTTTGTAAGTCAGATACAAAGTAAAAGAGCTGAAAAGTAGAAACAGCGTCTCTTTTAGCAAGTTTGGAAAATTTAAGTGTCACTGCTTGTTAAGGTTCCAGTGTTTGAACGTTTGCGGAATGCTTTGTTTCTTTTACACTTCTCATTTTCATCAGCACAAAATTCATTTGTAGGCCAATGGATTCAACAACGATTGTGTACCTTGATAAGTTACGGAACGCTGATGGCTCTTTGGATTACCAAACTGTATAAAAATAAGCATTCCCTAATGATGCAACCATCAACAAATGTCCACTGACGACGGAGAAAAATTCAAGAATTTATTGATCTTCTGCAGGTTCCGAATGTAATGCCTTTGACTTACGAGATTAGTACATCCTAAGCCAGATATGTAGAATATACTCCGCTACGATAGGCACAGCTAATCTGCGTAGGTAGAAAATAGTTCTTGTATTTTCTTGGGTCCATCCTCAGTGTTTAAGGATTTTGTCTTGAGAATGTATATGCTGCAGGAGTGTGATATGTCGCCGTCCAGTAATTTTTTGTAACTTCACTTGAAATGCAGTACACGTCACGTAAGAACTCTGGAGTCTTCATTTCTGAAAGAGAAAGAAAATACTAATCAACAATCAAAAGACGATTGTCAGACAGTATAAAACGAGAAAATATACAGTAACTCTAACAGAGCTACGGTATCTAAATTCTGGTAGTTAGCTGAGCACGATCTATGAATGCATGTTGGAAAGTAATGTTTCCGATCATTTTATGTGAAAATTCAAAAAAACTTTTTAAATAAAACCATCTTTATTTACATGACACATCTTTATTCTTTTTGTATACATATTAACAGCCTTTTGCCCATATAGGGCTCCCAGATTGTAGGGAGTAACACAACAGTGTGTAATGTGGTGAGTGGTGATCACAACATTGAATAGAAGTTATACAACAGGTAAGTGACGATGATTCATGTCAGATTTGGACAAGTTAAGCCCTAAGTGACTCGGATGTTGGCAGACCTTGAGGTGGACGTCGGGTGACTGACATTCGAGTGAAGGACAGGCAAAACTCATAATATCAAGCCTCCAGATCGCGCCCTTCTCATGCGTGCCTTAGGTGTGGGATATTCGTTCTCTGAGAACCATGCATCGATGCATCGTCGTTAATTAATCACTTGTGTCCGTGTCACATCCAAAATGCCACAGTGTTGGATGTAGCATGACAGCAGATACTGCTGTTTCTCCTGTTTACTTTGGAAGACGGCTTGTTCCAGTAAAGTATTTCTTTGGGATTCCAGCAGTGCCGCCCTCGGAGATCACTTCGGAAACGATACGACGTTCAGATCCACAGCTTTCAAGATGTATATACACGGCAACTATATATGATTCATTCGTTTTTAAGGTTCTACACTCCTGAAAATGGAAAAAAGAACACATTGACACCGGTGTGTCAGACCCACCATACTTGCTCCGGACACTGCGAGAGGGCTGTACAAGCAATGATCACACGCACGGCACAGCGGACACACCAGGAACCGCGGTGTTGGCCGTCGAATGGCGCTAGCTGCGCAGCATTTGTGCACCGCCGCCGTCAGTGTCAGCCAGTTTGCCGTGGCATACGGAGCTCCATCGCAGTCTTTAACACTGGTAGCATGCCGCGACAGCGTGGACGTGAACCGTATGTGCAGTTGACGGACTTTGAGCGAGGGCGTATAGTGGGCATGCGGGAGGCCGGGCGGACGTACCGCCGAATTGCTCAACACGTGGGGCGTGAGGTCTCCACAGTACATCGATGTTGTCGCCAGTGGTCGGCGGAAGGTGCACGTGCCCGTCGACCTGGTACCGGACCGCAGCGACGCACGGATGCACGCCAAGACCGTAGGATCCTACGCAGTGCCGTAGGGGACCGCACCGCCACTTCCCAGCAAATTAGGGACACTGTTGCTCCTGGGGTATCGGCGAGGACCATTCGCAACCGTCTCCATGAAGCTGGGCTACGGTCCCGCACACCGTTAGGCCGTCTTCCGCTCACGCCCCAACATCGTGCAGCCCGCCTCCAGTGGTGTCGCGACAGGCGTGAATGGAGGGACGAATGGAGACGTGTCGTCTTCAGCGATGAGAGTCGCTTCTGCCTTGGTGCCAATGATGGTCGTATGCGTGTTTGGCGCCGTGCAGGTGAGCGCCACAATCAGGACTGCATACGACCGAGGCACACAGGGCCAACACCCGGCATCATGGTGTGGGGAGCCATCTCCTACACTGGCCGTACACCACTGGTGATCGTCGAGGGGACACTGAATAGTGCACGGTACATCCAAACCGTCATCGAACCCATCGTTCTACCATTCCTAGACCGGCAAGGGAACTTGCTGTTCCAACAGGACAATGCACGTCCGCATGTATCCCGTGCGACTCAACGTGCTCTAGAAGCAAGATCTCCGGATCTGTCCCCCATTGAGCATGTTTGGGACTGGATGAAGCGTCGTCTCACGCGGTCTGCACGTCCAGCACGAACGCTGGTCCAACTGAGGCGGCAGGTGGAAATGGCATGGCAAGCCGTTCCACAGGACTACATCCAGCATCTCTACGATCGTCTCCATGGGAGAATAGCAGCCTGCATTGCTGCGAAAGGTGGATATACACTGTACTAGTGCCGACATTGTGCATGCTCTGTTGCCTGTGTCTATGTGCCTGTGGTTCTGTCAGTGTGATCATGTGATGTATCTGACCCCAGGAATGTGTCAATAAAGTTTCCCCTTCCTGGGACAATGAATTCACGGTGTTCTTATTTCAATTTCCAGGAGTGTATATTTTTACAATTAATACATGGGCATTTAGCACTGATGCATGAACAGAGCCGTAAACTCGTCGTGTTCGCATTGCGCCCACTAGCTGGCGTAACGAATAGAGTGCCGTGACAAAAAGGCGGCAAAGGAAGGACAGAATTTCTGTGTACGAATATGTAAGATGTTTATCCGTGATAACAATTCAGCGTGCCTTCGGAAGTAATTATGGAAAAAACTCGGCACGTAAACAGTGCGTTGTATGTTGGTATGGATAGTTTAGGGACCTTGGCTGCCTCTGTAAACAGAGAAGTACTGGTAGACCAAGTGTGCCAGATGCAACTGTGGAGAGGACTAGGGAAAGATTCGCACACAGGCCAAAAAATCAATGGTCCACGAAAGCCAGGAACTTGCAATACCGCAGAACAGAATGTAGGAAAATTTTGCGACGATGGTTACTTTTCAAACCGTACTATCCGCGACTCGTGCAACAAACAAAACCGGAATGTTCAGCTTTGTTTCACAATTCAGAAAGCACTTGGGGCTAAACATTTCACCTCTAAGCTGACATTCAGGGACGAAGCAGCCTTCCATTAATCTGGAAACTTTCATCGCCACAATGTGAGAGTGGATGGCACTGAATATCCTCACGAAAGAGATTCACTGAAGTTACTGTTTTCTGTAAAATATCGCAGACGAAGCTCTGTGGGTCGTTTTTCTTCTGTCGCAAAAATGTGACGGGTAACTCCTACCTTTATACTCGAACGTTGCAGTTATGGTTGTTACCACAGCAGACTGATGGTTATCAGAATTCCGTCTTCCAATAAGAAGGGGCATCTCCTCATTGAGCACCGATGTTTGTCGCTATCTGAACGACAAAGTCTCTACTGTTTGGCTTCGCGCTTGCCAAACCCTATATTCGCTAGTTACATCGCCGGATCTCTTCCCAGCTGACGTGGTTTAGACCATTATGGGCAGTTCCCTTTAAGGAACCCGGGATTTTGACGATCTAACGGGCCGGTTAGACTCAATTTTGCACGCTATGCCTCAGGAATGCATCGCTCAAGTCTATCAATCAATTGCCGAACAACTCTATCAGTCAATGGTCAGCCGAATAACAGCTTACACAATGGCCGTAGGTGGATCATTGCATTACTAGGAAGCTGAATTTGTCGAGCTCTTTCTCTTGAAGGAATCATATATTTTTTCTGGAACTGTAATCATTTTGCCAGCCGGAGTGCTCGTGTGGTTCTGGGCGCTACAGTCTGGAGGCGAGCGACCGCTACGGTCGCAGGTTCGAATCCTGCCTCGGGCATGGATGTGTGTGATGTCCTTAGGTTAGTTAGGTTTAATTAGTTCTAAGTTCTAGGCGACTGATGACCTCAGCAGTTAAGTCGCATAGTGCTCAGAGCGATTTGAACCATTTTTGTAATAATTTGTGGTCTGCACATGTACGTCGCATATACTGATTCCCGTACCATTTGGATGATTTCTTCCTGGTGAGTGGTTTTCTCATGGAGTGTATGTGCACACATGGCTAAAGGATTGCGTAAAATGCTCCTCTTAACCCCTATATCAGTTTCAACCAAACTTGGTACACGTATTACTTTCCATCTCGAAATACTATGTGGTAAGAATGAGCAATCTGCTGTAGGGATGGTGACGATAAAGTGTAGAGAGAATCGAGGAGCGGAGATTGATATACAGCTAAGGGAAAGGGGGACATGGACACAGAGTTGAGGAGAAGATGAACAGAAAGAAGGGGTGGGGGAACTGACTGAAAGGGAAGAGCAGCAGACGGACAGGGAGAGAGCAGTGTAGGAACGGACAGAGGAAGGAAAGAGGAGGAGATGGACAGAGAAAGGAAAGGAAATGTACATAGAGGAGAGGGAGAAAGAGATGAAAGAGAGGAGGAGGAAGAGGAGGAAGAGGAGTAGAGATGGTGACGGACAGAGAAAGGAAACAGGAGGAAATATAGGAGAGAGAGGGGAGAGAAGGAGATGGGCAGAGAAATAAAAGAGAAGAGAAAGACGCAGATGGACAGAGAGAGAGGGGGGAGGAGAGGGTCAGGAGGAGATGGATAGAGAGCGGTGGGGCAGGAGTGGGGGTGGACGAGATGGACCGAGAGAATGACAGGAGGAGATAGATACAGAGAAGCAAGAGGAGGAGATGGACCGCGAGGGGGTGGATGAGAGATAGCAGAGAGGGAGGGGGAAGGAGGAAACGTATTTAAGGAAGACTGAAATAAATAAATACCCTGGTACTGCTGGGTACTTAGCTAATTACGTCCAAAAAGAATTCATCCCCCTGTCGTATGTCGACAGCTACAGCGTAATCCGTTTAAATACACCAGACACTTCAGCTGAGCTCCCGCTTCTGAGACTTGCGGCATACTCACCAATTAGATCCCGCAGGACGCATCCCTCTGGTGACACACCGCTGACACCAGCCGGCCCCCTCTATGATCTGGTGTGATCTATGGGCAGCGAGCGGTGTGGGACCCACGGGCGGCAGCACCAGCAGCAACTGCCTGGCTGGCGGCTTCACCTACACTGCGTCAGGGCCCCTGTCAACATGGCAGGTCACACTGTGATTCAAATCGGAAAACGCACTGTGCCCACACACAAACTGCAACCCCTGGAAGCGTCAAGGGGAGGAACTCAAATCATTATTTCCATGACCAGTACTGCTTCAAGTGAAAGATTTTGTCACCCCAGTAACACCAAATGACAGGGCACCTGCTTGAAAAATATGAGACGTACATACACTACTGGCCATTAAAATTGCAAATGATTAGCTTTTCAGAGCATTGACACAAGGTTGGCGCCGGTGCCGACACCTGCAACGTGCTGAGACGAGGAAATTTCCAACCGATTTCCCATACACAAACAGAAGTTGACTGGCGTTGCCTGGTGAAACGTTGTTGTGATGCCTCGTGTAAGGAGGAAAAATGCGTACCATCACGTATCCGACTTTGATAAAGGTCGGATTGTAGCCTATCGCGATTGCGGTTTATCGTATCGCGACATTGCTGCTCGCGTTGGTCGAGATCGAATGACTGTTAGCAGCATATGGAATCGGTGTGTTCAGGAGGGTAATACGGAACGCCGTCCTGGATCCAAAAGGCCTCGTATCACTAGCAGTCGAGATGACATGCATCTTATCCGCATGGCTGTAACGCATCGTGCAGCCACGTCTCGATCCCTGAGTCAACAGATGGCGACGTTTGCAAGACAACAACCATCTGCGCGAACAGTTCGACGACGTTTGCAGCAGCATGGACTATCAGCTCGGAGACCATGGGTGCGGTTACCCTTGACGCTGCGCCACAGAGAGGAGCGCTTGCGGTGGTGTACTCAACGACGAACCTGGGTGCACGAATGGCAAAACGTCATTTTTTCGGATGAATCCAGGTTCCGTTTGCAGCATCATGGTGGTCGCATCCGTGTTTGGCGACATCGCGGTGAACGCACATTGGAATCGTGTATTCGTCATCGCCATACTGGCGTATCACCCGGCGTGATGGTATGGGGTGCCATTGGTTAGTCTCGGTCTCCTCTTGTTCGCACTGACGGCACTTTGAACAGTGGACGTTACGTTTCAGATGTGTTACGACCCGTGGCTCTACCCTTCATGCAATCCCTGCGAAACTCTACATTTCAGCAGGATAATGCACGACCGCATGTTGCAGGTCCTGTACGGGCCTTTCTGGATACAGAAAATGTTCGACTACTGCCCTGGCCAGCACATTCTCGAGATCTGTCACCAATTGAAAACGTCTGGTCAATGGTGGCCGAGTAACTGGCTCGTCACAATACGCAAGTCACTACTTTTGATGAACTGTCGTATCGTGTTGAAGCTACATGGGCAGCTATATCTGTACACGCCATCCAAACTCTGTTTGACTCAATGCCCAGGCGTATCAAGGCCGTTATTACGGCCAGATGTGGTTGCTCTGGGTACTGATTTCTCATGATCTATGCAGCCAAATTGCATGAAAATGTAATCACATGTCAGATCTAGTATAATATATTTGTCCAATGAATACCTGTTCATCATCTGCATTTCTTCTTGGTGTAGCAATTTTAATGGCCAGTAGTGTAAAAATGACACATGCTAGTGTCTAGAGTAGGTCTCCAAGTTTTCAGCTCGCGTTACTGGTGGGACACAGTTTATCATGCGGTGAACGTCATCTCGAGAGTAGATGCAGAGCCCGTTACTAAGGCGTGTCAGAACGTGGCGTGCAGTGGACCGATGCCTGTGTTTTGAGTTCTTGAATTCGCTAAATGGGAGTCAGTTTTCACGCTCCAGTTATGATTTAGCACCAAGTAACATTTGAAAGCTCCAACAAAAGGTAGCCATCCAAGGATAGTACAATACAATCCGTTACACTGGCAGCTTATTTGGTGCGAAGAAAACAGTTCAGTCTGGCCGGTCAGCAGAGAAGTTGGAAAGTTGGAGCGTGTGTGGGAATCATTTGCCAGGAGCCTGAAGATATGGACGACACGTGTCAGCTGGGAACTGTTGTACCGCAGTTATCCGTCCGATGCATTCTCCGCAAAATCATACCATTTTGCACTTGTTACATGCTCCGGCTACTCGCGACAACGAGTTTTGTTTTGACGTTTTCAAAGACTTGCAGATGCTGCTGGAGGAAGAATGTCTTCCACAGACGTTAGTTCTCGGTGACGTGTCGACTTTTCATGTGTCTGGGTAGGTCAGTCACGGTAACGTGCATGTTTGGGGCACAGAACATCCAGAGCAAATTGTGGATCACATTCATATCATACCTAAAATTAATGTAATTTGAGCCCTGTTCTCTTCAAACGTTTATGAACTGCATTTCTTAGCGGAGAAAACTCTTATTCGTTTCGTGTACCTGGACATGCTACAACAATGGCTTACGTCACAATTATAGCAAGACAGTGGAGACTTCATTTTGCAACAAGACAGTGCTCCACGACAGTTTGTTTTAGGAGTTAGTGATTACCTTAGTACCGAAAGTGGTCACCGGCTTTAAGTCAAGTGTGCCTTCATTCACTGGCACTTAATTTGGAACAGTTACAAGAAAGGATAAGTAATGCGGTCGCTGATATCAACCCGGACGTGTTGGCGTGTGTATGGCATGAGTGTGACTACAATATTGTCGCGTTCCGTGTCATAAGTGAATCAACGTATATTCATCACGTGTGATGCTAGATGAAAACTAGGGGAGATCCTCTATCCACTGGTAAGTGTCATTCTTCTGTACGTCTCGTAGTTTAGCGCTACTGTCTTCTGAAACACTAAAGATACTTAGCCATAACTATTTGATATAAAAAACTAAATATCGTTTCACGCAAGAAATGTGTATTCAATCTGTTTCTGCATTATTGGCACTATACTTACATTTTTATCATAGTGGCTATTAAAGAAGACAGAAGGATTAGTTAGTTGTCAAATAGCCCAAAGTTTCCACTTGAGGCAGCAAGGTGCGTATCAAGCGATGGTGACCAAGGGAGAAATGACTCCTGTTTAAGACGAAGTAATTTTCCTCATAAAAAGCATCCGGACATACCTATGTAATGCGGAATTCCCCACTACGTGTCATGAGAGCCGGATACGCCATTATAGAAGGAGAGGGGGTGGGGGTATTGTGTGTTGTCAATAGAGTAGCAGTGATAGCCAGCAGAGTTCTGTGACGTCGAAAGTGAACTAGTCATTTCTTGTCAGCTGAATAAAAAATGCACCAGGGACATAACAATCCTTTTAAAGCTGCGCAAGTCGATTGTTGTGATTGTGAAGTGGAATCGCGAAGGAGCAGCCACTGATGTACCAAGGCCAGACAGACCACATACATTGACGAACATGACTGTCTAGCAATGAGGAGGATTTTTATAAGAAGTCGCAAGAAACCAGCGGAAGGAATCACTGGTCACTTCCAAAGTTCTACCAGCAGTCAAGCAAGCATAATTACTGTGTGTATTCAGTTAAGAAGAATGGGCTACAGTGGTCGAGCGGCTCCTAATAAAGAACTCATTATTTCTGTAGTCAGTGCTCAGCGATGCTTAGCACAATTATGTATCTGCACAGTCGATCACTGTAAACCAGTCATTTGAAGTGATAAATCACACTATATTCTGTGTCAATATGATGGAAGCATTTCGGTTAGGCGACTGCCTGGAGAACTTTAACGTTACCTGCCGTCTTGTGAAGCGCCAACAGTGAAGTGTCATTTCTTCTTCTCACAGTTAGGATATCGTCCCCTTATTGTTCTTAAGAGAAAGCTAAATGTTGAAGGATATGAATACATTTCACAATATTGTGTAATCTTTTCACTGGAGGATCATTTCGGCGGCTATAATTGTCTGCATCAACCTGTCATAAATCACTGTCTGCTGTGGTCTGCAGACGAAAACATTCCGACAATGGACACGCCTGCCAAGAGTTCCGAGCCAAACTCAATGAAATACGTTTGGGATGAGCAAGTATGTCGATTTCACTCCAGATCACAGTGGTTTCGGATTCTGAGGGAGGATGGCCTGTCCTCCACGGACATTCGAGCACCTCGCTGTAGGTGTCCTCACGAGTGTTCATGCCGTTATTATGGCGAAGAGCGAACACACCTCACACTGATGTCGACTAACAAGTGTCCGGAAACTATTGATCGAAAAGTGCATGTGATAATCGTCGGGTGAGTCTTCCATCTTAAAGTAGCAAATAAAGCACACAGACTTTGCCCGAAAGTTGGTTACAAGTGGATGAGTTATAGAGGATCGAAGAAAGGCTACTCATTTCAAAGCAGGTTCAGTCAGTTTGGGTGAGAGTACCAAGCTGACTCTTCCCAAACTTCAGTGGCACACGATCAAGAGAATCAATGTCTGTCACACAAATATATCGCCAGTAAACGCTAACAAAAATGAGGGAAAAATTGCCAAAATTCATCCGTCCCACGTACCGTTACCAACTGAAATAATAAACGGGATATTGTGGTGGTTGCTGATGTACTCTCCAACACATGCGGTGACTAGACATGTAGGTGTTTACACAAATGAAGCATATAAATAAGACAGGAAAAAGATTCGAATTAGATCGGGTGTGTGCAGTATCGATAATATCACTCAAACTCAACATGTCGCCGTTAACGGAACAAAATCAACAGATGTAAGGGTAATTTCCGGAGTACCTCAAGGACGTGTGATAAGACTATCATTGTTTACAAAGTACATAAAAGATCTAGCAGAAATCATCGGATGCTCTTTAAGACAGTTTTCACATAATGCGTTTGTCTATAACAAAGTAGCAACGCCAGAAGACAGTATCGATTTGCAGAGTGAAATACAGGGGATTGGTGAATGGTGCAGGCTCCAATAATTGGCGCTCATCGTAAATAAATGTAACACATTGCACGTACACAGAAAAAGAAATCCACGAATGAACAACTACGCTATTCATCATAAACTGCCGCGTAGGATTAGACGAGCGGTCTAAGGCGCTGCAGTCATGAACTGTGCGGCTGGT
This sequence comes from Schistocerca cancellata, assembly GCF_023864275.1. Classification (NCBI taxonomy): domain Eukaryota; kingdom Metazoa; phylum Arthropoda; class Insecta; order Orthoptera; family Acrididae; genus Schistocerca; species Schistocerca cancellata. The sequence continues at coordinate 439,072 of NW_026047100.1, forward strand.
CCCGGCTGAGGTTCGAGTCCTCCCTCGGGCATGGGTGTGTGTGTGTGTGTGTTTGTCCTTAGGATTATTTAGGTTAAGTACTGTGTAAGCTTACGGACTGATGACCTTAGCAGTTAAGTCCCATAAGATTTCACACACATTTTTTGAACATCACAAACTGCTGGAAGCAGTATCTACTGCAAAATATCCAAAAGTAACTATCCATAGCAATCTTAAGTGGTTGTAGTTGTATTCGGATAACGCACCAGCTACTGCCGGGTCTGGGTGCTGACGAGTCCTCTCCATTTGCCTCCGTCCTCCGAACACTTTTCTTCCTCCACTTGCTGCCATGTCACACCCTCTGCTTTCCAAAGATACTCACACTCCCGTTATCCACCGTGTTCTTGGGCGCCTTCTAGGTCTTTTTCCATCCATCTCCAGTTCTTCCATAATTTTGGGAAGTCTCTGCCCACACATCCTCTTAACATGCCCGTAACCTCTTAATCTCTTATTTTCAATTTTTCTTCTCATACTTTCTTGTTTAAGGTCCTTTCTAATACCTACAATCTTTACTCTGTCCATTCTTGTTTTTCCCTTAACTGCTCCGAGAAATTTCATTTCCTGTGCTTGCAGTCTGCTCCATTCCCTTTCTGCCATTGCCCATGTTTCTGCTCCACAGGTGACAACAGGAAGTAATATCTCTTATAAATAAGAAGTTTAGCTTTTTCTGAAACTTCCTTATTCCAAATCAGATGTTTTATTGTTTGGCAGAAATTGCCTCTCTTCTGTAACCCCCTATTAATTTCGTTGGTTATTCTTCCATCACTAGATATTTCACTCCCTAAATAAGTGAAACTGTCTACCACTTTGAGGGGTTCTCTATTCAAAGGAATATTCCCGTTGATCCCTTTGTCTTTTCCAAATACCGTTACTTCACTCTTATCTTTATTTATTTTTAATCGATACCTTTTCATTATTTCCTTCCACGCATGAAGTTGTAACTGTACATCTGCCTCTTTATCGCCCCATATTACCATGTCATATGCAACTATTATAGTACGAAAATGAGAAGCCAGACAGAGGTTTAAGGAAGAGTCTTAAGGGAACGTAACTCATCTAAGAAGGAAATGGCTTATAAGACACTTGTTCTATCAAGTCTTGAATCTTATTCATCAATATGGGATCCTCCAGAAAGGAGCGATGGAGGAGACAGAGAAGGTCCAACGAAGAGCGGCGTGTGTCGCCACAGGAGCGTTCATTCTGCGGGAGAGGATTACCGAGGTGCTTAGCAAACTCCAGAGGCCCGAGTCACAAGAGGGCGGGGTCGTGAATCATATCTCGCGAAATAATCACGAAGGCACAACTGGAGAAATTAGACTAATACAGAGGATTAGCGACAATCACGCTGGCCACGCGCCATTCGCGAGTGGAACAGGGTATGGCGGATCAGTTGGTGACACAAGAAGCACCTTTCGCCATACACCATAAGATGATTCGCGGAGTATGATGTAGATGTAGATGCAATATCTGTGGAAGCGAAACGTGGGCCCCCATACCATCTTACTCAAGACACATAGAGGCGCCAGAAATGAGTTTCTGTAGCACATAATGGGTTGTTCTCTCTTTTACTTTGGGAGATGCGAAGGATCACACAAAATGGGGCGCCCACATCATAATATATGTTTAAATTACAGAAATCTTTTGACTGCAGCAACTGCAGCGAATGCTTGAATCCCACCAATTGAGAACAATCTGCCAATAGAAACCGACAGGACAGAGAAGAAATAGATGCCTGCAAACAGGCGCTCCGATAACAAAAGAGTCGTAAAAAAAAGTTGTGTGGCGTCAATCGTGGAGACCATATGAAGTCTGAAGATTCGTCAGAGGACCAAATAGCAGCATCTGTTGGCTTTCATTGTTCTCTATCGACACGTCTGCAAATATCAGTGTCCTGTGCGGTGTCTCTAGGCTGAAATAAGACAATATTTTTCGAGTTATTTCAGCCTGCAGTTGCTATTCTGAATTTTGCGTGTGTGTCTGTGTGTGTGTGTGTGTGTGTGCACGCCCTAGTTTGAGTATGTGAACGAACTTCGGTGGATTGGCCAGAGTTTGAGGACGACACCTGTCATATTCCCACGGCGGCGCTCCCACAGAGAGAGGGGCGGATGCGCAGAGAGACTCACTGTGTGGCGGCTCTCGCCCTCTGTGGCGGTGACAGCGGGCAGACGGCGGCGACGCCCGCAGCGGCCGCCGCGGCGCCCAGCGTCACGCTGCCGCGGGCGAAGATGGCGGAGGCGGCGGCGGCTGCGGCGGCGGTGGAGGCCGCCGGGGTCGGCGGGCTGCGGCCGGAGGCGGAGATGGCGGCGGGGGACGTCTGGGGGCAGCGGCACGGGCTGTGGCCGCCGCCGCCCCCCGCAGGGCGGCAACAGAGTAGCAGCGCGGAGCGGCCGCCGCGGCGCACCTGTCCGGCGTCGCTGGCCAGCCGCGCACTGCTCGCCGTGCTGCTGCCGACTGCGCGTGCGCACACACACAGGACGCGACGTTAATTGCCACTAAACTTCAATCACCGAAACAAGAGACGCACTGTAAACATGGCAAGGCGCGTGACCACAGCGCTGTCTTCGAGGGGTGTACAAGGAAGGGGCGTCAGAAACTAAAAAATGTGAGTCGTGTTTTTTATAATTTGGCACCTGAACATGATAAAGTGATCCGAGAACTACCTTCCGACACCTTTTTTTTTACTTTTCATTTAAATTTATTGTCACTGAAAACGAGAAATATTTACGCTTTCAGGAAAAGTTGTTTTTTCGCGTGACTCAATATTTATCACGCCATATCTCCTAAACTGTGTGTCTCACAGCAAAATAATTTTATAATTGCCTTCAGTAGAAAGAAAACTGGCGTTCTACGGATCGGAGCGTGGAATGTCAGATCCCTTAATCGGGCAGGTAGGTTAGAAAATTTAAAAAGGGAAATGGATAGGTTAAAGTTAGATATAGTGGGAATTAGTGAAGTTCGGTGGCAGGAGGAACAAGACTTCTGGTCAGTAACACCAATTCTTTACAGACGAATAGAAAAACTAGTAGAAGCCGACCTCGGAGAAGATCAGTTTGGATTCCGTAGAAATACTGGAACACGTGAGGCAATACTGACCTTACGACTTATCTTAGGAGACAGATTAAGGAAAGGCAACCCTACGTTTCTAGCATTTGTAGACTTAGAGAAAGCTTTTGACAATGTTGACTGGTATACTCTCTTTCAATTTCTAAAGGTGGCAGGGGTAAAATACAGGGAGCGAAAGGCTATTTACAATTTGTACAGAAACCAGATGGCAGTTATAAAAGTCGAGGGACATGAAAGGGAAGCAGTGGTTGGGAAGGGAGTAAGGCAGGGTTGTAGCCTCTCCCCGATGTTATTCAATCTCTATATTGAGCAAGCAGTAAAGGAAACAAAAGAAAAATTAGGATTAGGTATTAAAATCCATGGAGAAGAAATAAAAACTTTGAGGTTCGCCGATGACATTGTAATTCTGACAGAGACAGCAAAGGATTCGGAAGAGCAGTTGAACGGAATGGATGGTGTCTTGAAGGGAGGATATAAGATGAACAGCAACAAAAGCAAAACGAGGATAATGGAATGTAGTCGAATTAAGTCGGGTGATGTTGAGGGTATTAGATTAGGAAATGAGACACTTAAAGTAGTAAAGGAGTTTTGCAATTTGTGGAGCAAAATAACTGTCGAAGTAGAGAGGATATAAAATGCAGACTGGCAATGGCAAGGAAACCGTTTCTGAAGAAGAGAAATTTGTTAACATCGAGTATAGATTTAAGTGTCAGGAAGTCATTTCTGAAAGTATTTGTATGGAGTGTAGCCATGTATGGAAGTGAAACATGGACGGTAAATAGTTTGGACAAGAAGAGAATATAAGCTTTCGAAATGTGGTGCTACAGAAGAATGCTGAAGATTAGATGGGTAGATCACATAACTAATGAGGAAGTATTGAATAGGATTGGGGAGAAGAGAAGTTTGTGGCACAACTTGACCAGAAGAAGGCATCGGTTGGTAGGACTTGTTCTGTGACATCAAGGGATCACCAATTTAGTATTGGAGGGCAGCGTGGAGGGTAAAAATCGTAGGGGGAGACCAAGGGATGAATACACCAAGCAGATTCAGAAGGATGTAGGTTGCAGTAGGTACTGGGAGATGAAGAAGCTTGCACGGGATAGAGTAGCATGGAGAGCTGCATCAAACCAGTCTCGGGACTGAGGACCACATCAACAACTATATGTTGATGACGTCTGCCCAATAGAGTCAGTATTAGTGAGTTAATAAATTAAAATCTCACGTCTGATACAGAACTTTTACCAAATCATCAGCCCGCAGCTCGTGTTCGTGCGGTAGCGTTCTCGCTTCCCACGCCCGGGTTCCCGGGTACGATTCACGGCAGGGTCAGGGATATTCTCTGCCTCGTGATGACTGGGTCTTGTGTGACGCCCTTAGGTTACGTACGTTTTAGTACTTCTAAGTTCTAGGGGTCTGATGACCATAGCAGTTAAATCCCATAGTGCTCAGAGTCATTTGATCCAAATCATCATCCGAAACACAGTAAGCGACAAACTTTTCCCCTTTAAATTTTTTGTGCGGGTATAAGCGAGAAAAGTTTCAGAAAGGTTTGAATTTAATGTTTTAGTTTGTTCGAATGCGGTGGGTGCAACCGTTTGTCCTTTATGAGCGATGGATTGTGCGGTTCGCAGACGCTGCGCTCAGTCAATGTGGCCGTCTTAGTTGCAGGTGTAAGCTCGTTAGTGGGTGTCGTACAGCGGCGATTTCAGGATATCTGAAGTTCACCTGTAAATACGCTTGTAAGACTAGTTGTTGATATTTAGAGTAAGAATATGTGTTTGTAGTCACGCTGAGCATTCACTGTTTATGTGCGCATCCAATAGCATCGCATGATTTCTTAATATAAATATTCCCTTATTTCATTAGCGTCACATACGGCTGTCCTATTGTGTCGTCCACGGATTCAGCGAGCGAGGTCGACGTGTCAGTTCTGAGTCCCGCAAAGAAGAGAACAAAGAGGAAATTATTAAGTTCTTCTGAGAAGCACGTGGTGCTTAATGTGTATAAAACGGAACTGTTACACCCAGAGCAGCTGGTGAGTGACATTGTTTCGAAAACAGCTGCAGCTACAGTTGTTGGACGTTCTTCAGTGTATCGTGTGATAAGTGAGTACAAGGCCACACACACTTTGAAGTCTCGCAAGAAAGGAAAATTACGACAGAAACTTTCTGAAGGTGTTGATGACTTCGCTAGAAATGCGATGCGAAGGAAAGTGCACGAATTTTTTAATTTTTTTTTATTCGTAACGAATTGCCAACAATTGACAAAGTGCTTACAGTCGCGAACGAACATGCAGATCTGGGCAATTTTCGGAGAACTACATTTTGTAAGTTATTGAGAGAAATTAATTTTGAATATGTCCGGCGTGGGCGCGATAGCATGATGATAGACAGGGATGGCATCATTTTATGGAGGCCGCGTTATCTTCGAACCATTAAACGGTTGAGAGATGGAAGCAGACCCATTTACCATTCGGAAGAGACGTGGGTGAACGCAGGACATACCCGAAGTTACGTCTGGGTAGATGACACTATAAACTCCTCAAAACAAGCGTTTCTGTCCGGATTATCCAGCGGAAACAAGGGCCCATCAGGTAAAGGGAAACGTCTGATTATCGCACACATTGGCAGCAAAGAAGGGTTCGTTGAAGGATGTTTGTGGACTTTCGAATCCAAGAAAAGTGAAGATTATCATGAGGAGAAGTGCGCCGAAACCTTCGAGAAGTGGTTTCAAGATGTTCTTCGGTTTCAGGAAATTGCAATTATTGTTCTTGATAAAGCGCCGTACCATTCTCGGCTGAAAGAAAAAGTTCCCATTGCGAATTCCAATAAGCATGAAATATCAGAGTGACTAAAATCTAACAACATCGATTTCGAAGACGGTATGTTGAAGAAAGAATTTCTAGATATAGTTAAAAATCACAGAACAGCGCACAACGAATACGCAATAGATGATATGGCGAAGAATCCAGGGAAAACTGTTCTCAGAATTCCTCCGTACCACTGTGAATTAAACGCCATCGAGTTATTGTGGGCCAGAATCAAAGGCTATGTTGCAGCGAAAAACAAAACATACAAAATGCCGGAAGTTTAAGTACTGCTAGAAGCAGTAAGAACAGTGACTGCAGAGGATTGGAACAAGTGCGTCCTCCATGTCGTAGAAAAAGTGGAAACTCAAATGTGGGAATTAGACTGCATTATAGAGGAGAGAGAGAGAAGCGGTTTGTTATAAACCTCAATGAAAACAGTTCAAGTTCGACGGAGTGAACCTTGTTTCGTCCTTTATCATTATTATTACTGGTATTGTTTTTAAAATTAATAACTACTTGTGTTTGAATGGAGCGTTTTGTTAGCAACCTGAATGAAAATAAATCTGCTTCGACAGAATGAACTCAGTTTAACATTATTTTAACATTATTGTTTAAATTTATTTCGTACATTGTTGCCCAGGTTTCTCAAGGTCCGCTGTGACAGCTCGGCAGCCAGCCGAATGGCGTCAGCTGCAAAGCGTGCGCCAAGGATTTTCCACAGCCCTACGTATCACGTGAGTAGCGAATGATTTCTCTGGAAACGAGCGTAGTCGCTCACGTGATACTGTTTATGTTTCGTCCCAGCTGTCGGTGAATAGACTGTAGACTACTCTACTATCTCTGTAGCAGGCCGTACCATGAAGTAGTCGTTCTGATTCGAGTCATCAGATCACCGCTAATTGACAGTATCTCACTTCAGTGAGGGTGGGGATTATTATACGATACCGCGACTGCTGAACCTCGGTGGCCATATTGGCATCAGCATTGTGTGTACGATGAGTGATCAAAAAGTAAAAGTAATTTCTGTTTTTCTTAAAGAAATTTTATTTATTCTTCAACTTCAACTTTGTCCCCTTCAAAGCAATCCCCTTCAGATAGATCAGACTTTTGCCAGATCATTTCCCATTCTTGGAAGCACATCTGGAACTTCACTTTTCGTTATGGTGTTCAGCTCCTTCATCGATACTGCTTTTATCTCATCGATAGTGGCAAAATGACGTTCTTTCCTGGTTTTGATCGCCCTCGGGAATAGAAAGAATTCGCAGGTGACCGAGTCCGACCAATAGGCAAAATAACGGTACTGTTTTTTGCTAAAAAAATCACAAATTTGCATTCAGATATGAGAGGGAGCATTATCGTGATGTAGTTTCCACGAATTATTTTGCCTCAATTCTGATCTTTTTATTTTGATTGTTTCACGCAAACGGCGCGTAACTTCCAGGTAACACTGATCGTACGGTCATAACGCAGGAAGTCATGATGCACTGTCCTATTGTAATCGGGGAATTCAATATGAAGCAGTTTCACATATGATCGAACATGTCGAACTCATATTGGTGCTCAGCCTTCACGCAGTTTCCATCGGGATGACTGGGCCATCATTCCGACGTCATCGTCCTATACCAATTGATCGTCACCTGTTATAATCTTCATTACAAGTTCTGGATACCTGTTGACGTCATTTACCAATCCCTGAGCGATGTTTACGCGACGTCGTTTCGGTCGAAATTCAACAATTTTGGGACAAACTTTGCTGATACTCGTTTCATAGTAAAAATATCCAAAAAATCTGCTTCGCATGAGCCAGAAGATATGCCGAATTCGTCAGAAATCTCTCTGATGACGTTCCGGCTGTTTTCCAGAGTCGTCGTCCACGTTGACGTCAGTAATTGTTGTGCTAGAGCGTCAAGGGCGAACGCCGACTTCAGTGCTTTCTCGACCCTCTTCTAAACGTCTATACCACTCATAAACTCTTGTCACACTCACAGCAGATTCGTCAAAATCCACAGTCTACATTTCGAATGGGGTGCTGCACTTTATTGCATTTTTCAAGAACAGCTTAATACAAATTCTCTGATCCATCTTTTTCCAAAGTAAAAATTTGCGCAGCACTCTAAAGTACGTGTAACATTTTCAGCTGTATCAATAAACTAAATATTAAAACAGCTGAAAGTGCAAACAGAGATCCGGAAAATGTGTACGTAAAAGATAATAAAAGGTTAAAAACCAGCTGTATAATGCCAGCGAAATTGAGAAATTCCCTTTACTTTTTGATCACATCTCTTATCGGAGGAAGTCACCACAGAATGCAATTACTGCAAGATGTCAACTCTGTTGTGTCACCGACAGACACCACACTTGCTAGGTGGTAGCCTTTAAATCGGCCACGGTCCGCTAGTATACGTCGGACCCGCGTTTCGCCACTGTCAGTACTTGCAGACCTAGCGCCGCCACACGGCAGGTCTAGAGAGACTTCCTAGCACTCGCCCCAGTTGTACAGCCGACTTTGCTAGAGATGGTTCACTGACAAATAACGCTCTCATTTGCCGCGACGATAGTTAGCATAGCCTTCAGCTACGTCATTTGCTACGACCTAGCAAGGCGCCACTATCAATTGCCATTTATCTTGTGAAGCATGTACAGTCAAGAGAGATGTTCACCAATTATGAATTAAAGTTTAGTATTCCAGAAGCTACGTACCTTGTTTACTAGACTCAACTCCTATAACTGTTCCAGACCTCACGCCAGCCTGCGTGAGCTTAGCGCGTGCCTTTCGGCTACCAATCATAGTGGCTTGGCTGTCTTGCCAAGTCATAACAAACTCAATGTCTCAGTAGGTCAAAATTTCTTTGACTCTCAGCGCCCAATTGTCTCTGCGTTACGAGACTTAGAAACTGATGGCGTGAAAATGAGATTTTGGTATAGGTAAATCACGATAGTTACTGTTTTAAAATGAGTCGGCTGATTCTAACGCTATATAGCATTGTCACGAATGCGTCAGAAAGCGTTTAAGGCCTCATAAAAATATAGGGGAAGGAGTAGAATGAAAATGTTACAGGAGAATATAGGCTTGGTACAAGGAATGAAAGAGGAGAAAGACTAATTGAGTTCTGTAACAAGTTTCGGCTATCAATAGCGAATACCCTGTTCAAGAATCACAAGAGGAGGAGGTATACTTGGAAAAGGTCGGGAGATACGGCAAGATTTCAATTACATTACATCATGGTCAGGCAGAGATTCCGAAATCAGAAACTGGATTGTAAGGCGTACCCAGGAGCAGATATAGACTCAGATCACAATATAGTAGTGATGAAGAGTAGGCTGAAGTTCAAGACATTAGTAAGGAAGAATCAATACGCAAAGAAGTGGGATACGGAAGTACTAAGGAATGACGAGATACGTTTGAAGTTCTCTAACGCTATAGATGCAGCAACAAGGAATAGCGCAGTAGGCAGTACAGTTGAAGAGGAATTGACATCTCTAAAAAGAGCCACCACAGAAGTTGGGAAGGAAAACATAGGTACAAAGAAGGTAGTTGCGAAGAAACCATGGGTAACAGAAGAAATACTTCAGTTGATTGATGAAAGGAGGAAGTACAAACATGTTCCGGGAAAATCAGGAATACAGAAATACAAGTCGCTGAGGAATGAAATAAATTGGAAGTGCAGGGAAGCTAAGACGAAATGGCTGCAGGAAAAATGTGAAGACATCGAAAAAGATATGATTGTCGGAAGGACAGACTCAGCATACAGGAAAGTCAAAACAACCTTTGGTGACATTAAAAGCAACGGTGGTAACATTAAGAGTGCAACGGGATCCACTGTTTAAATACAGAGGAGAGAGCAGATAGGTGGAAAGAATACATTGAAAGCCTCTATGAGGGTGAAGATTTGTCTGGTGTGATAGAAGAAGAAACAGGAGTCGATTTAGAAGAGATAGGGGATCCAGTATTAGAATCGGAATTCAAAAGAGCTTTGGAGGACTTACGGTCAAATAAGGCAGAAGGAATAGATAACATTCCATCAGAATTTCTAAAATCATTGGGGGAAGTGGCAACAAAACGACTATTTACGTTGGTGTGTAGAATATATGAGTCTGGCGATATACCATCTGACTTTCGGAAAAGCATCATCCACACAATTCCGAAGACGGCAAGAGCTGATAAATGCGAGAATTATCGCACAATCAGCTTAACAGCTCACGCATCGAAGCTGCTTACAAGAATAATATACAGAAGAATGGAAAAGAAAATTGAGAATGCGCTAGGTGACGATCAGTTTGGCTTTAGGAAAAGTAAAGGGACGAGAGAGGCAATTCTGACGTTACGGATAATAATGGAAGCAAGGCTAAAGAAAAATCAAGACACTTTCATAGGATATGTTGACCTGAAAAAAGCGTTCGACAATATAAAATGGAGCAAGCTGTTCGAGATTCTGAAAAAAGTAGGGGTAAGCTATAGGGAGAGACGGGTCATATACAATATGTACAACAACGAAGAGGGAATAATGAGAGTGGACGATCAAGAACGAAGTGCTCGTATTAAGAAGGGTGTAAGACAAGGCTGTAGCCTTTCGCCCCTACTCTTCAATCTGTACATCGAGGAAGCAATGATGGAAATAAAAGAAAGGTTCAGGAATGGAATTAAAATACAAGGTGAAAGGATATCAATGATACGATTCGCTGATGACATTGCTATCCTGAGTGAAAGTGAAGATGAATTAAATGATCTGCTGAACGAAATGAACAGTCTAATGAGTACACAGTATGGTTTGAGAGTAAACCGGAGAAAGATGAAGGTAATGATAAGTAGTAGAAATGATAACAGCGAGAAACTTAACATCAGGATTGATGGTCGCGAAGTCAATGAAGTTAAGGAATTCTGCTACCTAGGCAGTAAAATAACCAATGACGGACGGAGCAAGGAGGACATCAAAAACAGACTCGCTGTGGCAAAAAAGGCATTTCTGGCCAAGAGGTCTACTAATATCAAATACCGGCCTTAATTTGAGGAAGAAATTTCTGAGGATTTACGTCTGGAGTACAGCATTGTATGGGAGTGAAACATGGACTGTGGGAAAATCGGAACAGAAGAGAATCGAAGCATTTGAGATGTGGTGCTATAGACGAATGTTGAAAATTAGGTAAGGAATGAGGAGGTTCTACGCAGAATCGGAGAGGAAGCGAATAAGTGGAAAATACCGGTAAGGAGAAGGGACAGGATGATAGGACATCTGCTAAGACATGAGGGAATGACTTCCATGGTACTGGAGGGAGCTGTAAAGGGCAAAAACTGTAGAGGAATCAGAGATTGGAATACGTCAAGCAAATAATTGAGGACGTAGGTTGCAAGTGCTACTCTGGGATGGAGATGTTAGCACAGGAAAGGAATTCGTGGCGGGCTGCATCTAACCAGTCAGTAGACTGATGACGAAAAAAAAAATATATTAGTGCTTAGGCACTATGACTGTTGATATTTTTAAAAACATCGTGAATCCGACGTAACGGTATTTAAAAAAATACCATTATTGGCTCACATGTCGAAAAATTTATCGATATATGAATACATCGGCGGAAAAAGTATCGACGTACCGGCCTATAAAAGTATCGGCTGTACATTGTAAATACAGTGCCGCCTTTAGATCTGTATATTGATGTATTGATTTATTATTAGGTATTCTGTAAATCAACACGCTACCAGCCCGTCTGTCGCACTTACAGAATGAATTCAAAGGGAAACGATGCACGTTCGTGTTGGCGATAACCACTTTTCTAAGAATGGTGAATACATGTAAGAGGCACAATAACATGTGCTTCTTGTGTCTGCCGTTCGGTTTCGTCACATATCGTATTTGTCAGAATACTTAATGTTTAATGAACACCTAATGTTTTTTCATTTCTGCCGGCGATCTAGCGGTTGTAGTGTCAAAATTGCTTGGTGAATCTAAACGTTGTAGGTGCTGTTGGTGAACGTAAAATTATGTTGTACTGATTATTTATTTTCACGTCTAGTTCCGTAGGACCAAATTGAGGGTCAAATGTCCCGTTTCATGGAACGTGTCAGAACATTAAATTACGACATAAAAGTAAAACACATAAAATAAAAACTTTATGAAACCGAAAAAAGTCAAGCCATAAGTTTGAGTAAACGCAAACAATAATGTAACATAGGAAAGAGCTTAACTTTTCATGGAACTGCTCGACAGAATAGAAGTAGTGACCCATAAGGAAACGCTTCACTTTGGATTTGAAAGCCTGTGGATTACTGCTAAGATTTATGGATTCTTGTTGTAGCTTACTGAGAAGCGGATGCAGCAGTATAATGCTCACCTTCCTGCACAACAGTTAAGGAAGTGTGATCCAAATGCATATTGGATTTCTGGCTAGTATTAACTGAATGTAAGCTGCTAATGTTTGGGAATAAGCTGATATTGCTAACAAGAAACGACAGTGAAGAGTACAGATAGTGAGAGGCCCATGTCAAAATGCCCAGACTAATGAACAGGGGTTCACAACAGGTTCGTGAACTTATACCATTTATTGCCCGAAATGCCCGTTTCTGAGCAAAAAATACCTTGTTTGAATGTGAAGAGTTACCCTTTTGGGATAATACCACACGACATAAGCGAATGAAAATAAGCAAAGTAGACTAATTTTAGTGTCGAACGATCACTTACTTCAGATACCATTCGAATAGTAAAATTGGCAGCATTAAGTCTTTGAACTACTACGGCATTTTACCATCTACCGCAACACCTTTAAATTTGAATTGTTTAGTTTCACTAATCATATGCCCAAAATGTGAAATTAAAACCTCGGGTTTTGTTGAATGTTATGTTGGAAAGTGTATAAACGGAGTGTTAGTGTGATATGTCCTACTACTATTTCAAAAGAACAGCTTCAAATATTTCCCGAAAATTGTGAAAAAAATATGATATAAAACAGAAATATCGGCACTCGGTGTTACCGTTTTGATGTCGATATATATATATATATATATATATATATATATATATATATATATATATATATATATATAGAGAGAGAGAGAGAGAGAGAGAGAGAGAGAGAGAGAGAGAGATGGAAAATAATATCGCGTATGCAGGTCGTTACTGTTACGGAAAAATATCAATATATCGACACAGCCATATGTTATCAACAGGCCTAGTAGGCACACCAGGAAGTAAGTTACACATGTCGTATGTCACTAGGAACATTGCGCAACTAGATAAGCCTATTGTCCGAAAAGTGCATGCTCTCGGTTTCGTCAAGGCGCAGTTCCGCTGCAGTAGTGATAACTGTGTGGGAGTGAAACAGAGCAGAAACTGGAAACTTACTCTGAAGTAGAAGTAAGCAAGACAGAGCTATTCGCGTGTGCATAACATCTAAACAGCATACAGAGTCACCATGAAATTCTGGCAATAATAGGACCACATGCAATGTGGAGTCCACACGTAGCGAAATTGTCCCAACAATTTAAACAACGTCGCACAGACCTCAGTGACAGCGATGTGGACGGCAGGCCACCGACATCAACGACAGAGGATATGAACAGGCTGTCGCAGAAGGACATCAGAAAGGAATGAGACTTTTCAACGGTGACGACATTCACACAGCGGTCCTTAAATGATTCCGTAGCCAAGACGCGGATTTGTATCGTGGAGAAATTCAACTATCAGTGGAACATTCTGACCGTTGTTCACAGAGAGTTGGAAACTATGCCTAAAGATAGTGTGATGTGCCTGCGTGCCTCTGAAATGTGGTGCAGCGTTTAATAAAAGTTACTTGGCTTATCACAACAGTGTGTGACTTACCGTCGCATCAAAAAATGGCTCTGAGCACTATTGGACTTAACTTCTGAGGTCATCTGTCCCCTAGAACTTAGAAATACTGAAACCTAACTAACCTAAGGACATCACACACATCCTTGCCCGACGCTCAATCCGGAACCGCGCGACTGCTACGGTCGCAGGTTCGAATCCTGCCCCGGGCATGGATGTGTGTGATGTCCTTAGGTTAGTTAGGTTTAAGTAGTTCCAAGTTCTAGGGGACTGATGACCACAGATGTTAAGTCCCATAATGCTCAGAGCCATTTGAACCATTTGCCCGAGGCAGGATTCGAACCTGCGACCGTAGCGGTCGCGCGGTTCCAGACTGTAGCGCCTAGAACTGCTCGGCCACTCTGACCGGCTACCGTCGTAGACAATAGTTACAGTTACGGAGTAGATTTGGAACAGATTGAAAGATCTGTTCGTTCTAGAACTTTCGACTAACATTTTGGCTATTCGGAGTTGAAAACGCATTCGAAATTAGTCGCTTCGAATGGAGACCAGTGGTGACGATCGTTACGTAGCAATAGAGCTCGTCACGTAGCGGCAGGCTGTGACTGCCCGGGCTTCGTTGTTTACCACTTAGCCGCTCAATATTTACCAGTCTCTGTGTGCTTAACACTTGCATTTCCAACGCAACCGTAGCGATACCTCTCTCCTATTATACAGCACACACTTTAATCCACTGCATTTACGAGAGATGAACGAATGAAATCTCGCTGGTCAGAATACCTCATCTCTGGCTATTGTTCGCCGAGCAGTCACGCGCGGCAGTTACATTTCCACAGAAACAGTTCTCTACGATCATCATGTCCATCAACGAGTGTCTATCAGCTCGTGCTGAGAGCAGCTTTCGCCGCAAGGAGTGCCGTCTCTTCTAGGTAAAGGTGAGGGATACTCTCTCAAATCATGTTTTGTCCCAAGTAGGGGGAGGAAATACCATCACAAATACTCACCTACAAATGCAGAGTAATATGGCAAATGCACAGCAATATTTCCTTCCGGTTTATACCGAGGTAAAAAGGAAATTGCAGAGTAATATGGCAAATGTACAGCAATATTTCCTTCCGGTTTATACCGAGGTAAAAAGGAAATTACAAAACTTTCTGCCAATTTCGGCCAGTGACGTAGTGAACATAGGAGAAACGTCATGAACAAGATGTAGACTGTAAGGCTATATCTTCGAAAAAATTTTTAAACATAAAAACACAGTCATTTTTGATTGCGAGAATTTACTACAGTGGAAAAATATCGTTGGCTTTAATACTCTTGTGAACAGTCTGTTATAAGTAAGATTGAGACATATTTCTTATAAATAAAACGAATCGATTATCACAATAACAGGTTGTTTTATTTATCGTAAACAAATGGCAGCTAGTAACACGAAATTTACTTTAGCTCCTCAAGTGCAGATTTCGACACGCAGATACGAATAAGTGTATTTTCAGCAGTAAATTGAAAAGTGTTTCTTTTCAGAAAGAAAAAGAACCATGATCCTGGAGAAGCTCCACAAATAGAGTAGAAACGACTAGACGAATTAGGAACTAAAACCAAAAATTATTTAGTGGGAAATACTCGGTACTTAGTAGCATAAAACAAACTTTGGGAACACAGTTCATGTGGAGATAGGAAAACAGCAAGAAACACCGTAAATAGAAATGAAAAGTTAGACTTCAGTTTGATTTGAAATACGATGACTTTGTATACCACGATTTAAACAGATTCAAAGTAATAAGAATTTATTACAAGTTAAATTTCTCGTAAATAAATAACCAAGATCCCGTTACATTTTGACATTTGGTTCGTGTTTAATATTAAAAATGTTACAGGACCCAACAAAATAAAACATTCACTTAATCTATAAAGTCTCTCTTTTCGAACAATAATATTCATAGCTAGCCCATCAAGATCTATTCCCTCTCCTACTTTGACAATGCTGTTCATTCAATACTCGTGAAAGTTCATTGCACTCAAAACATTTTCAGGTCGAAACCACAATCAAGTTCAAACCCCAAAGTAATCTCACAAATTAAATTCACGACATAGAATAGCCAACAGTCGACTTCAGCACCCTTAGAATGGTTTAAATGTCCCCGATGGATTTCATACTCTGGTGACCTCCAAAGACTAGACCACACTCAAAATCACTGAGCGTTCCTGAAGAAACCCTTCTGCTGTTATTGTCTCCCTACTGGCTACACTATGATCTCCGCCTCCCTTTAAATTGGCGGCTAGGTGTCTCATGATGTCTAATGGTCAAAGCCGGCCGCGGTGGTCTAGCGGTTCTAGGCGCGCAGTCCGGAACCGCGCGACTGCTACGGTCGCAGGTTCGAATCCTGCCTCGGGCATGGATGTGTGTGATGTCCTTAGGTTAGTTAGGTTTAAGTAGTTCTAAGTTCTAAGGTACTGATGACCACAGATGTTAAGTCCCATAGTGCTCAGAGCCATTTGAACCATTTTTTTTCTAATGGTCAAATTCGCTTTGTGTAGGGGTACACGGGTCCTTTTGACCCGATGTTGGATAAGTACCTTGGACTAATGAAACGCTAGCCCTTTAACATTTTGTGATTGTTTGTGTAGTCCTCTAATGCAGTGATTGTCAAACTGTGGTCCGATTAATGTATTCCTGCTGGGTGCGATTCTCAGCAGAATTTTATAATAATATCAATCCAACAGTTGACAACGGAAAAGAAAAAAGTCATTCAACGTTAAGAGCTTCTTAAGAATCTATTGGTCCAGGTCAGTAACAAACAAAACACATAAAAAGACAGTTTTACTTTAATACGTGCTTAATTTTAATTGATTTCGGCGATCTCGGCAGTGAGCTGAGTAAAGGTGGTCGCTTATCTCAGGGGCAGAGGGGTAAGCAGCGCTTTGAAAATGTGTGTGTGGAGGGGGCGATTGTTTTATTGTTTGTGTTCCAACACCAATAAAACACCGGCGTTCAAACTATGGTATAAATTTTGGCACTGAAGTAATAAGGATTCAGAATGCGCATTACAGATACGGTCACCTTCAGATGCAGCACTAATTAAATTAAAGCCGTTGCAACATAATGCAATGACATTCTAAATATTTGGTAAACACGGTGCACTGTATCTTACGTTGCATGATGCATTTAAATCTAAATACAGCTCCTGTTACTAATCGAAAATCATCAACCCACACACATAGAATACAACAATACTTGCTCAGGCAATTATCTCAATTTCGGGAGCTCCGGAGGTGGTAGCAAACTCAAACAAAGAACAGTCTATACTAAGTGTTCCGAACGGTTACCGCCGGCCAACCCATCCCGCCCTGACTATAGCAAATCTAATGGGGGCTCGTAACTTACTAATTAATTTAGATCATAAATTAAAAATAACATCTGTAGCTATGCTGCCCGATCCCACGCCCGGGTTCCCGGGTTCGATTCCCGGCGGGGTCAGGGATTTTCTCTGCCTCGTGATGACTGGGTGTTGCGTGCTGTCCTTAGTTTAGTAAGGTTTAAGTAGTCCCAAGTTCTAGGGGACTGATGACCATAGATGTTAAGTCCCATAGTGCTCAGAACCATTTGAACCTATGCTGCCCGAGGTGCCGGTTCACAACATCGATATTAGCTCCTGAGTAACAAATGTATGACGTACATTGCTCTGATGATTACGGATAGTGCGCATTAACCAACAGCCATCATTCTCAATTTGTCATCACATGGCCTAATCTGTCCACAGCTAACATTCCTTTCTCAGAGCTTCGCTCTTCCGTTTCCCCATAAAATACTAGTGACCCCTTCTAAAAAGCAAAAGAGGTAAGTTTAGTACATAATGTAGAACCGGTATGAAGTGGTCATGTGACCTTCCCTCGCTAAGGAAAATAGAGAAGTGGCGGTATGTACGTATCAGTCTGTTCTGTGGTACACTATGTAATCAAAAGTATCCGGACACCCCCAAAACATACGTTTTTCATATTAGGTGCATTTTGCTGCCGCTTACGGCCAGGTACTCCATATCAGCCACCTCAGTAGTCATTAGACGTCGTGAGAGAGCAGAATGGGGCGCTCCGCGGAACTCACGGACTTGAAACGTGGTCAGATGGCAGGGGATCACTTGTGTCATACGTTGTACCCGAGATATGCACACCCCTGAACACCCCTACGTCCACTGTTTCCGATGTGATAGTGAAGTGGAAACGCGAAGGGACACGTACAGCACAAAAGCGTACAAGCTGTCCTCGTCTGTTGATTGACAGAGACCGCCGACAGTTGAAGAGGATTGTAATGTGTAATAGGCAGACATCTATCCAGATCATCATACAGGAATCCAAAACTGCATCAGGATCCACTACAAGTACTATGACAGTTAGGCGGGAGGTGAGAAAACTTGGATTTCGTGGTCGAGCGGCTGCTCATAAGCAACACATCACGCCGGTAAATGGTAAACGATGCCTCGCTTGGTGTAAGGAGCGTAAACATTGGACGATTGGACAGTGGAAAAACGCTGTGTGAGTGACGAATGGTAGACAATGTGGCGATGCGATGGCAGGGTGTGGGTATGGCAAAGGCCCGGTGAACGTCATCTGCCAGCGTGTGTAGTACCAACAGTAAAATTCCGAGGCACTTCTGTTGTGGTGTGGTCTTGTTTTTCATCTAGGGGCTTGCACCCCTTGTTTTGCGTGGCACTGTCACAGCACAGGCCTCACCTTCTTGCTTCCCACTGTTGAAGAGCAATTCGGGAATGGCGATTGCATCTTTCAACACTATCGAACACCTGTTCATAATGTGCGGCCTGTGGCGGAGTGGCTACACGACAGTAACACTCCTGTAATGTACTAGCCTGTACAGAGTCCTGATCTGACTCCTACAGAACACCTTTGGGATGTTTTGGATCGCCAGGCCTCACCGACCGCCATCGTTACCTCTCCTCAGTGCAGCACTCCGTGAAGAAATGGCTGCCATTCCCCAAGAAACCTTACACTACCTTATTGAACGTATGCCTGCTAGAGTGGCAGCTCTCATCACGGCCAAGGTTGGGCCAACAACATATTGAATACCAGAATTACCGATGGAGGGCGCCACGAACTTGTAAGTCTTTTTCGGCCAGGTGTCCGGATGCTTTTCATCACACAGTGTATGAGTGCACTGCAGTCTATAGACGAGGTGGCATGACAGAATAACAGAAAGGAATTACTGTGTCTGAATGTACCGTCACCACACAGTGAATGTAAAATTGAAAAGTTGTGGTAAGGTCTTACGGGACCAAACTGCTGAAGTCATAGCTCCCTAGGCTTAAGCGCTACTCAATCTAACTTAAACCTCAAAGTAACTTACGCTAAGGGCAACACACATACCCATGGCCGAGGGAGGACTCGAACCTCCGATGAAGGGAGCCGCGCGAACCGTGACAAGACGCCCTAGACCGCACGGCTACCCCACGCGGCAACCGTGAATGAAGTTGCTCGATTTGTTGGTGTATCAACGCACAAAGTCCACCGTGTCTACATAGGATCGTTTACCACCTGCAGACAAGTAATATGGCGTGAGTACGGTGAAAGTAAAAGGAACCTAACCGATAGGGATCAGAGATGTGTACTACGACTTATCAGTAATGAGAGGTTTCGAAGCCAACAGGAGTTGCTGGTTTCAGTGAAGGCAGCTCCATCTCGAACTGTTTCTGAGCAAAATTTGCGAAAATAAATGCTTACAGTGGCTATTTGGAGTCAGCTATCTCGCACAAAGGCCATTTCTCACAGTGGCACATCAAGCTAGACGCCCTGAGTGGATCAAACAACGCAGAAATTACATTAGATGTTGGGGGACGTGTGGTGTAGTTCTGTGAGTCAATATTTTGACTTCACCGGCGGAACTGTAAACCGGCTAACGCACAACATGTCGAAAGTGTAACTCCGGCCTGAGGGGAGTTGGGTGATGTTTGTGCGTGGTTTTCGTACCACGATTTGAGTACAGTCATTTAGGTTAGAATGAATATCACATAGGGTGTTTATTTCAACATCCTCATCATTTAAGTGTTGCCGTTTCTTCTACACTTTCAGTATTAATATGCTTTGGATACACCCGTCATCCAGGACAAAAGCTGTTCGCAGAAGGCTGCACTGTCAGGTTTCCTGTTTGCCGTACGTTCCGGCATCCTATCACACCACGACGGTTCCATTGGATCAGTCGATCTCATTCCCACAGAAAATACCCGGAACCATTAGAAACATCGAGTAAAACGTTGAAATTTGTAACCACTGAGGATTCTAATAATAAATGAGTGGCTCAATCTGTATACTGGCACACCTGAAGAAACTAGTGGTCGCTCTCCCTCGCCGAAGTATTATAGAAATAGTTCTCAGTCGACGTCTTGGGAATTTCCGTTACTTAACACTATGTGACGCTTTGTCTGCTCGTGTTTCACTGTGTTTATTCAATAAAGAGGCTATAGGCGTTTAACTCTCTATCCAGAGACATTTGTCTGCTTGGAGGAAAAGTTAATCTAACTCCGTAGCAAATGTATGCAGTTTGCAATTCTTAGTACTCTCGCTAGTAGAATTTACTGGAAGAAAAGCCGACTTCTTCTTCATTTGCAGATGTTACGACGCAGCAGTAAACCTCCTGGACAGAGACAGCGGCTACAGATTCCACTCCGGCCTATCGAGCTTAATTTTATCGCTCTTCCTCTAAAACTTGTGAGGCGATTATAGGAAAGCCATTAGTAATATCCTTAATAGGAGTTATTGTTTCGCCTCTAATGACCCGAATGTGACGTTGAGTAGATACCTTCTTTTCTGAGTAAGCTAGAAAATGGAAGTGCCCCTCCTCCGATTTTTAATTCTTACCTGGATTTGATTTAGATGGTTGTCAAAAGTAAAAGGCTCAGAACACAATTATTCTCGTAATTTCAGTTCACTCCCCTTCTTTATTCATCAGCGTTCATAATTTTGATGAAAACAATGCGAAATCACATCTGGCGCTCATACCAGAATAGAATGTAGGAGTTATGCAATTCCCATAATTAATTACGTCTTTACTGATCCTGCTCCTGTTTTCGTACATCGTACATTTATTTAAAGTATTCAGTTTAGATTATATTCAGTTCTTTGTTTTGCAAATAGCAATGAAGTTTTCATGTACCTCCTTACACGAGAAATACTGTTCTTATTGTTTTCTGTACACTTTGCTTCCGCAGAGAAGCGAGGAAGTGAATTTGTGTATAGCACTCAACAGAAGAAGGACATGATGACATGAAATTTCTGAACTCATCAGGTAATAGCTTCATGGTGTCAGAGGGCGCTGTAGAGCGCAAAAAGAATAGAACCAGAAAAGTATTGTAATGCATCCAGCAAATAATCACGGCCCTGAGATGAATAAGATGGCGCAGGCGGGGAACTGGTGGTTGCTCACTTTAAATGTGGCAGTAGATTTAGGGTAAAATATCTGCTGTCTGAAAGCAAACATCGGAGTTACATAACGAGCGCAATGGCGCAGTGGAAGAAAGGATTCCAGCTCTGAGCCTCGCCATCTCGATGTAGATTCTCACATATTTTTCCTAAACTGATTAGGGAGAATAGCAGGATAGTTGAATTGAAAACGACGTGGCATTTTCATTTCCCACGCGCCTTGTGCTCTGATCCTAACGGCTTCTTTGCCAACGGGACGTTCACCCTAATCTTACTTTCTGTCTTCGCAGTTGCATTTAGCTCGCTCTTCCGTAAGACCATGTTGAGAGATATTTACTTTAAGTAAAAGTCGTAAGGCACCTATTTGCCAGTGAGCAGTGTTTACCGAACCGAAATAACACGACCGTCGATAAAGTGCGGAGAGCAAATACCTTCAGTTTCAAAACTTTGTTTGCACTGGTTGACATTTCAGAGTGACTGCCGTTTACTTGGAAGTCACTAGTGCTTTGTACGACCGCACAGTCAAACGTATTCAAAAACGTAGTTGGCTGTTTAACTCGCGCAATCTTCCGCAGTGATTTTCCAGTGAGTGGCTTCCATCCCTAAAAGTTGCTTTGGACTCAGTGCCTTTCACAGCTACGTGTTGCTATACATTGTGAGTCACCTAACGTTACCGCTGGATGTATTTCGTAAACCACATCAAATACTGACGAATCGATTCCACAGACCGAACGTGAGGAGAGGGGCTAGTGTAACTGGTTAATACAAACCATAAGAAAATGCACGGAAGTATGTTTTTTAACACAAACCTACGTTTTTTTTAAATAGAACCCCGTTAGTTTTGTTAGCACATCTGAACATATAAACAAATACGTAATCAGTGCCGTTTGTTGCATTGTAAAATGTTAATTACATCCGGAGATATTATAACCTACAGTTGACGCTTGAGTACCACTCCTCCGCTGTTCGATCGTGTGTATCGGAGAGCACCGAATTACGTAGGGATCCAAAGGGAACGGTGATGGACCTTAGGTACAGAAGAGACTTGAACAGCACATTACGTCCTCATACTATCACCTTTTTATTGGTCTTTTTCACTGACGTTCATGTACATTAGCATGAGGGGTGAGGCACACGTACACACGTGGTTTCAGTTTTCAATTACGGAGGGTAATAGAGTGTGTCCCGACATGTCAGGCCAATAGATGTTCAATGTGGTGGCCATCATTTGCTGCACACAATTGCAGTCTCTGGCGTAATGAATGTTGTACACGCCGCAGTACATCTGGTGTAATGTCGCCGCAGGCTGCCACAATACGTTGTTTCATATCCTCTGGGGTTGTAGGCACATCACGGTACACATTCTCCTTTAACGTACCCCACAGAAAGAAGTCCAGAGGTGTAAGATCAGGAGAACGGGCTGGCCAATTTATGCGTCCTCCACGTCCTATGAAACGCCCGTCGAACATCCTGTCAAGGGTCAGCGTAGTGTTAATTGCGGAATGTGCAGGTGCACCATCATGCTGATACCCACCATCATGCTGATACCACATACATCGACGCGTTTCCAGTGGGACATTTTCGAGCAACGTTGACAGATCAATCTGTAGAAACGCGATGTATTTGCAGCTGTTTGGGCCCTGCAATGAAGTGAGGACGAATGAGGTGGTCGCCAATGATTCCGCACCATACATTTACAGTCCACGGTCGCCGTCGCTCTACCTGTCTGAGCCAGCGAGGATTGTCCACGAACCAGTAATGCATGTTCCGTAGATTCACTGCCACGTGGTTTGTGAAACCCGCTTCATCGGTAAACAGGTAGAACTGCAACGCATTCTCTGTTAATGCCCATTGACAGAATTGCACTCGATGATTAAAGTCCTCATCATGTAATTGCTGATGTAGCGACACATGAAACGGGTGAAAGCGGTGACGATGCAGTATGCGCATGACACTACTTTGACTCAGTCCACCGGCTCTCGCAATGTCCCGTGTACTCATGTGTGGGTTCATGGCAACAGCAGCTAACACACCAACTGCACCCGCTTCTCCTGTGACGGGCCTGTTACGGACCCGTTTGCGTGCTACGACCATACCTGTTGCATACAGTTGGCGGTGGATGTTTCGCAATGTGCGGCACGTTGGATGCTCTCTGTCCGGGTACCGTTCTTCATACACCCTGCAGGCTTCAGCTGCATTTAGTCGACACTCGCCATAGATGAGTATCATCTCCGCCTTTTCAGAGTTCGAATACACCATGGTCACAGTTCCTACAACACTACACTATCACAGACGTCTGGTAACACGGTGGTCTGCGTGCGGAGACGAATGCAGAATAACAATAGCAGCAAGCGCCACATGCGGACACTGCGACAGCTAGACCAAACCACAACAGTGCACTACAGCCACACTCGTAAAAACGGTCGTCATCGTAAACGTGTCCCTGCAGATGCTGCTCGCCGACCGTGGCCCGTGTTTGTTACAACACGCAACTGAATGTCGGAGGTTTCAAGCGTCAAATTTTGGTTACAATATGTCCGGATGTAATTAACATTTTACAATGCAACAAACGGCACTGATTACGTATTTGTTTATATGTTCAGATGTGCTAACAAAACTAACGTGGTTCCATTTTAAAAAACGTAGGTTTGTGTTAAAAAACATACTTCCGTGCATTTTTGTATGGTTTGTATTAACCAATTACACTAGCCCCTCTCCTCACGTTCGGTCTGTGGAATCGATTCGTCAGTATTTGATGTGGTTTACGAAATATATCCAGCGTTAACGTTAGGTGACTCACCCTGTATACTTGTCGTTGGTTATATACAAAATGCAGTAAATACTGCCGAACTGGTGTCTGAAGAGGTCGTCTGCCGCAGGACGATTACCTTATTTTCACCAGAATGTCTCACGGAATCAAGATTTTGTGACAGAAGGGAGAAGCAAAACTTATGGGCTTCATTTATTCAAGCTGCTAAATGGTATCAAATAAATGAGCTACAGACGAGGTGGGACAGAACAAGTTAGAGGTTTATCTGCAACTGCAGCGTGCTTTATGGAATAGAAAATTGATTAGAGATGTTTTTGTTGACGATACCAAAAAGATTTGTTTTCCAGCTAATTTTGATGCAATAGTTGAGTTGCCGCACGGTGTGTAATGTTATAACAGAAAAGCCAGTTTCATTTCGACAATGTGTCTATAAATGATTTACCAGTCTATTATAGAAATAGTCGTTATATTGCAGTATCCAGGAGAATCCTGGGAGAAAACTGACTGCAGTTTATTGGCAAATAATTGTTGGTCCATAGGGGCACAGCAATTTAGGGGACAAATTAGTGCGGACACTGCTAGAAGAGACAGTTATACGTGTACTGCAATTTTTTATAATTAAGTTATTGCCATCAGTCAGTGTCTCTCAGCTGCGTTACCTTTTATCGTTGGGTTAGGTGGCTGTAGACTATACAACTCGTATCGCTGGCCGTCGATTTCGTAGTAGGTGGATAGAACGGGCACAGTTTCTATCGGCTCTGAGAGAATCCCATTGTATCCCAAATTCTACAGTTGCTAACTACTGCCATGTTCCAGATTCCCAATGATAATCGTAGAGAAAGGTATTTTAATTCAAAGCGAACAGTGAAACTCAGTTCTAATAATCTTTGCATCAGTTACTCTGGTTGTGTCACCTTTACTACGTCACAGAGACTCCGTGATCGCTGTCTGAAACAGGACAGGCGAACTGCAGTATGCGATGTACAGGGTGAAAATGAAATGCCGCACCTGGATGTCAGCAAGCGGTTCTTCATCCACATTCAAGACCAAAGTTATGTACCAAAATCAAATCGAGTGTATTTTAAAAACGCATGTATGAAGAAGAGGAGCTGGCAACACTGTTACACCGTGCAGTGCATCGGAATGAACAAAGGAAGGTGTAAGTCCAGGTACTACCGTGCCGACGTCAGGCTAGGCGCAAATTGAGACGAGTATAGCGCGTGTGGCGCGACGCAGTTTTTGTAACATCACAGGTTCAAATGGGACCGCGCAAATTGCGACGCGACGCGACTGGGACGCGACACGCGCCTGCGCCACGTCGCCCGGCGCTGTGGTTGAGACACAGTTTCCCGCGCCGCGCGTCGCGCTTGCCACGCTAGCATCGTGGGAAATTTGAGGGGGGAAGCGGAAAAGTAGCCCGGCCATATGCTCACATCGGAACGGCGCATATCAGCAGTGGTAGTATTGCCAATACGATAAATTTTGCCTTACCGTGTACTGAATTTTATTGCCTTTTGGTAGTGTTTCGTTTTTCGCCATTTAAACGCCCCAGCTTGTAATCTCCCCACGGAAAATTACCTCTACCACGCAATAATTAATAATGGTCAATCAAATAATCCACATTTATTTACGTATGAAAAGTATCTGAGCAGATTTTCTAGTAATATATGCGCCGACAGCTCGTCGACGCCAAGGTATTTTTCGAGTACGTTTATTCTTTGGAACAACAGAGGTACACAGGTGTACGCTCCATGGTCATTATAGTTATAGAAGGAGAGATAGAAAGAGAGGGAAAGGAACAGCTTCGGAAAGTATCGGTTGGAAGATTTTCGTATTGCAAAAGGAGATTTATTTACTCTTCTTCGCGATAAAGCGAGGCAGGAAAGTTTGTGCCGCTAGCGGGGTAGACAAAGAGAAAGAAGGACTTGTACAAGTAAATTTCATGAGACTAAAAATCCACGGAAACGGAACATGTACGGAAATGGATTCAATATACAATTTTCCTCAGAAATAAGGTTTGTGACCATTTCATTTTAGAGTGAATGACGAATGCGTTCTCTGTCTGAATTGTTGATGATTGTCTGGGGCCTGTAATTAATTGGGAAGTTTCAGCTGTGACGAAGAGAGCCTGCAATCTCTGAGTTTTATTGAAATCGTCCAAAAAGGCTTCGTCCACATCTGAAATTTTAGATCTGTCGTAAACTGAACGAAGTGTTCAAAACGATCGATTTTTTCCCAACTGAATGCAGCGCTTAATAATAATAACGTATATGAAGATCTTTTCTAGCAAGCCAGCCGCTGAATATTAAGAAGAAGGGCTCCACCAGAGATTTTAATAGGCTGATTT
The DNA here is from genome assembly GCF_023864275.1 of Schistocerca cancellata. NCBI lineage: Eukaryota > Metazoa > Arthropoda > Insecta > Orthoptera > Acrididae > Schistocerca > Schistocerca cancellata. The sequence goes on from NW_026047100.1 coordinate 465,303, forward strand.
CATGTAACTTAAGACTTTCAGCAAAATCAATTTAAGTAGTAAGGGCATTCATTAGAATGGCCAATCCGTGACAGGACACGTTTTTGGACGTTGTTAAAATAATTTTGTTCTTTGTTTCATGTGAACTACGACGAGACAACTTAACGTGGAAAAGAGAAGAAATACTCGCAGGCGCATTATTTCATCGACAAATAAACGCAGCACGCTGGACGCAGAAAAGAGGCCAGATCTATAATTTTTTTGTAAATTTACTAGTATTGAGGAAGTAGTAGATTTGAACATTTTCTAATTGTGTTCATAACAGAAGTAGTTTGGTTCACTTGCCCTAGTTGCATTTACCTGTATAAGTACCATAACAAAGTAGCCACAGAAGTATTCGTGTGAAGGGAGATATATATATATATCTTGACGGTAGAACATTTATATGGTTTTAACGAGGGCAATGTTTAAGATGAGTCAAGCAGAGCAGAGCAATACGCAACAGCCTTCAGCTGTGAGCACTGATGATAATGATGTAGTAAGGAGTGTTGCAGAACCGATCGCTACAGATAGCGCAATAGAACGCCCGGTAGACACGGCGGGAGATGTATCAGCCAGTACGCAACATGGATTAGACCCATTGGTCATTATCATGAGGCAGATGCAGATGTTAACGGAGAACGTGAAAAATATGAAAACTGACATTAACGCGAAATTAGCCTCAGTTACTGAAGGGCAGGAAAATATGAAAACTGACATTAACGCGAAATTAGCCTCAGTTACTGAAGGGCAAAACCATTTGAATACAAAATTAGCCTCAGTTACTGAAGGGCAAGAAAATTTGAAAACCGACATTAACGCGAAGTTCGCCGCAGTGAATGAAGGGCAAAATGATCTGAATGCGAAGTTAGCCTCAGTTACGGAAGGGCAGGAAAAGCTGAAAGCTGAGATTAAGCAGCAATTACACGACAGTTTTTCCGAATTAGAACAACGGATAGAGGCGAAGACAAAGGAACTTAAAGATCAGGCCGAAGAGACGGAACGAAAATTAACTGCACAAATCGAATTGGTTAAAGCTCAATGTGAGGAATCTACTCACCGCGTACGTGTAGAAATGAAGGAGTACGTGGCTATTAAGATAGATACCGTACGCGAACAGGTGGAAATGGTTCCGCAATTAGTACAAAAGCAAGATGCCATGTCGTGTGCAATTGCGCAACTTCCTGAATTGGCACGTACGCAGACGAACATAAAGGAAAGTGTGGAACATCTGACAGAACGTCAAGACGTTATAGACCACCAGATTAATGTATTAACGGGTAAATTATCCGAAATCACATTAGAAAACAAAAGACTAATGTGTGAAAACGTTGAGCATAATGTTAAAGAAGCATTCCAGAGTCTGTGCGGCAAACAGGAAGAGAATTTGTTTGCGAAAGGACTAGAGGAAGTGCGACAGCAGTTAGGTGCTGATCTCGAGCATTGGAAACAAACGATAGCAGAGTCGATACGCGTTTCACAACAAGGCTCAGAACAAATGAATACCGGCCAGCAGCAGAAGTTGCCAGCGACTATAGAGCCAGTTACTGCACGTTCGCACGCAATACCGACTTGTGTGAGTAACTCAAATATTAAATTGCCACGAGCTAGTTGTTCGCGTGAAGTTTTATCTGACGGAGATTACGAAAGCCTTTGCCATGCCGAAGAAAAAATGATAAAGCATCGGCAATTTCAGATTTTTAATACTGACAAAAGGGGGGTCCATCCGATTGTTTTTATTCGAAGTTTTAGAGGAGTTCTACCCAGAAATTGGTCGGAGTGGCAGAAGATCAGTTTCGTTACTGGGTATATACAAGGTTCGGGGGCGATATGGGCCTCGGATATGACCTCTGTTTGCTCGACCTATGACGATTTTGAGAAAGCGTTTTTAGCAAAGTTCTGGTCAGAAGGAGTACAGGAACGCCTAAGGCAGGAGGTGCTCTACCCAGAGCCTTTCTCCTTTTCGAAAGGAAGCCTTAGGAAGTATTTTGAAAAATATATAAATAAAACTAGATATTGGGACAGACCTATGCCTTTGCCAGACATAATAAACATACTTAAAGCAAGATTACCAACGAGCATCCGGAATCAATTAATTTACGGCAACGATAAAGACCTGGAGTCGTTCCTCACGACGTTAGATCATATAGATATTATAGAAGAGAACAACCAGAAAGCCCGTAACAACAGATTCCAATATCGGGAGATAGAACCTCCGCCAAATGGTAGGCAAGGGAACGCACAGAGATCGATAAATAGTGGAGAAACCCCTCAAAATCTCAATAATAATACCGGCAATAGTCTTGCGAGGGGCTATCCAAGGAACAACAGGAATGGGAAACGATATAATCCCGTATGGGGGAACGAAAGGAATTTCAGACCACAAGCTTGGAACAATAACAGTAATAGAAAGTGGAACCAACCGGGGGGAACAAACTCAAATAACCAACATCAGTGGGGACGGACATCCGCGAATCAACCGGTAATTACCGAAGTGACGGAGGAGGTCAACCACCAGGTGAATCAAAATCCAACAAACTTGTAAGGACCCACTCGTGCCCCGGAGGAGCGGTCAACAATAGGTTGAGGGGCAACAGGATATGTATACCCATGCTAACGTATAATGATGGACGATTACTGGCAGATGAATTGACCGAGGACTTAGAACCCCAAGATGAGAATAGGGAACAGGTGGCAGTAGCCGAAGTGCAAGTCATTTTGGAAACTGTACCTATAGTGGCAGTTTTAGACACAGCTGCAACCACAAATGTCATTTCGGAGGCTCTATTCAACAAGATCAGAAATATAAGACGAGTACCAATTTTTCCAGTTCAAAATTGCAAAATAATAGGCGCCGTTGGGGCTCGATCGGCGAATGTAAAAGTGCAGTCACTACTTAGTGTAGAAGTAGGAAATGTAGCAATATTAAGCACATTCCTTGTGGTGAAAAATTTGGTGGTAGACTGCATTATCGGAGTCGACAGCCTGCGTAAATACGGATGCAGAATAGATTTTAAAACAGGAAAAATTTGGTTAGATGTAAATAAACAAGAAATTGAATTGGACTTGTTGAAAAAAGAAAGCCTTACCAGAAAATATAATAGTGGGATCAGTGTGCAAGTAATCAGGACTGCACGAAATTCTAAACAGCACGTGAATAATGAGTTCAAAGTCAAAGGAGATTTCGGTCAATTAGTGGATGAGAAGTTAAATGAATCCGACTGCATCACGGAAGATCAGAAGAAGCAGCTCAAAGGGTTATTATCAGCGTATGAAAACGTGTTTGATGAAAGGCCAGGAGTGATTAAAGGATACATATGCCATCTCTACGTTAAGCCGCACGAAACGTATTGTAGAACTTTCTATCCTGTTCCCTGGAGGTTAAAGGCTCAAGTTCAAAAGGAAATAGATCGCATGTTGAAATGGGGTTTGATCGAACCCTCTACAAGCCCATACTGCTCCCCATTGTTGGTTGTGCCAAAAGCAAATGGAACTGTGAGACTGGTACTCGACGCCAGGGAAATAAATAAAATTATAATTCCAGTGAGGACACACCCGGAAAACATAGACGAACTGATACAACGGTTTCAGGATGTCCAATATTTGACGAGCATCGATTTGCGGAGTTCTTATTGGCAAGTCAAGCTGGATGAGGTATCGAGGAAATATACAGCTTTCATTTATGCAGGAAGAAGTTACCAATTTACTGTAGTTCCTTTCGGACTCAACATTAGTGCTGGAATTTTTATAGCAGCGCTAGATTACGCATTAGGCCCAGAACTAAGAAGCAGGATAACAGTATTTGTTGATGATATGCTTATTGCATCGAAGACTTGGGAAGAGCATATTACTTTACTGAGGCGGGTGTTGGACGTTTTCAAAACCATGGGAATAACTGCTAACCTACAGAAATCACATTTTGCACTAAATAGAATCAAGTTCCTGGGGCATATAATTGACGCAAAGGGAATTTTACCGACCAAGGAGAAGCTAATGGCGATTAGTAAGTTTCCAACACCAAGAAATAGGAGGCAATTAAAAGGGTTTTTGGGTCTTGCATCATTTTTTAGAAGATTTATCACGAATCAGGCCATGAATGCAGCAGCACTGAATAGTTTGCTGAAGAAGGATGTGCCCTGGCTCTGGACATTAGAGTGTCAAGAAGCATTCGAAGAGATAAAGAAGCAATTAGTAAATGCACCGCTTTTGTACCATCCGGACATGCAAGAGGAATTCTATTTGTCAACAGATTCGTCAAATGTGGGTCTTGGAGCGTGCCTTTTCCAAGTACGCAAGATAAATGGACAGCTTAACTTTTGTCCGATTGCGTTTGCTAGTCGTGTTTTGTCCAACTGTGAACGAACGTACACGACGACAGAATTGGAGGCTCTTGCGGTCGTCTGGGGATTTAAAAAATTTCACTATTACTTATATGGGTCGAAGACTATCGTATATTGCGATCACCAATCATTAACGTTTTTACAAACGTGTAAACTGTTACACCCCAGACTGGCTAGATGGACTCTCGCTCTGCAACAATACCAGTTTCAGATCGTACATGTCTCAGGGCAGCAAAACATTATTGCGGACGCTCTATCAAGGTCACCGCAGGGTTTAACCAAAGAGATTGAAGTAAATAATTCCTCAGAATTCCCGATATTGCTGCTGCAGGAAAATCCATATAAGACGTACTACATCAATTTGTGTGTGCATATGGCCCAGTTACAGAAAAGGGATGCTCAATGGGGAAGTGTCATTCAAAGGTTACAACAGCAACCTTCGGATCAGGTTGCAAATTATTACAAGCTAGTAAATGGCGTATTATTTTTCCGCTGTCGAAGGCCAAACAAAGTCCGTTGGTGTGTTTGTATACCTGAGGCACAAATAGAGAAACTTGTCTGGTTCACTCATTTGACCTGGGGACATTTCGGTGCGACAAAATGTGCAGACAAGATAAGTGGGTACTGTTATTTCCCCAACATAAAGCGCAGAGTGCACGAGGTCTTAAAGAGGTGCATGATCTGCCAAAAAACAAAGCCGGATTCAAAAGGGACTAAGCACCCATTATGCTCTGTATTAGTACAAGAACCAAAAGGATTAATTTCGTGCGATCTGTGTGGACCGTTACCTACTTCAAGAGGTGGTGTTAAATATGTGTTAGCGTTTCTAGATGTGTGCACGAAATACGTTAAGCTATACCCGATAAAGACGGCTACAGCCAAAGTAATTGTATTAAGATTAGTAAGAGATTATCTTCCACATGTGGGTATACCAAAGGCGATCATAACTGACAATGCTAAAATATTTACGGGACTCCGGTGGAAGCAGACTTTGTCTCAAGTCGGTGTGAAACACGTACTAACATCATTTTACCACCCACAAGGTAATTTGGTGGAGAGGATTTTTAGAGAATTCAATCGATTTATGAGGACGTATTGTCATAATAAGCAAACTGCGTGGGCAAATTATGTGGAAGAGTTTGAGCAAATATACAATAACATGCCCCACTCCTCAACTGGATATACACCTCGTGAATTGATGTTCGAAGAAAAGGAGGAAAACTTCTGGACTGACCATATCCCCAAAACTCAGGAAACCGAGATGCCTTGGGAAGAAAAAATAAGACAAGCTATCATAAATATGACGAAAAAGGCTGATCAAAGAAAACAACGCTATGACAAATTGATCAAGAGGGTACAGACATACCATGTCGGCGAGAAGGTACTAGTTAAACGACATACCAAATCATCCGTAATAAAGAAAAGTATAAAGAAATGGGAATTACTATATACTGGACCATACATTATCCTACAAATCCCGAATCCTGGAGCTTATCTGTTAGCATACCCGGGATCGAACAAAATAAAAGGGTTATTTCCTCATAACGACTTAAAAAGATATAATGAAGATTAGAAGATAGGGAGGAATGGTGTTCCGAGTGACAGAGATGAACGCTCGTAAAAAATATAACAATAAACTGTGTGTGTGTAATGTTAAAAGCCTTTAAATTGAAATAGTTAGTTAGTGACATAGAGTATAGAAATAATGACTAATTAGTACTATTGAGGGTTGTAAAAAAGGATAGTGGAGATAGGCTTCACCTGTGGTTTGGGTGAACATAGAACTTTAGCATTGCTAATGTTATCAAGATGTATAAAAGATCTGACTGACCTTCAAGAAGAATAAAATGTTTCCCTGCAAATGACGCTGAATAATCTAAAGAGGTTCGAGTGAAGATTCGTATATAATCTCATGTGAACGCTTAAATGTGTAAATATGTGAATTGTGGTAGTGAATCGTGAGTGACGGTTAACGCCGCAACGATTATTTCCCGCGCAAAACAGTTGACGTCAGCGCGAGAATTAAAATCGATATAGACGATACAGATATTCTTTGTAAGAGACTCGCACCAAACGCGAGGATAAATTGATTCATGTTGAACTTTAAAAGGAATAGGTGGTATAATTAGAAGCTAAGAGTTTTAATTTTTTATTGTATGATTAAAGAAAGTAGTATTCATAGATTCACTAGTAATTTAATGGTTCGTGTTCATTTGGGAATTTTGTGTGAAAAATCCATTTCCATATATGAGCATGGATGAACGCCGTATGAATCAGAGAGTAAATGAAAGAAGTGAATCCGCATTCTTCAATGCTAATAACTTCTACATTTCAGCACTCAAGTGTAGAAATATATGTATTTAGAATAAAAAGTTTTTTTTGAGTATAGCTAAATTATATGACTTATCAAAGAAATATGGATGATGTCTTGCAATAAAATGAACTACACTTTCCATTATTCGATAATTTGAATCCAAAATCTATAGTCAGTTACATGAATCCTTTAAATTACGAAGAACAAATCAGTCACAGAAAATCTGTTAAAACTTTTGGACTTATAAGCACAAGTGGGGAGGCAAAGTCAAAAGGAATATTCAAACGAGAGTAAATCGGATGATGCTTTTGGCAACATCATTAATTAAGAGTTGAATTCCTTGAAGTACGTCGTAACAAAAAGGATCCATGAAGCCACAAGGATTTTGCTTTCAAAAAGGAGAATCTTGGACGGTGCTACCTAATCAGTTCTCTTACAGGAAGAGTTTCCCTTTTGGTCATTGCTAATCCTTTTGGAATGAATGTTGCATGTGAATTCGAGTATCCCTGTCCCTTCTACTCTTCCCATTGTGGGCCGCGTAGAAGATCAACGACAGAGGGGGCCGCATAGAAGACCGACTACAACTGTGGACGTCGGGGACATGCAAGACCCGGGGGAGTTTAGCACCGCAAGATATATTGTCCTAGAAGCAAGATTGTAAAACGCAAATTCACGTTATTTATTGTAAAACGTTTTTTTTTGCTAGAGGCACAAACTACTCTTCTCCAAATCGTGGTACTAATTAGGCCCTATCTTTCCTTTAGAGATAAATTTCAAAATTATTTTTGTTCTTCTATAGGCTTTCCTATCTTCTATGTACCGTAGGCTGGGGGTCTAAGCTTAAGAGGTTTTCCAAGGTTTCCCTGCTTAAGAAAGTTCCCGAATGGGTAGACCCTGACATACGTTCATGAAAGATCATCTTCCTTGGTTGTGCACAGCAAACATAACACCTAGATGCACGTAAAAGTAATACAGCCGCGGTACCGGTCTCTTCATTTCTTCTGTCTTCAACATTTCTTTTCTTCGTCTAGTTCAAACACAATATTCTTTTTCAGTCGGAGGACTGACAATCATCACTTCCGGGTTATCCACGCTAATAGATAGCTCGCGAAGTGTGTTCGGTGAATAAAAATTGACCTCACAAACTTCGCTCGCTGCGAGGGGCATTGTAATCTCCCCACGGAAAATTACCTCTACCACGCAATAATTAATAATGGTCAATCAAATAATCCACATTTATTTACGTATGAAAAGTATCTGAGCAGATTTTCTAGTAATATATGCGCCGACAGCTCGTCGACGCCAAGGTATTTTTCGAGTACGTTTATTCTTTGGAACAACAGAGGTACACAGGTGTACGCTCCATGGTCATTATAGTTATAGAAGGAGAGATAGAAAGAGAGGGAAAGGAACAGCTTCGGAAAGTATCGGTTGGAAGATTTTCGTATTGCAAAAGGAGATTTATTTACTCTTCTTCGCGATAAAGCGAGGCAGGAAAGTTTGTGCCGCTAGCGGGGTAGACAAAGAGAAAGAAGGACTTGTACAAGTAAATTTCATGAGACTAAAAATCCACGGAAACGGAACATGTACGGAAATGGATTCAATATACAATTTTCCTCAGAAATAAGGTTTGTGACCATTTCATTTTAGAGTGAATGACGAATGCGTTCTCTGTCTGAATTGTTGATGATTGTCTGGGGCCTGTAATTAATTGGGAAGTTTCAGCTGTGACGAAGAGAGCCTGCAATCTCTGAGTTTTATTGAAATCGTCCAAAAAGGCTTCGTCCACATCTGAAATTTTAGATCTGTCGTAAACTGAACGAAGTGTTCAAAACGATCGATTTTTTCCCAACTGAATGCAGCGCTTAATAATAATAACGTATATGAAGATCTTTTCTAGCAAGCCAGCCGCTGAATATTAAGAAGAAGGGCTCCACCAGAGATTTTAATAGGCTGATTTCATGTAACTTAAGACTTTCAGCAAAATCAATTTAAGTAGTAAGGGCATTCATTAGAAGCTTTCTTCGTTAGCACGTTATACTTTTCTGTTATTTATATCTGCATAGTTTTGTTTTGTTTTTCTTCTGTTAAGATAAATGTATACTTCAGTAACTGATGAGCCATTGGCCGCTGGAATTTGCACCATATGCCTCCGTGATGTTTTCAGATCGCAAGAAGGGACAGAGGGTAGTGAATAAGGAAGCGAGGAATATTATAAAATCATGTGGTTAAGAATCAAGGCAGGAAAGTAAAGCAAGGTTATATTCTCGCTGCCTAGTTAGGTAGCGTATCTGTACCATCTGTTACAAAAATTTAGAAAGGGTTAATCTCCACAGGTGTGATCCCTTTGTTCTTGTGGTAAAAAGCGTCCAAGATCTGAAGTATAGAAGTTTCATTGTGATTACTCTGATATGTATGTAATAATGTAATACGACACACTGTACTACATGCATTTGAACAGCATATTTCCACTGCAAGCTAGAAACAGTCGAAAAGCAGTCACAAATGACAATGTTTTAATTGGTTCGCCGTGATGAGAAAAAGCATTTCAATTGTTGCATGGACATTATCAGCATTAATAAACTAATTATAGAACAACAGGCTACACAAATGAAGAAAATGGGCGGTATTATTACGAAAGTAGGAATATCCTAAAAGAGTGTTATAATTAGACATATTTAATTTGTTGAAATGTGCTGCTGACAAAGGCAGATCTACTTTCATGACAATGTTTTTCGAACTCCATCTCACAAGGCACACTTGGCTAACTTGTGCATTCCTGTCGCGCGCATTATCCTTAGCTGCTGACAATATACTGATCATTGTGTTGTGTGACAGATCAATTGTTTATTTTTCTCAATAACAACTATTTTATTCGCGATCACGCATTGTCAGTTTGGCAAGCCCTAGGTGAGTAAACAGTATCTGGCATGTGCCTATCATTCCGCCTGTAGGAACGCTCGTCATTATTTTAATACTGCTCAGATCAAGAGAAGGAATAAAATCCTTTGGTAAGTTTCCATTCCCGTCGCTCAGTGTTAAAAATACGATTGTTTACGGGGATTCCACCAAAATTCCAACAGAATTGCCAATCTGTTTTTAAGTGAGTTGTTAACCTTTCCTCATTCGAATAAGCATCGCCATTTATGAGTAAAGGCCACATTTCTCTTGGTGACTGGTTTAATTGTACTTTCCTTGTCACAATGTAATTTGCCAAACTCATCCCACAGCAGCTATTGAGACAGAATTCCGAAACGAAGGGCCTCATTAAACAAGTAATTGACAATTACAGAGCTCAATAGCTTACGAAAAACCTCATAGTATCGGTTTGCAGTAACATAAAAGAAGAAATTTCATGTTTATTCTCATACTAGGAAGCTCTTGTTTCGCTAGCTGTCGATAACTCTTAAAAAATTACAGTCACTGGAGTGAAATAAATAAAAAAGAAGTATAAGTAGTGATATATCGCCATAGATAAGAAAGTTCCGTGTGTTTAATAATTGGCAAAAGTCTCTCCTCCTTGTGTGCTATCAATCGCCAAACTTTCGTTTCGATGTCTCGAGCGGTTTAGAAGATGGGAGAGATGTTGCGAGTATTTTACTCTCGCGGGAGTGAGATCGGAAGTGAGCGCGCTACATGGGATCCATTTTCTCGAGATCGGAGGCAGATAGAGATCTCCTCTCAAGTCTAAACAAAAATTCAGCATCTTAGCTAAATTTCATACGCAGCAACCTATGGTGTAATACGCACCAAACGCAAATTCATAGCGACCCCAAATTTTCGTTGCAAACTTTTTGAATTTTGCGTAGTGTCTTACTAAAACGTGTACATCACAATAAGAATGGTCATTAGCGAGGTGATGGGCACGAAGCTGACATTAACGCTACAAGTAAGGCAAAAATCATATATTTTCAGAGAATAGTTTCTGTAAAACCGTTTGAGAAAGATAAGAGGTTGCGCACACTTCGGTTCAGTTAGCGCAGAGCGTCGCCAGTCGGCGCGTGCGAAGTATGGTGTACGCGTCGGAATATGCGCTGCACCCGCGTGGCCCGTGCGGCACGTGCGTGTCGCGCTGTAGTGCCGTGTCACGTCACACGTGCTGTACGCGTCTCAATTTGCACCTAGCCTCAATAGCTGAGTGAGCAGTTGGCCCACGTGGCGAGAGGCGGGGACGTCTACGTGTGTTATGCCTGTCGTGGAGCGCGCGCATGCGCGGTTTCCTTGTTTACTTCTGCCCATGATTCCATGTACTGAATCCCTTTTGCGAGCGAGCCATTGCCCTCTCTTACCGCCGGGCGGTGATCAAAGTTGCATTCGAAGTAGAATATGCACGACCACAATCTTTTGAAACTGAGGGCTTTACAGGTGATGATCTTCACCTAGGTCCATAGGATGTAACTGGCATTCACTTTTACATCACTGAAAATGTTGTTTAGGTCAATATGCGCACCGAAGAACTGAGTAACGAAATTGTGAACCCCCACACGCGAGAGCCGGCCCCTGTGGTCGAGCTGTTCTAGGCGCTTCAGTCTGGAACCACGCGACCGCTACAGTCGCAGGTTCGAATCCTGCCTCGGGCATGGATGTGTGTGATGTCCTTAGGTTGGATAGGTTTAAGTAGTTCTAAGTCTAGGGCACCCATGACCTCAGATGTTAAGTCCTATAGTGCTCAGAGCCATTTTGAACCTACACGCGAGACCTCAAGTTTAAGCTCCCCAACTGACAAGACGGTGCGGCAGTGACTGACCATGAGAGTATCGGCTTGCTTATGACCAGGATCTTCTACCTCCTGTTTGGGGTCTCACATGAGGTCGTCATGTCTGTTTTAGAGCCCTATGGCAGTCTGCCCAGTCACCAGGCGGAAAAATGGAAAACGTCTGACACCTACCCTGTTCCCAACGGCGTCCGCCAACTGAAAATTGCTGACGGATTTGCCGTCATACCTGGTTAGAGGATGCTGCAGGGCCATCATCATGTATGACAGGCAGCCCAGTACCTGTTCTGGCTGTGGCCAGAAAAGGCACATACGGAAAAACTCACTCCGACAACTGTTTGTACAGACACGGCTCAATGACGCCGCCCTACTGTACCGTCCACAGTGACACCTGTCACCTATGCAGCGATCACTGCACCAGTTGCCGGTCTTGTTCACGACCCAGGCGACCCGTCACAGCGTCAGAGACGATCACCGCAATCGCAGAGATTGATCCAGCACTTGTCACATCATTGTAACGAGAGACGCGGTCGGGAGGGGACATTCGCCTAGCATTGATGATCGCGATATGGTTATTATAATGACACTTGGCGTTGTTTCGACTTCTGCCTTCCTTCCATAGTCCTTCACGTCGTAGTGACGTCTTGGCCCCGATCCCTCTCGCGTGCGCCCTGAGTGGCGTTCCTGCTGCAGTGCCGACTCCACGTATATGAACAGCAGACGACCCATGAAGCGACACCACATCTGTACGTGGTGCATTCAAGTTGTAAGGCCTCCGATTTTTTTTCTCCGGACTGGAAAGAGATAGAAAGATGCGCATTGTTTTAAAATGAGGCCGCGCTCATTGTCAATACGTCCCAGAGATGGCAGCACCGTACGGCAGATGGAATTTTGCCACCAGCGGCGAGAATGAGAACTGTTTTAAATACTTAAAATGGCGACGTTTTCCTTACTTGAACAGCGTGCAATCATTCCTTTTCTGAATTTTCGTGGTGTGAAACCAATTAAAATTCATCGACAGTTGAAGGAGACATGTGGTGATGGAGGTCTGGATGTGTCGAAAGTGCGTTCGTGGGTGCGACAGTTTAATGAAGGCAGAACATCGTGTGACAACAAACCGAAACAACCTCATGCTCGCACAAGCCGGTCTGACGACATGATCGAGAAAGTGGAGAGAATTGTTTTGGGGGATCACCGAGTGACTGTTGAACAGATCGCCTCCAGAGTTGGCACTTCTGTGGGTTCTGTGCACACAATCCTGCATGACGACCTGAAAATGCGAAAAGTGTCATCCAGGTGAATGCCACGAATGCTGACGGACGACCGTGTGGCATGTAGCCAAGCAATGTTGACACGCAATGACAGCATGAATGGGACTTTCTTTTCGTCGGTTGTGACAATGGATGAGATGTGGACGTCATTTATCAATCCAGAAACAAAGCGCCAGTCAGCTCAATGGAAGCACACAGATTCACCCCACCAAAAAAATTTCGTGTAACCACCAGTGCTGAAAAAATGATGGTGTCCATGTTCTGGGACAGTGAGGGCGTAATCCTTACCCATTGTGTTCCAAAGGGCACTACGGTAACAGGTGCATCCTACGAAAATGTTTTGAGGAACAAATTACTTTCTGCACTGCAACAAAAACGTCCGGGAAGGGCTGCGCGTGTGCTGTTTCACCAAGACAACGCACCCGCACATCGAGCTAACGTTACGCAACAGTTTCTTCCTGATAACAACTTTGAAGTGATTCCTCATGCTCCCTCCTCACCTGACCTGGCTCCTAGTGACTTTTTGCTCTTTCCGACAATGAAAGACACTCTCCGTGGCCTCACATTCACCAGCCGTGCTGCTATTGCCTCAGCGATTTTCCAGTGGTCAAAACAGACTCCTAAAGAAGCCTTCACCGCTCCCATGGAATCATGGCGTCAGCGTTGTGAAAAATGTGTACGTCTGCAGGGCGATTACGTCGAGAAGTAACGCCAGTTTCATCGATTTCGCGTGAGTACTTAATTAGAAAAAACATCGGAGGCCTTAGAACTTGAATGCACCTCGTACTTAGGAGCTCCTGTGCGTGTGACATAAAGGACGACACTGTGATACCACCTGCTGCAGCAGAAGGGTGTTCTGATGACACTGTAATTGATAATGTGACAGATGCATCCGTGTGCACCATAAACTGATGATGTTACAAGATGGGTTGAATGTAGTGGATGTAGACATAGCCCTCATCCAGGGAGTTTATGTTACGGATTTAGTGATTGTCGGATACACCTCCCCATGAACCATGGAACTTTTGCCATTGGTGGGGAGGCTTGCGTGCCTCAGCGATACAGATGGTCGTACCGTAGGTGCAACCACAACGGAGGGGTATCTGTTGAGAGGCCAGACAAACGTGTGGTTCCTGGAGAGGGGCAGCAGCCTTTTCAGTAATTGCACGGGAAACAGTCTGAATGATTGACTGATCTGGCCTTGTAACCCTAAACAAAACGACCTTGCTGTGCTGGTTCTGCGAACGGCTGAAAGCAAGGAGAAACTACAGCCGTAATTTTTCCCGAGGACATGCAGCTTTACTGTATGATTAAATGATGATGGCGTCCTCTTGTGTAAAATATTCCGGAGGTAAAGTAGTCCCCCATTCGGATCTCCGGGCGGGGACTACTCAAGAGGACGTCGTTATCAGGAGAACGAAAACTGGCATTCTGCTAATCGGAGCGTGGAATGTCAGATCCCTTAATCGGGCAGGTAGGTTAGAAAACTTAAAAAGGGAAATGAATAGGTTAAAGTTATGTATAGTGAGAATTAGTGAAGTTCGGTGGCAGGTGGAACAAGACGTTTGGTCAGGTGAATACAGGGTTATAAATACACAATCAAATAGGGGTAATGCAGGAGTAGGTTTAATAATGAATAAAAAAATAGGAGTGCGGGTAAGCTACTACAAACAGCACAGTGAACGCATTATTGTGGCCAAGATAGTCACGAAGCCCAACCCTACTACAATAGTACAAGTTTATATGCCAACTAGCTCTGCAGATATGAATAAATTGATAAAAGGTATGATTATTCAGGTAGTGAAGGGAGACGAAAATTTAATAGTCATGGGTGACTGGAATTCGAGAGTAGGAAAATGGAGAGAAGGAAACATAGTGGGTGAATATGGATTGGGGGAAAAAAATAAAAGAGGAAGCCGTCTGGTAGAATTGTGCACAGAGCATAACTTAATCATAGCTAACACTTCGTTCAATAATCATAAAAGAAGGTTGTGCACATGGAAGAAACCTGGAAATACTAGAAGGTATCAGATAGGTTATATAAAGGTAAGACAGAGATTTAGGAACCAGGTATTAAATTGTATGACATTTCCAGGGGCAGATCAGGACTCTGACCACAATCTATTGGTTATGAGCTGTAGATTAAAAATAACCACAAAAAGGTGGGAATTTAAGGAGAGGGAATCTGGACAAACTGATTAAACCAGTGGTTGTACAGAGTTTCAGGGAGAGCGTAAGGGAACAATTGACAGGAATGGGGGAAAGAAATACAGTAGAAGGTGAATGGGTAGCTCTGAGGGATGAAGTAGTGAAGGCAACAGAGGATCAAGTAGGTAAAAAGACGAGGACTAGTAGAAATCCTTGGGTAACAGAAGAAATATTGAATTTAATTGATGAAAGGAGAAAATATAAAAATTCAGTAAATAAAGCAGGCAAAAATGAATACAAACGTCTCAAAAATGAGATCGACAGCAAGTGCAAAATGGCTAAGCAGGGATGGCTAGAGGACAAATGTAAGGATGTAGAGGCTTATCTCGCTAGGGGTAAGACAGATACTGCGTACAGGAAAATGAAAGAGACCTTTGGAGAAAAGATAACCACTTGTATGAATATCAAGAGCTCAGATGGAAACCAAGTTCTAAGCAAAGAAGGGAAAGCAGAAAGGTGGAAGGACTATATAGAGGGTCTATACAAGTGCGACGTACTTGAGGACAATATTCTCGAAATGGAACAGAATGTAGATGAAGACGAAATGGGAGATACAATACTAAGTGAAGAGTTTCACAGAGCACTGAGAGACCTGAGTCGAAACAAGGCCCCGGGGGTAGACAACATTCCATTACAACTACGACGGCCTTGGGAGGGCCAGTCCTGCCAAAACTCTACCATCTGGTGAGCAAGATGTATGAGACAGGTGAAATACCCTCCGACTTCAAGAAGAATATAATAATTCCAATCCCAAAGAAAGCAGGTGTTTACAGATGTGAAAATTACCGAACAATCAGTTTAATAAGCCAAAGCTGCAAAATACTAACGCGAATTCTTTACAGACGAATGGAAAAACTAGTAGAAGCCAATCTTGGGGAAGATCAGTTTGGATTCCGTAGAAATATTGGAACACGTGAGGCAATTCTGACCTTACGACTTATCTTAGAAGAAAGATTAAGGAAAGGCAAACATACGTTTCTAGCATTTGTAGACTTAGAGAAAGCTTTTGAGAATGTTGACTGAAATACTCTCTTTCAAATTCTAAAGGTGGCAAGGGTAAAATACAGGGAGTGAAAGGGTATTTACAATTTGTACAGAAACCAGATGGCAGTAATAAGGGTCGAGTGGCACGAAAGGGACGCAGCCATTAGGAAGGGAGTGAGACAGTGTTGTAGCCTATCCCCGATGTTATTCAATCCGTATATTGAGCAAGCAGTAAAGGAAACCAAAGAAAAGTTCGGAGTTGGTATTAAAATCCATGGAGAAGAGATGAAAATGTAGAGGTTCGCCGATGACATTGTAATTCTGTCAGAGACAGCAAAGGACTTGGAAGAGCAGTTGAACGGAATGGACAGTGTCTTGAAAGGAGGGTATAAGATGAACATCAACTAAAGCAAAACGAGGATAATGGAATGTAGTCGAATTAAGCCGGGTAATGCTGAGGGAAATAGATTAGGAAATGAGACACTTAATGTAGTAAAGGAGTTTTGCTATTTGGGGAGCAAAATAACTGAGGATGGTCGAAGTAGAGAGGATATAAAATGTAGACTGGCAATGGCAAGGAAAGAGTTTCTGAAGAAGAGAAATTTGTTAACACCGAGTATAGATTTATGTGACAGGAAGTTGTTTCTGAAAGTATTTGTATGGAGTGTAGCCAACTACGGAAGTGAAACATGGACGATAAATAGTTTGGACAAGAAGAGAATAGAAGCTTTTGAAATGTGGTGCTACAGAAGAATGCTGAAGATTAGATGGGTAGATCACATAACTAATGAGGAGGTATTGAATAGAATTGGGGAGAAGAGTTTATGGCACAACTTGACTAGAAGAAGGGACCGGTTGGTAGGACATGTTCTGAGGCATCAAGGGATCACAAATTTAGCCTTGCAGAGCAGTGTGGAAGGTAAAAATCGTAGAGGGAGACCAAGAGATGAATACACTAAGCAGATTCCGAAGGACGTAGGTTGCAGTAAGTACTGGGAGATGAAGAAGCTTATACAGGTTAGGGTAGCATGGAGAGCTGCATAAAACCAGTCTCAGTACTGAAGACCACAACAACAACATGTCGGATACACCACTGACATCTCCCACACGCCTGCCACTGGCAGTGGAATAGCAAACCTTTTCCATGATGTGTTAATTCCTGAAGACGTCGCTTTCCTCCCTTTGTGAGACGCGCAGTGCTCACTCTCCATGACATCAGAATTGCCAGCAACTATGCACCTTCCGTAATGGGCTGCTTTCTTCCCAGATGCAGTCAGGCCCTTCATTGTGGGACGTCAAGATGCATTGTTTTCTGTGGGGATCAGCCTGCCACACTGAGCTCCATGTGCTGTGCTCTCCACCATCTTGACCACCCTTCGACTCGTGAACACGAGAGAATACGTACATGACGACAGGTAGGGTTTCATGCACTATACCAGCTACTCCTCCAGCTGCACCGGCCCCATCTCTTGTGCTCCGTTGTCCACAAGGGGCTGCTGAAATATGGCCCGTTGGATTATCGACCATGTCGCCCATATATATGAACTGTTACCATGTGCCGGCCATCATTGGTGTGGCATGGGCGAAGGCCCTAGAAATTGAACCTGTCACTCCTACAGTCGCCAGAATGCCAGCACCTCATGTAGGCAACGTGGATATCCTGCACTGTCGACGAGGGGCTTACAGAACTGCACTCTCTAGTTGGTTGCTATGTGTAATACCAGCTCTTAGGGAAGTACTGACTGGTTATGGTAGGCAGACGCTGCCTGGAGGTGTCACTCACTAGATTTTTATTACCTCATTCTATGTGACCATACCACAACGTCGCAGTCTCCTGCCCACTAGCAAGTAATGAACCATGCAAAAGCGCAGATCACAGCACTCATGAGGTAGCATCTTAAAGGGACGATTGTTTATCCACGTACCATTGATAGGATGGACCACGAAGAGCCGGCGATGAGTAAGATCATCACTGGACGCTGGCATCGGCGGTGGGCACTGATCCACTCTGTGGCTTTGGCAATTAGTCGCTGGGTCACTAGGCAATTTGACACTGAATATGCTCTCCATGTTCATTACAGTCAACTGTTCATTGACCACCGTCATCCCTGAGACACGACTGATAGATCTCTCACCTTACATACGGTATGTCATTGTGATATGCACAAGAGGTATTATCTGAGGACATGATGGACGATGAGGTCACTGCAGCACTACTGGCTGGCGCACCTCCCAAATCTCTAGGACCTGGAGTCCTCCCATTACATTTCTATAGGACCTACCACCAGTTACTGATGCTGGCCAGGACAGAGATAGGCCATGACCTACTGTCTGCTGCAGTACAACTTCCTGGTGTCTTCCTCCAAGAACTGCTCAATCCTGTTCATAAACCAAATGGTTGAACCTGCATCAGTAACTGTTGGCCCCCGTTAACCTCTAAATCTGATGTGAAGATCACCTGCTTTGTGGTCTCCCACGATCACGCGTCCTCATGAGGCCATCACAACATCTACACTGCATTATGTCAATACTGTGTCATGATCATACTTGTATGGACATGGCGCATGACGAATGACTTACACTCACTTGATTTCAGCCACGCCTTCCATTGGGTTGATCATTCCTATCTGGCACTGGTGAAGTGGAATATGCGATTCTCAGAGAGGTGCATGGAGATGGTAATAATACGCCTGCTCCAGGGCGTGACATCCAGGATCCTGAACAGTGGTCGCCTCACTGTGCCCATCCTGCTAGAACGATCAGTGCGGCAACAGTTGTCTCTTTTCGCGATCCATAACGCTCTCGCCGTGGAAGAGTTACTTCGTGGCCTCCACCAATGCCTCATTGGTATGACTTTGTAGTCACACTTTTTGTTACACGGCCTGTTCAAGCGATCTAGTCCTACTCCTGCACAATGGCAACGATTTTCAACAAGCAGCATTGGAGTGGATGGAGTCCTACAGCGCTGCTTCAGGTAGCGTCCTTAACATTCGTAAATCGCCCGCTTTACTTGTAGGACGTGGGCTGACCGGTAAATATGTCAGCCTCCCCGCCCCCCCCCCCCCCCCCAGGTGTACGGTATGATAAGAAGTCTGGGCATTGATTTTACGGCTTACTTGTGGCGACCTGTGGCCCTTAACAGTAGATGCTTTCTGTGCCACATCTGGAAAGAGCTCCTTGACCATTCAATCCGAAACCTGGACATGTTGCACTGGACCCAGTATGTTGGCGAATCCCACACATGACTCAGAATGTCCCAGTCCCGCCATCAACGGCGTGACGCATGTTGCTCTCTCTGGGTTCCTTTGCGAGTCCATGCATGTTATTTAAAGTTAGCTATTAATGCTTCTCACTCCCAAAGGGCAGAGGAGGCCTCAATCTTAGTCATGTCCAACATCGAGGAACAGACCTCTTTGAAAGCAGGCATATTAAGATGTGGGAACGTACTCCGACTTACCTCACCGACTTATTGATGAGAGCAAACCCCGAGTTGTCTCGTTGCACCAGTGCCGCTGACAGACGTCCCTGCGCGATCTCTACTAATTAAATTCGTCGCCAAGAGTCCATGAAAGATGAAATCGAGGCAAAAATTTAGATGTTATCGTACACCATAGAGTGGCCAGCGTCAATAAAGTGCTCTGCCACCGACGTTTTATTAGGTTGTAACAGCCGGATATACCTGCGGTGCTCTGTACATTTGTCATGGACTGTACGTGTCGTCTGACCGACGTGCGAATGGAGGCTTCCATCTTTAACGGAACCCAGGAGGGCTGCTGTCTTTGGTGGAAGGTGATAAACCACACTCATGTTGTGTCTGCTCAGTAACGGTCCTATTTTTGACGATAGGCTTCCCACATACGACAAAAAAGCCATGAATTTCACACTTCTCGTGTTTTCTTCTCTATTTCATATGCCCTCTGTTGGCTTCATTCGTAGTCCATTACGTATCTGATGTGGTGATTACCCGTTGGCTTCAAAAACTCCTCTGAAGTGTAGAGGCTCCTTCTCCAGACTGCTCTCGTCAGCAAAGACGTGTGCTGTGTGTACCAGAGTTCTGAGTACACTCATAGTCTGCGAAGGATGGTGGCGGCTATTTGCACGTAAATACAAACCCGTATAGCTCCATTTTCTATATACCGCATGTCCTAAAGTGCCATCAGCTTTCCGCCGTACCAAAATATCCAAAAATTAAAGGCATCCATATTTTTCGATTTTCATTGTAAACTGAATTTGTGTATGGATTGACTTCACATGATTTAAAAAGTTCTTTTAATTTATCTTCGCCTTGTTACTACACTACAAAAGTGTCATCGACATAGGTCCAAACTACGGTGGGTTTCAAGTTAACAGATTCCAGTGGCTTTTCTTGCATTTCCTCCATAAAGAAGCTGGGCATCAAGACGACAGAGGACTACCCATGACGACGCCATAAGTCTGTTCATAAAATTCTTCATTGAATAAAAAGTATGTTGAGGTCAACACATGTTTAAACAAAGATGAAATTTCTTTATCAAAGATTCTGCCAATGTGAACTTATGATTCCGAAAAAGGAACCTTTGTGAATTACGACACAACATCGGGACTGACTAATATATCTGAACTGTTCAGTACGAGCGATTTTAGTTTGCCAATGAAGTCCGCCCAGTTACCTAAGTGTTGTGCGCAGTTTCTCACAAGAGGCCTTAATAACGATGCCACATGTTTGGCGCAGTCATAGGTTGGAGATTGAATGTTACTCACTATCGGACGAAAATGAATATGTTCCTTATATAGCACTCCGTCTTCAGGCCAAAAAGTGGTCCATCGGGACCATCCGAGCGCCGTGTGATCCTCAGCTGAGGATGCGGATAGGAGGGGCGTGTTGTCAGCAAACCGCTCTCCCGGTCGTTATGATGGTTTTCTTTGACCGGAGCCGCTACTAGTCGGTCGAGTAGCACCCCAATTGGCATCACGAGGCTGAGTGCACCCAGAAAAATGGCAACAGCGCATGGTGGCGCTGATGGTCACCCTTCCAAGTGCCGGCCACACCCGACAGCGTCTAACTTCGGTGATCTGACGGGAGCCGGTGTATCCGCTGCGGCAAGGCCGTTGCCTAACATGTTCCTTATGAATCTCTGGAAATCCATAAAGCCTCGGAGGAAGTGCACCACTTCGTTTCATTCTACGGACAACTTCCGGTGGAAAGGGGGAGGCGGTTAGAAGTGAAGCAGTCTTCCTTACCATCTGGTTGGCGGGGTCTTTACTGATTTCTGGTATGTGCTATCACTCAGTAAAATGTTCATTTTAAAACGATGGTCGTGACGATACATTAAGGGGCTCCGGAAAGGCTCAAAATCAGGAAAAGTTCAATTTTTACTTTTTTGCGTTTTCTGAATCTGCAGACTATTACCTTTTAATAGATATGTAATTTATCCAATTCCGAAGACTACTACTATTTTTAATTTTCTTTGAAATGTGTTCTACATAAGCGTGACCCACTGTGGCGCTGTTAAACTGCTGTCAAATGGTGTTATTATTAACGTCCGCTTTCATCAGGTACATTTTAGTGATGTGAGATAAAGTATGTGTTGTGGCTAACCTGTGATGGTTCAATATATATCGCTGGTGTGATTGTCGATTGTTTCATGTTTATTTACTCTGTCGTTATCTCGAAAATATTCGTAATTAATTCTGTTTCTTGAGTCTCTGTTTTGTTGAAGTACAATAATGAGTAAAAGTAAAGTTGCTGTTGCGACTTTCAATGATGGCAACATTGTAAGGTGCTAGGTATTTAGAAATATGGGAATGAAGATAGGTTCTAACATGGTACGAGCGATGCTTGCTTTAGACAAGGAACGCCTTCGGGCTGCAGACAGGGCTGTAAAGAGTCTAGAAATACAAGCAAGAGTAAACAGGAGGAGAAACAAGAGGAAGCTGGAGGAGCAGTTTGCAGAGGATGAAGATAATCCATCCTATGGACCTGGAATGCACTAAAAAGTTAATCCAATCTTTGTCGCTCGATTCCCAAAACTTTTATTTTCTCATACTAATTACATGTTTTCTAAGGATCTTCCAAACATATTTGTTTCAAACTTTCAGTAAATGTTACACAGTACCTTCTGCATAATTTAACACAGCCTTTTTCCAAAAAACTGTATATTTTTGAGTATATAAATAAAAAATTGCAAAAAAATGTTGTGAATTTTCATTACAATTGAAAAAAAATCTTCTTTAATAACTGAACTAAAATTTTGTTAAATCCGTGTGTTAAGTTGTAGCCCATATTCCAATAAATAAACTGTAAAAAGTTCAACTTCCTACCTCAAATACTTTGTGAGGAAAGATGTAATTTATAAGCGTTATTTTAACATTGCAAGTATAGGGCGTTCCGGAGCCCCTTAAAGGGATGCATTTCCTCTGTCAGCTGCACTTCGTAGTTTTCAGTAGCGTTCACAGGGAAGTTTCATTAGTTGTTGACATGCCACAAAAAACTTCGCTCGGAATACAGTACACTGTAGCTAGGTAGGTCTGCAGGTACTCGTATGTGTGTGAGTGCGTGTGTGTGGGTACTCACAGCGCACGGAGCCCGCGGCGGACGGCCTGGGGCGCTGGCGTCGCCCCTCCGGCCCGCCGCCGCCCTCGCTGTCGCCGTTGACGTCGGCGTCGTCAGCCGCCGCGGCGTCGGCGTCGGCGTCGGCGTCGGCGTCCTCCGACTCGAGCGCGTCCACCTCCTCCTCGTAGTCCTCGCCGCACCGCGACTCCTCGTCGCTCACCCTGCGTCTCCTACCGACCGACACAGTTGCCGTTACGAGGTTTCTGGAGAACGAAAGTCTCCTCTCCAAGTAACAAAACAGAGGTCGCCCAGAGCGCTTGCAAGCACATCTATCCTTAGGGTAGCTGTACCACAGCGTATACAGGAGAGCCCCGAATACTGACCGTTACCTGCATAAGGATTCTATCCACCATCTCGAAACGCGTACGTTTCATAGGCAGCGATGGCGAGCTGCTGATTCTCTGACCAGAGTGCATGTAATCTGTTCTGTTGCGAGAGAGTAGTGGTACGTAGCGAGTCGCGGGAGTCGGTAGTTGCTGTTGCGAGTTAGCATTTGTATTAAAAATGGTTGGTTTCAAAACGAAATAATTATTGGGGCGATTCTTGAACAAATTAATTACACTTAAGATCCATTACAATACTTTATTAGCTGAGCGCAAAGCTGCTTCATTACCTTATTTAACAATATACCTCGTCCTGAATCTCGACCAGAGTTCCATGTCGGCGCCCGCCGACTCGTCACACACAAATGCTAACTCGCAACAGATACTACCGACTCCCGCGACTCGCTACGTACAACTACTCTCTCGCAACAGAACAGATTATATGCACTCTGGTCAGAGATTCTGCGGCTCGCCATCGCTGCCTATGAAATGTACGCGTTTCAATCTCTGACAAAATACGGGTGTGGTTGAAAAATTGGTAGATAGGGCGCACAGATGGTTCAAATGGCTCTGAGCACTAGGGGACTTAACAGCTGATGTCATCAGTCCCCTAGATCTTCGAACTACTTAAACCTAACTAACCTAAGGACATCACACACATCCATGCCCGAGGCAGGATTCGAACCTGCGACCGTAGCGGTCGCGTGGTTCCAGACTGAAGCGCTTAGAACCGCTCGGCCACACTGGCCGGCGGGCGCACAGAATTTGGGAATTTAAAGGATGAGCTTCAACATCTACATTCAAAGATCAAGAAGGTAAAATGGAGATAGATCGAGCACTGAACCCTAGGGAGTTTATCAGGATTGTCGGGAAACGACGGCTGCCCAGAGAGACAAATTTCCTTCTCTACATCAGCACGATTACAGATCGCATTGGAAAGGTGATGAGCAAGTATGGTGTGGATACTACCTTCAGACCTTCCAGGATGATAAAAGAATGTTTCAGATCGGCCAAAGATACACGAAATCGTTTGGCTACACCGGTTGTGTATAAAATTTTTTGTAATTGTGGACTGGTTTATATTGGTATCACAAAAAAGTGTTGACACCCGTACCGTTGAATACAAGAGGAATTTCAGCCTAGGACTTACGGATAAATCGACCATAGCGGAAAATTTTTACCAAGAGTGTTGTCATGAAATAAAATTTATAAACACGAGTGTCATATCGAAAACATCGCATTATCGTGGTCGTATTTGTAGAGAAGCTACTGAGGTTTATAAAATCCGTAATAATTTTAACAGAAAAAATGGTGTTATGTTAGATAAAATTTGTATGATAGCATTGCAACATAAATATGATGATAGAGTACTTTCAGCCGGACGGTGTGGCCGAGCGGTTCTAGGCGCTTCAGTGTGGAGCCGCGCGACCGCTACGGTCGCAAAAAATGGCTCTGAGTACTATGGGACTCAACATCTTAGATCATAAGTCCCCTAGAACTTAGAACTACTTAAACCTAACTAACCTAAGGACACCACATACACCCACGCCCGAGGCAGGATTCGAACCTGCGACCGTAGCAACCTCGCGGTTCCGGACTGCAGCGCCAGAACCGCACGGCCACCGCGGCCGGCTGCTACGGTCGCAGGATCGAACCCTGCCTCGGGCATTGATGTGTGTGATGTCCTTATGCTGGTAAGGTTTAAGTAGTTCTACCTTCTAGGGGACTGATGACCTCAGATGTTAAGTCCCATAGTGCTCAGAGCCATTTGAACCATTTGATTACTTTCAATCGAGAATGTTGGTATCGCTGCGGGTCAATGGATGTCACCAGTGTGACACCTCCATCCTGAACCAGGACTGGGTGGTCACAGCTGCTCATTGCGTCGAAGTGTGAGTAGCGCCTCGAGTACGTAAAACATACGGGCTAGAGCCATATTTCCAGAAAGTATTTCCCTACTAAAGCAGCATGTTGTTGGTCTCCCAGTCTCTCTTTTTTTTCTGTTTTCTTCGTGGTTATTATTTCATCTCCTCCACTCCATATGGCTAGTAGGCTGGACTATCAGCAGATACGATTTGCCGCTCTTCAGCCGCACGAGAGGATTCCAAAAAAATATCTGGCTATGGCGTTTGACAAAAATAAAAAGACAGACCGTCAGTTGCGTAAGTTAAAATGAAAAAGTTGATTCGATGATAAATTAAAAATAGAATGGAAAACGAATGTCGCAGACGAAGATATAAAAACAGATATACAGTTGCATAAGGTAAAACGGAAAGGCTGATGTATAGCGTATTGAAAGAGATACATGGATGAATGAAGAGATGAGCGGAAATAGACTACCAGGGGAAGGGTGTCAGGGGAGCGCAGTATTTAAAGGCAGTGGTTAGGAGAGGCTTTGTTCGTGGTTGGTTTGAGAAGGAGAGCGGGAGTATGGATATCGAAAACATCGCATTATCATGCGTGTATTTGTAGAGAGGCTATTGTGATTTATAAAAGCCGTAATAATTTCAACAGATAAAAGGTGTTAAGTCAGATAAAATTTGTATGATAGCATTACAACATAAGAATGATGATCGATTACTTTCAATGGAGAATGTTGGTATTACCAGAGACAATCTCGCAGCCGACGTCACGTGATGAAATGTGGCGCCCTCTATACTGCCCATATATTCCCCGCTCCCTCGAGTTCTAGTGGCAGCTCGCCATTTTACCTCTGAAGATGTCTCCCGCAGTCGGAGAGGAGCTTTAGGAGAAAGTTTTATACATCGACGACGCCCTGATGGAACGGAAATTTTAAGTGATGACACGTGTCCCTGTCTGTCCACGAGACCCAGAGCGCCGTAGGCAAACGGGCTCAGGTTGATGCCGTATCGCTTGATTGCCGGAAGGCATTCAATACGGTTCCACAGTGTCTTTTACTGACTCTGTGCTGGGTTGTCGAGTGTAGGATCAGGTCTTCCCTGCAGATAAGAGGTCAACACATCATTCCTAACATAACAATGTCGACAAATGTAAAGCTAGTTTTGGGAATACCTCAAGGGAGTGTTATAGGGACTCCAGTATTTCTAATTTATAGATATGATCAGGCGGATTACGCTGGATGCTCCCCGACGGTCTTCGCCGACTGTGATAGTTTCTACAGCATTGCTGCATTGTTAGAGGGCGGCAGCGAAATGCGAGAAGACATGCAGGCAGTCGACGACTCCTGAAGGGACGCTCAGTTTACCCTGCACGCAAGTAAATGTAACGCACTGCGCACCCATATCGAACAGACCCACTGCGGTTCGATTACTGGAAACGGTAACTACCATAAAATACCTCGCCGTAGCCATCCGGAGCGGCCTGGCGTCGAATTAACGGGTAAAACAAAAATCAAGAAAAGTGAATTCCAGACTGAGATTCAATGGGAACGCGGAAGAAGAGGCTTCCACATCATATGTTCGACCGATTCTTGAGTACTGTTGATCAGTCTAGGACTTTTACCAAGCAGGGTTAACAGAAGACATCAATAAGGTCAATGAACAGTGGCGCGTTTTGTCACAATACAGTTTACTCTGCGGGAGGGCGTAACTGCGATGCTCAACAAACACCAGTGGTAGCCGTTACAATTTTTTTTTTATTTATTGAATTTCAATTCCCCCCGAAGGGGGCGGGCTGGCAGCAGCTTAGTATGCCGCTCTTCAGCCTACAGATTTTGCGAGAAAGCTCAAGAGAATAAATAATGAAAAACAGGCGATAAAATCGGAGACTTAAAGAGTAACATGGCGAAAAGAAATCGTGGAACTTAAAACAAACAACAGAGGGACGATGATGCTAATAAAATACATACGAAGCAGACAGGGAAAACAATAGACAGACAATTAAAAAACACGGCGACAGTCTGGATTCTGTTCGCAAAAGACATAAAATTCACACCTAGCGACAGCATGGTTTCTATTTGCAACACGAGAAAGACAAACAACACTGAATAGTCACTGGAACACTGCACTAAAAAGTTGGCAAATGTGACATACCACAGTCGAGAGCAGGTGGGGGGAAACTGGACATAAGATGGGAAAACAAAAAAGGGGGCAAAGGAGAGTAAAAACGAAGGGGGAAACCGGGAAAGGAGCTGATGCAGGATGAGGACCCATAAGAGGGGTGGGGGGCAGACGCGACAGGGAGTGGGGTAGGCAGAGGAGGGGAATACAAAAGGACTTGGGGGAAGGGAGAGGTCTAGTGTGGAGAAAACAGGACGGAAGGGGGGGAAGAGGGAGCCTAGGGAAAGGACAGAGGAAAGGAGGGGGGAGTGAGGATCAGAGTTGAGCCGTTACAAGAGAGGCGTCGTACATTATGGAGAGTTTTGCTGATGACGTTTGCGAGTTGACGCTCCAAGAATGGTCGAGTAAGATATTATTGTGTCCCAATACGTCTCGCAAAATGATCACAACGAGGGAATCAGATGTTATACGGAGCATTACAGACAGTCATTTTTCCCGTGCGTCGTTCCTGAATCGTACAGAAATGGGGAAAAAATGTGCTGGAAGTACAAGTAACCACCCTCGGACGCCGCAAGATGGCGTGTTGAGTATGTAGATGAAGACACCAATGATTCCCTTTCACAACAGAGACAACCTTTAATCTAGTACAATACGCGAAAATTGTGTCGATCGGTACGCGATACTAGAAGTGTTAATGTCATAGACGATAACCAGGCGTTTAGTCAGAAGAAATACACCGACAATTAAATTCATGTTTGTTATCTCTCTCTCTCTCTCTCTCTCTCTCTCTCCCTTTCGCTCACGTGCTAAGGTACTTCGCAAATCTTCTACAAAGATAGTAAGAGAGAGATTTGTTTTCTTTTTATAACGTCTGGTTATTTAATTATTAATTTACGTTAGCAAAAATTTCATTATTAATCCACAGAGACTGCGTTCACGAAGACGTTGCTCGGCCTCGGCGCCGTTCCTGAACCGTCTGAATGCAGCGCATAATTCACATAGTTCACACCTCTTCGCATCGGGTGGCATCGAAGTTACAGTCCTATGACGTCACTGCAAAACTTTATCGGTGCGGACCGTTGAAAGAGCACGTAAATTTTCGAAACCTGCTGCCCAGGAATGATAAAACTTTGACTGTCACACACACTGCAGGATTTAGCAACATTTCTGAGCCTACTTTATGAGAGTCGTTACCTATCACATTCTTCTCAAGTCGTGATATCTGATGCGATCATAAAGAGGAACTTTACTCCGATGACGAATGTCAACTAAGATGACAGATCGTCTGTTAATCATTCCTGTCAAGTGTCACAGAGTAACGAACAGTACATCGATGAAGAATGAAATGTTCACTCTGCAGCGGAGTGTGCGCTGATATGAAATTTCATGGCAGACTAAAGCTACGTGCCGGATCGAGACTCGAACTCGGGACCTGTCCCTTTCGCGGGCAAGTGCTCTACCGACTGAGCTACATAAGCACCACTCACGATCTGTTCTCGAAGCTTCAATTTTGCCAGTACCTCCTTGTGATCACAAAGGAATACTGACAACGAATTCCGTTTGAGTAAAGCAGGAGGTTAATACGTCAGGACAATTTTTTTGTAAGAATCGTATAATGTGCCAAAATCAATGCGCATCAAATTGTACTTTGTTATTAATAAAGCAATTATCCACCCCGTCGATGGTCTTCACGATATCCTCTGCATATTTTCATTTACGGTTTTTATAACGAATCTCTTTCGGGAATATACATTCCATACAAGACTGTTTCCGATGATTTACCGCGAATTATGCAATCAAATAAAACAAAGACATGGGCACACGTTTTGCTACAGAAGGCCATACACGTCCATGCAGGGCTGGGAAATAAATAAAATTTAAAAATGAAACTAGTATCTGTTAACTACAGAAGTATCGAATATAAGATCCGTGAACTACGCTAATTTTAATGGTAGGAACAAGCGGCTAATACTTGGAATAAAAAGCTGACGGAAACGAGAATAAACATCATTCATATCTTAAACTCTGAATGAAATTCATGTTCAAAAAATTAACTGCAAAGAATCGTGGCTGCGAATGAGAGGGGTGCACTACGTGAACTCTGAAGCTAAGGAACACTACTTATTGGCGATGCTCTCTCAATCTCCCATTAGACCAGGAAGGAATATTGACAACGAATTCCGTCAGAGTAACGCGTGAGGATAAAGTGATGGGACAAGTTTATTGTGAGAAACATATGGCGCTGTGTTAATCAATGCAAAACAAACTGCAGTGTTTGATTATAAAAGAAATTATGCACCTCCACGACAATGCGCAACGTTATATTGTAAATCAAAGTAACGACAGACTCAGACATCTCGACTCCATCATCTTCTTTATACAGAATGAAATTTTCACTCTACAGCGGAGTGTGCGCTGATATGAAACTTCCTGGCAGATCAAAACTGTGTAGCGGACCGAGACTCGAACTC
Source organism: Schistocerca cancellata (assembly GCF_023864275.1). Taxonomy (NCBI): domain Eukaryota; kingdom Metazoa; phylum Arthropoda; class Insecta; order Orthoptera; family Acrididae; genus Schistocerca; species Schistocerca cancellata. Next base: position 494,518 of record NW_026047100.1, read on the forward strand.
GGGACCTTTGCGCTTCGCGGGCTAGTGCTCTACCAAACAAGATCCACGATCAGTCCTCCTGAAGAACGGTAGAGCACTTGCCTGCGAAAGGCAAAGGTCCCGAGTTCGGGTCTCGGTCCGGCACACAGTTTTGATCTGCCAGTAAGTTTCATATCAGCGCGCACTCCACTGATGAGGAAAAATTTCATTCTGGAAACATCCCCCAGGCTGTGCAAAGGCATGTCTCCGCAATATTCTTTCTTCTAGGAGAGCTAGCTTTGCACAGTTGGCAGGAGAGCTTCTGTGAAATTGTGAAGGTAGGAGACGAGGTACTGGCGGAAGTAAGGCTGTGAGGACGTGTCTTGACTTGTGCTTGGGTAGCCCAGTTGGTAGAAGCACTTACCCGCTAAAGCCCATGTTCCCCAGTTCGATTCTAGGCCCGCCACACAATTTTGATCTGCCAGCAAGTTTCATCTCCTGCATAGTATGGACTTGGCACCGAACGACTTTGAGCTCTCTCCTAAGATGAAAGTGTGGCCGGCTGCTCAGGACTAAGTGATCAATGATGAGCTCAAGGACGAAGGCAAAAACGGACTGAAACTCAAGGTGGTATCATTCTTTGATGAAGGGACAAATGTTTGGAGTTATATAATCTTAATTTATGACTAGCTTCTTATACATGCCACTTAAACTGCGCCCGTTTTCGTGTCGTCCTTGCCAGTCGATCCTCTCGGTGAATCTCATGACAATGAGGTTGATTACGTTTCTCCTTTAGCTTAATTTATCTGGTTTGAAGTACGAAGTGTTGTGAGTGTGCTTCTGCAGTGTGAGCCAGGCCACAGCACAGTACTGTAGAGGAGGGGTGTGCACGCACCTGCGCTGGCGGCGGGCGGCCGATAGCCTGGGCAGGGGCCGCCGAGTGGCGCCGAGCGCGGTGCAGGCCACGGGGCTGGGCTGGCGCCGCTCCGCCGGGATGTACACCCCTGAGAAGACGGACATGCGCCGCGCCGCCGCCTGCTGGTGCTGCCGCAGCGACAGGTACACCGACACGCTCTTCATCAGCGCCGTCCGCACCTGCAGGGGGCAGTCGCCAGACAAGTCACGCTTAACGAATGCCACACTAAAATACCAGCACTTCCCCACCTTTTGGAAGTCGGCCAAGGTCCTGATGTTCAGGAAGCCGGGGAAAGACCACAGCCCCCCACAAAATTACCGACCCATCAGCCTTCTGAGCTCGCTCAGCAAGATTGTGGAGAATGTGATTCTCAAACGCATCACTAGGCACTGCATAACAAATGACATCCTGAGACCAGACCAATTCGGCTCCAGGAATCACCACTCCACAACACAACAACTCTTACGGGTCGTTGATCGTATAACACACGGCTTCAACACAAACAAAGCAACTGGGGCGGTGTTCCTGGACATGGAAGAGGCTTTCGACCGTCTATGGCACAACGGCCTCATTCGCAAACTCAGTGATGCGGGATTCCCAGACGGGCTGGTGCGTCTAATACAATGATACCTCACAGACAGTTGTTTCAACACTGACGAGCCGGTAAAGCAGTCCACACGACACGGTATACACGCGGGAATACCCCAGGGAAGCATCCTAGGGCCCCTACTGTTTAACCTATACATAAACGATCTCCCAACCACACACAACACAACGATGGCAATCTACGCGGATGACACAGCCATCTTCGCGCAAGATTGGAAACCATCAAACATTACCTCACGCTTACAGACTGCACTCAGAGTGGCTGAGCCTTGGTTGCAGAAATGGCGTGTTAGAGTAAACGTCGACAAGTGCGAAGCCGTTCTATTCACTAGAAGACCGAAGCAACTGCGCAAACATCGATACTGCAGACCAATAACTCTACAAACGTTTCCGTGAGAAAGTCAAATGCCTCGGTGTCTGGCTGGACCGAAAATTACTCTGGGGGGGGACCACATACAACACATGACCAACCGAGCAAGCGCGAGGCTCAAACAGCTCTCCCGTATGCTCAACAGGCGTAGCACACTGAACAGAAGGGTGTCGAGGTACATGTACATGACACTTATCCGACCCCTGATGACGTACGCAGCTCCTGTCTGGGGATACGCTGCGCCTACACGCCTGCGCCGTCTGCAGCTCATACAAAACAAAGTAATCAAAATCATAAGCAATGCTCCACGATACACACGCATCGCGGACCTTCACCGGGAATACCGACTTGAGACTCTCACGGGCGTAATCCACAAACTCACCAGAAGACTATACAGACACTTCAGACATTCGCAGAACCGGTTTATTATGGTTCTGGGGAACTACGATCACAACCATAGATGGAAAAATGAGAGACCAAAAGACATACGTGGAAGGACATAACATCTATGGCCAAGAACACGCAAACACAACGGTACAGGTGAGCCCATGTTAATCAGACACCATTACTGGATATCCTGCTGGAACACACTGCCGAATAACTGGCACCACGCAAGGGATCCGTAGCGTACACTGCATGCAGACAAGTTCTACACACCCCCCACACACTGAGATGACCTGTGGCCGATCTCCCACTACTATATAACGATCTCGATTGTTCCAGGAATGTAGCGGCTGCAGCAACTGGGATACATCGCCATCGCTTGCCACGGTAATGATGCATGATACCCATACTAACAAATCCAACCTTGCATGAACTATCGCAGCTAGTAAGCCACTACCACTCTTACTACCCATCCTACTGTCGCCGAGCCTTTTTTTCCCACGGCACGAGCCTTCGCACTTTTTTCCCTCTGCTCTTCTAATTGCTACCCTCACTCGCGTTTCGTCCACCATCTATCACCTGATGGACCGTGTTAATGCGTAGCCTTACCCAGACGCACGGATAACATCACAGCCCAGCATCCTGTGATCCACTTACTAGATAACTAACATGTTGACGGAGGTGACAGTAGAACTTTTGGTCTGGTCACCACGTTGGTGCGGGCATGGAGGGGCCCCATCTTGTATAGAAAATCACACTCAGCAGCACGTAGCTGCTACGAACCGTTTCGCTGCTGTGAGGGTGTGCCAGCGATTTTGCTGCAGTGTTAACACCGGTTCCCGCCACATCTCCAAGGTTAAGCGCTGCCGGCCTTGCTAGAGCTAGAATCGGTGACCGTCCGGTCTACCAAGCACTGTTGGCAAAGCAGGGTGTGCCCAACCCTTACGAGGCAAATTTAGGAGCTACTTGATTGAGAAGTAGCGCCTCCGATCATGAAAACTGACAGTAGCCGGGAAAGCGTGTAAGGAGTGTGTCAGAATTCTCTATTATATTAATTAAATATTACAATGAGTATCGAAAACAATAGGGCCAAGTTAAGGCTATTCTTTGCATTTTGTAAGATTCTGCAATTGTCTATGGAAATAAATAAGCACTCAGATATCGATAGTAACAATCTGATGGCGAAACATGGGAGCGCGATTCTAAGCAGTGTTATGAGACAAGGACTGTCTGCGAGAGTAAAATTTCAATAGCGTCGGTCGAGAACTCGGAGAGAGAAGACACGTCACACTGCCCTCACGTCGGTGATGACATATCTTATCGCACTCCAGGCCTTATTTCATTTATAGGGCCAGGACAGATTTAGATGACTTATCTACGCTTGAAGATGGAATTGAAGGTAAAATTCGCAAGCATACCGTAAAGCGAAATTGCAGGGTTAGGCTCGTGATTGTTAATCTGAGATTGCAGCAACGTCCGATCTACATCTACATCTACCTATCTACTACGCAAGCCACCCAACGGTGTGTGGCGGAGGGCACTTTACGTGCCACTGTCATTACCTCCCTTTCCTGTTCCAGTCGCGTATGGTTCGCGGGAAGAACGACTGTCTGAAAGCCTCCGTGCGCGCTCTAATCTCTCTAATTTTACATTCGTGATCTCCTCGGGGGGTATAAGTAGGGGGAAGCAATATATTCGATACCTCATCCAGAAACGCACCCTCTCGAAACCTAGGAAGCAAGCTACACCGCGATGCAGAGCTCCTCTCTTGCAGAGTCTGCCACTTGAGTTTGTTAAACATCTCCGTAACGCTATCACGGTTACCAAATAACCCTGTGACGAAACGCGCCGCTCTCCTTTGGATCTTCTCTATCTCCTCCGTCAACCAGATCTGGTACGGATCCCACACTGATGAGCAATACTCAAGTACAGGTCGAACGAGTGTTTTGTAAGCCACCTCCTTTGTTGATGGACTACATTTTCTAAGGACTCTCCCAATGAATCTCAACCTGGTACCCGCCTTACCAACAATTAATTTTATATGATTCCACTTCAAATCGTTCCGCACGCATACTTCCAGATATTTTACAGAAGTAACTGCTACCAGTGTTTGTTCCGCTATCATATAATCATACAATAAAGGATCCTTCTTTCTATGTATTCCCAATACATTACATTTGTCTATGTTAAGGGTCAGTTGCCACTCCCTGCACCAAGTGCCTATCCGCTGCAGATCTTCCTGCATTTCGCTGCAATTTTCTAATGCTGCAACTTCTCTGTATACTACAGCATCATCCGCGAAAAGCCGCATGGAACTTCCGACACTATCTACTAGGTCATTTATATATATTGTGAAAAGCAATGGTCCCATAACACTCCCCTGTGGCACGCCAGAGGTTACTTTAACGTCTGTAGACGTCTCTCCGTTGATAACAACATGCTGTGTTCTGTTTGCTAAAAACTCTTCAATCCAGCCACACAGCTGGTCTGATATTCCGTAGGCTCTTACTTTGTTTATCAGGCGACAGTGCGGAACTGTATCGAACGCCTTCCGGAAGTCAAGAAAAACAGCATCTACCTGGGAGCCTGTATCTAATATTTTCTGGGTCTCATGAACAAGTAAAGCGAGTTGGGTTTCACACGATCGCTGTTTCCGGAATCCATGTTGATTCCTACTTAGTAGATTCTGGGTTTCCAAAAACGGCATGATACTCGAGCAAAAAACATGTTCTAAAATTCAGTTGCTAGTCAGTTAAACAAGCCTCCTTATCTTCCAAATAGTAATAATTATTCTCCACGTGTAATTCATAAGTATGCTGTGCCTATTAAATATTAATATGAGTCTGAAATTGAAATAATTAGTTAATCAGGCACTTAGCCATTATTAATACTTATGAGGTCATTGTTAGGCATTTCGCCATTATTAAAACTTGTCAAACTATTATTGGTCATGAGGATTTCTGAAGTTTTGCAATAGACTTACTTTATGAAATTCCTTCTTACTAGATATTTACTAGTTAACAGGACCCAAGCAAACTCCTATTTCTTACATTTTTTTTTAGTAACAATAAGCTTTAGCCGCTGCTGCTGCGTGCTGCTGCGAACTTTTTCAAATACGCAGTGAGATAACTTAGGTATTCATTGTTACAGGTTCATTTATTTCTGTAGCTTTCCATATTCAAATACGCAATAAGATAGCTTATCCAAATGTCAGTTTTAATTTTTTCATGCAACGATCTGTTGAGGGCTTAAATGACAGTGACGTTGCTTATCGAGTCCATTTTCACAGACGAACATAGACTTTAATTGTTGTAGGTACGTTACAAGCGGTGTGCTGACCACAAGCCCCTCCATATCCGCATGCAGATACCCCTATACATGAGGACGACACGGCGATCGGTCGATCCCGTTGGGACTTCGGAGACCTATTTGGACGGAGTTTAGAGCTGCGAACGGGTATGCAGTCCTATTGCGCCGCTCTCCAGGCGCTGTGTACTCGTATAAGCGCGCCATTAGGTTTTTCCTACAGTTCTGTGGAGTTTCGATGCGTCCTGAGCCGCAAAATTCTCACTGCTGTGGATGAGTTACTTCTGTATTTCGGAGAAAAATAATGTTTCGAGTATTTATCAAGCAACATATCTGCTGCCTCTTTGCGTGCTATCATTTGCAGAAGATCTCGTTTCGATATCTTGAATCGTTTACTAGACATGACGATTGTTATGACGACAGCATTCACTATGAAAAAGGACATGTCTGAGGTCGCGGATGTAAGACCCACTAACTCAAGAACGACATCAGATATCCTTCTAGTCTTAATTTTAAATAAAATTTCGATATTTTATCTAAGTTTTATTCACTGCGGTGTATGAGCTAAATTCAACCATAAGCACAATTTACACAAGGCGTTTCTACGTCTGCAAAATTCTTTAAATTTTCGTGCAATGTTTTCCTTAATGTGCAAGAGCAGAATAAATATAGCATACAACGAAAATAAATTCAGTCCTTTATCAGGCGAAGATATCATACTGTAAGATGTGCAAAAATCAATTTCTTTCACCTAATACTTCTGTCAAACACTGGTGACTAGCATTTCATTGCGACTGGCAAGTCAACATGGACCGTCTGTCGGATGTAAAACTCAATAATTAGAGAGTGAAATAATATGTTCTGTTGTTGTTGTTGTCGTCTTCAGTCCTGAGACTGGTTTGATGCAGCTCTCCATGCTACTCTATCCTGTGCAAGCCTCTTCATCACCGAGTAACAATTGCAATCTACATCCTGCTGAATCTGCTTAATGTACTTATCTCTTGGTCTCCCAATACGATTTTCACCCTCTACGCTGCCATCCAATACTAAACTGATGATCCCTAAAACATTCCAATTTCAAGAGTTCGAGATGTTTGCAGGGCCCTGCCCATAATACTCTAATCATTCTCAGTTGGGGGGAGATTCAGCGAACTTGCTGGCCAAGTTAGATTTTGGTAGGCACGAAGAGAAGTAGTAGAAACTCTCGCCGCGTACAGAAGGGCATTGTCTTGTTGAAATGTAAGTCCAAGATGGCTCGCAATGAAGGGCAACAAAATGGAGGGTGGAATATAGTCTACGTACCGCTGCGCTATAGGGATGGCGCTGATGGCATTCAAAGCAGTCCTGATATGAAAGAAGTGGCACCCCTCACCATCACTCCTGATTGTCGGGCCATATAGAGGGCGATTGGTACCCCACCGTTGTCCCTGATGACACCAGAAACGTCCTCGCTGGTCTTCATGTTGGGAATGCAGGAGGACGGCGTAGGTTACCTTCAATCACAAAGATTCCTCATAGCTAGTTGTTGTTGTTGTGGTCTTCAGTCCTGAGACTGGTTTGATGCAGCTGTCCATCCTACTCTATCCTGTGCAATCCTCTTTATCTCCAATTACCTGCTGCAGCCTACATCCTGCTGAATCTGCTTAATGTACTTATCTCTTGCTCTCCCAATACGATTTTTACCCTACACAATGCCATCCAATACTAAACTGATGATCCCTTGATGCCTCAGAACGTGTCCTGCCAACTGATCTCATCTTCTAGTAAAGTTGTGCCACAAATTCCTCTTCTGCCCAAATCTACTCAGCACCTCCTCATTAGTTACGTGATTTACCCATATAATCTTCAGCATAACTAATATGACTCTAAATATTCCCATACGTTTACAAAATTTTGAGCCATGAAAGTAAAACAATGAGATTCTTCCGTTAGCAGGTTTAAAAGTACAAAGCAGTATACGAATGGGTCTCTAATGTGTGTAATGCATAATTGTTGAGGTGGTCTTCAGTGCAGAGACTGGTTTGATGCAGCACTCCGTGTTACTCTATCCTGTGCCACTTCTTCATCTCAAAGTACCTACTGCAACCTACATCCTTCTGAATCTGCTTGGTGTATTCATCACTTGGTCTTACCCTCCACGCTGCTCTCTAATCCTAAAGGTGCTGACAGGTGTGAAAATTACCTAACTGTAAAATAATTACACGAAGTCTTTACAGACGAATCGAAAACCTGGTAGAAGCCGACATAGGGGAAGATCAGTTTGGATGCCGTAGAGATGTTGGAACACGCGAGACAATACTGACCCTACGACTTATCTCAGAAAATAGATTAAAGCAAGTCAAGCCTACGTTTCTAGCATTTGTAGACTTAGAGAAAGCCTCGTCTTTTTACCTACTTGATGCTCAGCTGCCTTCACTATTTCAGCTGTCAAAGCTGCTCATTCTTCTTGTATTGTAGCCGGCCGGTGTGGCCGTGTGGTTCTTGGCGCTTCCATCCGAAACCGTGCGACCGTTACGGTCGCAGGTTCGAATCCTGCCTCGGGCATGGATGTGTATTATGTCCTTAGGTTAGTTAGGTTTAAGTAGTTCTAATTTCTAGGAGACCGATGACCCCAGGTGTTAAGTCCCATAGTGCTCAGAGTCATTTGAACCATTTTGAACTTCTTGTACTGTATGTCTTCACTCTGTTCTTGTCAAGGCTGTCTCTGAAATTCTCTACAGACTCCGGTTCTTTCTGTTTATCCAGGTACCATGTCCTTGAATTCCTAGTTTTCTGCAGTGTCTTCTGTTTTAGTCTACAGTTCATAACCAACAAATTGTCCATATCTGCCCCTGGAAATGTTTTACAATTTAGAACCCGGTTCCTAAATCTCTGTCTTGCCTAATATATAATCTATCTGAAACCTTCCAGTGTCTCCAGGTCTCTTCCACATTTATCACTTGATTCCTCAGAACATGTCCTCACAACTGATCCCTTCTTCTAGTCAAGTTGTGTCACAAATTACTCATCTCCCAAATTCTATTCAGTACCTCCTCATTAGTTACGTGATCTATCCGTTTAATCTTCAGCAATCTTCTTGTCTAAACGATTTATCGTCCATGTTTCAGTTCTGCATGGCTACACTTCATTCAAATACTTTCAGAAAAGACTTCCTGACGCTTAAATCTATACCAGAGGTTGACAAGTTTTTCTTCTTCAGAAACGCTTTCCTTGCCATAACCAGTTTACATTTTATATCCTCCTTACTTTGACAGTTATCAGTTATTTTGCTTCCCAAACAGCAAAACTCATGTACTACATCAAGTATCTCATTTCCTAATCTAGTTCTCTCAGCATCACCTGATTTAGTTAGGATACATTCCGTTATCCTCATTTTGCTATTGTTGATGATCATCTGATAGCCACCTTTCAACACAGTGTCCATTCCGTTCAACTGCTCTTCTAGGTCCGTTTCTGTCTCTGACAGAATTGGTTCAAATGGCTCTGAGCACTATGGCACTTAACATCTATGGTCATCAGTCCCCTAGAACTTAGAACTACTTAAATCCAACTAACCTAAGGACAGCACACAACACCCAGTCATCACGAGGCAAAGAAAATCCCTGACCCCGCTCTTACAGAATTACAATGTCATCGGCGAACCTCAAATTTTTATATCTTCTTCATGGATTTCAATTCCTTCTCCAAATTTTTCTTTTGTTTTCTTCAGTTATTGCTCAATATAAAGATTAAGTAACATCAGAGGTAGGCTACAACCGTGTCTCTCTCTCTTCTGAACCACTGCTTCCCTTTCATGGCCCTCGGCCCTAATAACTACCATCTGGTTTCCCTACAAATTGTAAATAGCCTTTCCGTCCCTGAATTTTACCCCTACCAACTTCAGAATTTGAAAGACAGTATTCCAATCAATTTTGTCAAAAGCTTTCTCTAAGTCTACAAATGGTAGAAACGTAGGCTTGCCTTTCCTTAATCTATTCTCTAAGATAAGTCATAGGGTCAGCATTGCCTCACGTGTTCCAACATATCTACGGAATCCAAACTGATCTTCCCCGATGTCGGCTTCTACCAATTTTTCCATTCGACTGTAAAAAATTCGTGTTATTATTTTGTAAACGTGACTTATTAAACTTACAGTTGCTAGCAGGAGCTTTGAATGTAGAAATCTTTGGTGTGACGTCATAAGCGAGTGACTGCGTGTGAGATCGCTCTCCAAGTTTTTATATATTTTTAGGTTTCAGATACATATTTTAAAGGTTTTTGTGATAATATTTACTATATAAGTGACTTATTAGTGGTTTTTTCATTCACCTCTGCCTTTCTTGTGTTGTGACCTGATATTTGTGAGTGTTTCGTATCGAGCAAGGTAACCTCTTACCTGTGTTTACATTCCGCGCTGACCAGTTGCAGCTGTAGCGGCGCATCGAAAGCTAAGTAATATTTAATTGTTTGTGTATAATGGTTTATTTAAGAACTTTAGTAGTCTTCAAGCGGTGTTTTTTGTGTTTTCTTGTGAAATAATTTCAGAAGAACCTTTTGGGAACTGTTTTCAGCTTCGTTACTGTGTCATCAGACGTTTGATTCTCTTTCTGTATTAGTCTTTTGTTATATTCACATTTGTTGTTTATTAATACTGTTAATAATAGTAGTTACTTCCCTTGTAGAGTAAGTTTGTGATTATTGTAGTCAGGTTTTTAACATCTTCCTATTGTAGTAGCGGAACTTACAAAAAGGAAATTTTTACCATGAGTGGGAAGTGTGGGCTTTGACGTAGGTTCATGAGTAGTGGATTGCGGTGTGAGACTTGTTCGAAGTATTTTCACTGGGGGGAATGCAGTGGGGAAGCCAGTGGTCATTCTGGTGAGATCCTCTCATGGAACTGCAGGTTATGTAGCAAGAGTAGGTTAATATAGGAGCAGGAGATCTGTGCCCTTCAGGTGCAGTTGAAAATCGCACAGGAGGAGCTAGATAGGATGAGGAGGGGGAAGGATGTTGGGGAATGGGAGCTGGCTGTTGGCAAGAGATCTGCTAGGAGAAGAAGATTTTCAGATAGTTTTTCTATTGGTGTTTACAATAGATATGACCAACTGTCAGAGTCTAGTGGAGAGGAATCTCTAGTAGCTGTAGATGTAGGAAGTATGCAGCAGACCTCAGTAGTTACGGTGGCTAGAACAGTTGCAAAGTCGAAGAGGGAGAAGAAGTTTCTGCTGTTAGGTAGTTCTCATGGCAGAGGTGTAGGCCAGCAGTTGCAGGATGTGCTCGGGAGTGAGTACCAGGTCACCAGCATTGTGAAGCCTAATTCAGTATTGGCTCAGGTGACTGATAAAATAAGGGGGTTATGTAGGGATTTTACTAAAGAGGATCAGGTAGTGATTGTGGGTGGAACTGGTAATAGTACTGATAGGGATGTGGAGTATGACATAGATGGTGATCTGGAAAAGATAGCCACTCAGACTGGCAACACGAATGTGCATTTCGTGGAACTGTTTCAGCGTCACGATCGGCCTCATCTTAATACAGCCGTCAGGCGTAATAGCATGAGACTTGGGGGTGCGCTGATGACAGAAAGCATGGGTCACATTTCAGTGGTGCCGGTGGAGTCTATCAGCAGGACGGGTTTCACTAGACACGGCCTGCACCTCAACAGGTATGGGAAGGGGAGGTTGGCAAAGCTTTTAGCTGGGGGTGGTGGGATCACTCACGGGAAACTTCCTGTAGTAATGGGTGTTAGAGCTGCACCTTTTTTAGACTGAAGTCAGCTGATAGGTAGTCCTGCCTAACGGAAGTATCTCTAACAAAGGAACCATTTTTGACAAAGCTTAGGTATCCGAGTAATGAGGAAATTAGTATATATCATCAAAATATACAAGGTACTAGAGATAAAGTTAGTGAACTGCTTATAGATGTTGACTCTGAAATTATTGGTATATCTGAACACTTCTTAAATAAGGAGATAATTCAGAGGCTTCCTTTACCAGGATACAGGTTGGCTGGCAGCTTTTCGAGGAGCTCTTTGCGGTGTGGGGGAGTAGCCATGTATGTGAAGAACGGCATCCCATTTGAGTCAATTGATGTTTCAAAGTACTGCACTGAAAAGGTGTTTGAATGTTGTGCTGGTGTGGTTAAATTTAATGGAGGTAAACTTCTAACTATTGTTATTTATAGATCCCCAGACTCCGATTTCACAACATTTTTGCTAAAGCTAGAGGAGTGTCTTGGTTCACTTTATAGGAAATACAAAAAGTTTGTTATATGTGGTGACTTCAATATTAATTGCATAAGCGATTGTGCAAGGAACAGGATGCTGGTAGACCTCCTTAATTCATATAATCTTATGCAAACCGTATTCTTTCCAACGAGAGTGCAAGGGAACAGTAGAACAACCATAGACAACATTTTTGTTCATTCCTCATTACTAGAAGGGCATTCTGTTAGCAAAAAGGTGAATGGCCTTTCAGATCATGATGCACAAATTTTAACTCTAAAAGATTTTTGTGCTGCAACACGTGTTAAATATAGTCATCAGCTGTTTAAGAAAGCTGATCCAGTTGCTGTAGAGACCTTTGTAAACCTTCTAAAGGAACAAGAGTGGCAAGATGTTTATAGCGCTGATACAGTAGGCGATAAATATAATGCTTTTCTCAAGACTTTTCTCGTGCTCTTTGAAAGTTGCTTTCCGTTAGAACGTTCAAAACAGGGTACTAGCACAAACAGGCAGCCTGGGTGGCTGACTAGAGGGATAAGAATATCTTGTAGAACAAAGTGCAATTATATAAAAACATTAGAAATAGTCAAAATCTAAATGCAGCAGCCCATTACAAACAGTATTGTAAGGTGCTTAAAAATGTTATTAGGAAGGCAAAAAGTATGTGGTATGCAGATAGAATAGGTAAATCTCAGGATAAAATTAAAACCATACGGTCAGTCGTAAAGGAAGTGGCTGGTCTGCAGAGACATGTCGAGGATATAGAATCAGTGCCTAGTGGGAATGTCCGTGTTACTGATAAGTCGCATATATGTACAGTATTTAATAATCACTTTCTGAATATAGGAGGCGAACTAAATAGAAACCTTGTCCCAACAGGGAATCATATAGCACTCTTAGAAAAAAGTGTTCCGAGACTGTTACCTGAAATGCTCCTCCATGATACTGACAAGAGGGAGATTGAGTTAATAATTAAATTACTAAAGACCAAGAACTCTCATGGATATGACGGGTTATATAGCAGACTACTGAAGTATTGTTCTATGTATGTTAGCCCAGTACTTAGCCATATCTGTAACTTTTGCTTTAGGAGTGGCCGGTTTCCTGACCGATTAAAGTACTCGGTAGTGAAGCCACTTTATAAAAAGGGAGACATTGATAATGTTGACAATTTTAGACCTATTTCTCTGCCATCGGTGTTTGCTATAGTTATCGAGAAGGTTGTATATACAAGGTTACTGAAGCATTTAAATTCACATAATTTGCTGTCAAATGTTCAGTTTGGTTTTAGAAATGGTTTAACAACTCAATTCTGTGAGGTTTTGGACGGATTAAATAAAAGGTTGCGAACGCTTGGTGTTTTCTTTGATTTAACGAAGGCTTTTGACTGTGTTGACCACAAAATGTTACTGCAGAAGTTGGACCATTATGGAGTAAGGGGAGTAGCTTACAATTGGTTCGCCTGTTACTTTAAGAACAGAAAGCAGAAGGTAATACTTCGCAATATTGGGAGTGGTAGTGATATTCAGTCCCAATGGGGCACTGTTAAGTGGGGCGTTCCCCAAGGGTCGGTGCTAGAGCCACTGCTGTTTCTTATTTATATAAATTATATGCCTTCTAGTATTACAGGTGATTCAAAAATATTTCTGTTTGCTGATGACACCAGCTTGATAGTGAAGGAACTTGTATGTAATATTGAAACAGTATCAAATAATGTAGTTCATGAAATAAGTTCATGTCTTGTGGAAAATAATTTGATGCTAAATCACAGTAAGACTCATTTTTTACAGTTTCTAACTCACAATTCAACAAGAACCGATATTTTGATCAGACAGAATGGGCTTATTATAAGCGAGACGAAACAGTTCAAGTTCCTAGGCGTTCGGATAGATAGTAAGCTGCTGTGGAAAGCCCATGTCCACGATCTTGTTCAGAAACTAAATGCTGCTTTATTTACCATTAGAACAGTATCTGAAATAAGTGACAGTTCAACACGAAAAGTAGTCTACTTCGCATATTATCATACGCTTATGTCGTATGGTATTATTTTTTGTGGTAATTCTTCCGATTCAAAAAGGGTATTTCTGGCTCAAAAACGGGCTGTTCGAGCTATATGTGGTGTAAGTTCGAGAACCTCTTGTCGACCCTTATTCAATAGTCTCGGAATTCTGACATTACCCTCACAGTATATATTTTCTTTAATGTCGTTTGTTGTTAGCAATATTAGCCTATTCCCAAGAGTTAGCAGCTTTCACTCAGTTAACACTAGGCAGATATCCAATCTGCATGTGGAATGCACTTCCTTGACTCTTGTGCAGAAAGGAGTGCAGTATTCTGCTGCATCCGTTTCCAATAAGCTACCACAAGAACTCAAAAATCTTAGCAGTAGCCCAAACTCTTAACTTTAAACTGAAGAGTTTCCTCATGGCTCACTCCTTCTATTCTGTCGAGGAGCTCCTGGAAGACCTAAAAAATGAAGCAAATTCCGGTGTTATATTGTTGATTTTCTTTATTTAAACTTAAGACTTGTTACCTGAATATGTTTTCTTTATATTTCATTTTATCTGTTTCTAATATCGTGTTATAATTTCATGTATTGACTCGTTCCATGATCATGGAGACTTCTCCTTAATTTAGTCCCATGGAACAATAAATAAATAAATAAACAGTTAGGTAATTTTCACACCTTTCAGCACCTTTAGGATTGGATTTATTATATTCTTCTTGACGTCTGAGGGTATTTCGCCTGTCCCACACATCTTGCTCACCAGATGGTAGAGTTTTGTCAGGGCTGGCTCTCCCACGGGTGTCAGTAGTTCTAATGGAATGTTGTCTACTGCCGGGATCTTGTTTCGACTTGGTTCTTTCAGTGCTCTGTCAAATTCTTCACGCACTATCGTATCCCCCATTTCATCTTCATCCATTTCCTCCTCCACTTCCATAATATTGCTCTCAAGTACATCGTTCTTGTGTAGACCCTTATATACTCCTTTGACCTTTCTGGTTACCCTTCTTTGCTTAGGACTGGTTTACCATCTGAGCTCTCGATATTCATACACGTGATTCTCTTCTGTCCAAATGTCTGTTTCATTTTCCTGTACTTATCTATCTTACCACGGAAGTAGATTCTTCTTCATCCTTATATTTGTCCTCTAGCCATCCCTGCTTAGGCATTTTGCACTTCCTGTCTATCTCATTTTTGAGACGTTTGTATTCCTTTTCGCCTGCTTCATTTGCTGCATTTTTATATTTCTTCTCTCATCAATTAAATTCAGTATCTCTTCTGTTATCCATAGAATTTTATTAACCCTCGTATTTTTACCTACTTGATGCTCTGCTGCCTTCACTATTTCATCTGTCAAAGTTGCTCATTCTTCTTGTACTGTTGCCGGCTGGTGTGACCGAGTGGTTCTTGGCGCTTCAGTCTGGAACCGCGCGACCGCTACGGTCGCAGGTTCGAATCTTGCCTAGGGCATGGATGTGTGATGTCCTTAGGTTAGTTAGGTTTACGTAGTTCTAAGTTCTAGGGGACCGATGACCTCAGGTGTTAAGTCCCATAGTGCTCAGAGTCATTTGAACCATTTTGAACTTCTAGTACTGTATGTCTTTACCCTGTTCTTGTCATGGCTCTCTCTGAAACTCTCTACAGGATCTGGTTCTTTCTGTTTATTCAGGTCTCATGTCCTTAAATTCCTACCTTTTTGCAGTTTCTTCAGTTTTAGTCTACAGTTCATAACCAATAAATTGTCCAAATCTGCCCCTTGAAATGTCTTACAATTTAGAACTCGGTTCCTAAACCTCTGTCATGCCTTATATATAATCTATCTAAAACCTTCCAGTGTCTCCAGGCCTTCTTTCACGATTCCTACTGCTCTCAATGTCGATATTGTATCTGCATGTCATTCACTGCAATATATGAACTAAAAGCTACCATACGAAAAGTTTAGGAATTTCCGTTTCTGCCTTTGAGAACTCTTTAAAATTTCGTGCAATGTTTTACTGCCGTGCGAAGTGGCTGCGCGGTTTGAAGTGCCATTTCGTGGATTTCGTTGACCCTCCCGCTGGAGGTTCGAGTCGTCCCTCGGGCATGGGTGTGTGTGTTGTTCTTAGCATAAGTTAGTTTAATTAGTTTGTAAGTTTAGTGACCGACGACCTCATCAGTTTGGTCCCTTAGGAATTCACACACATTTCTAACACATACAATGTTTTACTTAATTTGATGCGGCGCAGTAAGTATGACGGATAAGGGAGAGAAATTTAAGTCTTTGTCGAATGAAAGTATCAGTCTGTAAGATGTGCAAATATCAAATATTTTTCACTTAACAGTTTTCGAAAAATCGGATGATAAGTATTTAATATCGTTCAGAACGCCGTCGCTCAGTACACGCAATAGCATTTGGCGAACACAAAAGCAGTCTCAGCACGGAATGCAAAGAGCTCGTATATAGCTACTAAACGGTTTGATCAGTCATAGTGTCGGGAACAGTACCCGGTGGTCCGATTGCACAGCGACGGTAATGCAAAGTGATACACTGTGAATATCTTGGCCGAGCACTACCAAACTGATTCTCCAGTATTTCCATGGCTGCGCGACTTTTTGGTTAAAATTTCATTCTCATGCGAGATTATTTTAGGTACAGATAAAATCTAGTGGTATAGATGAACAACTAATCAGTAAATGATGGTTATTGTCATGTCGAGGCCCGTTTAAGACCCAAATGACACGCAGTCTCTTGGGGCGTTAAATTTGTTTAGAGGATATATGATTATTAATAACGGTTGAAAATTCTCGATAAACAAAGCAAAGGTTTCCCTCAAATATCGGCCACCACACGAGCCATGGATGTGTTGTTACGTGCCAACACTGACTTCAGTATGGACCATTGTTTTAGGCCAGTGGTTTCCAAGGTGAGGGTAACTGACCCACAGAGGGGTAAAATTAAATTTTCTGCGGGGTAAAAACCAAACAACTCGATTCTGTTTCAATCACAAAACTAAATTGTTTTCAAAAGGTCGAACACTGTTCATATAAGTTATCAATAATTACTTTTTCTCAATTGGTTCATTAATTTGATGGAAGTTACAGGTTCCTCACATAGTCCACCTACTATGCACATCTGTATTGTTTTGTTCCGTCACTTTCTGATGATAAAAGTGAGACACATATCTAACAAATGCTAAATATCTCAAGAAAAGTTGTAGATAGTACCTACAGTCGTCTAGAAAGTGCTTCATTACTCGCTTCGTAACAGGTAAAGGAATTAATTGACACCACGATACAGGGGTAACTACATAAGGCTGAACACAGTATTATTATTTTTAGTATTATTAATCAACTAGTTAGGTACAATGGATTAACAGACTGAAGTCGTCCTATTTGTAGTAGTTCAGAAGTAAGGGGTTCCACTGTATTACTATTAAGGGGTTCAGCAATCAATTGGGCCACAAACAGTAAGTATAGTCACACATCTGAACTTGTTTGATTTTAAATCGGGTTGCAGCGTGGAGGTCGAGCAAGAGCCGCAATGGAGAAGAGTAATGCAGGGGAAGTATGCTTTGTAGGATGTGTCTACCCTCACTGTGGAAAGTTAGCGTTCTTATCGGAGAAGGAGTTGCGGGTTACACTTCCAGTGCACCCAAATCGCTTTATCATTCGTTGTAACACACACACACAAACACACACACACTAAATATCATTAATGTTTCACACCTTTCACCATTATAAAAGTCTTCCAAGATGTGTCTTTTATTCTACAGTTTTGTTCAGTTTAGTTAGGCGCTAAGTTGGTGATAATATGGGGGAGGGCAGGGGTCAGCACAAGACTGGGCGAGGGGGGGGGAGGGGAGCGGAAGGGGGCAATGGTGGGGGTACATCTTAGTGTCCAACTGGACTCAGGCGTAATGATCTAAGATAGGTTGGGAATCACTGTCTAGACGATACAACTCTAATTAGTATGTAAGGTTTCCGATTTAGGTCGACATACAATTCGGTTCAAATTTCGCCTTAGGCTGACCTCAACAAGAAATACTGTACTATAGCATACTGCGTGCACTAAAATCTGGTTTTTCAAAACCCAAATTTATAAATGCATACCACTGGTGAGCACATTCACCATATTTTGAGAGATTTTTTAGTCAAAATCTAGATAAAATCTGATAAAATATTTTTCAATTGTGAGTACATAAGCTGAATCTCCGTATAAATTATGCATTGCTTTGTTAACAGACTATTGCTCATTGGCATCACAGACAAATTTGTTTTATTCAGTTAGATATAAGGGGTAGACAACTGAAG
The DNA here is from genome assembly GCF_023864275.1 of Schistocerca cancellata. Classification (NCBI taxonomy): domain Eukaryota; kingdom Metazoa; phylum Arthropoda; class Insecta; order Orthoptera; family Acrididae; genus Schistocerca; species Schistocerca cancellata. The sequence goes on from NW_026047100.1 coordinate 512,555, forward strand.
TAAGAGGTATGAAAAGAAGTAGGTAAACTGATTATTGTTTCAATAGTTGTAACCATAACTTTTAATACATTTAGCTCTGTGTGAGACAAGACGTTCAGTGCTTACATGCAAAAACACTTGCGGCTGGGCTGGCTACGGAACCGTGGTCGTACTCAGGCGTGCACGTGTTCATCCGAAGCAAACCGACGGCCACGAATGTCGCATCTGCATCTTAACAGATACTCTGCAAATCACACTTCAGTGCCTGGCAGAGGATTCGTCGGACCACCTTCACAACAAATCTCTATTATTCCACTCCCGGACAGCGCGCAGAAAGAACGAACACCTATAACTTTCCTTGCGAGCTCTTATGTCCGTTATTTTATTATGAGGATTGTTTCTCCGTAGGTCGGCGTCAACAAAATATTTTCGCATTCGGAGGAGAAAATTGGTGATTGAAATTTCGTTTGACGAAAAACGTCGTTGTTTTAATGGTGTCCATCTTAAACCCTGTATCATGTCCGAGACACTCTGAACCCCATTTCGCGATAATACAAAACGTTCTGCTCTTCGTTGAACTTTCTCGATGTACTCCGTTAATCCTATCTGGTACCGATCCCACACCGCGCAGCAATACTCCAAAGGAGAATGGACAAGCATAGTGAGGGCAGTCTGTTACATTTTCTAAGTGTTAGCCAATAAAACGCGTGAGGTGAGATCGGCCCTGTATGGAATATGTGTGGGCCAGACGACATGCGCCAAGGTTGTTTGAATTACGCCGCAGAAGCTTCGCTGGGAAGCCACTAATTCATCCTCCACACATTGTTGATCTCTCCCTCAAGCGATTTTTACGTGTTTGGAGCCCTGAAGAAAGACATTCCACGGCCGTCGATTTCCTACGGACGAACAGACGCACGCCTCGGCGCAATAATGGTTCCGTAGCCAAACAGAAACATTTCTGCAGGAATGCACTGGACCGTTTTCTCTAGCACTGCAATAAACGCGTTAACAGTTGTAGCGATTACTTTTGAAATAATAAAGGTTTTGATTTTTTTTCCATCTCTCTCTTTTTCATTTGACAGCTTCTCTTATGTTATAATTTTTGACGATATTTTTCAGTTTTCCAGTACGTTCGTGGGCAATTTTCTAAAATTCAGCTTGTTACTGACGAGCCTCTTCAAATATAACTTTCGCAGTTAAATAGTTGGATGATATTTTTTGCACTTCTGTTCCTCTGTTTTCGATTGACAATGAAGTAATCCGAAAATTTAGGAATTAAAGAATTTTATTATTAAACTAAAAAGATATGGAAAGGGTAACTGTTTGTCTTTGAAATAAGTTTAATAAATAGCGTACTTTACCGAAGCAACAACAAGACAATGGGTGTAGTATCCTGTTTCCACTAAAACTTTTAATGTTGTCAGGAGTTGCTTAAATGGAAATCAGTTGTCTATGTTGTAATTTTTAACACAGGACTAACATTCACAAATTTACAGGGTGATTCAAAAAGAATACCACAACTTTAAGAATTTGAAACTCTGCAACGACAAAGGGCAGAGCTAAGCACTATCTGTCGGCGAATTAAGGGAGCTATAAAGTTTCATTTAGTTGTACATTTGTTCGCTTGAGGCGCTGTTCACTAGGCGTCAGCGTCAGTTGATGCTAAGATGGCGACCGCTCAACAGAAAGCTTTTTGTGTTATTGAGTACGGCAGAATTGAATCGACGACAGTTGTTCTGCAGGCACTGAGAATCCGCGGGAAACAACTCAGTATGAACGTGACTCGCCTAAGGTGAACGTTTTCTGTGCAATTTCAGCCAATAAAGTTTTTGGTCCCTTTTTCTTCTAAGGTGCTACTGTAACTGGACTACAGTATCTGGGGATGTTACAGAATTGGCTGTTCCCTCAGCTCGAACAAGAAGCACAACAATTCATATTTCAGCAGGATGGAGCGCCACCACATTGGCACTTATCTGTCTGTAACTACCTGAACGTCAACTACCCGAGGCGATGGATCGGCCGCCAGGCACCCCGAGACAGAGCACTTCATCACTGGCCTCCAAGAAGCCCTGATCTTACCCCCTGCGATTTTTTCTTATGGGGGTATGTTAAGGATATGGTGTTTCGGCCACCTCTCCCAGCCACCATTGATGATTTGAAACGAGAATTAACAGCAGCTATCCAAACTGTTACGCCTTATATGCTACAGAGAGTGTGGAACGAGATGGAGTATCGGGTTGATATTGCTCGAGTGTCCGGAGGGGGCCATATTGAACATCTCTGAACTTGTTTTTGAGTGAAAAAAAACCTTTTTAAAAATCTTTGTAATGATGTATAACAGAAGGTTATATTATGTTTCTTTCATTAAATACACATTTTTAAAGTTGTGGTATTCTTTTTGAATCACCCTGTATATCTATTACGAAGGAACTGCTGTTTAGCATTCTTGTCGAAAGAAAAACAAGCGTCCATAGAAAGGTAACTAATTTCTGAGTCAGTTGTGTTAAAATATTCGCACCAGCCCTAGCTGCAGCGCCGTGCCTGCGCGACGAGTGGCGGTCACAATGTGGCAACAAGAGCAGGCGCGGGTCCTCCTAGAGGGACTGCAGCATTAGACCATCATAGGCTCGTTCGGCTACCTTCGATGAATAGTCTAAGAAACGACATTTGAACCAAGGTACAATTATACCGCGAATGTCACTGAAAATTAATGGGTACAAATTGCTGAAAGCTGGATTCGTATTCCGCTGACACCACGCCAGGCGCAATAGACTGGCTTGCTGTAGATCCAGCGTCAGCTGGCATATTGAATGGCGGCTCCTGCGTGTGGCGACCAACGTGTTTGTGTACGACGTAGCTCGGAGGAAACGGTGATTGTCAAGATCCATACATCTTCCATAAATCCAGCACGTGATATGGTCTTTAAACCCTGTTAGCATACCCTCCACGTCCTGGCAAGCAAACGGAACAATCCGGTAGGCTAATGCAAAACTGTACCCTGCAGCTCATACCACTGATGAGACGAAGAACTGTGAATTCTTGACTGGTCTGACCAGTTCCCTGATTTGTTACCAATTATAGCATCTCTGGGCCTGATGTGTAGACACATAATCATACCATCCTCTGGACAGGGACAGTGACGATATTACATACCACTGTTGTATCAAGGAATTCCTTAACATATCATTACAAGGCACTTTGCTTCTATACCACAACGAATGAAAACGTGTATTCCTGCCAGTAGGGGTCACATTTCATACCTACGTTGATGGGTGCCATCAGCCCCGAGTAAAGTAAAACTTCAGTAATTTAAAACCCGTTATGTGATGGGTATTGGCCTCCATAGCTAGGTGGTCATTGCGGCTGACTACCAAGTAGAAGATCCGAACTGGATTTCCGGTGATGCCAGCGACTTTTCTTTGGTAGGAGGGCTGGTACATCGTTGTGTAACACTTCCCGTTTTCGTTAGTGTAGTCATTAAAAGTTATTTAATGACCGGTGTCGGATTTAAAATCGACCGACTGTAATTACCGATATTTTTAATATCTTATAAGCAATTCTTCTCTGAATTTTTATTTTATGGTAACGTTTACGCTAATCCTTTCAAATAAGGTCTCACCTGCTCGGTCCCATTTCTGCTAGCGATACCTACGTCGGCACCGGTTGTGCGGCTAAGCAGTGCTGAAAAGTGATGTCGTCACCACTAATTGTAAGATTCTTATCATTTCAGAATTTGCACACTAATGTTCGTAAGCTTATATCTTTTTCCTGTTGTAAATTACATCTGAAATCGGGCGTAAAATAACTTTTAGTTTCAAAGTAAAACTGTTTACATTATTGTATTTATTTTTCATTTTAATCGCCTTTCCTTGTGTGCTTTAGCGACTTTTTTTTCGGAATTAAGGAAAATTAATTACGTGACTTCCTGAACGTCTTTCTCCCTCATTGCACCTTTGTCCAAATAGTTTCCTCAGGTGCCTACTAACAGTTCCCTCAGCTTTTCTACGAGGGCTGAATGAGTCGCCTACGCCACAACTGATACAGTAAAATAAACACATGGCGAGAGACATTTTCTGTCTTAATTTTCAGCCCTTCCACGACGCAACGAAGTCGTTTGTCTTCTATTAAAACATAAATATTTTTAATTGGCAACATCAAATATATTATATCTGGGCGATATTGCAAATCGGAAATAGAGAACCATCGATATTCCATTTCTCTACAGAACATAGTGCATGTTTACTTCTCAGCATTCTATTGAACAATAAATTAAAACAACTAATTACTCAGATTTCAGTAACGTCCTTTTTATGTATAAATTGCAGATAGATGTGAAAAAGCTTAATAGAATAAACGACTTAAGTAAAAAGAACAGTTGAAAATGCTTAACGCCAATCGTATAGTTCCAAAAGTTAAAGAGTTTTACGTGGTTCGAATTCCTTTAGTATTCCAATAAACTTTCTTGAACTCGTTCTCAAATCTGATCTCCTGGCTGTTCCATCGTGTTCCTTCATATCTGCAGACAATTTTCAAGGTGCTGTTCGGGAACAATTTCTCCCTGTTCCTGTGACTACAAGCCCTTCATAAAATATGTTTATAAAATATACTTACCAGCATTTTATCGTTATTAAGTGATACGATCCAGAATGGTTCATATTTTGCACATCATGTTACATAGAATATATGACTAGTAATTACAACGGTTTATTTATATCCAGTCACATAACTAGATATCGCAACAGCTTCTTTAGAAAGAGATCGTCATACTTAAGACAAATTTGAGTACAAACAGTTACCGTTTACGCTGCGATGTCTCTACGATATTTGTGTAATGCATATGTCGTTCGACCAGTTGCTGCAGAAAACTCAAGGTATACCGAGCAGTTCAATGTTGTTAATATTTTCTTGATGGTGGAAACGAGAGGCGAATATCGTGAAACATTTTTGTATGTCGAATTAGTGCTCTCGACAAGCACCAACTGAGCCACCCATTTCAATGGCCTAATCCCACGGAGATCAACATAAACACCAGTCTCTCAGAGTAGAGAGTTCTTGGATGTAACCTTGAACACTGAAGGTTTGTTGCCATAACGAATACTCGCCGTTTGATCCATTGAAAAACCTAATTTCTGTGATGAAAATTCCTTCCACTTTCAGGATTAGGACAAGATCCCATCACACCAATCATCTCTGTTTTGTTTTGTTTCAGGGGGTAAAAGCAACTAGTATCATACGCGTGCGTGTCAAAACTGCGAAACACGAAGACAAAAAGAGGAGCTAAGAACGACTACATGACAACGTCAATCGAAGGAAGAGAAGGCAGCTAAAAACAGGGACGTGGAGAGAGGTCTATAAAATACGCCATAGAGAAGCGGAGGTCCGGAACTAAAAATTAAGTTGCCGTCACCGTATTGCTACGCGGATAACAAACAAAACGCAGTCGACAGCCCGCATGACGTCCGCTGAAACGACCGGCAACTCACACGAAACGCAAGCGGGAACGTAAACGATTAAAAAATGGGCATTCCATCAGGAAATGGTAGATAGTTAAAAGTGGGGCGCATTGTGCTCGAAGTGGTGAGGGAACGCCACTTAACAAATGGCGATGGCAAAAAAGGCAGTGCTCAATAGGCAACCCAGTTAGAATGACCTCCCCGCGGCAGGAGGGCCGAGAGGAGGTCGTCCAAGCCGCTGGCAACAGCTTAATAACCAGGAACTTGTTCCCATGAAGGGAGGACCAGTGGTGATGCCGAAGTGACGCCACTTGCTGACAGGCGGCAACACAGAGATCTACGGAGGGAATATAAGAACTAGTGGACCCAGCTACGAGGACTGCAGCCTCGGGAGCAGCGTCCGCAGCCTCGTTTCCTGTCACAGCGACATGACCGGGAACCCATATACAGCACCGTGGTCCCATCAAGAGTAATCAAATGAAAGTTTTGCTGGACCCGTTGCACTAAGGGATGAGTGATGTAGACCACACAGAGGATTTGAAAGGCGCTGAGAGTGTCTGAGGAGATGTCACAATGGAGAAGTGTGTGTCGCTGGATGTGCTCCGTGACCTCATACAGGGCGAAGAGCTACACTGCAAACACTGAGCAGTGTGCCGGAAGCTGATATGGCGCCAATGAAGAAGGCACACCCGACGCCACGGTCAGTCCGACAGCTATCAGTGTACACAAAGGTACGAAGTTCCATGCGAAGGTCGTGAAACTGAAGGCGATAGATAGATGCTTGAGTAGTGTACTTAGGAAGAAGGCCAAGGTAAACATGGGCGCCGCACGAAGCCAAAGTAGTGATGGGTTCACACCCACCAGGAAAGTAGAAGGTAGCGCGAGGTTAAACTGCCGGAGCAAGAGCCGCAAGCGAGCTCCAGGAGGTAACAGAGATGAGGGACGCGCCCTATTCTGGCGATCAAAGGAGTTATCGAGGAGGGAGGGATAGGACGGGCGGCCACGCATGGAAGACACCCTGCTGAGGAGAAAGTCAAGGCTTTAGGACAGCGGTAGTTCGGCAGCTTCTGCGTACAGGGTCTCTACGGGGCTAGTGTAAAAGGCGTCAGTGGCCAAAAGGACGCCACGATGGTGGATAGCATTGAGACAACATAAGAGGGACAGACTTGCAGATGCATAAACAACGCTCCCATAGTCGAGTTTCTAAAGGGCAAGGGACCGGTACAAACACTAATGCACTTTACCAACGATAACTGAAGGTTTGGGCTTAAGAGGCAGCCTTAATTTCCTGAAATTGAAGGAGGTGCAGTCAGCCTGCATTTCACACGGATGATTTTCCGGGTGCAAGTGTCTTTCATTCCGATCTGCCACAGAAAATTCTCTAAACTTTAGCCATAATCATCATCATCATCATCATTTAAGACTGATTATGTCTTTCAGCGTTCAGTCTGGAGCATAGCCCCCTTATAAAATTCCTCCATGATCCCCTATTCAGTGCTAACATTGGTGCCTCTTCTGATGTTAAACCTATTACTTCAAAATCATTCTTAACCGAATCCAGGTACCTTCTCCTCGGTCTGTCCCGACTCCTCCTACCCTCTACTGCTGAATCCATGAGTCTCTTGGGTAACCTTGCTTCTCCCATGCGTGTAACATGACCCCATCATCTAAGCCTGTTCGCCCTGACTGCTACATCTATAGAGTTCATTCCCAGTTTTTCTTTGATTTCCTCATTGTGGACACCCTCCTGCCATTGTTCCCATCTACTAGTACCTGCAATCATCCTAGCTACCTTCATATCCGTAATATCAACCTTGTTGATAAGGTAACCTGAATCGACCCAGCTTTCGCTCCCATTAACAAAGTTGGTCGAAAGATTGAACGGTGCACAGATAACTTAGTCTTGGTACTGACTTCCTTCTTGCAGAAGAGAGTAGATCGTAGCTGAGCGCTCACTGCATTAGCTTTGCTACACCTCGCTTCCAGTTCTTTCACTATGTTGCCATCCTGTGAGAATATGCATCCTAAGTACTTGAAACCGTCCACCTGTTCTAACTTTGTTCCTCCTATTTGGCACTCAATCCGTTTATATTTCTTTCCCACTGACATTACTTTCGTTTTGGAGATGCTAATCTTCATACCATAGTCCTTACATTTCTGATCTAGCTCTGAAATATTACTTTGCAAACTTTCAATCGAATCTGCCATCACAACTAAGTCATCCGCATATGCAAGACTGCTTATTTTGTGTTCACATATCTTAATCTCACCCAGCCAGTCTATTGTTTTCAACATATGATCCATAAATAATATGAACAACAGTGGAGACAGGTTGCAGCCTTGTCTTACCCCTGAAACTACTCTGAACCATGAAGTCAATTTACCGTCAACTCTAACTGCTGCCTGACTATGCATGTAAAGACCTTTAATTGCTTGCAAAAGTTTGCCTCCTATTCCATAATCTTGTAGAACAGACAATAACTTGCTCCTAGGAACCTGGTCATATGCCTTTTCTAGATCTATAAAGCATAGATACAATTCCCTGTTCCACTCATAACACTTCTCCATTATTTGCTGTAAGCTAAAGATCTGGTCCTGACAACCTCTAAGAGGCCTAAACCCACACTGATTTTCATCCAGTTGGTCCTCAACTAATACTCGCACTTTCCTTTCAGCAATACCTGAGAAGATTTTACCACAACGCTGATTAAAGAGATACCTCTGTAGTTGTTACAATCTTTTCTGTTTCCATGTTTAAAGATTGGTGTGATTACTGCTTTTGTCCAGTCTGAAGGAACCTGTCCCGACTCCCAGGACATTTCAATTATCCTGTGTAGCAATTTAAGACCTGACATTCCACTGTATTTGATGAGTTCCGACTTAATTTCATCCACCCCAGCCGCTTTATTGCACTGCAATCTATTGACCATTTTTTCCACTTCCTCAAATGTGATCCTATTTCCATCATCATTCCTATCCCATTCTACCTCGAAATCTGAAACATTACTGATCGCATTTTCACCTACATTGAGCAACTCTTCAAAATACTCCCTCCATCTGCCCAAGGCATCCACAGGATTCACCAGCAGTTTTCCTGACCTGTTCTAAATACTTGTCATTTCCTTCTTACCTCCCTTTCGAAGACTGCTAATTACACTCCAGAATGGTTTTCCAGCAGCTTGACCCATAGTCTCCAACCTGTTTCCAAAGTCTTTCCACGATTTCTTCTTGGATGCTGCAATTACCTGTTTGGCTTTGTTTCTTTCTTCAACATAACTTTAGCCATAAAGGAAAATTCTGAGGAAATGATATGTAACAGCTTTAATAAACTGGAAAATTTATGTTACGAAATGGGGGCGTGGACTACCGGAATTCTGAGGGGGCCATATATGGTGTACCAGGATGAAACCATTGTGATTTTTGAGAATTAACAGTGGTATATGAAACTCTGTATGCCCATTCATAATGATTTCACGACATTCTCTCCAGACTAAAGTGCAAAGAGAATGATTCTGTACATTAAAGCAATAGTCATCGGTAAAGAACACATGCAGCAGTTCATTCCTTGCCCAATCTCGATGCTACTGACAGTACATTAATCTGACTCATCTCAGGACCACTGCCATACATCTGCTGGACAGTTCGATTGATCTGACTCTCCAGGTCAACTGAAGCATGGGATACAACCCGTCTGCTTTGACCAATGACGTCATAGTTTGCTCATGGATATTAATGTCATTATTTTCGAGCCATAGATAATAAATCGGTTATCTTCTGTGACGAGGCGTCATCATTGTAAATTTAAATAAATGTATGTGATTTAAGACGGGGCAAGACATGTACGATTTTCGTCACTCGTATTAATTTAAATCACATGTTCATTCCAATTCATTCGGCACTTATTTCATTCTTAGTAAGTCTGAGATATTTTGGAAGAATTGTTTTTCTTTCTGGACAAGTTTTACTTTTTGAATTTCCTTTGTAGCTTCGGATTTATCTGCTCCTGTGAATATGGAGGACTTGAAGCAGGGTTCATCAACTGCAGTATGTAGTACAAATGTTACAGTAGTAACCTTTTTTTCGCCTTCGCTAGCACCAGTTTTACTACGATATTTTTCAGTCGATAATGGTACTAGGGAAGGCGAAAAGACCGACATATGTTACATCTGTCTCTCATCCTTCAGTTGACCTATATAGGTCCTGTTTTTCAGGTGACCTATATAGGTCGACTGAAGTATGGGATACATGTATCAATTCAAGAGTGAAAAGAATAGGATGCTAATTGCAGCGGACACGAAGAAAGCAACATCTGTAAAATTTCTGTCCAGTACTTCAGTTGACCTGCATAGGTTAAATGAAGAATAGGATACTAGTGATAGCTACGACGAAAAAGTATACACAGCCAGCCCGCATCACGTGGTCGTGCGGTAGCGTTCTCGCTTCCCACACCCGGGTTCCCGGGTTCGATTCCTGGCGGGGTCAGGGATTTTCTCTGCCTCGTGATGGCTGGGTGTTGTGTGCTGTCCTTAGGTTAGTTAGGTTTAAGTAGTTCTAAGTTCTAGGGGACTGATGACCATAGATGTTAAGTCCCATAGTGCTCAGAGCCATTTGAACCATTTATAAACAGCCTGCGTTAAATTTGTATCCCGGGCTGCAGTTAACCTATGCATATCAGCTGAAGTTCAGGATAGAACTCATACATTTCAACCGAGGTATTCCATGCTAACGTTACTTCTGACTCTGTTTCTTCTTTCTTTTCTGCAGTAGCATCCCAACACCTTCAGCTGAGCTATATAGCTCAATTGAAGAACAGGATGCTAGGATTCAAGGAGGCGATATACTTAACATTATGTGGGAAATGTGAATGTACGTGATATACGTCTACGATGTGTTTTCTCTGTCAAGCATTATTTTGTTTCTCCACACTCGTCTTTGCTGTTAAATCTGTGCTTATACGTCTACGATGTGTTTTCTCTGTCAAGCATTCTTTTGTTTCTCCTCATTCGTCTTTTCTGTTAAATCTGTACAATACATCATCTGTGGCAACTGCTGACGTCTTTGGTCAAAGCCGACGGGGTTGTATCCATTTCTTCAGTAATCCCGACTCTCTGCTACAAAGCTAGTGGAGAGACTGCAGGAAACGAGACTGCTGGAACTTCTGCAGACAATGATCTTGCATGGCTGGATATCATCCCACCCTTTAAGGTTAGACGTCGATCCTGTTGCGGAGAGGTTACTGTAGGTTGACACTCAAGTAGCTGTGACGGACTGCCAGGTGTCCTTTAAATTTGTCGCTTTTAAAAGCTGTTGATGCTGTAGTTTATGTAATCATTGATGGTATGTTCAGTTTATTGCCTTTCGTTACGTTGGAATTATGTATCTGCACGAAGCCAGGCTATTCCTTTCCTATACTAAAGGGAGCTGCCTAGCAGTACGAGACTGCAGTCCCAATGGACTCACCGAGCGAGGTGGCGCAGTGGTTAGCACACTGGACTCGCATTCGAGAGGACGACGGTTCAATCCCGTCTCCGGCCATCCTGATTTAGGTTTTCCGTGATTTCCCTAAATCGCTTCAGGCAAATGCCGGGATGGTTCCTCTGAAAGGGCACGGCCGATTTCCTTCCCCATCCTTCCCTCACCCGAGCTTGCGCTCCGTCTCTAATGACCTCGTTGTCGACGGGACGTTAAACACTAATCTCCTCCTCCTCCTCCTCCCAATGGAGTCGAGTGGGGCTCAATTATTTGTCTGGACTCCAAAATTTAGGCCTTACATCAATTTCCTAACTCAAGGAAAAACACAGAAATGGTTCCTTTGAAAGGGGGTACTGCTAATTTCCTTCCGCATCTGTCCACAACAACAGGCATATGCACCACCTCTCTGACATAATGTTCACTCTTTCTTTCATCCTAATGTAGATAGCATGATTCCACTATCCATTTTTTAATTACAATCACTGTTGTATCGGCAGATTAGCCAAGACAACGCACACTAATTTAGAGGAGGCCGAAATGCACGCGTCAACTCACGCAGGCTGGCGTTAGGTCTGAAACAGGATACGTAATGAATGCTATAGAGAAAAGTACGTAGCTGCTGGAATACTTAACTTTAATCCATCATTTGTATACAGCATTCTTGATGATACAAGTGAGACTCTCTCTAGAAATGGTTAATGGCGCCTTGCTAGGTCGTAGCCATGGACTTAGCTGAAGGCTATTCTAACTATCTCTCGGCAAATGAGAGAAAAGGCTTCGTCAGTGTAGTCGCTAGCAAAGTCGTCCGTACAACTGGGGCGAGTGCTAGTACGTCTCTCTAGACCTGCCGTGTGGTGGCGCTCGGTCTGCGATCACTGACAGTGGCGACACGCGGGTCCGACATGTACTAATGGACCGCGGCCGATTTAAAGCTACCACCTAGCAAGTGTGTTGTCTGGCGGTGACACCACAATCTCTTCACGTCCAAGCCTCACATAGGCAACAATCGTTACAGCTCGATAATGAATAGGTGCAGCAAGGCAGTTATGTGGGTGGCAAGCAGTTTCAGCGGCACAATACGCACCTCGCCGTTGAGGAAGCAGTAGAGGCAGGCTATGAAGAAGCCCTGGAAGGAGACGAGGAAGTGCGTGGCGTAGGACCAGAGCGCGAACTCCCACGCGGCCCGGTCCAGCGGGGCGTCCGCCATGTTGACCAGGTTGGTGATGCCCAGCAGCGGCAGCAGCACCACCGCAGCCCGCACCGCCTTCCTGGTGACGACAATAGAGAGCTGCTGTAAAGAAGTCCTGGGAAGCGACGAGGAAATGCAGTGCGTGATCTCCTAGACAAACTTGGTCATATGGACAGGTGATCGGGTATTGTAAGGTCTGATGGGACCTAGCTGCTGAGATCTTCGTTCCGTAAGCTTACGCACTACTTAAACTTAATCTAACTTACGCTGAAAACAACACACACACACACCCATGCCGTAGCGAGGTCTCGAACCTCCGGGGGGGGGGGGGGGGGGTGGAGCCGCCTGGAACGTGAAATGACGCCAGAGACAGCGCGGCTAACCCGCGCAGTTGGTTAATTACAACATTAACGTCACGCCACTGCCACCACAGCACTTATTTGGTAATAACTGTAGAGGAATGCTACGAAAAATTCCTGGAAGGAGACGCGAAACTGCGTTGAACCTAAACATGAAGTGCCAAGCAACTATGTGCTGAAAGGCTTCTGCCACGTTCACCAGGCTGGCTATCCCCAGCGTCGACATCAGCACCGCTGCCACCCCACCAGTTTCCTGGCGGCAACAGCAGAGGAATGTAGTACACAAGTCCGGGAGGGAGACTAGGAATCGCATCAAATCAAAGCACAAACTCCAAGTGGATCCTCTCCAGAACGGCATCCGCTGTGTTGAATAGGTTCGTGATCGCCAGCAGTGAAATAAGCGCCACTGACACCGCACCAGTTTTTTGATGGGAAAACAAAGGAATGATATCAAGAAATCAGGGAAGGAGACTAGTAACTGCGTCCAACAAGAGCACGAACTCCAAGGTGGTCTTATCTACATCTACATCTACATCCATACTCCGCAAGCCACCTGACGGTGTGTGGCGGAGGGTACCTTGAGTACCTCTATCGGTTCTCCCTTCTATTCCAGTCTCGTATTGTTCATGGAAAGGATTGTCGGTATGCCTCTGTGTGGGCTCTAATCTCTCTTATTTTATCCTCATGGTCTCTTTGCGAGATATACGTAGGAGGGAGCAATATACTGCTTGACTCTTCGGTGAAGGTATGTTCTCGAAACTTTGACAAAAGCCCGTACCGAGCTACTGAGCGTCTCTCCTGCAGAGCCTTCCACTGGAGTTTATCTATCATCTCCGTAACGCTTTCGCGATTACTAAATGATCCTGTAACGAAGCGCGCTGCTCTCCGTTGGATCTTCTCTGTATCTTCTACCAACCCTATCTGGTATGGATCCCACACTGCTGAGCAGTATTCAAGCAGTGGGCGAACAAGCGTACTGTAACCTACTTCCTTTGTTTTCGGATTGCATTTCCTTAGGATTCTTCCAATGGCTCTTAGTCTGGCATCTGCTTTACCGACGATCAACATTATATGATCATTCCATTTTAAATCACTCCTAATGCGTACTCCCAGATAATTTATGGTATTAACTGCTTCCAGTTGCTGACCTGCTATTTTGTAGCTAAATGATAAGGGATCTATCTTTCTGTGTATTCGCAGCACATTACACTTGTCTACATTGAGATTCAATTGCCATTCCCTGCACCATGCGTCAATTCGCTGCAGATCCTACTGCAGTTCAGTACAATTTTCCATTGTTACAACCTCTCGATACACCACAGCATCATCTGCAAAATGCCTCAGTGAACTTCCGATGTCATCCACCAGGTCATTTATGTATATTGTGTATAGCAACGGTCCTATGACACTCCCCTACCGCACACCTGAAATCACTCTTACTTCGGAAGACTTCTCTCCATTGAGAATGACATGCTGCGTCTTGTTATCCAGGAACTCCTCAATCCAATCACACAATTGGTCTGATAGTCCATATGCTCTTACTTTGTTCATTAAACGACTGCGGGGAACTGTATCGAACGCCTTGCGGTAGTCAAGAAACACGGCATCTACCTGTGAACCCGTGTCTATGGCCGTCTGAGTCTCGTGGACGAATAGCGCGAGCTGGGTTTCACATAACCGTCTTTTTCGAAACCCATGCTGATTCCTACAGAGTAGATTTCTAGTCTCCAGAAAAGTCATTATACTCGAATCCAGTGATGCATGAACTGTGTTGAACAGGTTCGTGATCTCCAGCAGTGACGTCATCGCAAATGCAACCATACCATTTTCCTGTTGGCATCAGTAGAGGAATGTTACAAAGAAATGCATGGCTTATGACTACAGTGCAATGTCACATGTGGACATATCCAGGTGGCATCCACCATGTTCAACAGTCTGGCGATTCCCAGCGGCAGCAGCAGAACCAGAAACGTGTGCACAGCTTTGCTCTCGACAGCAGTGTCGGAGGTGTGTACCCACCACAAATCCACTAACTAATCAGGGCTACTGTGCCCATGTGTGTACGATACTGGTATTGTGAAGAAGTATGCCTCAAATAAGTTTCAGAACTTAAATCATGCAGAGGAAAAATATATCACTTTAATAGGCAGTCGAATTGTGCCCAAAACGATGTCACAAAGTAAATCAAGTAGATAGGTGTGTAATTTAAAGTGTTAAGTATTACACAGCGGTCGAACGTGGCAATGAGATGCCAGATGAGACGCCCACATACATTATTACGACACTGCTAGGCACTGCCTCTAGATCTACACCCACGTTTTAGCTCAGGAAGCTATCTGACTGTATGTTACACAAGTTACTTCATTTACCATCGTCATTTCCTCTTTGCCTGCTTCTGTGATGAAAAGTGCAAGGAGAGAGATCGAAAGCTGCTCTGTATGCCTGTAAGGTCTTTTCGAGAAATACGTAGGGTGAACCCAAGCCTCACTGGCAGTATTAGTCGTTGTTCTGGGATATTTCCTAAGTATTCTGGTACATGCGTCCTACGATTTCCGTTGGCTCATTGCAGAGTACTAATACAGAGTTGATTTACTTAGTTCGTTATCTCCACTAACTCTTTTCTATGAAAATATCTTCACAACAGTAAAGAAGCCAGTAATACACTATTATACAAGTAACATTTTATTACAGTGTGTTCACTCTGCACAGTCAGCGTAGAGTGTACTACGTCACAGTTCCGGAGCTGTTCCCTTGCAGGTCTTGTTCAAAATGTCGGCCATAATGATCATGGAAAAGAGCACAGTGACAGAG
This sequence comes from Schistocerca cancellata, assembly GCF_023864275.1. Lineage (NCBI taxonomy): Eukaryota > Metazoa > Arthropoda > Insecta > Orthoptera > Acrididae > Schistocerca > Schistocerca cancellata. Next base: position 527,818 of record NW_026047100.1, read on the forward strand.
CATTGGCTGTGTGACACATTCAAGGCTCTCAGAAGAATGGAGTACTTGTTCCGTGGCTACGACGATCCTAGCAACCAGGTGCAAGTGTTATCGACATTAGTATCGTAAACTAGGCCCTTTACGTAGCCACTGAAGAGGAACCTCATTGGTGATCGTATTTTGCGGGATTTTTCGCTGTTTTCAGTATACTTTCCCAGAAAGAAAGGTAACTGTAACTGGGGTAACATACCGAATACGCCGTAAATACGGTATAACCATGTAACGAACCACTGGAGACCGTGGCTCCCTTATACGAAAATAACCTAGAATCACTTCCCAACTCTTGTCAGTTCACCTTGGTTCTTGCCGGAAGCAATACATTGGCTGCGTCTTCGGTGAACACCCATTCTCGGAATTGTAACGGTAAAGTCCGCACTGCTCACTGTTCCACAACGAGTCTCTTGCACCTTCTACCATTAGCATTTGCGGGATAATTTGGCACACACTAAATCAACACCTGCTTTTCGCTGCATCGTTCCTCAGATAATACTAACTGATAATGTGCTCTAAGACTGACAGGTAATGCACAACTTTGGGTTGAGCGAAAAAGAAGACAGAGAGATAGAGAGAGAAACGGGATGAGGATTCCGACTTATGCAAGATCCCTTTTTTCTGTTTCGTTTCACCTATACATGTTTGAGCACATTTGTGCTATCATCAGTGGGTTTAAGTTTTATTTTTAACTGTAAAATTGTCGTTACATATTAACATTTGTGTTGTTTATAAAATTATGTCAAAGTTCCAATTTATAACTTAATTGGCGAAACTTGGATGTATGCATTAGTTATTGTCCATTTATATTGGTAGCTACTCTGCTACACAATATACAACTTGTCATCTGCAAACTGTAAAGCGTACTTTATTTATCTGTTTGTTATGCGACTACGAACAGAGAGAGAGAGAGAGAGAGAGAGAGAGAGAAAGAGAGAAAGTAACTTACAGTTTTCAAGTTGCGAATCACGGACACAACAACAAGATCTGCACCACAAGAAGAGAGAGAAACGTTTCAGGACGAAGGAATTGTCAGAATGGGACAGACATAGATATATGTGATGGACATACTCAGGTAAACATATGAACACAATTCCAGAAAAGTTACATGATTTGTTCAATAGAAACAGCTTCGCAAAATGAGCTCGCCAATTATGCGTTGCTGCACTTATATTCCCTACGCAAGCAACTATTTGGTTTGGCAATGGCTCAGCTGTTAGATGTCCTCCTGAGGGATAGCGTGCCAAATTCTGTCCAACTGACACATTCCATTTTCAAGAGTTCGAGATGTTTGCAAGGCCCTGCCCATAATACTCTAATCATTCTCAGTTGGGGGGAGATTCAGCGAACTTGGGGGCCAAGTTAGATTTTGGTAGGCACGAAGAGAAGTAGTAGAAACTCTCGCCGCGTACAGAAGGGCATGGTCTTGTTCAAATATGAGTCCAAGATGGCTCGCAATGAAGAGCAACAAAATGGAGGGTAGAATATGGTCTACGTACCGCTGCGCTATAGGGATGCCGCTGATGACATTCAAAGGAGTCATGATATGAATTGAAGAGGCACCCCTGACCATCACTCCTGATTGTCGGGCCATATAGAGAGCGACAGATTGGTACACCACCGTTGTCCCTGATGACACCAGAAACGTCCTCGCTGGTCTTCATGTTGGGAATGCAGGAGGATGGCGTAGGTTACCTTCAGTCACAAAGATTCCTCACAGACAGTTGTTGTTGTTGTGGTCTTCAGTCCTGAGACTGGTTTGATGCAGCTGTCCGTGCTACTCTATCCTGTGCAAGCCTCTTTATCTCCCAGTACCAGCTGCAGCCTACATCCTTCTGAATCAGCATAGTGTATTCATCTCTTGGTCTCCCTCTACCATTTTTACCCTCAATGCTGCACTCCAGTATCAAACTGGTGATCCCTTGATGCCTCAGAACATGTCCTACCAACCGATCCCTTCCTCTAGTCAAGTTGTGTCACAAATTCCTCTTCTCCCCAATTCTGTTCAATACCTCCTTATTAGTTACGTGATCTACCCATCTGACCTTCAGCATTCTTCTGTAGCACCACATTTCGAAAGCTTCTATTTTCTTCTTGTCTGAACTATTTATCGTCCATGTTTCACTTCCATATAAATATATTCAGAAACGATTCCTGACACTTAAATACATACTCGATCTTAAGAAATTTCTCTTCTTCAGAAACGCTTTCCTTGCCATTGCCAGTCTACATTTTATATCCTCTCTACTTCGACCATCATCAGTTACTTTGCTCCCCAAATAGCAAAACTCATTTACTACTTTAAGTGTCTCATTTCCTAATCTGATTCCCGCAGCATCACCCGACTTAATTCAACTACATTCCATTATCCTCGTTTTGCTTTTGTTGATGTTCATCTTATACCCTTCTTTCAAGACACTGTCCATTCCATTCAATTGCATGTCCAAGTTTTTTGCTGTCTCTGACAGAATTACAATGTCATCGGCGAACCTCAAAGTTTTTATTTTAATACCTACTCCGTTCGTTTCCTTCACTGCTTGCTCAATATACAGATTGAATAGCATCGGGGAGAGGCTACAACCCTGTCTCACTCCCTTCCCAACCACTGGTTCCCTTTCATGTCCCTCGACTCTTATAACTGCCATCTTCTTTCTGTACAAATTGTAAACAGCCTTTCGTTCCCTGTATTTTACCCTAGCCACCTTCAGACTTTGAAAGAGAGTAATCCAGTCAACATTGTCAAAAGCTTTCTCTAAGTCTAAAAATGATAGAAACGCAGGTTTGCCTTCCTTAATCTTTCTTCTAAGATATGTCGGATTGTCAGTATTGCCTCAAGTGTTCCAACATTTCTACGGAATCCAAACTGATCTTCCCCGAGATCAGCTCTACCAGTTTTTCCATTCGCCTGTACAGAATTCACGTTAGTATTTTGCAGCTGTGACTTATTAAACTGGTAGTTAGATAATTTTCAGATCTGTCAAGACCTGCTTTCTTTGGGATTGGAATTATTATATTCTTCTTGAAGTCTGAGGGAATTTCGCCTGTCTCATACATCTTGCTCTGCAGATGGTAGAGTTTTGTCAGGACTGGCTCTCCCAAGGCTGTCGGTAGTTGTAATGGAATGTTGTCTACTCCCGGGGCCTTGTTTCGACTCAGGTATCTCAGTGCTCTGTCAAACTCTTCACGCAGTATTGTATCTCCCATTTCGTCTTCATCTACATTCTCTTGCATTTCCAGAATATTGTCCTCAAGTACGTCGCCCTTGTACAGAACCTCTATATACTCCTTCCACCTTTCTGCTCGGCTCTGAGCACTATGGGACTTAACATCTATGGTCATCAGTCCCCTAGAACTTAGAACTACTTAAACCTAACTAACCGAAGTACAGCACACAACACCCAGTCATCACGAGGCAGAGGAAATCCCTGACCCCGCTGGGAATCGAACCCGGGAAGCCGGGCGCGGGAAGCGAGAACGCTACCGCACGACCACTAGCTGCGGACCCACCTTTCTGCTTTCCCTTCTCTGCTTAGAACTGGGTTTCCATCTGTGCTCTTGATATACATGCAAGTGGTTCTCCTTTCTCCAAAGGTCTCTAAAATTTTCCTGTAGGCAGTATCTATCTTACCCCTCATGAGATAAGCCTCTACATCCTTACATTTGTCCTCTAGCCATCCCTGCTTAGCCATTCGCACTTCTTGTCGATCTCATTTTTGAGACGTTTGTATTCCTTTTTGCCTGCTTCACTTGCTGCACTTTTGTATTTTCTCCTTTCATCAATTAAATTCAGTGTCTCTTCTGTTACCCAAGGATTTCTACTAGCCCTCGTCTTTTTACCTACTTGATCCTCTGCTGCCTTCCCAATTTCATTCCTCAAAGCTACCCATTCTTCTTCTCCTGTGTTTCTTTCCCCCATTCTTGTCAATTGTTCCCTTATGCTCCCCATGAAACTCTGTACACCCTCTGGTTCTTTCAGTTTATCCAGGTCCCATCTCCTTAAATTCCCACCTTTTAGCAGTTTCTTCAGTTTTAATCTACAGCTCATAACCAATAGATTGTGGTCAGAGTCCACCTCTGCTCCTGGAAATGTCTTACAATTTAAAATCTGGTTCCTAATTCTCTGTCTTACCATTATATAATCTATCTGAAACCATTTAGTATCTCCAGTGATCTCTAATGTTTACAACCTTATTTCATGATTCTTGAACCATGTGTTAGCTACGATTAAGTTATGCTCTGCGCAAAATTTTACCCGGCGGCTTCCTCTTTCATTTCTTAGCCCCAGTCCATATTAACCAACTACGTTTCCTTCTCTTCCTTTTCCTACTGGCGAATTCCAGTCACCCATTACTATTAAATGTTCATCTCCCTTCCCTACCTGAATAGTTTCTTTTATCTCATCACACATTTCATCAATTTCTACATCATCTGAAGAGCTAGTTGGCGTATAAAATTGTACTACTATAGTAGGCGTGGGCTTAGTATCTATCTTGGCCACAATAATGCGTTCACTATGCTGTTTTTTTATTCATTATTAAACTTACTCTTGTATTACCCCTATTTGATTTTGTATTTATAACCCTGTATGCACCTGACCAAAAGTCTAGGTCCTCCTGCCACCGAACTTCACTAATTCCTACTATATCTAACTTGAACCTATCCATTTTCCCTTTTAAATTTTCTAACCTACCTGCCCGATTAAGGGATCTGACATTCCACGCTCCGATCCGTAGAACGCCAGTTTTCTTTCTCCTGATGACGATGTCCTCTTGAGTAGTCCCCGCCCGGAGATCCGAATTGGGGACTATTTTACCTCCGGAATATTTTACCCAAGAGGACGCCATCACAATTTAATTATACAGTAAAGCTCCATGCCCTCGGGATACATACGGCCGTAGTTTCCCCTAGCTTTCAGCTGTTCGCAGTACCACAACAACAAGGCCGTTTTGGTTAGTGTTAAAGGGCCAGATCAGTCAGTCATCGAGACTGTTGTCCCTGCAACTACTGAGAAGGCTGCTGCCTCTCTTCAGGAACCACATGTTGGTCTGGCCTCTCAACAGAGACCCCTCCGTTGTGGTTGCACCTACGGGACGGCTATCTGTATCGTTGAGGCACGCAAGTCTCCCACCAACGGCAAGGTCCATGGTTCATGGGCTGGCACAGCTAGTTATAAAAAGGTATTCAGTAAATATAAAGATACACTCAACTTAAATGATGCTTTTTCTTGTGAAATGTCCAGCAGATTTAGACGTTTTGGCGGTTGAAATTATTATAAGCCCTATAAAATGTCAAATCCCTGTCACTGTGATTCTGGGTGTTGCCTACGTAGATTCTAGCGTTGGCCTACAATGCCTGTGAAGCCTGAGTCTCGGCTGACGACGTGCGAACGCTGCAGCTTGTAGACTCGGCTGTAACTGGACACTATACTTGACTCGGCCCCCTGAACAGAACTGACCGCCGCAGATCAGTTCTCCGGTATCTAAGGGGCGCCGACCAATCGCTATCCACAGACGTGATTCCCTTGGGTGGGTAGCTGCGGTCCCTTGCGGAACTCGACATAGTTTGTACTGCCGAACGATACAGCTGATGCGCTATGAGTGTTTCGAGGGCGGGGTATCTGCTGTGGTGCGGTACTCTCTCAAGTCGTTGTTACCGTCACCAAACTTAGGGGCTCTGTGAGAAGCGGGACTCATCAATGAAAACAGTTCTACTCCAGTCAGTGAGACATCAGGCCGAAGACGTGCCGGGAGACACTCCAGACGGATAGCAATCTGAGTGTCGCCTGCCGCACGACCAGATAACTGGGAGTAATGGTATGATCTGCCATATCCTTTCATAGCACAATCCCTTTGGTTGTCATCCACCGTAACCTTATAGCGCAGCGGTACGTCGACGATAATCTACGCTTCGTTTTGTTGCCCTTCATAGCAAGCCATCCCGGGCTTACATTTCAGCAAGACAATGCCTGCCCGCACACGGTGAGAGTTTTTACTGCTTCTGCTCGCGCATGCGAAAGCCTGACTTGGCGAGCAATGCTGCCGATTCTCTTTCCAATTGGGAATGTTTGGATCCTTATCTACAATACCCTGCACCCAGCCCGGGGTTACAACGTTGTAACGCGCCAGTAGTACATAATTTTATCACGATATCTCTCACAAGGACATACAACAACTCTGTCAATCAATGCCATACAGTTATTTGGCTTGACATTGATTGATAGAGCTGCTAGATATCCTCCTGTGGCATAACGTGCCAAATTATGTCTAGTTGGCACATTGGTGGACCAACGCGTTAACGGTTTGCTCAATTTGTAATGCTCTTTCTTTGTACAAATCATCCAGTTTAACTCAAACTGCCCGCCCCCGGTAGCTGAGTGGTCAGCGCGACGTATTGTCAATCTTCAGGGCCCGGGTTCGATTCCCGGCTGGGTCGGAGATTTTCTTCGCTCAGGGACTCGGAGTTATCTTGTTCTAATCACCATCATTTCATCCCCATTGATGCGCAAGTCGTCGAAGTGGCATCAAATCGAAGGACTTGCACCCGGCGAACGGTCTAACCGACGGGAGGCCCTAGTCACACGACATTTCCATCTCAAACTTGAACCATTCCTTATCTGTGTATGTAAATTATATCTTCCGAGTTCTGTCGCATTCAGAGAATTCCTAAGTAGTGCGGCTTTTTTTTTTTTTTTGCTTAGGTTGTATGTTTGTAGGTACATCCACTGTTATTTGTGGATACTGTAGTGATAGCAGTGAAAAAGGAATAAGTTAAGACGTCATGGTAGATGCTGAAATGGTATAGCCAAAATGTAGTAATCTGTAAACCACCTTCCTTTCATTATTTAGCCTGGGGAGTAAAATTACGTGTAAAGTTTGTTGAATGTCGCCAACTGCTCCTATTCTGAAACAATGGATGAAACAGGTCTGGGTAATTTGAGCGCCGTGAATTAACATTAACCCCAACACATTTACAGTTTTGTACTTTAGTGTTCGGCTTTTTTTCTTGAACTTGTAATGTAAGACTGTATGTCCTCACGGGAAGATTACGACAGCGTTTCAAATTTTTAAATTCGGTCAACAATTATATGAAGTACGGAAATCAATTTTTGTTGTCACAAGAAGCCGTTGTACAGTCAACCTGCAACTGTGATAGTGAAGTGCACACCGTGCATTATGCATGGTGTGCACTGCATTTACTGATACAAATAGTCTTGTGGAATGGGATGTATACTATTTAAACAGCCTGTACTAGCGAGACATCCTAGTTTGACGGTTCCAAAAAAAATAAAAGAAATATTTTGCGCCTTCTCTTCATCAACTAAAGGCCCAGTAAAACAAATACGCCACAGATATGCAATGTGATCAAAAGTATCCGGACACCTGGGTGAAAATAACTCACAAGTTCGTGGCGCCCTGCATCGGTAATGCTGGAATTCAGTTTGGTGTTGGCCCACCCTTAGCCTTCATGACAGCTTCCACTCTAGCAGGAATACGTTCAATCAGGTGCTGGAAAGTTTATTTGAGAATGGCAGCCCTTTCTTCACGGAGTTCTGCACTGAGGACAGAGGGGTATCGATGTCGGTCGGTAAGGCCTGGTACGGAATCGGCGTTCCCTAACGTCCCAAAGGTGTTCTATAGAATTAATGTCCAGACTCTGTTCAGGCCAGACACATGGTTCAAATGGCTCTGAGCACTATTGGATTTAACATCTGAGGTCACCAGTCTCCTAGAACTGAGAACTACATAAACCTAACTAACCTAAGGACATCACACTCATCCATGCCCGAGGCAGGATTCAAACCTGCGACCGTAGCGATCGCGCGGTTGCACACTGAAGCGCCTAGAACCGCACGGCCAACGTGGCCGGCGCAGGCGAGTCCATTACAGGGATGTTAATGTCGTGTAATGACTCCGTCACAGGCCGTGCATTATGAACAGGTGCTCGATCGTGTTGAAACATGCAATCCCCATCCCCGACATGCTCATCAACAGTGGGAAGCAAGAAGGTGCTTAAAACGCCAACGTAGGCCTGTGCTGTGATAGCGCCACAAAAAACAACAAGGGGTGTAACCCTCCTCCATGAAAAACACGTCCGCACCATAATACCACCAACTCCGAATTTTACTTTTGGCACTACATGCGCTGGCAGATGACGTTCACCGGCCATTCGCCATAGCCACGACCTGTCATCGGATCGCCACGATGTGTACCGTCATTCGTCACTCAACACAACTCTTTTTCCACTGTTCAATCGTCCAATGTTTACCCTCCTTACACCAAGCGAGGCGTCGTTCGGCATTTACTGGCGTGATGTGTGGCTTATGAGCAGCCACTCGACCACGATATCGAACTTTTCTCACCTCCCGCCTAACTGTCCTAGTACTTGTAGTGGATCTTGATGCAGTTTGGAATTCCTGTGTGGTGGTCTGGACAGATGTTTGCCTGTTACACATCACGACCCGCTTCACGCGTCGGCGGTCTCCGTCAGTCAACAGACGAGGTCGGCCTGTACGCTTTTGTGCTATCACTTCGGAAACAGTGGACCTAGGGATGTTTAGCAGTGTAAAAATCTCGCGTACAGACGTATGACACAGCTGACATTCAATCACCTGACCACGTTTGAAGTCCGTGAGTTCATAAATTTGTAAATTTGTGGTATGGTCTTATGGTAACTTAAACTAACTTACGCTAAGGACAACACACACACACACACACACACACACGTCCGAGGGAGGACTCGAGCCTCAAACGGGGAGAGCCGCGCGCAACGTGACAAGACGCCCCTGACCGCGCGGCTACCTGCGCGGCAGTCCTTGTATTGCGCGGAGCGTCCCATTCTGCTCTCTCACGATATCTAATGAGTACTGAGGTCGCTGATACGGAGTGCCTGGCAGCAGGTGGCAGCACAATGCATCTAATATGAGAAACGTATGTTTTTGAGGGTGTCAGGATACTTTGGATCACACAGTGTAATATCTATCAGTAATGTCGTCAAGTTTATATTGCTTTTAAGTTCAAGTCAGATGAAAGTGTCTGTACTTTAATAACGATTGAACACACGTCATTAGTGTATGCCGTAATTGCGTAAGCTGGCATCAGCACTGCTTATCTCGGCGTTGCTTCGTCAAAAAATAACGCTGCACTGACATATATCCCAGTCATGGGTCGAACAAAGATTTTAATAATGGAATTGTAGATAGGCCACCCATCTGTTACATTTCGCGTGGACAAGAGAACGTCAGCGTCATTTCCAAAATATGTGTAATTAATTACAACTTCTTTCTCAAACTTACAGGTAGTTCAACGGCGCTTATTAACACCATACGGGCAACTACTCTAATAAAGCTACAGACTATTTTTGATTACTGCAGCATTCCCTGTACAATGATATTTTTTGACTTAATTTGTTTCAGGTTTGGTTTTCACTTCATTTAAATACACATACAAGGGTGCTATAATCTTGGCAGTTACCATGAGCATTGGCAAAACTACACTCCTGGAAATGGAAAAAAGATCACATTGACACCGGTGTGTCAGACCCACCATACTTGCTCCGGACACTGCGATAGGGCTGTACAAGCAATGATCACACGCACGGCACAGCGGACACACCAGGAACCGCGGTGTTGGCAATCGAATGGCGCTAGCTGCGCAGCATTTGTGCACCGCCGCCGTCAGTGTCAGCCAGTTTGCCGTGGCATACGGAGCTCCATCGCAGTCTTTAACACTGGTAGCATGCCGCGACAGCGTGGACGTGAACCGTATGTGCATTGACGGACTTTGAGCGAGGGCGTATAGTGGGCATGCGGGAGGCCGGGGGGACGTACCGCCGAATTGCTCAACACGTGGGGCGTGAGGTCTCCACAGTACATCGATGTTGTCGCCAGTGGTCGGCGGAAGGTGCACGTGCCCGTCGACCTGGGACCGCACCGCAGCGACGCGCGGATGCACGCCAAGACCGTAGGATCCTACGCAGTGCCGTAGGGGACCGCACCGCCACTTCCCAGCAAATTAGGGACACTGTTGCTCCTGGGGTATCGGCGAGGACCATTCGCAACCGTCTCCATGAAGCTGGGCTACGGTCCCGCACACCGTTAGGCCGTCTTCCGCTCACGCCCCAACATCGTGCAGCTCGCCTCCAGTTGTGTCGCGACAGGCGTGAATGGAGGGACGAATGGAGACGTGTCGTCTTCAGCGATGAGAGTCGCTTCTGCCTTGGTGCCAATGATGGTCGTATGCGTGTTTGGCGCCGTGCAGGTGAGCGCCACAATCAGGACTGCATACGACCGAGGCACACAGGGCCAACACCCGGAATCATGGTGTGGGGAGCGATCTCCTACACTGGCCGTACACCACTGGTGATCGTCGAGGGGACACTGAATAGTGCACGGTACATCCAAACCGTCATCGAACCCATCGTTCTACCATTCCTAGACCGGCAAGGGAACTTGCTGTTCCAACAGGACAATGCACGTCCGCATGTATCCCGTGCCACCCAACGTGCTCTAGAAGGTGTAAGTCAACTACCCTGGCCAGCAAGATCTCCGGATCTGTCCCCCATTGAGCATGTTTGGGACTGGATGAAGCGTCGTCTCACGCGGTCTGCACGTCCAGCACGAACGCTGGTCCAACTGAGGCGCCAGGTGGAGATGGCATGGCAAGCCGTTCCACAGGACGACATCCAGCATCTCTACGATCGTCTCCATGGGAGAATAGCAGCCTGCATTGCTGCGAAAGTTGGATATACAATGTACTAGTGCCGACATTGTGCATGCTCTGTTGCCTGTGTCTATGTGCCTGTGGTTCTGTCAGTGTGATCATGTGATGTATCTGAACCCAGGAATGTGTCAATAAAGTTTCCCCTTCCTGGGACAATGAATTCACGGTGTTCTTATTTCAATTTCCAGGAGTGTATTTCGAGCTCTTCCCAGTCAACAGACGGTAAAAGCAAGAATAAAATCCGACGGAGACTGCTCAGTTTCCCAGCAAGTAACAGGACTGCTAGCTTACTGAATGTGGGTTGCTCGATTAGCAGTGATTAAAACTTCGAAATGAATACTGCCGTTGCACTGAGATTTAAAAGCCACCACCGAGACACGAGCAGTAGTTCGACTGATTCCCCCTTTGCTAGATTCAAAGTAGGTGAGCGTTTGGAAAAACTCTTTCTGCTTGCCGCTTATTTCCAACTTTCTCTCTGTAAGGATAGATATAATCTAAGCGGATTTCGGAGATAAACACGATATTTCAAATATGATAATCTGAGAGCTTACCGTCTGCAGTAGCCAGTGAGCGATTTCAAAGCTTCGTTCAATACATTCATATTACGTTGGTGTTTGAGACATATTCAGGCGACATTATCGTCAACGAAAGAACCTTGCATATCACATGCGCTACCAGTGTGCTCTTCTCTCACAATTGCGAAGGTTCACCGCATATCCCAGTCCGTTTTGTCGTACAGGGTTAGCCAGTGAAACGGGAAGATTTAAATAAGTAACCAATTCTTTAATGTAATGGTTATAAATATAAAGAACAAAGGTAGCTATTTACTGTACAATAAGTGAAAAAATTATTTTTTTAATATAACATCTGCCAAATGTCCTCCATTGGAATCAATGCACTTCTGCAGCCGCACCTGGAAGTTTCCCATGACATTTTGCAGCATATTGACTCGTATTCCTTCAGTTTCGTCCCGAATTCGTTGTTTTAGGGCTGGGATAGTTCTGGGTGGATCGTTGTGAAAAACTCGTTTTTTTAAGTAACCCCACAGAAAAAAGTCGCAGGTTGTCAAATCTGGAGAGCGAGGGGGCCAAGGGATATCCCCGTTTCTGGAAATGACGCCGCCTGGAAACAAAGCATTCACAGCACTCATGGCAACTCTTGCAGTGTGGCTTGCTGCCCCATCTTGTTGGAACGTTGTATGTTCATTCACTGGAAAACGGGCGAGCTCTGACGTAAGAGAGTTCTGGATCATCGCAACGTAACGCACAGAGATAACAGTCACAGCACTTCCATGCATATCCTCGAAGAAAAATGGGCCTATGATTCCTCTTGCCGACATTGCGCACCGAACCGTCACTTTTTGAGCATGAAGAGGCGTTTCATGAAGTGCGCCAGGGTTTTCCTCCGACCAGTATCTGAACTTTTGTTTATTAACAAAACCAGAGAGGTGGAAATGCGCCTCATCGCTCATCCGCATGTGGTTTACTTGGCCGCCATTTTCTTCAAGTCTTCTGGCCATTTCCTCACAAAATTGTAATCATTTCTGATAGTCTCTTGGTTTGAGAGATTGCACAATCTGTAGTTTGTACGGGTGAAAATGTAAATCTTGACGAAGAATCCTTCTGACCGAAGTGTTACTTATTCCAAGACGTAGAGCATGTTGTTTGGCAGATCGGCGTGGACTTTTGAGCATTGCCTGTTAAACAGCAGCGATATCTGGAAGGGTTCGAACGGTTTTTGCACTACCCCCTCGTTTTTTAGACATTGATCCAGTTTGTTCAAGGTTGTCTATCCACGAACGAATTGCCTTATCCGAGGGAACAGGCCTGTTGCGTGATATGTTGAAATGGCGTCGAAAAGCACGTCGCGTTTTCACCAAACTCGCACCATTCATATAATATGCTTTTACCGCGTAGCTACGATGTTCACCCATCCAACGATCAATCGCAACTAAATGGCGGGACGTGCAGGTAGAACGGAGCCGTCCATCATTACCCCCACCACTCACATTCCAGTTGTCAAGGCCATCTCCAAACTGCCCGTTTTACTGGCTACCCTGTAAATTTTTTTCCAATTTCCCAGTGTGTGTCTATGTTTCATTCTCTGAAAACTCAAAAAGGATACAGTCTATTCAGTAACAGCTCCAGGGGTTAAATAAAATCTGGGTGAACTACAAAAATCCCTTGGGAACGTCAGTATTACCTCCACTTGAGTCCCAACTCGTTTGTTGTTAAGGAGAAGTCTAATACCCTGCTGACGTACTGCCCAGGAAAGTTATTAAGTTAGTCAGTTAGCTAGCTAGAGTTCCAGAGAATAACTGTACTTTTTCTTTCTGTTCTTTTTTTTTTTTCGAGGGGACGAAGGACGAGTTAGTTCACAGGACACGTTTACATGATTACCTTTAACATCAACAACCAAACGAAGCCCAGGTTGGAATGTCAACAGCATCTATCTTTTCTCTATCTTTCCTTAATATTGTAGACAACATTATTCTTTAGTCCTACTCAAGTAACCAAATTTAAAACGATGTGTTTTATCACATGCCACCAGCTTGTAAATAAAGATTTGACTATGCAATATACAGTGATCTGTAGAAGAACTGATGTTAGTCTAGATTTAAAACTTGCTTTGCCACCAGTCAGACATCTTATGTCATTGGAAAAATGATCAAGAATTTTTTATTGACGGATATTGAATTGTTTTCTGAGCCGCCAACAGCTTTAATAAAGGGTGCAAAAGGTCACTTCCCTTTTAGTGTTGTAGGTTGGATATCACTCTTCTTATCAGACTGTAATGCATTGCTTGTAATGATATAGTCTGAGGAGTCAAAGAAACTGGCACATTGGCCTAAGTGCCGCTACACCACTTGGCATAAACTAGACTAATGTCTGAAGTAGTGCTCGAGGGAACTGACACCCTCAATCCTGGAGGTCTGTTTCTAAATCCGTAAAAGTTCGAGGGGGTGGAGGTCTTTCTCAACAGCACGTAGTACAGCATCCCAGATATGCTCATAAAGTCTGGGGAGTCTGGTGGCCAGCGGAAGTGTTTGAACTGCCAAGAGTGTTCCTGGAGCCACTATGTAGCAATTCTGGACGAGTGGGGTGTCTTACTGGAACTGCCGAATCGACATGATTAGATGGAGGTGATCAGACAGGATATTTACGTACGTGTCACCTGTCAGAGTCATAGTCAGATCTAGACGTATTGTATAAGGGCCCCAAGTGCACACGCCACACTTCATTACCGGGACTCCACCAGCTTAAACAGTCCCCTCCTGACATGCAGGGTCCACGTCTCCATACCCGTACACGTCCATCCTCCAGATACAACCTGAAATGAGCCTCGTCCGACCAGGCAACATGTTATCAGTCATCAACAATTAAACGTCGGCGTTGACGGGCCCAGGCTAGGCGTAAATCTTTGTGTCGTGCAGTCATCAAGGGCACACGAGTGCACCTTCTGCTCCCAAAGCTCACGTCGATGATGTTTCGTTGAGTGGTTCACACGCAGACACCTGTTGATGGCGCAGCATTGAAGTCTGCAGCACTTTGTGGATGGCGGCTGCACTGCTGCCACGTTGAACGATTCTCTTCTTTACCCGGCTGCACCGATATCGGAGATTTGATGATTTACCAAATTTCTCATATTCCGGTACGCTTGTGAAATGGTCGTACGGGAAAATTGCCCACTTCATAACTTCCTCGGTGACGCTGGGTCCCATCGCTCGTGCGCCGACTGTAACATCACGTTGTAACAGCAATAACGGATCTAACAACTGCGCCAGACACTTGTTATCTTATATAGGCGTTGCCGACTGTAGCGCCGTATTCTGCCTGTTTACGTATCTCTGTATTTGAATACGCATGCCTATACGCGTTTCTTTCTCGCTTCAGTGTATTTTGTAGTGAGCCGAAAAATTCTCCTATCTGACGTGAAATTACATGAAGATTAATAACGGAATGGACCGACACTGGGTACCAGACTGTAGTGAATTGAGAATTCTTTGATCTCTTGCATGAATTGACATGCAGATTACAACGTATCTATATTGCCCTGCGTTGGGCGGCAGAGATTAAGCGGTATCAATAATCACGAAAACTCAAACAGCAAAACGCTAAGCGATTAAGGGGTTGATAAGCAAATCGAACAGATTGTTTACGTGAATAAAACATGAAAGGAGAGCATTGATTTTATTAGCGTTTACACACAAAACAAAACAAAGTATTACAAATTTTAGGGCCGAACCACCCATGAACCATAGACCTTGCCATTGGTGGGGAGGCTTGCGTGCCTCAGCGACACAGATAGCCGTACCGTAGGTGCAACCACAACGGAGGGGTATCTGTTGAGAGGCCAGACAAACATATGGTTCCTGGAGAGGGGCAGCAGCCTTTTCAGTAGTTGCAGGGGCAACAGTCTGGATAATTGACTGAGCTGGCCTTGTAACACTAACCAAAACGGCCTTGCTGTGCTGGTACTGCGAACGGCTGAAAGCAAGGGGAAACTACGGCCGTAATTTTTCTCGAGGGCATGCAGCTTTACTGTATGGATAAATGATGATGGCGTCCACTTGGGTAAAATATTCCGGAGGTAAAATAGTCCCCCATTCGGATCTCCGGGCGGGGACTACTCAGGAGGACGTCGTTATCAGGAGAAAGAAAACTGGCGTTCTACGGATCGGAGCGTGGAATGTCAGATCCCTTAATCGGGCAGGAAGATTAGAAAATTTAAAAAGGGAAATGGATAGGTTAAAGTTAGATATAGTGGGAATTAGTGAAGTCAGGTAGGTTGGTTGGTTGTTTTGGGGAAGGAGACCAGACAGTGAGGTCATCGGTCTCATAGAATTAAGGAAGGACGGGGAAGGAAGTCGGCCGTGCCCTTTCACAGGAACCATCCCGGCATTTGCCTGGAGCGATTTAGGGAAATCACGGAAAACCTAAATCAGGATGGCTGGACGCGGGATTGAACTGCCGTCCTCCCGAATGCGAGTCCAGTGTCGAAGTTCGGTGGCAGGAGGAACAACATTTTTGGTCAGGTGAATACAGGGTTATAAATATAAAATCAAATAGGGGTAATGCAGGAGTAGGTTTAATAATGAATAAAAAAATAGCAGTTCGGGTAAGCTACTACAAACAACATAGAGAACGCATTATTTTGGCCAAGACAGACACGAGGTACACGCCTACAACAGTAGTACAAGTTTATATGCCAAGTAGCTCTCCAGATGACGAAGAAATTGATGACATTTATGATGAGATAAAAGGAATTATTCAAGTAGTGAAGGGAGACGAAAATTTTATAGTCATGGGTGATGGGAATTCGAGAGTAGGAAAAGGGAGAGAAGGAAACATAGTAGGTGAATATGGATTGGGACTAAGAAATGAAAGAGGAAGCCACCTGGTAGAATTTTGCGCAGAGCATAACTTAATCATAGCTAACACTTGGTTCAAGAATCATAAAAGAAGGTTGTATACATGGAAGAACCCTGGAGATGCTAGACGATATCAGATAGATTATATAATGGTAGGGCAGAGATTTAGGAACCAGGTATTAAATTGTAAGACATTTCCAGGGGCACATGAGGACTCTGACCACAATCTATTGGCTATGAGCTGTAGATTAAAAATAACTGCAAAAAGGTGGGAATCTAAGGAGATGGGATCTGGACAAACTGACTAAACCAGAGGTTGTACAAAGTATCAGGGAGAGCGTAAGGGAACAATTGACAGTAATGGGGGAAAGAAATACAGTAGAAGATGAATGGGTAGCTCTGAGGGATGAAGTGGTGAAGGCAGCAGCGGTAGAGTAGGTAAAAAGACGAGGGCTAGTAGAAATCCTTGGGTGACAGAAGAAATACTGAATTTAATTGACGAAAGGAGAAAATATAAAAATGCAGTAAATGAAGCAGGCAAAAAGGAATACAAACGTCTGAAAAATGAGATTGACAGGAAGTGCAAAATGGTTAAGCAGGCATGGCTAGAGGGCAATTGTAAGGATGTGGAGGCTTACGTCACTAGGGGTGAGATAGATACTGCCTACAGGAAAATTAAAGAGATCTTTGGAGAAAGGAGAACCACTTGCATGAATATCAAGAGCACAGATGGAAACCCAGTTCTAAGCAGAGAAGGGAAAGCAGAAAGGTGGAAGGAGTATGTAGAGGGACTATACAAGGGCGATGTTCTTGAGGACAATATTATGGAATTGGAAGAGGATGTAGATGAAGATGAAATGGCAGATATGATACTGCGTGAAGAATTTGATAGAGCACTGAAAGACCTAAGTCGAAACAAGGCCCCTGGAGTAGAAAATATTCCATTAGAACTACTGACAGCCTTGGGAGAACCAGTCCTGACAAAACTCTACCATCTGGTGAGCAAAATGTATGAGACAGGCGAAATACCCTCAGACTTAAAGAAGAATATAATAATTCCCAAAGAAAGAGGGCGTTGACAGATGTGAAAATTACCGAACTGTCAGTTTAATAAGTCACGGCTGCAAAATACTAACGTGAATTCTGTACAGAGGAATGGAAAAACTGGTAGAAGCAGACCTGGGGGAAGATCAGTTTGGAATCCGTAGAAATATGGGAGCACGTGAGGCAATACTGACCCTACGACTTATCTTAGAAGCTAGATTAAGAAAAGGCAAACCTACGTTTCTAGCATTTGTAGACTTGGAGAAAGCTTTTGACAATGTTGATCGGAATAATCTCTTTCAAATTCTGAAGGTGGCAGGGGTAAAATACAGGGAACGAAAGGCTATTTACAATTTGTACAGAAACCAGATGGCAGTCATAAGAGTCGGGGGACATGAAAGGGAAGCAGTGGTTGTGAAGGGAATGAGACAGGGTTGTAGCCTCTCCCCGATGTTATTCAATCTGTATATTCAGCAAGCAGTAAACGAAACCAAAGAAATATTCGGAGTAAGTATTAAAATCCATGTAGAAGAAATAAAAATGTTGTGGTTCGCCGATGACATTGTAATTCTGTCACAGACAGCAAAGGACTTGGAAGAGGAGTTGAACGGAATGGACAGTGTCTTGAAAGGAGGCTATAAGATGAACATCAACTAAAGCAAAACGAGGATAATGGAATGTAGTCGAATTAAGTCGTGAGATGCTGCGGGAATTAGATTAGGAAATGAGACACTTAAAGTAGTAAATGAGTTTTGCTATTTGGGGAGCAGAGTAACTGATGATGGTCGAAGTAGAGAGGATATAAAATGTAGACTGGCAATGGCAAGGAAAGCGTTTCTGAAGAAGAGAAATTTGTTAACATCGAGTATAGATTTAAATGTCAGGAAGTCGTTTCTGAAAGTATTTGTATGGAGTGTAGCCATGTATCGAAGTGAAACATGGACGATAAATAGTTTGGACAAGAAGAGAATTGAAGCTTTCGAAATGAGGTGCTACAGAAGAATGCTGAAGATTAGATAGGTAGATCACGTAACTAATGAGGAAGTATTGAATAGGATTGGGGAGAAGAGGAGTTTGTGGCACAACTTGACAAGAAGTAGGACATGTACTGAGGCATCATTGGATCACCAATTTAGTATTGGAGGGCAGCGTGGAGGGTAAAAATCGTAGAGGGGACCAAGAGATGAATACACTAAACAGATTCAGAAGGATGTAGGCTGCAGTACGTATTGGGAGATGAAGAAGCTTGCACAGGATAGACTAGCATGGAGAGCTGCATCAAAGCAGTCTCAGGACTGAAGACCACAACAACAACAACAGGGCCGAAATGACTACGCGTGGAGATTACTAATTTATTAATGGGAATATGGGGGACTGAATCATCTCACCATTCTTTATATTCATTTATCGTAATGACGGAGGGAGGCGCTGATCTGGGCAACCCGTCAGGTCGGAGCTGTGCAATGGCGAGGCGGAAGCTGTCTTAGATGGCCCGCGGCTGTGTAGAGAGGGCCAGTAACACACGCAGTGTGCTATCGTAACCGAAGTATCGTTATCATGGTGTCGGAAGGCGGATGGTAGGCTATGTCCTCTCGCTTCCGCGCTGTCTCACCGACTCTCATCTTTCCTTCTCGTCACTCTCCTAAGCTCACTAACTCCTCGAAATTTTCTCCTCATGGAGTTGTTACAGGTGACTAAATTTGCAATGCTGCCCAACGGCTGATCGCCGTCTCGTGACTACGGCTCCCAGTGACAGATGGTACTCTCCTTGCTTGCGTGGGATACTGTGTGACTCGAGAATTCGCGTATTTCTCCTGCTTTCACTGTCATGGCTATTCCGAGCATTGATCGCACATTGTCGGATGTTTCTCTGCATTTCTAAGTTGCTGTCAAAGTAACCACACTCGACTTCTTTGTAACGGCTAACCGTGCATGAAGCCCGGACATTCTCATCTTGGTGCTTCGTCATACAATCTGTTGATATGTTTTAAGCAGGCATATATCTTCCGTAGTTGTTTAGGCTCACACGCCTCCCTGTGTGAATTCTGAGCTCTTTTATGTCTATGGTCTGCACCAATGGCTACCGGGGTCCATCAATTTCCGGCTATCTTATCAATGTCCACTAGGCTCTTTGCAATGTGTCCAGTTTTAATCGAGGCGAGGGCATCCTACAGCCACCACCTGAGTGGTTACAGAATGCATGAAACTTCCTGACAGATTAAAACTGTGTACCGGATCCAGACTAGAACTCGGGACCTTTGCCTTTCGCGGGTAAGTGCTCTACCATCTGAGCTACCCAAGCACGACTCACGCCCCTTCCTCATAGCTTTACTTCTGCCAGTACCACGTCTCCTACCTTCCAAACTTTACAGAAGCTCTCCTGCGAACCTTGCAGAACTAGCACTCCTGGAAGAAAGGATATTGCGAAGACATGGCTTAGCCACAGCCTGGGGGATGTTTCCAGAATGAGATTTTCACTCTGCAGTGGAGTGTGGGCTGATATGAAACTTCCTGGCAGATTTCCCGCGAAAGGCAAAGCTCCCGAGTTCGGGTCTCGGTTCGGCACACAGTTTTAATCTGCCAGAAAGTTTCATATCAGCGCACACTCCGCTGCACAGTGAAAGTCTCATTCTACAGAATGTATCTCTGGCGCTCGCCATAAGACGTCTGACTTTCCCATCTTCCTGGTCACTGGCACTGTGAGTCGACAAATGTGGGCCCCAGCGGAGGTATCAGAATACCATGTTTTCGTCACGATATACAGGTAAACATGTGGAGCAATTTATCCTATTTTTTGACTTCTGTTAACATGTTACATCAATTGCTGGTGTAACTTTTTACGATACTGCAGTGCCTGTGTTGTTCAGAGGTACAATGGAACGCTTCTGGACAACCATCAGCAGTCTAACGTAATAACGACAATGAAAATTTGTACTGGACTGTGACTCGAACCCGTATTTCCCACTTATCGCTAGTGGTCGCTTTATCATTAAGTTAACCGTGCCCGCTTTATGGCCAGGCCCAAACTTCCATATGTCATCAACCATGTGACTACAACCAGCACTTGTACGTCCATCATGTATATTCCCATACAGGTGAGACTGTTTAGTGGTACGTTGCTCAGTGTCGGTATGATACTGCAGTGTCTGTGTTGTTGGGAAGTACGATGCAATGCCTGTATTTATCAGCCAAACCGAGCAAGTGGCTTTCAATCAAAATGTCTCCCAAGCACAGGACTGTACATAACAGAAGTACGAGCGCAGGCTGTACACACATGGTTGACAACATATAATGCAAGTTTCGGTCTAGCATGCTCGGGTAGCCTAATGGGAAGGAGACCACTCGCGATAGGTGGGAAATAAGGGGTCGAGTCCTCGTACTGCATAAATTTTCACTGTCATCATTGCATTATACAGCTGATGGTTTGCCATATTAAAAACTGCGAGCACGTTTTATGTTGTACAGAGTTAAAAACAGGGTTTTTTCACGATATTTAGCGAGATTCAGTGTTCAAAGAACAACTTGATACAAAGGGTACTAGGAACGTTTTGTATTACAACTGTACTATTTAATTTTTACGAAGTTATTTTTTTCACATTGAATATACATCTCCATCCTCCTAAACCAGTCCCTAAACCAATTTATGTAGGGAGCAAGACACAATCGTGGTCCCAAACCGCCAGGAGGTCATCATAACTAGAAAAATTCACTCCTTACAACAGTAATTCTTCGAGAAACGTAGTAAAAAATTTCTTTGCTTTCTCTCTAATGGGATTTTGCGGCACTCAAAGAGTTGTAGCACGGCGTAGGCTCCATCCTGTTAAATGGAGGCGGGATAAAATCACACATTCAACAGAACGTGCATCGAAGGCACTCACACCTTCGTAGAAAAAAAAACTTTCGAAAATAACTCGCTACTATAACGGGGAAAGAGGTGCTAGCAATCACATATCTGCTCCACAAAAAATTTCACAGCCTCATAAGGGATACAGAATTAAAATTAGTAACAGAAGTTTTTAGACCTTACGTGCGCCGGCAGATTTCGATTTACTCTTGACGGATGTCGTGCATGACACTTTCCGGTGGAGAGCGAGAATACGATATGGCAACACTATTTGTTAACTGCCACCGAATCAATGGATTCTCATGATCTTTGTTACTAGACGAGGACACCGGTCAACGTCGAAGGAACATTGAACACTGGTTCACCTCGATAATTAGTTCCTTACGAACGTGACGAGTCTAAATTCTGTGGACTTTTCATATTATGGAGGATGTTCTTGGCAATGTTTCTCGTCTATACCTACAAATTAACATCCATTATATTCTCTAAATGTTTCTAACCGTGCGATGTAGATTACATTTTTCGTTCTCTAATATAGGGCTCGATTTGAGCGCCTTCCCACTAAACGAGGTCCTTTGCAACTCTATTGGCACCAACAAGCCAGAGTAAATATCATAGCAAACAGCTGTACTAGTATTTGAATTTCGTTTCATTCATGCAATTACCCGTATAATTAAAATTCTATTGCAGATCAAACATGCTAACAACTGCAACTACAAAAAAGTAAATAACATTAATAGAGAGTAAACAGAACTGTTCCGTAGAAGCAAATCTCATATTCACATATGAGATTCGATTAAATTTTGATGGACTTTACTAACAGCTGGTTGTGTCATATATTGGCTAGTTTTACTCACCTGGCCTGCTCTATTTCGCTGGTGCGACTCTGCCGAAGTTTGACCACCAGCACACGGATGATGTTCAGCAGAAACAGGAAGTTCAACTGCAGACAAGAATTCTCTAGTAAATATAACATGTGGTTCTACACATACAGTATGTTTAAAAACCTCCGAAGCGTCGTAGATGACGCTGGGACAAGTAATTTAGTATCAGACGTAGATGTCAGGAAATTCGGAAAAAGTGGATGAGAAGTGTTGAACATGTGCAAAGTACAGTACAACAAAACTTACCGCACTTCGTCACAAGTAAATGAGTCGCGGCCCACGAGAAAGACAGGCCGCGGCGCGTTCGTCACGAAGACAGGTCTTAACTCGCTCGCTCGCTCAGCTCAGCATACAAAATGCGTTTCTAAACCTTTTAACTCGCACCTGGGCCTCTACATACTAACGAGAATTCCATCTTCTACAGGAATCTGCTAGTATGAAGTCTTACTGATTAGCGTTACTACAAAAACAAATTTTAACATCAATTCTCGACATAAAAGGTATAACGGCTTGTTTGTAACATTTACTCTCTTTTGCTTAACAGTACTCGTTTCAAGCAAGATGTGGTGCCTTATGCAGCTTATGATCATTTCGACATGATTTTGATTTTATTGTGCCCTAGTACAGTCGTAAAGAATTATTAGTACGCCTACGTACTCTCTATCACTGTAGGACTAATAACAGTAAAATTCCATAATAATGGATTTCAGAAGAAGATGCAATTCTCGTTTGAACATACCCACCCAGTTACGAGTTAACAGGTTTAGAAAGGCAGCTTTTCTGCTGAGTTGAGGGAGCGAGCGAGCTCAGCCTACCTTCGTGACGCACGCGCCACAGACTGTCTTTCTCGTAGGCCTCGTAAATGAGTATAATGTTCCGAAATGCGTCGTTACTCTACTTTTAGAGTATTTCCCGACATTTGATACCCCGTGTGTCTTGTACTGCATTACTTGTCTGATCGTCAACTTCGTCACTTAGGGCGTTTTTAAACGTTAATAAGAATCACCCTGTACAGTTTAATGTTCAAAATTTGATAATACTATACTGATACAATATAGCGACTGTGAATGTTGTTTACATCGATATTCCGAAAACTACGGACGGAACTATGGGGAAGACTTAACTTGCAGTAGTGTTCATGGACACTCGATCACAGCTGCAGACAAAAAGACTAATAGTGTACTGGACAAATTGAGAACATGATCCATGCCTTCATCCATACTAGTATTATAAAACCCAAAGTTTGTTTGTCTGTTACGATTTCACGACCAAACAGCTGAACATATAGGTGATCCAAAACTCTGTTAACATTCGAAAATTCAATACTTCACGGAATAACGTAGTCATGGAGGTAAAAATAGACACAAACGCTTGAAATGACATGGGATTTTATGGAAATCAAAGAAAGTACACAAAATTAGCAACAGATGATGCTTCAGTTGATAAGAAAGCAACAATTAGCATAACGATTGGTTTTTAGCAAAGGCGACGTCCATTATAACAAACGCTCAATTTGCTGGCCATCACTCCTCAACTATACCTGTAGTTGAGGGACAATGCTGTGAACAGCACCGGCAGTGTGTCGGTAGGTATGGTGAGAAATTACGCTCGGGTGTAGTCCTTTAGAACTGCTAATGACTTTTGACGATCGCGGAGGATTTGCGACTTTAGATAACTCCACAACCAACAATCGCACGGATTGACGTCTAGAGACCTCGGAACGCTACTATGACGGAAGGGGTGGCTCAGCACGCGATCCTCGCCAGGCTACGTGAACAACAGACCTTTACACGTGCAGCAATGTGACGCGGAACGCATCGTGCATAAAATTCGTACCTTCCACCAGGTAGGCTTTCCCGGCATATACTGCTGATAAAGGTTTCTCGGGTATCCAGCCGGGTGGCAGCGTTGATATATGGCGACGTTTCGCCAGAAGATGGGTAGTATGACACTTCCGGACACCTCACGATATATCAACTGTACCACCTGGCTGCAGACCCGAGAAACCTTCATCTTCCAGCAGGTGTTTCTCAGCCAGGCTATGGACGATGCCATTCTGTAGCAAATCGACGTACCTCGCACCCGCCAGGCCAATAGTTTTAAAATCAGCACCCAACATTTCCTCGAAGAAACAGGGTCGGATAACGACTGATGTGGGAAATCTATACCACACTGTGACCTTCCCCTCATGCAAAGAGGTTTCCAAGACAGTTCTTGGATTTTCGGTAGTCCAAATTCTGCCGTAATAGGTGTTCACCTGTGGCGTCAATGACGTTTTGCAATCCAGAGCCATTTGTTGGTCGGGTTTTGCACTCGGTTTTTGGTTTCAGTCATCTGTGTCATTTCAGGCACATGTGTCAAGTTTTACCTGGTACTTGCATTATTCCACGAATCAGTGCCTTTTTCAAACATTAACAGACTTTTGGGTCACCCTGCATTTTGATGAAATTTAATGTAGAGATAGCTTGTACTCTGAGAAATTACAGAGGATACCCCATTAAGTAAAATGAAAAAGACTGGCGCACATCACGAATTATATTACCCGAAGAGGCAGATACGTGAGGGCCCCTGACATTTTTTCACGTATAATGGCTTACTCACCATCTCTCATCATAAAAACAGACATACGAGCGCAGCCGCGGGTCACAGATAGTAAGCTGATATTAGCAGCTAATAAACCGTAATACACTCTAGTGTATGGAAAATTATAAAGACACCTAGTAACTAAATCATAGAGCCGGAAATTACAAACGAATCCGTTACTAGAGGGTGGGCAAAAAAAAGTCCTGGAATAAACTTCATGCACCCAAAGGCAGGCAACCTAACTCTCATCAGCTGCACCATTTATCGCTTGTTTTAAAGCGCTTAAAATATTATCTGTGCCACTCTTACACTGATTGTCAGTTTCCAACGAACAACTGACACTTGTTAAGAAACGACTGTCAATTGCTACACAACAACCGACAGTTGCTAGAGAGCTCACCGCCAAGTTTAGTAAACAGAGATTTAGAGGCTGGAACGTGTCAACTGCTTCGAAGCTTTTGGACGAACGCTCTTTGTGCCTTCGGCAGTTCATGCGGCAAAGTGTTTGGCGAAGCTTGTTCTGGATACGATTAGTTCGGTATTCCCTGTGGTACGTCAACACGTCTACAAGACATCATCTGAGAGCTTACTATCGTGGACGAGCAGCTGGACGCCTTCAAGCCGGTCAAAATGTCACTACTGTGCTCACAGCAATGGATGTGTCCAAAGATATCAACTCGCCGTTAACCCTCCGTTATTCGCGCGAAAATTCGTTACATGGTCACTCGCGCTGATGACAAGTGTCATCCACAAAGCAAGCGGTCTATTTGTTTACTTTGAACGGTCTTCATGACTGATTTTATGATTTTTTATTAAATCTAAATATAATACATTTAATATTCGTACACAGTATAATATATTCTAACGTCTGAAACAGTTCGATCATTCGAAGAACAATATATTCACCTGAACTCTGGTTGCTTACCGACGTACGGTTCTAAATTCAAAGTATAAGCTGGTTTTACATGAACCAAAGCAAACACTTTTAACGCTTTCTTTGCTGGTTTGTTAGGGATTATTGACTGAATGGAATGGGCAGTTTCCTCTAAATGCCAAAAGCTGTTCGTCAACAGTAAGATATTCACTAGGTGAAAAATATTTTTGGATTTTTCTGGCAATTGTTCGTGAATAGTTCAAGTACCTCTCTGATAGGAGCCAACTTGTCAGTCTCTCTGCGAAGACCTCTATCACAGATATTATCAAACCTAAGACATCTCAACAGAAATCTGAATCGGTTTTGACTTATGCATAAACAACTTGATTCAAGTCCGTTTCCCTTTGAGTTATCCCACAATTTCGATATACTCTACCTAGAACATATCAAAGATCGATGCAGATATAACAAACCAATGAAAGCTCTGATAACTATCGCATCTGTTTCTTTAGCATCCCTTTCCCTAGAGAAGTTACCACGAACTTCACTGATGGATATATTAGTGAATGTTGCGATAATGCTTATTATGTTTTCATCCAAGAACAAATTCAGAATTTCTATTTCTGTCTTTTTTAAACGAGGTTGTACATCTGGATCTCTACTAAACTCTGTCCGAGGTTCTTTTTGCTTTTGACATTTCTTCCACAATTTAAAAATAAAGAGAATGCTGAGTAACACGGAAGGTAACTGCAGTCAGTTTCAATAAGTACAAATTTACGCACATGAAAGATCGATTGAATCCAGGAAAGTAATGAAGTAATAAAGACTTACTTTGTTTCAGATGGTGGCAGCAGAGCTAGTACGGACGACTGGTGTCCTCCAGAGTATAATAATGTTTCATAGACAATGTATCTTTCGTAACTGAAAGCCAACAATGATTGGAGCTAACTGCTGGAGAGTTAACAGAAAGGTACTGAAAATGGCGCGATCTCAGTCCTGCCCTGTCAGACAAAACTGAGCGGGAAAGTCATGTGAATGAGGAGTGTCATCCGCGCTAGCGACCGAAGGTTGAAAACAGCAGTTGAATGTGGAAATACTATGAAAAAGAATGGCGGTGGTCGTAAGTGGAACACCACACCGCAACGGGCTTAATATGCAGCTCTTGGAGCGAAAAGGCAATGACGTGTCACACCAAGGCAGATCGTTGGAGACATTGCAAGCGCCACCGGTACACGCGTCTCTGCCAGAATCATTTCGCGGCGATTAAATAAGACTGATTTGTATCTTCGGAATCCTGTTAGATGCATCAAACTTCAGTCACACCATCGCCGAGAAAGATTTCGTTGCTGTAGGGAGCATGCTGGTATTGGCCAGCAACAATGGTCCAGAGTGATGTTCTCCGACGAACCCCGCTTCACTATGGCAAGTGAATCTGGTCACTAGTTAGTGTGGAGAGAGGGGGGAACACATTACACCAATAGGATGTCCATGAATGTCATAGATATGGCCTAGGCAGACATTATGCAGTGTGGCCGAATACCGCTCCACATATTTGTGCGAGGTACCGTTGCAGCACTGTAGTGCAGCAGAGAGATTATTCCGGATATCCGGCTGTTTAGGAGTGCGGTAGCTCCCAACTTTCTGTTAATGGACGACAATTCCTGACCACACAGGACCACTGAGGTGTCAAACACAATTAGAAGTAAACGGAATAGCCTACGTATTGCCCAGACATAAACGCTTCAGAGCGTGCCTGGGATGCTCTTGCCAAACCCGTTTCTCAAAGAACAGCTCCTTCCCGAACCGTGCAAGAATTGAAAATCGCCTTCAGAGAGAAATGGGACGATACTCCGAAGGACTCCTCAAAATCTTGGGAGCCAGTATGAACAACAATGCAAAATGTGCACTAGTACCTGAGGAGGGCGTATTCTACACTGAGAGTCTGACATCGACCGTAATGTTGAGCTTCTGACCTGTGTCAAACATGAACGGTATTTAAATTTGTAATCTTGCTTTCGCATGTGATGAAATCCGTACCAATTTTCGTTATAAATACACCACTGGACCTCTGTTCCGTATGTACTGTTTTCAAATCGTCCTCTATTGCCAGTGATTATTCTAGTCCAACAACATCTATGTTCCTTAGCGGTTGTCAAGCAGTATTTTTTTTCTTTTTTCCGTACCCTGCACATATACAACAATAATCATAGCTGATCGACTGACTATCAACCACCTCATGCGAATGACAGCTGACTGAGCAGAAAAGTCTTTCAACAACATGATTGAATAAAATCGCGACAGTATAAGCTGCCTCTAGTCTCACTGAAAATATACCGTTGCTCATTTCAGTTATTTGCGTCGCTACAAGCTAACTGAGTCGCCAGTGAAGATTCTCAGTCAGCAACATTGCAGCCAGGAAAAGGCAGAACTGAAGTCTCGTGAAACTTTGAGGAGCTTTAACACCATGTCAGTGGAATCACTCCGCATGGCGCCGGGAATCTACCCTATAGGCATCGACGTTGAGTCAAAGGATGCAACATACTGACTGAAGATAAGAAAAATGGGTAAGGTATTAGGCAAAGCAGGGAGGAATATACAACACAAACGCCAACAGAGAAGGCGGTTTGTGGATAGGTTGTAGAGCATATGGAACAGTGATAGGCGTCACAGAGTACACAGAGATCCTTAACTGACATCCATGGCACAGTTCACCACTTGAGCAGACGTAGTGCTAACAGAACACAATTAAAGCGTGTAAATCACAGCCAAAGGAAATAACACTCTTGGGGAGATCCCTGAACACTCTGTACTACACTGCAGACAATTTAGACACGTGAATAAGTCAGAGCAAAAGCAAGATATCTTAATTAACGCAAA
This sequence comes from Schistocerca cancellata, assembly GCF_023864275.1. NCBI lineage: Eukaryota > Metazoa > Arthropoda > Insecta > Orthoptera > Acrididae > Schistocerca > Schistocerca cancellata. The sequence continues at coordinate 556,043 of NW_026047100.1, forward strand.
CGATGGTCCAGCCCAATGGACACATTTAAATACTCTAAGAAATACAGTCTCCAATGTACTTTCTAACGAGTCTGTACGGACGATGTAACGAAAGAGAGCGAGTGAATCACGCAGGCGATGAAATTGATGAGGCCACTGACAATGCAAGGCGATTTTACATAGAATAATTAGCGACAGGCTTTTAGCCAGTATCAGTCATACGCAACCTATAATCAGAAGAAGAAATACACTGATGGAAAAAATTCGTAATCCCAGAAAGTAATTAATTTAGTGTAACGAAATTTCGGGAATACATCAGTCTATGTAATATACAGGGTGTTTCAAAAATGACCGGTATATTTGAAACGGCAATATAGACTAAACGAGCAGCGATAGAAATACACCGTTTGTTGCAATATGCTTGGGACAACAGTACATTTTCAGGCGGACAAACTTTCGAAATTACAGTAGTTACAATTTTCAACAACAGATGGCGCTGCAAGTGATGTGAAAGATATAGAAGACAACGCAGTCTGTGGGTGCGCCATTCTGTACGTCGTCTTTCTGCTGTAAGCGTGTGCTGTTCACAACGTGCAAGTGTGCTGTAGACAACATGGTTTATTCCTTAGGATTTTTCTGGTGTAGGAATTCCACCGCCTAGAACACAGTGTTGTTGCAACAAGACAAAGTTTTCAACAGAGGTTTAATGTAACCAAAGGACCGAAAAGCGATACAATAAAGGATCTGTTTGAAAAATTTCAACGGACTGGGAATGTGACGGATGAACGTGCTGGAAAGGTAGGGCGACCGCGTACGGCAACCACAGAGGGCAATGCGCAGCTAGTGCAGCAGGTGATCCGACAGCGGCCTCGGGTTTCCGTTCGCCGTGTTGCAGCTGCGGTCCAAATGACACCAACGTCCCGCATCGTCTCATGCGCCAGAGTTTACAACTCTATCCATACAAAATTTAAACGCGGCAACCCCTCAGCGCCGCTACCATTGCTGCACGAGAGACATTCGCTAACGATATAGTGCACAGGATTGATGACGGCGATATGCATGTGGGCAGCATTTGGTTTACTGACGAAGCTTATTTTTACCTGGACGGCTTCGTCAATAAACAGAACTGGCACATATGGGGAACCGAAAAGCCCCATGTTGCAGTCCCATCGTCCCTGCATCCTCAAAAAGTACTGGTCTGGTCCGCCATTTCTTGCAAAGGAATCATTGGCCCATTTTTCAGATTCGAAACGATTACTGCATCACGCTATCTGGACATTCTTCGTGAATTTGTGGCGGTACAAACTGCCTTAGACGACACTGCGAACACCTCGTGGCTTATGCAAGATGGTGCCCGGCCACATCGCACGGCCGACGTCTTTAATTTCCTGAATGAATATTTCGATGATCGTGTGATTGCTTTGGGCTATCCGAAACATATAGGAGGCGGCGTGGATTGGCCTCCCTATTCGCCAGACATGAACCCCTGACTTCTTTCTGTGCGGACACTTGAAAGACCAGGTGTACCGCCCGAATCCAGAAACAATTGAACAGCTGAAGCAGTACATCTCATCTGCATGTGAAGCCATTCCGCCAGACACGTTGTCAAAGGTTTCGGGTAATTTCATTCAGAGACTACGCCATATTACTGCTACACATGGTGGATATGTGGAAAATATCGTACTATAGAGTTTCCCAGACCGCAGCGCCATCTGTTGTTGAAAATTGTAGCTACTGTAATTTCGAAAGTTTGTCTGCCTGAAAATGTACTGTTGTCCCAAGCATATTGCAACAAACGGTGTATTTCTATCGCTGCTCGTTTAGTTTTTATTGCCGTTTCAAATATACCGGTCATTTTTGAAACACCCTGTATGTGTCAACATCGGAAGATCACAGGTCAACGAAAACGTGAGACAAACCATGGCAATTGTGGAATGCTGGTACATTAATAGCCCATGCAACTGCCAGAATGTTGAATGCAAGCGTCCACACGTGCATGTATTGTATTGTACAGGTGCCGGAGGTCAGTTGGTGCGATAGACATCCATGCCTGTTGCACCTGGTTTGTCGATACAGAAACGTTATTGCTGTTTGGGATGACGCTGAAGTTTTCGTTGAATGATGTTCCATATGTGCTCGATTCGAGACAGATCTGGTGATCGGGTAGGCCAAAAGCGACATGTCGACACTCTGCAGAGCATGTTGTGTTACAACAGTGGTATGTGGGCTAGCGATACCCTGTTGAAAAACATCGTCTAGTTTGTTGTCCATGAATGGCAGCACAACTGGCCGAATCACCAGGCTGACGTAAAAATGAGCAATTAAGGTATGTGGGATAATCACGAGAGTGCTCCTGCTGACATGGGGAGTCGCACACCATAGCATAACTTCAAATGTAGGTCCAGTGTGTCCTGCACGCTGACAGGTTGGTCGCTGGCCCTCAGCTGGTCCCCCCTTCTAACCAATACACGGCCACCACTGGTTCCGAGACTGATCCAGTTTTGATCAGAAAGCACAACGGACCTCCACCCTGCCCTCCAATGAGCCCTCGCTTGTCATCGCTGAAGTCTCAAATGGCGGTGGTTTGGGGTCTGTGGAATGCGCTCAACAGGGCGTCTGACTCGGAGCTGTTCTTAATGTAACCGATTCGTAACAGTCCGTTGTGTCACTGTGGTACCAACTGCTATTGAAACTGAAGATGAAGTTCGATGCTCCCGAGCCATACGCCGAACATGATGGTCACGGAGACGTACGGACTCAAGTCTTCTTGTGATCGTACAATCTCGTGAGCACCACTGCCAGGAATCATGTACAGTGGGTACATTCCTGCGTATGGACTCAGGTCATTTTATGATCGTACAATCTCGTGACCACCACTGCCAGGAATCATCTACAGTGGGTACATTCCTGCGTATGGACTCTGGTCTTTTTCTGATCGTACAATCTCATGACCACCGCTGCCAGGAATCATGTGCAGTGGGTACATCCCTGCCAAGTCCATCTGCAGTATCGCAGAAGGAATATCCAGCTTCTCTTAGCCCTGTTAGACGACCTCTTTCCAACTCAATGAGTTGTTGATAATCCCAAAATGTTCAAATGCGTGTGAAATCTTATGGGACTTAACTGCTAAGGTCATCCGTCCCGAAGCTTACACACTACTTAACCTAAGTTATCCTAAGGACAAACACACACACCCATGCGCGAGGGAGAACTCGAACCTCCGCCGGGACCAGCCGCACAGACCATGCCTGCAGCGCCTCAGACCACTCAGGTAATCCCGCGCGCCGTTGATAATCCCCTCTTTGTTGACTTGTAAAGGCATTCTTGACGAACATCAATTCACCACACCCAGTCTCAAAGGTAACTAACACTTAGGACCGTTACAGCGTGTATTTAAGGCAAACGTGATTAGCATCCTCATAGTGATGCGAGTAGCGTCATTCATATGCGAGTGACACAAAAAACTGAATGGACATCATCTTTCGGATGTAGAAACTCGTCTACCAACTTTCGTTTATGCCACACAACTCCTTCTTGGTGTTGCGATTATTTTTTCCGTCAGTATACTTGTTCAACTGATGCGTTACATTTTAGATGACTGTTATTTTATGAGCGTTAGAGAAGTGGCATTAGATCAGCAGACTGTTATTTTATGAGCGTTAGAGAAGTGGCATTAGATCAGCAGTTTTGGATGTTAAAGGTAGCAGCCAAACAGGAGTGCAGGGCTGGAAACTCTCCCAAGATCCGATCTCTTTTTGGTTTAAGTGGTCGGCATTTCTTTTCTGTTATACACTGACTTACAAAGAAAAGTGAACCACCCGGATAGGAGGAGGAAACAAAACGAAACTTTCCTGGTCCATGGAGTATGTGATGTCATTTCAATGATTACAAAACCGAATCAAGTTTACAAAGAAGTTCAGTGATCAGCCCTGTTTTCAAAGTGACGTTGCGCTCCCTCGTCCTGGATCCATGCAGTGTTTCGGTTGGGAAGAGTGTCATTGTCAAGAAGTCGTTGTATCCTCTCCTAAGGCAATTGGCCCGCGTGTGATGGATGTGGATTTTAAATGCCTTATACTTGCAGTGGGGTGGAGTTAACGGACGAGCTGTGCCCACACATGTTCTGTCGGGGAGAGAGATCTGTGTATCTTGTTAGCCGTGCAATTATCATGCAGACAGTTCAGACTCATATGCCATTTGTAAAAAGGTATCATCGTGTTGAAAAATGGCACCACGAAACTGTTACATTAGAGGTAATATTTGATGATACAGCCTGTCGATAACGTACTGTTCTGACGTCAGAGTTCGCTCAATCACTGCTAGACACGATCTGAAGTAACAGACATACACTCTGCCGCCAGGATTAACACTGCTTTGCTTGTAAGCGTAGGCTTCCGCGGCCATTGTCATCTTCAATAAAATTCTTCAGGGTATCAGAACACAAGCACCTTAACCAACAGCATAGGAAAATTCAGTTTACAATGGAAGCAGAGAAGAATGGGGTGCTACCTTTTCTCGACGTGGAAGTTTATCGAAAACCTGATGGTAAACTTGGCCACAAAGTGTACAGGAAACCAACCAGTACGGACAGGTACCTTCACGCCTCCCCCCACCATCACCCCACGCAGAAGAAGTCCGCCCTGCACACGCTAACGAAGAGAGCGTACAGGATAAGCGACGAAGAACATCTGAAGACAGAACTTGAACGCCTCAGGTCCATCTTCGGAACTAATGGCTATAGGAAGCAGATGATAGACAGCACCATGTCGACAAGGGAGAAGACTAATAGGGAAGAGGAGAAGGAGGCACAGAGCACTGCTGTGTTACCATATGTACAAGGGGTCACCGAACGTATTGGCAAAATTATACGAAAAGCTGACATCAAACCAATTTTCCGAAGCAGAAACAAAATAGACATGCTCGGTTCTACCAAGGATGCAGTTGACAAACTACACACAGCTGGCGTGTATGAAATTGGTTGTGCGTGTGGATTAGTCTACATAGGTGAGACGGGACGTCCGATTAGCACAAGGCTCTCGGAACATGAAAGATATATCCGCCTGAAACAACACACTAAGTCAGCAGTGGCGGAACACCGAGACGAGTGCGGGAAACTAATATTTTTTCAAGAAGCCCGCGTCCTGGCGAAACAGCCTCTCACTTTCAAAAGGAAGATTAGAGAGGCGATAGAAATAGTCAAAACACCCGCTAACATGAATAGAGAGGACGGGTACAAGCTTCCGAGGTCTTTGCTGCCGACAATAGCAGGGCTACGGAGCGGCGGCAGAGCCGTGGCGGCCCATGCAGACACGCGGAGAGCAGCAGTAGTGGTCGCGAGCACACAAAGCAATGGCACGCCGCAGCCGGCTTCTGGACAGCATGTAAACAGTGTGACGTCACAGCCATCACCTGTTCGCTATTCGTCCGTCTCCTCCAATGGGGTGGATTAATATAAAGACCAATAGAAAACAGCTATTGCAGCCAATGACAGATAATAAAGGAAACACCAATAAAGCATACCTTCCACCCCTTCTCCTCCTCCTTTTACAGCCAATCAAGTAACGACACGGTTTTCTCGTGCAGCTATTTAAGGAACCAAGTGTGTTTCATTTAGCAGTTTAACGTAAGGCCCTGATGAAGGCTAGCTGCAACGCTGGCCGAAACGTTGGCGCATTTTAAATTATGACGATGCGGTCTGATACCCTGAAGAATTTTATTGAAGACTGCTTTGCTTGTCTAACCTATGGGGAGAATGGCACCTCCCCGGGTAGCCACCATACTCGCTGACAATGGTCACCCGGTATAGTGAAGAACTGCGTTTCATTGCTGAACTCAATGCGACACCGTTCGTCAGCAGCACATGCTTCCCGGTAACGACACTAATCAAAACGTAGCGCTTCTTTTGTAGTATCATCGACAGCATACACACCGAGCGAGGTGGCGCAGTGGTTAGCACACTGGACTCGCATTCGGGAGGACGATGGTTCAATCCCGTCTCCGGCCATCCTGATTTAGGTTTTCCGTGATTTCCCTAAATCGCTTCAGGCAAATGCCGGGATGGTTCCTTTGAAAGGGCACGGCCGATTTCCTTCCCCACCCTTCCCTCACCCGAGCTTGCGCTCCGTCTCTAATGACCTCGTTGTCGACGGGACGTTAAACACTAATCTCCTCCTCCTCCTCCTCCTTCGACAGCATACACATTCCGGCTGCTGTTAGTCTCCGTCCAATGGTGTGGGATGACGCATTCTGGTGCAGGGAGTCTCTTACTTGTTCTGGGAAGACAAGCGCACGTGCTAACGGATTACGATGTGCTTGGTGCACAATATGGCGGTCCTCCATTCCGGTGGTCAGACTTCGTTGGCCAGAAACTTGACTGCGTGTGTGCTTGCCCTCACGCTCTCATGTAGCCCAACTTTGCGACAACTAGAAACTAAAGTCCCCCGGAACAGGCCATGAAGGCCCAATGGCACCAACCGATTGCCGATTAATCCTCAGCCCATAGGCGTCACGGGATGCGGATATGGAGGGGCATGTGGTCAGTACACTGCTCTCCCGGCTGTATGTCAGTTTAAGAGACCAGAGCCGCTACTTCTCAGTCAGGAAGCTCCACAGTTTGCCTCATAAGATCTGACTGCACCCCGCTTCCAAACAGCGCTCGGCAGACCATATGGTCCCCCATCCAAGTGCTATCCCAGCTTGACAGCTCTTGACATCGGTAACCTCACGGGGACCGGTGTTATTACTGCGGCAGTGCCATTGACAAATATTGGTACACTGTCACATCCAAATGCCCAACAAATCTGGATACTGTCGTGGGCTCCATTGTGATGGCTCAACATCTGACGGTTGTTACGCCCATTATACGAGGTGCATTCAAGTTCTAAGGCCTCCGAATTTTTTTCTAATTAACTACTCACCCGAAATCGATGAAACTGGCGTTACTTCTCGACGTAATCGCCCTGAGGACGTACACATTTTTCACAACGCTGACGCCATGATTCAATGGCAGCGGCGAAGGCTTCTTTAGGAGTCTGTTTTGACCACTGGAAAATGGCTGAGGCAATAGCAGCACGGCTGGTGAACGTGCGGCCACGGAGAGTGTCTTTGATTGTTGGAAAAAGCCAAAAGTCACTAGGAGCCAGGTCAGGTGAGTAGGGAGCATGAGGAGTCACTTCAAAGTTGTAATCACGAAGAAACTGTTGCGTAACGTTAGCTCGATGTGCGGGTGCATTGTCTTGGTGAAACAGCACACGCGCAGCCCTTCCCGGACGTTTTTGTTGCACTGCAGGAAGGAATTTGTTCTTCAAAACATTTTCGTAGGATGCACTTGTTACCGTAGTGCCCTTTGGAACGCAATGGGTAAGGATTACACCCTCGCTGTCCCAGAACATGGACACCATCATATTTTCAGCACTGGCGATTACCCGAAATTTTTTGGTGGCGGTGAATCTGTGTGCTTCCATTGAGCTGACTGGCGCTTTGTTTCTGGATTGAAAAATGGTATCCACGTCTCATCCATTGTCACAACCGACGAAAAGAAAGTCCCATTCATGCTGTGGTTGCGCGTCAACATTGCTTGGCAACATGCCACACGGGCAGCCGTGTGGTCGTCCGTCAGCATTCGTGGCACCCACCTGGATGACACTTTTCGCATTTTCAGGTCGTCATGCAGGATTGTGTGCACAGAACCCACAGAAATGCCAACTCTGGAGGCGATCTGTTCAACAGTCATTCGGCGATCCCCCAAACAAATTCTCTCCACTTTCTCGATCATGTCGTCAGACTGGCTTGTGCGAGCCCGAGGTTGTTTCGGTTAGTTGTCGCAAGATGTTCTGCCTTCATTAAACTGTCGCACCCACGAACGCACTTTCGACACATCCATAGCTCTACCACCACATGTCTCCTTCAACTGTCGATGAATTTCATTTGGTTCACACCATGCAAATTCAGAAAACGAATGATTGCACGCTGTTCAAGTAAGGAAAACGTCGCCATTTTAAGTATTTAAAACAGTTCTCATTCTCGCCGCTGGCGGTAAAATTCCATCTGCCGTACGGTGCTGCCATCTCTGTGACGTATTGACAATGAACGCGGCCTCATTTTAAAACAATGCGCAAGTTTCTATCTCTTTCCAGTCGGGAGAAAAAAATCGGAGGCCTTAGAACTTGAATGCACCTCGTAGATGCATTACGGGGACTGTTAACAACATTAATGCACTCTGATAGCTATCAGAGTGAGTTGCAACTGTAATAATTTACGTACCCACCAGTGGTGTCTCGTTTACTTGTTCTACTGACATTCGACGAAGTTTTGTAGGTGCCTTACGCGTTTTTCTCAGGCATTGTATTTTCTATCGCGTTTATTTTAGCTCTCAAAAAATCCATGTCATTATTTTCTCTTCTCAAAGAATACCTGCAGTAGGAATAGGTTAAGTGTAACTTCAGGCTGTTAAATACTGCTAATGTTGAAGAGCATGAACACAATAAAGTTCATATAATTAACTGATGCGTGGTTAATTATTTGTGGGCCTGCGCTGCTAACCAATGCACATGTTCAAACTGATATAAGGGAGAAATTCGACCTGTCATGTGATTGGCATGTAATAATGAAGAAATAAACAATTATGTGTAGATAAATAAGTAACTCCGAAAAATAATCTACAATTACCGTTACTTCTCATTTTCCATACGTGGTCGAAATCGAAGAAAGAAAGAAGAATAAAAAGAAGAAGAAACTGGAGATGTGACTTCTCCGTTGCGTTTTATATTGTAATTTTGCTTAACAAAAGAAATATGCGAGTACATTTTCTTTGCAATGGTTAGGGATTCTTGGTGTAACCATTATGTAATAATCGTAACATTAGGTATAGCCCGGGTCGAGAAACTGTTCTTCACATGAAGATGATTTTTGTTTTCAAATTCATTTTCTAGTGTTATACGACTGCAAAGCTAACGACCTTGCAACGCCTTTGAGATAATTGCTTTCTACCACATTTTTGTTGCACTACTGACACTTGTAAGTCTGGATTTGTCCTGTGGATATTATCGTTGTTTATGTGACAAAATTTGATACTGAATGTGCAACATGTGAACGTTCCTTCGTGCTCAGTTCACACGCAGAGCAACCAATTTCATCTTCGCCATCGGTAACGCTGCAATTTCTGCACAGCAGAACAATGTTCGTCTACTAACTTCTACATTTGTTTTGGTGTCTTTTGTCTATCTTTTCGATGTGCCCGTGAAATTATTTTTTTCTGTACCGTTCCAGCAGTCTCTAGTGAATGGAAGCATACGAACAATTTAGTCGACGTCATTTGCGTTTTCGATGTAAGCTTTCAGTTCTGTCTGATAGCGACCATACACAACAGGAAGGACGAACAAGCGTTGTACTCGTCTAAGTAATCTGTTTCGTACACAACCCGGTAATTTCCGCTATAGAATCCTCAAAACTAAGGCTCTCAATCTAGGTAGCGATAGTTGACCTCATGTGATACTTAAATTTGCCGTGCATACGGACATTTACGTTTCAGGTATTATTTGTCGAGTAATTGTCTTATTTCATCTTAACTAGTCGACTGTGGAAAGGCATCGAACGGACAAACATAAGGATTTCACGTCCTGATGACGATCACTAAAGATGAGGCACAAACATGGAATAGGGAATATGGAGAAGGAAGTTTTCCGTGAGGTTTCGGCAGAGGAAACAGTCCAGCATTCACCATTAAGCCGTTTAGGACAACAAAGGAAAACTTAGATGTAGTTGATCTGAGTGATATGAGCCTTTGTCCTCATCAACGCGATTCCTGTGTATTAGCGCTGCTCTGCTTCGCTTACTCGAAGGAATGGAAGTCCGTACGCCCAAGAACGAAAGAATGGGTATTAAAAGAGCTATGACATTTGACAGCAAGCTAGGGTACATCTACCAGCACCGCGTAACGTACTGAATGTGACGAATGGAAACAGATCTGCTGTATCATATTGCGTAACAAATGAGGTACTGAAATAATTGCCTAATACAAGCCATTCAATACGTTTCATTCCCAAGTGTCTCTCAGATGGCAAAGACTGCAAACTTATGGTAGGCTCTATGGTCTAACACCTAAGTACTCAAATACTCCTGAAGCGTACTGAAGTAGGTTTCTAGGAACATGTGCCTAATTGAAGCAATCTAATTACGTTTGGTTCTTCCCAAAGCAACTAGATTCCGTACCCTAGAGCTTGGTAATCATAGAGTAGATCTGATCTGTTCCTTTGTCTTTTAATCAAAAGAAATCACAAGACTCAACCACATACGTCCTCTCTAAGGTATTAGTAATTCCGAATGCGAAAGACACAAAATGCATTTGTCATCACCATGGTCTCTACTTTCTTGCAATGTCGTTAAACTGAAAGGTGAACTAGTTTCCGAATATAAGTCACCCAATATCTCACTTCTTGATGATAAGCAATTATTGAGCCCGACAGTCTGCCGGATGCAGTTATGGGGGACACAAAGATTTCTAAATTCAATTTTTGACAGCGCATGACATGGATCCATTTAGCAGCTACGGGATAGTAGTCCAAAGACGTTTTACGCACATCTGCTTAACCAATGCGACGAAATACACTCCTGGAAATGGAAAAAAGAACACATTGACACCGGTGTGTCAGACCCACCATACTTGCTCCGGACACTGCGAGAGGGCTGTACAAGCAATGATCACACGCACGGCACAGCGGACACACCAGGAACCGCGGTGTTGGCCGTCGAATGGCGCTAGCTGCGCAGCATTTGTGCACCGCCGCCATCAGTGTCAGCCAGTTTGCCGTGGCATACGGAGCTCCATCGCAGTCTTTAACACTGGTAGCATGCCGCGACAGCGTGGACGTGAACCGTATATGCAGTTGACGGACTTTGAGCGAGGGCGTATAGTGGGCATGCGGGAGGCCGGGTGGACGTACCGCCGAATTGCTCAACACGTGGGGCGTGAGGTCTCCACAGTACATCGATGTTGTCGCCAGTGGTCGGCGGAAGGTGCACGTGCCCGTCGACCTGGGACCGGACCGCAGCGACGCACGGATGCACGCCAAGACCGTAGGATCCTACGCAGTGCCGTAGGGGACCGCACCGCCACTTCCCAGCAAATCAGGGACACTGTTGCTCCTGGGGTATCGGCGAGAACCATTCGCAACCGTCTCCATGAAGCTGGGCTACGGTCCCGCACACCGTTAGGCCGTCTTCCGCTCACGCCCCAACATCGTGCAGCCCGCCCCCAGTGGTGTCGCGACAGGCGTGAATGGAGGGACGAATGGAGATGTGTCGTCTTCAGCGATGAGAGTCGCTTCTGCCTTGGTGCCAATGATGGTCGTATGCGTGTTTGGCGCCGTGCAGGTGAGCGCCACCATCAGGACTGCATACGACCGAGGCACACAGGGCCAACACCCGGCATCATGGTGTGGGGAGCGATCTCCTACACTGGCCGTACACCACTGGTGATTGTCGAGGCGACACTGAATAGTGCACGGTACATCCAAACCGTCATCGAACCCATCGTTCTACCATTCCTAGACCGGCAAGGGAACTTGCTGTTCCAACAGGACAATGCACGTCCGCATGTATCCCGTGCCACCCAACGTGCTCTAGAAGGTGTAAGTCAACTACCCTGGCCAGCAAGATCTCCGGATCTGTCCCCCACTGAGCATGTTTGGGACTGGATGAAGCGTCGTCTCACGCGGTCTGCACGTCCAGCACGAACGCTGGTCCAACTGAGGCGCCAGGTGGAAATGGCATGGCAAGCCGTTCCACAGGACTACATCCAGCATCTCTACGATCGTCTCCATGGGAGAATAGCAGCCTGCATTGCTGCGAAAGGTGGATATACACTGTACTAGTGCCGACATTGTGCATGCTCTGTTGCCTGTGTCTATGTGCCTGTGGTTCTGTCAGTGTGATCATGTGATGTATCTGACCCCAGGAATGTGTCAATAAAGTTTCCCCTTCCTGGGACAATGACTTCACGGTGTTCTTATTTCAATTTCCAGGGGTGTATTTTCGTTGAAGTCAATTAGTTTCTGTTAAATGTGATCCGTTAAATCAGTAAGTAGATAAAAAAAACAAAAAAGCAGGAGAAAATAAGTCTAATAAAATGTGTTATAGTCGTGCTAGACTCTATACTCACCACTATAACGCCAAGGCGGGGACCCTCCAGAATCCAGAAGTATGGCGTCAGGTTGTAGCCCCACCAGCACCTGGAACACAGTGTGAAGTACGGCACTTTTATGCTCTGTAGCCTGCATATTATGGTTCAAAAATATTTGAAGAATAATCTTAATTCGTCCGATTTTAATACATAATTGGCATCATACCGATGTATGGAAAGAAATACTATCAAATATAGAAATATGTAGCTCTAAAAATATTACATGTATGATGCTCTTTCTTAAACAGAACGTATCTCAGGGGTTTAGTCATGAGTGGAGCGGTCGCGATTTCCTTTCAACGTAAAGACATTCAGCTTCGGAAACTACTGCTTGCAGGCGACTAAGAATACACTTTGTCAATTTTCGGGTACGAATGGCTAATACCATGAATAGGCATTATGGCGCCAGACAAACTGTCTGTCAGAAGGCAGTGTATTTGTGGTATGGGTGACCTCTTATTCCATGAGTGATGCCAAGAAATTACATTCGTGGCCAGTTATTATGTTTACTATGGTGATCTATTGTCAACTGTGATGAGCTCCGTATGTTCTTACACATTTTAACTACTTTAATGCACGCTCCTGTCGCAGCTAGTTATGTGTGTAGCAGCAGAAAATGTCAGAATAAGTGCAACAGAGTCAAATTACCTTGTTTGCAGAAAAGCGTTCCTAAAACAGGGAACCTCAATAGCGACCGCATGTGGCGCGTAAACCTGAACCCAATCCAACAAAAATGCAAGAGCCACAGCATCTCATCAAAGTACATGAGAATGATTCCAGGAAAAGGTATGAGTTAACGAATACACTAAACCCAAATGCGATAGATAAACAGTAGAATTTGCCAGCAGATTAGTTATACAATTTCAGCGTGGTAACGATGAATAAACATCGACTTGAGTATCTCACATTCCTTCCAAACAGCATTGTCAGATCCACAAAAGAAATCATCTTACACATTCCCTGAAAAAGTCGCCGTGATTATAAAGGGTTCCTTGTAAGTCACTTGAGTTTACAGATGCTTTGTATAAAAACAGATTCAGGTCACCACGTGATCTGTGTCAAATAAAATGTTAACAAAGATCCGATATTACACTGTAGATGTAAAAACTGTACACAATACCACAAGAAAATGACACGAATTAATCTAAACTGATTTCTGTCACAGTTCCTAGTCGTATGAAAGCTATTCTACTGCTTACAGGTGACTGAGATCTTATCATACTGCTCCCAGATGCGTTCATAATCACACTAGACAAGTGTCTGCAAAAACTGTCTGCTGCAACGTGCTGATGCGGGTGACGAACAAGAAAGAAGTGCATCTGAAAGTTCCTGACAGGTTAAAACTCTACCGGACCGGAACTCGGATCCGGGGACTCATTGTCTTTCATGGGAAAGTATTCTGCCAACAGAGCTACTCATGAGCGACTCACGACCCGTCCTCGATGCTTCACTTCCTCCCGCACCACATCTCCTACCTTTGTTCCACGAGTGCTAGTGCTGCAATTCAGGCAGGTGTACTTTTGCGAAATTTGGAAGGTACTAGGAGTACTTCGGCTGTTACTGTTGTGGTACCACTCTCAGTCGGCACAAAGTTTTGTGTGTGTGACTGTGCGTGCTGACCTGTTGGAGCCGCCGTACCGCACGGCCGTGGTGACCGCCCACGCAGCAGTCATCAGCACGGGCACGCCCCAGCCCAGCAGCGAGTAGGCCACCAGGTAGGACCCCTCCTGGAAGACCGTCACTGGAACAAACACAAGCAGTGCAGGCGGTGACAGATATCTGCTGCTGTTCTGTATAAGTTTGGAGAACATTATCATCAGTCACCGTATTGCTGTTGCTACGATATAGCCTTCACTGTCAAGACTAGTTTCTACATCTACATATACAGGGTCGTCCATTGATAGTGACCGAGCCAAATATCTCACGAAATAAACATCAAACGAAAAAACTACAAAGAACGAAACTCGTCTAGCTTGGAGGGGGACACCAGATGGCGCTATGTTTGGCGCTGCCATAGGTCAAACTGATATCAACTGCATTTTTTTTAAATAGGAATCCCATTTTTATTTTATATTCGTGTAGTACGTAAAGAAATATGAATGTCTTAGTTGGACCACGTTTTTCGCTTTGTGATAGATGGTGCTGTAATAGTCACAATCGTATACATACGTGGTATCACGTTAATTTCCCCCAGTGCGGACGGTATTTGCTTCGTGATACATTACCCGTGTTAAAATGGACCGTTCACCGATTGCGAAAAAGGTAGATATCGTGTTGATGTATGACTATTGTGATCAAAATGCCCAACGGGCGTGTGCTATGTATGCTGTTCGGTGTCCTGGACTACATCTTCCAAGTGTCCGGACCGTTCGCCGGATAGTTAAGGTATTTAAGGAAACAAGAAGTGTTCAGCCACATGTGAAACGTCAACCACGACCTGTAAAAAATTATAATGCCCAAGTAGGTGTTTTAGCTGCTGTCGCGGCTAATCCGCACATCAGTAGCAGACAAATCGCACGATAATCGAAAATCTCAAAAACGTCGGTATTGACAATGCTACATCATCATCGATTGCACCCGTACCATATTTCTGTGCACAAAGAATTGCATGGCCACGACTCTGAACGTCGTGTACAGTTCTGTTCGACACGATGGATGTCCTTCACATAGCTCGAGTGCGGTTGAAGCGGTGTTGAATAGCATATTTCATGACAGGTGGATTGGTCGTCGAAGCACCACAACACGGCCCGCACGTTCACCGGATCTGACGTTCCCGGATTCCTTTCTGTGGGGAAAGTTGAAGGATATTTGCTGTCGTGATCCACCGACAACGCCTGACAACATGCGTCAGTGCATTGTCAATGCTTGTGCGAACATTACGGAAGGCGAACTACTCGCTGTTCATAGGAATGTCGTTACGCGTATTGCCAAATACATTGCTGTTGACGGATTTCATTTTGAGCATTTATTGCATTAATGTGGTATTTACAGGTAATCACGCTGTAACAGCATGCGGTCTCAGAAATGATAAGTTCACAAAGGCCCATGTATCATATTGGAACAACAGAAATAAAATGTTCAAACGAACCAACATTCTGTATTTTAATTTAAAAAACCTACCTGTTACCAAATGCTCGTCTAAATTTGTGAGCCGTATGATTGTGGCTATTACAGCGACATCTATCACAAAGCGAAAAAAATTTGTCCAACTAAAAGATTCATATTTCTTTATGTACTACACGAATATGTAATTAAAATGGAGGGTCGTATTTTAAAAAAACGCAGTTCACATCCGTCTGACCTATGGCAGCGGCATCTAGCGGGCCAACCATACCGCCATCCTGTTTCCCCCTTCAAGCTAGACAAGTTTCGTTGTTTGTAGTTTTTTCGTTTGACGCTTATTTCGTGAGGTATTTGGCCCGGTCACGATCAATGGACCACCCTGTATACTCCGCTATCCACCAAGCGGTGTGTGGCGAAGGGCAGTATTGGCGCCAAAGTCTTATCCCCCCCCGCTCTGTACCACTCGCGGATCGCACGAGGGAGAAACGACTGTTTGAACGCCTGAGTACGAGCTATAATTTCCCTTATCTTTGAATGGTGATCATTGCGCGACTTGAAAGTTAGTGGTAATAATGTATGCTCTCCATCCTCGGCGGAGATCGGATTTTGGAATTTAGTGACCATCCCCTTCCGTTTAGCCCGTCTTATCTGGAAGTGTGTCCCACTTCGAACTTTCTATGAGATTTGTAACACTCTCGCATTGTTTGAATTTATTAGTCACGAACCTTGCCGCTCTTCTTTGGACCTTCTGAATCTCCTGAATCAGACCCAACTGGTAAGGGTCCCATACAGACAAACAATACTCTAAGGCTGGACGAACTAAAGTATTGTAAGCAATTTCCTTGGATGAAAGACTGCATCGCTTCAGGATTCTACCAATAAACCTCAATCTACATTTCGCCTTACTTCTGTAACCTGATCGTCCATTTGAGACCATTTCGAATAGTCACACCCAGATGCTTGACTCGTACATTAATGGGAACTTTCGCTTTGTTATACGCAGTTGGCTACACTAGAGAGATAACTGCCAGTCATTACACCACTCATTTATTTTCTGCAAATCTTCATTGATCGCAACTTTCGTGTGATACTACTTTCCTGTAGACTACAGAATCATCGAAAGCAGTCTAATGCCGCTGTCAATACACTCAACCAGATCGTCTATGTAAATCGTAAAAAGCAGCGGACCTGTTATGCTGCCCTGAGGCACACCTGATGTTGTGCTTGTTTCTGTTGAAGTATCCCCATTCAGGACGACATACTACTCTCTTCCTGTTACAAAACCCTCTATCCAACCGCATATGTCATCAGATTGACCGTAAGCGCGGACTTTTGAGAGCAAACGACAGTGCGGAGCTGAGTCGAACGCCTTTCGAAAGTCGAGAAATATGGCATCAACCTGGGAGCCGGTATCTAGAGCCTGTTGTAGATCATGCTCAAAAAGGGCCAACTATGTCTCAAATGACCTCTGTTTCCTAAAACCAACAGATCATTCCCAGTTGACTCATACACATATATAAATGCTAAAAGAGACGCCAGGTAATGAGAAGCAGCATTATGGGATGTCTAGGACAGGTTACATTTATAGGACGGTCTTGCTCAATACGAAACGGTGCGCAGCTCGTGGATTAGTGGCTAGCGTTCCTACCACTGGACCACGGGGTCCCGGGTTCGATTCCCAGCCAGGTTGAGTACTTTCTCTGCCCGTGGACTGGAGGATTACATTGTTCTCATCATTTCGTCATCATCATCATCATCATTCGTGACAGTGCCTCGCTTGACTGTGTAAAAAATTGGACTGTTTAAAAACTGGGACTTTGTACGAGCGTTGATGACCGAACAGTTGAGCGCCCCACAAACCAAATATAATAACATCAACAGGAAAGGGATACTGAATTTTACGTAAACATTAGAATACACGCCTAATAATACATCTCATTGTCAATCTCCTAATAACGAACTCTCTTTCACCGCGGTAAATGGATTTTGGTTTAGTGCGGCTATTAAGCAACGGTAATTTTATGTGATGAAAGTGATAAGTAATTCACCCATGTGCAGAGGTCGTGCACAATCAGAGATGAAATTAAGCCCTGTCAAGTATCTAATTCCTCAAACAACACGCAGTACGCATTGGCAACGCAATATCCGACCGATCGTACGACGACGACATGATTCGATTTTCCTTATTTTACTTACACGTGTTATGAAAATCGTTACAAGTGGTTTGCAAATTCTCAAACGTTAACCAGACTTGAACAGATGGTACGACAGTTAAAAAGGAGATTCATGACATTTATTACACAAAGTATGTTACTTTTGAATACAAAAAGCAAAAATAGTAAATGAAATTCACTCTAAGCTCTCACAATTTAACGAATTTGTTTGCGTGGCCATCCTCCGCAGCAAGCACAGAAATATTTATTTTTGTACCACTACGAGAGAGGACTTTCATAACAATAATAATAATAATATGACCCAACCCATATCCACTCACTTGTCCATGAACCTCTCCACAAAACATTTAAACCACAACTTTCGATCATTCTCTTACAGCTCCTACATTCATATTCAACATTCTACAAATTGCTCTGAATAACCACTAACAGCTCCACCCCACAAAAAAATAAATTCATATATACTCTCTCTCTCTCTCTCTCTCTCTTCCCCCCCCCCCTCTCTCTCTCTTTCTCTCTCTCTCTGTCTCTCTATCCCTCTCTCTCTCTCTCTCTCTCTCACACACACACACACACAGAGAGAGAGAGAGAGAGAGAGAGAGAGAGAGAGAGAGAGATAGAGAGGTGGATAGACGTTATTTCTCAGTAAATACTTCGTGTTAGGTTTGCAACTTGTACCTAAACAAACAATACAGGAGGATACACATAGCGAACTCACGGTAGTTACGTCTTGAAATGACACTTTGCCACCAAATATGTATAATTAGTGACAGAAGACTGATAATTCATCATAACAATAAGGGCAGACAAGATAAAAAGTGGGAAAAAAATGTTCGGAACATAATAAAAACATGTTTATGTTTCGCAAACAGAACTATAGTGCGACCTTCAGCAGGCGACCAAATGAAAGGAATCGCAGATGCCAACTAAAACCTCGGAGAACTGTAAGTAATCGCTTATTTACATATAAAACTAGATTTGAACTGTTTTACAGTCTATAAATAAGACATATCGAAAAAAAAACTGTATATTCTATACCCCACTGATGATGCCTTGAAGTGAAAAAGACGAAACGTATCAGGGAGAAATAAAATACACCGCAGCATGAAAAGGCGGTTTTTATTTACAAGAAAAAATCTCACAATTTAAACTGATCTGATTGGCTTGACAACATCTCAGCAATGGAATCTTTGTCGACAACGAATAAGGTAAAAATAATGAGATGGGAAAAAGAAAGTGTGGGAGCTTCACCGTTACGGAAAGCAAATTACGACAGTGCTTGCAAATAACTGCAAATAATAAGCATGCAAACTACGTGGGGGTGTAAAAAAACTAGAATGAGTTTTATTGGGTACATATTTTCAATTGTTTACGAAACAAACTTATCCCTTTAAAATTACTCTCCATTACAATTTACACGTTTGTCGCACCGGTGCTTCCACTGTGCGAAATATTTTTTGTACTCATCTATAGAAAAAGCTGACAGCTCCCCCGTCGCTTTTTTCTTGACTTCTTCAGTGTTGTCAAATCTGCGTGCTTTCATGCCCCTTTTAATGCACTGAAATAATACAAAGTCTCACGGAGCCACATCAGGCGAGTAAGATGCGTGGGGCAGTGGAACCATGCCACTCTCAGCCAAAAACTAACAGAGATGGCTGTGTGTGGAGGTGAGTTGGCCGCAATCCTTTTCATTCACAAATATTTCGTTAAAATTCGCTGAACCGAGCACCAAAATCTCAGACAGTTGTCTATCGACGGTGTGTGAGCATAGGCTCTGGAACTTTTTCAATATTTTCGTCGACTGGGCGTCCAGAACGAGGTTTGTCATCAATCGACACGTCGGAATTTTTAAACCGAGGAAACCACGCCGTCATCTTGGTAAGCTGTTTCCAACTTTAGAACTGTTTCAGCAGCATTTTTACCGACTAGAAACAAAATTTTACTGCTTTACGTTGGTCAGTTAGACTTTCCATCATAAGAAACGAAACAAGAACAAAACGGGGCTACCAAAAACAATCGCTGCAGTTGAACAGAGACAGCCATGTCGACAATACAGGTGGCACCGAAATAGCAACGAGTTGCTCTATACACGCTTAGCGGCAGAAAGACCTACTACAATAGCTACACCCACAGGAATGATAGTCCGATTTCTTCTTGGTACCCCTCATATACCTATAGGAGGAATCGCTGCCGGACGGTTAATAGAACAAAGTGGCCTCCCGTCCCCATCTTTATATAACTTTAGCGCAAATTCCTGACGCTTTTCTCTGATCATTTGAAAAGAAAGTTATTATTGTTAACGCAAACTAAAATATTTATCAGTTAATTCCACTATACAAACGAATTTTACACGCGCCACATGACACCTCCCTCTCCTGAATATTTAATTTCACCATGACATCTACCCTTCCTTCCAACTGTAACCTGGCCTTGTCCCCCCCCCCCTCCTCCCCAAGGCCACCCTTTTCCTCTCCTCTCCTTCTCCCAAAAAGGATTCTCCTCCATCCCCCCCCCTAGTCCTTGCATCCCCTCCTCAACTGTTTTCCTCTCCCGTCCCTTCCCTCCCCAGGCATTGTCACCCTTTCTCTCCCCTCTTTCTCACCTCCGTTTCCCTTCTCCCTTGTCCGCCACCCGTGGCAGATCTTCCTGGGTATTTTATTCATTATCAAGTGTGCAGAGTTACTGTTGAGTTCGGTGCCATTATACAGTGTCATCAAGTGATATGATTTTAATCTGTGTGCTCGACCTGTATATAGTGCACAACGAATTGGCAGCTGTGTTCTTTTATGTTTATGTCGACGTTTTATCTGTCCCCTGTGCTTGTCCCTATATTAGTGTACATTTTAAGTCTCATCATCTCCATGTACCCCTTTTATCCCCCTCTATCATATGGGGCAGGGGAATAAAATGACAATAAAGGGAAAAAAAATCGCCACGTGGTCTCAGCATCACACACAATACAACAAGATTCTATATAAAAAAAATATTATTCACTCGAAAATATTCATTTAACACACAAACTAAAAAACAGGGAGAAAGTCACCAGCGATTCACTGACAAAAATAAGCGCGAATGGCGTTACTTAGCGTAGATGCCCAGTGTGCCCACGTGTATGAAAACCAAATAACAGACGAGGGACAAGCGCAAAGTCCTATGCAGCTCAAAATTAAATGAGTTTCACACGAAATAAGGAGAAAAATATGCAAAGAATTTACAAGGGTTCAAGACAGGGCTTACTGGTTTCCTAATGCATCACGAATTACTTAATTTTTTGTCCACTAGCAACACACGTGCTAACCGACCAAAGTCAGCAACACAAAGTCAACTTCCGTCCCCTATTCAGAGCAGAGATCGAATAATTTAGGAGAGGGAGGCGGCACCCGTTCCACTGGCCAGTGAGGATGAGCAGAAAAGCCGCTAGAGCTACTTGCTGGTTTAGCATACGGCCCAAACAAGGCGGGAAGGCCTGTGATTCACCACACTCGGTTCAGGGAAATTGTCTTTGCGATACCAAAATTACGTGAAAAGTGAAACTGTAAAAGTTGGTACCGCTACTTGGGATCCTAAGTTAAGGTATTTCTGTGGTTTCTACAAAGTATTCCAGCAAATCACTCATGCTTCCAAACTAAATTTACAAAGCGGAGAAACGAGACCACTATAGCTATATGAGAGAGAATGCTATATCTAAAGAAAAATAAAACTAAATACCTTGCTCCCATCCTCCCTCAAGTACCAGTGTGATTTTAGTTTGACAGATTAAGAGCAATAAGACAGTGCCATCGTACAATTAAAAGTGAAATAAATTATTAAAGGAATGCGAAACGCAAATAGCTTATGGAAAGGCAGCTGGGCATCGCCCTCGACAACCGCTTATATTTTCACAGGAGAACACTCCGTCATGTTCAGGACATAAATGAAACCAGAGATCGCTGTCAAAGCCAACATGAACCGACAATGGGCGGGGTGAAACTAACCAAGGACTAAACGCCATCATACTCCGCAAACAGCTGGTATGAACTCGCAACCAAAGACAATCAACTTAAGATATTGTCTAAAGTGTAATAGTGATTACCTATGGGCTCTTAACTAGCAATAACCCTGTCTTTGCGTTATTGGACTACAGACAGTGCCAAATTCGAAGCAAGTTTTGCTTTTTTTGCCTACTGAGCATTTATGTTGCAATATACTGTTATTTATTGATTCTCTTGAAAGCGAAGACTATTTTAGCTCTGCAATATCGGCGTTTGTCGCAGACAGTACCCGTCTGCAATCCTGTAAGCCATTTAAACATTATCGGATGGATTTTTCCATTAATTTCTCACGAAAATTATAATTGCATCAAACCCTTAAAATATGGTTCCTTTGAGTTAAAAATTAGAACATAACATACTTCTGTGAACTTGAAATATATTCTCGATAGCGACATCGTCTATGTACAACCTGTTAAAAAGATTACCTGTTTCGCATGTGTAGGTCGCTATAAAAACGTTTTTGGTCTAAGTAATTCTCGCCAGTAAATGATGTGCATTTGAAGCACACATTTGGTGTTTAATCAGGATATTCCTCAAGATGAGTGCTTGGCAAGGAAGTGAAGCATTAGGAACGCATGGTAGGTTGTCTGTGTAACAAAGCACACGTTTACACCAGCAGCAGATACGTAAATGATGGGATAGGTAGAAGAGCTACCAGAATACGTCAGTGTTGTTCGTGTTTAGTGTTGTTATCACACCTGGCAGAATTTATAAAGGACGTGAACAGCGTTAGATATTCAGTTACCAGTCTGAGTGGCATGGAGATGCCACATACTCGTGTGTAGCAGTGTTATCAGCAACAGACCGAGTTTAAAAATGGCCTCCTATGGGTCTCTGTTTGGCCGGCTAGTCGATTCATGCAGTATCTACAACTGTGGCGCTTTCAGCTGTCACAGTGACCCCATACTGGATTGGGAACGTTAGGAGAGACATATTCGTCGTCAACGCTGAAGTCGACCAGGTATAACCACCACAGGGGGGATGACCATATTGTGTACCAAGCAGACCATAACCCTTCCCATCTGCAACTGCTATCAGAGAACACGAATTGGACTTTACTTCACCTGTAGCTTATTTTTAGAGACTCACCACCTGACTGCTTACAGTGGACCCTTTATTGCTTCTTGGCCGCTATGATCGGTGTATGGGACATGAGTGGATCTGAGGAGGAGTTGTATCAGGGGCCCACAGCCCATCATACCGTTGCCAGTGTGCCTCCGCTTGGAGGCGGGATTTTTGTTCACTTCTGCCTTTATTTTGTTTGTTTAGCAAAGTTATACTTTATCAAAACATATTTCATGAATTGGAAATGGAAATATAAAAATTTATTTGAATTTAAGAAGAAACAAAAAGAAAAATAGGAAGAGATAGAGACATTAGTCCCGCCACCTAGATGTCTGAGTGTAAATGCTTCCAGCTATTGACTCCCAGACATCTTGTGTGTTGCTTAGAAGCATGGTTATACTACATTCCTTTGTCGTAACTTTGGTGTCTATACACATATTTTCAGATTTATAGTGCCCGCTCTGCTTGTCGCAGACAGTACCCGTTTGCAATCCTGTAAGCCATTTAAACATTATCGGATGGATTTTTCCATTAATTTCTCACGAAAACTATTATTGCATCAAACCCTTAAAATATGGTTCCTCTGAGTTAAAAATTAGCAATTTGCGACAAAATGGTGGCACTTTATTACGTGCCTTAGCCCAGTGTGCAGTACCATGTGTCCATGATTACAATAACATATCATTACTCAATACCCCTACAGCTAAATTAACGTCTAAGTTGAAAAGCACCTTAGTTACTAAATGTGCTGCCGTCTGCAGGGTCTGCTGTATTGCTCTCTGTGTCGTGTTCCGTGTTGTTATCCACACTCTGGAGCCTGTATCCTGCTGCATATTGCCTTGTCTTCTATACTGTCACGTGCGCCGGTATTCTTCATGTGTTGCCTTTGAAATCTTGTATATTATTGCGTTTAACTGTGTCCATTATGTTTCGTTTCGTGGTGCATCGTATAGTTAGCGCCCGTGTAACCGTTGTGTGATTGTGTTGTGTCACTCATGTGTCTGTAATTTCTGGAGAATAGAACTGTGTGTTCGGAAAATCCCATGTCGCCGCATCTACAAATAGGTATCTGCATCCGACTCACACGATTCAGATGCGGGGGATAACGTTCGTATCCTGCTACTAAATGAATCATGTCGCGGTTAGGGTCGGCATGCTTCATCTTAACGGTACCGATATGTCCGAAAAGAATGTGTGGACTCTCCGCACTTGTGTTCTAGATGCGATCTCCCCAAAAAAACTAAGTTGAGCATTCACGTTTCCTACTACCTACCTGAAGTACTCATTCCATTCCTTGTAGCATCGCAAAATTCTGCCTCGATATTTATTTAATTTGTACACTCCTGGAAATTGAAATAAGAACACCGTGAATTCATTGTCCCAGGAAGGGGAAACTTTATTGACACATTCCTGGGGTCAGATACATCACATGATCACACTGACAGAACCACAGGCACATAGACACAGGCAACAGAGCATGCACAATGTCGGCACTAGTACAGTGTATATCCACCTTTCGCAGCAATGCAGGCTGCTATTCTCCCATGGAGACGATCGTAGAGATGCTGGATGTAGTCCTGTGGAACGGCTTGCCATGCCATTTCCACCTGGCGCCTCAGTTGGACCAGCGTTCGTGCTGGACGTGCAGACCGCGTGAGACGACGCTTCATCCAGTCTCAAACATGCTCAATGGGGGACAGATCCGGAGATCTTGCTGGCCAGGGTAGTTGACTTACACCTTCTAGAGCACGTTGGGTGGCACGGGATACACGCGGACGTGCATTGTCCTGTTGCAACAGCAAGTTCCCTTGCCGGTCTAGGAATGATAGAACGATGGGTTCGATGACGGTTTGGATGTACCGTGCACTATTCAGTGTCCCCTCGACGATCACCAGTGGTGTACGGCCAGTGTAGGAGATCGCTCCCCACACCATGATGCCGGGTGTTGGCCCTGTGTGCCTCGGTCGTATGCAGTCCTGATTGTGGCGCTCACCTGCACGGCGCCAAACACGCATACGACCATCATTGGCACCAAGGCAGAAGCGACTCTCATCGCTGAAGACGACACGTCTCCATTCGTCCCTCTATTCACGCCTGTCGCGACACCACTGGAGGCGGGCTGCACGATGTTGGGGCGTGAGCGGAAGACGCCTAACGGTGTGCGGGACCGTAGCCCAGCTTCATGGAGACGGTTGCAAATGGTCCTCGCCGATGCCCCAGGAGCAACAGTGTCCCTAATTTGCTGGGAAGTGGCGGTGCGGTCCCCTACGGCACTGCGTAGGATCCTACGGTCTTGGCGTGCATCCGTGCGTCGCTGCGGTCCGGTCCCAGGTCGACGGGCACGTGCACCTTCCGCCGACCACTGGCGACAACATCGATCTACTGTGGAGACCTCACTCCCCACGTGTTGAGAAATTCGGCGGTACGTCCACCCGGCCTCCCGCATGCCCACTATACGCCCTCGCTCAAAGTCCGTCAACTGCACATACGGTTCACGTCCACGCTGTCGCGGCATGCTACCAGTGTTAAAGACTGCGATGGAGCTCCGTATGCCACGGCAAACTGGCTGACACTGACGGCGGCGGTGCACAAATGCTGCGCAGCTAGCGCCATTCGACGGCCAACACCGCGGTTCCTGGTGTGTCCGCTGTGCCGTGCGTGTGATCATTGCTTGTACAGCCCTCTCGCAGTGTCCGAAGCAAGTATGGTGGGTCTGACACACCGGTGTCAATGTGTTCTTTTTTCCATTTCCAGAAGTGTATATGAACCAGCTAGAAATTCTGATCTAACTGATCTCATATACTTCTACAGTCACTCAATGACGACTCTTCCTGTACACCACAGTGTCGTCAACAAACAGCCATAAATTTCTGCTCACTCTACCCGTCAGATCATTTACGTATGTAAAGGATAAGAACAATCCTGTCACACTTTCCAGGGGCACTCGTGACATTACCCTTGTCTCTGATGAACATTCGCCGTCAAGGACAAAGTTTTGGGTTCCACTCCTTAAAAAGACTTTTTAACGGTTCCGATACGCCCCGAAATAGTGTGTGCTGCCTCCGTCCCTTATCGCCTGTGCCCACTCATTCTGCCAGATTTTCATTTGCCAGAGTTTAAGCTGGTGCTTGCCGTTTGAGGGTAAACCGGTTATTTGGCTAACTCGGTGTAGTCTACCCATCTTTAACCAGTGTTGTGCAGTCCGATATCGAATGGTGATATCAGTCGGGTAGATACCGAGCACCACACACAGTGCTTCGACCAATGTATTATCGAAAGCTGCCGTAAGTCTGAGAAAGGCTCCTTACAGGTATCATTCGGCACAGTTATCCGGATGCTAGCAATCGCCACACAAGAGAATTAACGTCCCTGTGGGCTGCTGTTAACACACAAATGTCTGCCTCTGGCGTGGTACTATGACTCGGAAGCATGAACTGCTGATGAATGGTTTTCAGCGATGACCATGGTCCCATTCCTCGAATGGTTTGGAGAGGTGTAACTATCTTACTTTTGGCGTTGTAGAGTGTGGAGCCACAGGATGTGAGTTCCGATCACATCTAGTAGTGATTGAGGAAAGTGTGATGTCACGAAGATATGTCACGCATTCTTGCGTCGTCATGTGTTACCTTTCATTTTAGTGTGTCGTGGCCAGTTTCCAACAGAACAATCCTCGTCTACAAACGGTACGTGTCTCTGTGAACTGTCTGTTTGATGGTGGGGTACTCCCGTCTTCAGCCAGATCCCCATATATATCGCCAATAGAACATGTGTGGGACCAGCCCGGATGTCAATTCCGTTCCAGTGCGTTCATACACAATGTGAACGACCAGTTATTACAGGCGTGGACCATCTGTCTCAAGAGTGAATACAACGGCTTTATGACAGGCTTCCCAGCCTGACCGGTGCAGGCATACAGCCAAGCGGCGATCCAATGTCTCACTTGTAAGTGTCCTCGTACTTTCAAGTTTCTTGTGTGAAATTGGCTCGATTTTGTAATCACTGAAGTAGAATCACATCTTCTCTCAAGATGCTCCTCCACTTCCCGTCAAGGACGGTTCTCAATATTGTTTATAAGGGTCATTTTGCAACTTCGATGTACTGTATTTCGCCGGATCGTGTGGTGGCGGCAGAGTCTATTTGTATCCGTTCTGTCGAGAGAGATTTGCCTACAATTATTTTCACTTGAAAGATATATCACTGGCAGAATTTCCGTGTGGTAAGAGTCGTATCTTGTATTTGTCAGAAGTAGGTATATTAGTCGTAATCCTTGTCAAAAAGAGGAAGGAAACTGCTTTTTATCTCTACGTTACGGGACTCTTTAGATTCAGTAAAATTATTTTCAGCATTTTAATTCAGTCAGTATAAATTTTGATTCGTTTAAGATTCAAATTAAGTTACAAGAAGCTGACGCCTATTTCATTTCAGGTTTATTGTGCTGTCAGATCAGATTTGGTGTAAATAAAAGTTATCTTATTATCATCCTACTTTTTAATTTGGCAAAACACGTATAATTTTATCTGTTGCACTATTTCGTTGTTCTAACATATCAAATTTCCTTGTAGCATGTTAAAATAAATATCTTATGAGAATTTGAACTTCGTTTCCTGGGCCAACAGACCTTACCACACCCGAACTCTTTGTTACCTTGCCCAAGAATTATTTAATTTGGTTCAGTATCATTATCTACATACATACACCTGTCTGAATGCTATTGTTAGTAAGAACATTTCCGTCCAGTGTCAGAAATAGTTAATGAGGAGAAACACAAAATGAACTTTTCTATTGTTCTATTGGATAACTAACTTATCTATTTAATACTTTACGTTCCTTTAAGATTTTTTGATTATTAACCTATATATAGTTTAGGACATATATAATATTATTGCACATTATATATTTGAGATGGTAATCTTAAACACTGGAATTGAAGTCAAAATTAATATAATAATGAGCACCTCATCCACCAAACTTTCTAAATAGGTAAGGAACAGAACCGAAGAATTTGGAACGTGGTACTACTAGAGGCTGTTGAAAATTAATAAGAGTGCTAAAATAAGAAATGAGGAGGTTCCTCGAAGAATCGACATCAAAGGAATATGCTCAGGTCTCCATCAAAAAGGAAGGTCAGGATGGTAGGACGTGCTTTAAGATGACTGGGAATATTTTGCATGGAATTCAAAGGACCAAAACATGTACGAGAAAAGATACATTCAAATATTAGGAAATAATTGTGGTATTTGTGATTAAGTGTGGCTCTGAAATAAAGAAAAAGATAGAGAAAAGGTTTTCTCGCTAGCCGTATTAAACCACAAGAAAAATAAAAGTGGTTCCTTAACCCATTAATCTAGTATTTATTGACTTGAAAATCGTTTTATGAAGCTTTGCACTAGCGATATCTCTCAGCTCACCTCTTAGCTCACACTTTTATCTGTGTAAACGATAGAGCCGAAATGACAGGTGATACTTTGCCTCAGCATAAGATTTAATAAATTATACTAAAGTTATAGGAAGGTGAAAAATGCTGAAGCATATGGCAGAGAGTCCTACAAGTAAAACATCCATAAGCAACGAAGACGAAATGATTCGTGGAGCTCATCATGGTCGCAGACTCAAATCAGTAATTTATTTCATTTGTTAATAAGTATTATGACAAGATATTACGTTAATATATTTCAGAATGAAATTGAAACACAAATGTAGCAGTTCGCCTTGATTCTTAAATGATAGGAAAAACTTGAACCAAAGGCAATAACTCCCTGTGTTAAGAAAAGTAGCAAATACGAGAAAGTAGAAGATAATAAAGGCTCACATTGTTAAGTGGTAGTAACCAGTGTTCATTAATTTTGTTATACTTTGACAGCAGACAGGGCTGATGATTTTCCTAGCCGGAATGGGACATCATTGCCTATGTCGTATACCTAGAGAGAAAGAGAGTGGTAGAGAGAGAGAGAATTTAAATATTACGACAATTCCGATGAGTAAGCAAGATTAGTGCTACCCTTTCTGGGTAAGTATTGAGATCTGACTAAAGTTACAAGTGAAACAATAGCACTTACACAGTCGGCAGCAACAACGGTATCTTTCACAACGACGGTACAGTACAAGCAGCATTCTATGCACGTCTCACAAATAACATTCTGTACAAATTGAAGGGGTAGCGTTCTCGCTCCCCACGCCCGGGTTCCCGGGTTCGATTCCCGGCGGGGTCAGGGATTTTCTCTGCCTCGTGATGGCTGGGTGTTGTGTGCTGTCCTTAGGTTAGTTAGGTTTAAGTAGTTCTAAGTTCTAGGGGACTGATGACCTAAGATGTTAAGTCCCATAGTGCTCTGAGCCATTTGAACCATTTGAACCAAACTGAAGGAAAATTTGAGATTAACGTCTCGACGATGACCATGCTATACTGATGGAACTCTAGCTTGGACAGACGTACCTTTTCTAAAGGAACTACTCCAAAATTTGCCTTAATTGATTTAGGGAAATTATGAAAATCCTGAAACAGGTTAGTAAGATGGGTGCTTGAATCCTGCTCCTCACGAAAGCGGGCCCAGTGTGCTAACTGCTGACGTATCTCGGTGGAGAAGACGGTCATCAGGAATATGGTGTACTCTGTCAAGACCACCGTCCAGAAGCAGTAAGCGTCTCGTTATCTTGCAATTCATCTGAGACATGTCGTAGCTGAATCACGGTTTTAACAGCACCCACTTCAGTTGTAAGTCACAAGAAGAGTCAGCTGTTGGTCACTGAATATTTTTGAATATTTTCACAGACGTTGCCCTTTGAAAAAGCAAGTAACGATATTTCGTGTTTCAGTTAGACACTCCGTAATTCATGAATAATTCAAGTCATACATTTTCAGTGGGGTTTCTTTCCCAGTCACTATTATTAGCTGCCGAGCTGCTGAAAATGTCATGTTTTGCATGTCCCAGCTCAAATGTACTATGAACGCAGCTTGCACCGAACGTGCAGTTGACATGAACTGCACTACATGCTTGAGTACAAATGAATATTATTTTAGCGCAAATGCACATTGTAGCTTGGTGCGACGTCGTACATACTCTGTGTTGTCATGAAATACCCCGCAGCTGAATTGATATTCAGATATCGCATCGGAATGCTGTTTCTTGGAGAACAGATCGTGAGAATCGCGTGAGAGGGCGAAACGTCTACGAGAATATTTATAATTCCGCCATACGGCTGTTCGCGTCGGTCGGAATCCTACAAGTGTCATGCGAATATGAAATTAAAGAGTTCAGGAGAGCCATACTATACACTAAAGGTGTCAAACCCGCAGTCCGCGGGCCGCATAACGGTTCATATTGGGCCAGTAATTTGGTCAAGTAAGTCATTTAGTAGCTCTACTTGACGGCTAAAAGGCAAGTAAGCAATAACACGTTCACATGTAATTTAGTTGGCACTCAAGCGTTGTCTGTTCTTGTCGAGTATGAACTGCAGCATGATTCGTAGATCGCTGGCTAGCCAATATACACATGTCGCAGCAGTAGTTACAATGGAAGAGGTGGAATAAGAGACTGAAACTCTAAGGAAGAGAAAGTGAATGCAAAAATGGATTGGCACTCAGTATCCAATATGCTTCTGAACGAACACGCAATTGAAGACCCAGAAGAATACATTTGAACACTGAGGATGCCGGAAAATTGCTTCTCTTTTCTATTAGAGAAAGTCTGTAGTAGAATACAGTGTACTGGTACCCAAATAAGAGAAGCCACACCTACGGAAAAGTAAACTGAAGGCAGTGTTGTACCTTCTCGCCTACAAACACCTCCTTCGTCTATGTCTTCGAGAAGTCTGTAATGTTATTTATGAACTGCTGAAGGCAACGACTGAAAAACTGTCTCATATGGTATTATGTATTTATTATTTACTTTAAAAAGGTAAATGACGTGTGAAGAGGGCCTCCCGTCGGGTAGACCGTTCGCGCCACTTCGGCGACTTGCGTGTCGATGGGGATGAAATGATGACAACACAACACCCATTCCCTGAGCGGAGAAAATCTCCAACCCGGCTGGGAATCGAACCTGGGCCCTAAGGATTGACATTCTGTCGCGCTGACCACGCAGCTACCGGGCGCTCACATTTATTTTAAAACGATATGTCTTTAAAGTAACTATTGTAAGAGAAAAGAAAACATATTTTAAAACCAGATTTTATTACGCATCATCGGAAGAAATCCAGATCATCAGCCCAATTCCCCGAAGTGACAGCGTCTGCTGGAGAATGTGTAGAGTTCAGTGACGAATAAGAAGCATGTGGTTGTTGTGTCTTTACATATTTACACTTCTTGTGCTGAGTTTGGCATATTTTCTGGTAACATGTGATGCTTCCCCATGTGGATGCGGGGAGTTTTTCTACCAAGCTCAGTCCACTTTCTGTGGAGACGCTTCTTCCTTGACTGGCAGCATAAAGTAAAGGTGAATCCATAAAAATGTATGTGATGATCTACATTCTGGTCTGTTCAGTCGAGTTTTGTAATACATGCTGTCGACTAATTCTGCTTAGATACACCCGCATGTGCTCCCTCGCCTACAAGGGTAGTAGAATTCGCAATGATGTGGCTTCCAGAACAACGTGTTTTCCGAACACATAAAACGCGTTTTTATCAGACGAAAGACTCTCTCTCCTGGAACCCTGGTATTCCCCGTCGTGCTTTCCAGCTCTATAATTGCGACATTGTTAGCTGCTTTATTTTTTTACCGTGAGCATTTCACGGTCCACAAGCATTCCTGTTCGATGTAAGGAGAAACAAACGTAAGCGTTGTATCGTGACTCCAACGAGTCATGTATCTGATCTACAGGAAAAGAAAAGACAGAGCATAACGAAGTCAGACAATAATGCGCGCTACTAGAGATTGTGATGCTATTCACGCCTGTCCAGTGCTGCGCCAGTGGTAACAGAGCTGGGGTGGGGGAAGCTAATTAGCCGTTTACTGCTCAACTTACTGGATCGGTCCGACACTCCCCTAAATTACTGGCCCAGTGTGATGCGGTCTTAACGGTTATCTGTGCGGTCAGCTCTGCCAATAGAACGCAGTGTGAATATATTGCCACCTAACGCGTAGTCGCACGATCCCGATTACTAAGTGCATGTCCTTGTAGCGACTCACTGTCTGAAAGACACTAAGGGTATAAAAGGAGATTCAACTGTGTTGTTTTGCCAACTCCTCCTCTCATAACGGGCTGCAGTTGAACTCGTTGAGCAACAGTGTTTGTTTCGAGAAACAAAAGAGCACAGTCCTGCGATTCATATAGACTAAATCGGTCTCGAACCAAAGTTTTTGGCAACACATTCTATCATCTTAGCTCTACCGTTATGTTCCCTAAATCTCATAGACACATATCGGTACAGCTTGGTAGTTCCTCAAGACTTCATGGTTATGACTTTAAGATGTTTTCCCACTGGCGCCATTAGCAGGTTACCAACAGTTGTGGTATTGTAGCTACTCGGTCAACTGATGCCTGGAATTAATTAATGAAGAAATTAGCGTTGAAGCTATACATATCCCATCGGGTCGTATTCGTCGCTACAAGTAAGAATCATGACGTGTGCCAAAAATTAAATAAATTTACTTATATTGTTAAAATTTTGCAGAATAAAGCCAGGAAAGATACCTAACTTAACTCTTATAAAACAATAACAGCACCATCCTCTTTTTTATGAAAGTGAAACATTAACAACAAGAAGACACGAACAACGTAGGATACAGGCTCAAGAAATGAGGTTTATAAGAAGATTGGAAGGTTCTACAACGGAAGTTGGGGAAGAAATTAAACTACAAGGAGGTTTTTACAAATATATAACCTAAAAGAAAAAAATTAACTCCACCATAGCCGGTCCCAAGCCCGGTTGAGAAAGGAGGAGGGGGCAGGAGTAACGCCTGGTTCGCCTGGCCCAGGTGATACTACCTTGTCAGGACCCCTTGCCAGGTATACGGTGAAGACCTCAACGGCAGCGAAGGTGGAGAAGATGGACTTCGGTACGGCGGCGCTGGCGGAACAGGCAGCCTCTAGTCCAAGGCCAAAATGAGAAGAGGGCACGACGGTTCCACATGTTAGCGGCGGCATCCCGACAGCTTCTGTTCCACATGTTAGTGGCAGCTGAATAAATAATATTCCAGGCTAAGAACCGGGTCTTACTTTGGGAATTCAGGGATGACCTTGGATTCCCTACTCTTTACAATTTACAGCTTCAAGTCGCAATATGGAGAGTTCGCACAATGGATGCTCTACCCCAGGTGGTATCTCTGATGAGGACTCCGCCATTACATCATCTAATGCAATGGGACCTAGGATTCTGGGGAGTCCCAACATTTGCGGTAAAGAAAAGATGAAATATATAGAAAAGCCTTCCAAGTTTCAGTTCACGAAGAAGTACTACTTTGGAACCTTAAATGTAAATTCTCTTCTGAAAACTGGGAAACAAAAGGAATTAGAATTATTTCTGCAGAAGAGCAATACAGAGATTATAGCAGTTCAGGAAACACGATTCTTAGATGAGGATGTAGTTGATACACAACATTATAGAATTTATAAACGGAAACCAGCAGTGAGAATAACGGAATACATGCCGATGTTTGGAACAGCATTTTATGTAAACAAAAAAATCGTAGATAGTGTGTCAGAATTTAGATTGAATTCAGAAAGGATATCCATGTTAACAATGAAGTGCGAGAATAAAAGTTAGCATAAACTGTCATGCACCTATAAATGCTGACAAAAGATGAAATCTGGAGAAAGTAAATAAATTCTGTGATCTTTTAGAATCTGAAATTTCTATCATATCTAAAAAGAACATTAAAATACTTCTTGGTGACTTCAATGCGCAAATGTGGAGGGAAAAGAAATTTAGAACTATTGTAGGTGAATATCCAGCACACTCAAGAACAAACAGAAATGGTGAAAGACTCATCAACATCTGTAAAATGTTCCCGTTAAAACACATGCCCACACATTTCCGCAAACTGCCAAGAAAAGCCAAAACCTGTAGACATTCAAATCCAAACCTAGGCGAATTTCAACTGAATCACGTAGCCATATCTAAAAGGTACATCACGGAAATTATGAATGTTTAAATAGTCAGAAATGGGGAATTCGATTCAGATCATTAACTCTCCAAGATTATAATAAAATTTCTCCCATCTAAACCAAAAAAGGCGACCAAGGAAGTGATCAGATACAACACCACTACAGCTAATAATACAAAAGAATATACAGAAAAATGTAGAGAAGAAACTGAGACAAGTAAAGAAGGTGACTGGCGTCAACTCCAGATGAAAATAACTCAAGCAGCAGAGAAAACTTTAGGATTAGCAAAGAATAAAATGAAGACATGGTAGAATGAGGAGTGTGAAGAAGCATTAATACAAAGAGCTGAAAAATGGAGAAAATGGAGATGTTCGCAAAAAGAGGAAGACCTTGAACAATTCAGACTACAAACAAAAGAAACATAAAAAAAATCCGGAAAATCAAAAGGAACTTTGAAAATTATCAGCTTATTGAAATAGAAGGAAATTTCACCAAAAATAATTCTAGAAATTTTTACCAAACCTTTAAACACATACTTAAAGGATATCGGGCACCAAGTATTTGTTTAAAAGATGAAAATGGCAAAATACGATTAAACAACTAAGAAAATTGTGAAATTTTAGCAATTTTTTTTTGAAAAGTTGTTAAACTGTCCAGTTCCAACAGATAAATTAGAATTTCCAGTGACACCACAAAATCTAGAGGAAGATTTCCCGCCAACAGAGCGAGAAATTCATGAAGCCATCAAAACACTCAAAAACAATTAAGCAAGTGGTGAAGACACCATTACAGCAGAATTATTGAAGTGGTCAGAACCAAAAATCATAAAGGATCTACAGCTGCTTTTTGAGAACATTTGGAAAACTGAAAAGATTCCAGTTGAATGGAAAACAGCATTAATCCACCCGCTGCATAAAAAGGGAGACAAACAAAATGTCAGTAATTACAGAAGAGTGTCACTTTTACCAGTGGCATATAAAATATTAATAAAAATTCTCCTCAACAGAGTGGTAGATACTTTAGACAAACAACTAGGAGAATATCAGGATGGTTTTCAAAAGGGATGATCCTGTGCAGAACAAATTTTTAACTTAAATAAACTAATAATTCGCCATAGAATGTTAACCAGCAAACCAATACTAGTGTCATTTATACATTTCATGAAAGCATTTGATTGTATAGACAGAGAAACGATACATAAGGTCATTAGAGAATTTGGTGTTAAATCAAAGCTAGCAAACATAATTCGTGAATCACTAACAGGTACAGTATCTAAAGTCAAATTTATGGGAGAAGTATCTCAGCCTTTTGAAATAAAAACTGGTGTTAGACAAGGTGATGGTGTAGCACTTTTACTGTTTAACTGTGTTCTAGAAAAAATTGTAAGGATCTGGAATTCGGAGCTAAGACATCACAAAATTGAATCAGTAACTCTGTGAAGGAAAACAAATGGAATTAAGGTAAACTGCTTGGCTTTTGTGGATGATTTCGCAATACTTTCAGAAAACGTAAGAGAACCAGTTACTCAAATAAACATTCTGTAAAAATTAGCAAACAGAACTGGTCTCAAAATTTCAGCCGAAAAAATAAAATTCATGACAACTATAAAAAATTGCACCAAAATACATAGAAACGCAAATAGTTAAAATAGAGTGAGTAAATAAACTTAAATTTCTTGGAGAAACTATACAACAGAATGGACTAGAAAAATCGGCAATGGATGTAAGAATTAACAAAATGGAAAGAGCATATGGTTTGACCAAACATATTTACAACAAGAAATGTATATCTAGAAAAACAAAACTAAAACACTACATCACAGTGGTATGACCAGAATGTTTATATGGATATGAAAGCCTAAAGATGAACTATAAGATGGACAAACTAGAGGTACTGGAAAGAAGGATTATTAGAAAAATAATGGGTGCAATGAAAACTGCAGATGATTGGAAAATAAGAGGTAACTAGGAGATCTAGAAAAATGTAGAGAAAATATCTGAAGTAATGGCCAAACGAAGATTAACCTTTTTTGGACATTTCTACCGAATGGATGGAAATAGACTGACAAAACAAATACTCCTATATTTCTGGAAGAAGAAATCGACAATAGCATGGATTACGGAAGTAAGAAAAAATTTTGAAAGAAACAACATCAATACGGAAGTAAGAAAAAATTTTGAAAGAAACAACATCAAGGAATCAGAAATAGCAGAAAGAAACCGTTTAAAAAAGATACTAAATTTGGAAGGCTTTCAAAGCAGCATAAGTAAAAAACCGGGAACAACATGGACAGAAGAAAGGAAGGGACTTCGTGGGGAGAGAATGAGGGAATACTGGAAAAATAGGAAACAACCACAAAGGAAGAAGAGCAACTGAAGTTGTAACGTGACCCTAGTTGGTCAATACGATTGTAAAAAAAAGTAAAATAAAAAAAAAATAAAAATACAGAAAATAGGAGAACACTGAAGGGACATGTAGATAACATGGGGGGAGAAAGATCTGCGACAAAGGCTATGAAATACTAATGCAGCGGAAGATAAAATATGGGAAGACCATAGAACAGGTAAGATGCCGTAACAGGCAATTTTTGTAATACTTGAAGTGAAGAACAAGAAGGTGTAGGATGAGGTGCACGAGGAGGAGAAGAAGAAGAAGAAGAAGAAGTAGTAACGCATTTCAACTCATCATTCTTATAACAGGCCTTCACGTAACGCTGTTATTTCCTTTTATCATTTCTACCACAGCTGCTGTTGGTGCTTGGGACCTGGGCTGTTAACAATACAGGATAAAGACAAAAGTCATTCCCCTGCTAAACACTGCTGAATCCGAAATTTACTTCCACCGTGCCCCACCGCATATGATACAACTACGCCGACAGACATTCCTCTTGTACGAAGTGATTTGCTTGGTTAGCGAAAAGGGGCTATATTTCGTTTCCGAAAACAGTTATCAGTTTGAGCTATAATTCAGTGTCTAGTAAATTTATGTTCAAAAAATATATTAATATTCTGAATGAAATGTCAACTCTGCTACGGAATGTGCGCTGAGATGGAACTTCCTAGAAGATTAAAACTTAGTGCCGGATCGAGACTCGAAATAAATAATATTTCAAATAAAATAACACAAGACCCCATCATAGCGGTGGTGTTTGGTCATAGTTCCATACAGCGATTATTCCATTTTTGCTATGGACAGTGCCTTCTCCAGATCGTTCATCATTTGAAAAACCCTGATCATGGGTTGTCTAGAAACTGCCACACCACCACTTGCTAACTGCAGCTACTGATGTAATACGGCACAGTACTGATGAAGCATGGTATGGCATATCCGCATCTGTCAACCACACTTATATTGACTAGATGTGCAACGTAACTAGAGGCACTTCTGCCGCCAGAGGAGGTAGTTAAATTTCACACCCTTTATACACCAAATCGTTTACAAATAAAGGGCGGTGAGAAAAGTACTTTATATTTTGAGAGGTGGTAGAAAGGTCCAGGACAAGAAGAAAACGTCTAGTTAAAACATGCTCTAAAATGTACACCTTGAGAGCAGTGAGCCAATGTTCATCTCGCTACTGTGAACCACATCTCTTCTATTGCAAGCTCTTGGCTATCACGAACAACCGTCAGAATGCAGTAAGGAATTCAGTAAACCGGTGGCAGAGATTCTAATGTAGTTTGCTTCCTACTACATACGACCTGCACTTCTGATTCATCGCTATAGGGGGTGCCCAGTATAATGTCCAACGGAACGAATTGAAATGATCGTACGGCACTGACAGCCGGGAGTCCCCACGTGGGGAAGTTCGGACGCCGAGTTGCAGGTCTTTTCTGTTGACGTCACATTGGACGACTGACGCCACATTGGGTGGTTTGCGTGTCGATGATGAGGATAACACATCACCCAGTCTCCGAGCGGAGAAAAGTCTACATCTCGACGCGGGCCGACAGCATGGCGGTCATACGCGCTGGCCAATCAGATAAGTGGGCGGACTCCAGTTACTGTAAGGCATGCTTCTGTCGAACGACTTACATAATCACGCTCTCTAGTTTGGTCACGAATACGCTGAAACGGATTGATGACGCGTTCCAGTGGCGTTTATACTGGAAAACGACCGTCAATCGACCTCCAACGTGTTTTATAATTTTACCAAGGTCTGCAGAATATATTTTCTCTGTCTTCTAATTGTATTATTTTTCATCGTGACAGGGAGGAAGATCACTCTGGGAATTGTAATGACAGATTTTTATCTTCATTATATTACGTTCTGTATTCAGCACCCCACATACTTTTAACCACCATTCCTGCAAATGAAAAATTACTAGCCTGTAAGAATGTGGGTGTAATT
The DNA here is from genome assembly GCF_023864275.1 of Schistocerca cancellata. Lineage (NCBI taxonomy): Eukaryota > Metazoa > Arthropoda > Insecta > Orthoptera > Acrididae > Schistocerca > Schistocerca cancellata. The sequence continues at coordinate 593,918 of NW_026047100.1, forward strand.
GCAAACACATGCACATTGGTAAATGTTATGGTTTCCTATGAAAGGACACTGAGTTTAATTTTTTTAACTGGGGTACCAGTTTGGTGGGGCTACTGGGATCGAGTGAATGGGCTGGGCAACTTTCTGGACCTCGCTGGCCGAACCCAGCAAATGACTGTGTGAGGCGTTCTCGGCCATTTCGGGGCAAATGGGCTGTTGCTCCATCACGCATGAAGCACATTCGTAGCAGTTGTTTGAATGGTACCTCCTCTAGGAAGACAAGCAAGTCGTTTCATTGAAGCTGACGATACTTTTGGACCAGTTAACCTGTTTGGTAGTATGTAAGGTCCTATTAATCTGTCACCACTAATTCCTACCCATACGTTAATTGAAAATCGGAGATGATTCTTTGCTCCTTCACTTGCTTATGGATTTGATCGTCCCATCAATAAAGACAAACCCCTCTAGTGGGAAACCAGCGTCGACTGTAAACAGTACGTTTGCTGTGGAAGTGGATCTTCACCATATCTTTGTAACAACCATTTGCAGAACTGCATTCTAGTAGGTTGATCATGTGGCCGAAGGGGTGAAAAACGCTGTACATGATATGGGTATACAGTTTGCACGAGTATGACTAACCCCGATTTGACTCTGGAATTCTACCTGAACGACAGCTCACAGCTGTTCAGATATGCATTTGAGAGCCTAGGTTTACTGACATTTGTGTGTTGTTTTCGTCCATACTACCACTTCTCAAAATGTAGAATAATTTCTTAAATGCCTATATAACAATGTGTTGTTCCTACTTCACTGTACTCAGACTAAGTAAAATTTGGAGATCAGCTATAGTTCTTGGTGTTTCAATTGCCAGTAGTTTATCTCTCTTGAGTAATAGATACCGAGCATAAGAATTTAAAACCGGAAAATAGTTTTATTGTTTTGACGCGAAGAAAGCCCAATTACAGATCGTGACAATTTCTACATTTTATATTTCAGCTCTATGATCAGTCGTAACGATAGGGAAACAGAAATCCTGAGCCGAATTTGAGTTAATGATACAAAATAATGTGATTTAGGTATGCTGCCCTATGTAAATCTGTGTTTAGTACGATAAATGAAGACGAAATCCAGGTCCTTGTGGCCGCGCGGTTCTAGGAGCGTCAGTCCGGAACCGCGCTGCTGCTACGGTCACAAGTTCGAATCCTGCTTCGGGCATGGATGCGTGTGATGTCCTCAGGTTAGTTAGGTTTAAGTAGTTCTAAGTCTAGGGGGCTGATGACCGAAGATGTTAAGTCCCATAGTTAGCAGAGCCCTTTGAACCATTTGAAAGACGAAATGAAGTACTTCGCAAGATATGAAAACATCGCGCGTGTAACAAGTGACTTCACGTACATGGATCCACAAACATTGTCTGATACATTGCTGAAATGTTTCAAATTTAGCGAAAACCCGGATTGGGGGCGAGCTCTTTCCCAACGTCACAATGACGAGACCAGGAAGACTCCGAATGGTGTCCAATTCCAGATCTGTATACGAAGCAATATCGTCAGCACATTGCGATCGGAAAACGTACTTGACCCACGTCTTCAATTGTAGAGCTAATACGTGTTCTGGTCTCATACTCAGGACCGGTTTGCTGACTGTTAGCACCAGTTTGGAAAAAAGAGTCTCGATTTTCGTCGTCGCTCACAATGAAATCGACGACAGTGTGTGCTCAACTTCCTCCCTCCTAATTACAAATTTACTTGTTACTACCCTGACGGAACACGTACCTGTGACGGCGTTGTGCAGGTAGAGCCCCTCTACGAACATCCACATGAACATGGACGTCCTGGCGTACTCCAGAAGCACGTACGACGCCTCGCACAGCACTGGCTGCAACAACAACACACAATGAAGCATTAGTAACAAAATTCTAGCAAGAAAAAGGGCGAGGTGAAAGATGGTGATGAGGCAAAGGAAACAATTCTAAATCGAGGTCTTATGAGTATAGACTGTAGTGCAAACGGGAGCTATCTGCTACAGTTAGGTATCTAGCCGATTGATTATCACCGACGCACCGACAGCTCGGAGCTGCAGCAGCTGATAAACACTATCGCGCTCCACTAACGCCTCTCCATTGCCCATTGATCCGAATACGCCATAATCTGCGCAGTGCGCTACGTTGCCACCATTGGTGCATTTCAGTTTTCTCTAGTTATATGTTAAGTTTTTGGAAGAGCAGTTGAACGGAATGGACAGTGTCTTGAAAGGAGGATATAAGATGAACATCAACAAAAGCAAAACGAGGATAATGGAATGTAGTCGAATTAAGTCGAGTGATGCTGAGGGAATTAGATTAGGAAATGAGACACTTAAAGTAGTAAAGGAGTTTTGCTATTTGGGGAGCAAAATAACTGATGATGGTCGAAGTAGAGAGGATATAAAATGTAGACTGGCAATGGCAAGGAAAGCGTTTCTGAAGAAGAGAAATTTGTTAACATCGAGTATAGATTTAAGTGTCAGGAAGTCATTTCTGAAAGTATTTGTATGGAGTGTAGCCATGTATGGAAGTGAAACATGGACGGTAAATAGTTTCGACAAGAAGAGAATAGAAGCTTTCGAAATGTGGTGCTACAGAAGAATGCTGAAGATTAGATGGGTAGATCACATAACTAATGAGGAAGTATTGAATAGGATTGGGGAGAAGAGAAGTTTGTGGCACAACTTGACCAGAAGAAGGGATCGGTTGGTAGGACATGTTCTGAGGCATCAAGGGATCACCAATCTAATATTGGAGGGCAGCGTGGAGGGTAAAAATCGTAGGGGGAGACCAAGAGATGAATACACTAAGCAGATTCAGAAGGATGTAGGTTGCAGTAGGTACTGGGAGATGAAGAAGCTTGCATCGGATAGAGTAGCATGGAGAGCTGCATCAAACCAGTCTCAGGATTGAAGACCACAACAACAACAACATGTTAAGTTTGGTCTAAGAATAGAGGTCAGCGGCGAATGTGCTAAAATCTCTTACGAGACACGGGTGGTTAGACACGATAAAACAATAAAATTTGTGCAAGACTGAAAATATCAGATGATTCAGAACGAAAGAACAGATTTGAGTTGTTTATTAAAGATACACTGTAAAAGACAGAAAAACATCCGAATATCACTGGACAGACGAAGGTTCAAAGATTTGACAAAGCTATGCTGCTGTTTATTATTAGCAATATAGAGACTACAGTACAAGTGAAATGATTTTGTGTCTTGGAATTTGCGCAAAGTAAATCCTGTTTTACAGGTGGAAAATGCATTACGCCGTCGATTCAGCAAGAAGCCACCTATGCACAAACACATATATGAGCATCCAAAATTCTTGGAAGCTGATTATAAGCCGGCCAGTGTGGCCACGCGGTTAAAGGCGCTTCCGTCTGGAACCGCGCGACCGCTACGGTCGCAGATTCGAATCCTGCCTCGGGCATGGATGTGTGTGATGCCCTTAGGTTAGTTAGGTTTAAGTAGTTCTAAGTTCTAGGGGACTCATGACCTCAGATGTTAAGTCCCATAGTGCTCAGAGCCATTTGAACCATTTTTTGAGCTGATTATATACGCAAAGGAAAGAATACTGGACGACCAATTATGTCTGATGAAAATGTCGAGTGTAGCCGAGGTGAGTTCACGAGGAGTTCTCAGAAGTCCACGAGACGGGGCAAGCGAGGAATATCTATTTCTTCAGACAAAGGTGTGGTGTGTTCGGAAAAGACGCCTGCTTATGAAGCCCTATAAGTTGCAGTTACTACAGCAGTTGCATCTAGGCATCCATAACATGAGGTACGAGTTTTGTGTTTCAGTTCTCTAGGTTACAGCAGAGAACAATTTTTTCCTAAGAATCAGCTTTTCTGACGAATCGACGTTTCGTCTATCGGGTAAAGCAAAATGTTGTAATGTAAGAATTTGGGAGTCACAAAATCCTAGTGTCGTTGTCGAATATGAAAGAGATTCACTGAAGCTGATTGTGTTTTGTGCCGTAGCCGTTTCTGTTCACAGTGTTCGCAAAACTTTCTTTTTTGCGGACAAAACAGTGACAGGAAGAGAAACACACACACACACACACACACACACACACATACATATATATATATATATATATATATATATATATATATATATATATATATATATATATATACAGAGGGAGGGGATGAGCAAGTGAGGGAGAGCAAGAGAGAGAGGGGGGGGGGGGGGGCAGGGAGGAGAGAGAAATACTGAAGTCAACTTTATGGTCATTTCTAAAACTTTCTTTCAAAAGGAAAAGTCAATGAAAAACTTTAAAATGCAAAAGTGACTGAACTCCGCACAATCGAAGAGTGAGTCAGTCTCCCTGCAAATTACTAAATCTTCTCGCGTAAAATCTTTAGCAAGAGTTCAATGGTGAACAAAATTTTGAAAACCTCATCGAAATTACTATAGAGGTCACGTACCAACTTAAAATTGCTCCTGCCCTCTCGTCAAAGAATGGAAAGCACACGTTAAAATACACAGCGCAGGCAGCGCAGACTACGAGAAGGGGCGGGCGTGAGGAAAGCGGGTCCTCCTGTCGGAATGTGAGGGCGCGCCTCAACGGTCAGTGCCCAGTCTCTGTAGGGTCAGGATGAGTTCATCTCGTCGAAGTGACCGGTGTGACGTACGGCTTGGTTGAATAGGTGGATTCACTGACTACACATTATTACTCCCCCATCCTTCCAACCTCTCCCTGCACACAGCCAGTCAGTTCCCACTCACAAATGTATATAAAATTATTTGACCAAGTCTAGATGACAACCAACAAGAAAATGGCCAATCGTGTAGATCCAACTCCATTCGTTTCGGCTACTTGGTCCTCTTACTCGTTTGGCCGGCCGAAGTGGCCGTGCGGTTCTAGGCGCTGCAGTCTGGAGCCGCGAGACCGCTACGGTCGCAGGTTCGAATCCTGCCTCGGGCATGGTTAGTTAGGTTTAACTAGTTCTAAGTTCTAGGGGACTAATGACCTCAGAAGTTGAGTCCCATAGTGCTCAGAGCCATTTGGACCATTTTCTTTCTCGTTTCCCCAGATTCGCTCGTTCTCTGGTGCCCGACAGAAAGATGTGTGTTTTCTCACCTGTTGTAAGATCTTCTGTGCTGGTTACATGTTTAGTGACAACAGGATGTCAAGGGCTCTGAACTAGTGCACAAACGCTTTAGGTTATTAACAGCCATTACGTTACATACTGGTCTCAAGTTAGACCAGAGCACCAAGTCCATTCAACATAAAAGAGACTCAAATCATTATGAAGACATCACTAGCTTGCATGGTGCTATGTTGACAGCTCGGGTTCAAGGCTTCGAGGCGTCTGCTCCACACATGAGCCCTACCATCAGTTATTACCTGCTGAAATTAGGACGCATCCGACTGGGTCACTGTTTTCGGTCGGCTAGGGTGCAACCGATATTGTCACGAGTCCAGAAGTGGCGTAACAGGCGGTGTCGTGCTGTTAGCAAAGGCATTCGTGTCGTTCGCCTGCCATCGTAGCCCATTAACTCCTAATTTAGCCACACTGTCCTAGCGGGAACTTTCGCGGCACATCAGCAACACCAGCCCTCTTGAAATGGCCACCAATAAATCCTGACCTCATCACTCCTGACAACTCATTACGGGGAGTAATTAAGGCCCACGAATCTGCATGTCGCTATGCTACAAACGAATAGCTGCGCAGTGCTGTTGACGATGCATTTCCCGATATAACACGCGACATGTTTCAAAATATGTCCAGAAGGACATGGAGGCATACAGAAATGTGTTAACAGCTTGATGGAGAACATATCGATTCATTGGACACTTAATATGTAAGTAAATAACTGTGCTAAGACAAATCAAATCAATTAGCAGTAGATACTAGAGGTGCAGGGCCTCCTCGGCGACCATGTAATTTGGTTTCCATCCACTATTTCATTTACCAAGTATAAAAATTCATTTATTTGCATTAACTTTTAATTTCCTATATTACTGATTGTCATAAATTGTGTGTTCAATGTATCAAATGGTTCAAATGGCTCTGAGCACTATGGGACTCAACTGCTGTGGTCATTAGTCCCCTAGAACTGAGAACTACTTAAACCTAACTAACCTAGGGACAACACACACACCCATGCCCGATGCAGGATTCGAACCTGCGACCGTAGCAGCAGCGCGGCTCCGGACTGGAGCGCCTAGAACCGCACGGCCGTAGCGGCCGGCACTTTCAATTTATCTATCGCAGTTACCTTTGTCTTGTGTGCATATATTTTCAGTTTATGGTTACCAAGGAATCACTGTAAAATGTTTTAACATACAGTGCATGTCCTTTTGGGAATGAATTAACACTGCAATAACGTCATCAAACCGGCTGCAGTTAGTTACTTTACCACTAATTTTCAATTTTTGCTGCTGCTTTTTATAGTTTGTACTGTAATTCCTGTAAATGAATAGGGACAGAGAGGGCATCCTTGTTGGACACTTCTTCTTACCCCAGCCCCTGTATTAGTGTCATTAACACGTAAATTTCTTCGGTCTGTTTTTTGTATAGGTTGGGAATCGATCTGTTATCTCTCCAGTCCATTTCAGTTTTATTCAGCTTTCCAAAGAGTATTGTCCAGTCTATTCTTCCGAATCTCTTCTGTAGAATAATCAATGCTGCATGCATTTTGCTGTTCAATCGAGTTCTGTTTCCTAAAGTTATTGGTAGTTACATTTTTGTACCCTGCTTCCTTTTCTTTTCGCAATTCCAAACTGATCTTATCTTAAATGTTGCTTAACTTTAAATTTCAGTCTATAGTTAACAGCAGTGAGTACACCGGCGAAAAATGGCTTAAGGTTATGTAGATTGAACAGTCATTGCCATTTTCTTTCTTGCGTATAGGTCACCGACACTGTCAGTACAGAAAGTTAGGAGACTAGATTCATTTAAAAAAAGTGGATCGTTAAGACTGTGGTTTTCATACTTCAGGAATTCTACGTAATCTCCTCTCATTGGAGTGCAAAGCACAGAACTTTCATACAACTATGTGCAACTCTCAGAAAAATCGTTGTTTGGAATGTTGTTCAGCTTTGGTGTCACACTGGCCTGAGTCTAGGTTGTGGCAGTAAAACGTTGAGCCTTCACGAGAATTTCTCCACTTTGTTGTTCTATGGTACGTTGGTAATGACAATACTGACTAATCACCGTTATAATTTTTTTCCAACAAGTAATTCCTCACACTTAGCATTTCAATGAATTGGTGGTAGACCGAGATATGTGGAACAATTTTTGCACAATATTCTTCTCTTTTTCAAACCATTCCAGAGAATGTCTTGAACATTTGATTTACACATGTCTCTCCAAAGCGATTTGTGATTCAACAACGCTGACACATCATGGTTGCCTGCCAACTACTTGACAAGTCAAAACCGAGTCGTCCAATGCACGTCCGTTGCTCAGTCGACAATTCAAGCTGCTGCGGCAGTTACTGGGTTTATACGTCGGAAATAAAATCTGTAGCGAATCTTTTTGGGCGGAAGATTATATCTTCGTATATACTGCGCAAGCGATCTCGTGGTGTGTGACAGAGGGTACAATGTGTACCACTTCCCTCCCTTCCCTGTTCCAACCACGAATGGTGCTCAGACGCGGTGTAGAGTTACAGAGTAAGAAGTGGCAGAGCCTGACCGTGTTGTCGATGCCCTGGCGGTGGGCGGCTCGCGGCGCGGCCGGCGCCGGCTGCGTGGACTCCGCCGCCCCCACCGCCGTCTTGTTGCGGTCCCCGGCCGCCGCGGCGCCGCCCCCGCCGCCCCCACCGCCCACGGGCGTCACGGGCACGGGGTCGGCGACGGCTCCGCCGCGCACCACCGCCTGGTCGGCGTACAGCGTCAGCCGGATCACCACCTGCACCACCATCGCCACGAACAGGTTCCGGTGGATGCGCGTCCGGTTGTTTCGAAGGCTCCTGGAAACAAAAAGAACCACCCAGCGTCACCTTCCGTGAGCCATCCCGTAACACATGGCGCGGCCCCTTATGACTGTTCCCGTCTCACTCCGATATATTTCTGTTCAGTAGCTCATTATCCATGATTTATCCCAATCGCATGAGGAGTTGAACCACCTAAAGACTACAGACGTATTTCTTTAATGATTGAAGATATGTCGTCGATATTTCTGGGAAAGAATAGCAAGCTTAGGCGCACGCAGTTATATTTATTTATTTAACCTGATCAGATTAGGACCATCTTACATCGGACCAGTGTTCCACACATGCAGAATTTCACACATCAGAGTTACATCATGACCATAGTTTAAATGAGAAAATTAGCTTACTCTAGTGACAATATGAATAAAGAGTAGTGACTAAGACCAAATAAAGTAAATGTGGCAGTATTTTTACAACAGGTGCTATACATACAGATTATGACAAAAGCAATAATAATAACAGTAAAAAAAATCAAATAATAATGATAAACATGACTAAGACCTAATAAAGTAAGTGCTGGCAGTATTTTTACAACAGGTGCTATACATACGGATTATGATAAAGGCAATAATAATAACAGTAAAAAAATCAAATAATAATGACAAAACATGAGAAAGATTGGCAATAGTAATGAAGGTTTGTGCAGATGTACATTAATATCTTGGTGTGTAAAGTAGATGTTTACTAGTATAGCGAGTTTTGGGGAATGGAGATTTAAGGAGGGGGAAAGACGGAAGTAATGAGGTGAAGTGCATTCATGTACAAAGGAAGGCATTACTGTTGCTTAAGTAGATACATCATTAACTGTTTTTTGAAGCCGAAAATGTTTTTAAGTTCTCTAACATAACGAGGGAGGTTATTCCAGAGTCGGGTTCCCGCTACTGTAACGGACTTGGAGAAAGTGACTGAGCGATGCAGTGGAACGGAGAGGACTTTATTATAAAGGGAACGTGTGTTTCTGTCATGTTGTTGCGACATGAGCGTTAAAGACGAGGAGAGATATGAGGGACAGTGTACATTTTTAAGGCAGTGGATGAGACAGAGTGTATGGAAATCTCTGCGTTTGTCTGCACGCAGCCAGGACAATTTTCCATATGATGGTGAAATGTGATCAAAAAGTCGAACGTCACAGATATATCGGACGTAGGCATTCATGACCAGTTCTAGACGTCGGGAATTTTCCTGAGAGAGGCCTTGTAGGATAATATCGCTGTAGTCAATGATTGGGAGTCTAAGCGTTTGTACTAATTTCTTTTTCAGATCGAAAGGGAAGAGTTTTTTATATTTTTGTAGAACATGAAGGGATGCTGATGCTTTTTTGCACACTCAGTTACGTGCTCTGTCCAATTTAGATTTTCATCTGTTATTACTCCCAAATTCTTTGCTGAGGGAGAGAAGTTAATATTCGTTCCATTTAGGATAAGAGGTGGTACGGATTTCCGATGTTTTGGGCTAATGAGCTTAGACTGACCAACAAGTACCGCTTGGGTTTTAGATGGGTTTAGATTTAGACCTATGTCCTGTGCCCATTTTGACAGTGCATCGAGGTCAGTATTGAAATTTTCAATAGCTTTCTTGAGATTGCTTGGTTTCGCACTTAGATACAACTAAGGTCATCAGCATACATATGATATTTGAAATAGGTCAGAACCGATGACATATCATTGACATACAGAGAGAGGAGTATAGGACCTAATACTAAGCCTTGGGGAACGCCTGACACTACCTGCCGCCATTGTGATTTTCTCTTCCCAGACAGGACGCGTTGCTGACGAGACGTCACGTATGTGCGAAACCATTGCACTGCACTTGGTGAGAAATTTAGACCGCTAAGTTTGGCTAGTAAGATGTCGAAGTCGACAGTATCAAATGCTTTGCTGAAATCTAAGAAGTAAATGATAGTCGCTTCTTGTCTGTCCATGGCAAGTTTCAGGTCATCTGTCACCTTTATCAGAGCGGATGTTGTGGTTCGATGTTTACGGAAGCCTGATTGGTATTCGTCTAGTAGGTTGTTAGTAGTTAGGTAGTTGGTGAGCTGGTCATGAACTATATATTCTAAGGACTTTGATAGTGCAGGAAGAAGACAGATGGGGCGGTAGTCAGAGAGTGCTGTGGCGATATCCTTTTTAGGCAGTGGCTTAATTTGTCCCAGTTTTCAGGCCTCAGGGAAACCACTTGTGATTAATGAATCGTTGAAAATGTCTGTTATAGAGGGCAGTAGTTGGTCAATTATAAGTTTTACCATCTGGATAGTGATACCATCATGTCCAGTAGATGCTGATCTAATCCGCGTTATGGCTTTCTTGACAGTACTGCAAGTGACGTGCTGTAGATAGAATTTTTCTTTGCCACAGTCGTGCATCCCCATGAAGTAATCAATGATTCTCTGTTTCTTCTGCGGTTCAATTTTGGTTTTAGATAATGTGAAGTATCGGTTTAGTTCTTCAGCTGGGACCATGGGATTTTCTGCAACTTTTATTTTGCCTAAACCGAGACTATGGAGATTTTTCCACAGGATAGCTGGTCTACATCTATTGTCTGCTAATGTACGGGCCTGTCTGAGCTTAGTGTTTCTCACCGGTTGACTGACTTTGTTTCGTTTCTGCTTGTATACAGCATGATTCTCAGGTGTGGGGTGTATCTTGTATGCTCGATGTGCAGCATCTCTGAGATTCATGAGCTGTTTTAGTTCATCAGTCAGCAAAGGTGCAGGTTGCCTTTCTACTTTTCTGGTCTTTATTGGAGCATATTTGTCATATAGTGGAGTAATTGTTTTAATGAAATCCTGGAGTTTGTCGTTTATGTCCATGAAGGGAGTAGAGGACATCCCCCAAACTATTTTTTGTGCCTCAGTTTCGAGTTCAGGCAAATATATGCGTTGGAGGTCTCGGTATGTAGACAGTTTTTGTTTCTTTCTAGTGCAATCTAGTGAATACGTCATGGAAATGATGTCATGGGCAGACATGCCAGGTGCAGATATTTGAGAGGTGCGGATTATTCAGTTCGGAGATTTCGCTGCGAATGTATCTATGAAAGTGTGACTGGTAGTCGTGTGATGAGTTGTTGCCAGCTGAAGTAGCGTCATATTTGAGGAAGAAAGCATCCTCTTAAATTTCCCAGTGGAAGAACTATTGCACAGAAAATTAATGTTAGTGTCACCTGCTATAATTACATGTTCATATGACGATTCGAGACTAGAGAGGGCAGCTTGGAAGCAGGCGAACCCACCTACTTTAGGAGGTTTGTAAAGGACACATATTAAGCACTTTCTGTTAAGTGATTTGATCTCTATGAACATATATTCCAGTTGTTTATCTACATTGTTGTCGGATGTGTGTAGTACTGTAGGTGACAAAACAGAGCGAATGTACACCCCCACTCCACCCCCTCGTCTGTTTCATCTGTCATGCCTGAGAAAGATATAGCCATCTAGGTTTATGGAAGTCGTAGGAATACTTGGTTTGAGCCAACGTTCTGACAAAAGTATTACGTGTATATCAGCAGTTAGAAATATATATCTGAACTCGTCGAAGTGAGCTGGCAGAGACTGGATATTTGCATGTGCAATATGCTGCTTGGTGCGTTCGGGTGTTGATTGCCCGAGGAGGCTGCCGACCGATGTTTGCGGGTCGTGGTTGGCGGTGACAAGAGGATCAGGCATGAGGAATGCGGAAGGCATGTGAAGGAGGGGGGGGGGGTGAGGGAGTGTCCTCCTGGTTCTGTGCAGTGAAAGCGGCCGGGAGGGGGAGGGGGTAGGTCCCTGGGGAGGAGGCAACGGGATCTGCGGCCAAGGTCAGCGAGGTCTGCAACGGTTCTGGAAGTAGCCGTGGGCTGGCAGAAAAGGAATTTCGCTAAACACAACGGGAGTAATCTGCACGTTACGACAGAGTGTGATATTAATTGCACTTATGAGGATAACAACTAAAGTATGATGGAGGGTTACTAATTAAGGATGGAAGTGAGACTACCTTATGTAATAATTAACAAAAATTACATGAGAAAAACAATTAAAGATAAAATAGTTATGTGGAGAAACGAAAAGTTGATGATACAAACAATAACAAAAATTACACGAGAAAAAATAATTACAGATAAAAAAATAATTATGTAGAGAAACCAACAATTTGATAATACATTACACATATTTTAATGAAACGATATACTTTGTAACGACATCTAAATGCTGTCTAAAAAATGAGAACACTAATATAATGATGATTAGTCGTTAGTTGTTTGCTTACAACATGCTCCATTAAAACGTTTTGTAATACTACACCTATGTATTGCATGTGTGTGGAGTGGAATATGATTGTGTTGTATAATGATAATTATGAGGATGAGGATGACGATGAGAGAAGGGAGAGGGTTAAGCCCAGTGCTGCTCGGGAATAGCACCAATGGGGTCGCCAAGCTTCACCCCCATCCTATGGATGAATCACTAGCACCTATGTAACAAGCCTTCACTTCATGAGGCACAGTGGGGAGATCTGGTACTGCCGGCCGGTGTGGCCGAGCGGTTCTAAGTGCTTCAGTCTGGAACCGCGTGACCGCTACGGTCGCAGGTTCGAATTCTGCGTCGGATATGGATGTGTGTTATGTCCTTAGGTTAGTTAGGTTTAATTAGTTGTAAGTTCTAGGGGACTGATGACCTCAGATGGTAAGTCCCATAGTGCTCAGAGCCATTTTTAGATCTGGGCATTGGCGCGAAGTCTGGTGATCAGGAACTTTCCGCCAACAATTCTCCTCCCCTTGCCGACCAAATACACGCAGTGACAATTTTTTCCTCCACCAGGACTCGAACCGGCTTACTCCCGGAGTAGAGCGCCAGTGCACAAGAGTACGTCACTGACTAATTTTGGTAGCGTGGTGGCTGGGGAAGGGGGGGTGGGGGAGAGCGGCTTAGGCAAGGCAGCAGAGGGGGCAGGGGTCGCTACCCTACGCCTGGCCGCTGTGTCGCCCTGCTCGTGGGTCTGGAACGGGAGTTGAAGGGCAAGATACCAAGGGTTCTTCTTCTGTTTGTTTCCTTCATTTGTTTGTTTTTGCTTTAATTACAAAGTACCATAATAAGTAGGCGAAGAAAGCCCTACAACAACTGAGCATGAGGATCGTCCAGGTCGTCTTTTAAGGCCTGGCCAGACAGAATAAGGCCTGGCCGTCCGGCCTGTGGCCTTGAACCGCAGCCGGCAGGCCGCGCTGTTGAATCTCTCGTTACTGTACGGCGGCGGTCACACAGAGTGCGGCTCTGGCGCACCGGCCGCCGCCGGGTTGTCACAGATTACAGATTCGCCGCAAGCCGGAGCGGCTGCCTGCCTCTGTTGGCGCACTCAGCTGCTCTGTGGTCACACTGGAAGCAGCGGCGTGAGGCGGTTTCCGTCTTGCAGCTCGTGGTGCATGCATCATGGACACAGAAAGACTTACAGAGGGGGTGAGACAATACAACTTTTTGTACGATACACGCGATCCTGATTTGGAACTAGAATACTTTTGCCCTCGATATACTCTTGATAGAAAGCTGAATTCTCAGAAATAGTATTGTAACTGTGACGTCCACAATTTCCAATATCAACTACTGTAAACTCGTTGTATGGATCAACGATCGCCAGGAGAACTGTTTGTAACAGAAGAACTGGGATCCACTATCCTTCGGGCATCTTAACCTGATATGCTTTCCGTCTAAGCTTCCAAGGCAGTTCAGAATCCCCCTAAGTTCTAGAAATCCTTCTTCAGATTTCTTCCACATCTCTGTTGTAGGAGTAGGTAAATACTTGGGTTGTAGAACAGTCCATATTGCCTGGCACACTTGTTTCACTATTTCTGAGACTGTTGAACGTCCTAACCGTAAAGAAAAGGCTATGGTCTGGTGACTGTCGCTTGTAGACAAGTATCTGGAAAAGATTAAAATAAATTATGCCGATAAAACGAATAGATAAGTTACCGACCAAAGATACGTTTGTTTACATTCAATGACAATGTTATGAATACAATGAAACAAAACAATCTATTAAGTAGAAAGTTCTCTCTAGCGGGACATACGGAACTAGATGTTACTATCGTTTGCTGTATTCGTAAACACTGCAGATAAATTTATCACTCCACTCGTAACTACGTTGTGGGATTGCACTTTCGTCCGCCGAATCTTTCATATGATACAGCAAAACTGAAATGAAATAAATTATATGACTTCTGTTTGAAGCACAAGGAGGCCACAAATCGTAAAACTTACCTCAAGCAAATGGCAAGTCTGTGCCTTGTATCAACTGGCTTTCTCCAGTTCGTTGTGCACTTCTCGGTGCTACCTTTTTATCAGGCGATGCAGTTCCTCGAAACATTCTCGTGACATACGAAAATATTTGAAGAACCTATATTCGTCAGACTCTAGATCAATACACACACGATGGTGTTGTCCTAAGCTTTCTCTCTCGCTATTAATGTCGTGCACCCAACATCTCTTATTGGAGCCATTTCGTATCGCTAGTGCGAGCTACTCATTTCTGCACTTAAAAAAAAAAAAAGAAAAAAAAAACAACTCGCACAAAGATAACGTGTCCCGCGTGAAGCTTCCAAATCGTCTTAACGCCAAGACAATCGCGCTACGCATGCAAGCTTAATAATGGGGTTCGGCCCCTTCCACAGTGTAACAGCTGACGCATCAAGAGTCGCTGCGGCCGGCCGCTGCCTGTGTGGCGTCCCTGGCCGAGGACTGGCCCGGTCTTCCTCTGCGCCGTCCGTCGCAGCGGCAGGCCGGATTCTGTCAGGCCAGGTCTTTAGCAATAAGAGCATTACTGTCCCCTGTGTACACAGAGAGAAATCGATATTGAATCCAGAACCATCCTCATCTATTTTTACTCACACCGGAAACAGCCCCGCTAGTCGGGGGGGTCAACGAACCTAGATACTTGGCAAAACAGGGCCAGTATTTCGCCCGGCGTTGTAAGCCTGCGTGTTTGTCCAGCAGGAACAGACAAAATTCTAACACGTCTTTGCCACCGTCGCGGAAAAAATAGTACAACGCCACTCCTTTAATACAATTGACCTCATTTGTCCTGACGGCTGTGAATCAGAGAACACCGGGTTCTAATAGAAATTCAGAAGCAACAGACGTGGGCGGCCATTGTAAGAGTAGGGCTAACATTCGTTGTGTGAGCAGCCAACATGCAGCGGCCATACCATATGTGAGCCATTGTGCGTCACAACCAGTTACTGCGCAAGCTGGACACAGAGGCGCGTCGATTAGATGCATGGAGTGCAATCGTTACCGATTAGCGAATTTGTCGTTCACTACCAAGGACCACGAATCCGGCACTTCCGTGGGTAGAAATATGGCTCGGACGCCATATTGTCTTCCATCATACGGCAGGAGAGCGTCATTCGACGACGTTGGTGTGTTGGTGGCTTTGTAATTAGCGGTGACAGTCCCTCGTAGTGGGCGATCGCGTAGAATGCAGGTCATCCAACAAATACCAACAGTCCACGAGAAACGATCTAATGTGACTGAACGGCGCTGAAATATGACCGACAGGCATTGGAGAGTGTAGCGACTGTCGAACACGGCGCCCGTGCTCTGTTTCTGATTTTGGTCAGAGCTAGGCCACCTTCATGTGTGGGCAACGTCAAAACGTCTCATTAATTTTAAAACCAACTTCAGCAGATACTAAATGTCCAAATGCAGCTTGTAGCCTCGTAGCAACGTAATGAACATCGGTGTCGCATCGGCGAAACTGTTTACTTTTGGAGCTAAGTACACATTGGTGTACCGTGCCCGCTGAAAGATGTCCATCGTGCGTTAGTGTTGGGAGTCATACCAGGGCACAGCTGACGATATATGACCACTGAAATACGTTGAATATGACAGTGAAAGAGTACCACTTAACATTTGAGTACAGGAACTTTAGTGAGGGGCACTGTCATCCTCCTGCACACATCTGTATACTTGGTCTTCCGCAGATTGAAGATACTACCCGCCACAGTACCATACTATTGAAGCCATCGTTGCACCGTCTGTATGTCATCCTCCTATCTGGCCAGGAATGCGACATCGTCGGCGTATGCATAACATCGGAACCTCGCAGTCCGTAAACAAATCCTCTCGAAGCACCATCGAAAATCATGCTGGGCTAGTTAGAGGGCTTGCAGATAGAACGTTGGAAAGCTCGGTAGAAAAGGATTCTGATCCATAACCATTCACCATTAGCCCGAATGTGCTCCGTCAAGCAAGCGCAGGACTACATCGACAAACGCACTGGGTAGGCCTATGATTTTCACAACCACACGCAGAATACTATGATGGACGCGGTCGAAATCCATCCCAACAACGGTACCCCGGGGGTCCCACGCCACTTCTTAAGTCATCAGCATAATATTTGCGACAGTATCGGGTGAACGCTCCGGCAATATCTGTTTGCCTCGCTATTTGCCTTCTCTCCGCCGTAATGAGCGTGCGTTTCGCTGACGTCTTTCTCGTACATGTGATGCAAAGACAGTCGTTCGCCATGAAGGCCGTCTTCCAGTCTCGCATGGGCTTTGACGCCTGCCAATTGCACCACAGTGAGTTGGAGCAAATGGAGTTCGATATGGTGGGCGTTTCGTTGACGGTCTGGTGAGAGAGGTTGCATCACCAGTTCCCTTAATGCCGCGTAACAAAATTCTGAATTCATCCATTGCTACTCGGAATTATCTCTGCCATAGCCTATAAGTGCCGTGCGTATAGCAGGGCTGACACAACTAATCCACCACAACTACAGGGGACTGTAAGCTCGGTGGCATCGTTGGCATCAGCGCCAAGTATCCCCAAAGCGACAGATCGCATCAAAGACGTGGGAAACGTTCAGTTTCCATGGTCCCCTACTGCGTCTTGTTTGTTAGCGAGGCAAGCTAACGGCTCAGATAGAAACTTGGGGAATCAAAAAACCCGTTTGACACATCTCAGCGGCAACTGTCACAGTACAGAGCCCTCGTGATACGTATCTAAGCCGATGGCCAAGTTCCTGATGAGGTACATGTCCCTGCGATTTTTGCCGTGTTGTAGGATCCACGTGTCTTGCAGCTCGACGTCCCGTACCAGTGAGTGCAACCCGTGTCAGGGGTCGAAGTGTGGGTATTGGTCTTCGGGGTGCAGAACAGAGTTAAAATCGCCGTCCATTATATAATTCTGCGCATTTACTTGAAACAACGAGGTCACCTCGTGGGAGTGCAAGGCGATCCATTATCAGCGTTTCGACGACCCTGATGGCGCTTAAACGTTCACCAAACGGACTGCACCAACCGTCAGCGCGACACCAAATGCCGACCGAAGGCGAGTCATGTCGTAAAACGCAATACCTTGTAACGGGACATCCTCCTCATAACTTTTCTTCGACAGTAGTTGTTGATACCTGTATTATTTTTCGAATTTTGGACCGACCAGTACCATATCATCTGCTTTTCTGGAAACTTTCGTACAATTTTATCACAATATGTTATATTTCAAGCTAAAATTTTCGATGTTCCAATCGAAAAGTAGTAGCTCTGAATTTGGCAACATTTGAAATTACGAATTATTTGGCACATTTAAAATTTCTATTAGTAACTACGCATTCTAGTACTATTTACTATGTTCATTTCTGTAAAATATCTCGGACTCACTCTAGATAGAACCCTGAGCTACAAAGAGCACATCTCCAAGCTTTCTCATAAAGTTGCTGCAAGGTACAACATACTACAGAAGCTCAGTGGTACCACCTGGGGAACCTCTGCTGACTGTCTGCGTTTAACTGGCATCAGTCTTGTGTACTCTTCTGCCGAGTACTGTGCACCTGTCTGGTCGGAAAATGTACATGTGAAGAAGGTAGACACAAAACTTAACGACACAATGCGCTGCATTACTGGTTCCATCAAATCAACCCCGTGCCGCAAGTTACCTGTACTGAGCCACATCCCTTGGCCTCACTTAAGGCGCAAACAAGCTCTACTGAGGGAGGCAAAAAAATCTCTGTTTGACCTTCTCTACCACTGCACCAGAAATTCTGTCATCCGCCACAGCAACGATTGCGATCAAGAAGACCAGCAAGTGTTACTGCAGGACAACTCATCGAGAATGGTTTTGATTTGAATGAAAGCTGGAAGCATGAATCGTCAACAAAAACATTACGAACGAGAGCCCATCACCTTGAACCCACAAAGAAGCCAAAATGTTTTGACCAACCGAAGAAACTTTGGTGCCGCCTCAAAAGGTTAAGGACTGGACATAGTTGTTGTAGCTACTTCAGGTAGAAATGGGGCTGGATCAGTTCACCAATGTTTGAATGTAATCAAGAAGAGCAGACGATTGAACACTTAGTCCAACGCTGTCCACTTGATTCGTACCCAGGAATTCTCGATGACTTGTTCACTCTCACACCCAGCTTAATTAAATGGTTGAAAAACACGGACTTTAAGGTTTAATCTTGTCTTATATCATATGTATATCGTATTAAATCATTTGCCTGATATCAACTGTATATTTTATAAAATTACCATACGATTAAATACAGAAAATAAAAATTTCTGGATTCATTTGTGAAATAATTATAATCAAAACTAATAAAAATTCTCTGGTCAAGAAAATTTGTAAACTCTTTGGGATACTGTTATTTCCGCTGAATGAGGTACTAGTAAGCATACCCCAGATGTGATCGGAGGTACTTTTGTACTTTGGGCGAACGATGTAATTTCGGCTTTGTTAATGTGAAAAATCAAAAGACTGTCTGGTATACTAAAATATGAGAAAATATATTAACGTAGAAAAAAGATCTGCAACAACATTCTTCAAATTTATTTCGATCAATTCAAGCTTGAGGACCTAAAATGTGAGAACTTTATCTTCAAGAATCAGACCGCTAGACAAGAAGAACTGGAACCAACTCTACACGGAAAGCTAATTAAACTGGGAAGTTTATTGTAATCTTCGCTCCTCTCAAAATTTTCGTAAAGGACTTTGTTTATCGTGGACACTAACTGAAATTGGGAAGGAAGGGTGAGATTACAACCTACATCTGTCCTTATGATGTCATTTAGTATAGTTTCCAGTTTCGGTGGTTTAGTGCACCATTGTCAGACCTAAACTAACGCTCAGGATGTTAATGCCATCCATATACACGAGTCGTCAGTAGCCAACATCTATCACTGATTTTCGCGCACTACCTGTAACAGCGATATTGTCTCCTCAACCATCAACTTGATACTTGATGGTTGCAGAGACATCATCGTAGTTACAGGTAGTCTGCAGAAACCAGTTCTAGTTGGTGGTTGGAGAGACAACATCGTGGTTACAGGCAGTCTGCGAAAACTATTTACAGATGTTGACCACTGATGAATCATTTATACGGATGTTGTTAACCTCCTCGTCGACAGTTAAGGACTAAAGATGGTGCACTGAATGAGATTTAGTAGAAACAGTGAGAAACTTAACATCAAGATTGATGGTCACGAAGTAGATGAAGTTAAGGAATTCTGCTACCTAGGCAGTAAAATAACCAATGACGGAGGACATCAAAAGCATACCAGTAATGGCAAAAAGTTCTTTGCTGTCGAAGAGAAGTCTAGTAATATCAAATACCGGCCTTAATTTGAGGAAGAAATTTCTGAGAATGTACGTCTGGATTACAGCTTTGTATGGTAGCGAAACATGGACTGTGAGAAAACCGGAACACAAGAGAATCGAAGCATTTGAGATGTGATGCTACAGACGAATGTTGAAACTTAGGTGGACTGATAAGGTAAGGAATGAGGAGGTTCTGCACAGAATCGGAGAGGAAAGGAACATGTGGAACACACTGATAAGGAGAAGGGACAGGATAGGACATCTGTTAAGACATGAGGAAATGACTTCCATGGTACTAGAGGGAGCTGTAGAGGACAAAAACTGTAGGGGAAGACCGAGACTGGAATACATCCAGCAAATAACACTGGACGTAGGTAGAAAGTACTACTCTGCGATGAAGAGGTTAGCACAGGAGAGGAATTCTTGGCGGATCGCATAAAACCAGTCAGAAGACTGAAGACCAAAACGAAAAAACCGTAGAAGTCTAATATTATGTCAAGTCGCACATCTTGGGGGAAAACAATATCTGTGACCGCAGTCCGCAGCGTACCCCTTAATATGTATACCTTTACCGGGGTGTGAATGCCATTTATGGTACAGGTACCTATGCGGTATACTTGCGACAGTCCAGTTAATTAGACTGGCTGGTAACGGTTACGGTATCGTCATAAGTGTGGACTGATCGCCGCCCTGCTACCAGGGTGGTCGACACGCAAGTCGTAGGTCATTGTGCGTACGGAGCTCGTCCAATGTAGTGCTGACGAGGGGAATCATCTGACTCCTGTATCACATCGTTCAGTTCCACGTCATTAGCCCAGTCTTCCATTGAGTATTGGGATACGTTCCGCAGGTTGGCGTGCGCCAGTCCCCTACATGGTGGGATCATCCTGCTGCTTTGTAACATCCATCTCACAGCCACGCGTTTGGTGATCCAGGTCGGGGTTTGGCAGCTGCGTGACGGGAGTGGCACCATCTAATCCTATAATGTTACTTAAAATCCGTCTTAATTGCAAAAAATGTTTTTTATTATTCATATGACCGGTTTCGGTTCATTCAGAACCATCTTCAGATCTGTAAAAATTATTATACTAATTTACTATTTCACGGAAGCAAATGTTTTTCATCCTATCTAATCAACATCAAATGTACCAGAACGTACCTGATAATTCAGTTACAGGAGTAACCCGTCCAAATCCAGAAAGTTTCACATGCTACGTCACATAAAATTGGTTGGCAGAGTGCACGTCATTTATATTAATTATAACACTATTACCGACAGGTGGCGTCTGGTACATTTGTTACATTCCATTTGTACATACTGTATTCAGTAGATCTTTTTTATATTAAAAATATTTAGTTAAAATATGTAGATGTCAAAGTTAAAATCTGTACTTGTCAGGATTAAAAAACAGTAAAATTATCATTTTTATACGATCTAAAAGCATAGGGCGATTTATATATCTATGGTGCTGGTGTGAACTTGTTTTCCTCTACGGTCTGCTTCCGTGGTTCCCGCCATTTTGGTGTTGTGCCGCGGTGCGCTCAGTCGTCTGATGTCCATCGCCGCGGGCAAGAGGGCCGCACATGAGGGCCCCGTCAAATTAGTATAATTATTTTTACAGATCTGAAGATGGTTCTGAATGAACCGAAACCGGTCATATGAATAATAAAAAAATTTTTTGCAATCAAGACGGATTTTAAGTAACATTATAAAATCACTGATTGCTGTTATCCCATAAGATATTATGTCTGTTTTTGCAAAACCATCTAATCCAGCTGGCAGTCACGTATTGGGGTCATGCTCGTCCTTTGGCTGCAAACGTCTCTCGTGCAGCCCTTTTTCTGTGAGCAGCCTCCTCGTCTTGTTCCTTTTCTGGAATTTCTGTTTGCGTTGCCCTTCTCCCCATAAGGTGTGGGTCGAGGCTCTGTATTATCCTCGGGAGGAGATGACTGTGCCGTCATTTGCTCCTGACCCCGATATAGTTGTGTAGAGACGGGATGGAGAAGCTGCTGGATGAAATGTGACTGCTTCAGTAGAGAAAGGCGGACAAAACCTAACCGTCACCTGAGATGAGGGCCAGTCGTGGTCGACACCCACATCAATCCTCAAGGCCTCCACGTATGTGAGAGGCAATGAGATCATCAGCTACGCCAGTGTCTATTCTGCAAGATATACCTGGAGGAGATGTCAATGAGGGTAGTGTAAGAGAACAGTCCTTGTCCGCAACCGGAGCAGGTCCTCGTTTGTCCGTCGTAAATGACGACTGAGCGTCATCCACCGATGGACAAATATAAAAGTATGTGTTTTCGGAGCTCAATACGATCATGACGCACTCTGTTGGGTATGGTATATGTTTCAAAAGTTTTCCATTTTTCCTCCACATGGCTAAGAACTGTGCCATACGGCCGTAAAGCGTCTATGACCGCGACAGTCGGGATTTCAAAGGGGAGTTCGAAAACGTGCACTGTCACAACTCTCACACCAGCATGATCAACCGTCACAACACACACGTTCCTTTCAGAATACCAAAAGCGGAGGCAGTCGGTGGATCTGTGTATCAGGCTATCACAAGCCACCTCGTCTATGAGCTTGAGTACAGCCATGGACAGCCATGGACAGAGGAATTCCTAGCAGACCTTGTTGTTCTAAGCTCACCACGTCACGCAAGAAACGTTCTTGTTCAAAAGCTTTGGGTCCGATGTGTCCAGATTGTGACGTGAGTTTGATAGCCGCCTTTCGCTACGAAAGAGCCATCATGCTTCGGGTCGATTTAAATCACATTACTACACAACGCCGCATGCACATAAACAAATACTCGCTAATGCAGTGAGGCTCGGTCGGCGAGCACGTCCGCGCCTCTACACAGCCGTAGTCCAGCTGGCCTCGGCCAAAAATGGAGGTAATGCGCCTTAGTGCTGGCTTTGAAAGCTGAAATACAAGGACGCCGGAATCGGTCCGTCCTGGTCCATACTCCGACAAGTGGAGTTATCATTCCGGGCTCTGTATTCATACACTAGCTCATCAAAAGTACCCGGACAGCTATCAATGGACACTAATATTGCGTGTGTACTTCGCTATGTTGACGGCTTGAACTTTACTGGGCACACCTTCAGTGACAGGTTTGTACTTCTGTGAAGAAATATCAGCTCAAGAGCCGAAAATAGAGTAGGTCGATGTTCTAACTCATCCCAAAGGTAATCCATTGGGTTCAACTCTGGAATCAGAGCAGACCAGGAGTGTTATTATTCACATACCATAGCACCAAAGAGGACACTTCATGGAGGAGTGAACAGTCGTGCTCCTACAAGCGAGAATCGTCTCCAACGTTCTTCTACTACACTGAAGCGTCAACGAAACAGGTATAGGCATGCGTATTCAAATACATATATATGTAAACAAGCAGAACACGGCGTTGCGGTCGGCAACGCCTGTATACGACAAGTGTCTGCGCAGTTGTTAGATCGGTTACTACTCCTACAATGGCAGGTTATCAAGATTTAAATGAGTTTGAATGTGGTGCTATAGTCAACGCACCAGCGATGAGGTACAGTATCTACGAGGTAGCGATGAAGTGGGGATTTTCCAGTACGACCATTTCACGAGTGTACCGTGAATATCAGGAATCCGGTAAAACATCAAATCTCCGACATTGCTGCGGCCGGAAAAATATCCAGCAGAAACTAGACCAACGACGATTGAAGACAATTTTTCAACGTGCAACAAGTGTAACCCTTCTGCAAATTGCTGCAGATTTCAATTCTGGGCCATCAATAAGCGTCAGCGTGCGAACTATTCCATATGGGCTTCCGGAGCCGAAGGAGCACTCGTGTAGCCGTGATGACAACACGACACAAAGCCTAAGTCTCGCCAGGACCTGTCAACACTGACATTGGGCTGTTGATGAACGGAAACATGTTGACTGGTCGGACGAGTCTCGTTTCAAATTGTATTGACCGGATGGACGTGGGCGGGTATGGAGACAACCTCATGAATCCATGGAACCCGCATGTCAGCAGGGACTTTTCAAGCTGTCGGAGGCTCTGTAATAGTGTGGGGCGTGTGCTATTGGAGTGATATTGGACCCCTGATACGTCTACCTACGACTGTGACAGGTGACACGTATGTAAGCATCCTGTCTCATCGCCTGCATCCGTTCATGTCGATTTTCCAGTGCGACGGACTTGTACAATTCCATCAGGACAATGCGACACCCACACATCAAAAATTACTACAGAGTGGCTCCAGGACACTTTCACTTCCACTAACCACCAAACTCCCCAGACATGAACATTATTAAGCATATCTGGGAAGACTTGCAACCTGCTGTTCAGAAAAGATTTCCATCTTCTCCTACTCTTACGCATATATGGACAGCCCTGCAGGATTCATAGTGTTAGTTCCCTCTATCACTGCTTCAGACATTAGTCGACTCCATGCAAAGTTCTTTTGCGGCACTTCTGAGTGCTCTAGGTGCCCCTACACGATATTAGGCAGGTGTCAAGTTTATTTGCCTCTTCAGTGTGTACGCAGTACTCAGTACTGTGAAATGTGTTCCTATCCCTCCGCATTTAGTGTTTTCTTAACAGCAATGAGCAGACCATGCCTCAACCAAGAAGAACATCCGCACATAGTAACACTACGCCTTCCGATCTCTTGGCACTACACATAATGGCACGTAACGATCTCTTGATTTTCGACGAACCGAAACATTTCCACCGCATTTTCACAGGGTATAGCGTGATTCATGGTTCCAAATCACTCGTTCCTCGTCATCCACTGTCCCGCAGCGTTATTCTTTGCACCACTTCAAGTGTGGCTTAGTACTCACGGCAGAAATGTGAGGCTTTTGAGCAGCCGCTCGACCTCACGGACACTGGCTGGACCAATGGCAGGTCTTTGGAAATCACGAGCGATTCCTGCAGCTGATTTCGTGCCATTCTTTTACAGTCACCCTCCGCAATGCTCGACGGTCCCCTTCCGTCAGAACATTAGCTCTGCCTGGTTATAGTTTAGCTGCGGTTTTCTCCATTGAGTTTCCACTTCACAGTACCCTGTCGAACTGGGTAGATTCGAAGGGTTGAACTTTCCGCCATGGATTGTACGCTCAGATGACATCCAATAACAAGTCTACGTTCGAGGTCTCTGAGTGTCCTGATCAACCTGTTCCGTTGTTACTTTTGTTTGCTGACAACACAATAATCCGTGCCTCCTTTTATACTGGTAGGTCCGCCTCTCTCGTCATTTTGTGGTCAATGCCTCTTTACGTTGTCCTGATATTGCATTTGTTTGCATTAAGAAGGCTCCACGCTGCTGAGATAAAAAGTGTTTCCTTTTGGCCGTACTTTATACGACGTAAATAAGACCAGCGACGATTTATACTAAATTCTACGTTACAATAAGCCAATCAGCAAAACTTTTCCTTGTACAGACTCAAGTTTTACAGCATTTATGGAAGCAATTAAACTTTCGAAAGTCTTGGTACAACGCCCGAGCCTGGAATTACGGCTCCATATACTAATCGATTCCTTCAGCTGCGCCTCTCATCTTCAGCACATTTCTGGGATAGTTTTGCGAAACTTTTCACCATCAACATTAACAACTCTAGTATCACACTACTTCTCCTTTCAAGAGTTACCAATTTCCGCTAACAAAAGTTCGATTAACAGAAGTATGTGCTTCAGTATCCTGGCTGATAAAAGAGTCAAGCAGATTAAAATATAGCAAAATTACGTGCCCTTGTGCGCGCAATCATATGCCGAAAACGTTGCTTCTGTTACTCGAGCAGAATATATCTACAATTGTCTATTCGTTCAGTTCAACAATACTTAGACATTAAAAGTTGTCGATATGTGCAAAATTAGTTTACATCACCGCAACTGATTCATTCAACACGATAACAATTCAGTTATTTCTACATATAACTACCGACCTAAGCTATTTTCATCCCTTTCCTACCTGTGTTAAGTGTGTCTTGCCCCACACGGTATATATTTTATTCTTCCTATATATACTAAAGTTATTTGAAATTGCTGCAGGCGTTCCAGATATGCAGTAAGAGAACGGTACTCTCTCTCTCTCTCTCACACACACACACACACACACATACAAACAATAATGCTCCCACATCTGCCACGGTAGACGACACATATGAATAAACCGCAGAACAACAAAAATACTGAAGGATTCCACAACGACAGCTTATCTGCTATGCCCTAGACAGGTTTCCATTCGGAGTAACAGACTCCTGAGAAAGTGCCAAATGATGATTCGTACTCCACTTATAATCCCCATACTTTTGATTTCAGAAAATGACTATCTTTCCGCAAGTTCAAACGAATCAGTTTGCGTGTGATAACTCAGCGCAGTAAAAGAGAAGGCTAGCGTTCATGAACGCTATGCAGATCGCCCACGCCATACTTGCCGTCTGCTAGCCAGCCATTCTTATGTCGTTGAAAGTGACAGTTTCAGAGATCACTAAACACTGTCATTCCTTGTCATTGGCAAACGGTTTCAAACTCGACAAGCGTGGCCGCTGTCAGTGAATCTAAGTCCTTCTCAACCATTTGCCGAGAATACATTGCGAACTTATATGCATGGAATGGGTATTTTGAACCGGTTCCCCCGGAAAGGCCATTTCTTGCACCAGAACAAAGCTGCACGCCTTCAATGGGCCATAAAACACAATAAGCGGGCATTAGGTGGTTGGAGTCGTGTAGTGTTATCCGACGACCGGAGACTACTCAGAAAAAGCAAAACTGGCATTCTATTGGTCGTAACATGAAATGTTAATCTAGTTGGTGGGTTAAAAAGGGATATGAACAGGTCGGAGTTAATTATAGTCGGAATTGATGAAGTTCGGTGGCAGGAAAAACAGAAGTTCTGGTCAGGTGAGTGCAGAGCTATCAAAATAAATCAAATAGGGTTAATGGTTAGTTATTACGAAAATTTGAAATAATAGGAAAATAGAAATGCGGTCAAACTATTACGACCTGCGTTATGAACACCTTATCGTAGCCAAGATAGACACGAAGCCAACGCCGACCACAAGAGTATAGTTTTGTATGCCAACAAGTATCTGAGATGAACAACTTGAAAGAATTTATGGTGAGATAAAAAAAAAATTATTCAGATAGTTAAGTGGGAGGAAAATTTTATTGCTATTAGCGACTGCAATTCTATAGTAGGAAAAGGAAGAAAAGGAAAAGTAGTAGAGAATACGGACTGGGGATAAGGCACACTTGTGCATAACGCTTGGTTTAATTATTGTGAAAGTCGATTGTATACGTGAAAGACACCTGAGAACACTGGAAGATCCAGATTATTTATACAAGGTATCCCAGGAAGAATAATCAATATTCTGGGATATGACAGCAACGCTCACTTAAATCGAAAACTATATATGGACATATGCCTTCCTCCGAGTGCTTTACGAGATATAGCCCTTGCGATGTACATTTGTTTTGGGATAGAGGGCCGCACGTTTGTATCTTCCCCACTGGACCCATTTGAAGTTTTATTCTGTCCCATTCTAGCTCGTTACTATCGATCTCCTTGCTCAGAATGTCTAGCCCGTCGAACGCGCATTTGTCCATGATGTGCTGTGAGTGCAGTAGTTGGACGGAATGGTATGGTAGTAGAGAGAACCATCGGTTTACTGTGTATGTACTCGCGCTGCCTAAAATGCAACACATCTACACTAATGAAGGATATGCAGATGTGCTGTATGTTTGTGGCGTCTACGGCAGTAGTACACCTGCCGATGTCGAAGAATGCCATCAGGGCTCTCCGACACGTCGAATTCCTGACCGCGGGTGTTTACCAGAGTGTTCAGCACTTTGCTTGAAACCGTTCCCACTTTTCTTCTGAATGCTTAGTTGTACGACCTGTACAGAAACAGCAATGCATGTTTAAAGTGGTGCAGCGTAGTCCTACCAGCACACCGCGACTTCCTGTGCGTATCAAAGTCTCACGAGCACTTGTATGTCGAACACTACTATTTTCACGTAAAACATGTCCAGAATCCTCACATTCGCAACATGCAACAATACTTGAATTTTTCCACTGGTTCAGCCGGCCTGTGTGGCCGTGCGGTTAAAGGCGCTTCAGTCTGGAACCGCGTGACCGCTACGGCCGCAGGTTCGAATCCTGCCTCGGGCATCGATGTGTGTGATATCCTTAGGTTAGTTAGGTTTAAGTAGTTCTAAGTTCTAGGGGACTGATGACCACAGATGTTAAGTCCCATAGTGCTCAGGGCCATTTGAACCATTCCACTGGTTCAAAGATAATCGTGATTTGCATCCATTGCCACTATTCACTGATGAAGCAACGTATATACGGAACTGAATCAACAACAAAGTTAATAATCATCGACGGGCGCAGGGAAATCCACACGTTACACCGAAAGCCAATTTTCGATTTCGGTTATCGATCAACGTTTGGTTCGGCATGATGGGTAACATGTTGACAGGTCCATCCATTTTAAAAGAGCGTGTGGCTGGACGAAATGACTCGCATTTTTTGGAAAATTTGTTCGTTGAAGAGCTTGACGGCGTTCCTTTCGCCACGACTGCAATGTACTTCAGGCATGACGCAGAACCTCCTCATTTTCCCAGAAGGATAAGACAACTTTTCAATCGTAGTTACCCTAATTCCTGGGTTGGTAGTGGTAGTACAATTAAGTGGCCACCAAGATCGTTAGATCTTTCACCATTAATTTTTTTGTGGGGATTGATGTAATCTTAAGAGTACAGGCTAAAGGTGAATACACGATGTGGCCTCCTTGGTCGCTTCGTTGGATGCTGCTGACCTGATTAGGAAACGCGCAGAACCACCGAGACAAACAACACAACGCCACATCCTCTCCCAAGAACTCACAAAAGCTCTGAAGTTGACAGTTTCATCTTTGAATATTTACTGTGAGCTGTAATAAAGCTGTAATGACACGTGTACGATAGCACCTAGAGGTGAATACGTTACAAATACGAACAAGATACAGTTGTTGAACTATATGAAAATAAAGGTAAATTAGTTACAAACTATGGCGTGCACACAGTTTATTCAACATGTAAACGTCACCTGAGATATTCGGATTTAGGTTACATGTTTGATATGTCTGCCATCATTGGTGATGATGTGCCGCAGATGAATAGTAAATTCTGCGTGACCCGCTGAAGTGTCGATGATCTCGTTGATGGCTGTTTTCAGGTCTGCAGTGGTTTTGGGATTATCGTTGAACACCTTGTCTTTGGTGTATTCAATGTAGCCCCAAAAAAGGAGTTGCATGCGTTCAGATCCGGAGAATATGGTGGCCAATCGAGGCCGATGCCAGTGGCCTCTGGGTACCCCAGAGCCTTAATGCGGTCACGAACGTAATCCTTCAGGACATCAAACACTCACCCGCTTCGATGGGATTGAGCTCCGTCCACACCTTGTCGAACTCAGGATCACTTTGGATAATGGGGATGAAATCGTATTGCAAAACATTCATGTACCGTTCGGTAGTCACCGTGCCATCAGGGAATATCGCACTAATTATTCCGTCAATGCACATTGCACACCACACAGTCGCTCGTTGAGGGTGAAGAGACTTTTCGATCCCGAAACGAGGGTGCTCAGTCCTCCAAATGGGCAAATTTTGTTTATTGAGGAGCCCATCCAAATGAAAGTGAGTTTCATCACTAAACCAATGCGCATGCGCATACTAATTCCTGTAATCTGCTGTGACCAATGGTGCAGTTTGAACGTTCTAACGCAAACCGTTCACAGTGTGTGACGATTTTATTTCATGTAGTTCAATAATTGTAACCCTGTATTTTTCAGCTGATAGTTCGTAAAACGCATGTTGTAACGTTTAGTAATGTTGTACATGTTTACATGTGTCAATTTTATAGTGTATTGAAAATATACAAAATTAATAATAATGTATATTAAATGTATTCTAACTCAGAAACCATTTGGAAGAGGGCACTTTTCCGTAGGACCCTTTTTGCTTCTTATGATCGTCCCTGGTCAGACCCCTGAACACTGAAAATTCCTCCTGAGACACTCTGTATGACAGTGTATTATGGCTATACAGAGATTTCTCAGCCAGATTTAAACTGAAAGATATTTCCTAGGAGAGATGTGAGCTCTGAGCCCAATTTATTCGTTATGAACTGTAGATTGAAATGGAAGAAATGGCAAATATATAGGAAAGTATGGAGATGGAACTAGGACAAGATGAAAGACCCAGAAGTTGTTGGGAGTGTCATAGGAAGCACGAGGCAACGACTGACAGAAATAGGAGAAAGGAGTACACTAAAAGGTTAATGGTTACTTTGTGAGGCAAAATAGTGAAAGGAGTAGAGGATCAAATAGCAAAAAAGATTAGGACTAATGTAAATCCTTGGTTAAGACGATATTGAATTTAAGTGATGAAAGGAGAAAGTATAAACGAAACAGACAAAACGGGATACAGACTACTAAAAACGAGAACGAAAGTAATCAGAACTTTCATATTGACTTAAGACCCACCTGAAACGGTAGAATATGGCGAGCGAGACGAGCAGGGCAGCCAGGGACACGCTGAAGCCCACGATCTCCAGCGTCCGCGTCCGCTCTGCGATCGCCAGTTTCACCTGAAAGCACAGACAAACACAAGGCCATAACAGCAGTTTTCGGGTACAACAGATTCCACGGCATGCACAAAATTGTCATGA
Organism: Schistocerca cancellata; assembly: GCF_023864275.1. Taxonomy (NCBI): domain Eukaryota; kingdom Metazoa; phylum Arthropoda; class Insecta; order Orthoptera; family Acrididae; genus Schistocerca; species Schistocerca cancellata. The sequence continues at coordinate 624,126 of NW_026047100.1, forward strand.
CAGTAACATATTGCCGTAGCAAAGGAGTTGGAAGAGAAGTTGAACGGAATGACAGTGTCTTGAAAGGAGGGTATAAGATGAACATCAACAAAAGCAGAACAAGGCAATAAAAGTGTTTCTAAAGAAGAGAAATTTGTTAACAAATGGTTCAAATGGCTCCGAGCACTATGGGACTCAACTGCTGTGGTCATAAGTCCCCTAGAACTTAGAACTACTTAAACTAACTAAACTAAGGACATCACACACATCCATGCCCGAGGCAGGATTCGAACCTGCGACCGTAGCGGTCGTGCGGTTCCAGACTGTAGCGCCTTTAACCGCTTTGCCACTCCGGCCGGCCAAATTTGTTAACATTTCATATAGATTTATGTGTTAGAAAGTTCCTTTTGAAAGGAGTTTTATGGAGTATATCGATGTGTGGAAGTGAAATATGGATGATCCACAATTGAGTTAAGAAGTGAATAGAAGATTTTAAATGTGCTGTTAATGGAGAACGCTGAAGATTAGATGGACAGATAGTGTAACGCATGAGGAGATACTGAAGAGAACTAGCGAGAAAAGAAATTTGTGGTACACCTGACCTGAAGAAGCGATCACTTAATAGGATACCTTCTTAGACGTCTAGGTATCACCAGTTTAGTTCAAAAATGGCTGTGAGCACTATGGGAATTGACTTCTGAGGTCATCAGTCCCATAGAACTTAGAACTACTTAAACGTAAGTAACCTCAGGACATCACACACATCCATGCCCGAGGTAGGATTCGAACCTGCGACCGTAGCGGTCGCGCGGTTCCAGACTGTAGCGCTTAGAACCGTTCGGCCACTACGTCCGTCTCACCAGTTTGGTATTAGAGGGAAGTGGAGGGGGGGGGGGGAATCGTAGAGGGGGACCAAGAGGTGAAGACAGTAAACAGATTCAGAAGGATAAAAGTTGCACTATTTATTTCGAGACAAAGAGGTATGCAGAGGATAGAGTAGCATATAGAGCTGCATCAAACCAGACTTCGGAGGGAAGATCTCAACAAAAGCAGTCATTATGCTTTTACTTAGTCAAAAATATAAAAGTTTTATTTTTTCTGCAGTAATGAAACTAATAGATATTTTGAGTCGTCCAATGAGTGCTTATAAGACAAAATGTAAACGTGTTCAGCAAGCGTTTAAAGGCAAAAACGGTAGGTTAATAGTAGGTTAAATGTGAATATAACAAATCTGAATTGAAAGAGACAGCCGACTGTAATCAGTCTTCATAGATTAGTCATCAGTATTTATTAACCGATTGGGACTGAACAAAGAACACCATTGCCAGTCAAAGCATGTAGCCATGGTTCCAGTATATCGATTCCTTTCACTCATTCTCGCACATGCACCGCGATGAAACAGCTCCAGACTATCGTGTTACCTCGTATTTAGCGATCGTTACTGAATAATCAAGTATCCAGGAAGAGAACTGGATGCATTCACTCCTCTTAGTCACGATTATGAAGAAACCATTCTCAAATGAACTATTTTCGATTGAACTGCAGATTATTCAACTAATAGCCATTGGTTTCAGTAATTTGAAAGACGCTGGGAGCCAGATGTGTAGAAAAGTTAAGAACAAAGGTTTGTTTGGCTCCCAACATAGCGACTATCCACAAGAGTTAGGACAGATATTTTCTGCATACATGTTTTGCCATTTGATCAACGTTAAAAATATGACATCCACCAAATCAAGCGGGTAAAACGGAATACAGACGTATAAATATGAGATTTACAGAGAGTGTAGAATGGCTAAAGAGAAATGGCTAGGACAGAAACGTAAATCCGTAGAAGTACGGATATCTGCAGGAAACGTGGATGACGCTGATAAATATACCTTTGGAGAAATGAGATGTAGCTATCTGGACTTAGTGATCTGAAATGCTGCGTCCTTACTGAGCAAGGAAGGGAGCGGTAAAAGGTGGAGCATTATACACCCTAAGGAGTGAAACCGATGCACCACGAAGAAATTACACAAATGGGACGGAAATCGATAAATGTGACGTACACGTAAAGACAAACAAAAGATTGAAAAATCACACGATTTATCTAACACAAAGAGCTTCACGAACTCAGGAAGTCAATGAAGTGTTGTTCCACTTCTGGCTCTTACGGAAGCAGTTTTCGACTTGGCACTGATTGAGTTGTCCGATATCCAGTTGACGCGGTAGATAGTCAAAATCCCGAGATGGTTGGAGGCTCATGCTCATAATATTCGTAACGTTCTCAGTTGGGGAGAGATCCGGCGAACTTGTGGACCAAGGTACGGTTTGACCCACAAGAATTATAAACTCTCTTAGCGTGCAGGTGGGCGTAATTTTGCTGCAATGTAAGCCCACAATGGCTTGCCATGAAGGGCAATAAAACCAGGAGCAGAATATCGTCGACGTTCCACTGCACTGTAAGGGTGCCGCGGTTGACAACCAGACGAGTCCTCCTATGAAAAGTAATGGCACCCCAGACCATCACTCCTGGCTTTCAGGGGGTTCGGCAGGCGACAACCACGCTGAAATCCCACCACTGTCCGTGGAGTCTCCAGGCATGTCTTCAGGCTGGAATAGAAAAAGGGTCTGATGACCCCGTAGTTTGGTCCCTTCACTCCCCAAACCAATGAACCCAACAACCCATTCGGCCTGAAAACACATTGACCGGAGTAATGTCTTCAGTGATGAGACCCGCTTGGAAATTAGCCTCGATGACTAGTGATACGCCCGGGGCAGCAGTGGGGTAGCAACTTGAGTACCGCCCGCCATACGCCCCGACAGCTATGAATGATGGCCTGGGTGCCATTTACTTTCATAGCAGGACCCCCTTGGTTGTCATTCGCGGCACTCTTATAGCACAACAGTATGTCGATGATTTTATATGCAGTGTTTTGTTGCCCTTCATAGCAAGCCGTCTCGGGATTACTTTTCAGCGAGGTAATGCACTTCCACAAACGTCATGAGATTATACTGCTTGTTTACTTTGGCCAGCAAGGTCGACGAACGTATCCCAATTGAGAGAACCTTTGGAGCATTATGGGCAAGGCCCTCCAACCAGCTTGGGATTCTCACTATGTCACGCTCCGATTGGACAGAATTTGGCACGCTACCCCTCAGAGGACGTTGAAGAACTTTATGATGAACGACAAGTCGAGTAACTGTTGCATAAGGGCCTGAGGTGCACCAACGGTTTATTGATTCGTTCAGTTCGCAAAGTTCTTTCTCCTGAATAAATCATCCATTTTTTTTGGAATTGTGATCATTTGTTTGTCAGTACATGTACATTGCATGTTCGGATTTCCTTCCCCTATTTCATAGTTCCTTCGCGATGCGCCCTGTGGTGTCACCGCCAGACACCACACTTGCCAGGTGGTAGCCTTTAAATCGGCCGCGGTCCGCTAGTATACGTCGGACCCGCGTGTCGCCACTGTCAGTGATTGTAGACCGAGCGCCACCACACGGCAGGCATAGAGAGACGTCCTAGCAATCGCCCCAGTTGGACAGACGACTTTGCTAGCGAAGCTACACTGACAAATACGCTCTCATTTGCCGAGACGATAGTTAGCATAGCCTTCAGCTACGTCATTTGCTACGACCTAGCAAGGCGCCATGACCAGTTTATATTGAGATTATATAATGTATCAACAAGAGCGATGTTCTCCAATTATGGATTAAAGTTAAGTATTACATCAACTACGTACTTTATTTATTAGACTCAACTCCTTTAATCTGTTCCAGACCTCACGCCAGTCTGCGTGAGCTTAAACGCGTGCTATTCGGCTACAAGTCATAGTGGATTGGCTGTCGGGTCAGTCCACTACACGCCCTTTCTTTCTTCTTCATCTTCTGTCTGTCTGTCTGTCTCTCTCTCACTCTCTCTCTCTCTCTCTCTCTCTCTCTCTCTCTCTCTCTCTCTCTCTCTGCTAGATTGCGCGTGTGTAGAGGAAAGAAGGTTGTATAGAACTTTATGGAAAGAAACAGGAAAGGTACGAAGGTGAGATGGGAAGTGCAGCATTGCAATATACATGCGCGCACAATTGCTGTTGTGAGTTTCGTTTCAGTATGAGGGATACTCGACATTCTCCTCACAGCAAATAAAAATGTTGACAGCTGTAAGCGGAAAGTACAAGAATTTGTAAGTTCAAGGGTAGTCGATTACATTACGGTTCTGTCAAAGACGGCAAAGGCGTTCAGTGACTGGGTAGTGTCTCGAAAATATGTGATGAATATAAATAAAAGTAAAACGAGTGTAATGGAGTGTAGTTGAATGCACTCTGGTTACACAAAGGGAATTAGATTAAGAAGTGAGATACAGAAAGTAACAGACAATTTTGGTATTTTCACAGCAAAATAACTGGCCACATTAGATGTAAATAGAAGATAAAAGAAGACAAACAACAGCTAGAAAAGTTTTTTTTGGAAACGTAAATATGTAATAATCGAATATAAATTCGAATATAAGGAAGTCTTTTCTGAAACTATTAATTTGGATTGCAGCCGTATATGGAACTGAGTGGCTTAGAAACAGCTATAGAAGGATGCTAAAGTACAGATAGTCTGAGAAAGAAGTAACGAGTCAAACAGTTTTATGGCACAACCTGACTAAAAGAAGTGAACGACTGATAGGACACGTTCTGAGGCATCAACGAATATTTACTCTGGTAACGGAGTTTGGCTTAAAAGGGTAAACATTATCGTGGGAGATCAAGACATGACTGTACTGAGCAGGAATAGACGAATGTAGGCTACAGCAGGTACTCGGAGATGGAGAGAGTAGTGCAGGAGAGGTTAGGCTGAAGAATTTTATCAAGCCATTCTCTGCAGACCACAAGAACGACGTTAAAGCCGTCTTTGATTAGCTGCCACGGGCTATGATGGTAATTGAATTTCCTCACTGTGGATATTATGTGTATTCTCACTGCGTAATCTGTGATTTGTTTCACTCCCATTTATGTCTCTATACTTGATAATAAACCATGAATAATATCCAAAAGTAAGTTTATGACTATTGTTTGTTTAGTTTAGTATACACGCAGAAATTGGAGCAAACAAACAGTGTTCTCAACGAACAGAGGACACGAGTTTGACGACGGTATGGCGTCCCAGCCCAAGTTCTGATACGGGGTCTCTCTCTGTACCAGATCTGTTTCCGCAAAAGACACGCGAGCTTCCCTTGGTTCGAGTAACCTTCCTCATATACAAGTTGAAGATATTTTAAAGCATCGCCGACTGTGCTAACATCTGTGTTTAACCTAGCAAACATTTGCTACAGTTGCTAGTATTTCTTTACTAAGCTTTGAGCCGGTGTATGCAGAGAATCTCAGGGCATTAACTGGTAAGGGGGGTGTTTATTGTTCCTGATATGCTAAGGCAGTTTCTAGTTTCCATAATTTTTATGTACTAAGGGAATTTCAGATGGACTCGTTGAAAGGAGAATCATTTGAACGAAGAACTTACGAGGTGGTGTTCGATTTGGTGAAGACCGAAGAGCACTAATAATGCAGGAAAAAAACAGTAACTAGCCTCTCTTCAGCACGAAAAGTCATTAGTTAGGTATTAGTACTAAAAGAAGCAAATACGTGTAAAACAGGAAAAAAGAGCAGTTGCTCTACTTGCATCGTTACCATTATGAAAACAATCGTAGCGTTCATTCATAAGCAAAATTAATTGAACATTGTCAAACGATTCTCGTATAAATGTAAAATAATGGGGACTGAACAGAAGAGAGAGATCTCGCAAACTGAACGAGTTCCATGTACAGGGTTATTACAAATGATTGAAGCGATTTCACAGCTCTACTATAACTTTATTATTTGAGATATGTGCACAATGCTTTGCACACACATACAAAAACTCAAAAAGTTTTTTTAGGCATTCACAAATGTTCGATATGTGCCCCTTTAGTGATTCGGCAGACATCAAGCCCATAATCAAGTTCCTCCCACACTCGGCGCAGCATGTCCCCATCAATGAGTTCGAAAGCATCGTTGATGCGAGCTCGCAGTTCTGGCACGTTTCTTGGTAGAGGAGGTTTAAACACTGAATCTTTCACATAACCCCACAGAAAGAAATCGCATGGGGTTAAGTCGGGAGAGCGTGGAGGCCATGACATGAATTGCTGATCATGATCTCCACCACGACCGATCCTTCGGTTTTCCAATCTCCTGTTTAAGAAATGCCGAACATCATGATGGAAGTGCGGTGGAGCACCATCCTGTTGAAAGATGAAATCGGCGCTGTCGGTCTCCAGTTGTGGCATGAGCCAATTTTCCGCGGGCTACGCGTGAAACTTGCCCGCACGCGTTCAACCGTTTCTTCGCTCACTGCAGGCCGACCCGTTGATTTCCCCTTACAGAGGCAGTGTCGTTGCACTGTTATGACTGACTGATGTGAGTGCATTTCAAGCACGACATACGCTTTCTCGGCTCCTGTCGCCATTTTGTCTCACTGCGCTCTCGAGCGCTCTGGCAGCAGCCGAACAAAACTTTATGAGTTTTTCTACGTATCTGTAGTGTGTCGTGACCATATGTCAATGAATGGAGCTACAGTGAATTTATGAAATCGCTTCAATCATTTGTAATAGCCCTGTACATTTTCTAATAATGCACCTCATATTCCAGCTTCAGTGCCACAGCAACCTAGTTCTCCGCTTTGTGGCTACTCCCGAAGATATCAGCAGTTCGAGTTCGTTCGCAGAAGAGGAAAAGGGACTATAACAAGTAACCTTGGCCGGTAGTTGTGGCCGAGCGGTTCTAGGCGCTTCAGTCTGGAATCGCGTGACCGCTACGGTCGCAGGTTCGAATCCTGCCTCGGGCATCGATGTGTGTATAGTTAGGTTTAAGTAGTTCTAAGTTCTAGGGGACTGATGACTTCAGATGTAAAGTCCCATAGTCCTCGGAGCAATTTCAACCATTTGAACATGTAACCCATTTACGCAACAGCTGACTGAAGAGAAGAATTTGAAAGCAACGAAACAAAAGGAAAATGGAATGCAAAAGAATGTGCAGAGTACGACAAACAGAGCGCAGAGGAAACTTGCTGCTTCGGATAAGCAAAGGGAGACTGACAGCAAAATGGGGAAAGTTTGTGTTCTGGAGGATACATACAGCTAGAATGAAAATGAAGGAGGTGACGATGAATGCATGTATTGTAAGGCTAAATGGTCAACAAGCGATGAAGGACGGATCTTGGCGTGAATGGTCTTATGAAGAGCGTGCTGGAGTTAACGATGACTGTGACGATTTTACTTGTGAATTATGTATAATCAAATGTAGGAAGTAAACTCATGCAACTATTCCTGCGTTTCCCTAAGAACTGATAATTTAATTTCAAAAATGTTATTTTAATATTTGTTTGTGATAATATTTTCATTTCATTTAGTAACGTTTTATTGGCATATGTAGCCTATATCTTTATTAAAATTATCTACTACACTGAGTTATGGTTTTGTTTAAGTGTAGAAGCAATTATTAAATACTATTTGCATTTTTCACCAAGGGACCACATTATCCACGTTCGTAGGGCGAAGTGGTCGTTTTTCAGACACTCATATTACTGTTATTAACATGGGTGTGTGTAAGTGAAGTGTCGGCAGAAGTGCCAACACTGTTTTGTTTGAGGAGACCGAAATGCACGCTATAAGCTCACGCAGCCTGGCGTGAGTTCTGAAACAGGATACGTAATGAATGCTATAAAGAAAAGTACGTAGCTTCTGGAATACTTAACTTTAATCCACATTTGTAGAACATCTCTCGTTACTGTACAGGCTTTATAATCACAATATCAATTGGTAAGGGCGTCTTGCTACGTCGTAGCCAAAGTAGCTGACGGCTATGCTAACTATCGTCTCGACAAATGAGAGCGTAGTTGTCAGTGAACCATGGCTAGCAACGTCGGCTGTACAACTGGGGCGAGTGCTAGTACGTCTCTCTAGACCTGCCGTGTGGTGGCGCTCGGTCTGCAATTACTGACAGTGGCGACACGCGGGTCCGTCGTATACTAGCGGACCGCGGCCGATTTAAAAGCTACCACCTAGCAAGTGTGGTGTCTGGCGGTGACACCACAGTAAGTTTATAATATTTATAAAAACTGTTCAAGAGTATATACAACAGTATCTGCAGTGATGAAGTTACAAACAATAAGTCTTAAAGGCGTGTCAATTATAACGCTTTAATCCTGAAGGCGACCAAACTGTGATCCCCTCTTGCGGTACACAGACGTGGTCGACCGTAACCTGCCTGATCTTGCGTTACATCAGACAGCTGTCAGATCCGAAAGTCTCAGAAATTTGGCTGTTGGACAGTTCGACCATCCTGCCAAACGAAGACGCATATTGAGAGCCCTCTCAAACTCTGTCACATTCTGATAACGTTTCTCATATGCGTACGCGCCATCTCCTTATCCTAAGTGATATCTCCACATCTGGGTCTGTTCACGCATCTTACATACTCTACGAGGCCTGGTAACAACATTAAACATGGAAAACACGACTGCCCTCTGGTGACCGTTCTATCACAGGGAATTGCAGCTCTAATCAATTACATACATGTAGATGATGAGCATGTACACGTAGTTACACTGATATCCGACGAGTTCTTTGCGAGTGCTACACTATTTTTTCGCAGTTCAGTATGGGTCACTTCACACTATGACGCACTTTACTCGACACGTGTGACCACGGGTTTCTTTCACTCCTCAAGACTTACATGCATGTTGTTTCCTTTCAGGCTACATAATCACGCATTCATTTGTGCCTGCCACCATTGTGGCATCATATGTCTTTAGTAAACTGCTTGCCCACTACTGCTGAGTAGCTAGATGTAAACAAAATTGTCCCAGTGTAATGACTGATGACGGCGTAACACTACTACTGCGTTGTATCTATTAAGCAAATAATACAGCCTGGAGAGAACCAGCAGCAAAGCGAGTTTTCGTCACTCACCCATCTTTGGATAGAATTGACACCTATTCAGTGTTAAAATTTCAGTAATTTTAAACAAACCAATGCCATGCATGTCTTGTCTCTCTAACAGGCTATATCAGCGTTCCTTCTCTCAACCTGTTATTCACAGACAATTGCCTGTGCTCAAAGGGTTGTAAATGCTCCTGCAACGTCCTCCTTCGTTCGGAACGTTGGAGCACAGCCGTCCGCGCTGCTGTGAATCGTTAGTATACTTCCTGACAAAAAAAGCGGAGCACCCGGAAGGGGAGGAGGAGATGAAAAGTAAAACTCCTCGGTTTGAGGGTGCATTATCTTATTTCAGCGATTGCAAAATCGATACAAATTTCCAAATAGCTTGGCAGTATGACTCCGCTTATCAGTAGCCTTTCTGGCCTGGATGTATACACTGGCCCCATTGGGAAAGGTGCCATAAGCCGCTGTATCTTTACATGAAGCAGGCTAACACAGACATGTTGCAACTGATTCTTGATCTCCTTGTGGCTGGCAGTGGGACGTAGTTTATTTTCCAGTTCGAACATGCTATATCTGGGAGAAATCTGGGGATGTTACAGGACATTGGGTATCTGAACATCACGCGAACACTTCATACAGAATGTTCCATGTGTGGATGAGCATTGTCCTGTTGACATTTTAGGCACAGGGTGCCTCTGACGTAGCATTGTATTGTCAAAGTTCTCACTACCAGGTGTAATGTGAAGCCATGGCTCCCCACACTACGACTCGAGTAGCAACACTGCAGAGCCTCTGCAAAACGTTGGAAAAACTGGTTCGACCTCTGCCCAGGTCGCCGCAGTAGGCGCCGACGCTCGTCGTGTAGGACAGTACACACCCACGATTCATCGCTAAACCTAGTGCGATGCCAGTCACCAGCAGGCCATGCTTACCGCTTGCGCCACTGCTCCAAACGCAGCTGTTTCTGTTGCAGTATTAACGTCAGATTACCCGTGGGACGGTAGTTACCTACACTCCTGGAAATTGAAATAAGAACACCGTGACTTCATTGTCCCAGGAAGGGGAAACTTTATTGACACATTCCTGGGGTCAGACACATCACATGATCACACTGACAGAACCACAGGCACATAGACACAGGCAACAGAGCATGCACAATGTCGGCACTAGTACAGTGTATATCCACCTTTCGCAGCAATGCAGGCTGCTATTCTCCCATGGAGACGATCGTAGAGATGCTGGTTGTAGTCCTGTGGAACGGCTTGCCATGCCATTTCCACCTGGCGCCTCAGTTGGACCAGCGTTCGTGCTGGACGTGCAGACCGCGTGAGACGACGCTTCATCCAGTCCCAAACATGCTCAATGGGGGACAGATCAGGAGATCTTGCTGGCCAGGGTAATTGACTTACACCTTCTAGAGCACGTTGGGTGGCACAGGATACATGCGGACGTGCATTGTCCTGTTGGAACAGCAAGTTCCCTAGCCGGTCTAGGAATGGTAGAACGATGGGTTCGATGACGGTTTGGATGTACCGTGCACTATTCAGTGTCCCCTCGACGATCACCAGTGGTGTACGGCCAGTGTAGGAGATCGCTCCCCACACCATGATGCCGGGTGTTGGCCCTGTGTGCCTCGGTCGTATGCAGTCCTGATTGTGGCGCTCACCTGCACGGCGCCAAACACGCATACGACCATCATTGGCACCAAGGCAGAAGCGACTCTCATCGCTGAAGACGACACGTCTCCATTCGTCCCTCCATTCACGCCTGTCGCGACACCACTGGAGGCGGGCTGCACGATGTTGGGGCGTGAGCGGAAGACGGCCTAACGGTGTGCGGGACCGTAGCCCAGCTTCGTGGAGACGGTTGCGAATGGTCCTCGCCGATACCCCAGGAGCAACAGTGTCCCTAATTTGCTGGGAAGTGGCGGTGCGGTCCCCTACGGCACTGCGTAGGATCCTACGGTCTTGGCGTGCATCCGTGCGTCGCTGCGGTCCGGTCCCAGGTCGACGGGCACGTGCACCTTCCGCCGACCACTGGCGACAACATCGATGTACTGTGGAGACCTCACGCTCCACGTGTTGAGCAATTCGGCGGTACGTCCACCCGGCCTCCCGCATGCCCACTATACGCCCTCGCTCAAAGTCCGTCAACTGCACATACGGTTCACGTCCACGCTGTCGCGGCATGCTACCAGTGTTAAAGACTGCGATGGAGCTCCGTATGCCACGGCAAACTGGCTGACACTGACGGCGGCGGTGCACAAATGCTGCGCAGCTAGCGCCATTCGACGGCCAACACCGCGGTTCCTGGTGTGTCCGCTGTGCCGTGCGTGTGATCATTGCTTGTACAGCCCTCTCGCAGTGTCCGGAGCAAGTATGGTGGGTCTGACACACCGGTGTCAATGTGTTCTTTTTTCCATTTCCAGGAGTGTAGATCGGCTGCCGGTAGTCTGTGACCAGTGGTACGGGATTACACAGAATGCTGCAGAGCGACTGTTAATTACTGTCGGAGGCCAGTCGCAGATGTGAAGGGATTAAGATGTGCTTTGTGCACAATGTTACGATCCTCCCTATGGCGGTCAGATACGGCCCACAAGCGCCCATGCGACGAGTTGTCTTCTATCACGTTTCCATCCAGTCTAACATCGGGGAACTGACGCATCCGAATACCCTACAGTTAGGACACATTTCAACTATGCCACGTGCTGATAATGCTGTCTCAGAAAAGTATATGGCATAGCCGTGTCTTTCACAGATATTACTCATCATTTTTATTTTATTCTATTTTACACTTTTGGTTCCGTAGTAACAAATTAGGAGCAAATCTCCATGGCTGCGGAATGAGTCAGTACATGAAATTAATATCGGAATAGTAACATTTGATATAATAAACGGTACACGAATTTTGTGAAGACGACTACTTGCGAGTGTACATTAGCATAATAAATAATATAATATAGGAATTAACTTTTTCTAGGAACTCCGTGACAGACTAGAAGGGGTGAGCCAAGAGGAATTTCTTCAATTTAGACTTGAAAGGGCGAGGGTTATTGCTAAGATTTTTTAATCCATGAAGTAGCTCAAAGAAAATGGAAGAAGCACAATACAGCACATAATTGTGAAAAAGAGTCAAGGAGGCGTGATCCAAATGCAGACTGCGTCTAATGTTAACTGAGTGAAAGCTGTTAATTCTTGGGAATAAGCTCGTATTTTTAACACCAAACGGCATTTATAAAAATATTGAGAAGACGGTACTCGTCAACAGCGGTCGACAAGAAGTTTGTGAACTTGAACTACATACTGTTCAAGCTGCTGTTTTCTGACCCATAAATACCCATTGTGAATGAGAAGTGTTATCCTAGAATTAATACCATATGACATAAGAGAATGAAAATAAGTAAAGTAGACTAATTTTAGCGATGGAACTGTCACCTATTGCAGATAGAGGTGGACATAGCAACATTCAGATTTTCAAGAAGATTCCGAACGTGAGTTTCCAATATGGGCTTATTATGTGTCTGAATAGCTATAAATCTGAACTGTTCAGACTCGTTAAATTGTTATCATCAAAATATTATTTTTAGTGAAAATTGTTTCTTGGAAACTGTAACAACTGAATCCTGCTGTGATTTAGCTTCAGTTTATTTTCTACAAGAAATGAACCTATACCGTGAAATGCACTCTTAGGTAGTCCGCCTATGTTGCACTCTAATGTCTTCATTACAAAGCTAATGATATCAGCGAATATAAATGTTGTAAATTCAGCATTTATTCTCTGACGGAAAAATATTGCTACATCAAAAAGTAATTAATGTAGAGTAACGAAATTTATGGAATAGATTTGTCTAGGTAACATATTTAAGTGATTAACATTGCAAGATCACAGGCTGTTGTAAGTGCGAGATAAGCCATTGTAAGTGTAAAATTCTGGTACATTAATAACCTGTGTAACAGTCACAATGTTCAGTGTAAGCATTCAGACGTGTTCAACGTTGTACAACCTCGTTCACACTTATTGAGACACTGACAATGGCGTCTTTGTCGCCTTAAGATCATTCTTGCCTAACATGAACAAACCACGTCCATTCTCGAGGGAAAATAATGCTCACGACCGTTACAGCCCGTATTTAAATAAAACATTATTTAAATCCTCATAGCGCCTCTGCTAGCACCATTCTTATGCGACCGGCGCAAATACGGAGCAGACATCTTCTTTCAGATGTGGGAACACGCCTACCAACTTCCGTTTATGTCACACAACTCCTTCTTGGTGCTAAGATTTTTCTTCCGTCAGTGTATCAGAAAGCATGTCATTTATATACCTATACGCCTAACAAAAATGTATGTATGCACGTATGTATGTAATGTTTTGCATCTCTTCCTAAACCATACTTAGTACACATGTAATGTACTATATAGAAAGAATCACTGTGAGAGTAATAACCACGTACTTATCAAAGGGGAGTGAAAAAGATGTGTACCTAAGGACACTCCAATTCCCAGAATTTATTCGTTTCAGTATTTGAGAACTAGAGCACTCAGTGACTTGCAACAAACTTTGCACACAATTTCACACCTTTAGGGAACTTTTGCTCGCTGACAAGCCACAAACAATGATGAATGCAAGAAAAAATTTGTCGCTTACTGCATTTTCACTTTTCCTAAAGTAAAACTGCCGCATCTTGCAGAATCTTTTGATATTTCAGTTCTTTACTACTACCTGTATTGAACGACAAATTTTGCAGGCAATATTCCCATATACCACTGAATGTACCTGCAAGTAATATCACCGTAAAACACGTTGTGCACCAGATATCATGTCAGAAACTTGATGCTTAAATTTATTACTTACTTAGTTACTGTTAACTCCATTTGCAAGGAATTTCGCAGACTGTATCCACGTATGCCGCTGAATGTCTACTAAATTATATCGTTCTACGACATATGAGTCAGGAGCTGCGACGAAACAAACCCTAAGACGACTAAAAACTGCCGCATCACGTATGATGATTAGGTTTGTTACTTCTTTGGTACTAAGTCTATTTTCACCACAGTTCGCAGGCAGTTTTCAAATACAATGCTCAAAATTATGTGATTGCGCGGCTCATAAACGTTGCGCTGCGAGAAAATGAAATCGGAGGTTGACATTCGTTACAGGTTGGGAAAGTGGCTGATAAAATAGCCCTGCTAAACACCTAAATCGGTTTCAACCGAATTTGGTACACAGATTACTGCAACCACCCATTGTGGTGGCGGATGATAACGTGCAAAGAGAACGGGGGAGGACGCGATGGACAAACTCAGAGTGGGGAGATGGAGATGGACGCAGAAATGTGAGAAGATGGACAGACGGAGGAGGAAGAGCAGATAGACAGAGGACGCAAGATGAGGTAAGGGGGGGTGAGTTGGAGTAGAGGGAGGAGGTGATAGAAGGGGGGAGGAGATGAACAGAGAGGAAAGGAGAAGATGCGCAGATGAGAGAGGATCAGAGACACAGAGAGGGCGGGGAGTATCAGATGGACAGTGTGAGGGGCTGTAGGAGATAGATATGATGCTAGAGAAGGCAAACAGAAAGAGGGAGGAGGAGGAGACGGATTAATAGAGTAAATTCATATTCGAGCCAATGCAGCGTACTCAGCTAGTTTATCTCCACATACAAACAGGAATGTCTCCACTGACTATCTAGTCACTAGCTGACTTATAATCACCCAGCCAAAACCACCAAGGACAGAAACTTGAAGTTTGCACAAAATGTTGATCTTCTGTTGTAGGCGTAGTTTAAGAATGAAATGAAATAAGGGATCTAAGGTTTTTTGAAAATATGTCGCTAACAGATCTATGAAAACTGATATTTGCTTTCTCTGTTAGAAATAATGAAATACATGTTTCAGTATCTTTGCAAATTTTAACCCCTTTGGGGTAAAACAGTGTGCGTAATTTCTTTTTTTTAAAAGATTATTATTAAAGAAGTACTAAAGTATTTTAAAAGCTACATCTCTGCTAATAGGTATTTGACTCCTCAATCACAAATAAAGAGAAAAGGTCTTTCATTGTTTTTGAAAATTCAGTTCCCTAAGGGAGTGAAATAGGGGATGAATAGCTTTATAAAATTATTATGAAAGACTTTTCAAAGCTGAATCTATGAATATTTTTATTTGGTATCTCTATTAGGAACAAAAAATACATGTTTGACAGTATTTTGGAAGTTCAGCACCCAATGGGATGAAATAAGGGATGAAAATTTTCAAGAAAATGTTTGGTTATATTAAAAAAATCAGGTTTCTTCAAAACTGGTATTTCACCTCTCAGTGAGAGATGATGAAATACATGTTAAGAGATGAAATTTTCAATGGAAGTAACACCAAAATCTACATCTAGATCTTCATGGATACTCTGGAAATCACTCTTAAGTGCCTGACAGAGTGTTCGTCGAAACACCTGCGCACTAATTATCTATTATTCCACCCTCGAACAGCGCGCGGAAGAAACGAACACCTATTATCTTTCCGTGAGAGCTCTGACTGCCCTTATTTTTATTATAATGACCGTTTCTCCCTATATAGGTCGGCGTCAACGACATATTTTCTCTTTCGGATGAGAAAGTTGGCAATTGAAATTCCGTGAGAAGGTCCCGCCGCAACAAAAACCGCCTGGACACCCTCTCCAGTATTTCTCGATAATACAAAACGAGCTGTCCTTCTTCGAAATTTCTCGATGTACTCCGTTAATCATATGTCATACACACGGTGCAGCAGTGCAGCAAAAGAGGACGGACCAGCGTGGTATAGGCAGTCTGTTTAGTTGATCTGTTGCATCGTCTAAGTGTTCTGTCAATAAACCGTAGTCCGTGGTTCATCTTCCCGACAATATTTCCCATGTATTCTTTACAATTTAAGTGTTTCGTAACTGTAATTTCTAGACATTTAGTTGAATTTACAACCTTTAGATTTAATCGATTTATCGTGTAGCCGAAGTATAAAGGATTCCTTTTAGCATCCATGTAGGTGGCCTCATACATTTTTTTATTTAGGGTCAACTGGCAACTTTTGCTCCATACAAGTATCTTCGTAAATCATTTCGCAATTGGTTTTGATCTTCTGATGAGTTTACTAGACAATAAATGACAGTATCATCTGCAAACAATCTAAGACAGCTGCTCACGTTGTCTCCTGAATCACTTATATAAATAACGAGCAGCAGAGGTCCTAAAGAAACACTATTATAGAACTACTATTAAAGAAAAGAACTACTATTAAAAAAATACTGTTGAAGAGGTATTAAAGCATTTTAAAAGCTACGTCTATGAAAATTGTTATTTGACTACTTGGTTAGAAATTAAAGAAAAGAACTTTTATTCCACTGTTTTAGGACATAAAACCAGTAAGGAGATGAAATGGAAGACGAAAGATTTTATGGAAATATGTAATTATTAAAGCATTCTGGAAGGTAAATCTATGCAAATTTGTTTCGCTTCACGGTTAGAAATACAATATTTCAGTATTTTTGGAAATTCAACCCGTAACAGAGTGAAACAGGGCCTGGCTAACTCATTGACCGACCAGTGTGCAGCGCAAACCAACGATGATGTAAACTTGAATCTTGACGTGCGTACTGATCTTATACTGTAGGCATCGTTAAGTCAAAGATTGGTCCACAATATATTCCTAAGGAGGTGAAGTAGGAGACGAAAAATTTTTCAAAAATCTGTCGCTATTGAGACAATTTTAAAAGTAGAACTGTTAGAAATTAAAGTACACATTTTTGAAAATTCTGGTACTAATGGGAACAATAGTGGGTTCAGCATTTTTGGAATATAAATCACCATTAAAGTCTGTATACAACATTTTCAAAGTCACATCTATGAAAGCTTATATTTGACTTCTAGGTTGGAAACAGAAGAAAACGTATTTCAGAATTTTTGAAAATTAAATTACTAAAGATGTGAAATAGGTGATGGAACTTTTATGAAAATATTTGATAGTGAAAGAATTTTTTAAGCTAAATCTAAGAAAATTTGTATTTGACTTCTTGGCTATGGAAAAAAATGTTTCAGAGTTTCCGGAAACTCAACCAGTAAGGGTCTTCCGGCGTAAAGTCAGGCGCTGGCACGCCGGTCGGGAAAGTTAGAGCAGAGAGGGCAGTGAAGGGGACGTCAGCCAGTTGCACGCGGACTGACCCTTCTCTAGGGCGACAACGCGACAGCAGCGCCCTCTATGCGAAGAGGAGAAGGTCTGCACCAGACTGGCCGCGCCAGTTCTGCGAGTTCTACGAGAAGCATCATGACCAGCGACCTGGCTAGAAGCATTCACTGTATTACTTGTCTTTTATTACGAATTGTATATGCTTATGAAACTTTTTCTTTGCTGTTGCCTTTTGCCTGCGACACACCCGTATTTCACAAAGTTAAATATTGTCATCATTTCCTTTCGGTATCAACTTCATTAATACCATTTGCTTGAATTGTTATCTAGCAATCCGAGAAATCAGATTTCCTGGGCACCCCAGATTTGACGAGTAGGCAGGGTACAACAGAGGGGGTGATGTAGGGGATGAAAATTTATATTCGTTATATTAAATTATTTCTAAAGCTAAGCCTCTGAAAATTTATATTTGCCTTCTAAATAAATATGTGTTAGGGGATTAATAAAGATCTCAGACTCTAGCTGTCACAATTACTTTTAGGTTAGAAGTAAATGCGGGTGAGACCATGCTTCTATTGCCTTAACTATCGTGCAAAATTTAGAACTTTCTGCAATTTGTAAACAAGACGGAAATTCGATTAAAGGAAAACAAAAAATACCGGTGTGTGTGCAGACTATACAGTCAACGTAAGTGAAGCAGCGGACGCTAAGCTAGTATAATTATATAAGAAGTAGTAGTTGTCATAACCCTGACCCCCTGAAGCCATTCTCTTTACTGTGGAGAAATGCTGTCGCTGTCTATTCTTAAAGTATGGGAGGAACCTACTCTTATTCAATAAGAGTAATATTTTGTTATTATCGTAATCAAACGTCTTAGTTAAAAAAAGAAACCGTCTTGTGTTCGCAAATTTTTGTTTAATCCATCCACTGCCTTATCGAGAAATTATGTGAACTAATAGGACCAGTTGCCTGATAGACAGAGCCTTTTCAATAACTTTTCCAAATACTCGCGGCACAGAAATAGGTCTACAATTGTCTACATTTTGCCTTTCCTCTCTTCTGAAACCGATTTCACTGCTGTGTATATAGCCTTTGAGGAAACTGACCTGCCCTAAAACAAAAATCACAAATCGCCTATGTTATCTACACTATAAACTTCCTGACACTCTTGAACTTTAGTGAGGTTTAAAAACGTCTGTGCGTGCGTGTGTGTGTGTGTGTGTGTGTGTGTGTGTGTGTGTGTGTGTGTGTGTGTCTGCACAAATTCGTTTCAGTGTTAAAATTTGTGCGTAATGGTCTGGAAGGCCACTTACCCTTTTGCTAACAGAATGCTCCTCTGATGATGATGAATGGATAAAAACGCTATCTATGGTTGTGCTAGTGTTTCCCTGCATTCTGGTTGAGAAACATAGCCTGTATCAGTAAAATATGAATTTAGATAAACTTCTGATACTATTTTCCCTGCACAGTTACACCTAAAATTAAAGTTGAAGTCACCATATACTACTAATTTTTGGTACTTCCTATAAAGTGAATCACGACTCTCTCTAGACTGAACAGAAATGTCCTGCAGCCAAAGTTTTGAAACCATCTATACACTTACATAGGTTAAGATCGCAGCTATCATACACTGTACCATCTACCCTCGTGCTGCCTCGTTTGAGCTTAAGGCGAAATAAGTGCAGCCCTTCTGCAAATAGCTGCAGCTTCCAGTACTGTGCCATCAACAAGTGTCAGCGTGCCAACCATTCAAGAAATCGTCATCGATATGGGCTTTCGGAGCCGAGGGCCCACTCGTGTACCCTTGATGACTGCACGACACAACGCTTTAAGCCTCGCCTGGGACGGTCAACACCGACGTTGGACTGTTGATGGCTGGAAACACGTTGACTGATCGGACGAGTCTCGTTTCAAATTGTATCGAGAGGATGGATTTGTACGGGTATCCAGACAAGCAAATGAATCCATTGACCCTGCATCTCAGCAGGGAACTGTTCAACCTCATGGAGGCTCTGTAATGGTGTGAGGTATGTCCAGGTGAAGTGATATGGGACCCACGATACTTCTAGACACCACTCTTACAGGTTACACGTACGTAAGCATGCTGTCCCATCACCTGCAACCATTCATGTCCATCGTGCATTCCGCCGGACTTTGGCAATTGCAACAGGTCAATGCGACACCCCACATGTCTATAACTGCTACAGAGTGGTTCCAGGAACGCTTTACTGAGTTTAGACACTTCTGCTGGCACCCAACTCCGCAGACATGAACATTATTGATCATATGTGGGATGCCTTGCAGCGTGCTGTTCAGAAGAGATCTCCACCCCATCGTACTCTTACGGATTTATGGACAGATGCAGGATTCATGATATCACTTCCCACTCGCACTACTTCAGGCATTTGTCGAGTTCATGCCACGTTGTGTTGCGGCACATCGGCTTTCTCGTGGATGCCCTACACGACATTAGGCAGGTTTACCAGTTTCTTTCGCTCTTCAGTGTAGCTGCACGTGCAAGAGATTGTAGATTCGAATCTCGTCTGGTGCATTTTTCTTTAATTTCTAATTATTTATCGAAGTTACTTCGATCATATTTTTATTTAGTTAACTGATTTATTTGTATTTTTTTATTTCCATTGCTTTCTCACATAGTTTTAATCATGAAATGAAATATCGTATGGCTAGGGCCTCCCGTTGGGTAGGCCGGTCGCTTGGTGCAAGCCTTTTTAGTTGATGCCACGTCGGAATCATAACATCAACTTTTCTTTCCTCTCATTCTTTTCCCACCTCAAATCTCTGGTCATATGTTGTTAATTAATGTCATGCGTTAATTTCGATTTAATTTCATTTGTTGTCTCGTCGTGTTTTCTCTTCGACACTACTGTGTTTATTATGCAGGGTGCAAATTTTAAGTTAACAAAACAGAATAACTATAAAAATAAGCTTCACACGAAAAAATTTGTAGAATCCAGAGTTGATTATTGTGGAGGGGGAGATCTGCTGGTGCAAAAATTAGCCCGCCAACCCAGTCCACTGTGGGGTGGGGCGGGAGGCAACTTTAAAATTTCAAATGGGAACCTCCATGTTTTATTACACAACCAGAATCTACGTAAGAAATTATTTACACTTTGTCTTAAACACGCTCTAATTCAAGAAAATCAATGTTATAATTTTTGCGTGGAAAATGGTTACGGATAAATAACAAATACTTATTTACTTCGTAAATTTTGATCCGTTAAAACTAAAACTCTCCTTCTCTCCCCATAGGGTGGGATTTGAGAGAGTGGAATTAGTTTTACAAATGTTGACCCAAATCCGAATCTGCGGAAAAAAAAATATTTGGGTCAACTTTGTTAAACTCTAACTCCTATCTCTCAAACCCCACCCTATGGGGAGAGAGGGAGAGTTTTAGTTTTAGCGAATGAAAATTTACGGAGTAAATAAGAATTTTTTATTTGTCCGTAACCATTTTCCACGCAGAAATGAGAAGATGGAGTTTTTTTAAATACAGCGTCAACTAACAAGAATCAAAAGAAAGTTTTAAGACAAGATGTACGTAGTTCTTTATGTAGAATCTGATTCTGCAATAAAAAATGGGGGTTGAAATTTTAAAGTTGCCTCCCACCACACCCCCAGGGGGCTGGGGTAGAGGGCTAATCTTAGCACCAGCAGATGTCCCCCTCGAAAACAGTCAACTTTGGATTATACACATTTTTTCGTGTGAAGCTTATTTTTCGAGTTGCTCTGGTTTGTCAACTTAAAATTTTCACCCTATATGTCTTTCTCACTATGCTTTAATTTCGTTTTGGTTATAAGTCCTTGTTTCTTTTAAGTTGTCATCTGTGTTTTTTTTTCCACATTGCAGTAGGTATTAGGTTGTCCAGTAAATTTTTGTATGACAGTTACCGTGCAAAAAAAATTGCACATCAGGTAACAAAAAATACCATTTTCCACGCCAATGCACAGTCAACATAAATATATTATTTCGTCTTTTGTTTTTTAATCGACGGATCGGAATATGAAAATAACTGAGTACAACAATAGACAAACACAATTAAATTCAAATTCACAAAAATTCCGATTGGGAAAACGATATAACTTTAAAATGGACCAAATGAAAAAGTTCATACGGTGACTAACATGATGTGACGAAGGGATAAAAATAAAAAATTAAATTTAAACCAATTAATTCAATAAAAATAATCATCAAAGTCATTTCCACAAAAATTTTAGAATAAAAAAATTGCCACATTTCACAAGGTTCAAACCTGCAGCCTTCTGCGTCTGTATCTACTATCATTTTCCCTACACCACGCAACCAATCTCTCTCATACGACTTTTTTACTGTTATTAAGCATCACCCAATATTCCGAATGTTTCTTTCCGTTTGTTACTCGCAAATGAGGGCTCACCACGGTGAATGGCTGCAGGGTGTGATAGCTGGAATCTCAACCTACGGCTGGAGATCTCTCCTTGTGAGCTGTGTGGCTCCTATTGATCTCGTTTCTTGACTGGAGTTGCTATCTTTGACTGATAGACACGACGGGAGCAGTAGAGAGCGTGCCCGGAGAGCAGAAGGTGCTGTAAACTTAAAGTGTTCAGTCGAGAAAGGGGCAGTCGTTGAGTGACGACTCTTGCAGTCACCAGAAAGATGGCAGCAATACCGAGTGCAAACCCAGCGAGCCGGGATCAGTTGTTGCTGTATGGTCGTGAGAGTGGATTTTAGGTGGTTGGCCACCCAGGATCGTATACTGAGCCAGCTGAATGGTTACAGAGATGTACAGTGCGGCCCTGGTCGGTGGAACGCTTCTATCTGGATTTCACTTACTCTGATGTCAACCGCCTGCACCGGGAATGTACACGTAGACCACCTGACCATCTGTCAAGACCAGAATTGATTTGATGAGTAACTCTGTTTTTTTTATGTATTGTGGGGCTGTAATTTTTATTTGTTTCGCAGGTGTGCATTCAATTTTAAACTGACAGTAAAACCTGCAAGGTAATTTATTCCGCTTGTGTATGTGTTCTGTCGAAAGTTGTCGGTTTAGGTGAATCCACAGCAAGGCATATGCATGATAGCGTTCGCTTGTTTGATATTTTGTAACTAATGTTTGAACGCGAACTGAGGCCAGGCTGTAGAGTGAACTTTCTTAGAGTTTACTGTGCCTAATAAGAGCAGTTAAGATATATTCTTTTATGCCATTCTAGAGAGAAATGTCGTACCAATCTTTGGTTGTCGTAATCTTAAGAATTATGTGGTTTCCCGGTACTGCGCAAATTGATATGAACCCTTTTCTAGCCTAGGTACGTTTATAGGTTTTTTAAGCTGCAAAGCTGCTGTGCAGTATGAATCAGATTTTGGAGTCACTGTGTTGTGGGTGCAATACCTGTTCCATGAAGTAGTTCAATTAACAAACGGAAGTTGCCTCTGAAGGGCTTTCACACGGTATTTTTCATTTGATTGTGGTTAACCAAATCGGAATAAATTTTATTGCACAGATGAAAGTTTCCGTCGTGAAATTCGTATTGTTATTAAACCTCAAGCTGTTTTTGCTCTTAAGTTAGACTTTTTTAATATCTATATTTATTAAGATCAGTGTCGTTTAAACTAGTTATCTTCTGGAAGCAAACTAGCATCTTCTTAAAGGGACTGAAATTAAAAATTTCAGTTTTTAAATTACTTGCGGCCGTTTATGCTACCCCAAGTTCAGTATTCAAATTTTTTCAAGTTTTTACATGGCTTTTCAACTATTCCATGGTTCAGTTACCCGTTTCAAACCTAATTTTGTTGGGACTCTGTTTATATTTGATTTGGAATCTTAATTTCTGGTCTGCGGTGGTAATTTAACCTCTCACCCGTGTCTGTGGGTGCTGTCAGGTATCGCGTTACGGCGACTGCCTCGTGGACTGTGACTCTGTACATGGCGCCTACTGAAATATTCTGTCCTCCTCTGGAAAGAGTTTACAATCAATATTAAAATAATTTAACGATAAGTAATGTGTAAAGTAACATTTTAAAATAAATGTCTATGGAACTTCGTTATTTAGTGGTGACTGTTGTCTTCTTGCCACAGATAATTATGCTGACGTCGAAGTGACGGACCATGTCACAAACTTTAAACAAGTTTATCTCACCTTGTAGGCTGGTTTTAAGTTCATCCGTGTGTCTGTTTTCTGTACAGCGCCGACCTTTCCTGCAGCGTCGTTACAGTGTTGACTTACCTTGGCGGCGGCCTCAGAGCCGGCGTAGAGCCTCCGCATGAGCTGCAGAGTCTCCGGCAGGTAGCAGGGCGTGTAGTTGGTCCAGCCCTGTGGGGACGAAGGGTCGCGGCCCTCCCACCGCCCTTCCAGCGAGCACCGCCGCACGGCGAACTCTGCAACCAGAGGGTGCGACGTTATCTCCTGGAACAACATGTGTGTTAGCGAGACATGTCGAAGAACTGTACGATGGCTATTTTTTGATGATGTTGTAGGATTTGTTAATATCTGTAAAGGAAAATGATATATTTGAAGAATTGTGGTCGGAGAAACAGTTGCTAGTCAACAGTATCTCTGCCTACAATGGCAGCATTGTGGAGACACAGAATCTTTCAGTCAGTAGTGAATAGCTGTGGTGTGCAGCAGGTAGCAAGATTAAAATGTGATGGCCCTTGACCAAAGGACACCATGTAATGTATAGGAATGCAAGTCAAAGAACTCCATGGTCAAAGATGATAGACTTGATCAAATCCAAAGAAGTGCCGTTAAACATTTCTGTGGTAATCAGATTACGAAACTGAAGTATTAGCACTTCCACACTTGATGGATATTACATGAAAACATTAATAAAACAAAGAAAAGAATAACGGGATTGATGAATGTAAGAATATACAGCATTTTACAATTCACTCCAATTCATAAGCATGTAAAATATAAGCTATCTAAGCATACTAATGTTCCAGTTGCAGATTCTATTTTGTTAGTCACACGAAATTTTTTATATCATAAAAGGTTAAATATTCTATAGGTAGCTGAATTTATTGAGCTGTTAATCCTTGTTTTATCCCATACTTATTTTTTCTTGAGTGATGATTATTTCAAGCAATAAAATGGGCTTGCAAGGGGAAGTGCTTTTATCTGGCACTCTTGTCAATATCTTCACTGATAATGTTGAGTATACATAATTTAATAGCAATTCTGAAGTGGTAAATAAAGTTTTCTATTATGAATGTATGTTGATGACACCATCATCTTCATACAAGGGGGTCACAATGATGTTCAAAGCTGAAACAGTGTTTTTAATGATATGCATCCATCCTTAAAATCCACAGTGGAAATTGAAGAAATATAGGAATAAGTTTTTTAGATTACGAGTGGAAAATATAATGATATATATCAGTTTAATATATACAGAAAGCCTACAACCACAAATGTAATAACCAATAACCAGTCATGCTGACCCATGACACACAAACATGCTTTTCTCAACTCTGTGCTGGACAATAAGGATCTAAATATCCTAAATTACACTGCCACAAAAATGATTATGAACCTGAATTGAATTTTATTGCAAAAAAATAAAAGCTATATAGAAGTTAGCTAGGCAAGAAATCTCTTCGGTTGAGATAAAATATACGTCAAATTTGAGATTTGCTACAACTCTACATTGTGGAAAAGCATCTGATAAAATCAATCACTTATTTAAAAAAATGTAACACTACAATTTCATTTCAAACCAAAGATAATTTAGGGCAAAAATTACACCAAAATATTCATAGAGAATCAATTTATGATGCCAGACGTGTACAAAATTAGTTATTTACAATGTTACAAAATGTATATTGGCCAACCAGGAAGGAAATTCAGAACTATATTTAATTAAGGTTCCTATCCCCCCCATGAACCATGGACCTTGCCGTTGGTGGGGAGGCTTGTGTGCCTCAGCGATACAGATAGCTATACCATAGGTACAACCACAACGGAGGGGTATCTGTTGAGAGGCCAGACAAACGTGTGGTTTCTGAAGAGGGGCAGCAGCCTTTTCAGTAGTTGCAAGGGCAACAGTCTGGATGATTGACTGATCTGGCCTTGTAACAATAACCAAAACGGCCTTGCTGTGCTGGTACTGCGAACGGCTGAAAGCAAGGGGAAACTACGGCCGTAATTTTTCCATAGGGCATGCAGCTTTACTGTATGATTAATTGATGATGGCGTCCTCTTGGGTAAAATATTCCGGAGGTAAAATAGTCCCCCATTCGGATCTCCGGAAGGGGACTACTCAAGAGGACGTCGTTATCAGGAGAATGAAAACTGGCGTTCTACGGATCGGAGCGTGGAATGTCAGATCCCTTAATCGGGCAGGTAGATTAGAAAATTTAAAAAGGGAAATGGATAGGTTAAAGTTAGATATAGTGGGAATTAGTGAAGTTCGGTGGCTGGAGGAACAAGACTTCTGGTCAGGTGACTACAGGGTTATAAACACAAAGTCAAATAGGGGTAATGCAGGAGTAGGTTTAATAATGAATAGGAAAATAGGAATGCGGGTAAGCTACTACAAACAGCATAGTGAACGCATTATTGTGGCCAAGATAGATACGAAGCCCACACCTACTATGCCAACTAGCTCTGCAGATGACGAAGAAATTGAAGAAATGTATGATGAAATAAAAGAAATTATTCAGACAGTGAAGGGAGACGAAAATTTAATAGTCATGGGTGACTGGAATTCGAGTGTAGGAAAAGGGAGAGAAGGAAACGTAGTAGGTGAATATGGATTGGGGCTAAGAAATGAAAGAGGAAGCTGCCTGGTAGAATTTTGCACAGAGCACAACTTAATCATAGCTAACACGTGGTTTAAGAATCATGATAGAAGGTTGTATACATGGAAGAACCCTGGAGATACTAAAAGGTATCAGATAGATTATATAATGGTAAGACAGAGATTTAGGAACCAGGTTTTAAATTGTAAGACATTTCCAGGGGCAGATGTGGACTCTGACCACAATTTATTGAATATGACCTGTAGATTAAAACTGAAGAAACTTCAAAAAGGTGGGAATTTAAGGAGGTGGGACCTGGATAAACTGAAAGAACCAAAGGTTGTAGAGAGTTTCAGGGAGAGCATAAGGGAACAATTGACAGGAATGGGGGAAAGAAATACAGTAGAAGAAGAATGGGTAGCTTTGAGGGATGAAGTAGTGAAGGCAGCAGAGAATCAAGTAGGTAAAAAGAATAGGGCTAGTAGAAATCCTTGGGTAACAGAAGAAATACTGAATTTAATTGATGAAAGGAGAAAATATGAAAATGCAGTAAGTGTAGCAGCCAAAAAGAAATACAAACGTCTCAAAAATGAGATCGACAGGAAGTGCAAAATTGCTAAGCAGGCATGGCTAGAGGACAAATGTAAGGATGTGGAGGCTTATCTCACTAGGGGTAAGATAGATACTGCCTACAGGAAAATTAAAGAGACCTTTGGAGATAAGAGAACCACTTGTATGAACATCAAGAGCTCAGATGGAAACCCAGTTCTAAGCAAAGAAGGGAAAGCAGAAAGTTGGAAGGAGTATATAGAGGGTCTATACAAGGGCGATGCACTTGAGGACAATATTATGGAAATGGAAGAGGATGTAGATGAAGATGAAATGGGAGACACGATACTGCGTGAAGAGTTTGACAGAGCACTGAAAGACCTGAGTCGAAACAAGGCCCCCGGAGTAGACAACATTCCATTGGAACTACTGACAGCCTTGGGAGAGCCAGTCCTGACAAAACTTTACCACCTGGTGAGCAAGATGTATGAAACAGGCGAAATACCCTCAGCCTTCAAGAAGAATATAATAATTCCAATCCAAAAGAAAGCAGGTGTGGACCGATGTGAAAATTACCAAACAATCAGTTTAATAAGCCACAGCTGCAAAATACTAACACGAATTCTTTACAGACGAATCGAAAAACTAGTAGAAGCCGACCTCGGGGAAGATCAGTTTGGATTCCGTAGAAATACTGGAACACGTGAGGCAATACTGACCTTACGAATTATCTTAGAAGAAAGATTAAGGAATGGCAAACACACGTTCCTAGCATTTGTAGACTTAGAGAAAGCTTTTCACAATGTTGACTGGAATACTCTCTTTCAAATTCTAAAGGTGGCAGGGGTAAAATACAGGGAGCGAAAGGCTATTTAGAAGTTGTACAGAAACCAGATGGCAGTTTTAAGAGTCGAGGGGCATGAAAGAGAAGCAGTGGTGGGGAAGGGAGTAAGACAGGGTTGTAGCCTCTCCACGATGTTGTTCAATCTGTATATTGAGCAAGCAGTAAAGGAAACAAAAGAAAATTTCGGAGTAGGTATTAAAATCCATGGAGAAGAAATAAAAACGTTGAGGTTCGCCGATGACATTGTAATTCTGTCAGAGACAGCAAAAGACTTGGAAGAGCAGTTGAACGGAATGGATAGTGTCTTGAAGGGAGGATATAAGATGAACATCAACAAAAGCAAAACGAGGATAATGGAATGTAGTCGAATTAAGTCGGGTGATGTTGAGGGTATTACATTAGGAAATGAGACACTTAAAGTAGTAAAGGAGTTTTGCTATTTGGGGAGCAAAATAACTGATGATGGTCGAAGTAGAGAGGATATAAAATGTAGACTGGCAATGGCAAGGAAAGCGTTTCTGAAGAAGAGAAATTTGTTAACATCGAGTATAGATTTAAGTGTCAGGAAGTCATTTCTGAAAGTATTTGTATGGAGTGTAGCCATATATGGAAGTGAAACATGGACGGTAAATAGTTTGGACAAGAAGAGAATAGAAGCTTTCGAAATGTGGTGCTACAGAAGAATGCTGAAGATTAGATGGGTAGATCACATAAGTAATGAGGAAGTATTGAATAGGATTGGGGAGAAGAGAAGTTTGTGGCACAACTTGACCAGAAGAAGGGATCGGTTGGTAGGACATGTTCTGAGGCATCAAGGGATCACCAATTTAGTATTGGAGGGCAGCGTGGAGGGTAAAAATCGTAGGGGGAGACCAAGACATGAATATACTAAGCAGATTCAGAAAGATGTAGGTTGCAGTAGGTACTGGGAGATGAAGAAGCTTGCACAGGATAGAGTAGCATGGAGAGCTGCATCATACCAGTCTCAGGACTGAAGACCACAACAACAACATCTAAGTAGCATCTTTGCATCAGGTATGTGTTTAAGATCACACAATCATACACTGGATAGAATTGCTGATGACATGGAAATGTTGCATAGTCCTGAAAATGGTGTGATTATGAACCTTCTCGAAGAAACAGAGATTTTTGCAAATAAGGTTATTCATCCAGATAAACTTCTCGATGAGTAGGTGGAACTTAGAAACAAAGGTCTCTTAAATAATTTGGTTGACAGTTTCAGATATTTGAGTGGATCTTCTTAAACGATAGCTCTCCTCAATTATGGCCCCCTTCGTATTTCTCCTCTGTCCTTCTCCTCTCCCATCCCTCCTGTCATTATCTTCTGTCTTGTTTTGTAACCTACAATAAACAGCTTTTTTACATATATGTTTCACTTTGACTTTTTATCATATCATATCTCTTTATTAACGTTCATCCGTATAATAAATGGAATTTCAACCACATTTTGTGATTATGTAGATACTGGATAACTTATTCTCCTAACTAATGCTTAAGAGTCCAGATGTATACCAAGTTTCTTCACAAAAAACGTTTAGATTGTGGCAAATGCAGGAAGTATTAGAATGTTTTACATCTACATATTTGTTTTTGTTTCACCCCTAAAACTTATATTTCCTTAATATTAATTTCCTTTAATGTGTATTTTCGTCATATATGGTTTGACTGGTTATAATTTCATCGACTGTTCTGTAGTTGTATTTTAACATGCTTAAATATTTGACTGAACTTCCAAATATTGTATATTCTTACAAATATCAATCCTGTTATTATTTTACTTTATTTTATTTATTTTCATTTTTTATTTTTTTGTAGTATGAATCAAGTACAGAGCTGTTAATGCTTCAGTGATTACCATAGAAGTGTTTAATGGCAACTTCTTTGGATTTGGTCAATACTGTCACCTTTGACTTTGAAGTTCTTTGACTTGTATTTCTACATATCACATGTGGTCTGTTTGTCAGTGGGCTATCACATTTGAATCTTGCTATACTTTTTCATTTGTATTAGCAACTATGATTTTTCAAGACTAATGTATGTTAAAGCTTGTATGAAATGTGATAAATCCGCAATAATTTTTATAAGTATTTCGACTGATATAACGGCTTTTCCTGTTTTGATCTTATTTCGTTACACATTGTCACAATGCCCACTTTGGTATGTTGTACCCTCAGGCTGATGATGGCTTAAGACCGAAACTGGTAGCAGAATAAACAATATTATCAGAGACACTACAGTGTATGCATTGTATAAAATTCGTACAGGCTGTTCACCAGCGCCTAAGCAAGATGTTATGTTATTATAAACACTGGATTTTTTTAAGTCGAAAACAGTAAACATCTCTTAAGAATGACATTGTTTGGGTGCATTGGTTACATTGTAATGGACTGACGTTTTTTACCATTCAGGTTAAAGCAGACTGCAGTGCGTAGCTGTTGTGATGTGTCTTGTGACCTGCCAAAAAGAGAATGCGAATTCGCTGCGTTGTGTGCACACCTTCTGTGGTTAATAGTGTAGTTTAGTGCGTGATGTAGAATGCCATTAGAATAGCGGACAACCTGTAGCTTAGAATGACAACCTGTTGCTTTATGTTACTATATGTCAGTGCTTCCTGCTAAACCTATCGATGTCTAGAGAAAACTAGGCATATGTAAGATTGGGGAGTGTAGTGGAGTAGTACGCCCTCCCATTGATCAGGCGGGACAACGTTTGACGACTCAGGAACTCAGACGGCTTCGCACAATCAGCTACAATATGTGATCAAAAGTATCTGGACTCCTCTATGTAATACGGAATTGACCACTACATGTCACGATACCCCAGCACCCGCATACTATGGGGCGCGGAGTCCTGTGTTGTCAGCAGAGAATCAGCAACATCACGCGTGTCTGCCAGGATAACTCAGTGACTTCGAATGTAGGCTACTTATTCCATGTCACATGCGTAACAAATTCGCCAGGGACAGTTCAACCCTTCTTAAGCTGTCAAAGTGGACTGTTGGTGATGTCATTGTGAAGTGGAAACCTCAAGGAACAACTACATAAGATCAGCCAGGTCTCGAGGATTGACGCACAGCACTACAAAGAGAGGTTGTAAGAAATGTCAGGAAATCAGGAAACGCTTGTGAGTTACAAAGTGCTACATACAGTCTAGCTAGCACAATGACTGTGGGCAGAGAGTCACATAGAACGGGATACAGTGGTCGAGCAGCTACTCATAAACCAGACGTTACAGAACTCATTGCTAAGAGACGCTTGAGCTGGAATAAATAGCGCCCGCACTGGACAGTGGACGACGAGTGACTGGAGTGACGAAATACTGTGTACACCATGACAATCCGACGGAGGGGTTTGAGTTTGGCGAATGCCTCGAGAACATCACCTGCCATCATGTGTAGTCAACAATGCTCTAAATACGGGAAGATATGAGCACTATAGCAGTGAATACTCCGTACCGGTTATTCAGAAGAACAGTTCGGATGCTATGATTGTTTCTATCTGTATGCCAACGCATTCTGTCACGAAACAGCAACTGTGAGGCAGTGGTTTGTTGACAATAATGTTCCTGAACTGGACTGGCCGGCCCAACGCCCACCCTGAAACCAATGGACCAGGTCTGGAATCAGTCACAACATCGACTTGTCTCCTGACCCCACACACATCACTACCGCCTCTGGTTTCAGTGACTGAGGAAGAATGGGCTGCCAACCCTCTATAGACATTTGGACAACTCATTTAAAGTGTCTCAAGCGGAGTTCTAAACGTAATAAAGCCCCCACTAACAGGTGTCCGGACATTTTTGATCAGATAGTGCAGTGTGGAAAAACCATGTAACTTAGCCCAGTAAGACCATTAATCCAGTGAAATTAGTTTGCGAAATATAACTTGTGGTTTTAGTGTCAGGCTTATTGGTTCACTGCGATGGTTTTGCCCATCTCAAAATCTACAGTATCCACAATTCGTTAGTCTGACATTATTACAAAGTATTCCGTCGGTTCCTGAAATACTTAAAAAATTTTACCGGATTCCTCCTCCGCATCAAAGGCGAGAAGAAATCCTACCGTTTCTCGAGAGAAATCAGCTCGTACTGGCTGCGATAATCTTCAAAGAGCTCATTCGCCTTGTTTGTGGACAGAAAGACGGATTTTCACGCCAATTATAACGTTCTGGACGTGGCATACGCACCTTTCACGTCTAATCCTGCGCTGATAGGTGGGTTTGTCGGTAAAGCACGGATCTGTTAATTCTTTGCGGGTGCTCCACTTTTGAATCCTCCGAACAGATAATCTCTTACGCTGTAAGAGTCTTATCGTTTTTCAGTGATTTACCATAATGGTGTAATCAAACTGTAACGAAATATTCATCCCAGTTCCTGCGCTTAGCATCGATCCTCTCCTCAGCTTTCAGTATTTCATTTCCGTTCTCTAGCAGGGCGAACTTCATACACGAGACATCATCGTCTTGAAACAATGTCACGTGCCTTCTGGCGCTATCCACTAGGTACTTTGATTATATCGTGAACACTGCTGGCCTCATAACACTCCATTGTCCTCATTTTTGCAGCTTCGTGGTTTCGCCAAGTTAAAGACGACTCGATTATTTTTATCCGCTTGCTAGTCATGAACCAAGCCACAAAGCTAGTCCATCGATCTTTGAGCTCTTATCTGCGACCGCTGTATCGAATGCCTTCCACAACTACAGAAACTTGGACAATGGGACATCTAGAAATGAAACAGTCAGATGGAGAGATGTATTGTTACGGGAGCCTGTTGAAGAGCAAATGAGTTCAAGATGGACTGAAAGGGTCCACGAGACACATGAGTAATAAAGAACATCGGTATCACCCCACCCAGGTTGTGAAATGTGTCATTCAGGTTGTGTAAAGCGTCGTATTGTAAGGGTTTTATTTTATAGACAAAGTTTTAATATTAGTAATATTTTGGATGTCACGTGGAAAAGTAAAGCTTCAATAGCATCTGAGTAATAGCGGGCAACATTTCTGCCAAAGAGGTTGCACTACGAGAGACTGTTAGTAGAATCTTTCCTTGTGAGAGGAGTAGCATCTTGGAGAGGCAGAGGAGTAGTCGAGTTGTATCTTCTGATGCAGTAATAAGTGTTTAGGTCGTGCTGTGTACCGGCAATAATTTTCTTATATTATTTTTCATATATGAAGAGGTATTTTGTAAATTCATTTAGAAGACTTGAAAAGGTACTGTAGTAGCGCATTTGCAGAGACATCCTAGCGTAGTAATTAATTTGGTCAGCGATTTAGAATTAGAGACTTTTGTGATAACGTAACAATGTGTGGTTTACTGATTTTTCTTCAAAGATGTGCACCATACGTGTTTGTAATACTAAGACGATTTGTCCACATTTTTCCACTATTTATTTAAAGTGAATTTTTAATATTTCAAATGTTAAAGTATTTTTTCTTAGTGACGTACAGTTTCGTTAATACAGTCACTTTATTGTTTTTTCTTCAATCAGCATTCGTCTCTTTATTTCAAGTTTCACACAAAATTTAGCTTTCCCGAGTTTCTGAGAAACAGAACTTTGATTCACAATGATCATTATAGTAATGAGATTTATTAATACGTAAGTTTTGTGGACGTCACTATAGTTTAAACCATGCATTGCACATCGTGTTGCTGGTAGTTTGAATTATTATTTTTTAACTAGCATAGCAGCAACAGCCACAGTATTTAGGACATAGCAGCAGCACAGCGTTTACAATTTACGTGTCATTGTATTAATATTTGAACAGTGACATACTTATAAAATGAGGCTTTTTTGGTAGGTATTTATATTTCATATTTTTCTCGCAGTCATATTTCAAAGGGATAAATTTATTGTCTCACCAAGAGTTAGACCGCAATCACGGTACGGGACTACAAGTCCCACCGCCACACCTGCACCTGCCCATGTTAGGCAATAAATTCTGCCTGACTCATGTAGTACTATCACCGTAAGAGGGTGGTACGGGACAACAAGTCCCACCGCCACACCTCCAAAGTGAATTGCAGTGACAAAGTCACTGCACAGTGGAAATTTACTGGCCCACCAACACAGTTAGACCTATCACCTCGGACTACAAGTCCTTAAAAAAAAAAAAAAAAAAAAAGACCGCAATAGACCGGTGATGCTGTATTGTAACATATCACAAAAAAAAACACCAGAAAATATAACTATGTGTATTACCATACAACAAACGTAAGGGAGCCCTTTTAGTATCTCACGAACTATGTACATTTGGTGGTACGTAGGGATACTGTCTGTGAAACATGTTGCAAATAGAGAAGGTACTGAAGAAATAGTAAATTAATGCGTCATGCACGATGCTAGTTTTACTGGACAGAAAGCGAAAATTTAGTAAGAGATAATTGTTTTTCCTATCATCATATTGTACAGGGTGCCCGCGACACAAAGTTTCGTGAAGGCTTCAAATTACATTTTAAGATAAAAAAAACACGTCACACTATGAAGGAATTATCCGAATAGGACGGAAATCGGAAGCTGTGATGTAGATGTACAGACAAACAAATGGTAACAATTTCAGAAAAATTTGGTGACTTGATCAAGAGAAATAGCTTCACAAATTGTTCGAGTCAATAAAGCGTTGGTTCTCCTCTGGCTCTTATAAAACCAGTTATTCTGTTTGGCACAGACTGATTAAGTTGTAGGCTGTACTGGAGAACTGGGTGCCAAATTCTGTCCATCTGACGCATTAGACTGACAAAATTCCGGGGTCATCGGAGCGCCCTACCCAGGAAGGCTTGCCATGAAGACAACAAAATGAGGCATAGAGTATCACCGACGTACCGCAGTCCTTTAAGTTTGCCACGGCTGACAAACAAAGTGGTGCTGCTGTGAAATTAGATGGCAGCCCAGACGATTAGAATTCACTGGTTTCTTTTTTTCTTCAGTCTACATATTTGGATCATTGTTCTCAATTAAATTTGTATGAGATCCAGGATAACTGTAATACTACGTTCCCTGTGATTTTCTCTTTTTCTTTTCCAAAAACAAAAGTTTCGCTGCCGCTTTCATATCTTTGGACTGTTTCAAACGTTTCATGTACGAACGACGTCTTAGCTACTTAACAGATCCAGAACCTGCTTCCTTTACTAGGTCAGGTTTGTTTCCTTCTCTTATCTTAAACTACTGCTGTGTTACAAGGTCGTTGTCTCTTAGTCCATGCGTTTTACGTGGGAAGAGCCTCGCTTTCCAGAGGCCGACTACAGCATTCTCCGTTGTTATCGCTCTGACATAACCTCTTAATCAAAAATGGGGTTACTGCTTAACATTGTTTAGTTGCCCATCAGCTTTCTCATTTTGGAGATAATACGTTTTATACGGCCCAACGAATTCCATACAAGAGGCTCCTTCTTGAGAGTGCATGGAATGGGGTGATAAATAGATGATGTGGACACGGTTTTTCCTTACTTTCTATCACACAAATATGGTATGATGCCCATCAACTATTAGAAAAACAAGATCATCATCAGATGTCTTAAAGATGTTTATAAAATCATCAAACTACTAAGCAGCAACATGACTCTGAATCAAGCCACTAGGGTCCTCTCCTAAAATGAAATAACGTGTGATAAGATCTGATACCGTCCCGTATCAGGTCACAGAATGTTAGAAACAAGTCATCTTGGGCGAAGGACAATCCATTGCAGCCAGTGAAAAAAATATTGTGTGAAAAATGTAATCCCATGAATAATGTTGCAGCAGCTGCTCAACATCAGATATTAAATCTATGCAAGCACGTACATTCCAAAAAGTTGAAATTCACTACTTCTTAAATTAACAATTTTTGAAAATATCCAGCTCCGTAGTGCTCTTACTGTCACTGCACAGTGAAAACTGAGTTGAGATACTTCCCAAAAGAGCTGAGCATTTCCTTTAATCATAGTTTAGCCTCATATTAGCGATCTTTCCCATAATATGCACCTTTTCTCTGCAATTAAAATCATTTTCAGTTATGATAGCATCATCTGGGTGAATTAAAAAAAAGTCATGTCAGAACGTAAATTGTCATTTTCTCAAATGAAATTCTAATGGCACCAAGGAAAAGCGTGGTGTATTCTCATATGGTGTCTTTAGTTTCATACCTACAGGCACAGAAGTTACTGACTTTTATTTTTCTTTAAAATTAGGGAGAAACGAACCATAAGTTGAGTTGGATGAAGCACAGTCTACAGTAGTACAGTCAACTGAGCGGTTATGAAATTTCTTACCTGATTATCTTTTTCGGATCATTATAAACGTCCAACCGAAAAAAAAGTATTGTCTGACAAAATTTAAACTTGTTATTGAGACCCATTGCTTTGAATAGTTGAACTTATTGTGCCCAGCATATTTTTGCCGCGAAACAAAATTTATGAACTCATCGTTAAACATTTATTCCGTCTTATTCAATTTCATATTAATCACTTTTTCTTCTGTGTTTATTTTCTCGTTCTGTCTACCAGTTCTGTGAATAGTTTTAGGCACAAAGACAAAACTTTTTACTCAGCAACATAGTTTGGAACTTATTGTTTTCGAAATTGAGAGAGATAATGAATTTTACTGCTCCCGGATGAAAGGGCAAAAGGATTGATATTGAGATTGGCGCTTACATTTCAGTATGTAATTTGAGAATATGTCTTTACCAGTTCCATTCGTGCCAAAGGACTATACACCTATACAACTAATTACTCTCTCCTATATTTGAAATACGGGGCTTGTCTGCTTACGTCTGACCGATCTAAAATCACTTGTTCAAATGGCTCTGAGTACTATGGGACTCAACTGCTGTGGTCATAAGTCCGCTAGAACTTAGAACTACTTAAACCTAACTAACCTAAGGACAGCACACAACACCCAGCCATCACGAGGCAGAGAAAATCCCTGACCCCGTCACTTGTTCCTCAATATAATAATATTCTCTCACTTCTATAAAACTAATACCCTGAAAACAACTTGGCTGTATTTTAATATTTTTGTGAGTGTTGTGATGTAGTGATCGTTCGCTGTCCGCAGCTCGTGGTCGTGCGGTAGCGTTCTCGCGCCCGGGTTCCCGGGTTCGATTCCCGGCGGGGTCAGTGATTTTCTCTGCCTCGTGATGACTGGGTGTTGTGTGATGTCCTTAGGTTCGTTAGGTTTAAGTAGTTCTAAATTCTAGGGGACTGATGACCATAGATGTTAAGTCCCATAGTGCTCAGAGCCACTGGAACCATTTTGATCGTTCGCTATTACTACAATAATTCTCTTAGAGACAACAGACAATATGTTCCAATGTTGTACTCACCAAGCTACCGCAGAAAGGCCACTGGCACCTACCACAGCCGGGACGTAAAAACTATTGGCCAGATGGTGGAACCAGACTCTCATTCTGTGAATGTTTTTGTTTATTTACTACTTGCTGCACTGCAATATTTGTAACACTACATATTTATATTAAGTGTGTGTGTGTGTGTGTGTGTGTGTGTGTGTGTGTGTGTGTGTGTGTTTGTGTTTTGCATGCTGATGAAAGAAGGGAGAGGATGAAACCCGGTACCGGCACATAGCCTACTAATCGCGGATAGCAACCAAGGGGACCGCCAGTCTTAAGGCTCTTATCCGACGGACGGACACCACAGTAGTGTCACAGGCCCTCATTTCATTAGACTTTGCGGAGAGGTTTGGTTTTTAAACCAGGACCCTGGTGTGAGGTCTGGTAACCAAGAACTTTACGCCACCAACTCTCCTCCACTTGCCGGCCAAATACTGGAAATTTATTCCACAACCTTACCTCGGAGTCGAGCGCCACGGCATGATTCTGTGGGTGCCGACCAGGCACTTTGACCTTGAACTCCTTGCACAGCGACGCTGATACTTCTTTTATTGGATCTCAGGCAGTGCCCATTCGGCCATGTCGACATTAATGCCAGTTACGACGATACAAGGGAAAGACAACACAACAGTTGGTCCTGGAGCGGGAGAAATCTCGCACCCAGCCAGCAATCGAACCCGGGCCCCTTCGCTTAGCAATCCGGCGCGCTGGCCACCCAGCTACCTACGCGGACTAACACATCCTTCACATAGTTTCTGGCGATCTCGATCACCAATTTCTACTTCGGTATATAATGTTTAATTAGCATTAATTTCCCACGTTCTGTATGATATGTGCGGCTTGTATGAAAATATCTTGCCTCTATATATAACGGGGCAGAAATGTTCCCAAAATTTCTGATGTGTCTGCACACGCGCGTTGTGGAACGTAGCCATTTTCAGTGCGAAAAGTATTGTCTTGCCGACCGTACCTGCAAATTTAGAAACATTAATAATGAAACATTTTTTCTAAGTTGAAAATTGGAACCTGATTACGCCGTATACACACTAATCAGCTACAATACTGTACCCATGGGCTTAATAGCATTCCCTTGGGACGTAATACAGAAACGAATCTGGGTTGCCGAAATCTGACAGTTTCTTGGTAGGTTTGCAGAGGTATGTGACATCAGATGTCCACGTAAATGTTACTCGGTGCAAGTAAATTGCCGGACTGTGGTTTGTGGGCGCGGAGCTGGTGGATGGTATCTCCGCAAGTGTATGCCATCTGGCTCAGAATACGGGAATATGGTAGCCAAGATATTCTTCTCATACCACTGCAGCGCTAGCCTGGCCTTATACCAAGGGGAGCTTTCCTGCAGGAAGATGACATGACCGTCGGTAACATCAGGTATGAAGGAATGCAGGTGGTCGGTTATAATGTTCGCGTAGTCCACAGCTGTGATGGTGCCTTCGATTAGTAACACAGGTCAAATGACAGCCTAGATGCACCCACCAAACTGCATCAATGAATGTACCAAGCGAGTTCGAAATTTACGTTACACTTGTCTACATCTATGTGTACGTAGATACTCCACAAGCCACTAAGCGGTGCATGGCGTGGACACCCTATAACACCAGCAGTCGTTCCCATTCTGTTCCACTGGCAGACGGAGTGCGGGAGAAAGACTGTTACACGCTCCCGTGTGAGCCCTAATTCCCTTCGTGGTCCTTAGGCAAGATGTATGTTGGCGGCAGTAGAATCATTCGGCAGTCAGCTCCAAATGACGGTTCTCTAAATTTTCTCATTAGTGTTCCTCGATAAGAACGTGTTCTTCCCCCAGAGGTTCCCCTTTGAGCCGAAACATCTCCGTAACTTTGGCTTGTTACTCGAATCTATCGGTAACAAATCTAGCAGCCCGCCTCTAAATTGCTTCGGTTTCTTCCTTTAATCCGACCTGGTGCGGGTTCCAAACATTCGACCAGTACTCAACAATGGGTGGCAATAGTGACCTATACGCGATGAACCACACTTTCCTAAATTTCTCACATAAAATCAAAGTCGACCATTCGCTTTCACTACGACAATCATCACATGGTTATTCCATTTCATATCGCTTTGCAATGTTACGCACATCAATTTAAATGAGCTGTCTATGTCAAGTAGCAAACTATTAATACCCTATCTGAACATTCATGCTTTGTTTATCCTACTCATCCGCATTAACTTACATTACTCTACATTTTTATCTAGCATCCACTGATCACATCGAATAGATATTTAGCCTCTAAGTCATCTCATATCATCACTCATCTTCAACACCTTACCGTACACTACATAATTATCAGTAAATAACCGCACACTTCTGCCCACCCTGCCCACCACATGATTTATATACATATAAAGTAACAGCTATCCTACTATCGTGGCTCACTCCTGATGATAGCATTGTGCCTAATGAACACTGTGTCCTATTACTTAATAAGCCTTCGAGCCACTCACATATCTGGTAACCTATTTCGAATGCGCGTACCTTCGTTAAAAGCCTGCGATGAGACACCGTGTAAAATGTTTTCGGTAATTTAGGAATATGGAATCAGCCTATTCCTCTTCATGCATGGTTCGCAGCATGTCACGCGAGAAAAGGGGAAGCTGAGGTTCGCACGAACGATGCTTTCTAAAACGGTGGTGAATCGTGGACGTAAACTTCTCGCTCCGTAGGTCATGTATCATATTCAAACTCACAATATGTTCTAGAATTTCTGCAGCAGAGCCATGTCGTGCCATTCTAAGGTTATTGCGTAACCATAATGACACACTGTTGGAGGAGAGTGTATGTTCCGGGGATCCTGCTGACAAAGTTCTGCTGCGGTGCAGTGAGCGAGTGAAATTCAGCAGTAACTGTAAATGTACTCCAAAGCTGATATTCGCGTGGCAGCATGATTCTTGTGGATAAGACGCGGACAGACTCTCAGTGAAGTGCTGGCGGTTCATGGACCAAATGCAGTGTCTCGTCCAGCCGTAGTGAAATAGCGAAAAAATGTATCCAAGACTTCGGTGATGCTGATCGGGAAGGAAGGAGGATCATGCAGCATTTTGATTTCCATCTTTCTAGGAAGCTTAAAAAACAGCTGGGGTGAGAAGAGATTTTCGAATGATGAGGACGTCTGCATAATGGTTCCCGAACGGCTCCGTGATCAGTGAGCGGATTTATATCGTTGGGGAATTTGTACAAGGACCCGATCGTTCTTTCCATATCCTTAGCGACTATGTCGATAAACAGTGGTAGCTGTCTGTGTCGCAGTGAAGTGCAGTGCAGCATTCAATAAATGTTACTGTTTTTTTTTATTTTTGCAAAAACAGACATAATGTCTTATGGGATAACAGCAATCAGTGATTTTATAATGTTACTTAAAATCCGTCTTGATTGCAAATTTTTTTTTTATTTTTTATTATTCATATGACCGGTTTCGGTTCATTTAGAACCATCTTCAGATCTGTAAAAATAATTATACTAATTTACTATTTCACGGAAGCAAATGTTTTTCATCCTATCCAAGCAACATCATATGTACCAGAACGTACCTGATATTTTAGTTACAGGAGTAACCCGTCCAAATCCAGCAACTTTCACATGCTACGTCACATAAAATTGGTTGGCAGAGTGCACGTCATTTATATTAATTATAACACTATTACCGACAGGTGGCGTCTGGTACATTTGTTACATTTGTACATACTGCATTCAGCAGATCTTTTTTATATTAAAAATATTTGGTTAAAATATGTAGATGTCAAAGTTAAAATCTGTACTTGTCAGGATTAAAAAACAGTAAAATTACCATTTTTATACGATCTTAAAGCATAGGGCGGTTTACATATCTATGGTGGTGGTGTGAACTTGTTTTCCTCTACAGTCTGCTTCCGTGGTTCCCGCCATTTTGGTGTTGTGCCGCGGTGCACTCAGTCGTCTGATGTCCATCGCCGCGGGCAAGAGGGCCGCACAGGAGGGCCCCGTCAACGACGCCAGGCGCTGCACGCGTCTTCCGGCTTCTCCACCGCGCACCATCTCTCATCCCTCGGCCTGGATCTCCACACGCAACAGTTGTCATCTTAGTGGGTCGTCATAAATGCTAAAATAGTCGTTGTGATTGAATTCGTTTTGTTAGTTGAGGATTAAATCCGGATCTTTATTTTTGTGGGTGTATATTTCGATCTCTTCCAAATCTTACATATCTGAAGATGGTTCTGAATGAACCGAAACCGGTCATATGAATAATAAAAAATAAAAAAAATATTTTTGCAATCAAGACGGATTTTAAGTAACATTATAAATGTTACTGTTGTGTAACTAGAACCTAACACACATTGCACCGTAGCTGTAATATGAACATATTTAAGAACCATCTATAAATCCATAATACCTGAAAGTTAAGCTCTCATGTGTCGAGTGAGTGGTCTTATAACGCATCTAGTTCTTACCTGATTTTTCTGAGGTTCCGTCTTCTCGCTCTTTGCTGCTGGAAAACTATTTCCTAGAATTAATGTTACGTGACCGTGCAATTAGGTAAAGCACTTTCATTACTCCGGACTGCATGGAATACGGATGGCTATCAAAATGTGGACGATAGCTGTCAATAATACCCCCATTTTAGTAGGAGCAGTAATCCAGATGGATGAATCATAAGTAATTTTATACAACACTATTGGAGAACAGCTATCTTTATTGTCATAAAATAATTTAAAAATAGTCTTGGCCGCTGCTGATGTTAACTTCTAACCGATTTCGGCCCTTTAATTACGGGCCGTGATCAGAGTTTGCACCATCTGTATGAGGGCGATGGCGCCTGACCCGCTGTGGAGGTGTGAGTCAGTGTAACAATTAAAGTGACTGAGGCATCCAGAGCTGACCAGGCGCCATCGCCCTCATCCAGATGGTGCAAACTCTGACCATGGCCCGCAATTAAAAGGCCGAAACCGGTTAGAAGTTAACATCAGCTGCGATCAAGACTGTTTTTAAACATACATAATCAATTATTTTCCCAAATGTAATTAAGGAAAGGGTTCCAGGTTGTATCTATCATCCACTATCCCTTGACCCTTGAGGTCTTAAGGTGAGCCAGGGTGAAATAATCATGTACACAGAATGTGACGAATTACGAAAAACGCATACTCATTATGAGAGAATTGAAGTGCGGTCTGGTTTAATTGTTAAAAACCATTCCTAAAACCAAGATGGCCCAAAATATTTTTTACTCAAGAAAACCGGTTTCAGCAGCCTTAGCTGCCATCTTCAGGTCTGTAAGAAAGTCTGATAGATGGAATATGTCGCACTTGATATAAAATCATTTGTATGGTATTATAAAAAACAAACCTGGAAGTCGACCTGTAGATTTACATACGTTAATCATTTTTTTTAGTAAAGGATGTTCATTCTACGCTGACTTCATGCACAAGATGTCAAGTGGATAAAACTCAGCAAATTATGAACGTTTGTCATCAGTAAAATATTTAAAATACGTACAGTGTCTTATGCAGAAGGCCACGTCCATATACATATTTCTCACCGATATTTGTTACATGATACAAATACGTACACAGACGCATATTGAACAGTGGTTTTGCACTATTTTGTATGTGTCCGGCATATGTAAACACACGTCTTGTTGTGTACGTATTTGTATCATGAAACAAGCACCTGTGAGAAATATGTATATGGACGGGGCCTTCCGGACAAGATGCTGTTGTCGTTGTTGTTGTGGTCTGCAGTCCTGAGACTGGCTTGATGCAGCTCTCCATGCTACTCTATCCTGTGCAAGCCTCTTCATCTCCCAGTACCTACTGCAGCCTACATCCTTCTTAATCTGCTTAGTGTATTCATCTCTTGGTCTCCCTCTACGTTAACCTGTGATCTTGGGATGCAAATGACTTAAACATAATATGTCACTTGGGCAAGCGTATTCTCGAAATTTCAGTGCGCTACATTAATTATTTATTGGTGTTGCGATTTTTTCCCATGATTGTAGTAGTTTAGAAATATAAACTTGAACGATGGGCGAAAATAATCACAGTGGTCACGGTTATTGTCTATGAAAATGCTCTATATAGTGCTATATACTTTAAAATAAATAAAATAATTTTTATAGTAAGATAGTATGAAAAGGGAAACCATTATTAGCCCTTTCACTGCGCATTTACTCTCAGTGGCTCCCACGCTGAGCACGTTATTTTCACCTGGTGTGTGTATATACGACTGTAGCAGTCTACCGTTATTATTGAGATAAAAATGAGACGCAAAATCCAGTATTGTCGGTGTAAATCGTTTCCTTTTTTAAATCTTTGTTCAGAAAGTCTTATTTTGTTCAAAAAAGGTACTTCATTATGAGAAAAAAATACAAAACATATTGCATTAGTAATACTTCAAAGTGTGATACCTCTCGAAACAAAAATTCAAACATAAAGGCTCATTACATTTTACACAAATGTATCTTGTGTCACTTCGTTTATCATGTTTTGCACATACAATAGACCTTCTCTGGGCGGCCTTCTTCTTTGAAGTTCCTGGGATTAGCGAGATAAAGTGGCGCTCAGTCAGGCATAAGGG
The DNA here is from genome assembly GCF_023864275.1 of Schistocerca cancellata. Lineage (NCBI taxonomy): Eukaryota > Metazoa > Arthropoda > Insecta > Orthoptera > Acrididae > Schistocerca > Schistocerca cancellata. Next base: position 667,242 of record NW_026047100.1, read on the forward strand.
ATTGTCACCATCAGCAGATCTCCTTCCTCTGTTTGCGGTTGATGGTGAGTCTCTAGGATCTCCTTGATAAGTTTCTGTTGAAAAACAGATACTGAAATATTTCGTCCCATTTGAGTTTTATATAATGCATGTGGTGTCACCGCCAGACACCACACTAGCTAGATGGTAGCCTTTAAATCGGCCGCGGTCTGTTAGTATACGTCGGACCCGCGTGTCGCCACTATCAGTGATTGCAGACCAAGCGCCGCCACACGGCAGGTCTAGAGAGGCTTCCTAGCCCTCGCCCCAGTTGTACAACCGACTTTGCTAGCGATGGTTCATTGACAAAATACGCTCTCATTTGCCGAGATGATAGTTAGCATAGCCTTCAGCTACGTCTTTTGCTATGACCTAGCAAGATGGCATGTTCAGTTACTATTGATATTGTGAATAATGTACAGTCAAGAGCAACGTTCACCATTTATGGATTAAAGTTAAGTATTCCACCAGCTACATCCGTTTTTTCTGAAGTCCAATTTCCTCGTCCTGTTGGAGACCTCACGCCCGCCTGCGTAAGCTAAAATGCGTGCCTTTCGGCTTCCTCTAGTAACCCGGTGTTGGCTCTCCTGCCAATCCACAACATTGGCGAGGAGACAATACTGCGTTCGTAACTATACTGCCCTGATTTACGTGTGTGATGGCTTCGCCAACATCTCCAGATGTATGGTCCGAATTTTATCGCTTACAGAATCAGCAGACGCAGGCCTTACTGGATGCCCTTGGACAGCTCATCCAGGGTCAAAGTGCAATGCAAAACGACGCGGCATCCGCCGCTCCACCGCTACCGCAGCCACAACACGCAGTTGCACCAACTTTTCGTCCTTTTGATGCTGCACCGGAAAGCTGGACGGAGTGGTCACGCCAATTGGGATTCCATCTCGCCGCCTACAGAATTCAAGGTAACGAGCGGCAGCCTTTTTTGTTGTCCTCCACAGGGGTGCACACGTACCGTGTGATATTCATTATTGTCATTATTAATTGTCCGACGCGACGTAGCAACTCTGTCCTACGACGAAATTTGGTCTGCATTAGAAGCACATTCCTAAGAATCAGTCAATGTAGTTGCCAAACGGTATACCTTCTTTCGTACAAAATGTATGGCAGGTCAGACTAATCGGGAGTGGGTTGCAACCTTGCAAGGCCTTGCTAGGGATTGTGCTTTTGAGTGTCAATGTGGACTCCCTTATTCAGATACTGTGGTGTGTGATGCAAATGCACAGAACGTTTCTGATGTTCGTATAAGGGAACAGATTTTGAGACTAGTCAATCCCTCCCTTCAACAAGTGATGGACATATTGGATCGGCAGGACACACTTGACTTTGCTCAGGACTCATTTGAAACTTCGCCACCCGTGTGTCAGGTTAACCAGCCCGCCGGGCGAGCTGCACAGAGCAGTAAACAGCCCTCGCGCCCGGCCACGTGGCTGCCGCCATACTCTCGGCTACGTGTACCGCGCCGGCACGCAAATGCAGTGCTAAAATCATGCCCGCGGTGTGCTACTAGACATTTACGTGAGAATTGCCCGTCACGCCAAGCTATTGGCTTTTGTCAGAAAACGCTCAGATCGGAAGCTCAAAACCATTCCAGGCCCTTTGCTTCGCGCCGAAATCGGAATCGAACCAAGGATACTCAGGCTCACGAACCTTTGCCCATGGAAATTCATATAGTTCATTCCACTCCGCCCAGTGCCACTCTCTCTCACTTGACTGTGTTCGTCCCACAAATAGTGTGCGTTGACGTCGCCGGCACTCCCGTCAAAGTCGCAAGTGATTTTCTACCAGTGTCAGTTCACGTTGCACAAGACAATCGCTCTTGTCGTCAGCAGGACAATAAACTGTTTGTGGACTTGGGCATTAACAGCAAAGTGATACCATTCCAGCTCGATACTGGGGCTGCAGTTTCACTGATCAATCAAGACACAAACTGCTGGGCACATCTCCGTTGCGTGCCGAAACTGTTAAGTTAACTACGTATTCAGGTCACAAGATCCCTGTGTTAGGACAGTGCAGCCTTCTTGCAACACACAAAGCACAAACAAAACTTGTGTCATTTTACGTCCTTCGTTCTTCTTCTGCAGTGAACTTGTTTGGTTTCGATTTATTTCAGTTGTTTAACTTGTCTATAGTAAATTAGGTCCTATCAGTGAACCAGACTGTGCCTTCAGACAGTGTTTCTCGTCTATGTGAAGAATTTGCAGACATTTTTGCACCGGGCCTCGGTTGCGCTAAGAACTATAAAGCACATTTGGAACTGAAAGTAAACGTGCAACCGAAATTTTTCAGAGCGCGCAATGTTCCTCATGCATTGCGTGATGAGGTCGCAAAAACATTACACGATTTGGAATCACAAGGTGTAATTTAACGTGTGCAGGCTTCTCTCTGGGCATTACCCTTAGTAATTTTGCCAAAACCTTCCGGAAAATTGAGACATTGTGTCGACTTCAAGGCAACAGTGAATCCACAATTAGTGACTGCAACTTTTCCTTTACCCCGCCCAGAAGATCTTTTTGACAAACTGTGCCCGGGTAAATATTTTTCGAAGTTGGACCTAGCGGATGCGTACTTGCAAATACTGGTGGACAAAGAACCCCAGCGCGTTTTGGTGGTTAACACGCATCTTGGTTTGTATCGATTCTAACGACTGCCATTCGGGTGTGCATCCGCCCCTGCATTGTTTCAGCAATATCTACAAACTGTGTGTCAGTCCCTACTGCAGCAAACTATCTGGACGATATTGTAATCTCCAGAAAGACGGAAGAAGAACATTTAGCCAATCTCAGAACATTATTTCAGGTCTTGCGACAAAATGGTCTTCGCTTGCGGAAGGACAAATGTGTGTTTTTTGCTCGTTACTTGCCCTACCTGGGATATGTACTCAATGCCCAAGGCATACATCCCAGTCCCGAGCACCTCCGTGCCATACAAGACTTGCCTTCGCCGCAGAATTTGAAGCAGCTACAGAGTGTGCTGGGAAAAATTAACTATTATCATCGCAATGTTCCCCATGCCTCTTTCATTTCAGCTCCGCTTCATCGCTTACACCGTAAAGGTGTTCCGTTCGTCTGGACGACGGAATGCGAACGCGCCTTTCGCCAGTTGAAATCGGCGTTGCTTCCCAATACTTGCCTTACGCCATTCGATCCCCGGAGCCCCTTTTGTTGATGGTGGATGCATCGGCTTTCGGGATCAGTGCTGTGCTTGCGCACAAAGATGGATCGCACGATCACCCTGATGCCTTTGCGTTCAAATTGCTCTCGTCTACGCAACGAAATTATTCACAGTCGAGAAAGAAGCATTGGCTCTCGTATTTGGTGTTACAAAGTTTCATGATTTCTTGCATGGTCGTCACTTTACCACCATCACAGAGCACAAACCTTTGACATCGCTTTTTCATCCAACCAAGCCTGTACCTCCACGTACAGCGCATAAATTCTTTCGCTGGTCTATTTTCCTGTCGCAGTACCGCTACGATATCTTGTATCGGTCCACTGCTAAGCACGGAAACGTCGATGCGTTGTCCCGTTTGCCTGTTGCTGAGGATAGAGCATTTAATTCCTCCAAACTTGCTTGCATGTTCATTGATTCGGAAACCGATGACGCGGTCGAATCGTTTCCGATTGATTTTCATCGTGTAGCTACAGCCACAGCTGCCGACCCTGTCCTTGCTACCGTTCTCCGTTTTGTTGCTACGCAATGGCCCTTGTCAAAGTCACGGATCGGGGATCCGTTGGTTCGCCGATTTTATGCTCACCAGGACAGACTTTTTGTACGACGTGGTGTTTTGCTGTTGCGTTCTGATAATGATCAGTCCATGGTCGTGGTCCCACGTTCGTTACAGTCCTCTGTCTTACAGCTTCTCCACCGAGGACATTGGGGTATAGTGAGAACGAAACAACTTGCTCGTCAGGACTGCTTGGTTCGGAATCGATGCCGCGATTACGAATATGTGCTCTTCTTGCATGGTGTGTGCCGAACAACAATCAGCACCATCGCGGAAATTCTTTGCATGGCCAAAAGCCACTTCACCTTGGCAACGCTTACACATCGATTTTGCTGGTCCATTCTGGAATGCTCGATGGTTGGTTGTGGTAGATTCATTCAGTAATTTTCTTTTTGTTGTCCGGATGTCTTCGACGACGTCATCTGCCACCATCCAAGCGTTATCTGCTATCTTTTGGATTGAAGGTCTTCCTCATACTATTGTTTCCGACAATGGCCCACAATTCATGTCCGCAGAATTTCAGTCATTCTGCAAGGCCAATGGTATTCAACATCTGACGTCCGCGCCGTTTCCGCCACAGTCAAACGTTGCCGCTGAACGATTGGTCAGGACTTTCAAGTCACAGATGTTGAAGTTGAAAGAGTCGCATTCTCGGGAGGACGCGTTATTGCTCTTTTTGTCCTCGTATCGCTCTCAGCCCTAAAATGGTTGCTCGCCAGCTGAGTTGCTCCACGGTCGACCCCATCGAACCTTGATGTCTCTGCTACATCCGCCGCGTCAGGTTCCTGTGCAGCGGCAGACACCTGCTTTTGCCCCAGGCGACGTTGTCTACTACCGCCACTACCGAGGTTCACGGCGTTGGCTCGAAGGGCGCATTCTTCGCTGCCTCGGACGCGCTATGTATCTGGTTTTGTGGGCCTCTGGTGAGGTGCGTCGGCATCTGTCGTCGCACGGGCTCTGTCGCTCCCCGTCTGCTTTCAGCGACGGTGCCGTCCGGTCAGCGCCCTGGGGATCCATCTACTGGCTCGCCTCAGCCCCAGGTGTTACCGACGCTGCCTTCCATTTTGCCCCATGGCAACGCGTCGCCGCCTGTTCTCCTGCTGGCGACGCCCGCAGTGGACGCGTCGCTGCAACCGTCGGGCGCCTCTCTGGGTCACCTGCCGCCGATCGCTTCCCGTGACCAGTTGTCCTCCGACAAGCGACTTGCCCGCTCCGGACGGGTGCCCCGGCCCGATGGAGGTCGACCCTTCGGCCCTCCTGTCTCTCTGCGGGCACATACACAGCATGTTGGCGTGCACCCTGGAGCAGGTTTTCAGACGTTTCCTAGCTCCCCGCGGTGCGAATGGCAGGGTGCGGGTGGCACAGCCTCGCCTGTTGTTAGTCTCCCCACCTCGTCGCATACGTCAACATGGGGTCCTCCCCACGGCGGGAGGAAGGCTTATGCCACAACCGTCCGCCGATTTGCGGGGAAGGAATGTGGTGTCACCGCCAGACACCACACTTGCTAGGTGGTAGCCTTTAAATCGACCGCGGTCCGTTAGTATACGTCGGACCCGCGTGTCGCCACTATCAGTGATTGCAGGCCGAGCGCCGCCACACGGCAGGTCTAGAGAGACTTCCTAGCCCTCGCCCCAGTTGTACAAACGACTTTGCTAGCGATGGTTCACTGACAAAATACGCTCTCATTTGGCGAGACGATAGTTAGCATAGCCTTCAGCTACGTCATCTGCTACGACCTAGCAAGGCGCCATTACTAGTTACTATTGATGCTGTAAAACATGTACCGTCAAGAGCGATGTTCACCAATTATGGATTAAAGTTAAGTATTCCAGCAGCTACGTACTTTCTTTACTAGTCTCATTTCAGTGTCCTGTTCCAGACCTCACGCCAGCCTGCGTGAGCTTAAACGCGTGCCTTTCGGCTTCCTGTCATAGTGGGTTGGCTGTCTTGCCAATCCACAACAGTCAGCACAAAGAAAATTCAGCATTCAACAATCGTTCAGGTATTTGCTAGTATTCCAACAATTAAACTGCATACTTGGTCAACAATTACCTGGGACTCGCTGGCCCGATTTTCGGCGTTATACGTAACTATACGACTGTAGCAGGGACCGCTGTATTTTTTATAGCAAGTAGTATATATACGTCGGGAGCACTGAAACGATTAGCGTATATTTACGTCTGGTGCAGTGAAAGGGTTGTTAATAAATTAGCTTCGTAAAATAAATGTATGAAGCTGTGTGCATCCATGAGGCTGGTCGAAGTGGCCGTGCAGTTATAGGCAATTCAGTCTAGAACTGCGCGACCGCGACGGTCGCAGGTTCGAATCCTGCATCGGGCATGGATCTGTGTGATCTCTTTAGGTTAGTTAGGTTTAAGTAGTTCTAAGTTCTAGGGGACTGATGACCTCAGGTGTTAGGTCCCATAGTGCTCCGAGCGATCTGAACCACTTTTTGCATCCATGATAGTTCAAAGTCTCCTAATTAAAATTTTCCGCAAATAGTAAACTGTAAGGGAAAATCGGTATGCAGTTTCAGAATCTGGTTACATTTCTCCCGATACCTCATTCATCGCTGTGAGATTAGCATATGTTGAAAAAAAGATATTTTGAATAGAGAAATAATATATACGATTTACTTTTTGAAGTTCCCTTGTTGATGGGGCTTTGGAGGAATGTCAGCGCTAGGTTGATAACTTGCGTCAAACGCGTTTCCTTGTGATTTTATACCTTTTGACAAATCGCATGGTGGAAAGCCGTTGTCGATGTCGGCTGCAGGCGCTGTAATACTCAATCCACCGGGACTGTGCCGTGGTGTCGGTTGCGTTCAGCCTTCGGAGTCTGTGGCTGTCACCTCTTCCGACTCTGAGTAACTGGAAACTTTTCCAATTCACGCCGACACTGTCCAGCTGCGTTACCGCACCTACATCCAAAAGTCCGCGAAAGTAGCGGAACTGCTCACACAAAAACGGGTTTCGGGTAGGCGTTTTCGGCCCTGAACATTTCAGCTTTCGTTGGTGATTATTTCCTCGGGTTTTGATGATTAATTCCATCCATTTGCTGCTATTAGGGTGATTTGTCGTTAATTTAAACGTTTCGCGGAGTAATAAAGTTTTAAAATCCATATGGAAGGAGAGAAGAAATCGTAATTATACAAACTATTCTGCTATCACTTCGGCATTGCAGCAAGTCTGCAAGAATTCTTTTCTTACTAGCAGTGCTGACAACGTGTAAATGTGAATCGTGTGTGAGGTATCTTCGGTGAAATCAATCTTTCATTTCTGTAAATGGCGCCATACTAGCTAACTACACCGTCAGTCGCGACGCATTGCTGTTAACTCACATGTCTCATCTACAACCAAATTTGTACCTATCTTGCGTTCAAATTGACTTACAAACGTTTACAATTTTCTTCGATCGCCCCTTCAGAAGAACTCAGATTACTAACGAAAGCCCTTATACTTCTTGCGAAAATCTTCCAAAGGTAGTAGAAGTTATTCAGTCACTCTATCGCCCTAAATACTGAAAGGGTTAGTCATAAAGTTATAATTATCACTTGAAAAAAATATAGGTACGTAATTAATTATCTGTTCGAAATTTGGTAGATGTCTACAGCCTCGGTCCCATTGCAAGCTTAAATGACTCTAGCCATGCGAAAAAGAATTTACTTTTAGACGAGTGCCTTGTTTTCAACTACACTGGTATGTGTTTCTAGTAGGCATATACGTGGAAGCAGTGTCCACGCTGGAGGACAAAATATAAGTAGATAAATAAAACGACGAAAGAGAGTGAGTTCGATGAACCCTAATGAAGCGGCGATAGCATTCAAAGAGAAAAAGGTTAAAGAGTAGATGCAGTTTGAACCCCTATCTGTGACTCAGTGTTGGCGTGAATTATTTCACGTTAGTGTAACCATCAACTGGGCTGTGAAGTTGCCGACGTAGTGAGTAGTGAGTAATTGGTGTTTGGAGATGTGCATTTGTAACTTAATAATAGGATTAAGATATTTAAAAAATGAGTTTGCTGTTAGTTTCATGAATGCGTCATAGTGCTACCTTTTGCGTCAAACATTTAGAGACAAGTTTTTCTCATTAGTATCTCTAATTCAATGAGTCGATTTCAGTGAAGCAAGAATGGTTCTTACATTGTGTCTATTACAACATGTGTCAAAAATCAGACAAACAGTTTTCGATCCAGTGTACTGAATCGAAGAATATGTGTAGGAGTACTTTCATCCAATTTTATGTGCATTGGATCCAATAAGTAATTTGAGAAATAACTGGTTTACTGAGAGATACAATGGGAAACGTTAACGAGTAATTTCATGTCACATCACGTAAGACTAACCGTTACTCGCAGTTACAGACATAAAGCCATTTACTATAAGGTACGAGTGTTCATGAACGAAACTGATTTCGTATGATGACTTGGTAGTTAATAGTAGGAACCATTTTAACTTTTGCACAAATGTCGGCGCATACAGTATACTCGTTCCCAACTAAAAGCCTTTCTCTGAACTCTCTAAACATTTTTACCTTCTTCACCATAAACTAAACGAAAACAAAGGATGTATCCTCTCTCTTTCTCTCCCCCTTTATATCTGCCTTTGTCATTCTTGATCTCAATGGATACGGAAAATTAACATTACGTGTCATCATGGGATTATGGATGCGCTTGTTAACATGTAACGAGTTGATGGGAGAACTGTGGTCAAATAATTTTTATGGCTGCATACTCTACTTCGTTCTCTGCAAAAGTAAGATAAAGTTGTGAGAGGTGGAGGATAGTAGTGTTGCTTGTGGTGTATTTATGAATGCTACTAATATTTTCAAATAACGTCAGGTCCTTCAAAACAAGATTAATAAGAGAAGAACTATGAGGCTGTGGTTAATATGCCCAATTTTGTAAGCAATCGCTTACGTCTGGTGTCACACACCCGCACATCACTCTGTGACGTTGAACCAAACCATTGTTCATCACAGCTACGGCCAACTGACTCCAGTGAAGTTTCAGAGGATGAAAGTAAAGTCTAGGAAGCACCATGTTGAGAACCTCACTTTTTACCACGGCCAGTGGCTCTAAGCTTGATAAAACTGTACATGAACTTACTTCCAGCAACGTACTGGGAAATGGTTTAGTATACGTCTTTAACTGAAAATCATTAATGCGTTATTTTGTTTAATGCACAAATGTATGATTTTCCCTACTAACCCTGTGGTGTCACCGCCAGACACCACACTTGCTAGGTGGTAGCTTTTAAATCGGCCGCGGTCCGCTAGTATACGTCGGACCCGCGTGTCGCCACTGTCAGTAATTGCAGACCGAGCGCCACCACACGGCACGTCTAGGGAGACGTACTAGCACTCGCCCCAGTTGTACAGCCGACGTTGCTAGCCATGGTTCACTGAGAATTACGCTCTCATTTGCCGAGACGATAGTTAGCATAGCCTTCAGCTACATTTGCTACGACCTAGCAAGGCGCCATTACCAGTATAGATATTGAGATTCTATTAATGTATCATCCAGAGCGATGTTCTACAAATGTGGATTAAAGTTAAGCTACGTACTTTTCTTTATAGCATTCATTACGTATCCTGTGTCAGACATCACGCCAGCCTGCGTGAGCTTATAGCGTGCATTTCGGTCTCCTCAAAAAAAACAGTGTTGGCACTTCTGCCGACACTTCAAACCCCATCTCTTGACTAAATTGTTCCTAACAGTGAACGATTTAATCGTTGCCGGTTTGTCTTCACCAGTCTGAGGACGAACAATTATTAAAAAGTTTGCTCTAATGGGAGACACTCTACATAATGGGTGCACGGCATGGGTTTGGTAAAGGTACCCACTGCATAACTTGCTTCCATCATGGACCCGGAAAATTAAACACTGCAGTACAGACAGCTTGTTATGGTAAAGATCGTCCGAATTTTTGTTGACACTTCAAGTCTGCACAGAATCGTGGCACAGTGGTCTTTTGTGCAGAGATTTCGTTTTAAATGAGCTGGTTCATATGTCGTATTAATACAAATATGTTGCTATTGATCACCAATAACTCAATTGATTTTCCTCCATCGTAGGTAATTTATGTGTGATCGATACAGTTTCTGATGGATCGCTGTCTATACAAAACAATTTCTCTTTTGGGGCTTAGTTTTATTTTTACGTGGAAAGTTATATTTTGCAAGTAACCATAGAGATATTACTAAAACATCAAGTTTGAGTGCATTTCTGGGAATATTTAAATACAACATAGTAGAATCGCATTCGTGAGTATGGGTTCAGTTCTATATCTTGTCATACTGACTTACGTTTCCTGCAGTTCCTCTCAATCGCGCAAGGCAAATGCTGCAACGATTTTTTTGTAAAGGACAATACCTATGTCCTCGCAAATGCTGTACCACCCGAGATTGTGTTCCGTATATACTAGTCGCGTTACAGTACATCCCAGTCTTCGTCAGTTTCATGCTCTTTGCTCTCTATTTTCTTATGTTTTTAAAATGATGTGCAAGTAATTGGAACCGAACGTTACCTCACTTCGTCACCTTTGCTACAAGATAGTCCAGTGAAGCGTTTCTCTGTACCTTGGACTCATAATGTTTCCTGAGTCATACGTATCTCTGCTACATGATTTTGCGTGCTACAATGTAGAAATCTACTTACAGTAGCAATACTGAACAGTGAGTATTAGTTGTCTAATTTTTTAAAATTATATCTCGAATGAAAGTTTCACTGTACAGCACCATTTAAAGTACAGTGATGCCTCTATACATATTAAATATTCGTGTCTTGTCGAGCCACAGCAATATCTACTTGCAATTCTAAACATATGTTCTTTTAAAATAAGTTACAGGGCAGTGCGACAGAGTTTTAATTCGTCACGAGGTTTCACAATAGATTTTTTAATAATAGCAACGGAATTTCTGGTTATAAAATAATGCAATGAGAAAAAAGGTCTTTTGAATCTAGTCTCACTATAACGAAAGAGGAGAATGTGATGTTCACTCTTTGATCGGCACGAGGATACGAATCCCGTCTGCGTAGCCGAAAGTGATTTGAGATTTTATGACATTGGCTACAATGGTCAGAACACAACATCGCTAATATATGCAGTACAGATGTCATGTAGGACTATGAATAATGCATTGTCATCGGTATGTGTTACAGATTCCCATCAGAAAACATTAACAGTAACGATCGCATCTGTGGCAGCAAACACTCCCAGTTGGGGACTGAATAAATGACAGGTGAACAGATAAGTCACGTGTCGGCACAGACGTTGCACGTTTATCGGTAAGTAAGATGCAGCAGAGCGTCAGGTAAGAAATTCTCCAGATTTTTTGTGTAAGATGATAAAGAGAAATTATGTTTTATTGTATTAGGTATTTTAATATATTTTTTATTATACAGGGTGATTCAAAAAGAATACCACAACTTTAAAAATTTGTATTTAATGAAAGAAACATAATATAACCTTCTGTTATACATCATTACAAAGAGTATTTAAAAAGATTTTTTTTCACTCAGGAACAAGTTCAGAGATGTTCAATAAGGCCCCCTCCAGACACTCGAGCAATATCAACCCGATACTCCAACTCGTTCCACACACTCTGTAGTATATCAGGCGTAACAGTTTGGATAGCTGCTGTTATTTCTCGTTTCAAATCATCAATGGTAGCTGGGAGAGATGGCCGAAACACCATATCCTTAACATACCCCCATAAGAAAAAATCGCAGGGGGTAAGATCAGGGCTTCTTGGAGGCCAGTGATGAAGTGCTCTGTCACGGGCTGCCTGGCGGCCGATCCATCGCCTCGGGTAGTTGCCGTTCAGGTTTCATAACTAACCTTTTTCGTAGGACTCTCCATACAGTTGATTGTGGAATTTGCAGCTCTCTGCTAGCTCTGCGAGTCGATTTTCCTGGGCTGCGAACAAATGCTTGCTGGATGCGTGCTACATTTTCATCACTCGTTCTCGGCCGTCCAGAACTTTTCCCTTTGCACAAACACCCATTCTCTGTAAACTGTTTATACCAACGTTTAATACACCACCTATCAGGAGGTTTAACACCATACTTCGTTCGAAATGCACGCTGAACAACTGTCGTCGATTCACTTCTGCCGTACTCAATAACACAAAAAGCTTTCTGTTGAGCGGTCGCAATCTTAGCATCAACTGACGCTGACGCCTAGTCAACAGCGCCTCAAGCGAACAAATATACAACTAAATGAAACTTTATAGCTCCCTTAATTCGCCGACAGATAGTGCTTAGCTCTGCCTTTTGTCGTTGCAGAGTTTTAAATTCCTAAAGTTGTGGTATTCTTTTTGAATCACCCTGTATTTGAGCAATGTGTCTACGTAGTTCTTCTTCTTCTCCTTCTTTGTCCTGGTTTTATCCACTGTCTTAACGTCATCGACATGTCGATCTGGATTGGCAATCGTAGTGTTAGAGGGTGGCCTGGTGACCTCCGTGTCGCCACTCATTCCCCTCCTCTCTCCTCCTCCCCTCCCTCCCCCTACCCGCCCACCCCATCCATCCTTACACCCGACCCGAATTTGTGTGGGCCATCAGTTGTGTCAAGTGTTATGTAATATGAATGCGTGAGAATGTTTTCGAAATGTTTGAAAATCATGTATCTGAAGTGGGACTTGGGTACCAACCGGTAATCATATAGTCCGATGCGTGAAACCGCCTACAAACCGCGTCGAGGCTGGCCGGCACCCCGGCCGAGGTCATTAACCTCCCAGGCGGATTTCACCTGTATCGGGAGCGCCTTCCCGAATCCGAGAAGCGACGTGCTAAAGCCTGCGGTTATCGGGATAGGTCGTTCTACATAACTGCCTTTCAAATCTGAATATTTACCGTAGCGTTGCGGAACTGTTCCTGTACCTTCTGCATAACAATTGCCAACAAGTTGTAGAACTAGTCATTAAAGTCTTCTTGCAGTTCGTTTGCATTTCTGTAGTGCTTTCCACCAAAATATGCTTTCAGTTAGAGAAGAAGGTGATAACCACTCCAGGTCAAAACTAGGCTATGAGGAAAATTTTCAAGCATACCCAACTTAAACTACCAAAAGCACTCGTTCTTTAATGCAGCAGGACGCCTGCTAGCGATATCGTGAAGAAAGACAATACCGCTGGTTAACAACACACGCCGTTTGTTTTGAACGGCGTGGCGCAGTCGGATGAAGAGTGAGTCTCTTATGGTGGGCTGCTGGGTTTATGGTCTCCATGCATAAAGTCTATGAGTAGAACGCCATTTAGATCCCAAACCTCTATGACTACTGCCTTTTCGGTGTTCAGAATCTGTTTGGCATATTTTAGTTTCTTAACCGACCCTTCCAGACCGGCATTTTGTTTCTCGAATGTTAAGCGAAACTCATCCGATAGAAAAATGTCATGCCACTTCCATTCATTGTTGTTGTTTTCTGTGTTGATTTGTGGAAAGTCGAGCAACCCATCTGGCACGGACTTTTCTATAGCCCAAACCACGAAAAACGATCAGTTAAAAACTGATCGTCTAATTTCGACAAAGCACAAACAGTGTATTCTGTGGAATTTTTCCTCAATCATAATTTCTTCAGTCAAAATTGCAGGTCAGCCTAATCATAAATGTGAAATTTTTTGCGTTCGCTGTTAACCACTAAGTATCATTTTCGAAATGAAGCTTCTCCGTTCTCCACATTTGATAACAGTCGTTGTCTAAATTTCTAATTTTTTTTTTCAGGAACTGCAGAGTCCATGAACTTTACAGTTAAAGGGATCGTTGTATTTGAATACATACTTAAAACCCCACTATACAACAGTAGACGATCGCCTTGGCCAACTTGATAGCATCACAGTGGATCCAATGGTTATAAAGGTGTACAGTATCTGACGGAACATTCGGAAACCCTCGTTTAAAGGGCAACTGAGCACCAGATGTCGCGAGAGCAGGTCTGACCCGTATTAGACGAGGCAGGCAGAATGTTGTCGTCCGCACAGAAGTTGTGACAGTAGAATGGGTCTGACAAGAGAGCGCAGTGCCTTCTAAGGCAAATAAGACACTCAGTGTCACCTGAGTAACAAATCAGTCAAGCCCATCTAAAGCTGCCCACGTCGGCCTTATTGATGTGACTGTGAAGCAGAAAAGCGAAGGAAAAACCACACCGAATGTAAGAGCAGGCAGACCTGATGTACTGACAGACGGACAATTGCGGAAGGTGATTGAAAATGCAGGGTGACACAGATTAATGGGAATGTTTTAAATTATTAGTGGCAGCCATGGGCAGGTGGCAGCACTGCGCGTTTGTGACACTTAGCGAGAAAACAGTTCGCCATTTCAGTAATCATGGATCAGTGGAACGGACAACAGCGTACGTTAGCCATAAAAATATTTTATAAAAACAGTGATAGTCTGGGAACGGCTCAGAGGCAGTTTCGACGTTTATATAACTTAGGACGTCATGACGTCGTTCCGACGAAACACGCGATAAAATGTTGGATTAATAACTTTGAAGAGACTGGATCTACCGTGAGGAAGAAACCAACAAGACCACCAAGACGTTTGGCCAGTGAACATTGATTTTGTACGCTAGTCTGTCTTACGGAGCCCAAGACGTTCAGTTCGTAAGCAAGCAGCAGTGGTTGGAATGTTCCGGGATAGTGTTCGCGAAATTCTTCATCGTGATTTAAAATTTCGTCCGTATAAACTACAGATGCTGCAACACTTGAAAGACAACGACTACCGGTTACGATTAGGATTCTGTCAACAAATGATGACGAGAATAAACAATGACTATGAATTTCTAAGCAAGTTGTAGTTGTCAGATGTCACAGGTTATGTGAATAAACCTAACTACCGTTACTGGGCAAACACAAATCTTAATGACGCTCATGAGCGCCCTTTACACGCCAGTAATGTGACAGTGTGGTGTGGTGTTTCATCACATGGGATTATCGGACTGTATTTTTTCGCAAACGAACAGGGAAACACAATAACTGTCAATGTCGATCGTTACGTGGAGATGTTACGAACTTTCATTACACCTGCACTGAACAATATTCCAAATGTTCAGGAAGCCTGGTTTCACCAGGACGGAGCGACATCACACACTGCAAGGCAATCAATAGCATATATGAGAGTACTGTTTGGCAACCGTGTGATCTCACGATTCGGTAACATTTCCTGGCTCCCTAGATCGCCAGATTTACCAGTTTGTGATTTTTTTTCTTGTGGGGCTACGTCAAGAGCAAAGTCTACACGACTCGACCAAGAACCCTGGATGAGTTAAAGCAGAGAATTCGGGACGCGATTCATAGTATCCAAGGTGAATGTTGCAGCGTTCAGTGAGGAATGTCAACAGCAGATTTCATGAATGTATTCGCACAGGAGGACGCCATCTAAACGACGTAATTTTTTAAAAATCGTAAATGTCATCAATCAATTAGTATGAATGCTATTTCTTTTCTTCATCACTTCTAGGTTTATTGGATTCTGGAAATGATCCCGTTTTTCTGTGTCACCCTGTATCATATGAAGTCACCGGAAGGCATCGCTTCTGAGGTTCAAAGTACCACCAGCATTCCAAGATAGTGATGTGCCTAGGTAGTTACAAGGAATGGTGCACATTGGTAGAGAAGCTCTCCATGAGCTATGTATTTCTGCAGTCACTGTAGCTCGACGCTCTAGGTTATGTACAGACAGACGGCACTGGATTGTGGATGTCAGAAAACGAGTGATTTGCCGTGATGAGTCACGCTTTAACCTGTGGCAACACAATGGAAGTGGTGACGCCTGGGGAACGTTAATTGCAGTAATGTCTAGTGCCAACAGTGAAGTATGCAGGACGTTGTGTTACGGTGTTAGGCGTGTCTCTCGTGCTTAAGTTGTGATCCCCACATTGCGCTTACGAAGACGCTAAATGCAGAAGTATATGATACATTTTAAGGTATTGTGCACTACGTACAGTAGAGGAACAATTTGGAGACAATGACTGGAACTACTGTATCATGGCAATGCAGTATGTCATCTGCAATGCAGTATGTACATCTGCAAGGTAATGGTTTGTGGACAATAATAACGAGCCTTTAATGGAATCGCCTGGACAGAGACATGATCTGAACGCAATGGAAAACCTTTTGAACGAAAAAGGACGTCGACTTCTCTCGAGTGTCGAGCATCACAATCGTCTCTGGTTTCGGCTCTTCGGGAAGAAAAGGCTGCCAGTTCCCCACACGCAATCAGAGGCTTCAGCGCAAAAATTTTTGAAAGGTTCAGCATAGGAATAATGTGGGCTCAGGTGCTTTTACAGAGTAGCGCTCACGGTTGTGAGGAAGCTGACTGAGCACGCAACGTCTCGCGAAATGTGTTCTCGGCGGAGACGCGCTCAGCGGGTCACACAGTGGAGAGCGGCACTGTCAAGTGGTAAACGGCTCAGGCGTGCTTAACGCGACCCTATGAGGGTCCATGGGCTCCAGCAGGCCCGCCAACGTGCGCCATCAGGGAGACAAAAACCCTATGTCAGGGCCAGCTGGAGCTACAGAGGCTGTAGCTACCGGTGGGGAGCGGCATTTGGAACTAAACGTCTCACTAACTTTAAAGGGCTCCGGAACGCCCTATACTTGCAATGTTAAAATAACGCTTATAAATTACATCTTTCCTCACAAAGTATTTGAGGTAGGAAGTTGAACTTTTTACAGATTATTTATTGGAATATGGGCTACAACTTAACACAGGGATTTTACAAAATTTTAGTTCAGTTATTAAAGATGATTTTTTTGAATTGTAATGAAAATTCACAACATTTTTTTGCAATTTTTTATTTATATATTCAGAAATATACAGTTTTTTTGGAAAAAAGGCTGTGTTAAATTATGCAGAACGTACTGTGTAACATTTACTGAAAGTTTGAAACAAATATGTTTGGAAGATCCTTAGAAAACGTGTAATTAGTATGAGAAAATAAAAGTTTTGGGAATCGAGCGACAAAGATTGGATTAACTTTTTAGTGCATTCCAGGTCCATAGGATGGATTATCTTCATCCTCTGCAAACTCCTCCTCCAGCTTCCTCTTGTTCCTCCTCCTGTTTACTCTTGCTTGTATTTCTAGACTCTTTACAGCCCTGTCTGCACCCCGAAGGCGTTCCTTGTCTAAAGCAAGCATCGCTCGTACCATGTTACAATGTTATTATTTACAGTAATAACACATACCTTTGGCTTTCCAACATTTCTCCTTTTCTTAAAAGCCTTCAGAGGATTTCTAATAACTTTACTTTTACTCATTATTATACTTCAACAAAACAGAGACTCAAGAAACAGAATTAATTACGAATATTTTCGAGATAACGACAGAGTAAATAAACATGAAAGAATCGACAATCACACCAGCGATATATATTGAACCATCACAGGTTAGCCACAACACATACTTTATCTCACATCACTAAAATGTACCTGATGAACACGGACGTTAATAATAACACCATTTGACAGCAGTTTAACAGCGCCACAGTGGGTCACGCCCATGTACAACACATTTCAAAAAAAATTTAAAAATAGTTGTACTCTTCGGAATTGAATAAATTATATATCTATTAAAAGGTAATAGTTTGTAGATTCAGAAAACTCAAAAAAGTAAAAATTCAACTTTTCATGATTTTGAGCCTTTCCGGAGCCCCTTAACTCAAAGAAACTGAAATTGTTACGTTATGTAACATACTTTAGAGACTTGTACCTTGGAACACTTTACAGACTTTCGTCTCTAACCAGTATATTTTCTTATTACACGCTGGAACAGAACCACACAGTTTACGTGTGTTGCAGTCTTTTTCCTGGAATTACAATAATGGCCATAGAAAAGATTTTTCGAAATACGAAAAACACGAGCCAGAGCGTGTTCATATAGCTGGGAACAGCTATTCTATTCAAATTTAAAAGTGTTTTAGACCAGCAAACCGTTTCAGTACTGTATTTAATGGTGCGTGTGTGACATTATTAATCTCGTACACATCAATAACCAGTAAGTGAAAACAAATTAAGAAGAACTATTATCAAAAACCAGTTACGAATTAAAAACATATTGTAGCGGAAGCTATTGGCAGCTAATGCAAATTTCCATTTTCAGGAGTGGGAAAATTGTTTAAAATTTAGGGAAACCCATTTCATTTGCAAATATCACTTTTTTCATGGTAGAAGATCTTCCGTTCCAAGGTGGTGGTGGTGGGGTGTTGTTGTTGCTGTTGGTGGTGGTGGTGGTTCAGTGGCACGAACATGGCGCTCAACAGCTAGGTTATCAGCGGCCTTTCTGAACTGATGGGAGAGGAATGTGGTTTTGCTCCATGAAAAGTGTGCAACATGTAGTAAACTACTGGGTGGTTGTAAATAAAGTGCACTTCCTCACAGGGGTCCAGTGTGGGGTGTAATCATCGTATGCCTGATATTCTAGTGCGTTAATGCGGAACCGATTTAAGTTGGAAAAAATAGTTCAAATTTTGGACACCAGGTGCAAATCTAGCGCTATTAATACAATAAAGACGTGGAGAAGTATTTCAATACGTAATGAATTAGGAACCGAACGTGGGGAGAAAAGATAAAAGAAGTGTGAAAGGCATAATGTTGACTTCATTATTAACGACCACTTGCACAGTTTGTTCCGTATGAGCACCAGAGACGTCTACGAGATGCTGCACAGCGCCAGATTTGCTCCTGGTGTACAAAATTGGAACTGATTTTTTCCCAGCGTAAATTGGTTCCAAGTTTCGTTGCAATTCGATAATTACAGCACACACTGGACCCTTGTGAATAGCTGCCCTTTAATTATGACCAGCCAGTGTAAAATGTAATCCTCAGTTACCTTGGAACACTCCCAGTCACTCACTCTCACACTTTCGCAAAGAAGACCAAAAAGTAGTAATAGTAGCTTTATTCATCCTTAGATCTCTTTTTACAAGGATATACGACATGTCAAAGTATTTACAACTTTAGGCCAATTTAAAATAAGCTAATTCTTATCCATATGCATTTACAGACTTCTAGTTAGAGACAATCATTAGATTTACTCTCGGTATACAATACTTTCTTACAAATAACTTATTAAATAACGTAATGCCTTACTGTTCACCCATATCTCACTATCAATCACTGCACACACTATACACACATTATTTCATAACACTTCACTCACTACACACACAAATACACACACACACATTGGTGACCTCTGGGTCATTTTCTGTACCGCAGCTTCCCATTTGCTATCCTGAAAACCTGTGTCAGCGTCCCTCTATAATGACTGAGGTGTTGAGCTCAGAAAGACGAAAATATATTTGTATTCTGCTACGCATAGCCTGGGGGTACGTTTTTCAAGAAAAGGAAAAAAGAAGGAAAAAGACAGTTGTGTGGAGGTGTTATGAGGAATGTTGGATGTTTTATAATCGTTATTATTATGTATTTGTATAATTCTTTTTACCAAATCTCTACTCTGTTTTATCTAAGTAGTCCTCCAATGTGTAGAATGTATTGCATAACGGGTACTTTTTTGCTGCCTTTTTAAATAAGTGTATTTTGGCAGTTTCTCTAATCTCTTTTAGTAATTTATTGTACAGTTTTATTCCTTGGTAGAAAATGCGTTTTTGAGTTTTATGTTTGCTTTTTCTTGGTAATGTAAGTTGAGTCTAGCTCTTGTTCCATGGTCATCGACAGAGCTGTTTGTGCAGTTACTATCAATGTTATTTTTGATGTGTACAAGTGACTGGTAAATGTGTTTAGACAGAGCAGTTAAAATCCCCAGTGTTTAGAACAGATCGTTAAATGAGCTCGACTATTATTTTTGGTTGTTATTGATTAGGCTCATTCTGGAATTTGAAAACTGTGTTCATATTTTGTGCATTTGTTCCCCCCCCCCCCCCCCCCCCCAAAAAAAAAAAAAATGCCGTAGCTGACAATTGAGTGTACATATGAATAGTGTGTGATTAATAGATGCTGCATGTTACACACTCATGATAGGATACTAAGGGCATAGGATGCTGATGACATTCTGTTTGCAAGTACCTTTGTGTGTTCACACCACTTCAACTGAGAATGAATAGTCATTCGTAGAAATTTTGTATTTGTTACACAGTCTATAGAGTCGTCATCTACATTTAATTTAATATTGTCATTTTCCCTTTTAAAACTGGAATCCTTGGCATTAGTTTTCTTCATGTTAGATGTCACTCTATTACTTACTGACTAATCATAAACTTCCACGAGAGTCTCAATTGCTTTCTCAGCAAGGAGTTCTCTTGTTTTCTCAGTAACTATAATATTGCTGTCATCAGCGAAGAGAATTTTTTCACCATGAGTAGCACTACTGGGAAAGTCATTGTTGTATATCAGGAATAGTAATGGTCCCAATATGCAACCTTGCAAAAAACCTGTATTAATGTATTATGGTTCTGATAGGTGTTTTACTAAATATTTACATGTATTTGAAGTATGTGTTACCTCTACTCTTTGTACTCTATTTGCTAGGTATGGTCGAAACCAGTCATTAGCTACCCTTCTTATTCCTAATGGTTCTAATTTATTTAACAGAATCTTGTGGTCGACTGTATCAAATGCCTTAGAAAGATTGAAAACTATGCCTGTGACACATTCGTCTTTGTCAAGAGTATCTAGTAAAACTTTTGTGAATTCTACGAGCTATGGTTGACTCCGTAATTTTGCCTCTTCGGAAACCAAACTGTGGTTCAGGTATTCATTAATCTGTCTTTCATAATTACTTGTATTATTTTTGACAATGGTGACAGCAGGGAAATTGGCCGGTAATTTTCTACGTCTTCTGCATTACCTCTTAAGCAAAGGTACTTTTCTTACCTTTTTTAGCTTCTCTGGAAATGTCCCTGGTGTGAAGGATTCATTTATTATATTTGTTAAGGGGCCTTGTATAATCTCTATCCGTTGTTTCAGTACATACATTGGTACTTCATCTAAGCCTACTGACTTTTTATGCGTAGGCCTCACGGGAGTTTGTGATTAAAACAGACAGACTATAAGTACACACATTCTAACATAGTATGACAGGCGGCTGCTACTACTGAGCAAATGCAAAGGTGAAGCGACCGCCCTTTCGCCTAAGATACCACCGAGAAGACCAGAAATCACACAGAATCTCAAAACACAAACCACATTTGATTCATCGCCTACGAAAATACACGGCTGGTCAGATGTTTGTAGTCCTTATAGCTTCATACGAAACACATTCTTTTCAAATGTGGTGCAGAGAGACATGTACATATTCTGTTTCAATAGTGCAGTACAAATGATGCGTAGTTAAACTGTCCACATGTTACGTAAATGGTTTTAATAATATAAAATAATTTCATCACAATTAAACGCTGTTAGCGAAGAATTTACAATGCCCCTCAAATCGCTTTAATGTATTACACACCACGTATATGTCTAGCTTTGAATATTTCAAACGCTGCGCAGAACACAACGTCTTGTTTCACAACAACAAATTTTGATGGCAATGCCGGAAACTGCTTATGGCGATTCTTACTGCGCTTTCCTTAATGTGAGTGTAAAATGAGACAGTAGTCTGAAACAGAGACCAGAAATCATTACGCATTCATGGGTACACTGCAGATTCCTCGACTTGCGCCATAGGGTGGTGGGGTTTCGGGTTCCGCTGGATAGGTCAGGAGTCCACTACACGCAACAAGCGGCTACACGGGTAGCAGGGGTTGTGTGGCGTGGGCTGGGCGGTTTTTTAGGTTAGATGGCCTCGGGCAAGTACAGAAAGGGCAACAGCCTCAACGGGTGCGGGGCAAAGTCAGAACATGCGGGGACCAAGCAGCAATCGGTATTGTAGTTGTAAACTGTCGAAGCTGCGTTGGTAAAGTACCGGAACTTCAAGCGCTGATAGAAAGCACTGAAGCTGAAATCGTTATAGGTACAGAAAGCTGGCTGAAGCCAGAGATAAATTCTGCCGAAATTTTTACAAAGGTACAGACGGTGTTTAGAAAGGATAGATTGCATGCAACCGGTGGTGGAGTGTTCATCGCTGTTAGTAGTAGTTTATCCTGTAGTGAAGTAGAAGTGGATAGTTCCTGTGAATTATTATGGGTGGAGGTTACACTCAACAACCGAGCTAGGTTAATAATTGGCTCCTTTTACCGACCCCCCGACTCAGCAGCATTAGTGGCAGAACAACTGAGAGAAAATTTGGAATACATTTCACATAAATTTTCTCAGCATGTTATAGTCTTAGGTGGAGATTTCAATTTACCAGATATAGACTGCGACACTCAGATATTTAGGACGGGTGGTAGGGACAGAGCATCGAGTGACATTATACTGAGTGCACTATCCGAAAATTACCTCGAGCAATTAAACAGAGAACCGACTCGTGGAGATAACATCTTGGACCTACTGGTAACAAACAGACCCGAACTTTTCGACTCTGTAAGTGCAGAACAGGGAATCAGTGATCATAAGGCCGTTGCAGCATCCCTGAATTTGGAAGTTAATAGGAATGTAATAAAAGGGCGGAAGGTTTATCTGTTTAGCAAGAGTAATAGAAGGCAGATTTCAGACTATCTAACAGATCAAAACGAAAATTTCTGTTCCGACACTGACAATGTTGAGTGTTTATGGAAAAAGTTCAAGGCAATCGTAAAATGCGTTTTAGACAGGTACGTGTCGAGTAAAACTGTGAGGGACGGGAAAAACCCACCGTGGTACAACAACAAAGTTAGGAAACTACTGCGAAAGCAAAGAGAGCTTCACTGCAAGTTTAAACGCAGCCAAAACCTCTCAGACAAACAGAAGCTAAACGATGTCAAAGTTAGCGTAAGGAGGGCTATGCGTGAAGCGTTCGGTGAATTCGGAAGTAAAATTCTATGTACCGACTTGACAGAAAATCCTAGGAAGTTCTGGTCTTACGTTAAATCAGTAAGTGGCTCGAAACAGCATATCCAGACACTCCGGGATGATGATGGCATTGAAACAGAGGATGACAAGCGTAAAGCTGAAATACTAAACACCTTTTTCCAAAGCTGTTTCACAGAGGAAGACCGCACTGCAGTTCCTTCTCTAAATCCTCGCACAAACGAAAAAATGGCTGACATCGAAATAAGTGTCCAAGGAATAGAAAAGCAACTGGAATCACTCAACAGAGGAAAGTCCACTGGACCTGACGGGATACCAATTCGATTCTACACAGAGTACGCGAAAGAACTTGCCCCCCTTCTAACAGCCGTGTACCGCAAGTCTCTAGAGGAACGGAAGGTTCCAAATGATTGGAAAAGAGCACAGGTAGTCCCAGTCTTCAAGAAGGGTCGTCGAGCAGATGCGCAAAACTATAGACCTATATCTCTGACGTCGATCTGTTGTAGAATATTAGAACATGTTTTTTGCTCGAATATCATGTCGTTTTTGGAAACTCAGAATCTACTATGTAGGAATCAACATGGATTCCGGAAACAGCGATCGTGTGAGACCCAACTCGCTTTATTTGTTCATGAGACCCAGAAAATATTAGATACAGGCTCCCAGGTAGATGCTATTTTTCTTGACTTCCGGAAGGCGTTCGATACAGTTCCGCACTGTCGCCTGATAAACAAAGTAAGAGCCTACGGAATATCAGACCAGCTGTGTGGCTGGATTGAAGAGTTTTTAGCAAACAGAACGCAGCATGTTGTTATCAACGGAGAGACGTCTACAGACGTTAAAGTAACCTCTGGTGTGCCACAGGGGAGTTTTATGGGACCATTGCTTTTCACAATATATATAAATGACCTAGTAGATAGTGTCGGAAGTTCCATGCGGCTTTTCGCGGATGATGCTGTAGTATACAGAGAAGTTGCAGCATTAGAAAATTGTAGCGAAATGCAGGAAGATCTGCAGCGGATAGGCACTTGGTGCAGGGAGTGGCAACTGACCCTTAACATAGACAAATGTAATGTATTGCGAATACGTAGAAAGAAGGATCCTTTATTGTATGATTATATGATAGCGGAACAAACACTGGTAGCAGTTACTTCTGTAAAATATCTGGGAGTATGCGTGCGGAACGATTTGAAGTGGAATGATCATATAAAATTAATTGTTGGTAAGGCGGGTACCAGGTTGAGATTCATTGGGAGAGTCCTTAGAAAATGTAGTCCATCAACAAAGGAGGTGGCTTACAAAACACTCGTTCGACCTATACTTGAGTATTGCTCATCAGTGTGGGATCCGTACCAGATCGGGTTGACGGAGGAGATAGGGAAGATTCAAAGAAGAGCGGCGCGTTTCGTCACAGGGTTATTTGGTAACCGTGATAGCGTTACGGAGATGTTTAACAAACTCAAGTGGCGGACTCTGCAAGAGAGGCGCTCTGCTTCGCGGTGTAGCTTGCTCGCCAGGTTTCGAGAGGGTGCGTTTCTGGATGAGGTATCGAATATATTGCTTCCCCCTACTTATACCTCCCGAGGAGATCACGAATGTAAAATTAGAGAGATTAGAGCGCGCACAGAGGCTTTCAGACAGTCGTTCTTCTCGCGAACCATACGCGACTGGAACAGGAAAGGGAGGTAATGACAGTGGCACGTAAAGTGCCCTCCGCCACACACCGTTGGGTGGCTTGCGGAGTATAAATGTAGATGTAGATGTAGATGTACCAGGAATAACGCTGTCCCGTAAATTATGATGATGAAGATGAGTTATTCCGAGAATCCGCAATGGAGCAAGTGTCGCGTTTCAAAGGACACGTCGCTCATTACGGTCTAGTATTGATCCATCACATTCGACAGTATTCAACAGACAGGGCGACCACAATCTGCCATTGTTTTCTAAAACCGACCGTGAAAAATAAAACTCTGTACCTTGTTGTGCTGTGAGGATATGCGGTTTCGGTCCCACAGTCAGTTTCAACTACGACAGCAGGACACATTAATTGTTTCTCCCATAACATATATTCTTTTTCCTTGTATTGTGAGTTAACGAGCATTTCGCTCTCATTTAAGTATGTGGCCGAAAGAGTCGGCCTTCAGGAATTGTGAAACGAACCCTGTCGTCCAGGACCGGATGCCACGAAAGCCACAGATTCACGACGAGATGGGGAAACTCACAGGCGTCTATTGTATATTGAGGCCTAAGCGTTGTAACGTGCTCCCCCCCCCCACCAACTTCCTGTGTCCTTTCCTTTAGGCACCCTCCTTCCCTCCCTTCCCTTCCCTTCTCTTTCCTCTCCCCCCTTCCTCCTCCCCTCTTCCCCCGGGCTTCCCCCCCTTCCTCCCTCCCCCTCTCTCCTCTGCCCATGGCATCTCTTCTCTCTTCTCTCCCCTCTCCCTTTCCCCTCCTCCTCCTCCTCCTCCTCCTCCTCCTCCTCCACTCTTGGCAGATCCCCGGACTCGTATACGCTCAGTGGACTTTCGCGCGCCGGAGATCATCGCCATCTGTGTGTTGTGTGTGTGCCTCGATTTGTGTTTAGTGTTCTGTCACCGTCACGCCTCAACTGTTCACGTGTGCCGTCGCCGTCATCCGTGTTCTGTGCGCCGTGTCCCCAAGTGTTACTGTTTTTTCGCGTCCAGCGTGAACGGCTTCTTGTTTATTGTTTTTTGTATCTCCTTTTTTTTTGGCCCGCCGTTTTTACTGTATAGTCTGTATCACATATGTGTCATGTTATTGTTCCACTTAAGGCTGAAGAGCAGCGTAATATGCTGCTGCCATCCCGCCTGTATCAGGTGATTAAAATTACAATAAAGGAATAAAAAATGTAATGTGCTAGTGAGACCGGCGAGAACCTACGTCATAGGGAAACCCAGTAGAAGGCTTTGTGACCAAGGGGACGCTGTAGTGTTAGTGCGTGTAATGCAACACGTGCGGTGCAACCCCTAGAAGAGTTTGAGCCAAGATATTTAGACGAAGAGGAACCGCATGTGGGCCCGAACATCTATGGGATGTTAGCTCGCAATTGTTGACCCGTCCGGGATTGAAATTTGGAAAGTGTTACTTGAGGGATAAGAATCCTGCAAAGAGTTGGAACAGGATTGGATTTTGGAAAGTGTTAATTGTGGAATATGAACTCTGGAAAGATTATAATTGGATTTGAGTTCTGCAGTGTGTTTCCAAAAGTATTATCAGAGCTGCGATAGACAGGACCTCTCGCAAAAGTTAAATGTGAGAAAGCTTCACGACTGAATATTAGGTTTATTTAATAGTTGTGAAATTAAAATTGTAATTCTCACACGTCCCAAGGTCCCAAGTCTGTGGCAGTTTAGGCAGTTAACATGGGGGCTCGGAGCTACGAATTGTGCAACAGTTTTGCACCGAGTTTTAGCAGTTCTTAGGAGCGATAAAAAGGTGACGCGGAAGAAGAGGCGACATCGAAAGCACGTGGTTCAAGCCAGCAGCGGCATCTTCAACGGCGATTCATCTCGCAGCGGCGGTTGCAGTACCACAGCATAGTCTACGATATCTTCATCGTCGGCTTCAACTGCAACATCGGCAGCTATACCATAGCAGGACGACAAAGTAAAGTACCTGCGCTGATATCGAGATTATGTATGATTCTGTAGTTCAATCGCGAAAAATAGACGTCGCAATTATTAAGCAGTCGGCCAGTTTGTGTGGGTCCGAAAATAATACTAGAGAGCTACTTAGCGTGACGTCGGAGTGGGAGAGCCGGATCAGCGGTGAATTTAGTAGGACAAATAGACTGAAATCAGGCAAGACAGATGAATTTGGAGGAGACACGATGTCGCAATTAATGCAGATGATAAGAGGTTTGGGACCAAAACTAATTCTGTTAAAACCGATATGGCTGACGTAAATTTAAAAATTGATTCCGTTCAATCCGAAATAGTTTCGGTTGTGAAAGACAAAGTAGCTAAAATGGCTACTGGGATAGAGGAATTGATAGACGGATAACTAAAAACCATTCGGGATGAAATGGGAAAAATTTCTGATGAAGTTGGGATACGTGACTCTAAGGTAGATATAGTGCAGAATAATTTCAGTGATAAGGTGGAGAAGTTGCAGGCAGGTCTTGGAGGCAACTTATTGCATGAGTAGGCAAGGTGCTCTAATGGCTGAGACGACAGAGGCTATTAGCAACTTATCCGATCGAATAGGCAAAGGGGAGAAAGAAGTAGATACAATAAAGGAACATGTAGAATCTACATCTTCATGGATACTCTGCAAACCACATTTAAGTGCCTGGCAGAGGGTTCATCGAAGCACCTTTTATTATTCCAATCTCGTATAGAGCGCGGAAAGAATGAACACCTATATCTTCTCGTACGAGCTCTGATTTCCCCTATTTTATCGTGGTGAACGTTCAGCCCTATGTTGGTCGGTGTCAACAAAATATTTTTGCACTCGGAGGAGAAAGCTGGTGATTGGAATTTCGTTCGAAGATTTCGTCGCAACGAAAAACCCCTTTCTTTTAATGATTTCCAGCCCAAATACTTTATCATCTCTGTGACACTCTCTCCCATATTTCGCGATAATACAAAACGTGCTGCCTTCCTTTGAACTTTTTCGATGTACTCCGTCGGTCTTACCTGGTAAGGATCCCACACCGCGCAGCAGTATTCCAAAAGAGGACAGACAAGCGTAGTGTGGGCTGTCTCCTTAGTAGATCTGTCACATTTTCTGAGTGTCCTGCCAATAAAACGCTGCCTTTGGTTAGCCTTCCCCACAACATTCTCTATGTGTTCTTTCCAATTTAAGTTGTTCGTAATTGTAATACCTAGGTATTTAGTTGAAATTACGGCTTCTAGATTAGACTGATTTATCGTGTAACCGAAGTTTAACGAGTTCCTTTTAGCAGTCAAGTGCCCGCATCTCGTGGTCGTGCGGTAGCGTTCTCGCTTCCCACGCCCGGGTTCCCGGGTTCGATTCCCGGCGGGGTCAGGGATTTTCTCTGCCTCGTGATGGCTGGGTGTTGTGTGCTGTCCTTAGGTTAGTTAGGTTTAAGTAGTTCTAAGTTCTAGGGGACTGATGACCATAGATGTTAAGTCCCATAGTGCTCAGAGCCATTTGAACCATTTTTTAGCAGTCAAGTGGATTACTTCACAGTTTTCGTTATTTAGGGTTAACTGCCACTTTTCGCCCCATTCAGATATCTGTCATTAAAACTGAAAATGGCGAAGTTAAAAGGCAAATCAATGAAATAAAAAGCGAGTTGAATTCTTTAGCTGCACATCAAGCCTCTACAGTGATCAGTGTCCCGTGGATGAACTCGGGATCGGTTAAAAATGTTTTGCAGACGACGGGAAATATCACCCAGTAAATTTTCTAGCAGCATGCAGAGATGGCTTTATAAAGGGAATGTACGACGAGGCGAAGATAAAATTCAGAAAACACATTTGGAAGGTGAGCCGCAGTCGTGGGCAAATATATACAGTGATACGTTCACTACCTACAAAATATTTGAAAGCATTTTCCTGAACAAGTTCTGGAGTGAAGATAAGCAAACGCGATTCCAAAATGAGTTTCTGAATGGGCCAACGTTTAAATACGGGAACGGGTCGATGAGAGAATTTTCTAAACGTGAACTTACGAGATTAATACATGTCCGTCCGCCGCTCGTGGTCTCGCGGTAGCGTTCTCGCTTCCCGAGCACGGGGTCCCGGGTTCGATTCCCGGCGGGGTCAGGGATTTTCACCTGCCTCGAGATGACTGGGTGTTTGTGTTGTCCTCATCATTTCATCATCATCCAGGAAAGTGGCGAAATTGGACTGAGCAAAGATTGGATAATTGTACGGGCGCTGATAACCACGCAGTTGAGCGCCCCACAAACCAAACATCATCATCATCATCATCATAATACATGTAAAACGTCCATTGGCAGTGATGAATGAAGTTATGACGTTGAAAAGGCTGTTACCGGAAAATTTGCAGTAGGATCTACTGTAGAGTCCTAGCAACTCACCATACGAATTTTAGCACTTACAACGGGCGTTGAAATGCAAACCGCAAAGTAAGCAGACAAATAGTTTTCAGAGTGGAGATCATAACTGCAGTCCGAGTAATTACTGTGAAAGACATCCGGGAAGTTATCAATGGAATGCAAACAGCCGTTTTGATAAGGGAAACGGTAACGGGAACACATCCAATGATAAATTTCAAATAGGTAATGGGAACGGATACTTCCGTGACAGGGACCGACGCCAATAATGTATATTTGAGGGACCTGCACCTGGGAAAATGAATCAGCGTAATGGGAAATCAGGAAACTAAGTTTCGCCGCATCTCAGGTCCGGAGATGGCAAAATAAACTTGCGATGAGTAGGACGCGAGTAAACAGAAACGTGATAGGTGTCAATCAATCGGTTGAAAGCGATCAGAATATTGAAATGAAATTAGTAAGAGATGAGAATCAAATAGGTAAATTTTCAAATCATATCTTACGTAAAAGGTGTAATACTAAGATAATGGAAGGTAACAATAAAGGTGATGATGACGATTTAGGGCTAAATGATTTGTCTTAAGAATGTGGGACGAAAGAGTGTGTGAATGTTAATACAATGAAAGATTCTATCTGCCAAAAGGAGGCTGAGGTGGAGCTGAATTAGGTGAAGAGTATAGAAAATTGTAAAGAGGTACTAACTAGCAGTAACGATTATAGTGATGAATGTGATGGTGTTTCAGGTGATACTGTGATGGCGAAAGTAGTTGAGGAAATTAATAAGGGTGGTGTAGCATTAGCCTCGTCAGGTGTTAAATTTGTGTGTGTATCGGCGGATATTGGTGAATTATTTTCGAAGGAAGGTAGTAATGATGTTTTATGTGCTACAGTTACGAAATTAGAAGCTGCTGGTATTGATACCTCACAGGAAGAAATCTACTAATGGGGGTGAACCCGAAATTCTGGATGGACCTGTGGATCTTGAATTTTTGTTTGAGAATGAATGTGGATCTGAATTTGATGTGCGATCTGAAATTAATGTGGCACAGGAGCGTGCAGGAGAGGAAAAGGTATTACGCTCAGGTTAAAGTCAAACACAGCAGAATTTAATGGTACTGTTGATTCTGAAATTGCAAGTCACTGTAGCTATAATTCATCTGATGTAATGGCAGAGGATGATGAAAATATTAACGGTTCTTACATTCGTGATTTGTCAACGGAGGTAAATGAGGTTTTATGTACAGCGGCTGTTGAAAATGCTGTTTCTGAAGATATCTGTAATGATGTGGAAGTAAAACGTAATGCTTTATTTCATGATAATGATGCTGTAGCTACCAATGTCGATAATTTTGAGGAAGAATGCAGTGAGTTTGATTCTAATATAGAAAGTTATATTTGGACAAAATGGTGTCATAAGGAGGAATGTGATTTTACTGTAACTGATTGGCGATGGTACGGTAGAACATTATGATCGTTATGGTCTCATTTGTGGACTCGGGAGATGTTTAAGATGGCGAGAGGTCTAGAAGGGAAAAAAATGAAATTGGGGCGAAAGAAGCATTTAATGAATTATTTTTGGACGAGTACGAAACTAAGGGGTGGGTCAAAGAGGGCATGTGTATTGTAGAGATGGAAGAGAAGGGGAAAGTAGATCAAGAATTAAGTTATCTCTGTTTAGATTATGACATGATTTGGAGGGTTAATTTGCAATGCTTTATTTTAGGATTTATTGTAGCTTGTATGTTGTTTCGTCGCATAAGGATTTTTTTTTTTGACACAAGGTCAGTGTAATTATAAAGAGATAGTTTAGACGCACATTAGGGTACGAGAAGTTCGGAGAAATCAGTTATTTGGTGAAAGGCATCAGGTCGAGTATCAGTGGACAGAAAACGCTGTAAATCAATTGTTTACTGGGTAGTTTGGATCCGTTTGTATCGATTCCACTGGGGGAAGCATTCAGTGCAGATCCTGGGTTGTTTCGGAAAGTGATTGTTTTCTGGTATCTACACCCAATTCGAATTTCAACAGATTTGTTCTCGAAAAACGTTGGCGAAGGAATGCAGAGGCAAACAGATTTTCGGCGGGGTACTTGGCTCCGAATCCGTTGAGCGCCGCTGCAGACTTCGTTGTGACAAAAAGGTTCTGTCAATGTGAGCGCAGTGGCGCAGATATTTCTGCGACATTCCAATAGACAGTCGATTCTGATAAATGTATATAGTTTTATCAGGCATTTCATTAATATGCCACAATTCATAGTTAATGTTAGATATAAGTTTCTTTAAATTTAAAGCATGCTGCGTCAACACCACTCCAACTAATTACACTATTGATCTGGCGCTTAGGATATTTACGTTACTGTATTACGAATTTGCATCTTATAAATTTGGGGGCTGCTTCATAACATAATGGCACGCCAACATGTTATGAAGTGGAGGTGTGTGAGTAAACGAACATTTTGCTCTCATTTAAGTATATGGCCGAAAGAGTCTCCCTTCAGGAACTGTGAAACGAACCCGGTCGTCCAGGACCGGATGCCACAAAGGGCACAGAGTCACGACGAGATGGGGAAACTCACAGGCGTCTATTGTCTCTTGAGGCCTAAGCACTGTAATGTGCTAGTGAGACAGACGAGAACCTACGTCATAGGGAAACCCAGTGGAAGGCTTTGTGGCCAAGGAAATGTAGCAGTGTTAAATATGGCGGACCTAAGATGCGCCGTAAAGGGAAACATTGATGAAAACTATTTAATTCTGTAGTAGTGCAGGGAATTAAGCCACAGTTATTTTAATCTACCATCCTTCATAAATTTTCGTGGTGATCCCAATAAAATTGAATTTTTATGTATAGTTTGGGATTTACTGTTAAAGTGAAATGTACAAGTTTTGTAACAAAGACCTGAATCCTAAAATCTGAACGCTTTGGTAGATCTTAACGATTGACATATCATATAGAAGCGCAACATTAAAGTGATAGACATTGCAATAATCAACTCTGTATCTTTATTTGTCTAAATGATATAACAAATTTAAATTACCACTTTCTTCAGTTAAGCAGATCATCATTTCCTCCACACAAAACACAATGAACGATAAAATCAGGACACTATATTGAATCATTAGGTAATAGAATATTTGTTTTAACGTTTAGTGCATAATAGTTACTTTTGTTCTTTACGTATTTATCAGAAAGCACATTGATGTAAGGCTACTGGCCGTGACTTTCAAAGTTAAGATGGAAACATTTTTAGTTTTATGTAAAGGTATTTAACGTTCATTATTCAATGGATATTACTGTTACTTTATTTAAAACGTGAAAGTGCTCAAGCTTTGATTATTTAAATAAGTTAAAATGTAAAGTAATGTAGAATAAGCTGTAGCCAACCAGATGGACTGTTCAGGAAAGGGAACTGCGCTAGTCAGTCGAGCGAAGATGTGCCTCGCGCGGAAAAAGCGATTGGAGACGGGCAGAGGGCAGTTCTGTCGGGACACCAAAGGGGACAGTTCGGATTGTAGCACGAAAGTGGACAGTCGGTCTTTAGGTAACTAGGAAATGAAACGATTAGAAAATTTCGCTTTGTGTGGTCCGGCGAGACTTAGTCTCTGAGCAGTGAGCAACCGCACGGCTGGTTTGTACTCGTAACTTTTCGTGTAAATATCGAGGTGGAATATCGGACTTGTGTTTCGCGATGAGATTGTGAATGATCAAACTGTGTTAAATGGATATGCGCTCGAGTGTAATAGCCATCCCAAATACGACCACTTTCGTTATTAGTTTGCTTCCTAAATAAACATTATTCTATCAAAATCGCAACTGTGTGGCCTACATCATTTATGAGTTGTTAATTTAGTTTCCGAGATTATTATTACTATTATTATATGTTACATTAACTTTGTATTTCACAAACTTGCCATCAGCCAGACAATTTAACCGAAGGGTCACAAGTGCCTAATTTAGGGCGTGTAATGCAATAAGTGCAGTGCAACCCCTAGAAGAGTTTGAGCCAAGATATTTAAACGAAGAGGAACCGCATGTGGGCCCGAATATCTATGGGATGTTAGCTCGCACTATGTAATTAAAAAAAAAAGCTGTATACAGGTGTATGTGCCGTTGTTGGTGCTTCCCCGCAGCCGGTTTAGACAGAATACTGGAAAGTTGTATTTATGACTTATCATCTTATGACTAGAACATTATCACAGAACCTGAACCGTCCGAAAGAGGTTAATCCTGTCCATTCGCAGATTAACACTATGCAACATACTGCCATTGAACCTACTATTCTCACATATGCAGAAACAGGAGAGCCTCTAATACCTCGTACACCAATTATCCCAAACGACTTACATATTCACTTTAAGCGATTTCCCAGTCATATTGTCGTTGGCAATAACAATGAATAAGGTTCAAGGTTAGAGACAGAGAGGAAGAGGAGAAGACAGAGATTGGGGGGTGGGGGTGAAAGTAAACGGACATAGAGAGGTGGAAGCGGGAGATGGACAGAGGAAGGAGGAGGTGGAGAGAGATGAGTGGGGTGGGATGGCCAGAACGAGGGGGGGGGGGGCAGGAGGAGGAAATACGGAGAAAGAGGCGACAGGAATAGATAGACACAGAAATTGGGGAGAAGGAGATTAGGGTGTGTATCCAATTACAGACAGAGAAAGGGGGCAGAAGGAGATTATTGTGTATATCCAATTGCCATACATGTTTAGCAGTTGCTGAGCTTTACCAGGTTCACTAGTCAGGATTATAGTTGATTTTGTTTTGTGCAGACATTCGTTTCCTTTACCAAGTGATTACATGATAAAATGTGTTGGACCCATTTCCAACCATTTTAAGTGATAATCAGTTTATAATTCCAATGAATGACACTGTGAGAACCATTCACTCTTTGTTTTAGATCGCAGTCATCACTGGGTATTCACATAGGGCCGGAACTTTATTCATATAGTCGGATTTGTATGACAGAGTTCCTTTCGTGTTTTTCGTACTGCTAAACTAATATATACTTAAAATTTCATTTTAGACATCTAAAAGCGTTGGTTTATCTGAGACAAACTGTATAAAATCTTCAACAAATTTTAGCTCGGACTGTAAGCCTTACTTCCAACTTACTGGCAAAGAGAGCCGCTACAGCCAGTAATTAAAAGCAAACATGGAAAAGAAAATAAATGTGGCTGAAACGTATACAGCGAAACATAAACTTTGTTAAACTGACATACGCATTGGACTAGTTAGTACTTTGTTTCTGTTTATCGTAATTATCCACCGCAGCACTACTTTTAAGAGTTTATGTGTATTCATTATATTTCTGCCTTGTTGTTCCGTATTAATTTTAACTGCAGTCACAACTGGTGACCCATACGCTTCCGCGAGTCCCCAAAAGTCAGAAACATTATTCAAAATTTACTGTGTAGATTTATATGCGCTATTTCATGGAAAATCAGCCATCAAACAACGACGGCGTGTAAATCTCGATTGTGGTTTGGCAAATAACAGTTTTCTGACGGAAAAATGTAAGAATGTAGGTTTTACAAGTCGAATCTCAAATCGCTATCACAGTTATAACCAATGATGCGTTAAAATATCATTACATTTTGGGAGTACTAGAAAGTAGCCATGCCGAGTTAATTTCGGAATCCATAGACATACCATTGTTAGCTTCACCCTAAGCAGGCTTAAAACAGTTCAGTCACTCTGAAAAGTGAATAACCAAATCTCTCAATCCACGTTCCGCCTTCCTCACAAAAAATTTTGGCATCCGAACATTCGCACTCTTTTAACATAGAACATTCTAAATTCCTGGACCCATACTGACCATCTCCGTCTCAGTACCACTGCCTACATTACATAAATTATGCCTCTTTCCACTGCCTTCCTTTTCTCACATGGTTTACAGTATATTTCACCAACACTGTTACCTCTCTCGCTTCCATTGTTTCCTATATCTAGATGTCTGAAAGTGTGGTCCAAAAGTGCCGTTTCCTATGCCTAAGTGTTAAGGTGCGCCGTTCTGGGAGCGTCCAAACCCCCCAAGCTTATGTATGGTATACGCTCGTCTGTACTTTTCATTTCCACTATCTTCTCTCGATTTTGCTTCTATCACCCCCATATCTCTTTCTCTTCTACTGCCATTGTCTATCGCTGGCCATCAATATCTCATCGCACTTTGGCTTCCACTGCTATTGTCTTCTTCTATTTACCCATCATTCAGAGTGCGATATTTCTATTACGCAGGTTGGTACCAAATAGTCAGCATAGTGAGAAAGTTGCCGCTGTTGGTTGGCACATGGAGGGTCACTCTCACATTGTAAGGAGCTGCTCCGTATGATCCAAGTGTGCGCTGACAGTGGCTGATACCCACGGTGCCGCCGTCAGTTTAACGTCTTTCTTTATGAAACCCGTCTCCAAGAGACTACGATGATTCACTCGTTATTCTGGTCAACATCGAAGATGCGAGAGACACTATTAGTGCAGTGGGCATGTTGTCAAGTAAGTCATCTCGTAACTGTCTTGTATTATCTTCCGCTGTTTGCGACTCCTTTCGGCCGTCACATATTCTCTGTAAATGATTGTGTACTTTTAACTGCCTTTAACAGGGTCCAAATTCACAATCTAGAGCTAACACGATACGTTGCTCGTTTTTGATTACTGCAAATGTCCGCCCTCGATAGCTGATAGTCTGGCTTTAGAGGTCGCACGCTCCTCAAGTTTGCTCCGTGAACGTTCAGTGTTTACGCCAGTGTTTTCGTGTTTCGTGATCGTCTATTGGCGTTTTGCACGTGAATTAAGCGTTTATCAATTGAGCATTTGGTCTTCGTTCGTGTCGTCTTTCTACGTAGTGCCGTTGGGATTTCGGCGTTGTCCGAGATTTCTTCGCTGCAGAACACCATGGCAAACTCCGTGAGAAAAAACACCGTGATTTTCACCTTCGACAAGTACACCCGTCGAGTACAGCCCTCTGCACTTGAAATACACGACTGGATTACCGAGGTAATTGGCTTTCATTCTGAATCTGTTCATACCATGCAGCTAGACTCTGATGAATACTGCATTTTTGTAAAGTTTAACGATTCCGTGTGTGTAGACCGCTTTCTGGAAAAATTTGGTTATGAAACGGAATTTATATACCGTGATGGTACTAAAAGTACTGTAAAACTCCGGAATTCCAAGTCTGTAATTAGGAGTGTTAGGGTTTTGAATATTCCCATAGAAGTAGACAACTCGAAAATTAAAGATGTCCTTTCAAAGTATGGGGTTGTCAGGCAAATAGTCAACGGAAGGTGGGCTTCGCATTTCAAGCTGCAGTGCGTTAACGGCATTCGCTCCGTGGAAGTGGAAGTGAAGGCAAACATTCCCTCCCACATCTTTGTTGACGGGCACAAGGCGCATGTTATGTACTCAGGGCAAACCCCTACATGTCATGTTTGTACATGGTCATCTCCGTCAGGACTGCCCTCGCCGTGTTTTTGTGCTAACAAATAACCTTACGCAACGCCGGAAATTAACACTCAACGATTTATTGCCAGCCAGTAATACAACGGAGCCGGCGGCTGTCGTGAATCCTGTTACTACCTCTGAAAATGTTGCACTTAATGTTAATGACTTTCCGCCTTTAAAACCTGCATTAACTGCTGAAATTCTCTCCCGTGACAGCGAGTTTCCCACTAAAAAGCGTCCTCTAGAGGACACTGAAAAAATGTTGATGAGGACTCTTCCTGTGAAACACCCGTTGCCAGGAAGCCGAAGCCCAGTCCTGAAGATCTGTTGGAAGTGGAAAAGGGAGATGAAATGCAGGTGGATGTGGCTCCCACTTCCGCACAAGGACTTATACCACGACGAACAGATAGTGACGCAGCTGGTAGTAACCTTTCACGGAAATGTGACCCTGAGCCTGAGGTCACAGCTGCAATAACCGCATCAAGTGCACAGCCCATACAGTGCGAACAGTACGAGGAAGTACCAAGTCAACAACCTGCTGACTCCAAAGCGCAACGCCACGCCGAAGGAGGAAATAAACAAGCATCACCGCCTCGCCAGCAAGACAACACAACAGACACCACGCCGGAACCAAATATTGACGACTCGCAAGCCACGGCCGTTGTTGCGCCAGACGGCCACCGCTGGCGGTTGCGACCGAAACCGGGTCTTGCTGTCACGCGTCATCAAGCGAAAGCCACACCAGAGAAGAAAGACATCAAGAACAAGAATATTAAATATGAAGTCATCAGGGCCAACACTGACTAGGAGAAAGAGAAAGACCACAGTGACTTATAGCAATGCATTGTCAGGATTTCAGGATAATTTTCTAGGAAGTTAGTACATGTAATGGGCACACAGCTTGTAAAGATCGTGACTTGTAGAGAAGCACGTTGCTGCTATAATCATACCGATCCTCATCCCAAATAGCTTCTTCTGGTATGTCTGTGATGCAAGCTTATAGCATTACTACTATTAACATTAATAATATAGTCACCCTTGAAATTGGCAGCACTAAAAGACTTCTTGTACCAGTCCGGAACAGATATCGCGTTGCTACAAGAAGTTGCGATAACGGACTTTCGGATCCCAAGCTCTTTTGAAATTGTAAATATTTCTACGGAAGCCAATATCGGTACAGCCATTCTTATAAGGGAAGGCATTCCGGTGGCTGAAATCGAACGACTAGAATCAGGAAGAGCCATAGGCATAAAAATTTTCGATGTGACAGTGATTAACCTTTACGCCCCATCAGGAAATTCCCACAAATAAGATTGTGCGAAGCTTTTTCAATATGAACTGATTTATTTATTGAGGAAAAAGCCGTGTTCTCTTATACTAGGTGGAGATTTTAACTGTATTTTAAACCAGATAGATCAAAAACCCAATTTCAACTACTCGCCACAGTTAAAAAAGGTAGTAAGTGATCTACACCTTAAGGATGTGTGGGAACTTCAGCACCCGACGTCAGTCGGGTTCACGCATATGAGCAGCCACTCCCGCAGCAGACTAGTTAGAATTTACGTGACACCAAATTTGCAAAATTATTTATTAAACGTTGAAACTATTCCCGCGTATTTTGGCGATCACAGTACACTTTTGACTTGCTTTAATTTAAGTGTACAGCCAACCCGTCGATTCTGAGGCCAATGGAATTTAAATATCTCTGTTTTAACTGACGAAGAACTGGAACAGGAAGTAAGGTAGCGTGGACTATGTTCCTCCGCACAGTAGACAAGCACCCAACAGTCACTGACTGGTGGACTAGGAGGGCTAAACCAAGGCTGCGGAAAGTTGTCATGCAGTTAACGCAGCGAGGCACAGGGAGTTGAGGAATACAATGGAATTTTATTAAAAGTTTTAAGAGACTTATATCAACAGGCACATGATGACGTAATTCGTCTGAATGATATAAAAAAATAATAAAAGCCAAGTTATTAAGCATTAAACGGCAACAGGTGGAGGGACTAAAAATTAAATCGAAAGCCACATCAGTCGTAGCAGATGAAACAGCTTCTCTGTATCACTTGGTGCGGCATGCTAAATACAGACGTCAAACTTTTATTGATGAAGTCCAGACGCATACAGGTACGAGGCTCACATGCTAGAAAGAAATACTGGACGAAGTCCACAGGTACTATGAAACCTTATATGCCCCTGCCACAGTGGAAGATGCAGCTCTCGAGGACTTTCTCACTATTATAGGTCCACAAATGTCGGGAACAGACAACGCTGACATCCTGTCACCTATTATTAAAGACGAAGTGCATGAGGCAGTGCGTAACTCACCTCTCAAAATATCTCCGGGACTTGAGGGCCTCCCTGTGGAGTTTTATGCCCGCTACTGGTCTATAATTGGGTTCAAGAACACTCCCATGGCAAATGACGTCCTGAACGGAAAAACGGTCCCTGCAGAGTTTAAGGAAAGTAAAATAGTACTCATTCCTAAGAGTAAAGGCAAAACCAACTTAAACAATTTTCGGCCTCTTTCGCTACTAAATTCTGATTACAAAATAATTTCGCGTATTATTTCTAACGGAAATACATAGAAGGACCAAGTAAACTGGTACAGGTGTGCGTATAAAAATACAGAGGTACGTAAACATGCAGATTACGGCGCTGCGGTCGGCAAAACCTATATAAGACAAGTGTCAGGCGCAGTTGTTTGATCGTTTACTGCTGCTGCAATGGAAGGTTATCAATATTTAGGCGAGTTTGAACGTGATGTTATAGCCGGCGCACGAGCGATGGGACACAGCATCTCAGAGGTAGCGATGGAGTGGGGATTTTCCCGCACGACCATTTAACCGTGAATATCAGGAATCCGTAAAACACCAAATCTCCGACATCGCTGCGACCGGGAAAACATCCTGCAAGACGGGACCAATGCCGACTGAATAGAATCGTTCAACGCGACAGAACTGCAACCCTTCCGCAAATTTCTGCAAATTTCAATGCTGGGCCATCAACAAGTGTCAGCGTGCGATTTATTCAACGAAACATCATCGATATGGGCTTTCGGAGACGAACGCCCATTCTTGTATCCTTGATGGCTGCACGACACAAAGTCTTACGCCTCGCCTGGGCCCGTCAACACAGACATTGGACTGTTGATGACTGGAAACATGTTGCCTGCTCGGAGGAGTTTCGTTTCAAATTGTATAGAGCGGATGAACGTGTATGGATATGGAGACAACTTCATGAATCGATGGACTCTGCGTGTCAGCAGGGGACTGTTCGAGCTAGTGGTGGCTCTGTAATGGTGTGGGGCGTGTGCAATTGGAGTGATATGCGACCCCTGATACGTCTAGATAAGACTCTCACTGGTGACTCGTACGTAAGCATCCTGTCTGATCACCTGCATCCGTTCGTGTCCACTGTGAATTCCGACGGACTTGGGCAATTCCAGCAGGACAATGTGACACCCCACTTGCCAGAATTGCTACATAGTGGTTCCACGAACACTCTTCTGGGTTTAAACATGTACGCTCGTGACCATCAGACTCCCCAGACAAGAACATTACTGAGCATATCTGGGATGCCTCACAACGTGCTGTTCAGAGGAGATCCTCTTATTCTTACGGGTTTGTAGACAGCCCTGCAGGATTCCTGGTGTTATTGCACTCCAGCACTACCTCAGACATTAGTCGACACCATGCCACGTCGTTTTACGACACTTCTGCGTGCTTGCGGGGGCCCTACACGATATTAGGTCAGTGTACCAGTTTCTTTAGCTCTTCAATGTAATTAGACGGTACTAGATAGAATGATGAAGTATCTTGAGAATAACTTTCAACAAAGGAATGGCCAGATTGGTGTGCACGTTCCGACAGTCAGTAGCAATAATTATGGCATCGGTCGAGGGAAAACACGTTAGCATAAAATTATATTGCGAGATTATTTTCGAGGAGGTTAGCTGAAACTGATGTACTGAACTCAAACAGCGGTACATGATACAAAGTAAGGAAGACGAGGAAAACATTGAAAATTAAAAACTAAAATGCCCATACCACAATGATCACCGAGAGTATTTTTCACGTCTTCCGCAATACTAGTAGGTCGAAAAAAGTCGTAACGTTTAGTTTTAAGTAATGTTATATTATATACAGAAAAAAATTCATATAACAGCTGTAGTAGCAGAGCTTCCTACTAGAATTTCTTCCGAAAAAGACACAGCAGTTTGCGCAATTATACAGCATTTCGAAAATTTTCAAGTTCTTTTTTTTTCATAGAAGTCGGGACCAGATTACTGAAGACAAAGAGAGCAGACATTCCATTGTGAACTAATATCGTATAATCGTGACTCTTATTTTAATTCATCTGCATTAGGACTGTAATTTTTAAAGCATACTGGTAGAAAAAGGTATTTAATAATATAACTAAGGAAATAAGAACCGTAAAGCTTGAGGATAATTCTTTCCTTCTGGTGGTAAATGTGTATTTTTCTGTAGTAGTCCGGGTTGAGAAACGTACCGCCAGCATCTATAGGGTGGGGCAAATAAAAGTGTCCCCGAGAACAGAGTTCCAGGGTCCGACGAAACACAACAGAGGAAAGGATATACAATACTACCCTAACTACAGCAGATGTTTAAAGTGACTACCATGCATCTCTTGGCCCTTTTGGACCTGGGTCAGCAAGTTGCTGAAAGTGTATAGAAACTGGACTGCTGGAATTGCTGCAGTTTTATCCGAAATGTTCTGCTGAACTTCTTGAAGATTATGGGGGTTGTTGCGATACGCCTTGGATTTGAGCGCTCCCCACACAAAGTAATTGCACACTGACGGGTCAGGTGACCGGGGTGGCGAATTAGGCCCGCGACCAGACAGATCTCTGCTAACAACTCTGTCAGACGTGAAGGTTGTGAAAATGTGCTCCAATGTCCTGCCAGCCACATAGGAAGTTGCTGCAACCTGTTGGAAGCAACTGTAGGTCTTTTCCTCCTCCGTTAATGCTGCCACAAATGCTCGTCCAATCCTATCCACGTCTCAGAGCCAATTTTATGTGCTCCACCCTGTATTATTATCTGGTAGTTTAGGATCGTTGGAACACACAACGGCCGGCCGAAGTGGCCGTGCGGTTAAAGGCCCTGCAGTCTGGAACCGCAAGACCGCTACGGTCGCAGGTTCGAATCCTGCCTCGGGCATGGATGTTTGTGATGTCCTTAGGTTAGTTAGGTTTAACTAGTTCTAAGTTCTAGGGGACTAATGACCTCAGCAGCTGAGTCCCATAGTGCTCAGAGCCATTTGAACCATTTGAACACACAACGGTGGTGTAATACGGTAGACAACACGAATGCAATCGGAATACTGTGAATACAGTTTTACCCCAATTTATGAATCTTTGCAGAACTCTACCAGTTTTCCTTCTTTCTCTTGTTTCCTGAAGTACTTTCTCCTATAGAAGGTCAGGCAAAAATTTTCCAGCGCTCCGGTGGCGTACTATTCATATTTGCAACTTTCATCAGCACGCTCTGAGTGTATTTCAAATGCATTACGGAGCTAACTAATACTGAAATCATTCAAATAGACGCGAAATGGTTGTGATCACTGGCCACTCTAAGGCAAAGGTAAATTCTTTTATTACAGGGGCAACAGTCTGGATGATTGACTGATCTGGCCTTGTAACACGAACCAAAACGGCCTTTCTGTGCTGGTACTGCGAACGGCTGAAAGCAAGGGGAAACTACAGCCGTAATTTTTCCCGAGGGCATGCGGCTTTACTGTATGATTAAATGATGATGACGTCCTCTTGGGTAAAATATTCCGGAGGTGAAATAGTCCCCCATTCGGATCTCCGGGCGGGGACTACTCAAGAGGACGTACTTATCAAGAGAAAGAAAGCTGGCGTTCTACGGATCGGAGCGTGGAATGTCAGATCCCTTAATCGGGCAGATAGGTTAGAAAATTTAAAAAGGGAAATGAATAGGTTAAAGTTACATATAGTGAGAATTAGGGAAGTTCGGTGGCAAAAGGAACAGGACTTTTGGTCAGGTGAATACAGGGTGATAAATACAAAGTCAAATTCGGGTTTAATAATGAATGAAAAAATAGGAGTGCGGGTACGCTACTACAAACAGCATAGTGAACGCATTATTGTGGCCAAAATAGATACGAAGCCCACTCCTACTACAGTAATAGAAGTTTATATGCCAACTAGCTCTGCAGATGATGAAGACATTGATGAAATGTATGATGAGATAAAAGAAATTATCCAGGTAGTGAAGGAAGACGAAAATTTCATAGTCATGGGTGACTGGAATTCGA
Source organism: Schistocerca cancellata (assembly GCF_023864275.1). Lineage (NCBI taxonomy): Eukaryota > Metazoa > Arthropoda > Insecta > Orthoptera > Acrididae > Schistocerca > Schistocerca cancellata. Next base: position 709,592 of record NW_026047100.1, read on the forward strand.
GAGTAGGGAAAGGAAGAGATGGAAACATAGTAGGTGAATATGGATTGGGGCTAAGAAATGAAAGAGGAAGCCGTCTGGTAGAATTTTGCACTGAGCATAACTTAATCATAGCTAACACTTGGTTATAGAATCATAAAGGAAGGTTGTATACATGGAAGAATCCTGGAGATACTTGAAGGTATCTGATAGATTATATAATGGTAAGACAGACATATAGTAACCATGTTTTAAATTGTAAGACATTTCCAGTAACAGATGTGGACCCTGAACACAATCTATTGGTTATGAACTGTAGATTAAAACTGAAGAAACTGCAAAAAGGTGGGAATTTAAGGAGATGTGACCTGGATAAAATGACTACACCAGAGGTTGTACAGAGTTTCAGGGAGACCATAAGGGAACAATTGACAGAAAATGGGGTAAAAGTACATTAGAAGAAGAATGGGTAGCCCGGAGGGATGAAGTAGTGAAGGCAGCAGAGGATCAAGTAAAAAAGACGAGGGCTCGTAGAAATCCTTGGGTAACAGAAGAAATATTGAATTTAATTGATGTAAGGAGAAAATATAAAAGTGCAGTAAATGAAGCAGGCAACAATGAATACAAACGTCTCAAAAATGAGATCGACAAGAAATGCAAAATGGCTAAGCGGGGGATGGCTAGAGGACAAATGTAAGGATGTAGAGGCTTATCTCACTAGGGGTAAGATAGATACTGTCCACAGGAAAATTTTAGAGACCTTTGGAGAGAAGAGAACCACTTGGATGAATATCAAGAGCTCATATGGAAACCCAGTTCTAAGCAAAGAAGGGAAAGCAGGAAGGTGGAAGGAGTATATAAAGGGTCTATACAATGGCGATGTACTTGAGGACAATCTTAAGAAAATGGAAGAGGATGTAGATGAAGATGAAATCGGAGATATGATACTGCTTGAAGAGTTTGACAGAGCACTGAAACACCTGAGCCGAAACAAAGCCTCAGGAGTAAACAACATTCTTTTAGAATTACTGATGGCCTTGGGAGAGCCAGTCCTGACAAAAGTCTACCATCTGGTGAGCAAGATGTACGAGACAGGCGAAATACCGCCAGACTTCAAGAAGAATATAATAATTCCAATCCCAAAGAAAGCAGGTGTGGACAGATGTGAAAATTACTGAACAATCAGGTTAATAAGCCACAGCTGCAAAATACTAACACGAATTCTTGACAGACGAATGGAAAAACTGGTAGAAGCCGACCTCGGGGAAGATCAGTTTCGATTCCGTAGAAATACTGCAACACGTGAGGCAATACTGACCTTATAACTTCTCTTAGAAGAAAGATTAAGGAAAGGCCAACCTACGTTTCTGGCATTTGTAGACTTGGAGCAAGCTTTTGACAATGTTGACTGGAATACTCTCTTTCAAATTCTAAAGGTGGCATGGGTAAAATACAGGGAGCGAAAGGCTATTTACAATTTGTACAGAAACCAGATGGCAGTTATAAGAGTCGAGGGACGTGAAAGGGAAGCAGTGGTTGGGAAGGGAGTGAGACAAGGCTGTAGCCTCACCCTGATGTTATTCAATCTGTATATTGAGCAAGCAGCAAAGGAAACAAAAGAAAAACTCGGAGTAGGTATTAAAATCCATGGAGAAGAAACAAAAAAACTTTGAGGTTGGCCGATGACATTGTAATTATGTCAGAGACAGCAAAGGTCTTGGAAGAGCAGTTGAATGGAAAGGACAGTGTCTTGAAAGGAACATATAAGATGAACATCAGCAAAACATAAACGAGGCTAATGGAATGCGGTCGAATTAAATAGGGTGATGCTGAGGGAATTAGATTAGGAAATGAGACACTTAAAGTAGTCAAGGAGTTTTGCTATTTGGGGAGCAAAATAACTGATGATGGTCGAAGTAGAGAGGATATAAAATGTAGACTGGCAATGGCAATGAATGCGTTTCTGAAGAAGAGAAGCTTTTTAATATCGAGTATAGATTTAAGTGTCAGGAAGCCGTTTCTGAAAGTATTTGTATGGAGTGTAGCCATGTATGGAAGTGAAATATGGACGATAAATAGTTTGGACAAGAATAGAATAGAAGGTTTCGAAATGTGGTGCTACAGAAGAATGCTGAATGTTAGATGGGTAGATCACATAACTAATGAGGAGGTATTGATTAGAATTGGGGAGAAGAGGAGTTCGTGGCACAACTTGACAAGAAGAAGGGACCGGTTGGTAGGACATGTTCTGAGGCATCAAGGGATCAGAAATTTACCATTGGAGGGCAGCGTGGAGGATAAAAATCGTAGAGGGGGGGAGACCAAGAGATGTATACACTAAGCAGATTCAGAAGGATGCAGGTTGCAGTAAGTACTGGGAGATGAAGAAGCTTGCACAGGATAGGGTAGCATGGAGAGCTGCATCAAACCAGTCTCAGGACTGAAGACCACAACAACAACAATTAATCTCTTACTGACTGAACTGTCGACCCACAGAACACCACATTCGTTATATTTTTTATTTTAGATTTATTGAGAATTCAAAATACGGGATGATAAGTTCCCAGACCGAAGCAAGGTATCCTTAAATCAACTTGTTTACTTGTATAAATATTAAGTTACCCGGAGTGCGAAGTATTCGTTTCAGCTGAAGGCTGCCGCAGGAAATTTGCTTCTAAGTTTAAAGACCAGCAAAATGTTTGAAAAATGCACCGTCTCTGAAGTAAATAAATCTGCTGCATTTATTCTGCCGCTGTGTACAGGATTATATCGATTGAAGCTCATAGGCTGCTACTGATATTACAGGTCACGCAGCTGCGTCGTTTGCAATGCGCCATTACCGAAACAGTTCCAAGTCTCATATACTTGAAAAATCCACTTGCAACGAGCTTTCGCTTTAATGAAGACGTCCCACTGCTGTGAACTAAACGAAACATATTTTATCGTTAGTTTTCTTAGTGAAACTTACAAAGATATTAAATGCAATAAAAACCGAAAATGTCGTAATGCGCAGTAGGTGATGTAGAATCGGTACTCTGTGGCCACGTTACACTACACCGCTGAATAACGGTATGGCTGTAAATTAATGTGTTACTTGGGTGTGCGGAATCAGCGCAGTAAAATAGGTCGACGTGCAGACATGGCAGAATGCCACCAATGAGTTATCGTGTTTGCGCATGCCCATGATCTCACTGTGAATGTATTTACCTTACTCAATGGCGTATCAACGCACATTGTCCAAGATGTCTACAAGGAATTGCGTCCAACTCGCAGCCATCTACATCGACGTAAAAGCAGTGCATGCAAAAAGATCCTGACATGGGTCACAGACGGGTGTCAAGCCATGTAAATGACAGTCCGTTACAAACGCGACATAAATTGCTCCTGTCAGAGACAGTAAACCTCCTCAGCCAGTTCCCGAGCGATATTTTCTAAGGAGACGTAGACATCTGGAGTCATATACGTCTTCAAGGGCCGTTATTAATAGCTTTCTATTATGTTGCAACTCTTCAATGGACCAAACAGCACAACCGCTGCATAGTTACTGGGGTGTATTGTAGTCCCACGTATTCTCTTTAGTTTTTAAAACTATACGGTGAGTCGAGTGCACGGACAGCACAATGAGGCATTTAAGCAACAATACTTAAATGGTGTAGTTCCGCCTGGAGGTGATCCTGTGATGTTTTGGGGGTATTTCTTGTACAGTAATTTGAGCCTACTCATTCAGATTACAGCGACCTATTTCTAGGATATTTATTTCAATGATCTGGGTGGTCACCTTTGGCTTTTTCTTCTACATCTTCACGACGAGTGTGCTGTGGGCACACGCATCTCCCAAGATGGGAACAACCATTTCCAAGAGTTTGCATGCATGCATACCTGGTTCTGCAAACACCCAAACACCATATCACCCCTTGACAAGCAATCTAAACCAGCTAAACGTAATCTGTTATACATGAAAGGCAGAGTGTGTGCGTGTACGTCATGGATCTCCACCAGTACCTCTGGATCGATTTCAACCATTTTGGCGCAGGAACAGCGGGCCTCTTGAGGATCAACACTGTTGGTTTTATAACCTTCTAGCTTCAGGAGGAGAGGAGATACAGGCAAAAAACCAGTTTTTCTCAACTGCTGGCATATAGTCTGCCTGCATGACAGGCTTCTTGTGTGGGAACAGTATCGACTTGCCAAATAAACCTGCTGTGCAGGGCAGGTTTTTTAGGCCATAACGTGCAGGTTGCCCAGCATGAGACGTATTACAGTAGTATCAGCCTTCTATGTCGATATGCTTTGGATGGCGACCTGTACTGTATTGCAGGGGTTACATGTGTCTATGAGCTTGGCTGGTAACAGGCTGAGATAGACAGAGGAGGAAATGGACAGAGTGAAGGGGGTGTGAAGGGGAAGCAATTGGATGAAGGGAGGGGAGAGGGAGCTGAGGGTACAGGGAGAGTGGGCAGGTGTAGACAGAGAGACATGGGAGGATGAGGGGAATGAACATAGGGAGGAAGAGATGGACAAAGAGAACGGAAGGAGCGGGTGTGTTCCATATATGTGATGAACAGAAGCACTGTTCAGGGAATGGGAAAAATAAATTACATATAAACTGTCTGGAGCTAGTCGACATAAAAGTTTTCTGGGTTTGGTACCGCGTCATAATGTAAAATCTACTGCTGCTGTAGAAAAGCCAACGTTTCGGCCACGATTGCAGCGGCCTTCTTCTGGGTCTAGACCATTAGACCCAGAAGAAGGCCGCTGCAATCGTGGCCGAAACGTTGGCTTTTCTACAGCAGCAGTAGATTTTACATTATGACGCGGTACCAAACCCAGAAAACTTTTATGTCGACTGACTCTGGCCGCGGAAGCCTACGCAATTATGTCTGGAGCTATTTGGAACAGCGAGTGAATCATACCCATGAGCATTCCCACACTTTGGTACCAGTATAGCATCAAATTATTAATGAATTAATACTTCTGAATAATGCATAACGAAAAAAATGGCAGACTTTCTTTCTCAACATACTTTGGCTGCCATAATGATATTCAAAATGACTTGATCAGAAGCTTTCAAAATGGTTCAAATGGCTCTGAGCACTACGGGACTTAACATCTATGGTCATCAGTCCCCTAGAACTTAGAACTACTTAAACTTAACTAACCTAAGGACATCACACAACACCCAGTCATCACGAGGCAGAGAAAATCCCTGACCCCGCCGAGAATCGAACCCGGGAACCCGGGTGCGGGAAGCGAGAACGCTACCGCACGACCATGAGCTGCGGACGATCAGAAGCTTTTAGAATGTTGTTTCTGAGGAAAGGACTTAATGGCCTACAGACATTGGTCCCCTAGAATGTTTGGAGATTCAGTAGATAGTAGAAGAAAAAGTCGAATGAGTAGTTCAATATATGACTATACAGGTTGTGTAGTTGCAGGTATTTTTATATATGCTCTAACTAAATATGTAAACAAATAAGTGTGTTGCTTCTTTTCCTCTGCACTGAAGAATCTTCCCATAAAGACATCACAAATTTTATGACTTCATGTATTCTGCAGAGTCACATTGCACAACTAAGTGGGACATGGTGTCAGTATAGACTAACTGTTTTTCAGCCGGCCGCGGTGGTCTAGCGGTACTGGCGCTGCAGTCCGGAACCGCGGGACTGCTACGGTCGCAGGTTCGAATCCTGCCTCGGGCATGGGTGTGTGCGCTGTCCGTAGGTTAGTTAGGTTTAAGTAGTTCTAAGTTCTAGGGGACTTATGACCTACGATGTTGAGTCCCATAGTGCTCAGAGCCATTTGAACCATTTTGAACTGTTTTTCAGCCATGCATCCGCACTCCAACAACTCACCTGCTACCCAGGGAAAATTAATGGCTTGCTCTTGTCACTTGTATTTGGAGTTACTAACCAACTTAAAAACATATGTCTTGTAATGGCAATAATTATTAGTCCGCAAACGAAGTAAATACTGATGTAGTTCAGTACACGATTCTCAGCCACCAAGAGTCATATCCCCACTTATACCAGCTACTCCATGTGTAAGGTGTATCGTTGACGATGTATGAAGCACCTGTTATGATGAGATGAAAGCATAGCTTTAAATCGACGCGCTGATGTACAACATATTGTCACGTAGAGGAAGGTGCAAGTAGATGCATGACGAAAACTAACTTCACTTAACGACGGTTTATTCAGCACTTTTACATACACGAGCCCGGAGCTAAGTGCATCCGGCCAGAACACATACGGTATACATACAGATACAGAACATTGCGGTACAATGCTTCTTGATATTTTTTGATACTTCTAGAATGTACTCGAACCGAACATAGAAATTAAAATTTTGTAGTTGATATCTGTTCCGAACAGAAACACTGTTCAAGGAGTGGGAAAAATAAATTACATATAAAATGTCTGGAGCTATTTGGAACAGCGAGTGAATCATGCCACAATCAAGTATCATAACCACTAGACTACGGCAACTGCGCTCCTTGGCTTCTTGTGCGACATTGCTCCCTTGTTAAGAGAACGGCGTCTCGGTGTTACGTCCTCCTAGTCCAGGAACGAGCGCCGGCCCTGCATACTCTGACTCGCGATGACTGATGTTCACCCTGGTGGTGATGTTCTTAGTACTTCCCTTGCCGCTACGTTCTTCGTTACCTTTCCGCTTGTTGCCTGTCACCGGAGCTTGAATTTGCCCTGGGTTGCAGGATCCTTACAGGTCTTCATTCGAAGGACGTGAACCATATCTCTGATCTTTCGTCGTCTTGTATCGGGGTCGATATCTTCAACTTCATAAGTACCTTCAGAAACCTGTCTTACAAACTTATAACGTCCAAAGTAGCGCCTAAGGAGCTTCTCAGAGAGACCAATCTTCTGAACAGGAGTGACGATCCAGACCAAGTGACCAGGCTGGTATACTACAGGGCTATTACAAATGATTGAAGCGATTTCATAAATTCACTGTAGCTCCATTGATTGACATATGGTCACGACACACTACAGATACGTAGAAAAACTCATAAAGTTTTGTTCGGCTGAAGCCGCACTTCAGGTTTCTGCCGCCAGAGCGCTCGAGAGCGCAGTGAGACAAAATGGCGACAGGAGCCGAGAAAGCGTATGCCGTGCTTGAAATGCACTCACATCAGTCAGTCATAACAGTGCAACGACACTTCAGGACGAAGTTCAACAAAGATCCACCAACTGCTAACTCCATTCGGCGATGGTATGCGCAGTTTAAAGCTTCTGGATGCCTCTGTAAGGGGAAATCAACGGGTCGGCCTGCAGTGAGCGAAGAAACGGTTGAACGCGTGCGGGCAAGTTTCACGCGTAGCCCGTGGAAAATTGGCTCATGCCACAACTGGACACCGACAGCGCCAACTTCATCTTTCAACAGGATGGTGCTCCACCGCACTTCCATCATGATGTTCGGCATTTCTTAAACAGGAGATTGGAAAACCGATGGATCGGTCGTGGTGGAGATCATGATCAGCAATTCATGTCATGGCCTTCACACTCTCCCGACTTAACCTCACGCGATTTCTTTCTGTGGGGTTATGTGAAAGATTCAGTGTTTAAACCTCCTCTACCAAGAAACGTGCCAGAACTGCGAGCTCGCATCAACTATGCTTTCGAACTCATTGATGGGGACATGCTGCGCCGAGTGTGGGAGGAACTTGATTATCGGCTTGATGTCTGCCGAATCACTAAAGGGGCACATATCGAACATTTGTGAATGCCTAAAAAAATTTTTAAGTTTTTGTATGTGTGTGCAAAGCATTGTGAAAATATCTCAAATAATAAAGTTATTGTAGAGGTGTGAAATCGCTTCAATCATTTGTAATAACCCTGTACAGAGCGGTGGCTCGCGTCATACCTTCGGCGATCGTTTTCTTCAGCCTGCAGCGTGCGCAGTCGAGGTAACTGCAGAGCTCCCTCAGCTCTGGTTAACACTTGCCCGACGTAGTCGTTGTCCACGTCACCAGGATGTAACGGGAACACAGTGTCCATCGTCGTCGTCGCCTCACGCCCATGCACCAGGAAAAATGGCGTAAATCCTGTGGTGTCTTGTTTGGCGGTTTTATAAGCAAACGTCACGAAAAGTACCACCTCGTCCCAGTTGCTCTGCTCAACACTGACGAACATTGATAGCATGTCGGCCAAGGTCTTATTAAGGTGTTCAGTAAGACTTTTAGTTTGCGGATGGTAGGCAGTCGCCATGTGATGAGTAATGTTGCATCGACGGTTTATCTCTGTCACAAGATTCGATTGAAAAACTTTCCCTTGATCCGTTATTCATGACCTTGGGGCTCCGTGTTTTAATACAATGTCTTCTACGATGAATTTGGTTACGTCGAATGCTTCGGCTGTTTTCACGGCTTTTATAATGGCATAGCGTGTCAGATAATCAGTGCAAACCATAATTCATGTATTGCCACTACCAGTCGTTGGAAATCGTCTAAGGATGTCAATCCCAACACGCTGGAAAGGCGTTTTGGCCGGTGGAATCGGTATGAGTCGGCCAGGTGGTTTTTGAGGAAATGCCTTTCTAAATGGTTCAATTGGCTCTGAGCACTATGGGACTCAACTTCTGAGGTCATCAGTCCCTTAGAACATAGAACTACTTAAACCTAACTAACCTAAGGACATCACATACACCCATGCCCGAGGCAGGATTCGAACCTGCGACCGAATGCCTTTCTCCTCTGGCACTCTCGACAGTGCGACACATAGCGACGGACACTCCTAAGTAAACCTGGCCAGAAATATCTCTTGCGGATCGTATCGTACGTCTTAATAAAACCTATATATCCGGCCTCGGGTATGTCATGGAATTTCTGTAGAACATCTAAGCGCATGTGTTTAAGAATCACTGGTAGCCACCTCTTTCCAAACGGATCAAAGTTTTTCTTGCAAACTAATCCATTAACTACTTTAACTTGTCCTTTCACATCCTCTGACCGATTTAAGGCAAGCATAATTTGAGATATATTGGTGTCCTTCTGCTTAGCAGAGAGTTCCTGGAATGCAGCGAGACAGCCACTATCTGCATCAGAATCTTGGTGGTCTTGCACAGGGTTTCTTGAGAGACATTCGGCGGCTTGGTGTTTTGTTCCACTTTTGTACAGTGTGGTAATGTCATACTCTTGAAGACGTAGTGCCCACCTGGCGAGTCGTCCTGTGGGATCCTTAAGACCTGTCAACCAACAAAGTGAATGATGGTCTTCAACAACTGTGGATGGCCTTCCATAGAGATACTGTCGAAATCTGCACATGGCCCAAATCACAGCAAGACATTCTCTTTCTGTAGTTGAGTAGTTTCTCTCGGCATCTATAAGTGTCCTAGAAGCATAGGCTATAACCTTCTCTTTTCCATCCGTAATATGTACCAGAACAACACCGATCCCATACTCACTGGCATCTGTGTGTGTTCTGTCGGTGTTCTCTCATCATACAGACTAAGTACAGGGTAAGTCATCAGACCTTTTCGCAGAACATCGAAAGAATCTTGTTGAACACCACCCCAGATAAATTTATCATCGGCTTTTAACAACACTTGGAGTGGCCTGGATTTGATACAAAAGGCTTTGATAAAACGGCGGTAATAATAACATAATCCTAGGAATCTTCTCACATCTCTAATACTTTCATGAATAGGAAATTGCGCTATAGCTCTCACCTTTTCTTGGCGTAGCCACACACCATCGTTTGACATAGGATGCCCAAGTATTTTGATTTCTTTTGCTCCAAAGCGACACTTTCTTGGATTCACTGCGGCTCGTTGGAGACACTTAACAACGGCCCTCAGTCTTTTTATGTGTTCATCAAATGTCTCTGAGAACACTATAATGTCATCTAAATAACAAAGACACATTGTCCACTTCAGGTGTCTTAGAAGATAATCCATTATTGGTTCATAAGTAGCTGGTGCATTATACAAACCAAACGGCATTACTTTAAATTCATACAGGCCCTCAAGGGTAATGAATGCAGTTTTCTCACGATCAGCCTCATCTACTTCGATTTACCAGTGTCGCGATTACATGTCCATGATTGACAAAAACTTATCCCCCTTCAGACAATCTAGTGTATCCGTGGAAGAGGGTAAACGTCCTTTTCGCTTATCCTATTAATCTTCCTGTAATCAACACAAAAGTACCAACTGCCATCCTTCTTCCTGAAGAGAAACACTGGCGACGACCATAGGCTCTGAGGATGAATGATGTCATTCTTCATCATTTTCTCTACCTCGTTGTGAATTATTCGACATTCAATTGCTGACACACGGTATGCTCTCTGGCTTATTGGTTGATGGTCTCCAGTACTACTCCGGTACTTCACCGTCAGTTTGTCTAATTAGCTCTTCATCTGTGGATTGAAGCATTCAGAGAACTCTTGAAGAATGGCAAGTTGTTTCTTCTGTAGTTCCTTAGTGAGACCTGGTGATAGGCGAGCTCGAAGATCTTGTAGTGGTAGCAGTAATTTCGCCCATGGACACGGCATGGGTGGTTTCTATGATGCTCAGCTGTTCTGCAATTAACGGCTCAGCACTGGCTATGCACATGCGTCTAGGAAGGATTTGCGGTTCCCATCGACAGTTAACTATCCACAGTTCACCAAATCCGTTGTTAAACGAGACCAAAGAGGCTGGGATGACCAAGTTATTCTTCAGTGGTATGCTTCTCTTACATTGCGCTACAAGATCCATGGGTTGACGTATGGCATGACACATGCAAACTACCTTTCTAGCGCCGACTGCAGGAATGATCACTTCATCCAGCACACACAGTCTCCACACACGCCAAAGTGCATCTTCCTGTCCACAGTATCTCATCTTGTCTAGCATAATCCTCGCACGACCACACTCGATAATTGCTTGAGAGGCTTTCAAAAAGTCCCATCCGAGAATGACGTCATGACTACACTCTTGCAAGACGTTGAATGCTTAGGGCTGTGTATTGTGTATGACCACTTATACCCACACAAATGACACATCTTCCTGTGTGTTTCACATATTTCAAATTAGACACCTTCAGTGGAGACGTTTTTTTGTCGTCGAATACGGTTTTCTGCAACTGGCGACTTTACTTCTCCGAAATGACTGAATATGATGCTCCAGAGTCAAGAAGACCTTGAGCAGGTCGCCCATCCATGAGGATATCGACGTAGTTTTTTATCATTTTTGTGGTGATCGACGGCGGAGGATTTTGCTCTTCGGTGGCCTCACCTCCAAGGAAGGTCGCACCCTTCAGTTTTTCAGGTTGCGGCGGCTAAGTGATCGGCTGCAGCTTCTAAACGGCGATGAAGAACTTGATCCGCCAGTTGGAGAGCGTCCTCTCCGGCGGCTAGCTTGCGGCGATGGTGACCTACGTCGTCCTGCACCCACATCTTCTTGTTTATCTTCGTCGTGCCGGAGTTGCCGTGGGCTAAGATCGGTCTGCTGTCTTCTGGCACGGGCGTCATGCAATATCCGCCGTCTTTCTCGACAATAGCGCATCACATGTCGCGGTCGTCCGCAGTGGAAACATACTGGTTGGTTGTCCTGGGTCCTCCAGACATCAGTCTTCGTTGGTGACCAAACAGTTCCTCATGCTGTTTCATAGGGAAATGAAGGACGAGAGATTGGGTTCACTGTCTGTTCCACATCCTCCCTTATGATCTCTTGAAGCGTCTCGGTTTTCTGCTCGCTGTGGAATCCAAGTGCCTTCTGAACTTCCTCTCTCACTATCTGACGAAGAACACTTGTGAAATCAGTTTGTTCCTCCATCACAGACATCTATGAGACCTTTGGAAGCCGTTCAAACTTCTTGAGTGTGATTCTGTTTTGATGCATTGTCTCGAACTACTGGCACCATTTTATGAAGTCGTCTGCTGTCGAAAAATCCTTCATGAGTAGGCCTCGATACATGTTTTCAGCAACGACCTTCATGAGATGTGCAATCTTACTTCCTACTTCAGTCAAGGATCCACTATTTTACACAGCTCCATGATGTCTTGAATGTAGGATGCTGTCGTGTCTCCTGCACGCTGTGCCCTGCGCTTTAATTTATCCTCAGCCTTACACTTCCGTCGTCGTGTGTCGCCGAAATACTTGCGAAGTTCCGCCTGGAATACTTCCAACTTGTGAACGTCTCCTCATTGTTCTTATACCATTGCTCGGCAGTGGCCTTCAAGTAGAAAAATACGTTAGCCAGACACACGGTGTCATCCCATTTGTTAAATTTGGCTATACGCTCATAAACCTTCAGCCACTTGTTTGGATATTGACAATCGTCACCAGAGAACCGCGAAGGATTTCTCATGTGGTGGCACACTGTTGCTGTCATCGTGACGTCCTCTTCTTGTTCTGTCTCCGTTAGATTATGTTCTGTTGAATGTGGCTCGAACTCGAGTTTCTCGCCACGTAAACGGCGGCTCTGTCTTGGCCTCATGGAAGCCACTGAGTCGCCGATAATGTGCGGTAACACGAGTTGCAATACCCAACGCCTCCACCAAAATAATGCCACGTAGAGGAAAGTGCAAGTAGATGAATGACGAACACTAACTGCACTTAACCGAGATTTATTCAGCACTCGCACATACAAGAGCGCGGAGCGAACTGCCTCCTGCCAGAAGACATACGGTATATAATCAGCTACAGAACATTGCAGTACAATGCTTATTGCCATTTGTGTATACTTCTAGCATGTACTCGAACCGAATATAGGAATTAAAATTTTTCAGTTGAATTGAGTTTTGATCTCACGACCCTCCACGCCACAATCAAGTATCGTAACCACTTTTTTTTCAATTTGTTCGGTATTGTTCGTTGCGTTTGGTCTGGGCGGACGTCACAAGACATCCGTTCAAGTTGATATTTGATTCCTTTACTCAGTTTTTTATTACATATGTCGAGCAACCCTCTGACCGAACACGCTAGTGCTGGCAACCAATAGATTACGGCGACTGCGCTACTTGACTTGACAATGTTATTCACTGGGTTGACAACCGAAACTGTTGTTATGTAGTCATATTTGGTAAGATAATATTTCGTCATCATGTATTCGTGTTCCTCAGCCCAACTCGCTTTACTCTTACGAGTTAAGCAGCTGTCAGCTGCTGCGATCGCAAACGCTACTACCCAAATAGAAGATTCTACGGCTATTTATTACTGTTATCTTCCTGTAATCTTCTCCCTCCCACCTCTTCCTCTCTCACTCCTCCCTCCTCCCTCCCTCCCCCCCCCCCCACCGACACCTCTCTCTCTCTCTCAGAAGAACGAAGGATTCAATTCTTATCATTATTCTCCTCTTAAATTGGAAGCTGAGCAAAATTTTATACTATCTCTTTAACTGTGACATAATTGGTACTGGTACATTTCACGAACTGTTTAGTTACAAGATTAATTGAACTGACGAAGAATTGTTTTGTTCTTGCAATCAGACTCATTATTTCTCTTGTACTTCCCTCTCGATTTTAAAAGTGTTTTTGAGAGTTGGGGACCTGTGTGAATCATTGAAGCTTGCTTTTGTACCTGCGATCAAACAACATTCTTACTTTCCGTTACCTAAATTTAGTTGAATTCACGGTTAGTTTTGTCAGTTCCTATTGCTTACTTACTAAGCAAATAATACGTTCCGTATTGACCCAATAAACTTTTACTAAGCTAAGATGCGCCAACAGATAAACTTTCATTCATCATCACCTCATTTTCCACTAGCAGTGATAGAGCCGTTCAATTTTCATCATAATGCTTCTCCTCTTTCTGTTTAAATTTCATTAATTAATAACAAATAATGCGTTGTTACTGTAATAAGATGCCTCATAGGTACACTACTGACCATTAAAATTGCTACACCAAGAGGAAATTCAGATGATAAACGCGTATTCATTCGACAAATACATTATACTAGAACTGACATGTGATTACATTTTCACGCAGTTTGGGTGCATAGATCCTGAGAAATCGGTACCCAGAACAACCACCTCTGGCCGTAATAACGGCCTTGTTACGCGTGGGCATTGAGTCAAACACAGCATAGATGGCGTGTGCAGGTATAGCTGCCCATGCAGCTTCAACACGATACCACAGTCCATCAAGAGTAGCGACTGGCGTATTGTGACGAGGCAGTTGCTCGGCCACCATTGACCAGACGTTTTCAGTTGGTGAGAGATCTGGAGAATGTGCAGTCGAACATTTTCTGTATCCAGAAAGGCCCGTACAGGACCTGCAACATGCAGTCGTTCATTATCCTGCTGAAATGTAGGGTTTCGCAGGGATCGAATGAAGGGTAGAGTCACGCGTCGTAACACATCTGAAATGCAACGTCCACTGTTCAAACTACCGTCAATGCGAACAAGAGGTGACCGAGACGTGTAACCAATGGCACCCCATACCATCACGCAGGGTGATACGCCAGTATGGCGATGACGAATACACGCTTCCATTGTGCGTTCACCATGATGTCGCCAAACATAGATGCTACCATAATAATGCTGTAAACAGAACCTGGATTCAACCGAAAAAATGACGTTTTGTCATTCGTGCACCCAGGTTCGTCGTTGAGTACACCATCGGCGACGCTCCTGTCTGTGATGCAGCGTCTAGGGTAACCGCAGACATGGTCTCCGAGCTGATAGTCCATACTGCTGCAGACGTCGTCGAACTGTTCGTGCAGATGGTTGTTGTCTTGCTAACGTCCCCATCTGTTGACTCAGGGATCGAGACGTGACTGCACGATCCGTTACAGCCATGTGGATAAGATGCCTGTAATCTGGACTGCTAGTGATACGAGGCCGTTGGAATCCAGCACGGCGTTCCGTATTACCCTCCTGAACCCACCGATTCCATATTATGTTAACAGTCATTGGATCTCGACGAACGCGAGCAGCAGTGTCGCGATACGATAAACCGCAGTCGCGATAGGCTACGATCCGACCTTTATCAAAGTCGGAAACGTGATGTTACGCATTTTTCCTCCTTACACGAGGCATCACAACAACGTTTTACCAGACAACGCCGGTCAACTGCTGTTTGTGTATGAGAAATCGGTTGGAAACTTTCCTCATGTCACAACGTTGTAGGTGTCGCCACCGGCGCCAACCTTCTGTGAATGCTCTGAAAAGCTTATCATTTGCATATGACAGCATCTTCTTTCTGTCGGTTAAATTTCGAGTCTGTAGCACGTAATATTCGTGGTGTAGCAATTTTAATGGCCAGTAGTGTATATCTCTAAACCACTGAGACATGGGTTGCTCCACATTGTCAACCCGGAGCAAACTGCACGCAGCCCACACGAAGCAAAAGGGATCCAGTGTTTGTAAAGCATCATTTAGAATATCTCTCCGGGCAGGGTGTTAGTCTGGGCTGAAATGCAGTCGTTCGTTCATTAACTGTTAACAGGGTTCTGGTACTGTGCACACAATGTCATCGTTCCAACGCCGAAGCCACAAAATGTTAACGGCTCCAAGTGCGTAGTGTGTTGTTGACTGCAGTACTGTGGTAAAGTATTCTACATACGTGACATGCTATAGCAGGCTTGACCGAACAGTAGTCGGAGCAGCGGTGAGTGTGACTGTGGGGAGAGGGAGGGAAGGAGGGGGTGGGGGGGTGACGAGAGGGACAGAGTCGCCTTGCAACAGGTCATTCAGTTTGCTAGCATTGCTTCTTGTATTAAATTACAGTTCTACGTTAGGAACAATACGGTGTCTACACTTGTCCTAAAAATAGAAAAACTGGAGAGGCCAGGTCATTCAGTGCGGAATGGGAAGTGTTTTACTTGTTGTGTCGTTTGAAGGTCATACATTGTCTTTAATATGCAGTCGCACTGTAGTGTAATTGAGAGACATTCATTGCAACCTCATTATAACCGAGCCACAAAGAAGAATGCTGCACTTGAGATCTGACAAACGAGAGTGAATGCTGGGTGAACTGAAGGTAGTAAAAAACTGAATTAAGGGTAAATAGCGTAGTGACGAAATCCTTTATGGTCAGCATTACCAATTACTTCAGTTCACTACATCTCATGACGGATGTGGAGAATAATTTGGTAAAAGACTCTGTTGCCAAATTGTTGCTATCAAACGAAAATTAATGCTGTGGAAAGATCAGCTTCATGTTCCAGACATGGATCATTTCGTTGTGCTCTAGGGAGTCGTTTGTGGACCGGACATGACAGACAACGTTTCAGCATTAGCTCTCAAAGAGATACCAAGACTCTGCACGACTGATGTGCCTCCTTATAACCGCCAATTTGAGGTGATACACGTACCGTTCTATGACCCTTTTGTCCACTGCAGAAACTGACAGGAGTTTTAAAATATTCGCCCACGTGCAATATTGTCGACTGCGCAGACAAGCTGATAAAGTTAATTCAGTGTTTGGTGCAACATATGTGTGCGAGCATCCTTTTCCTGCGTTCGAATTTCATATATTTTAATCTGCGTAGCTCTATGTGTTTGACTGTGTCACAGACCTTAGTTCCAGATAAGCAGTCCAGTCACAGTAATCTGAAGAACGCTTCATTTGGCGTCAACGCGCAACAACCACTCACGGGCAGCAGGTGGCAGCACTAGCAGTGGAGGGTATATAAAAGAATGTCACACGAGACGCGGAATACAGTCGTAGACGTAATGCAGAAACAGAGCGATTTATCTGACATCCCAAGGGGCATTATCATTGCCTTCCAGGCCAAGGGCGAAAATATTTCCGCAAAAGTTTGTAAACTGTTCGCATGCCGCCGTGATTAAAGTATTTTGTGCGTGACAAAATGGTGCTGTTCAAAAGCTCAGCGGAGGCAACTGTGGCGCATCTCGGGTGAGATGTGTAGGAGCGTATAGACTAGTAAATGTTGAGGACTTCACCAGGTAAACAGAAGGGCTTCCAACAGTGTCTCTTGCCGACCGTTTTGGAAACTATGCTATGTATGGGCCTCCATAGCAGGGACTAGGTTGAGGTACGCAATCTGACTCCTGTTCATCGGCGACGAATGCTGGAATTTACACACCAGTGCTACAAGTGGACGTCCACTGAGTGGCGACAGGTGACCTTTTAAGGTGGGCCTCGTTTTGTGCTCCATCAGAACGAAACGTCTGAAAGGAAACATCCTGCAACAAACGTCAGAAGCGTCCAGGTCGGTGAAGGAGCGTTATCGTCTTAGGTATGTTTTGTTGCATTCTCTGGCGATCTCGTCGTTCTAGAAGGCGAAGGCACAACGGATCAACAAAAGCATGCATCTGTCCCTTGGGACAAAGCCCACCCCTACATCCGTTTCTTTGTTCCATGGAATGATGCCATCTACCAGCAGAACAATGCAACGTGTCACAAAGGTTTCAGTGTACGTACATGGTTCAAAGAACATCAGGATGAGTTTATCGTACTCTGTCAGTACCTTCCAGAACCTCACTGACTATTCCCTGCACGTCTCGCAACGGTTCACAATGCAAACGTTGGTTATTAATGCTTTTGACCGGTGGCTACTTTGATGTGGTTAGACAGAATATATTACATATTTTTAAATCAAAGTTTGTATGTCTTTAGAAACATCGCAACTATTGTTCAATGCCTTTATGTAAATTTTTTGTAGTTATGCTCAGAATATTGGCATTATCGATCTCCTTATATGATTAATTAATAAAGGCTTTTGTTTGATAGACTATGGAAAATAGACTTTATATACACACATCAAAAAAGGTTTTGCATCACCCCACTTCCCAGAACTCCTGAAGATAGACGTTAACTGTGCATATTGTATCACAGACACAGACAATTTGACTATTAAAAGATGTCACTAAACCCACCCAAAGATGTAAACAACCATGCATGAGCAGCGCCTATTAGATGGAAGGGGTCCGATAGTCGATCAGTTTCAGTCATTCTACCAGGGAAGAGGTATATGGGTCGTGTTGTCTGTAGTTCAACTATACCTAGACGGTCAGTATGACGTTCAATCGCGTCCGCATTTTCACTTTGTGCCAGGAAGGGCTGACAAGAAGGGAAGTGTCAAGGCGTCTCAGAGTGAAATGGTTCAAATGGCTCTAAGCACTATGGGACTTAATGTCTGGGGTTATCAGTCCCTAGACTACTTAAACGTAACTAAGGATATTACACACATCCATGCCCGAGGCAGGAGTCGAACATGCGACCGTAGGAGCAGCGCGGTTCCGGACTGAAGCGCCTAGAACCGCTGGGCCACAGCTGCCGGCTCTCGGAGTGAATCAAAACGATGTTTTTCGGACATGGAGAAGATACAGAGAGACAGGAACTGTCGATGACATGCCTCGCTCCGCCCGGCCAAGGTTTACTACTCCAGTAAATCACCGCTACCTACGGCCCCTGACAGCAACGCCATCATGTTGAATAATGCTTTTCGTGCAGCCACAGGACGTCGTGTTACGACCCAAACTGTGCGCAATAGGCTGCATGAAGCGCCACTTCACTCCCGACGTCCATGGTGAGGTCAATCTTTACATCCACGACACCATGCAGCGGGGTACAGATGGACTGAGCTACGTGCCGAATGGACCGCTCAGGATTGGCATCACGTTCTCTTCACCGATGAGTGTCGCAGATGCCTTCAACCAGACAGTCGTGTCTGGAGGCACCCCAGTCAGGCTGAACGCCTTAGACGCACTGTCCAACGAGTGCAGCAGGCTGGACGATCCCAGATGATTTGGGGTGGCGTAATGTGGGGCCGACGTACGCCTCTGGTGGTCATGGAAGGCGCCGTAACGGCTGTGTGATACGTGAATGCCATCCTCCGACTGATAGTGCAACCATACCTGCAGCATATTGGCGAGCCATCGTCTTCATGGACGAAAATTCACGCCTGCATCGTGCACATCTTGTGAATGACTTCTTTCAGGATAACGAAATCGCTGTACTAGAGTGGCCAGCATGATCTCCAGACATGAACCCTATCGAACATGCCTGGGATAGATTGAAAAGGGCTGTTTATGGACGACGTGATCTACCGACCACTGTGAGGGATCTACGCCGAATCGCCGTCGAGGAGTGGGACAATCTGGACGAACAGTGCCTTGATGATGTTATGGATAATATGCCACGAAGAATACAGGCATGTATAAATGGTAGCGGACGTGCTACTGGGTATTAGACGTACCGGTGTGTACAGCAACCTGGACCACCACCTCTGAAGGTCTTGCTGTATGGCGGTACAATATGCAACGTGTGGTATTCATGCGCAACGAAAATGGCGGAAATGATTTTTATGTTGGTCTCTATTCCAATTTTCTGTACAGGTTCGGGAACTCTCGGAACTGAGGTGATGCAAAACAGCCAGCATGATCTCCACACATGAACCATACCGAACATGCCTGGGATAGATTGAAAAGGGCTGTTTATGGACGAAGTGATCTACCGACCACTGTGACGAATTGCCGTCGAGGAGTGGGACGATCTGGACCAACAGTGCCTTGGTGGTGTTATGGATAATATGCCACGAAGAATACAGGCATGCATAAATGGTAGCGGACGTGCTACTGGGTATTAGACGTACCGGTGTGTACAGCAACCTGGACCACCACCTCTTAAGGTCTTGCTGTATGCCGGTACAATATGCAACGTGTGGTATTCATGTGCAACGAAAAGGGCGGAAATGATTTTTATGTCGGTCTCTATTCCAATTTCCTGTACAGGTTCGGGAACTCTCGGAACTGAGAACTTTCTTTGATGTGTGTGTGTGTTAGTGTGTGTGTGTGTGTGTGTGTGTGTGTGTGTGTGTGTGCGCGCAACATTAATGTGACAGCCACCTAAGTTCGACGTCAACGTGTTATAACACTTACAGACAGCAGATGGTAGCACTAGCAGAGAAAAATGCAATCGCTGCCGTAATGCGGATTTAACTGACGTGCAAAATGGTTTCATCATTAGCTTTCGTACCAAGGTTAGAAGATTTTCCAAAACGGCTAAATTTCTAAACGGTCCGCGTGCTGGCATGGCAAATCGGTCCCAAGGTAACTGTGTACGCCACGGGCCATAGATGACAGGGAGGAACGACGGTTTCGCAGATGTGTATGGGCGATTAGCCGTGCAACTGTCCAGCAACTAACCACCCATGTGAGCCCAGGGGCTACGAAGAGTGTGTCTTCAGTCACTGTTCAGCGAACGTTGCTGCGTGTGGGCCTCTGCAGCTGGTGTCTGATTAATGCACCCATGTTGCCCCCTGTATGTCGACGACGAAATCTGGAATTTGTAACTCATGATCTCATGATCGCTGTTCGATGTCCAGCGACTGACGCCATGTGGACTTTTCAGATGAATAACGTCTTATGTTGCATACGACAGAGTGCCATTGGTCTGTACGGTGCGAGACGTCGGAAAGCAAACAACCTGCAACAGTTGTCTGAAGCGTCGAGGTCAAAGGACGGAGGCTTACGCTTTGGGGAATATTTTAGTTGCACAGAATGCACCTAGCCCATCCTTGGAAGCCATGTCAACCCGTACACGCAATTTACGTTTCCTCGACACGGTGGCATCTACCAGTAGGTCAATGCAACGTGTCACACAGCTCGCAGTGGTTCGAACAGTAGCAGGATGAGTTTATATATTCTTCTGGCCAACAAAGTGGCCAGATGTAAACACAATCGAGAAATTATGCCACAAACTCTGTCTCGCTGTTCGCGCCGTGGATTCTCAATCGAGGAACCTAGCGCAGCTGGCAATGTCACGGGAGTCGGCATGGCTGCAGAACCATATCGGTAACTTCCAGAACCTCACTGACTCCCTTCCTGGAAGTCTTCCAGCGGTCCACGCTCCAGAAGTGTTTAGTCAGAAATTAATGTGTCTGGACGGCGTATGTACAAGTATGTATGCTTGTAAATATACGATATAAATAACTTTTTCGACGACTGCTGTACATTAATTTTAATATCGCATTCTGCGATCGAGAACTCTCGAGAAGTCGCCCTTACTGGGTGGTGTGCAATGTCGAGTCACTGAATAATCGGTGCGATATTGCTTGATGGCCCGGTGACTACCAAGCGGTAAGTGAAAGTTTTGGAAGATGATTCATTTCCCATTATCAACAGCCTGATTTCCACAAGATGTGGTTCATGCAAGATGGAGCTCGAACGCAACGAAGCAGGAGAATGTCTCATGTCCTGGAGGAGCACTTTGGGGACCGCATTCTGGCTCTGGGGTAACAAAAGGCCAGTGGAACGGGCCTCGATAGGCCACCACATTTTCCAGATCGGAACATTGTTGTTTGTTGTTGTGGTCTTCAGTCCTGAGACTGATTTGATGAAGCTCTCCATGCTACTCTATCCTGTGCAAGCTGATTCATCTCCCAGTACGTACTGCAGCCTACATACTTCTGAATCTGCTTAGTGTATTCATCTCTTAGTCTCCCTCTACGATTTTTACCCTCCACGCTGCCCTCCAATACTAAATTGGTGATCTCGTGATGCCTCAGAACATCTCCTACCAACCGATCCCTTCTTCTAGTCAAGTTGTGCCACAAACACCTCTTCTCCCCAATCCTATTGAATACCTCTTCATTAGTTATGTGATCTACCCATCTAATCTTCAGCATTCTTCTGTAGCACCACATTTCGAAAGCTTCTATTCTCTTCTTGTCCAAACTATTTCACTTCCACACACGGCTACACTCGATACAAATTCTTTCAGAAACGACTTCCTGACACTTAAATCTATACTCGATGTTAACAAATAATATTTGTATGGAGTGCAGCCATGTATGGAAGTGAAACATGGACGATAAATAGTTAGGACAAGAAGAGAATAGAAGCTTTCGAAATGATGAACACATGGGACTCTTTTTTGTGGGGCTGTATTACAGACAAGGTGTACAGCAATAGTCCCAAAACCATTGCTGAGCTGAAAACAGCCGTTCAAGGGGTCTTCGACAAAGTCCATGTTCCGGCACTTCAGCGGGCCATACAGAATTTCAGTATTCGTCAGCATCACATCATCGCCAATGATGGCAGGCATATCGAACATCTCATAACCTAAATCCTAATATCTGTAATGACGTTTACGTGTTGAAAAAAGTATGTGCGCGCCTTAAGTTTGTAACTAATTACGTTTTTTCCCGTTTAGTTCAATAATTGTTATCCTGTATGTGCAGGTTTCGAGGTGAGTCTGTGATGAGAGTTCAAGAAAATATCACACGAGAATGAAGTGAATTCTGTAAATGGTGACTAATTATTAAATTTCGAAAAATTTACAGAATTGAATGATAAGCTAAACAACTCACTTTTCACCGATGAACAGAAGTAGCGGCGACTAAAGAAGACAGAAATATGCCGCTTCGTGTTCGCTAGGAAATAATAATGACGCGTTCTGGACCTAGATCTCGTCCGACAGAGCAGTTATGTTCTCTAATGCCAAACGTAGAATGAACAAGAGTTTAACCAGTTTGTCTGCATGGACGAAATTCGAATGTTTCTCATCTGGAACATTAAGTGTAGTATGGTACTTATTCCAGACATCACTACTCTTGTAATACATTTATAGTTGTATGTACTGCATCATTTGATTTTTGTCTTAAACCCTCTACAGTCTTAGAAAACGACAGCTTCATTAATTGCCATCAGATCCAGACAGTCGGTAATTTTATTTTTTCAGTGATACTTTTACAACAGCCACCTCGTGTACTCAGCCTGTATACTTCGTAACGACTAGCCTTACATCCCTGCAACCTCCAGTAAGAGAGAATTAGTCGACGGGTATGAAGATAACGAAGCGCCACACTTCATGCTCTCAAAACCACAGTGGGAACGAACGAAGACGGTACAGCGCTGGCGTAACAGTGACGCCTTGATTTGTAAAGTATGCAACCTGTAACATCTGTCTCGTACTCGGTCCGTTTTTTATCTATACTCAGCTGCGCTCGCTCTCGTGGGGTGAAACGTTAGCCAGTCCTGTGCTGTAGGAAAGTGAAGTATACGAATTTTACATTCACTTTTGTGCTGTTGTGTGGTCTTATCAACAATGAATAAAAGACAGAAATCTAGTTATTTGCTGTGTGCTACAAATAGAACAAATTTTCACAGTGTGATATATTGGGTCATTTAGTATGCTTCAAAGTGACCATAAGTAGGAGAAAATAATTGGAGGTTAGGTGTCCAACAATAAGCTTACGATCTGGAAAATGATTTAAGGGTTTCTTGGCACATCAGAATTCTGTTTATACTAAAGCTTTCGATGACTGTTCTCTGGACCACCTAATTAAAGTATGATACATTCTATGGATAACTGACGATGAACATAGAGGAACTCAGTAAGAGATTGAGTTCACACAGAAATCTGACATGACAGGAAATACCGCCAAGCACTTATCCAAGAAAGTCGCCTCAAAAAACTGCATACTAATCAGTTTATCTATCCACTGACAAAGCGATACACTAATGCTAACCGTTTCTCTAGATCCAGTGTATGTCAGGGTCTATGTAGAATTTATCAAATAATGTTAGGGTTCTGGAAACCAATTACTGGTAGGATCAGGAATGTTGTAACATATTTCTGGTAATCAAGCCCATCTACAACATAAATAATGCAAATATGAAACGAATTCAGTGTCTTCGAGATGAGAGCCTTAAACAAAGTGAAAAGTTGTTGCATCATGAGAAGTGGCAGTTTCGGGTGTGATATTTGCCACTGTAAACACTCTGGATTTCAAAGTTTATATTGTTGCCAAGCAGTCAGACCGTGTGGGTATGAAGTTTTGTGTCGAACATTGGCTGAAATAGACATAATACTTTGAAGGCCAGGTCTCGGTTGCTTGTGCTGCAGCCTGGTATACACTGTATTAATGAAGGTAATACCTGACTATACTTTCACGTGTGCTAGTATTGCAGAAAATTAAATGTCATGTTAATGCACTTTTGCAGTTTTAGTTTGTAAATTTTGTAACTCACATAGATCGACTATTTAGTAGTGTTTTTTCAAGTAATGGGCAATAGGACTGAACTCAGGAAAGAATCATATCACTCTTTCTTCTTTTTCTTTCGAAGCACTGTAGGTAAATTTTATTTAAAAAACTAATTTCATGGAAGTTTTGTCTGGAGAGCTATCTTTTAAAATTTACTGTTTATTTCCAAACAACAAAAGCTGATTAAAAACGATGTCCAATGATGTAGGTACGCTCATACATTGTAATATCTACCAATGAATACAAAACTGAAACCCAATTAGTTTTGAAAGTATTCGATGCTGAGGCTCCACATTATACCTGCTGTCTGAAAAGTTTAAAACATAGCAATTATTCTGACTCGCAATTCAACTCACGAGGTCCGATTTTTAATTTATGACCTGCTGCAGGGTGGCACACTTGCTTTGCACTCCACTGATTGTATTTTATTAATGGCAGATGCAGCTTGATTTCTTTACGTGTATTTCATAGAAACGCAGTTATATTACAACAGCCAGAATATTCATTGTCGCATAGCTAAACCAAGTAATATTTTTAGGGCCAGAATTAAACAATGTTTTGTGCATGTAGGGAACAATGGTAGTCTATCCAGATAACTTTCAGTGAGGCAATAACTAGTCTACGTTCTGTAGAGATCTAGATATTGAAATTATATATAAAAATTTATACAGCAATGTGGTAGGTCAGATGTGTTGTGTTCATAAGCATTGCATATATTGTAAGCAATTATGGACGTAGGTACTCAAACGTAGAAGCTTCCTAAGCAATATCATTGATGGTTACATACAGCCACTAGCGAGAATATTGTTACACTATGCAGACACACAGGCAGACAGAAAAGTTGAAATATAAGAGCGGCACTAAGCTGCGATGGCAATAAAAGTTTCCGAAAAGAAATTACACGAGTTGTAATTAAGAATGGGAGTTGCAAAGGTAAGAAGACAAAAACATTCTGCGGGGAGCGATTTATAGGAAAGATGATCGTCTGACTGCTCTCGTTCTGTTCCAGTCCTTCGACCACCCTCAAAAGTCGTCAACTGTAATCTGTCCTCTGCTATTAGCTCTCAGCTCCCACAATGCCCTTAATTTCACAAAGACGTATATAGATAAAAAAGGACGTTTATTCACCTAAAACTACGTCCTTCCCCTTTGACAGGTTCAATCAAACTCCACCACCTCTGTGTTAGAGGATGACTATAAAGAATGTGTTTTGGCGTTCTTCCACAAGGTAAAAAATATAAACTGACTGCTGCTACTCTCGTAAGGGTAGGTAATGAAACTGTATTTGGTCACTAATAATTGGGTCAGGATTTCTTGCCTGCTGATTAGTAATATCCAGGATTTTGAGTAATGTTAGTTTCCTGCCTTTTGAATTCGCCACAGACAAAACCGCATTTAATATTACATGAATGAAATTCATTCAAAACTTGTTTAGCAAAGATGTAAGCCTCCGTTTTCAGTTTCCTTTCATGTCTAGTCAATCTAGTAGTTGTCGCCCTACATAAAATATATCAGACAACTTGCAGGAAGTCAAATAAATTCCACTGTGTTCTAAAAGTGGAATTTTGTCTTTACTGTTAAATAGAATGTGGGCAGTGGACAACGGTATTCCTGGCACAAGTTGGTTGGTTGGTTGGTTTGGGGAAGGAGACCAGACAGCGTGGTCATCGGTCTCATCAGATTAGGGAAGGATTGGGAAGGAAGTCGGCCGTGCCCTTTCAGAGGAACCATCCCGGCATTTGCCTGGAGTGATTTAGGGAAATCACGGAAAACCTAAATCAGGATGGCCGGACGCGGGATTGAACCGTCGTCCTCCCGAATGCGAGTCCAGTGTCTAACCACTGCGCCACTCCGCTCGGTGGCACAAGTATCTGGATTATATTTCCAGGATTTTAGTTTGATGTACCTACCACATATAACATGGGAGACCATTCATTTTCATTGTTGTTTAGTGTTTTCTGAGGAGGATACAGATGTGCTTTTATCCTCTGCCTCTTCATCGTACTAAGTATGTTGCCCTCTTCCCCCCCCCCCCCCCCTCGCCCATGTTTTGTCAAAACAACGTAGTACTCTGTGTCAGTACTCACTTGTTCACCGTTTGTGGCCTATATATTGTAATAGTTTTATTCTTTGTGTATGAAGGAATTAAAATTTATTTCTTCAGAACTTTTCTGTGGATTTCATTATGCCTGTGTTTTTGTACAAATGTATAGTTGTTAAAGGTCACATATCTTTGGTAAAAACAGTCTCCGTACAGACATAAGCTCTCGCTGATACTGTGTGGACGATCCATTTAATCTTATCTGAGGATGCCCAAGGAAGCTGAAAGCCCGTTCATATTGACTATAAAGTAAATATAACTGTGGTACATCAATACTGTGTATTTCGCTATTTAAAATTTTAATATGTCTACGTTCCTCGAAGTAACGACTGAATCGTCCATAAGCGTTACAAAATTCTGTGGAACGGCGATAAACGTTGTACGTGAACACACTGAATGCTGAGGTAATGGGTGGAGAGCAGAAACGTCTCAGTGAAGGAGGGGAACGTAGAAGTTAACATTTTTTATGTGGGAGGACATTACACATAAGGCACTAAGGAACAGCAGATGCCCTTATATATAGAGGAGAACCTATCTTGTTTCTGGGAAACTCCCACCGAACAGGGCAAGTGGAACAACTTTGTAACTGCTACTCTTAACGAAAAAACATTTCTCATAGTTATCGTAGCTAAGAGCATGAGTTTTAAATTTCTGAGTTCGCTATAATAATACTTCACTGATGTTGGCCATAAATTCCTCTTTAAAATGCGTAATTATCTACGATATGTTGGGATTGTACTCAGAAGTGATGTTGTGAAGAGCTGACGAAGAATATGGATCTCTAACAATGAAAATCGTGAGAAAGGAGTTAGAAACTGTTGTGTATGACTTTGTACACAATGGTAAGGAGAGGTGGTCTATAGAGTGGTGTGGCAAGCTTGACAGGAGCAGAAATAATTAGCGTAGAGGTTACCACAACAAGTATAAGATTTAATTAAGTTATATTTCTCCAAGTGTATGAAGACTGATTACAAATAATTCAGCAAGAATTAGAGTCAAGCTCATATAACAGCATGAGGGTGAGGTTCGCTGTACTAAGCACGAACGATGGTGTCACAGCAGTGACGCTCCAAGTGCAAGTTGGATGAGTGGCTGTTGCTGATCATCTAATACTGTGGCTCCAGAGCCACTGGAGATATGACTAGGCAGGCTGGCACCATTAGGGTCGGCAGATACCGCGTGACTGCGGTCGCCGTCAGGCGCTAACTTGCTGTTCCACTGCCAACTTAACGGCTGTGGGGTGGTATCGATATGTGATACCACAGAAATGATCAAGGAATTTATCCATTTCTACAGTAGGATCACAGGGTTTGCTGGAAGACGCAAAGGAACTCCGATCAGAGTACAGAAGGCCAAAACTGCATTAGCATTTAATTTGAGAAAGTGTTTACTCACCAACAAGAACATAACTCTGGAAATAATGAAACGGATTATGAAACCATTTGTTATGAGTGTAGTGCTACACGGGCATGAAACTTGAACAACAGGATAGCGAAAGAGAAGACGGCAAAAAGTCCTGCATATTTGGGGACGATGAAGATCACCTGGAGAGATGAGATAATGAGGTATGCACAGGAAATCAGAAACCCTCTGGAGGCACATCCACCAAACCAAGAGACGAACTTGTAGGACACATTTTAAGACACAATAGCCTCATTGGAGAAATAGCAGAAGGAACTACTGAGGGAAGGAATCATTGGGACGACCAAAGTTGTCTTACATGCATCAGATAATAAGTCACCTAGATACATATGAGGAAATGAAGAGGAAGGCAGACAGAAGGGAGGAATGGTGTACTGTTGTAAAAGAATCTCTTGGCTGAACACGACACGAAAGAAAAAAGAATGAAAGAGAAACTAATATTATTTGTATCACTCAGACGACTGGATTCACGTCGTAAACAATGCTAGCGAGATGGAACCAAATGATTTCTCTGACCATGGTGCACTAGAACCAGGTCTGAATACAGGCTCATTGACAATAAAATTGAGTATGTCTGGCTAAAATTTTCATCTGACGACCCAACTACACTAAGTGTAAGGAAAGCTCGTAACATCCTGAAACCCTAAGTTTGTCAAAGCATTGCAAGGAGGCTGTGACGTACGCTTAAAAGGAATCCACCACCAGCTAACATCTAAGTTTTCCTTTCTCCTATAAGTGGAGCCGCCTGTTCGATGTATACTTTTGTATACTTGTACTTCCATAGACATTATGTTCTGACCTCATTTTTGGATTTTCTCAGAGTAAGCTGTTAATCTGTGCTTTGTGTTACATAGATAGGAAACTATTTCTCAGCAGCACAAGGTTGTAAGTACTGAGACACAACGTTGTTATTTCTACAAAATTAAAGTAGTGTTCTATTCAGCCAATTATGAGACAAGTAGTTAGTGAGGCACATGACGGATCCCAATCGGGAATAAATGATTGGGGCCTACCAGTTGCAGCATACGCCTTACAATCATGGGAAACCTCCTGGAAACCTTGGTGTAAATTGGGGAACTGGAACCATATTAATTTATCTCTGGGACGATGTACGTCTTTGAGGTCGTTACCCGAGTAAAAAGATTAAAATGTTGTGTCAGTGCACGGTGTGTATATGCTGTATCTCGGTGTGTGTGTGTGTGTGTGTATATGTGTGTGCGTGTGTGTGTGTGTGTGTGTGTGTGTGCGTGTGTGTCTGTCGGTACGTATGTGTAGCTGAGTGGAGTGAAGTATGATTTCAGTTTCCCCCGTCTTCTATCATAAAATTTTTCTATTAAAAAGCCCCTAGAAGAAAGAGCTAATTGACATTTCATAGTATATCCCAACTGAAAAATGGGATTTCCATCAGCAACTACCAAGTGAATAGTGATTTCCTCGCCAGTCTGCAAAACCTATTGGTTGAGTTCCGAAAACGTAACGCTGACTGTACGTGTTTAATTTAACTGCAACAGAATGGCATTAGAGTTTTCATTATCTTTTCCTGCTACTTTTGTATACTTGTACTTCCATAAACATTATGTTCTGACCTCATTTTTGGATTTTCTCAGAGTAAGTTGTTAATCTGTGCTTTGTGTTACACAGATAAGAAACTATTTCTCAGCAGCACAAGGTTGTAAGTACTGAGATACAACATTGTTATTTCAACAAAATTAAAGTAGTGTTATTTTCTCCATGTTAAAAATGCATTAGTGTAGCAAGCGTTAAAATAATATGGTTAATGGCTTTTAGCATCGTAAACATTGCTTGCATCAAGAAAGCCCAATTCTCATGTAAAATTTGCTTTTTTCAGTCACAAATTTGCTTAGCTGAACGATTCAACTGTTGTCTTCATAGTCCCACAATATGAAGTTGCTTCTGGAGGCAGAGCCTCCGACTCTTGTCAGATTTATGTCTCTCCATGTAGGGCTTTGCAGCTGTTCGTTTTCAGCCAGCTCTTCCATAAAGTTCATGTTGTTTCGTGATTCCCTCAAAAGAGAGAAATGGATGTCGTCAGGCATAGTAAAGATTAGTATTTTACGTTGTCTGAATCTACATCTTCATTTCAGACGTTCAGTCATGACGTATTTTTACTTCTGATGATAGCAACAGGTTAATGTAAAACCACTTTCGCAAGGTTTGTGTAAACAGATGTTTCGCAGATCGATGCGATGCACTCACCATCTGCAACATATAGTCCTAAACCACTCGTACCTGAAACTGCAGGCTAGGTTCCAAAACTTGAAACATTCACGTTTCTTAAGGCATTTTAGGTTCTACTAATTTTTCCTTTCAATTCCTTACAGTGTATAAGGGAGAGGGCAAATTCCAGATTTACGTAGTAGGCAGAAATAGTTTCCTGCTCTGACTGATATGAGGTGAAGAATAAGACAATTTTGCGTCACGCTGTCTACTACTTTCAAAAACTTTCGTGTATTACATCTATAAGATGACTATTCCCTTTTCCAACATTCAAGCATTTACTCGTCCCATTTCTTCGCAAGTGAAAGTTACTCACTTGCAACTAACTAGGCCTAGGTTTCAGATGATCAACTTGTTAGTAAGTAGTATCTCCGATAAAGTCTTATCAGCTTCAGCAAAACCTTTGTGTTGCCCATAGATGTCCATGGAATTTGGATGTACAATCCTCTCATGTGGTTTAGGCTTGGCTAGATGTTGGTGCAAGTATGGTGATGTAGTGAGTCGTAGGGATAGAAAGGGAGAATATTCTTTGGAGTCCTCCGAGCAAAAGAACAATCTATGAAAAATATTTGATTTCGCATGAATAAGAATTACGAAGCATATTCTTCAACCCAGGACTTGTTTCTCTTTATCTGCCCCCCTTTTTGACAGATTTCTGTGTGTTTTCTGAAGCCGCGGTCGGCGCACGACTCACGCGTAGGCCTTTGCATTTCCTTCAACTCGCTCAAATAGGCGAACTACTTACAAAAAGATGGTTCAAATGGCTCTGAGCACTATGAGACTTAACATCTGAGGTCATCAGTCCCCTAGAACTTAGAACTACTGAAACCTAACTAACCTAAGGATATCACACACATCCATGCCCGAGGCAGGATTCGTACCTGCGACCGTATCGGTCGCGCGGTTCCAGACTGAAGCGCCTAGAACCGCTCGGCCACAACGGCCGGCCAAACTACTTACAGCACAAATATGGCAAGGACTTCGATGAATTCTGGAAAAGGTGTACTACGTTTTAATTCATGTACTCCAACAAATTTCTAAGAAAATAGGCTAAAAGTTTATGAAAATGCATTTTCTGTCAGTGTTATCGAATTTTTGACGTGCGGGAACATTTTTTGTTATTGAAGGTATGTGAACACAATATGGGAAGGAAATCATAGAAATGCTCCACATTTTCGTCTGCTCCGAACTGAAACTCTGTCATACTTTCCTAGCACGACACGATTTCAGTTAAATGTGGCACGCGATGGCGCTCTCGCGCGTCAAGAACTAAATGGTCGCCCTTGCGGTTTCGCTAAAAGGAACAGATCGCTAGGTTTGTTAGTAACTATTTATTAATTTTCGTGATCTGCTACTTATTTATAACACAATAAAAATACGATTTAGGTCGGAAGAGAACATTTCTCAAAGAGACAAACAGCTAGTGGGAGAAAGAATAAAATAGATATAAAATACAACGCATCAGTATTGTAGCAATGTTATAATTGAAAGAAAACAGCCCTCGGTCACTACTGCTCGTTAATTGCGTGGTGCAGGTTGCAAAATGGTCTCCCTTAGTGGCTCGCCATCACAGTTTTTTTTATCTTAAATATCTTTGTGACTAATGCCCTTTTGGCATATTTATTGTTTTGTAAATGACATGTAAGTACTGCCAGTCTTTCACGATGATTCCGTGCTTCTACACTGTATCATACGTTTTTAGTCATAATTCTTAGGCCATGTTATTTGATTTAAATTCTGAGGAAGACACACCCAGCAGTGTTGAAACCCTGTTAATTCGTTAAAAATTAGTGACCAAGGGCTGTTTCCTTTCAGTTGTACCTATTCGCTGTCTCTGAACGTGCAGCCATGTACAAAAAAAAAGTAGCAATGTTTTATTTTGTGTAGTATAGCAGACTGAATTGGCTAATGGTTCAAATGGCTCTGAGCACTATGGGACAACTGCTGAGGTCATCAGTCCCCTATAACTTAGAACTACTTAAACCTAACTAACCTAAGGACAGCACACATATCTATGCCCGAGGCAGGATTCGAACCTGCGACCGTAGCGGTCGTGCGGTTCCAGACTGTAGCGCTTAGAACCGCTCGGCCACTCTGGCCGGCAGCATACTGAATTCGTGAGATAAACGTTATTGGAAAGGAGTTACTGACAAGGATTTATTAAAATTTCAAAACTTATGACACTATAATTTACAATTTAAACTATGCACTGGAAACATGGAACTGAATCTGCCTGTGCCTCATTTCTATGGTGATAAGGGAAAAATTAATGGCGCAAAACTGTTTTCATGTTGGCTTCGTTTGAAAGTGCGTCTTCTCTTCTGTCATGATTTTCGAGAAGCAGGTTATTCACCAGTCAAAATGCTTGCGTTGCTAAATCTCGATAAACTTGCACAGTTTCTTTAGTACTTCTTCAGGCCACGCATACCTTTTTTTGCCTTCCCAGCACTATAAGTTCTGAAATATTAACTTAAAAAACCGGTTAAACTTAACCTCAGTGTAATTTACTCAGCTCGAAGTGTGCTACAGAGCTCACATAAGAAACAGCAGAATGTTCTACTCTTGTGGGAAACTTCTCTAGTTCTATTCATACGAAATCTGAGAACATTCTTCGCGTTTGGCCCAAACCTTTACTCAACCGAGAACAGTCTCATGTGATGTATCTTCTCCTACTCGCTTTACTCATGCGAACCTTAGAATGTCCTCCAAAATCTCGAGAATAAAGTACATTCTCCGTTTTATTCATACGACCCAATACCAATATGACGAGTCCCTAAGGGAGTGCATTCTATAGAGTCCTCCGAATATTTTCTTCTTCTATAGAGGCGTAGAAACATTGGGTATAGATCTCGAGTTTTACGGTATTGGAAAGGTAAAATTGCTCAGTTTTACGCATACCTCTTCGAAGATGTTAACCAGACACATCGAAGACGTTAATTAGACATATCTCTTCGAAGATGTTAACTATGTGGTAACGTAGGCATATGGCAGTACCCTAGACTTTCCTAAAGGCACAGTTACGGAAGTGGGCGGAGAGTGATTGAGTTCTGGAAGTGCAACTGGAAGTCGCTCTTCACTCTTCTCGAAAAGCACCCTCGGGCGCACAGGTACGAGCGAGATCGAAGCGGAGGTGTGGATTTTATGGACGTATTGAATTAATGAAGACGTGCTAGAGTGGTTGCTGTATTAAACGAGTAAGAGAGTGCAAATTACCTGTAGGTTAGGTTGTTCTGCAGTATGAGTAGGAGACTGTGGGTTCAACAGTCAGCTAGGCCGCGAAATGTTCACGAGAACTGAATAAATTTTATACACTGTAATTAAGCTTGCTGAGATACCTTTACATTTGCGGTGGAAGGTACGTTAGTGACGTGTACAGTGTTTGATGACAACGAGTAAACTTTGTGAGACGCCCACAATTTACCGATAAACGTTGCTTGAGTCAGGGTGTTTGCAGCAAAGCATCAGTTTCACGATACAAGTTCATTAATAGCCAGGCCGTGACTGACACAGACCGTCACGTCCGTTTATATCAGGCAATATACAGGGTGACAGTTATTGAACCATACCAAAAATTAACCTTAATTAGTTACAAACTACGGTGTCACAACATCTATTCGGATTTAGATTATAACATGTTCGATGCAATGATATGAAGCAGAAGAATAACGAAATTATGCGTAACCCGACGACTTGTCGGATCATCGATGCTGTCGAATGGTTGTTTTCAGGTCTGCAATGGTTTAGGGATAATTGCTGTACACCTTGCCTTTAATATATCCCCACAAGAAGAAGCCGCATGTATTCAGATCAGGAGAACATGTCGGCCAATCGTACCCCAGAGCCAGAATGCGGTCCCCAAACCGCTCCTCCAGGACATCAAACACTCTCCTGTTTCGATGCGGTGGAGCTCCGTCTTGCATGAACCATGTCTCGTCAAAATCTGGGTCACTTCGGATAATGGACATGAAATCATCTTCCAAAATCTTCACGTACCGGTCGGTTGCCACCATGCCATCAAGGAATATCTCACTGATTATTCTGTGACTGGACACTGCACACCACACAGTTACCTGGTAAGGGTGGAAAAACTTCACGATCGCGACATGCGGATTCTCAGTCTGCCAAATGCGCTAACTATGCTTATTGACGAACTCATCCAAATGAAAGTGGGCTTCGTCCCTAAACCAAACCATGCGCAAAGAGATACTAATCCCCATCATGTCCTGCGGCCAACAGTGCAGTTTGAACGTCCTAACGCAGACCGTTCAGAAGTTCGTACAACGTATGTACGACCTTAGCAAAAAATTTTTAATTCGCTACTGGGTTTGTATCCACTTCAAACCCCGATGTACTCAACACATGTTTGGAGCAAATTTGTGGCAAGCGTAGTCAGTCAGTATGGCCATATCTTCTTCTTAAAGTACCAGTGTCCACTGTGATTCTATGAGACCCATTACCCCGCAAAATTGGACGAAACAATGAATTTTTTAACATGATGGATCCCTAGCTCACACTGATACTTCACTGGTGAACACCTGCTTTAGACGGGTTTCGCTGAAAGGTCCGCAGGAAGAAGATGTCATGTTTTATGCTCAGTTCCTTCACATTACCTGACTGCATTTGGTTTCTCCTTCTGATATCATGTTAAAAGTCTTGTAAATGGGACTGTCTCGAGAACGTACGGGGTTCTCCAGGAAAGGATTATCACTACCCGCTGTGAGGCTGCTCGAATTGCCTCACTTCATTGATAACGATTCTTCACCTTGTCGATGATGGATTCTTCTATCACTAGGTGACTTAACGATCGATTGGGTGAATTTCATTTAGCACAACCGTTTGCCACTTTTTGTTGATTACATACTTTGTCGAAAGGTATCTCTCAGTAATAACAACAGAATTATTCCACGATATTCGAAAAAAATTCTCATGAATGCTTCAATCTAGACGACATTTCCTATGTGTGAATTACTGTTCAGTATTCTTCTTGCAGAGGATCGTAAAATTTAATGCACTACTTAGCTTTCTGAGACGGGACGTTCGCGACCAACTACATCATACGCCTCCAAATTAACGACTGCTGGGCGCTCAGAAACAAACAATCGTAAGACTGATTGTTGAGGTCGGCATCTCTCAGAATTTTTATCTATACTCTTATCGATCTGTATGCAGTAACGATGTCCTCACTGTGTGACGTTACTGAAGAACACCGGCTATTTCGAAAGAGTATTGTGAACCTCTGCATCTGCAGCGCTATGCTTTATAACGCACCCTGGATAAAGAAACGGTTCCCAGGTAGAGACTCGGAGAAAACATAGTGTTAATCTACCAGCGTGCTTTAAAGCTGCCCACACTCTGCTGCAATACAAGGAGCTCAAACACCTAGACTCTCCACAATATCTTTCCTTTCAAAAATCCTAGCATGATAAGGTATTAGGAGAACTTAGGAAAGGGGATGGAAAGGTACTGATAGAAGAGAATCTGCAGGGCGCTTCGTGAGAAGTTCTTGGATAGCTCAAAATGTAAGAGAAATCCTCGTGAATCTACAAATTGCTAGTCTTAATCCCGGTGTGACAGACAGTTTTAATCTCCCAGTATCTTTCGATACGACAGAACTCCGTGCAGCAATGCCATCTATGCACAACAGCGAGGGTACGACATTTTCATCCAGCCTGAAGTGAATATATCACATTGCGTAAATTGTGCAAAGAACAATGTCAAAAAATTGTATACTTCTTTTCAAACTTTATCTGCAGACCAGCGGTAAGCTTCCATTTAAGGCTTTAGACTCACTCATTTTCGGACAAACGTCTCCTACTCCCATCTCGTACATGAAGGTTTGTATAACCACCATGCAATCGTCTTGTATATGATTAATTCTGTTTCCAGCGTTTTAAGTGGATAAGTACCATAAACGCTCACTTTTCATTACTTGCCGCGAATCGAATAGCCTAGATTTCCATCGTCTCTTCTGGAATCTCGCTTGTGCGCCTACGTAATGAGGCACTAAATGGTTCAAATGGCTCTGAGCGCTAAGCGACTTAACTTCTGAGGTCACCAGTCGCCTAGAACGTAGAACTAATTAAACCTAACTAACCTAAGGACATCACACACATCCATGCCCGAGGCAGGATTCGAACCTGCGACCGTAGCGGTCGATCGGCTCCAGACTGTAGCGCCTACAACCGTACGGCCACTGCGGCCGGCAATGACTCGCTAGAACTTCCACGAAGTCGGGTAACGAATCATTAACTAAAATCATTTATATATGAAAAAACATTCACAAATACACACTAGCATTTCAGACAGTACAGTACCCCTGCGTTGCCGAAGCTGGCAATCCCTTCCAAAATATCCCTAACTTGGTTTCCCTTACCACGAAAATATCCCTAACTTGGTTTCCCTTACCACGGTCCTAAACCCCTTTCCACCCTTCGGACGGAGAAGAAAATAAAAACGCATAAAACGCATGTGAGGAAAAGCTTTTGAAAAATGAAACAGGATCAAGGGGAAATAACTCTATTTCCTACCTCAACTTAATCTCACATTCCAGCTTTGTTGAACCCTCGAACAAAACACATTTCTGACTGGGCTAAAATTAATTTGTAAACTCCGTTATAAAATACACCGTTGTAGCACAGTTTTGTTACCTAAGACAATTGATTTCGGTCATGATCAGACCATCTTCTGGTCTCAAAGACAACTCGGCCACTGCCGCAAGACCTGTTGCAGCTTATAGACTGTGTACCACATACACGTCCGATGCTGGCAGGTCGTAAAGGTTACGCATAGACAGTTAATAATAGTAATGGATCAGTCTGTATATTACAATTGGTACTGCCACTCTAACACTGAGAATGCATAACTGAGTTGCTTCTGAGACCCGAAGATAAACCAAAGTTGGAGCGAAATCGAGTGTCTTATAATGTACAGCTGTGCTTTTTATAACGCAAATTTTTAACATTCGCCGGCCGTTGGTGGCCGAGCGGTTCTAGGCGCTTCAGTCTGGACCCGCGCGACCGCTACGGTAGCAGGTTCGAATCCTGCCTCGGGCATGGATGTGTGTGATGTCCTTAGGTTAGTTAAGTTTAAGTAGTTCTAAGTCCTAGGGGACTGATGACCTGAGATGTTAAGTCCCATAGTGCTCAGAGCCATTTGAACCATTTTTTTTAACATTCGTAAAAGCCGTTCAGCACCGATTATACAAAAGACTTCCAATTTTTAAATCTCAACTCTTTTTAAATGTGTCATTATTATTTGTTTGTTATGGGGGTTTAACGTACTAATTAACAGAGACATTTGGCTCTGGCACTCAAGGTAATAATGAAGTGAATTCTGAGAACCTCCAGAAATGCAGCCGTGTGGCGTCTTCGACAATCGCTGATATTTCAACGGGTGCGCACATCGTTTTCAGGGTACAAATGCAGCGAAGAATCCGCTGTACGTAAGAAATTGAAAACTTGGGTTTCGTAAACATCCCAAGTTTCATACTGAATTCTATTTAGAATAGACTAGGATTTCATAGTCATTAGTTGATAAATGGTTTCCTTATCACTCAAATTAGTCCTACTTCAAGCGTGTATTTTATCCACAGTCAGCATCTGTAGCTGTATATATCGATATGGGTAGTTATTATGGACAAGACTGAACCCCTCATAAGTCTGTTTTTGGTAAAGTTTGAAGTTTTCTTTCACCATGAAACGGTAATGGCTGCTCAAAGCAAAGATAAAACAATTAAACTGGTAATAAAGGAACTTTAAATCTCCGGTTCAAGCTATCTTGAAGTTTTAAATAAGAACATTTTAGGTTAGGCTTTACTGCAACTGTTATTGATATCGAATGGAACAAAAAGTTTACTCTTACCAATCACTGCTTACTTGTCTCCACGACAGCTTTCAGAGGTTTAAACCTCCATCATCACTTGGATTTATATTTGTTAGCTTGACATGTGTGTGTGTGTGTTGTGTTCTGATTTTTAGAGGAACTTGTGGCACCGTATAGTGGAGAAATAGAACACTGTTTCAGAACATGGTTTTGGAGCTTTTTGACGAAAAACTAAACGTATATCTAACGGTCAGAATAACGATGGAGATATTCTGTTTTACTTATTTTACCTTTACCTTTAGATATACGTTTAGTTTTTGCCAAAAAAAAAACGAAACTATGTTCCGAAATAGTGTTTTCTTCTTGCAACAGACAGTGCCACGACTTCCTCCAAAAATCGCAACACAACATGCATATATGTCATACTGATAAATCTAAATCCACCTGACGACGGCGGTTTAAATCTTTTAAACGAGTCGTGGAGATAAATAAGCAGTGACCAGTAACAGTAAACTTGTTTCATTCCATCTTGAAGTAATGTAAATATTAACATCGGAACTTTTAATTTCCGGTCCAAGCAACGTTGAAACAATGAAAGTGTTAATAAAGGATCAATTACTTTCCGTTCATTACTTTTTGTTATAAAAAGAAGTACACAGAAGGTGTAATGAAGCTCTAATGGCAACAACAGAAATTATGGTTCGGATGTCGTAAAGTTTCGATGACTCCCCTGTAATATAAGAGGGTCGTTCAACAAGTAGTGCCCAAATATATTTTCTCAGGACATATTTATTGGTAAGAGCCAGACTTTGGTGACAATATACGTAAATCAACATGACTTGCCGATGTTCTATTTTTCTACGTAGTCTCCATCACGTTCTACGGCCGTACGCCAGCGTTGTGGAAGAGCATTTATTCCCTGCTGGTAAAAGCTCCGGTCCTGCAAGACTGACACTCTCGTCATCTTCGAAGTGCGTTCCCCGTAGAGAATCTTCAAGCGGTCCCTCCGTCGGTCTCGAAACACTCCAACAATTCAGATAAATTTTCCTCTCCTTGAATCTTGTGGTTCGCTGACCGACAACCGTAGAGCCAACTGTCTTCTAGCCAACTGTCGAGTTTTGAGTCGCAGGTCGGCACGAATAATGGCATCCGCACGATCTAGCGTGTCTGGAGCAGTGGCTGTGGCAGGACGTCCCGAGCGTGGCCGATCATGGAGCTCTGTTTCTGCATTTCCTGAGGCTGTAACTGTCTTCAACCATCGCTCAGCTGTACTCCAATCTACTGCAGCATCGCCACACACTGCACACGAACGTTCATGGATGTTGTAACGGATCATATTAAAGGCTTTACTGTACCGAAGTATGCGATACCCTCCAAATTCAACCAGTTTAATGAGTATTTATGATTATAGCAAAGGTATTGTGTATGTTAACAATGATTGCATAACATGTCTCCATAAACAGTCAACCCATTAAATTATACTGAATAACTGACCCACACAAAAGTTAATATCACTTGATCACTGATACAGAAAATGTCATCATGTAAAAACACTGAGTTCATCTTAAATAATTAATATGAAGTACGAGAAATAGTGGACAACTTACGTATTTTGGATGTCCTTAAATAAAAATCACCCAGTGAAACCTATTTGTTCACTAGGAGCGTTTTCACTCAGTATTCACGTAAGCAATCCTATTTTAGACTAAAACCAATGTAATTCTTAATAATTCATGTTATTTACTTATTTATGCAAATTAGAGAAGTCAATTGACAAACTTCTAAAAACCGGCCTTTTGTAACAAAAAATTATTCTGTCAAGTCAACAAATCTGTATGTCATTTTAATAACATGTTAAATTATGTCACTCGATGCAAATTAATAACTTTTCTGCACAAATTATGATAACAGATGTACATGTGACTTATAAACTATATC
Source organism: Schistocerca cancellata (assembly GCF_023864275.1). Classification (NCBI taxonomy): domain Eukaryota; kingdom Metazoa; phylum Arthropoda; class Insecta; order Orthoptera; family Acrididae; genus Schistocerca; species Schistocerca cancellata. Next base: position 748,981 of record NW_026047100.1, read on the forward strand.
TCTTTTTAGTAGTTCTTTGTCAATGTTATAAATACGAGCAGCAAGAAGGGTCGAGAGGCAGTCGGAATGTCACTTTGGTACAGTGTGTTTGTGTGTTATTGTTTGAGGTGGATAAACAATGTAAAGAACATGTAAAGGAAGTTCTGTTGTGACATGGTCTTTGGTGGACAGTGGAATTAAGATGGCCACCAGAGTAATATATATTTGAAGTTTACATATTTGTTGGTTTCGTTCGTTCTTTATCATCAAAAGCACATAAAAAACACGGGAGCTCATGTTTTTAACCCTAGACAACCAGATTTAGAGCCAGCATCAGCATCGAGAGACAGCAGCGATCCAGCAAGTAGCAGCGATTACCACAACACAATGCATTTTAATGGCGCCAACCTAACATCAAGTGCTAACAAGCTCCGTAAATGGGAGTGAAATAGTGCGATTATAGAAATTAGCAAAATCTACGACCAGGCGACCATTACAGTGTTCACCACGGTTTCTTTCTCTGCACACGAGAATTCAATAACAGCCTGCTGCTTGTAACGTGAGTCGTATGTAGACGCCATTTTGACGTTGTACTACGGCTCTGCCATCTGACAGAACGATTCGATACTTCACCGGCGCATAAAACAAGCACCAGATGTGAAGCACCAACAAGGCACTTTGTGTATTTATATTAATGGCTTCTTTTAATATGGTACATTACTTATTGAACGACCCTCGTATATGTAAGGAAGTGACAGTGTAGAACAAGTGATGTTCTTAAATTCGAGGTGTATCTGTGAAACCCATTACCAGCACTATGTATACAAACCTCTAAAAACACCAACATCAACTTTCCAATGTTTCGAATGGATCACAGCCAGCACTGTCACACGCGCACGCTCCAGCACCAGTCACGGAATGGATTTCCCAGTGGAGAATTTTCCAAAGATTTCCCGTCGGAGTCCACGGCTTCCTGTGGCTGAATGTAGTGCAACCGAAATTCAAACAGCCTGCCTCCGTGAACTCGGTGTAGCGTCTCTGACGAAAATTCCATATTAGACCTATATAAGGTGAAGCAACGTATTCACTTCAGGTACTCCTTGATCATCACCCTAGAGGACGTGCTGTTGGCAACAGCACAATTCATGTGACATACATGATAAAGAGTCAGTTTAAATTCGTAATATCGTTGACCGACATTTCAACGACATGCTCATCGGTAGATAGAAAGGGCAAGTAGCTCCACGATAGGATTACTTATTGCTATCCACTTCTGTTTTTGGGGATACATATGAAATCAGTCCCTGATACCACAAAAGTTTCATCACACCGTAGCAGTATGCGATATCGTTTGGGAACGGGATGAAATATTCAAACGACGAGACAATCTAGAACTGTGGTTCCCAACCACTCTTCGATCATTATACCTGAGTGCAGTCAGACATTGGCTAGTACACCCGTCCGAACCCCCACCCCCACCCCTCACCCCTGCCATCTGTTGCCCTCCCCCATATTATCAACACACCTTAGCACCGAATTAAACTGTAGAATAAAAGATTTTTCTTGGAACATTTTTACTTTTAAAACGATGAAAGACGGGAGCTGAATGAAATTGTGTGTGTGTGTGTGTGTGTGTGTGTGTGTGTGTGTGTGTGTGTATTACGACAAATGACGACCGAATTCGTGGTGCATTGCACCTGCCACCCACAATTCCTTCTCAGAAAAGAAAGCTGACTATACACAGTGAGGGTACAAAACATGAATACCCTGCATTAGTCCATTCCGGCACTTGCTTGACCTGCACACTGCAACCCCATTTAAAATCAAACAATTCCGGACGTGTGCACTATACTTACTCTTCATAAATCACTTCATTGCTCCACTCCTTACTTCTGAAATTATAGAAATTGGGCGACTTCAGGCTGTTAATGCTGCGTGTCTAACCAGTCTTATAAAAATAGTAATAATAAAACTGTGTACAGCAATGTAGTTGCCCTTATGTAGTTACTTCTGTGTCGCGCTGTCAATTAGTTTATTAACCGTTTCGAAGCAAGTAATGAAGCAATTCCTGGACTACTATGGGAACTATCAACAACTTGGAGAAAGTTTCTCATCAGCGACTTGCCGGACAAAGCACAACATAATGTATGTAGTGGGTGGACTACGTGAGGAACCTGTAACCTCCACCGCCTGAATGCTATTGATTGAGGGAAAGTAATTATTGATAACTTATATAACCAATATTAGACTCTTACAAAATTATAATAGTAATGATCTTTTGAAAATAATTTAGTTTCGTGACTGAACCAAAATCGAATCATTTGGCTTTCATCCCTCAGAACGTTTCATTTTGTCCGTTAGGGCGTAATTATCCCCAAGATGGGAACAACTGATCTAGAGTGTGATTGTAGTGGCATGCTGTGAGATACTAAGAACTGCCGCACTGCAGTGTCATAGCCCCTTTCGGTTGTAATACTGAGGTTCTCACTCATCACCTTTCGGGAATCTCATCATTTAGACTGTACCTATAATTTTAATTCGTCTTTTTTACACGTTATAGTAATCATCTAAATGAGACAAATAATTGCATGAAATATCGACTGAAGACCTGAGTGAAGTTATTTGTGGAAGTAAGTAACACATCACGATGTATACACAAAGGGGCGAGTAGTTTACTTTAAAAAGTACACTAACACGACTTAAGCTACACTAGCAAAGAACTCAAGGCACTCAACTGACTGCAGACTACCTAATGCTCAAAATATTGTGCTCACAGTGTACTGCGATACAGAAAGACACTCTGTTGATTCTACTGATGGGGCACAAATGCTGCGGATGTGTTAATGTCTGCAACCAAACGCCTTTCAGTCCTTCCCAAGTGCAGTTGTTCAGATAGCTAAAAGTATGTTTTATATGACCTATACAGCTTTGATGTTTTCTCCTTGATTTGACGAAAACCAACACTTTCCAGAATATTCGACAGTTCTTTTATAACTAAAATGAACTTGCGTACGTTGGATATTTAACGTCTCACCAAAAGCCAAATCAGTCGCTTATATCAGCCGAGGTGTAAGTTAGTTACCGTAGCAATCCATTAACTCAACCCGTGTTTTCATAGATTTTGTATTGTGGGTTACAGCGAATGCGTTACACGTAATAGAAACATTACCCAACAGTCATGACATAGCTTTTTAAACAATACATCGAAACAATACTGTATTAGTTTGTGTATCAAATAGTACAACATTGTTTGCCATATATTCAGTACCATAATAGACGTTGTCCTTATGAAATATCGGTAAGTAAAGCCCGTAGACGAAGAAAGAAACGTCAGGATACTGTATTTCACAATGACACTTAAATGATTTTATAATATGCATTTCAATTCTTGTGGAGTAATAAAGAGGAAAACGGTTTCTGACGTTCCTTAATTACATCCATGTTTGCGACATATAGATATATGAAGGTATCTTGAGAAGCACTTCAGCTGTGAATAATACCTGGCTAATTTTAATAACCACTTCTCGCTAAAACAGCCGAAAGATAGACTAAACTATTGAAGGATACAAACTGATACCAGATATGCCGAAAGGCTTAAATACACTCCTGGAAATTGAAATAAGAACACCGTGAATTCATTGTCCCAGGAAGGGGAAACTTTATTGACACATTCCTGGGGTCAGATACATCACATGATCACACTGACAGAACCACAGGCACATAGACACAAGCAACAGAGCATGCACAATGTCGGCACTAGTACAGTGTATATCCACCTTTCGCAGCAATGCAGGCTGCTGTTCTCCCATGGAGACGATCGTAGAGCTGCTGGATGTAGTCCTGTGGAACGGCTTGCCATGCCATTTCCACCTGGCGCCTCAGTTGGACCAGCGTTCGTGCTGGACGTGCAGACCGCGTGAGACGACGCTTCATCCAGTCCCAAACATGCTCAATGGGGGACAGATCCGGAGATCTTGCTGGCCAGGGTAGTTGACTTACACCTTCTAGAGCACGTTGGGTGGCACGGGATACATGCGGACGTGCATTGTCCTGTTGGAACAGCAAGTTCCCTTGCCGGTCTAGGAATGGTAGAACGATGGGTTCGATGACGGTTTGGATGTACCGTGCAATATTCAGTGTCCCCTCAACGATCACCAGTGGTGTACGGCCAGTGTAGGAGATCGTTCCCCACACCATGATGCCGGGTGTTGGCCCTGTGTGCCTCGGTCGTATGCAGTCCTGATTGTGGCGCTCACCTGCACGGCGCCAAACACGCATACGACCATCATTGGCACCAAGGCAGAAGCGACTCTCATCGCTGAAGACGACACGTCTCCATTCGTCCCTCCATTCACGCCTGTAGCGACACCACTGGAGGCGGGCTGCACGATGTTGGGGCGTGAGCGGAAGACGGCCTAACGGTGTGCGGGACCGTAGCCCAGCTTCATGGAGACGGTTGCGAATGGTCCTCGCCGATACCCCAGGAGCAACAGTGTCCCTAATTTGCTGGGAAGTGGCGGTGCGGTCCCCTACGGCACTGCGTAGGATCCTACGGTCTTGGCGTGCATCCGTGTGTCGCTGCGGTCCGGTCCCAGGTCGACGGGCACGTGCACCTTCCGCCGACCACTGGCGACAACATCGATGTACTGTGGAGACCTCACGCCCCACGTGTTGAGCAATTCGGCGGTACGTCCACCCGGCCTCCCGCATGCCCACTATACGCCCTCGCTCAAAGTCCGTCAACTGCACATACGGTTCACGTCCACGCTGTCGCGGCATGCTACCAGTGTTAAAGACTGCGATGGAGCTCCGTATGCCACGGCAAACTGGCTGACACTGACGGCGGCGGTGCACAAATGCTGCGCAGCTAGCGCCATTCGACGGCCAACACCGCGGTTCCTGGTGTGTCCGTTGTGCCGTGCGTGTGATCATTGCTTGTACAGCCCTCTCGCAGTGTCCGGAGCAAGTATGGTGGGTCTGACACACCGGTGTCAATGTGTTCTTTTTTCCATTTCCAGGAGTGTATATTTAAAATGTCATTAGATTTAGATAATTTATACCCCATTGGCAGGTTTAGAAGGCGGACACAATGCATTTTAGTTACGTCAAAACCGATGTGTTGCGATATAATTCAGGTGTTAAACATTTAAATCGAATCTCAAAACGAAATTCTAAATCACTCGTAATTCTGATACTAGCTAAACCTTTAGATTTTTGAATCAGTCCAATAATATATAAAACGTGAAAAGTAGTGTTCAGAGAAAACGCAACATTAAGCATTAATTTTATTTTGGCGAATATCAACATAACAACCAGGACCAAGTTCGTTGCTTTCTTTAAAAAATAGAAACGCTAAATTATAATGGTTAGTTAAAACTGTGTGCCAGCCCACCATTCGAATGTGACACTTTTGTCTTGGGGGGGGGGGGGGGAGGTGATAGTTAAGCTGTGTTAAGCTGAGTCGGTAGAGCACTTAACCGCGAAAGCCAAAGATCTCATGTTCGAGTCCCGGTCAGCCACTGTTTTAATCTGGCAGGAAGTTTCAAATCAGCGCACACTCTGCTACACTTTGAAAATCCGTTTTGAAATTTGATGGTTACTGAGTTTGGACCAAGTGCAGCATGTTTGGCACTAAAAATCAGCGGAGGTGTCGCTGGTTAGGAGCGTTCAGAGCCAGACGTTTTGCGTAAGCTCTCCTGATGTAATGGTGTTGCGCAGTGTTAGTGCTTATATTGCAACGTTCATTATCTTGAGAAATATGTGGGACAAAAAACTTGAATAAATAATGAAGATAATTGAAACTAACGAGTCTTTTCTATAAGGACGACCAAAAAGTTTTCGTGTGAGGGTGTGGCGGTGGTATATGCGACATAGCGCGACTCAGATGCCGGTGTATGACCACCGACATGGAGGCAACGGATTAGCGTGGCATTCCATACGTACGGTAAATGCGGAAACGTGAACTACGGCGACGTTATTACCAAGTGCGTCCAAACAGAACAAAAGTCTTGTTATTGTGATCTTGATCGCCGAAGGAGAAACACTAGTAGACACCCATCGGAGAATGAAGATTGTGTATGGGGCTGCATGTCTTTTGAAAACCACCGTTGTGAAATGGTGCCCCTGGAGGTGCTACTGATTCATCTAGTGAAGCAGAAGTTACGCCCCCTCAAGCGGGAGACACTCCCGCACCCTCCCTATGGTCCTGGTCTCTCTCCATGCGATTATTACCTCTTCGGTCGCAAATGCCGAGAAGGGTCGTCGATACCATCCGACGTGAATGCGTGGCAGGCAGTTACGGAGTTCCCTACACATCAGAACACAGTGTTCTACAAATCGGGTATCTTCAACCTGGTGCTTCGGTGGGATGATTGCCTCAGTGCTCATTTCGATTTTTCTTATTTAGCGTACTAATTTACATTTACATTTACATACATACTCCGCAAGCCACCTGACGGTGTGTGGCGGAGAGTACCTTGAGTACCTCTACCGGTTCTCCCTTCAATTCCAGTCTCGTATTGTTCGTGGAAAGAAGGATTGTCGGTATGCTTCTGTGTGGGCTCTAATCTCTCTGATTTTATGCTCATGGTCTCTTCGCGAGATATACGCGGATGGAGCAATATACTGCTTGACTCTTCGGTGAAGGTATGTTCTCGAAACTTTAGCAAAAGCCGGTATCGAGCAACTGAGCATCTCTCCTGCAGAGTCTTCCACTGGAGTTTATCTATCATCTCCGTAACGCTTTCGCGATTACTAAATAATCCTGTAACGAAGCGCGCTGCTCTCCGTTGGATCTTCTCTATCTCTTCTATTACCCCTATCTGGTACGGACCCACACTGATGAGCAGTATTCAAGCAGTGGGCGAACAAGCGTACTGTAACCTACCTCCTTTGTTTTCGGATTGCATTTCCTTAGGATTGTTCCAATGAATCTTAGTCTGGCATCTGCTTTACCGACGATAAACTTTATATGATCATTCCATTTTAAATCACTCCTAATGCGTACTCCCAGATAATTTATGGAATTAACTGCTTCCAGTTGCTGACCTGCTATTTTGTAGCTAAATGATAAGGGATCTATCTTTCTATATATTTGCAGCACATTAAACTTGTGTACATTGAGATTCAATTGCCATTCCCTGCACCATGCGTCAACTCGCTGCAAATCCTCCTACATTTCAGTACAATTTTCCATTGCTACAAACTCTCGATACACCACTGCATCATCTGCAAAAAGCCTCAGTGAACTTCCGATGTCATCCACAAGGTCATTTATGTATATTGTGAATAGCAACGGTCCTATGACGCTCCCCTGCGGCACACCTGAAATCACTCTTACTTCAGAAGACTTCTCTCCATTCAGAATGACATGCGGCGTTCTGTTATCTAGGAACTCTTCAATCCAATCACACAATTGGTCTGATAGTCCATACGCTCTTACTTTGTTCATTAAACGACTGTGGGGACCTGTATCGAACGCCCTGCGGAAGTCAGGAAACACGGTATATTCCTAGGAACCCGTGTTATGGCCCTCTGAGACTCGTGGACGAATAGCGCGAGCTGGGTTTCACACGACCGTCTTTTTCGAAACCCATGCTGATTCCTACGGAGTAGATTTCTAGTCTCCAGAAAAGTCATTATACTCGAACATAATACGTTTTCCAAAATTCTACAACTCATCGACGTTAGCGATATAGGTCTATAGTTCTGCATATCTGTTCGACGTCCCTTCTTGAAAACGGGGATGACCTGTGCCCTTTTCCAATCCTTTGGAACGCTACGCTCTTCTAGAGACCTACGGTACACCGCTGCAAGAAGGGGGGCAAGCTCCTTCCCCTACTCTGTGTAAAATCAAACTGATATCCCATCAGGTCCAGTGGCCTTTCCTCATTTGAGCGATTTTAATTGTTTCTCTATCTCTCTGTCGTCTATTTCGATACCTACCATTTTGTCATCTGTGCGACAATCTAGAGAAGGAACTACAGTGCAGTAGTTGTGGAGACTACGGCCATTGACTGGAAACATTTTGGTTGTCCCTTATGTTTATGGCAGTCAAATGCATTACAGAAGTTCCTAAAAACTGAAGACAGCGAGAGTGGGGATACTAATTATCCAGTTTAGACTTCTGCGGGACCACCAAGGACAAAGATGAGTATCTGGTGCATGCTTGTTTCCTCGTATGCTCAATGCAGGTCAGGCTCGGTGGCACAAGTTAGATCCAGTCGAGGATTAGAGTGGTAGCAAACTTCTTCTCACTGAACGCCTTTCGCGAGGTCACTCCTAAACATTTACGCTTAGCGGTCGTACTCACTGGTCTGGTCGAGCCCGTTGAAGCTGGGGCAGCGCTGCTTGGCCGTGGTGCCCGCCCTGGTGGGGGGCCAGCACAGCACCAGGTCCCACGTCCAGTTGCAGTACAGGCCGCCTGCAATCACAACACACTGTGGCTCAGCACACTTCGCAACGAGCGGAGACTCTCTGAACTAACGCGCCACGCGTTTGTACCAGTTTAGCAATAGAAGCATTTCAATAGAGATTTTATTATGCAAGAATGAGAAAATTAGTTAAACACCTATAGAGTCTGGTGCCCTATTCGCATACCGCATGGGCACGAAAAGGCCGACTTCTTCAGTCTAGAATCCACCGCGTTTCGGGACTTAGGGGGAGTGGGGTGCAACTTCACCAATCTTGACAATGCACCGAACTTGACTTTAGGATAAGTTTAGTTGTAGGACTTAGTTTTTAGGTACTATTTCTAGGAACCTGCACCGATCAACATCTTGGCCTGCCCGGTGTCAGAGGCACGCTCATTGGGGTTAGGTCCAGGAGCAAGGCTCTATAAGTAGGTTTATACTTTTAGGTGACACATATGTAACGCTGTAGGCATTAGTAACTAGTCAATAGTTAGGTTACCTGTTTTCATATATAATTAACTAACTCGACTAACTTGCCCATTGCACTTATCCCGTATCTTACATACTAACTAGTTACTTAAATATAACTTAGATTAGCTGCAATTGTAACCATTGTATCACTATCTGGGCCCATTAATCACATAAGGTAGTGGGTTAAAATTTTATAATTATTAAGATTTGGAAATAAAGAATTTTTTTTAAATGTACATATAAACAGGTAGGATAAAAATATGGAAGCACCGCGAGAAATGCATGCGTGAATGTAAAAGCAGATAATATCCAAGACTGCAGTTGGCGGTGCTTTGTTTGACTACGTAAGGCACTTGTTCAAAGTCCTCAGCACGTTGCAAGAGTCGACCATGGCCTCAATAGTGTTCTGCTCACTTGTCAGTGCGTTACGTAGGAGCTGAGAGAATAAGAACCTGGGAAAATTGTTGGGGCTGGCATGGAGGCTACTTCCGTAACCAAGCAACCAATGCGTTCGACATATCAAGAGGCACCTCATCGAAAGTTATACCGCACAGAAGAAAATTGGAAAAATATCGTCCGTTAAGTCGCAACACGGACGAAAGTGTGTGTTGAGTGGTCGTGGCGGAAGGTCGTGGAAGAGGATTTTGACAAAATATAAGAGGAAGGCAGCTGCAGAAGTCACTGCAGAACTGATTTTCGCACTCACGAACCCTGTCTTCATGAAAGCAACAAGGGGGACGCTCCATTAGCTGGAAATTGGAGGAAGACCGGGAATTTCAAGATCAGATATCACAAGTACAAATTACCGTAATTGTAAAATAGCTGGAAAACGTGGTACTGAAGCCATAAAACTTGAACTAAGGAGCAATGGAAGGAAGTCATTTGGATGAGTCTTGGCTCTGAGGACTATGGGAGTTAACATCTGAGGTCATCAGTCCCCTAGAACTTCGAACTACTTAAACCTAACTAACCTAAGGACATCACACACATCCATGTCCGAGGTAGGATTCGAACCTGTGACCGTAGCGGTCGCGCGGTACCAGACGGATGAGTCCTGTTTTACACTGTTTTCAACATCTGGTTGATGCTTGTTTCCATAAGAGAAACGTGGCGGGGGTTTCGGTGATGATACGGCAGCCACATCGCGGCATCCCCCGGCAAGGCGGCCATACCGCCAGGTATTATGTGACTATTTTGACTAATCAGGTCCATGCTACAGTACGATAGTTGTTACCCAATGGTGATTCCCTATTCCACGACGTCAGTGTCCTGTTTTCACAGCTGGCATCGAACAGGACTGGTTTTGTGAGCACCTGCAGGCCGCCACAGACACGAAATCTCAATATCATTGAGCCTTTGTGGTCTGCTTTGATGAGTACATCGCATGATCGCTATACATCTGCCTCGTCGTTACCTGAAGTGGCCACTATTTCGCATATTCCCTTGAAAACCACATTGGGTCTGTGTTTATCCTTTTAGAGATGCCTGGAAGCTGTTTTGAATGCCAATCGTTTTCCTACACCGTCACCTACACTTTTTGGAATTTTCTTCTCGGGTCTGTTCGAAGTGGCTTTCGAGAATTGCAATGTTAGAGTACTTCTGCATACTTGGAAAGATGGAAGGCTTTTTAATGTCGGTATTTTGAAAAGTAAAACGAAGCGCTACGAGATAGCCGCTCGTGAACTCCTGTATGCTGATGATGCTGCAATTGTTGCGAACTCCGCAGAAGAGCTGCAAGAGCTAGTATCAAGATTTATTCATGCATGCCACCTATTCTCGATGAGTGTGAACAGCATTAAGACCGTAATTATCGTTTAGGGTGCTAACACAAAGCCGAATATCACACTAGATGGCACTACTCTGCAAGTCGTAGATAACTTCTGCTATCTTGGATCTACTATAGAATCAAACACGTCTGTTGACAAGGAAATTGATGCTCGCATTGGAAGAGCTGCCACAACTTTTGGCAAACTCTACACGTGTTTGGAAAAACAACAAACTCTCTCTGACCACCAAAATTCTTGTATATCAAACTTGCGTCCTCAGCATCCTTTTGCGTGCATCGGAAACATGGACTACCAATGCCAAACAAGAGCGTCGCCTTAATGCTTTCCACATGTGGTGCCTGAGATCCATCCTTGGAGTAACGTGGAAGGACCGAGTGACCAACGAAGCAGTGCTACCTAAAACTAACTGCAACAGTATTTCAGCTATCTTGAAGCAGAGACGACTCCGCTGGCTGGGACACGTCCACCGTATGGATCCTGACAGATTACCACGTGAGGTGAAGCTCGGAGAGATCTCTGTAGCCAAAAGACCTGTAGGACGTCCTGTGTTGAGGTTCAAGGACTCCTGTAAACGAGATATAGAGAGCTTTGAAATCGACACAAACAGATGGGAGGCACGGGCTAGCATGAGACCAGAGTGGCGCGATGATATATCATGTGGAATGTCGAAGCATGATGAAGGCTTGTTAGACAGATTAAGGCAGGAAAAGCTTCGCAATGCTACCACTGCTCCTGCCTCAGCAACCAGATACACTTTGGGCAATTGCGGCAAGAGATACCGTGCTGCCAATGGCTTGACAAGTCACATGAAAAAATGCAACCCGTAAACACACAGACACTGCAACAATCATCTACCAAGATGTCGTGCCAAATGTTGTGTCTGTGGTGTTATTTTTGTTCAGCTCTGTATACTGGCACCACGGAAACATTATTGAAAAGACACAAGGCGGATTTTATTTCTATGTTACCCAATATTTAGTGTTCAATTTAACTGAGTTTGCTAATGAATCAACAAATTATACTACCTGATAAAGAAAAAGTGAATTACCCTGAAGACATTGTCGGATGTCAATGTAACTTCGTACATGCCCACACCACCGTTTGGTATGTTAATGATTAGAAACTGCAAGTCTCGGTATCAAGCATAGAGACCACCAGAATACAGTAGTTTTGGTCATTTTGATTGTTGTTACCAGACCTTGTAGGGTGTACAAGGAGCGTTGACAGCGTCCAATGTCGAGAGATCACTGAAAAGGACAAAGGGATGTCGCACACTCGTTTGAGACACATTTATCAGTACCTGACAGATTTGTGCGTTTCCGTTTGGCAGGCTGGTCGAATCGTGCAATACCTACATTTGTGGGCCACTCGGATGTAACAGTGGCCGACGTTTGGCATCATGCGAAAGGGTGGGGGGCCGAGGGGGGCGGCAAGCACATTAGTCGTCAAGGTTTCGGTCGAACACATCTGACCACTGCAAGGAAGCATCGTTGTATTCCTCACCATGCACATCGCAACCCCGTCAGGTCTGTGCCTTCCATAGGAGAACAAGTAATGGACTGCCAGCAACAATCTGCACCATTGGTCTGAGGCTAGCAGCAGCCGGACTATGGAATTACCGTCCGATGGGTAAGCTTCCGTTAACACCGCAGCACAGTTGGTGCCATTACTGGGGAGCATAGTCTGCTGATGAATGTCGTGGTCCTACCCCGGATGCCCATCGTCGGCGAGTACAGCGGTGACTTAGGGACATGTGCCGTTCTTCCCATGTTTTGGAGAGGCACAGTGCTGTTACTCCTGTCGTCAAGGTGAGTGAGCCACCACGTACGACTTCAGGTCTCTGTTGTAGTGACTGAGTGATCTCTGATGGCCCAATGGTACGTCATGGACTTCCTGCGGCACCGTGTGTTACCTGTCGTGCGTCAGTACCAACATGGTTCGTGTCGCTGTGGAATGACAGCGTGGTGCTGAGGCACTCCACTGGCTAGCCTGTCGCCCCACAGAAGTTGTGTAGGACCAGCTCGGACCTCAACTCCGTCGCAGTGCCAATTTCTAGGGTGTCAACGATCAGTTCCTCAGCTGTTTGTCAGAGTGCCTCAGGAGAGTAAACAGCTGCTTTATGAAGCATTCGTAACTGAACCAGCAAATGTAAGGAGCGCACGACAGAAAAAGCAGAACATCTAGAACAATAGGGCGTTCATATACGCAGGACATGTACATTAGTATATTAGCAGAAATGATCAGCACGTCAGTCAGCTCGGTGCAGCTTCTGTCCTGTGACCTATCAGGCACAGCGCCCGCCATTGGTCCTGATAACTTGTTCTACGCGTGATGACATCGACGGGTATAAGACGCGAATGGCGTCCTGTGGTATAGCCACCTATGTTGCATTCAGCGCTGCACCCGTCATATATCCCATACATCTTCTATTGGCCACAAGTCTGGTGACCTGGCGGGCCAGGGTACAAGGCAGACATCCTGTGACACCAAGTAGGCACTTGTTCCCGCAGCAACATGTTATCGTGCATTGTCTAGCTGAAAAATGCCATCTGTAGAAAAGGTATGGCTACGGGTTGCAGGATCTAATTCACGTAGGTCACACTGGTCGCAGTGCCCTTGACAGGCACCAACTGTGATTTGTGCTTGTACTCAATAGCACCCCAAACCATAATGCCTTGAGTCGGCGCCATATGTCTTGTGCAAATGCACTCACTGTGATGCCGCGCCCCCTGTCGGTGGCGAACCAAAATGCTGCCATTATTTTCAAGCAAACAGAACCTGTATTCACCTGGAAACACTATCTGATGCCATTCCTTTTCCCCAGTGACGTTGCATATACCACTACCATATAGCATGTTTCTGTACATTCGTCAAAGGTAGCGGAGAAGTGGAGGACGCGCACGTAGTCAGTGACGTAATAAACGGCGATGAAGTGTCATCCCCTGCTAGTGTAGGGTGTGTTACACTTTTCCACTGTTGCGCCAGGCCGAGGAGGACACAGACCTATACTGCAGTGCCATTCGGATGAGGTGTTGACCTTCTCGGGGTTCGGTCTGGGTGGTGCGACTTGACCCATCTCGCCGTGTTCTACGGCCTTCAGTGAACCATTCTGTACACATCCATTGCACTGCCGAAACACTTCGTCCCACAAGAGCAGCAGTTTCCTGTGTGTATGAATCATATTCTTGGAACTTCCTGGCAGATTAAAACTGTGTGCCCGACCAAGACTCGAACTCGGGACCTTTACCTCACAGCTTTGGAGTTTGGAAGGTAGGAGACGAGGTACTGGCAGAAGTAAAGCTGTGAGTACCGGGCGTGAGTCGTGCTTCGGTAGCTCAGTTGGTAGAGCACTTGCCCGCGAAAGGCAAAGGTCCCGAGTTCGAGTCTCGGTCGGGCACACAGTTTAAATCTGCCAGGAAAGTTCATATCAGCGTACACTCCGCTGCAGAGTGAAAATCTCATTCTGGAAACATCCCCCAGGCTGTGGCCAAGCCATGTCTCCGCAATATCCTTTCTTTCAGGAGTGCTAGTTCTGCTAGTTTCGCAGGAGAGCTTCTGTAAAGTTTGGAAGGTAGGAGAGGAGGTACTGGCAGAAGTAAAGCTGTGAGTACCGGGCGCGAGTCGTGCTTCGGTAGCTCAGTTGGTAGAGCACTTGCCCGCGAAAGGCAAAGGTCCCGAGTTCGAGTCTCGGTCGGGCACACAGTTTTAATCTACCAGGAAGTTTCATATCAGCGCACACTCCGCTGCAGAGTGAAAATCTCATTCTGGAATCATATTCTTCTTTCCAATAATGAGCCCAATTTCAAACTGACTCATTTGACAGTACCGTCTGCGAGCATCCTACACGTCTCACGTCTGCTCAAGTCACGCTGATCTATTACCTTTCGTTTGTAGCGACACCGAGAGCAATAGGTAACGTCAGTGTAGAACTTGAACCCACGGGGCATCATGATTCAAATGCTAATGATTTCTGCAGAACATACTAATGTCGTTCAAGGTGTTCTGTTTTCTTTGAACGTGATTGCAGTATATCTGTATCGCTGATTCAAACCACATCTTTTGACTATTCTTACAGTAAAGGATACTTTTTATTTGCTAGCTACACAGTGTACATCTTCACGAACAACATTTTACAGACGTGATAAAAATGATGATTCGAGTGTTGCGATTGTTATTTGCTAGAGTACGTCTGCCGAACGCTCTACACAGTCGACGACATAACAGTCCAGATGTCAGAATCGAGGATTGCTCTGACCTCCAGTTAAAGTGGGTTATTAGGTTACGGTTAATTGGACGAAGTTTATTAGAGAATGCGAGTATCTAGGTGTATCAAGAATAGTCATATTCAAATACATGACAGCGAAAACTATCTGTCCTGAAGATCCAGAGCGAAGAGAAATATAGGACGAAAATCAGTCTTTGGGGTCGAGAAATTCGGAAATTTGATACAAACAGTTTGACAGTAATGGTATAGTGTATAGACTATTAGTTAATCTGCAAAGATTTATTTGTGGTTCATTAATTAATATTCCTTCTGGTCTTACGTTCACTGGTTTTCGACTGAGTGCTCCTTAGTCGCTGTCGATTGGTAAGTGACTCGGCCAAAAGATAGTGCGAGCATGATTACATACAATGTCTGGAAACTGGAGAATATCATATTTGCAAGAAGATTACAACGAACTATATCATGATCGTATCCACTTACTGAGCTAAAGGGGAAAGGAGGTGAGGGAACTGACTTTAGTCCCTCGCTGAATCGTGAAAAACTTTTCAGATTTCGCAAAAAATTGTGCTGGGCACATTTGTTTCCAGTCATTATCTGCTACACTTTCCGGGTTTCTGACACTGAAGCGAAACGTCTTTCTTTGAGAGCACGAAGCAAGTTCTTTTCCTAGGGTTTGGCTGCCAGGAGAAGGGAGACGAGGTCAGCTGACCTCCGTGCCCCTTCTTGCGTACACTCTTGAACTGAATCAGGGCAGATTTTCCGATGCAAACTGGCTGCTGATAAACTATGTGTTTCCCGAAAGCGCAATGAAGCTGTGTGAACTTGAAACACGTCATACAATATAGCGGTGATGGTTATCGTCACTCAATGAAGGTGTGACAGTACTTCAAGAAAGTGGCGAGCATTAACATAAGTTGTGTGTGGACTTCACATTTTCTTATCTTTTGTTTAAGCAAATATTTCTTATAATTATATTCTTCTAATAAAGAGTCCATGACAATTTCCGTATTAATCTGTAAAGTGGAACTCGCACAGATGCCCACCCAGAATTACTTTGATGTAATCAAATGCTCCGAGAATTTTTCATAGTGATCTCTAATAACAGAACATTCAGTGATTCTGCTCAGTGTTCCCACACAACAAGCAGCAAATGTAGCGCTAAATGTGTAGTTTCAAAGGAACACGTCGCGGACATTGGTGATACTCCTAGCATACTGCACCTTTGGAGGTGAGAAAACAAGAAAACCAACGAGTATAAATATCTAGGAGACTGTAGGCAACCCTGTCTTTCGGCAAGAATGTCATTATCAGTTCGAGTAAACAAGCTGGAACTCGTATACCAATTGATCAAGAGCACGTATAGCCAGAAGTGTCACTGCCGTAACAGAAAAAAATGAAGCACTACCAATCACCCCCTTGAAGCTCTACATGCTTCAGAATGTCCAGTGCTAATTAGGAGAGGAGAGTCTCATACACAAACATGAAATCATTAGAGAAAGATAATGAGGATGACATTGTGACCAGTCCACTTTCACAGAAGGTAATGAATATAAAAGACGACCAAACCAGGATCTCTACAAAAACTGTGAAAAACCACGGACCCGACCAGGAACAGACGTCTACCTTTGTACTGACATCTCTGTAGGATGCTTCTCAGGAAGCTGACCACTGAGCTTGCGGCTTAAGTGCAGAAAAGTAACACCAAGCCACTAAAGTTGATGGAAGCGACATAAAACCTGCAGGAAGTGGAAGGTACGAGAAGACATTAAAAAGATCGGAAATGCCTCAGTAGAATGCTTAAGCAAGTGATGTTCCAGAACAAAGTACCAAGAATAAAGTCAGCTGACCTCCGGACAGAGGAAAGGAAGGAACAACACAACCAGAGGACGTGCAGGTGCTGGGAGAACAGCAAACTGCGCTCCACACACAATACGTGAATTTTGTGATCCTTAACTGGCCTCTACGAAACAAGAAGAGTACAAGAACGTACTGTTGAAACCTTTTGTCCATTCAAAAACTTTTCGAAGTGACATCTTTATCACTGTAACTACGTATTTCTAGTGCGCATTTTTATTCAACAAAATGTTACGAACATTCGTATCGAACTCGAGTTTATAGCCACGCGAGATGTTCCATCTTTCAGAAAATATAAAATTTCTCAGCAAAACTTTATAGTAACAGCTAGGTCCTTCGGTGATTTGCAGCTATATTCTTGAAACAGTGAGTTTCTCTTCATTTCAGAATACCAACAGTAACAACATTTGTCGTCTTCTCATAATGACCTAGTACCTTCTTCAAAAAACCAGCATATTTTTGGACACAGCTTGTGGGTCCCTATGTAGTAGTAAGTACATATTAATGATATATTATTATTCCGAATTTAATCTCTGTCGACTGCTTATTCACAATCCGTCTTATTTTCTGTTTCTACATGTAGTTCTTCAGCGGGGTTCGACACCCAGTCAGTGTCTCATTAGCCTATCAGTCAGTGCTTTCCTTGGCTCTTCTGGGAAGTGTCCTCTCTGCCTGCTGGGCTCTGATTGCACAATGACAGGAATATATCTTCTTACCGTCCTTCTGAAATTGAACCAGTTACACTCCTGGAAATGGACAAAAGAACACATTGACACCGGTGTGTCAGGCCCACCATACTTGCTCCGGACACTGCGAGAGGGCTGTACAAGCAATGATCACACGCACGGCACAGCGGACACACCAGGAACGGCGGTGTTGGCCGTCGAATGGCGCTAGCTGCGCAGCATTTGTGCACCGCCGCCGTCAGTGTCAGCCAGTTTGCCGTGGCATACGGAGCTCCATCGCAGTCTTTAACACTGGTAGCATGACGCGACAGCGTGGACGTGAACCGTATGTGCAGTTGACGGACTTTGAGCGAGGGCGTATAGTGGGCATGCGGGAGGCCGGGTGGACGTACCGCCGAAATGCTCAACACGTGGGGCGTGAGGTCTCCACAGTACATCGATGTTGTCGCCAGTGGTCGGCGGAAGGTGCACGTGCCCGTCGACCTGGGACCGGACCGCAGCGACGCACGGATGCACGCCAAGACCGTAGGATCCTACGCAGTGCCGTAGGGGACCGCACCGCCACTTCCCAGCAAATTAGGGACACTGTTGCTCCTGGGGTATCGGCGAGGACCATTCGCAACCGTCTCCATGAAGCTGGGCTACGGTCCCGCACACCATTAGGCCGTCTTCCGCTCACGCCCCAACATCGTGCAGCCCGCCTCCAGTGGTGTCGCGAC
Organism: Schistocerca cancellata; assembly: GCF_023864275.1. NCBI lineage: Eukaryota > Metazoa > Arthropoda > Insecta > Orthoptera > Acrididae > Schistocerca > Schistocerca cancellata. The sequence goes on from NW_026047100.1 coordinate 767,113, forward strand.
AGGCGTGAATGGAGGGACGAATGGAGACGTGTCGTCTTCAGCGATGAGAGTCGCTTCTGCCTAGTAGCCAATGATGGTCGTATGCGTGTTTGGCGCCGTGCAGGTGAGCGCCACAATCAGGACTGCATACGACCGAGGCACACGGGGCCAACACCCGGCCTCATGGTGTGGGGAGCGATCTCCTACACTGGCCGTACACCACTGGTGATCGTCGAGGAGACACTGAATAGTGCACGGTACATCCAAACCGTCATCGAACCCATCGTTCTACCATTCCTAGACCGGCAAGGGAACTTGCTGTTCCAACAGGACAATGCACGTCCGCATGTATCCCGTGCCACCCAACGTGGTCTAGAAGGTGTAAGTCAACTACCCTGGCCAGCAAGATCTCCGGATCTGTCCCCCATTGAGCATGTTTGGGACTGGATGAAGCGTCGTCTCACGCGGTCTGCACGCTCAGCACGAACGCTGGTCCAACTGAGGCGCCAGGTGGAAATGGCATGGCAAGCCGTTCCACAGGACTACATCCAGCATCTCTACGATCGTCTCCATGGGAGAATATCAGCCTGCATTGCTGCGAAAGGTGGATATACACTGTACTAGTGCCGACATTGTGCATGCTCTGTTGCCTGTGTCTATGTGCCTGTGGTTCTGTCAGTGTGATCATGTGATGTATCTGACCCCAGGAATGTGTCAATAAAGTTTCCCCTTTCCGGGGAAAATGAATTCACGGTGTTCTTATTTCAATTTCCAGGAGTGTAGTTTGTTCAAAACAATGGTCATCTCTCTTGCTCTTGTGACTATATTAAGTTAGGTGAGTCGAGTATTAGAAAATTCGCAACATTGTTCATAATGCGATATCCAAACGGAAGATGTACAGGTAGAGCACTAATTTTTTCTTTTTAATTGTTGTTGTTGCCGCGTACTTTGTTATTGAATCACAATCTAGCCTGTCAGCCAACCCTGTGTTGGCTAAATTCTTTCGTAGTATCCTGCATTCTCTTTTAAGTAAGTGATCGACTTCTCATTTTCTATTCATACACAAAATGCACAGTGTCTCCGAAACTTACAAACTCTCTGGCTTACAACAGTGCTGTCATCCATGGACCCTCTCCTACACCCAATACCTTTTTGTTACACATCAAAGTCGTGCCCGCTCTGATTTCCAGATCCTAAAAGCGGTAGCTTCTTTTTATAATCCGTTCTTTTGGGTTACTTCACACTGATAAGTACTCTTTACTCTTCCAATACTTCCATGGCCAGCTTTCATCCATTCTGTAACAAAATTAATGTCCGTAACATACTTCGTCTTCTTCAAGTTAATGTTGCTGAGCTGAATACACGAAACGACAATGCAGGAATTGGAGTTTGGAGCGTAAACGCGTTGAAACTAAGTCTCCGTTTTGTTTTCAGAATGTACGGCCACCATAAGGGACATGCTCGTAATGAAAAAGACTACCATCTTGTGGAGATTTCCTTTTTGAAGAAGATTTTTCCACTGATGTGATTTTCAGTGAGATGCGTTACGTGCCACGTGCATGTCTCCCAAATTCTCTGTAGATAGACAACCTTGCCTTTGTCTTTAATGAAGTGGGTCGTCGACGGTACACGGTACATTAAACCCTATCCATCTTCCCCTTCCTCTAACCTTACAAAATTGGTTTGATTTCTATTACTGTCTATAGTTATGATTACACACATTCCATTCGACACATGCTTACGCTGAACGTATAATAATAAACGACTTAGATGTATCCAGAAATCTGTTCTATCTTCAAGTTTCTATTCATTTTCCTTAATGAAACGTATCTGTTACACAGAGCAAGATATAGATCTCATGGAGTATGTGGTAAAGTATATGTTTGTGTTTTGACCCTCCAGTAGTGGTGCTATTAACCTTAATGCTAAGAAGTTCTTCTGTTAATGAGGTTCGTAGAAACAGCAGTGAATGCTCGGGACACATTTCAAAGATTTTAATTAAATGTTAAACACCTTTTTGGCATAAACAAATTCCACTGTCACAACTGGGAAAGGTGGTGTAGTTTGGTGACATGCAGGGCCTATATACAGCTTTGTTAAAAACGTGAGGATTGCTTTAGCTTTCTGATTTAATCGCTGCGACTATAGAAGCTAACCAGATATTTTGGTTGAAGCCTGTATATTAGATGCAAGAACTCCTTTAACAAGAATATCCATTTCTCACTGGCATGAGGGCAATACATTTTGCGAACTTCACATTACATCCACTCGTGCTTTCCAGCGACACTGCTACTACTTTCTGGTTTTCAGCAGGAAGAATACAGAAGACGCAAATGAAAATTATTACATGTACCCAGTCACGGAGCCAGTACGCATACTACACTGGCTGGTGCCACCTCACAATTTTTATACTGGCAATGTCTGATTCTAAAATTAAAAATTATTCTAACGTGTCTGTTCAGACTACAGCTTTAACACCCACGCTAGAAACTGCCTGTTTAATGTAAAGCTTCATTTTGTGTAGCGATAACAGAGAATCCATACAGAAACTGGTTTGCAATTCGTCACCCGTCCGCCCCCCCCCCCCTCATTCAATTAGAAAATTTTGTTCGTTTTCATCCCTTTACCATAGAGACCACGACGCTTCAGTTTACAGCTTCCTGACAGATGCTCTTTGCAATTTGTAACAACTGAAACATCTCCCAGTCGTGAGACAGCGGGGCTTTACCGATTTGATCCTAGCTAGAACCTCAGATTATCAATGGCGTAGCGGTGGTCATGAACCCCAGAATATTTACCACCAAACCTGCTTTACCGGTATGACTTCAAGAATGGCTACGTACAGTGTATTGTGTTATAAGGACGCAAAAGGTAACAAACCTTGTATTCATCTAATATTTTTGTATCTCAGAACGAGCTACTATGGGACAAAGCTGACTCAACGAGTTTTATCCATTTATCATTGAAAGAGGTGTCACATAAAATTTTAATTTTGGCTCTTTTCTCTCTTCACCTGATACGGATGTGCAATTCGCAAACAAAGCCGTGTTTGTCGTAAGTGGGACACGGAAAGAAGGTCAATAACTATATCTGGGAGGTCAAAGTCAACAGCAGGGTCGGTATATGTAAAGCAACTAGTCGTGATAGGTATTTACTCTTGTGAAGTACTATTTCGACTAAGCCGAGGCATCTTGCATAGCCCGTTACTGTGAGTGGCTGAGTCCATGTCACACTCCTTCTGCACCTCTCGTTGCCCGGCTCACCCATCAGCTGCAAATCCTCTGAGCTTCTACTAACAGCACCAACTGGCTGGTATTTTAAAGACGTAATGACTCGGCAGTTTGCAGCAGTGAAGTAACAAAAATGATTTTTCTAATGCTAAGTACAAGGCTATTAATGAGACAGAAATTCTTTTAACATATTGAGTAATGATTGTGGCAAAAGTGAATTCAATGTTCCTTAAGTTATTTTATGACGTTTCGTGGAAGCAGTGAACTGGAGAGCTTTCCCGTTACTAAGCATGAAGAGAAATATTTTTTATCCGTTTGGAAGTTCGTAAAAACAAAACGTTTTTGATTGAAGTTATCAGTTTTTTCATGTATAGTGTAGTTATATCGTTTCATAACAGTTTTTTATCGTAAAAACGATATTATTACCATAGATTGGGAGACATAATTGCGTAAATATTTAAGCTGTCACTGTGTTTTATCTGCCACACACAGTAACAACGTTTGGTTCTAAAAATTGAATTCTACCGTGTTACCTCTCTGTACGAACTTTAACTTTAAGGGTTCCTATTATCAAAGAATACAATAACTGAAACTTCCTGGCAGGTTAAAACTGCGTGCCGGACCGAGACTCGAACTCGGGACCTTGACCTTTCGCGGGCAAGGGCTCTACCGTCTGAGCTACCCAAGTACGACTCACGCCCCGTCCTCACAGGTTCATTCTGAACACAATTAAGTACTTATAACATCCAAACAATAACTCTAATTAATAGCACCATCATTTAAGCTTTGGCATATTGCACTTCTTGAGTAACTTAAAATAGTAGATGGGATGATCGGTTTAGAGTGAGGAACTGGAAGTTTGGTAACAGATAAGAGCTCCAGACTTCCAGTTACTTTCGTTAAAATCATTTTCTACTTTATTGGCGCATTCAGATACGGCAAACTAACAGTGGCGAATAAGAGAACTGGTCAGGTGAAGATTTTCTTAGGAAAAAAATACTTAGTGGTTTGCGCAGAGTAAAATATCGCCTCCGGTGACAGCTACACTACCTGCGCCACTGCTAGCGGTGCCGATGTACTCCGGTACCAGCCAGGCAGCGCCCTTAACCGATCCGTGAGATGGCGTGGCGTTATTACAGCCGAAGTCTCCTGGGCTATAATGCATTCCGCTGCTAGGAAAGCCCCTGGTCATGATGGCATTCAAAACCGTGTCCTCCAGGAGTTCACGGATAAAGCAACTGAGTACCTAACACACATAACGAATGCCATACTAAAACACCAACACTTCCCCGCCTTTTGGAAGACGGCCAAGGTCCTGATGTTCAGGAAGCCGGGGAAAGACCACAGCCTCCCACAAAATTACCGACCCATCAGCCTTCTGAGCTCGCTCAGTAAGATTGTTGAGAAGGTGATTCTCAAACGCATCACTAGGCACTGCATAACAAATGACATCCTGAGACCGGAGCAATTCGGCTTCAGAAATCACCACTCCACAACACAACAACTCCTACGAGTCGTTGAACACATAACACATGGCTTCAACATAAACAAAGCTACAGGGGCTGTGTTCCTGGACATCGAAAAGGCTTTCGACCGTCTATGGCACAACGGCCTCATCCGCAAACTCAGCGACGCGGGATTCCCCGACGGGCTGCTGCGTCTAATACACTCATACCTCACAGACAGGAGTTTCAACACTGACGTGCTGGGAAAACAGTCAACACGATACGGTATACACGCGGGAGTACCCCAGGGAAGCATCCTAGGGCCCCTACTGTTTAACCTCTACATAAACGATCTCCCAACCACACACAACACAATGATGGCAATCTACGCGGATGACACAGCCATCCTTGCGCAAGATTGGAAACCATCAAACATTACGTCACGCCTACAGACTGCACTCAGAGTGGCCGAGCCTTGGTTGGAGAAATGGCGTGTTAGAGTAAACGTCGACAAGTGCGAAGCCGTTCTGTTCACGAGAAGACCGAAGCAACTGCGCAAACACCGCTACTGCAGACCAATAACTCTACATGCACGTCCAATACGCTTCCGCGAGAAAGTCAAATACCTCGGTGTCTGGCTGGACCGGAAATTACTCTGGGGGGACCACATACAACACTTGACCAACCGAGCTAGCGCGAGGCTCAAACAGCTCTGTCCTATGCTCAACAGGCGTAGCACACTGAACAGAAGGGTGTCGAGGTCCATGTTCATGACACTTATCCGACCCCTGATGACGTACGCAGCTCCCGTCTGGGGATACGCTGCGCCTACACGCCTGCGACGTCTGCAGCTCGTACAAAACAAGGTACTCAAAATCATAAGCAATGCTCCACGATACACACGCATCGCGGACCTTCACCGGGAATACCGACTTGAGACTCTCACGGAGGTAATCCACAAACTCACCACAAGACTATACAGAAACTCCAGACATTCGCAGAACCCGTTTATTCTGAATCTGGGGAACTACGACCACAACCATAGATGGAAACATAAAAGACCAAAAGAAATACTAGCAAGGACATAACATCTATGGCCAAGCTTACGCAAACATAACGGCACAGGCGAGCCCCTGTTAATCAGACGCATTTACTGGATATCCAGCTGAAATACACTGCCGAATAACTGGCACCATACAGGGAAGCCGTACCGTACACTGCATGCAAACTAGCTCCACACATCCCCCACACAGTGAGATGATCTATGGCCGATCTCCCACTACTGTATAACGATCTTGATTGTTCCAGGAAAGTAGCAGCCGCAGCAACTGGGACACATTGCCATCGCCTGTCACGGTAATGATGCATGATACCTATACTAACAAATCCAACCTTGCATGAACTATCGCAGCTAGTAAGCCACTACTGCTCTTACTACCCATCCCACTGTCGCAGAGGTTTTTTTCCCACGGCACGAGCCATGGCACTTTTTTCCCTCTGCTCTTCAAATCGCTACCCTCACTCGCGTTTCGTCCACTATATATCACCTGATGGACCGTATTAATGCATAGCCTCACCCAGACGCACGGACAACATCACAGCCCAGCATCCTGTGATCCACCTACTAGATAACTAACATGTTTACGGAGGTGACAGTAGAACTTTTGGTTTGGTCACCACGTTGGTGCGGGCGTGGAGGGGCCCCATCTCTATAAGTGGCGTTATTGCTCTGCACCAGCTGGATATATTCCAGCTTTCGCAGCGCGACGCTCGATCACCCACGCTGTACGCTATAAGGTCACTGGGAAGACACGACAGCAGACTGGCTGCAGTCTTCTGAGTACCTTTGATTTCATGGGCGGCTAATGCTATGGTTCCGGGTTGTCATGGCTACTTTTATAGTGTGAATTGCGTTGCCGGTGAAGTAATTAAGAGCAGGCATAATTGAGCCGTCACTCATGCAAAAAACATGGCCAATACATGACGAAATGTTAAGTCTGCTGAAACTATTCTGCATTCGCTGACATTGCTAAAGCGAAAAGAGAAATCTGGATCTCAGAAAACAATTGGTAACAATAAACACAGCGTGATAGCCATGTCAGGCAATACAGAGGAAGGAAATGAAACGGAAAACAGTTATGCTGTATAGGATATTTTGTCACAGTGTTTTAAATCAGGCCTTCATTCGATTTTACTGCTACATGGAACACCATTCTGCTTTTATTAAAACCGATCGGAGCAGAAATAGATAACTGACATGAGTGCTCAGCAATATAGCACCATCAGAAAAGGAAACAACGTTCACACCAGTGTTGTGTATTAGAAGAGGCACCGTAGTTTTTACTTTGTACATTATACAATGGCTATGGGATTCAACAAGACAGCAAATTCTGGAAAATTGGTTCACCCCTCACTCTTGGTTCAACCCAACAATCGCTATGTAACACGTTCACATGTTCCTTTCAAAGCAAAGATACAAATCACAGCGTCCAAGGATGTCAAAACTTGCTTCTAAAAGGTTTGCAGACTTATATTTCTTCCCACGATCTTGCCCAAACAAAAATCTGAAAATGCTGTGACACTATTCTCCCTTTTTATCAGGTTGAGGCCACATCCGCTTTTCACGAAAATTTAACCTTTAAGGTATATTGAGTTGAATACATATGTTTTACTGATTCAGCAGAACTACTTTCGTATATTCTTGATCATATATTCAACAGCTTGCATGGAGTGTTTTGAAAGTGACTGCACAGCTATCCTCAAACTTAAAAGTGTACGTCAAGTACGAACAAATCCTTTAATTTCCTTGCTGCTTCAATGCCTAATCGTTTTGTATTGATTTCTGTTATATATGGCGACAATGTTCATTGCAATGTTAAATATTGCCTATTTCTAGGTATGTTGGATACAATTTAGTATTCAAATATCCAGTCTTCTTGTATTTTTCTAAGATTACTTATTTCACTGTAGTCACTCTACTTTAGTGTTTTATTCGTCTTGCTACATACGAAGCACCTGTACTCAAGGGGTGGTGTCTTTGATTAGTAATTAATACGTCCTCGGACCCGCAATCGCAACCGCATAAGTTTTGTTTAGTAATCAGCATTGGCGGCCGAAGAGCATGGCACAGCGGACAGAGGTTCTGGGCAGTCTCTTGTCCTTAGGGTGGGAATCTACCTCTAAAGGCGAAAGAGTCAGCAATGATCAACGTCATGAGGATACAGAAGGCAATGGAATCAGCTGCATTAGATACACACCGTTTATGCACAGGAAATGTGGCTTTTAATTGAAAAGGTGCCATGATGATCTCACCATTGGAAAAAGGTTCCAGAACAATCCGCCATGCGTATTTCTGGGAGGGGATAGCCAAAGGGGAGGTGACCATGAGAAAAAGATTGAATTACCAACAAAAGAATAACATTCAACGAGTCGGATGTCAGAATCTTGAAAGTGGTAAGGAAGCTCAAAATCTGAAAAGGGAAATGCAAAGGCTCAATCTAGATACAGTATAATAGGGGTCAGTGAAGAGAAATAGAAAGAAGACAAGGATTGGTGGTCAGATGAGAACAGGGTAATATCAACAGCAGCAGAAAACGATATAAAGGGAGTAGGATGCGTTATGCATACGAAGGTAGGACAGAGAGTGAGTTTCTGCGAACTGTTCAGTGATAGAGTTATTCTTATCAGAATCGACAGCAAACCAACACAGACAACGATAGTTCATATATACACGCCGACCTCGCTAGCTGAAAATGAAGAGGTAGAGAAAGTATATGGGGATACTGAAAGGATAATACATTATGAAAATCTAATAGTCCTGGGGGTATGGAGTGCAGTTGTAGGGGAAGGAGCAGAAGGAAATGTTACAGGAGAATATGGGCTTGCGACGAGGAATGACAGAGGAGAAAGACTAATTGAGTTCTGTATAAATTTCAGCTAGTAGTAGCGAAATTCTGTTTAAAAATCACTAGAGGAGGAGGTAAACTTAGGAAAGGCCAGGTGAGACAGTAAGATTTAAGTTACATTACATCCTGGTCAGGCAGAGATTTCGAAATCAGATATTTGATTGAGTAGGAGTAGACGAAGACTCAGATTACAGAGTAGTAGTGATGAAGACTAGGCTGTACTTTAAGAGATTAGTCAGGAAGAATCAATATGCAAAGTGGGATACGGAGGAATGACGAGGTACGCTTGAAGCTCTCTAAGGCTATTGATAAACAACAAGAAATAGCGCAGTAGGCAGCACACTTGAATAGAAATGTGCATCTCTAAAAAGGGCAATCACAGAAGTTGGAAAGAAAAACATAGTTACACAAAAGGCAACAGCGAAGAAACTATGGGTAACAAAAGAAATGCTTCGGTTGAACTATGAAAGAAGGAAGTACAAAAATGTTCAGAGAAATTCAGGAATACATAATAAGTAAACATGGAGTGTAGGGAAGCTAAGACGAAATGGCAGCACTAGAAACGTGAAGATATCGAAAATGACTGTTTGAAGGACTATCTCAGTATATAGGAAAGTCAAAACAATCTTCGGTGAAATTAAAAGCAAAGGTGGTAACATTAAGAGTGCAACGGGATTTCCACTGTTAAATAAAGAGTGAAGATTTGTAAGATGTGATAGAAGAAGGAAGAGGAGTCGATTTAGAAGACTTAGGGGACCCAGAGTCAGAATCAGAATTTAAGAGAGCTTTGGAGGACTTAAGATAAAATAAGGCAAAAGGGGTAGATAACATTCCATCAGAATTTCTAAAATCATTGGAGGAAGTGGGAACAAAACGACTATCCACATTGGTGTGTATAATGTATGAGTCCAGCGACATACAATCAGACTTCCGGAAAAATGTCATCCACACAATTCCGAAAACTGCAAGAGGTGACAAGTGCGATAATTATCGCACAATCAGCGTAACAACAAATGCATCCAAGTTGATTACAAGAATAATATACAGAAGAATAGAAAATAAAATTGAGGATGTGTTTGATGACGATCAGTTCGGCTTTAGGAAAGGTAAAGGCACAGAGAAGTAATACAGACGTTGCGGTTGATAATGGAAGCAAAACAAAAGAAAAATCAAGGCGTATTCATAGGATTCATCGAACGGGAAAAAGCGATCGACACTGTAAAATGATTCAAGATGTTCGAAATTCTGAGAAAAGTAGGGGTAAGCCATGGGGAGAGATGGGTAATACACAATGCGTTCAAGAGCCAAGAGGGAATAATGAGAGTGGACGACCAAAAACGAAGAGCTAGAATTAAGAAGGGCATAAGGCAAGGATGTTAGTGTTTAGCCACTATAGTTTAATCTGTACATCTATGAAGCAATGATGGAAATAAAAGAAACGTTCAGGAGTAGAATTAAAAATTAAGGTGAAAGAATATCAATGATATGACTTGCTGATGACATTCCTATCCTCAGTGTAAGTGAAGAAGAATTACATGCTCTGCTGAATAGAATGAACAGTCCAATGTGGACAGAATACAGACTGAGAGTAAATCGAAGAATGACGAAAGTAATGAGAAGTAGCAGAAATGAGCACAGCGAGAAACTTAACATCAGGATTGCTGGTAAATGAAGTTAAGGAATTCTGCTAACTAGGCAGTGAAATAGCCGTTGACGGATGGAGTAAGGAGGACATCAAAAGCAAACTAGCAAATGCAAAAAGAGCATTCTTGAGTAAGAGAAGTCTACTAGTGTGAAACATAGGCCCTAATTTGGGGATGAAATTTCTGAGACAATGAGGTTGGAGTACAGCATTGTTTGGTAGTGAAACATGGACTGTGAGAAAATCGGAACAGAAGAGAAACGAAGCATTTGAAATGTGGTGCTACCGACGAATGTTGAAAATTAGGTGGACTGATAAGGCAGAAGCGACAGGATGACAGGACATATATTAGGACATCAGGGAATGATTTCCATGGTGCCGGAGTGAGCTGTAGAGGGCAAAAACTGTAGAGGAAAGCAGAGACTAGAATACATCCAGCAAACAGAGGACGTAGATTGCAAGTGTACTCTCAGATGAAGAGGTTGGCATAGGAGGAAAAAGAAGTACGAAGATGACTTGCTGTTGATTTGAACACAGTTTGCGATGTCTTTAAGGATTTTATACTAAGCATATTCTTTCTTTGTTAGTTGTTATTTTAGACAATGTCTTCTGGTAGGATAGTAGAACTCCATTTATCTTGTCAGATAGATTAGCAAACGTTTTGAATTCATGGTGTCATACGGCTTTAATGTAGTTCATAAACGACATTTGTATTGTACATAAAGACAAATCTGCTTGCTTTTCATACAGGCTGTCCCATGAGTAACTGTCAACATTCAGAGTTATGACAGGAACGATCATTCGAAGCAAGAAATTCTAATAAACATGTGCCTTGAAAGCAACGAGCTTTTCTATCCTGTGAAGCAAACCTCTTCTACGGCAAGCTCTATGGTTTTCATATTCTGAGAGAAGTATTATGAACCAGAAAAAGAAACGCTTATCTACTAAATATGGGTTCTAAAGGCATACCTTAAGAGCTATGGGGACACCTGTTCAGTAGAAGAAGTGTGTTCTACATCGGTGAAGATGAATAAGTACTCATAGCTCTTAAGACATGCAGTTTAGAGCTCAGTTTACTGCACATTTTTGTCTTTTTTTGGTGCATAACACGATCTCTGAAAAAATTTGAAGCAAAGAGTTTGTAGTAGAATAGAGCAGTTTCACAGTTTCAAAAATGACGAAATGCTCATAACCCTTAAGGCATACATTTAAGAATATATGTTTAGTTGATTCTTATGCTTCCAATCGTCGCTCCTGCCATATCCATTAATACTGACCACGCCTCCTGTGACATTCTGCAATTTCTTAATTTAACAGACCGGTATCGAGCACATGTTCATCATCAGTGGGGCCATAGAAAATTCATAAAATAGTCCATAATAAATACTACAAGCGTTCGGATGTGTTAGACTGTTTGAAACTTACTAATATTTTACTTTTAAGCCATCGTACAAACTTTTTCACGTTGTTGTTGTGTGGTGGTGGTCTTCAGCCCAATGACTGGTTTGATGCAACTCTCCAAGCAACTCGATCATGTGAAAGCCTCTTCATTTCTATCTACTGAAACCAACATCCTTCTGAATCTGCTTAATGTAGTCATCTCTTGGTCTCCGATTTCTACCCTCGACACTTCCCTCCAACACTAAACTGGTGATACCTTGATGCCTCAGAACGTGTCCTACTAACCGACCTGTTGTGTCACCGCCAGGCACCACACTTGCTAGGTGGTATCCATTAAATCGGCCGCGGTCCGTTAGTATACGTCGGACCCGTGTGTCGCCAGTATCAGTGATTGCAGACCGAGCGCCGCCACACGGCAGGTCTAGAGAGACTTCCTAGCACTCGCCCCAGTTGTACAACCGACTTTGCTAGCGATGGTTCACTGAAAAAATACGCTCTCATTTGCCGAGACGATAGTTAGCATAGCCTTCAGCCACGTCATTTGCTACGACCTAGCAAGGCGCCAGTACCAGTTACTATTGATACTGTAATCATGTACCGTCAAGAGCGACGCTCATCATTAATGGATTAAAGTTAAGTATTCCATCAGCTACGTCCGTTTTTCTAAAGTCTATTTTCCTTGACCTGTTCCAGACCTCACGCCAACCTGCCTGAGCTAAATCGCGTGCCTTTCGGCTTCCTCTAGTACCCGGTGTTGGCTCTCCTGCCAACCCACAACACGACCCCTTCTTCTAGTCAAGTTGTGCATAGAATTCCTCTTCTACACAATTCTATTCAGCACCTGTTCATTAGCTACGTTATCTACCCATCTGATCTTCAGCATTTCTCTGTAAGACCATATCTCTTCTTGTTAAAACTGTTTTTCGTCCATACTTCACATCTATACATGGCTACACTCCATACATATACTTTCAGAAAAGACTTCCTATGCTCAATGTTAACAAATTTCTCTTCTTCAGGAATGCTTTACTTGCTATCGTCAGTCTGTATTTTACATCCTCTCTACTTCTACCATCCTCAGTTATTTTGGTGCCCCACTAACAAAACTCATCTACTACTTTAAGTGTCTCATTTCCTAATCTAATTCTCTCAGCACCACCTGGTTTAATTCGCAGCTTTTGCATACGTTGTGTCAATTTCATATGGTTTTTAGAATATTCTCATATTAATATAAATCAGGCAAATCATGCTTTATAACAACTGCCAATTTTGTTGTCAAAACACGCCAAACTCGATGAAACGAACCATATTATCGAAGAAAATCTTTGGAGACATTGGCAGTTTGGGAGAGTGGAAGAAGATGGATATATCTCAGTACTTAAATCTACATTATTGCGTAACTATTTTGTTTTTAGCAACCAGAATCCTGGACAAGACAAAGACCTTTCACTGGGAAATTGTCTTGCTGATTGTCTAGCAAATATTTTCACCAGCACAACTGAAACTGAATTCTTCAATCGTCACATATATTGGAACAATAATAGACATTGCTACCTAAGATATGTCGATCACCGTTTATTCCTAATCAGTGGAACTAAGGAGGAAATAGGTACAACGTGAACAACAAAGCCTAGTTTTCGGAAAGAAAATACAGCACATAACTTCAGCATTTTCAGAAAACTTACAATACAAACACTGTGATCCACAATCAGTTAAGTGACAATGAAACCTATTTTCGATCTTGAATTAACAGAATTATAAATGTCCACTAAGTCAAGACAACAGCAAATCAAAAATAGCCACACTTAAAACTACAGCACACAACCATGGATATAAATCTACAATTGTACAATTGCCAAGAGAGTTCTTTCCAAAATAAACAAAACGAGTACAACTACGTAGAAAGACGAAATTATACTTAAGGAACTCAAAATAAAGAGTGAGTCAAAAATATTGTTTTACCATCCCGGTAACAAATATCAGATAAAATCCAACACGCTCTACGAAAAGCAAATCTAAAAACTTGACAGAGAACATAGTAATAACACGATCGTAAATTTCAGTTGAATATCCAACAAAGTTTTCCAGATCAGGAGTTTGGAATAAAGACTGCTAAAAAATTATACATCGGTCAAAGAGGGAGAAATTTTAAAATGAGTTTCCGAGAGTACATGAACAGCGGCAAAACCGCTAATCAACAGCCATGGTACAATGCATCACAGTTCTACATACGACTAATAAAGGTAAAAATCTAAACGTTCATGAGGAAACAGAAATTTTTACTCACATGAAAAAGATCCGAGTGGTATTCTAAACGAGCAAACCGACCCAAAAGGCGGTAATTTCCAAGAATGATTGCCTATCGAAGTCGTTGGGTGTCAAACGATACATATTGAACGTGCAATCCTAAATCGATCACGCGACTGAGGTGACGCGCGTTATGATCAATTATTTGTGATCGTCATTTTTATCTGTTTTCCGTCCTTCCCTTAGTTGCTCTAAATTAGATACCTCCGCGAATTACTGGCAAAAAGGGAATTGTTCCCGAAGCGTACACATCACATGGACTTTCACGTGACGACAACACCGACGACGAGTAAGGTAAGTCATCTCCTTTGTAATTATTAGTAGTTTTGTGAGGACCTTCTTTTGTCATTGCTGTAATGACCACCGTAAACATACTCAAAACGTCCGTTACCAGAGTCGCGTGATCGATTTAGGATTTCACGTTCGATATGTATCGTTTGGACCCCGCGACTTCGATAGGCAATCATTCTTGGAAATTACCCAAAAAGCTTACATTTTATCGATAATTTTACAGATATCCCTGTCCAGAGACAATGCAACTATTAAACGAAAATATAATGGACTTCATATTGTCTATATTTACACATGTTACTTTTACGTTAACTATATTTTAATAATGGTTCAAATGGCTCTGAGCACTATGGGACTTAACATCTATGGTCATCAGTCCCCTAGAACTTAGAACTACTTAAACCTAACTAACCTAAGGACAGCACACAACACCCAGCCATCACGAGGCAGAGAAAATCCCTGACCCCGCCGGGAATCGAACCCGGGAACCCGGGCGTGGGAAGCGAGAACGCTACCGCACGACCACGAGATGCAGGCTATATTTTAATACATTTATTAGTACTGTGAGAAACAAAGACTGTACACATTACCGAAACCAAAGAAATATGGGCCGAAATCTTTGTCATCTTTGACAACAAAATTGTCGCTTACACTATAAAGCATTCTGAGCTACTGCCGTAACACAAGCACTAGCCATTTGCCACTATGGAGGACACTGGTAGGAACTACTTATAGGTTGAACAGAAATGCTAAATGCGGCTAATACATGGGATTCATAATAATAAAACAGAACACTTAGAGGACACTCTACAGAAAGTAAGTACTGTACAGACTCACCATTGGGTAGAAAGAAGTCGCGGTACTTGGATATGCAGTCATCGAAGCTGGTGTTTACCACCACCTCAGAGACGCCGCTCTCCGACTTCTCTGCCATTCGTCACTGCGGGGACTGACCTCGTGTGCAGACAACGAAGTCTGCCGTTAGGACTGCCTCTCGTAGACCCATCAGCCTTCGTACTCTTCTCTAAGGGTTTTCTTGATCAGCCATACGGCTGGAGTACGTGTCCGTTTCTGCAGCGTATGTCCTGCGCAGTTTTAGGCTTGCCATAATGTCTTAATCACCTATGCGTATGTACTGAAACTCCAGGGTCCTGCTTCTGTTGCTTTAGCTGCAGCTGACGTTTCTTTGATGTATGAGAGGTGTGAGAGCGTCGTTAAATCTGAAACAAAAAGAAATGTCGACATTCAGAGCCAGGAATTTCGTCGGTGCATGAAGCTAGAAAACCCAGAATAGAGGTCTTGCGAAAGCGTACACCATGTGATCTTCTTACGTGGGTCGGCTCTCTACATTATCCTCTTTGTGGATAGAGTGCATTTCACTGCCAGCTAATGGAAGCCTACATAGCGTAACAAAATGGTATTAGGTTCGCTTCACGGAAATGGACAGAATTCAGCGGGCTATGTACTTATACCACAACGCCAGAACAAGCCGCCACAATAAATTGGCTCCATCTTGCCGCATAATCTCCGTATGTGTACCGCATCGAAAATATCGGAACAACAGTGGAAATGTCGACCGTGTGTGGTGGACCATTACTGTTCGTCCTCGAGCTTACATCCAGTACAATTAGATTCTGCAAAATGGTTCAAATGGCTCTGAGCACTATGGGACTTAACTTCGAAGGTCATCAGTCCCCTAGAACTTAGAACTACTTAAACCTAACTAACCTAAGGACATCACACACATCCATGCCCGAGGCAGGATTCGAACCTGCGACCGTAGCGGCCACGCGGTTCCAGACTGTAGCGCCTTTAAATTAGATTCTGCTTTGGGTTTGTTTTACCGGCATTCTTTCTTCTACGTTGAGACTGATGTACGTCAGTGTGGATATGTTTACTGATAAAGAATTAGCTGATATGCTCTCTGTGTATGTGTTCGTTTACGCAACGGGAAAGTGGCACAAAGACACCAGAAAGAACTAATATGCAACAATAGCAAGCATGTGACAGGAGCGTGCAAATCAGTCGATGGTGCGACGCTATACGTGCTGTCGCATTAATGCAGTTCGGCAATTTGAACAATACCTGTAAGAGAACTGGTTCGGATTTCTAACGAACTGGGCTGTGCATCGACAGAACACAGTGAAAACGCTGAGATAAACCCTACAAGTTTCCCCTTAGGATTGTTGCACTTGTCTCATTTCTATGCACATTCTGTTGACTTCTTATTACGGGTTTTTCATTGTTCTTACGGCAGTTTCGCTGAATCAACGGTAATTGGTGTAATGCGCCTTTTACGTCATGACGAAATTATTACTACGTGGCGAGCCATAAGAAACCTTACACGCCTCATAACAAAATACTCTGAATACAACATCCAAAGTTTTGTCTGTTGAGTTTGTGTTCATCGTGTATTACATGTGCGTGTGTGTTGTGTGTGTGTATGTGTGTGTGTGTATGTGTGTGTGTGTCAGTGTGTGGGTGAGTGGGTGGGTGTGGGAGGGAGGGTGGATGAGTGAGTAGGTGGGTGAGTTCCAGCGCTGCTACGGAGAGCCTGGAGCAACTGGAAACAAACTTGGCACATATATGAGTTAGTAACAAGAGATAGCTACTATTTAAGTAAGACAATCCTAGCACCTCTATTCTTGGGAGTGGGTGTAGGAACTCGGGGTATAAGCATAGCTTGCACTCCTGGAGAAATTACAACTAAACTTGCGAGATGGAGTAAGAGACCCTTAGCACAGCTAGGGAGATGTGAGGATATGAATGGGCTGACATCTAAATAGAATACGAAGCATTATGAATTGGAAACCAACCACCGTGCGTGCTCAGCAGTTTCACGATGCGTGATTTTCTGTTCCGGTGTTTTGCAAAATCCAGTTTTCAGCTGTTAGGGCCTCATCAGGTACAAAGATATGGAGTTGTAACTATGAACTGTGAGAGAGATAGGTTCATCGTGAGAGTCTATCGGTTGCCTGTCAAAGATGGCAGTCAATAGCGTTCGGTATGAGACTAAAGTTAAACGAGCCATCTCGATAAAAATTTAAGAAAATACTACTTAGAATAAAAAAATAAATTACACATTAAGTTAACGAATTATGCAAGAAAGTACAACAATTGTTCAGAAAAAAATAACTTCTGCAAAATGCAATAAACTTGTGACACGTTCAAGGCCATGGCTGAACAAGATGATACTGTCGCAAACAAGTATAATATCACAAATAAATAATATTGCAAGTCTACATGATAAGAATAAGTTGGTAAATGAAACAACTTTAACCATGCAAAACTGGGACGATACTACAGTAAATGAAATAAAGTAAAATGTGGGACGCATAATTAGGAAGGATAATGTAGAAAGTGGTCTTTCACTTAGAAATTCTGTGTAACTGAAGTGGTCTCATCATTCAGAACTAAGTCACTCTACAATTTTACTTTGTACTGTTACAGCTGCTTCACTTAAAAGTTTAGTCTGATCATGTATCTCAGTTGAAATGTTATTTGTAATACCATACTTGCTTATGCCGTATTACCTCTTTCGGCCATATCCTCGAATGTGTCCCTAAAGTTTATTTTGTATTAAAGAATTTTTTTTCTCCAAACAACTGTAATTTGTTGCGTAGTTCGAAAATGGTTCAAATGGCTCTGAGCACTATGGGACTTAACATCTATGGTCATCAGTCCCCTAGAACTTAGAACTACTTAAACCTAACTAACCTAAGGACATCACACAACACCCAGCCATCACGAGGCAGAGAAAATCCCTGACCCCGCCGGGAATCGAACCCGGGAACCCGGGCGTGGGAAGCGGGAACGCTACCGCACGACCACGAGCTGCGGGCTGTTGCGTAGTTCCTTAGTTTAATGTGTCATATATTTTGCCGAAGCTACATGTTTTTATTTCACATTTTTGTCGAAATAGTACTTCTCACTTTACTCTTATATGGAAGGTCAATCATAGTCATCTTTGATACACAATTGACTCTTTGACTATACCTGGTTTAGAATTGTGATTTCACGTTAGTTTCACTACCTCTCCAAAATTTTGCAACGTAATACATATTATTCGAAATTTTAGCGAATTTCCTTTCTGTAGGATCATTATGTTAGTTTTAAAGTCTATTATTATTTAGTTACATAATACACAATCAGCCATTTGTCTCAAGCAAACCATAACTACACTGAAAATTACTCAATATTAAAGAATCGGCATAATGCATTTCGTAAGCAGCTTGTAAGTTTAGTCAGTCTCGTGGGTTCAGGCTGGAATCATAAGTACTGTGACTTCTTTTTGAATTAGCTTAGCAAATAATTGTAACCTGAAAATTACTTCTGGCAAAAGTTATTATGAATTAATGCTAGATACATAACATCAATTGCATCATTGACACAGTTAAATATGGTAAAGTAACAAGGCGGAATCAGAAGAGAAGTACAGTGCAATTAAGTAAAGTTAGTTATGCCAGTGACCTTGGTGTTTTGGGAAATTGGCACAAACTACCAAGCTCGTAACGGTGTAATTAGAAAGTATTATGAATAGGGAAGCTGTAAATGGTAGTCTACTGATAAGCTATGCATAATACCACGTAGAGGGGATGAGACGAACTGTAGCTACCCAACATCAAGAGGAAAGCGAACGAGAAATTGATATAACCTCACCAGGGAACGCGCAGCCAGAAGCAAATCGGCTTGCAGAGAACAGCAGTCAGTAACAGGCAGCAGCACTCGGCATCTCTGAAGAGGTGAGAGGCGGGAACGCTGTTGAGAGGGAGGGGTGGGGGGGGTGCTGTCGGGCGTACGCGACCCCTCGCTCCCTGGGGAAAATGTCACGGTCGGCCAGGCAATACGCTCCACATCGTCGCTGCCCTGTCATCTTACGGAGGTGTGTCATCCCGACGAATAATGGATCCGTGCTGACACGAAAATGTGCGTCAACGGCAGACGCGTCATTGTTACCGGATGAAAACTTCGTGTTTTCAATAGTGTGTTAATAATGTACTGGGCGATCAAAATGTCAGTATAAATTTGAAAACTTAATAAACCACGGAATAATGTAGATAGAGAGGTAAAAATTTACATACATGCTTGAAATGACATTGGGTTTTATTAGACCCAAAAAAAACCCCCATAGCGTGAAAGATCTCTTGCGCTCGTCGTTTGGTGATGATCGTTTGCTCAGCCGCCACTTTCGTCATGCTTGGCCTCCCAGGTCCCCAGACCTCAGTCCATACTATTATTAACTTTGGGGTTACCTGAAGTCGCCGGCCGAAATGGCCGAGCGGTTAAAGGCGCTACAGTCTGGAACCGCACGACCGCTACGGTCGCAGGTTCGAATCCTGCCTCGGGCATGGATGTGTGTGATGTCCTTAGGTTAGTTAGGTTTAAGTAGTTCTAAGTTCTAGGGGACTTATGACCACAGCAGTTGAGTCCCATAGTGCTCAGAGCCATTTGAACCATTTTTCTTACCTGAAGTCGCAAGTGTATCGTGATCGACCGACATCTCAAGGGATGCTGAAAGACAACATCCGACGCCAGTGCCTCACCATAACTCCAGACGTTTTATATTGCTGTTCACAACATCATTCCTCCACTACAGCTATTGTTGAGGAATGATGGTGGACATATTGAGCATTTCCTGTAAAGAACATCATCTCTTCTTTGCCTTACTTTGTTATGCTAATTATTGCTAGTCTGATCAGATGAAGCGCCATCTGTCGGGCATTTTTTGAACGTTTGTATTTTTTAGGTTTTCATAAAACCCCACGTCATTCCAAGCATTTGTGTCAATTTGTACCTCTTTATCTACATTATTCCGTGATTTATTCAGTTTTCAAATTTATACAGACTTCTTGATCACCCAGTATGCATATGCAGACTACAGATGATAAAAACCGATCGGTTAAAACCAGTACCGGTATTTTGGTTATGAATAACCGGTATTTTTCGGTATTTGTTTGTTCTCCGCTATACCAGGTTATTTAAATTTTTTTACTGATAGACGGCTA
Source organism: Schistocerca cancellata (assembly GCF_023864275.1). Classification (NCBI taxonomy): domain Eukaryota; kingdom Metazoa; phylum Arthropoda; class Insecta; order Orthoptera; family Acrididae; genus Schistocerca; species Schistocerca cancellata. The sequence continues at coordinate 787,318 of NW_026047100.1, forward strand.
AAGAATACGGTGTACAATATTTGCTGTAACAGTGGTCCAAAAGCTTTTGATTTGAAAGAAACCTTTTTTATAAAACGATTAATATTTATTTATAAAATTTCCATTACTTTTGAAATATTGGGTTAGGCATTGTATAGAAACTGGCAAAAGCGATGAATGCTATTTCAATAAGAACTGGCAAAAGCAATGAATAATATTTCAATAAGAAATCCGACAGTTAGAACCGAACTGCTAGCACGTGACATGAGAATCAATACAGCGTTGGTCAGCGAATAACGTACCTGTTATTGTGTGGCGCAGGCTATTCGGCGATACGTGTATCCGAGCAGAGTACAATAGAACATATGCACGAAAAAAACGGGCAAACCCTCAGATGTAAAAGCATAGAGATGAGTATTGCCATCTGTTGCTGGGTAAAGGAACTATCAAATTGGTCTCATCCCTAAATATCACTTTACGTTATTTAAGATGAGACCAACGTCAATTTTGATAGATCCGTACCCAGAAACAGATGGTAACACTTATCTCTAAGTTTTTACGTATGAGGTTTAGCCCGTCTTTCCGCGCATATTATTCTTTCCCCCACCTGGTTTACAGAATAGTTTCTCGCTGTCTTCGCCGAATACCGGTTGTATTGCAGAATAACACTGTCCCTAGTCTGGATGTACTGAACTGCATGGAATTATTGTCAGAAACGGTGGGTATGTTAATGCCCTTCCACGAGGTTACAAAGCAGATTTCCGGAAGCGGGTCGATTACAGTAAGTCTTGTCGAAAATACACTTGGATATATCAGTTTTCACATCGTGCAGCCAAAAGACCTACCTCATAAGCTTCTAAGCGGCCTTCAAGACATGAGTACGATAGTATTACAGAACTCTCGGCTGTGCGGTTCTACACTGTCAGATATACTGTTGAAAAAAGTGTACTTTCCCAGCAAAGTCGTTATATATTTGACCCAAGAGTTAAGTAACTATTTGAACGAAATCGGTAAACTTTGACCTTTACTTCAAAGAGAGTAAGCCATATAAACTACAAAACCTCTTTTGGTCATCACTTGATCAGGTAACAGTCAAGAATGGACTAGTGAACCCTAATTGACTATTTCCAAACTAAATAGAGGTTTTGCTTTTGGCATCCTTTAATTTCCATAGGCAATCAGTGATGTTTCGTTTTTTGGGAGCAGAGGAAAATTTATATGTCAAGCATGTTGTTTGTAGCTTAAAAAACATTTATCTTTGTTAGGAAGTTTTCCGGCGTCTGAAAGGTCAGCCTATGAGTTATATTATTTCTGATGAAAGGACCCAATTTAAATACCATCTCATTATAGGAAGAGTATTTATGAACAGACTGGACAATTAATATTGGGCAATGGACTAATTGAAACTTTAACTACTGTCAGGTAGTTGTTATTGCTAAGTGTTGTATTTTGCCTACTATCTAAATTGTTCATTTCATTTTTCGAATAAGTATTTTCATTTTGTCAGCAAAATCAGCTGTTTTCGCATTGTTTTTGCAAAGTAAATACGTATATTTGAATACGTAAAAGAGAAAGGAAATTATGGCAACAGTAATAAATTAAAAACATAACAATTCATTCACTCATTCGCCCATAGTTTATAATAAAAGTAGGAAACAACTTATCTCCTGCCTGTGTCTGCATAGTATGCATTTGTTTGCTTGTAGCCCTTGGAAGGAGACGACTTCACACGAAAAGCAGGTTCCTGTAACCTCAATCTACACCATTCAGCACAAACTATTCGTAATGCCCTAATAGTGATATGATCCTCGATTACAACATGACTTTTCAGCAGAGTTTAAAAAAATTTGAATCAATAGGGGAATACTGATCATTATTTGTATTATGCAGCCTCTCACTACTTTTACAGAAAAGCAAGGAATGACGGACAGACAAAGTTTTCTTTTTGATATTTTGATTCTATGTGTCTTGAAATGTATAAGGCAAAAATCTAATGGAGTCATAGAACTTTTCCAACTTTGTTCAGTATGAACGTTTTTTACTGGAAGTAACAGCAATAAAAAAACCGAAAATCGGTCATTTCAAGAAAGGGCTGTTTTGAGCGATTTAAAATGTCAGATTAAACTACAGATTTAAAAAAAAAAATCTGTGCAAACGGAGACCGGTTGTTTCGGCGATAACCGCAATCCCTAATGTAGATTCCACAACGGGAAACGTTGTAACAAATATTAACAATTAATTGTTTCCAGAAACAATAATGAAGATAGCAGAATTAACAAGAACTATGGTGGCGATGAAACACATTTCACAAAATGCTGATTTTAAGGCTATTATACTATCGAAATTTCAAGCAGTGTCAAAACAACCGAAATATTATCGCAAAGAAAGCCGAAACAACTACTAAAAACATTTGAATCCTTGCAATAAGGGAACAATGAAGATCAATTTTTTTTATGTTTTCAAAATGCAAATAATTGTAGGCACATCCTCACTGAAACAAAATAAGAACGAAAAATGTGAACTGCGTTAATCAGGGTAATATAACAAAACTTCTAATATTCTTGTTAACAGAGGTCACAGCACTTACATTTAACACGAATTTCTCTAACTGACGCAAAAATTTCGAACTGTTAAACACTTACGTACAATCTCAGTTGTATGAGAGAACAAGTCAAGATACATTCAATACAGTATTCTTAGCTACTGTGTGTTATTTAGAAAAAAAGCTATAGTGCGGAAAATTTTGTCTTTTTCATTAAACCATTCACAAATGTTTGCTATATTTCCAATTGTTACCCATATTTGTGCAGTTCTCTTTGCTATTACAACTATAACCTACAGAAATAACTTTTTCGCTTTCTAGTGGCTGAAGAATTTTTTTGTAAAATTTTGCTCTTACCCAGAATGGTCTGCATGTATAACTTATTTATATCGTACCTTGAGTTAGTCAGCTCTTTAAAGTTATCGGCAGCAGCAGAAAGTTTCGAAGGAACCTACGGACATGTTTTCCCACCTTGTGACAAAATAGCTTTGTCACCAGCTCAGTTGTAATTGTAGCTTCCATCATTAATAGTAATACTATGTAAGAACACACTGCAGCAGAGGTATGTTGATCTTAATTAAAGTGCTAAAGAAGAAAAAGCTGGAGTCCGCTGCTGTCACTGAGAAAGTCCTCAGTCATAAGGTTGCCCGTTTCCCTGACAACGGACACATTAAGCAACGGATACGCTAATGGTGAGTGAGCAGAGCAAGAGGAAGTCAGACACATTTCGCTCGTCTCCTAGCGTCGGATAAGCGCAACCGACAATGTACTTGGTCACTTGCTGCAGTTCACAAGTTCACAACAAGTCCTTCTACCACCAACGCAGGTTCTTCACTTTACTTCCGAATTTCCAGACTGGAGCAGCTGTGGAGACATCAATCTCAAGCCACACATCAACTCAACCTAAACATTACGAACTGTGACGGTATGTGTGAGGGACTATATTGTTGGAAAGAGTGTGAATGTAAGCATAATTTAAATGGTAGTGACACTATGTCAGATATCTATATGACAGTAAAATTAGTACCATATAAAACGATATCATCGTGCGTACACAAACCGTATAAAAACAGTTAGAGTAGGTTACGATTATTTCAACAAACGCTGAAAACGTATTTATTCCTGTAACATAACTGTAGAAGATAAAAATATCATCGTATCATCTAGTTCTTGAAATACTTGCATTAAATTTCGAAAGTAACACTGAATTAATTTTGAAACTGTCGCTGTTTGAGGCTAAGTCCCTAGAGATATTTTATTGTAAACTCACGTAACACAATTTCATGTATTTATAGACACCTTAGCTAGTAGATGGGCTGTTTTCTATCTCTGTTCCTTCAATTTCTTCATTATTTTCTTATGTCTGCAATATGATATGTTACTTTTGTTTGTATGTCCTCCAATGTTTGAATTTTCACATAACTACAAATTCCGACAAATTGTATGTTTCCAAAATCACCGGAGGCATGTGGAGTATGTGATATAAGACAGTAGATATTATATGGACAGTCTCAAGACTGCCCGCCATACGTAACACACAGGTATCGAAACAAATAAGCTGATCGTAATCACGTAGCATAATACTGAAATTGTGAAATAGTGGTCATTCACAGAGTTCAAATGAGGCAATACTGAGAAACGAAATACTTCTTTAAAAATTCGTTTAAGGCTTTTGTGCTGTAGTTTAGGATTTCACCTTCACACTATCGACTTCAGAAACGCTTGTAAAATTGAAAAATTACACTTTATACAAGCACTGCCCTTATGTCCACGCAACACAAAAAACTTATCGTGAAAATAGTGACAAGAAGGAGGCAGAGAATTAAGGATCAATAAAGCTTACGTACGTTTGTTGTAGTATTGTTTAGCACGTTCTATGCCGAATGAAAAATGAAACTTCTCTCAATCACCAGCATGGATTAAGGATAGCGAGTCATACGAAACACGGCTTGCTTTGTACACACACCATATCTTACGGAGTTTAGATGCAGGTGAAAATCTTCCTCAGCATCTGTTAATAAGCGAGAAACTATCATACAGAGCACTTTCACAGGTGTGCGCCTGGCTAGACGAACTGTTGACTAATAGAACATAGTACGCTGCACTTCATGGCAAATGTTCAGGTGAACAAAAGTGACATCGAGCTGTCACAAGGAAGTGGAAGAGGGTTTTTGTCGTTCTCAGTACTCGTAAACTGTTTATCACATACGTTCGGCAGCACAATATCATTCATTGACTCTTTTGTTTACGGAATAAGTGTCGTCGTTGGACCACCGTATGGAAATGCAGAACGACTCAGATTAAGTCTACTTCGTGCAATGAAGGCCAACCCTCTTAGGATGTGGATAAACCCAATTTAATGCCTACAACAATACGAAGCAGAAGACAACAGTAGAGACCAGAATACATAAAACGGAGGGGATCTTTCAGATAATAAGAAATATACGCTGTCGGGAAACAAAATCCAGCATCCTAGAGACCGTGTTCAGTGGTACCAGGTATAATATGTGTGTCCTGTGGTATTATTGGTGATTCGTTTGTTGTGGTCATCGGCTATCAGATGGCGCTCAATAGGCCCATCCGGGTAATCCTTGGAGCCTTTGTTTTCGGTCCGTAGGCAGTAACTGCGCTTTACTAGTAAACAGTGTTTGCACCATTCTTTCCAGGGAACAAAGATTCCGCACAGGCGCTTGCGTACTCCTGTAGAACAGCTTCAGTCATTTGAACGGGTTATACTGTGGGCCCACGAAAAGCTGGGTGGACTTATCAACGGATTCCTGCACACGATGCAGAAAATGTGTCGGTGGTGTGTGGCTGCTTACAATAGTGGTTCAAACGGCTCCGAGCACTATGTGACTTAACTTCTGAGGTCATCAGTCACCTAGAACTTAGAACTAATTAAACCTAACTAACCTAAGGACATCACACACATCCATGCCCGAGGCACGATTCGAACCTGCGACCGTAGCGGTCGCTCGGTTCCAGACTGTAGCGCCAAGAACCGCACGGCCACTCCGGCCGGCTACAAGAGTGGCCTCTGGGAGATATCCACACCTTTAGACCAGGTTCTGGACGTTCGCATCATACAGGCGCACATGAAGATCGACACGTCATCCAGGGATGAAATCCGGGTCATGTTGCACCTGCTGTTACCAGGGATCATTTGGAACCGTCGACAGAAGTACCAAGATCATATGTGCCCCTGGCCAGGCTACCACTGACAGCACGACATCGCGAAGCATGGCTACTCTGGCAGTGAAAGAGTATACTAGAGAGTGGAATGGCGCTCTTGTTGTCTTCAGCGATGAGAGTAGGTTCTGTCTGCTTACGGGTGATGGACGTGCATGTGAGTGGCACAGACCTGGTGAACTGTCTATTCCGGACAGCATTCGCCCACGACAGACTGGTCTCATCACAGGATTCACGGAGTGAGAGTGTGGTGGCTTGAGACTCAACTCGTGCTCCCATTTGGTGTTTCTGCAGGGTGAAGTAAACTGTGCTGGCAGCATTGCGCAGGCTGTTATCCCTTTGCGACTACCATTTAACAGGCAAGACGATATTGTGCTTTTGTAGAAGGGCAATGCACGACCACGAAGGGACACATCGTGCTCTTCCTGGTGTACAACAAAGCGGCCTGAAGGATCAGCTCATCTCCCTCAACGTACGGGACATGGTGAAGCCGAAACTTACTCCGTCCCGACGACCTATAAGATACGTGGCCGAATTGTAACAAAATGTACAGGATGCTTGGGACATTGTATTATCGGATGCCACTCGGCACCTTTATGATCGTTTGAGAAGTTATTGATGGTTGCCACTCAGAACCATTATGATCGTTTTAATGCGAGAACACACGCCTGTGTTGCTTCTGGCGGGAGTACACACTGTATACTGATGCGATTATTTGCGCACACTTTACTGTCACATGTGTGTTTCGTTTGTTCCGAATTTGTTATTATACACTCCAACAATGATGAGCTACCTGTCACGTCAGTTGTGAATAAAATGTCGTTGTTCTAGCGGACGATAAACTCTTTTCCATCAGTGCATATACAAAAAAATCAGAGCATAAATACACTATTCAGTGGGGTTTCTTCAACTGACTACGAAGGGAGACTTTCACTACCAGGAAAAAATTATAAGAATAATACTAAGGAAAATACGAAGTACCAAATGCAGATGCGAATCAGAACACTGAGTAGGGTCTGACACAGAACTAGGCCTGAAAGTTGAATAGCCGACAGACTTAGTGAGAAAAAGGAAATTAAAATTCAAAGGACAATGACTCAGCTTGAATAATGACAGGATAACTGAACAAAGCGTTGACTTACTGAAGTACCAGAAATTCAAAATCATGTGTCTGAGAGAAGTAGGAAAAGATATCGAATGTCTGGGAGTCATCACGGATCCTACAAGAAAAATGTGCAGTAGAAAAGTTAGACTTTCAAGAAAGGAAAGAAGTAAAAGATTGGAAGAAAGTGGACACAAGCAGTGTGCCGATTGTAGCACTGCTTCCGGAAGTTGGCTCTACGATGCTGGCTGTAGTATTTGCCTAGCAACGGCATGGAAATCGTGTATGTTGTCTCTGGTGGATAGTGTGCCCTCGACGGCGGGAAAGCAAGCTGCTTGTTAGGAGCGAAGGCGAGTGAGGCCCCGGCAGTGTTGCGAACAGAACAGCGTAGCAAGTAAAATTGACGTTGGAACGATCGCCTTCACGGCTTCTGTTTACGGGTGGTGAAGACTGTTTGTTGTTACGTGCGTCAGCGTCTGTCGCAATGTGTGAGATCCAGAGTGCTTATTGCCACAGCAGTGTGCCAAGAATCTTGGGAGCAGTCTTGCACCCTGTTTCAATGCATGAACAAACAAGATGAACCACCGAAGTGAGGTACAGGCAGCCGTTGTGGGATGGCAGCTCGGCTAGCAGACGTGTATTAGGAAAGGGAAGTTTCAGTGGTGTGGTAAGTACCCGACTCATTTAGTAACTGTTCTAAGTAAATAAATTTTCAATCTGTTGGTGAAATGCACATACTGAAACAGCAGCTCATTGTAGGTTGTCTTCGTTCAGTCAAGAAGTGCTACTTCGTCGCTGTCAAAGAAACAGGTATTGAAACTGTATGCCAAAACATTGTTCAGTTTAAAGACACATGTTAAAGTTGCTTTTCTGTGGCATCTAATGGCTGACGTGAATTAGCGGGTAACTGTTATTACTGCCTGCTTTTAGAACTAGCAGAATATTTTACTTTAGTATTTTAGTCTGGAAAGTGTAAATTTTGTGTTATTCTATGTACTAGGAATTTCTGTATCTGAAAACATTAAAGCCGTGCGAATGCATTTTCTAATCAACAGTCATTAAATTATTGATATTTATTATATTTCTTGAAACTAAAGGGTAATTTCTCTTTTCGGTCGGTCAAATGAAATCGGGACGGTTGGGAAAATAAGTAAGCAAATTGTTCATTGTTTCAAAAGTAATTACCATAAGAGTTAATGAATTTAACTCACTGTGGGACGAGACGGACACTGCGCTCATGGAAAAATATTTGCAGCACCCTTTGGAGCCATGATAGTACCCAGGCGTGCTCCTTTTCGTCCGAAGGAAATCGACAGCCAGCAACAGTATCCTCCAAGTCTTAAAAAATGTGGAAGTCCCATGGAGAGAGATTGGGACTGTGTGGAGGATGCGTAACGATTTCCCGGCAAAACTTCTGCAAAGCAATCGGAAGAAACTTTTCGACATGTGGGTAGAACTTACCCACGCCGTTTGTCTATGTACCCGTTTGATTCACTGTATTCTAGGCGGTATTTATCGCCAGGGAGACTTGTTTACAATCGTAGCTTCTCTGGCTTCAAAGTGTCGGTTGTGTACATGTACTACAGGTAATGCATTAATTGGAAGTGTTCAGTTTAAAGAAGGCTGGATATTCATATCGTGAACTCTCTGACATGATTTTTGTGTACGGCCTATCGCAGTTCTCAAACTACAGTTGAAGATTGAAATCAGCATTAGTTTAAGCTTAATGCGATGAATCTACCAAGTAGGCATCACAGAAGAAATTGAAGTAAGTCACAGGTTAGCTAAAATTCTAAAAGGACACTGTAACCCATAGTATAGTGTAAGAAATGCTCGAGGAACGTAAGTTGGGAACTGGAAGAAGTAGTTCTCGCAAAACCGTATCTGGTAAAATTTTATCATATTCGAGGATGACTGTGCCCACTCCCATTCTGCTGTCACCACCGAATTATATCTTGCGTACATCGCGAGAATAAGATTAGAGCGATTAGTGTGCGTATGTACATTTGTAGACAACCATTGTTCTGTCGCTCAATATGCGAGTACAATACGCCAGAGAAGAGCTAATATTTGTACAAAGCTCATTTCACCGTGCGCAACGTAGAGGGTCGCGGAGTATATGCGTAGACGTAAATGGGGATGTAGATACAAAGCATTCCACATTTCTCTCCGTATTCCTATTAAAAACTTATACCTATTCAGGAAAGGAAGCAGCACGATCGACCTGATATTTTCTATCCGTCAACTGATGGAAAAAAGTTGGGAGTATAACAAAAGGTTGATAATGGTTTTTATAGACATAGAAAAGGCATATGACTCAGTTGACAGGGAAAGACTCTGGGAAGAACTGGAGAAGATAGATATAGAAGATGGATACATTAATGTTATAAAGACAATGAGCAGAGGCCACAATTGTAGAATTAGAACACCATTGGGGAACTCTGAATACTTCGAAATAAGACAAGGACTTAAGCAAGGAAGTATTCTATCTGCTGCGCTTTTTAATGTTGTGATGGAGGGAATGAATAGGGCAGTTAAAGATATAGTAAAAGAAAAAGACAAAAAGATGATTTTTGGAGATGATATGGTAATATGGGGTGATAAAGAGGTAGATGTACAGTTACAGCTTGATGCGTGGAAGGAAATAATGAAAAGGTATGGATTAAAAATAAATAAAGATAAGAGTGAAGTAATGGTATTTGGAAGGGAGAGAGGAATCAACGGAAATATTACCTTGAATGGAGAACCCCTCAAAGTGGTAGAAAGTTCCACTTATTTAGGGAGTGAAATATCTAGGGATGGAAGATTAACTAACGAAATTAATAGGAGGTTACAGAAGGGAGGCAATTTCTACCAAACAATAAAACATCTGATTTGGAACAATCAAGTTTCAGAAAGAGTAAAACTCCTTATGTATAAGAATTATTACATCCCTATTGTCACCTATGGTGGAGAAACATGGACAATGACAGAAAGGGACTGGAGCAGACTGCAAGCAGGGGAAATGAAATTTCTCAGAGAAGTTAAGGGAAAAACAAGAATAGACAGAGTAAGGAATGTAGAGAATAGAAAGGACCTCAAACAAAAAAGTATGAGAGAAGAAATTGAAAGAAAGAGATTAAGATGATATGGGCATGTTAAGAGGATGCATGGGCAGAGACTCTCCAAAATTAAGGAAGAACTAAAGATGGATGGGAAAAGACCTAGAGGGCGCCCAAGAACGCGGTGGAAAACGGGAGTGAGAATATCTGTTGAAAGGAGAGGTGTGACCTAGCATCAAGTGGAGGAAGAAAAGTGGTGGGAGGACCGAGCCAAACGGAGAGGACTCGTCAGCACCCAGACCCGGCAGTAGCTGGATCGGCATTCGGATATGGATAGACCTATTCATGCAGTGCTATCGTTGTCAATTGTGATGAAGTTTTCTTTGCTTCTGTATCAAATTTCAAACACTGGTATTCAGGCAATGTGGATCGAAACATATGTGCGTAATGCGTGTTGCACTGTGCTCTTCAATTTGTTCCCTGATCCTCACATATTCAGCTCCAGGGACAAATGATCTCACTTACGTAAATAATCAGAGTTCTGTTTCATATCACACATACTAAGTACAAATACACTGTCGACAAAAGGCGTGAAGGACCCAGAAAAATGAAACTTCTCGAATCGAAAGGGTATTTGACGTTATTCCAATGATTAAAAATTCGAGTAGTAATTTATGATACAAAGAATCTAGCAATACGAGCCCTTTATCAGTTCGACACCGCGCACCCTCTGGTCTGCATACTGCTTTCAGACCCGTGGCAAGGGGGCAACGTCGTTGTATCTTCTACAGATGTAAGTCGGCCCACATATGATGTAACTGATCCTTAACGACGAGCATACCCTTCTTCATGTTCCCAGTCACATACGAGTGTCCTTAAAATTGGAAATTGTACGATTCGACCCGCCGGACAAATAGACACCAACAATGAGGCTCCTTTCAAACTCTGTCAGGTCCTGGTTAAGCTGTCTCACACGAGTATGCAGTTCCTCCGTGTCCTTCACAGTAATCACTCAGTATCTGACACTGTTCAGGCCTCTTACATACGTACCAGGACTGGTAAAAACACTGAACGCGAAAAGACCATACCCTCGGAGTCGTTCTACCTGTCACAGAGAACGATAACTATAATCACCAACATACCAGCCGAAGTTACATTGGCATCCGACCATGTCTTCTTCTTACATCGCTTTTTTCTCTGATAATGTACCTCCTTTAACACTCCCTTCAACCACCACGGCCATGTATGTTGTAGCAGTCTGAAAGTTACTTACTGACTCTTCTGCTTTAACAGCATATTAATGTTGGCATCTGAACGATCTATTGTATACCGTAGGCGACTAATAGTTATTACAGATTCATACTTATTTAACTGCTTCGAATGAACATTATTTTTTTCATTTTCGTGGTATATATTGACTCCGACTCAAATAAGTATAAAACGTCTATGAATAGTCTGAAGGGCAAAATCGTTAAGAAAGGTTCTGAAAGATTGAGAAATACACAAACCACACAGATGCCGTTACTGACGTCGATACTTATCATTAATCGTTGCCCCTCGTGACATTTCTCATGACTAGCTGTTGAAACTCTACTTTGTAGTCTACAGGAAACGCAACATAAACTGTAAGACTTTTTTGAATCAGTAAGGTATATATATTTCATCGTTAATTTTAAAACATGGATACTTAAATGTCAAAAAATTAAAAACTCTTAGCTTATTCTTCAAAATCTTTGCTTGTAATTGTTCAAGGTACTTCTACAATACATTTACAAACTTTGGCGACAGGTTCCTTACACTCATACAAACATATGAGCGAATATAGTTCGTTTTCAAGTTATTAATGAAGACTCATCATACATGCTCTATATGTCCACCTCTTGCATCTCATCATGCATCCACTGGTCGAATCATGGACTGTTGCGCCCTTTCAGGTATTTCCTAACGTTTTGGAATGGTTTCGCAGGTTTCCATACAAGGCGATAAAGTGTTTCCGCATCCGGGTGGTCTGCTGCATAGATCAATTGTCAGAGATAGCAATCCAAAGGACTGAGGTCGGTGGAACGTGCAGGCTATGGAACTGGTCCCCCTCTTCCCAGGCATCTGTCATGGTAGATACCAGCCAGTGCATCTCCAACACAGGCTGTAATGTTCTGAAGCTTTATATGGAAAAATGACACGGCTGTACTCGTTCGTAAAGGGAACATTTTCTGGTAGGTCTGGAGTATGTTTTGAATTATGTCTTTGCAGACAGCTCTTGTGAGACGTGCTGGGAATACGTATGACCCTCCCACACAGTCACCTACAATGCAAGCCTAACATTGATGTTGATATGTGGTCTGCAGTGTGGCATGATAATTGAGATTTCCTGTACGTAAAAATCATATCTGTTTACTCGTAAAATGAATATCCTGCCACGTTTGAATGGAGCGGTTTATTGTAACTGTGGTGTCACCGCCAGACACCACAGTTGCTAGGTGGTAGCTTTTAATCGGCCGCGGTCCATTAGTACATGTCGTACCCGCGTGTCGCCACTGTCAGTATTTGCAGACCGAGAGCCACCACACGGCAGGTCTAGAGAGACGTACTAGCACTCGTCCCCAGTTGTACGACGACTTTGCTATAGACTACACTGACGAAGCCTTTCTCTCATTTGCCGAGAGACAGTTAGAATAGCCTTCAGCTAAGTCCATGACTACGACCTAGCAAGGCGCCATTAGCCTTACAGTGCTTGTAATTAAGAAGTCTCATTTGTATCATCAAGAGCGAGGTACCACAAGGATGAATTAAAGTTAAGGATTCCTGGAGCTACGTACTTTTCTCTATAGCATTCATAAAGTATCCTGTTTCAGACCTCACGCCAGCCAGCGTGTGTGTACGCGTGCATTTCGGTTACCCGTCACTGTGGACTGGCTGTCTTGTCAGTCCACAACAGTAACGATGTACCTGCTGTACATGTACATAATGCATACGTTGAAGGTAGATGAATGACCAATGCTAACAAGCCTCCCCGGCAACACAACGCCATTTAGAATACAATAAGTCAAATGGATACATAGATAGTTGTAGTTGTGTTGTACCTGGAAAGCCATTTAATGTCAACTTTAATTACTAGTTCGAAAACGAAGTATTTTTGGACATACGTTCGTATCAACTTTTTTTATTGATTTGGTGTATGGAACCTGTCCCCAAGGTTTGTAAAATTATTTATGAATCACCATGCATACAACTTCATCTTTTCACATACGTTGTACGACATTGGGGATATCTTCTGTGTGGGTCCATAAGTTCCATCAGAGAACGATTTGAATGACATAATTAAACATCTACATGGAACCAAGAATAATTTTTCACTCACTCTATGCAGACCAAATCTAACTATAGATTCATATCGTACAAACTAAATTACAGCCACTTTAATATATTTGAAGAGTGACACATGCTACAAAGATTTTTTTAGTTATTATTGCTTACAACAGCCCTCCACAGAAACTGTTATTACTCTTTATTTTTATCTTTAAGGGGCTCCGGAACGCCCTATACTTGCAATTTTAAAATAACGCTTATAAATTACATCTTTCCTCACAAAGTATTTGAGGTAGGAAGTTGAACTTTTTACAGATTATTTATTGGAATATGGCTACAACTTAACACAGGGATTTTACAAAATTTTAGTTCAGTTATTAAAGATGATTTTTTTCAATTGTAATGAAAATTCACAACATTTTTTTGCAATTTTTTTATTTATATATTCAAAAATATACAGTTTTTTGGAAAAAGGCTGTGTTAAATTATGCAGAAGGTACTGCGTAACATTTACTGAAAGTTTGAAACAAATATGTTTGGAAGATCCTTAGAAAACATGTAATTAGTATGAGAAAATAAAAGTTTTGGGAATCGAGCGACAAAGATTGGATTAACTTTTTAGTGCATTCCAGGTCCATAGGATGGATTATGTTCATCCTCTGCAAACTCCTCCTCCAGCTTCCTCTTGTTCCTCCTCCTGTTTACTCTTGCTTGTATTTCTAGACTCTTTACAGCCCTGTCTGCAGCCCGAAGGCGTTCCTTGTCTAAAGCAAGCATCGCTCGTACCATGTTAGAACGTATCTTCATTCCCATATTTCTAAATACCTAGCACCTTACAATATTGCCATCATTGAAAGTCGCAACAGCATCATACAAACCAAAGTGAAGTGTTTCAATTCCAACAAGTACAGTCTTGGGGATTCTCGACCATATAACACTATTTACACTTTCATTGGGGTTTTGAGTTTTTCCGTGAATACACTTTTTCAACAGTTCAGGTGCTGCTAAGTCTCTGAAAATAGGTTAGCCACAACACATACTTTATCTCACATCACTAAAATGTACCTGATGAACACGGACGTTAATAATAACACCATTTGACAGCAGTTTAAGAGCGCCACAGTGGGTCACACCCATGTAGAACACATTTTAAAAAAATTTAAAAATAGTTGTACTCTTCGGAATTGAATAAATTATATATCTATTAAAAGGTAATAGTCTGCAGATTCAGAAAACGCAAAAAAGTAAAAATTGAACTTTTCATGATTTTGATCCTTTCAAAAAAAATGGCTCTGAGCACTATGGGACTCAACTGCTGTGGTCATAAGTCCCCTAGAACTTAGAACTACTTAAACCTAACTAACCTAAGGACATCACACACACCCATGCCCGAGGCAGGATTCGAACCTGCGACCGTAGCGGTCGTGCGGTTCCAGACTGTAGCGCCTTTGATCCTTTCCGGAGCCCCTTAAGGATGTAATACTTCTTGAGGGACTCTTTTCTGTTTCCTACTGTATTTTTTCTGTTTTATTTCTGTTAACGTTTGTCCTTCAACAGGTATTGGAGTTAATTAAAATGTCGCCTGCCTAGAATGACTTGTTTGTCTGAAGTGATTTCTCGTGACAAACGAATAAAGACATCACATTGTGATGAACAAACAAAGGGGTCATATATGATGCGAACATAGGGGCACTTTACCTGGGACAAAGTGGAAGTCGGGATTAGTGTTCTCGAAGTGGGAGATGTGTGGCAGTCATCGTCACCCTCCTTTAAAATTAGATATGGAACTTAGCTAATTACAATTCGCCTGAAGATACGATCCATATTATTTCCGCAAGAGGAACTACACAGCACGTAAAGACACGCACTTTTGTAAACTGATGAGGACTGGGATCCCTCAACCGACTTCATCAGGTGTCTCCTAAGCTACAACTACTCACACTTAACGGAGAATATTAAACTGAGAGTGTCATATTGGTATGTTATGTTGGGTGTATTTTATGTTGCACCGGAATTCGTTACTTATCATTAATTTACTTCTATAAGTGTAGTTCTGTTTGTCACTCGAAATGCTTCGAGCAGATAGTACATGACTTAACACCAGCAGTACCAAAGGCATTTTCCATAACGCGTGTTACGAGTGGGGTGGTGGGTACTGTACGCTCAACCTAAAAAAATTGG
The DNA here is from genome assembly GCF_023864275.1 of Schistocerca cancellata. Classification (NCBI taxonomy): domain Eukaryota; kingdom Metazoa; phylum Arthropoda; class Insecta; order Orthoptera; family Acrididae; genus Schistocerca; species Schistocerca cancellata. The sequence goes on from NW_026047100.1 coordinate 802,658, forward strand.
AAAAATATATAAAATTATTGACTTATATTAACAATACACTTTTTAAAGACCTACAGATGTTTTAGTAACGTCGTGAACATGAAATTATCTACACTCCTGGAAATGGAAAAAAGAACACATTGACACCAGTGTGTCAGACCCACCATACTTGCTCCGGACACTGCGAGAGGGCTGTACAAGCAATGATCACATGCACGGCACAGCGGACACACCAGGAACCACGGTGTTGGCCGTCGAATGGCGCTAGCTGCGCAGCATTTGTGCACCGCCGCCGTCAGTGTCAGCCAGTTTGCCGTGGCATACAGAGCTCCATCGCAGTCTTTAACACTGGTAGCATGGCGCGACAGCGTGGACGTGAACCGTATGTGCAGTTGACGGACTTTGAGCGAGGGCGTATAGTGGGCATGCGGGAGGCCGGGTGGACGTACCGCCGAATTGCTCAACACGTGGGGCGTGAGGTCTCCACAGTACATCGATGTTGTCGCCAGTGGTCGGCGGAAGGTGCACGTGCCCGTCGACCTGGGACCGGACCGCAGCGACGCACGGATGCACGCCAAGACCGTAGGATCCTACGCAGTGCCGTAGGGGACCGCACCGCCACTTCCCAGCAAATTAGGGACACTGTTGCTCCTGGGGTATCGGCGAGGACCATTCGCAACCGTCTCCATGAAGCTGGGCTACGGTCCCGCACACCGTTAGGCCGTCTTCCGCTCATGCCCCAACATCGTGCAGCCCGCCTCCAGTGGTGTCGCGACAGGCGTGAATGGAGGGACGAATGGAGACGTGTCGTCTTCAGCGATGAGAGTCGCTTCTGCCTTGGTGCCAATGATGGTCGTATGCGTGTTTGGCGCCGTGCAGGTGAGCGCCACAATCAGGACTGCATACGACCGAGGCACATAGGGCCAACACCCGGCATCACGGTGTGAGGAGCGATCTCCTACACTGGCCGTACACCACTGGTGATCGTCGAGGGGACACTGAATAGTGCACGGTACATCCAAACCGTCATCGAACCCATCGTTCTACCATTCCTAGACCGGCAAGGGAACTTGCTGTTCCAACAGGACAATGCACGTCCGCATGTATCCCGTGCCACCCAACGTGCTCTAGAAGGTGTAAGTCAACTACCCTGGCCACCAAGATCTCCGGATCTGTCCCCCATTGAGCATGTTTGGGACTGGATGAAGCGTCGTCTCACGCGGTCTGCACGTCCAGCACGAACGCTGGTCCAACTGAGGCGCCAGGTGGAAATGGCATGGCAAGCCGTTCCACAGGACTACATCCAGCATCTCTACGGTCGTCTCCATGGGAGAATAGCAGCCTGCATTGCTGCGAAAGGTGGATATACACTGTACTAGTGCCGACATTGTGCATGCTCTGTTGCCTGTGTCTATGTGCCTGTGGTTCTGTCAGTGTGATCATGTGATGTATCTGACCCCAGGAATGTGTCAATAAAACTTCCCCTTCCTGGGACAATGAATTCACGGTGTTCTTATTTCAATTTCCAGGAGTGTATTAGCACACTCTAAGCAATGTCAACGCTCTTTCACTTACAAGTACTGTCAAGAGATCGTTACTTTAGGACCGGTCTAAAAAAATTGACAATGCAAATTTCGTTAACTCTTGTTGACTTATACCCACAAAACACTATTGAAAGACATAATGACGTATAAGTAAGGTCCTAAACTTGAAAATACTGAATATGACATTCACTGGGAAAAGTGACATCTTCTACTAAGAATTAAATTTTTCGGTTAAGACTGACTGAATAATTTAGAGTATTTATGAAACTTGGTAGAAAATTTCATGAAAGACAATAAATATTTTTTCGAAGTTTTAAAATATAAGATAAATGAATAGCTTACAAAATTTTCAAAACTTGGGCACAATGTACCTCCTCCCCCTCCCCACCCCCTCTTGGTATTGCGATGGTCGATGGTTGGTTGGTCAAAACTGAAAACAATAAAAGAGTTACACCAAAGGGTTCCCGTACTTTTACTCGCCTACAGTTGGCATTTGAATATTTGTTTACAAATGAAAAATGAAAGAACGTAGTTTTTATAATATTTCAAACTACGATGTACCCAGCACACCAATGGTTTACTGAAAACAGTACAAACGAAAACAGGGATTTACACCTAACGTAAGTATTTAATGTTCACAGTGCTGAAGTGCATTGATGGGTATACGAGGAAACGACACGCCACAGTCTCTCTGTAGATTTGTGTGCCCACACTTCCCAGTCAACCAGTAATAAACCTCCATAGATGCTTTTGAACATGACTGAGTAGTCAGCGACCGCTTACAAAGTAAATTTAACAGAAATAGCAGCCCTCGGTCGCAAAAAAGGAGTTTTCGGCACTACTATGAGTACCTTCCTCAGAAAGAAAACTCTCAAATTTCTGCATTTTTATAAGTGCCTCCATCAGAAATAAAACTCTCAGATTCCCATGTCACCTATTAAACTCGAAATCAAGCGATAAAGCTTCAGTCACAAAATTTGCAACACAGAATACATAAAAAGCAAGCCACTATGAACTGCTCGCATGCGTCGAGCTACGATAGCATCAGACCTAGGGCTGCTATTGCTCCCAATTTTACTTCATAGATACATCAGCTGTCGCTACCTCATTTTCCCTTGTAGTATTTTACTATGTCCCCTGTTCTCATTCATTGCTGTGCTATGCCTTCCTTCCTCAACATAACAGTCGGCTGTTATAAAACGGAAATCTGTTATCTCCGTATGCGGGTTGTACACAGCTGTAGGCCTTTAACGACAATACGGAATGCACAAAATGCTCATGAACTTTTAGAAGAAAACTAAACACTGTACACATAGGTCAGAAAACTTGTGTACCATACCACAGACAGTCTGACAGGTTATATTATCGTTTCTACGTATTGCTCGATGTTTATCTTTTGGAAGATATCGTATAACCATTGGATAATATCACAATACCTTTTCAGAATAAATCTCGCTATTTAAAGTGTTCTTCATCTTTATTTCCTCAATAATTGAAAAGAACCGTATTTGGGCCCCTTACAACGTGTTATTATCGTCTGTTCTCAGCTAGTACGTGCTTTGTATGTAGTTACAATGTAGTTACATAACTTTCGTTTGGTTGTGATGTGTAGAATATTGCTAGCTGCATTTTATGTACACCAAACGCCGATAAAATAAATTAAAGCTCACCTTGGTAGAGGGACCTTCTTTTTCCACTACATTGAACTGTTACTTATGATGTTGTCCAAAGTAGTCTGATTCGTGCAGTGGTAATATTTTCATAGATTTGTTTATATAAATGATGAAGTTTTCTCTAAAGCCTTTAAACGGCCACATGCTTCCTGATGTTATTTGCAGTATAGGACTTTGTGATTAAAATATCGCCAGTGATCCATTATCACTACTTTGTTACATACGTACGCAGAAATCGGTCCAGTATTCTGTATACATACCCCAAAAAATCCTGAAAATCTATTTTGAATAAATAATAATTATATTTAGCACCAAATGGAGGACTGTTTTAATCAGTAACTCGTCGATGTTCCGCGTAGGATCCCAATCTGCGTGTATTGCCTACAAACCAATCCATTTAGTGTAGTCTTATCGAGTTTTTCTTAAAAAGGAAATGTACTAGAGGAGATGGCTGGTTTCGACCGAAAATCTAAGGCATCCATGGGTTTTTTGGAGTATTTACTCAGGCAACAGTTGAGTTTATACTAAACTGGGTGTCCTTGAGCACCGAGTGTTACGATTTTCATGCAAGCTTGAGGGTGAAGCATTGTTTCACATGGTAGCTCTGTACATAAACGTTGCCGCTACTTACACTATGAAACAATACCAATGAATAAATTTACGTATGCATTTGTGCTAAGATAAAACGGAAAAATTTAAATGTTATATTAATATGACGAATTCAGACCCAGGTACAACATCTATTTTGATAGCTGTATAGCTAAAAGGGGCCATCACAGAAGTTGGGAAGGAAATCATAGGTACAAAGAAGGTAGCTGCGGAGAAACCATGGGTAACAGAAGAAATAGTTCAGTTGATTGATGAAAGGAGGAAGTACAAACATGTTCCGGGAAAATCAGGAATATAGAAATGCAAGTCGCTGAGGAATGAAATAAGTAGGAAGTGCAGGGAAGCTAAGACGAAATGGCTGCAGGAAAAATGTGAAGACATCGAAAAAGATATGATTGTCGGAAGGACAGACTCAGCATACAGGAAAGTCAAAACAACCTTAGGTGACAGTAAAAGCAACAGTGGTAACATTAAGAGTGCAACGGGAATTCCACTGTTAAATGAAGAGCAGAGAGCACATAGGTGGAAAGAATACATTGAAAGCCTCTATGAGGGTGAAGATTTGTCTGATGTGATAGAAGAATAAACAGGAGTCGATTTAGAAGAGACAGGGGATCCAGTATTAGAATCGGAATTTAAAAGAGCTTTGGAGGACTTACGGTCAAATAAGGCAGAAGGGATTGATAACATTCCATCAGAATTTCTAAAATCATTGGGGGAAGTGGCAACAAAACGACTATTCACGTTGGTGTGTAGAATATATGTGTCTGGCGATATACCACCTGACTTTCGGAAAAGCATCATCCACACTATTCCGAAGACGGCAAGAGCTGACAAGTGCGAGAATTATTGCACAATCATCGCTCATTCATCGAAGCTGCTTACAAGAATAATATATAGAAGAATGGAAAAGAAAATTGAAAATGCCCTAGGTGACGATCAGTTTGGCTTTAGGAAAAGTAAAGGGACGAGAGAGGCAATTCTGACGTTACGGCTAATAATGGAAGCAAGGCTAAAGAAAAATCAAGACACTTTCATAGGATTTGTCGACCTGGAAAGTGCGTTCGACAATATAAAATGGCGCAAGCTGTTCGAGATTCTGAAAAAAGTAGGGGTAAGTTATAGGGAGAGACGGGTCATATACAATATGTACTACAACCAAGAGGGAATTATAAGAGTTGACGATCAAGAACGAAGTGCTCGTATTAAGAAGGGTGTAAGACTAGGCTGTAGCCTTTCGTCCCTACTCTTCAATCTGTACATCGAGGAAGGAATTATGGATATAAAAGAAAGGTTCAGGAATGGAATTAAAATACAAGGTGAAAGGATATCAATGATACGATTCGCTGATGACATTGCTTTCTGGAGTGAAAGTGAAGAAGAATTAAATGATCGGCTGAACGGAATGAACATTCTAATGAGTACACAGTATGGTTTGAGAGTAAATCGGAGAAAGACGAAGGTAATGAGAAGTAGTAGGAATGAGAACAGCGAGAAACTTAACATCAGGATTGATGGTCACGAAGTCAATGAAGCTAAGGAATTCTGCTACCTAGGCAGTAAGATAACCAAACACGGACGGAGCAAGGAGGACATCAAAAGCAGCCTCGCTATGGAAATAAAGGCATTTCTGCCCAAGAGAAGTCTGCTAATATCAAATACCGGCCTTAATTTGAGGAAGAAATTTCTGAAGACGTACGTCTGGAATACAGCATTGTATGGTAGTGAAACATGGACTGTGGGAAAACCGGAACAGAAGAGAATCGAAGCATTTGAGATGTGGTGCTATAGACGAATGTTGAAAATTAGGTGGACTGATAAGGTATGGAATGAGGAGGTTCTACGCAGAATCGGAGAGGAAAGGAATATGTGGAAAACACTGAAAAGGAGAAGGGACAGGATGATAGGACATCTGCTAAGTCATGAGGGAATGACTTCCATGGTGCGCTGTATAGGGCAAAAACTGTAGAGGAAGGCAGAGATTGGAATACGTCATGCAAATAATTGAGGACGTAGGTTGCAGGTGCTACTCTGAGATGAAGAGGTTAGCACAGGAAAGGAATTCGTGGCGGGCCGCATCAAACCAGTCAGTAGACTGATGACCAAAAAAAAAAAAAATAATTGGTTAGGAAGTTCAGAACATTACATGATCCAGAGTGCGTGTGCGTGTCTGTTTGTGTGTGTAAACGTATTAAAAGATTAACCAAAACTGTTATTTTGTTAAATAATATGCCAGTAACTTGTTTCCAGCGCTGACTGAATTGTATATACACAAAAGACCAATACAAAAAGTATTTTCTTCATGACAATGACGTAGTGTGTGTAGCACTGCGATAAGTGTGATCGCTAAGGATGGCGTTTAAATTGGTTCTTGAAGAAACCGTAACATCGGGTTAATGTCAGTGGATTTAAGCGACGAGATTAGTTGCAGAGGTAAGGAAGTGCTACAAAGTGAGGCTATGAATTTCTGTGCCCTGAGAGGAGCCGACGTTCGTCATTTATGTTTACTACAGCGTCTATGCCATGTACTCTAACAACTGTGAATAATGTTTCCCATTCTTTCACTGAACCTATCAAGCGTTAGGACTACGACATCGTACATTTTCTTAACTCTTAAACACATTAATCAAACCACTAAATTACACAGCTATTACACATTATCGGAAAGTCCTTCTTTAAAGTGCCACGAACTTTCTATAGGCATGCGTATTCAAATACAGAGACTTGTAAACAGGCAGAATACGGCGCTACGGTCGGCAACGCTTATATAAGGCAATAAGTGTCAGACGCAGTTGTTAGATTGGTTACTGCTACTACAGCGGCAGGTTATCAAGATTAAAGTGAGTTTGAACGTGGTGTTATAGTGGCGCACGAGCGATGGGACGCAGATAGCGTCGAAGTGGAGTGTTCTGGTACGACATTTCAGGAGTGTACAGTAAATTTAAGGAATCCCGTAAAACATCAAATCCCCGACATAGCTGCGGCCAGAAAAGATCCTCTAAGAACAGGACCAACGACGACTGAAGCGAGTCGTTCAATGTGACACAAGTGCAAACCTTCAGCAAATTGCTGCAGACTTTACTGCTGGGCCATCTACAAGTGTCAGCGTGAGAACCATTCGACGAAACATCATCGATATGGGCTTTCGGAGCTGAAGGTCCACTCATGTACCCTTAATGACTGCACGACACAAAGCTTTACGCCTTGCCTCGCCCGTGAACACCGACATTGGACAATTGATGACTGGAAACATATGCCTCGTCGGACGAGTTTGTTTCAAATTGCATCGATCGGATGGACGTATACGGGTATGGAGACAACCTCATGAATCCATAGACCCTGCATTTACGCAGAGGACTGTTCAAGCTGGTGGAGGCTCTGTAACGGTGCAGAACGTGTGCAGTTGGAGTGATGTTAGACCCCTAGTACGTCTAGGTGATACGTACTGAAGCATCCTGTGTGATCACCTGCATCATTCATATCCATTGTGCATTCCCACTGACTTGGGTAATTCCAGCAGGACAATGCTACACCTCAAACGTCCAGAATTGCTACAGAATGGCTCTGGGAACACTCTTCTGTGTTTAAAAAATTCCGCTGGCCACCAGGCTCCCTAGACATTAACATTATTATGCATATCTGGGATGTCTTGCACCATGCTGTTCAGAAGAGATCTCCACCCCATCGTAATCTTACAGATTTGTTGACAGCCCTGCCGGATTCATGTTGTCAATTCCCTCCAGCACTACTTCAGGCATTAGTCGAGTCCATGCCACGTCGTGTTGCGGCACTTCATCGTGTTCGTGGGGGCGCTACACGATTTAGGCCGGTCTACTAGTTTCTTTGGCTCTTCAGTGTACATAAGCTATCTTATATATCTGTTTTTGATTGACTCTGGGGAACTCCCACTATAGGCGTGTGAACTGGTATCAAAGTAATAGGATCCGATTCCATCAATGATCGCCAGCTTCGAACTGGTATGGGATACGCGGCAGATATAAAGTCTTTCCGTATACATACGATAATAGGAAATGTAGAAAGGCAATAAACTTCGGTTTTGAACGTAAATGGGCACACAGTTATTTTCTAACAGTCTAAATGGATGGATTTGCGTTCAGCAGTATTAGCCTCACCCCATGCGAAAATGTGCCGGACCGGCAGAACAGCTTTCGCGCGTGCTTCGCGTGGTCTAGCTCGTCCATCTAAAGCGCACCTTCCTCCTTTATTGTGATAGCCCAATCGCGTATTTGCAGCGAGTGCTGACAATCTGGCGTCGCCGTAACCGACTGATCAGTACAGCTTGTGCCTGACGGTGCCAATAGATGATTGCAGATTCACCGCTCGCCGCCTCCGATACAGAGGGACCTAGCGCCAATTACGGGCCGCCTCGGGACCGCGCAGCGGGGCGCACAATCAGCTCCCTGCCGCCGTCCTCTTTGATTCCACCCCCGCCCCCACCCCTCCCCTTGTAGCGGCCTCGCGCCACATTCCGATCGACCCACAGCTGCCTTGCCTTCCGCAGAGCTCTCCACCGCTCCCCTGCCTCTTCCTTCCTGCCCCCACCCACTCTCTCTCTCTCTCTCGTCCCACTGTCGTCCTTTCACTGGGATTTTCAATAGGTCGGTGTGTTTCTGTTGTGCTACTTCTGTGCTTGTGGTCGCCTTGTCTCGCAAACCCCTATTATTCTTACGAGGTCTCGGCAACCTTGAAGATGAAAAAAGTTGCTCTTGTATTTTCATTCCTGCTACTGCTATACCAACGTTCAGTCATTTGATAATCTACCGTCTTCTGGTAAATGTCGCACAGTATCACAAACAGCTACTGGTACTGTCAACGTTTCACAACATTACTAGCATATACTGAACTTCTAATTATTTTTAGCTGCGGCAAACGCTGACACCAACCGCACACACTACAAAAGGGCCAAGGAGTTGCGAAATCATATGCCCACCTACGAAGGTCGGATATAAACTATTGTGAAGTACTTGATCGCAGAAGGTTTACAGCATTTCGTTGAAATTCTTGTTCAAAACATTCAGTTCTCTTATTTTGCACAGTGCGACTAGTTTTGGTCATAGTCCATCTTAAAGCTCAGCAGGCGTAAATGGCAGGAATGTTATACCAAGACGTAGAAGATTACAAGTTTCTGTTGCAGAGCAACCATTCAAACATACTATAAAAATGGATGTGTATGTGTGTGTGTGTGTGTGTGTGTGTGTGTGTGTGTGTGTCTTCCCCGTCTCCTCCGAAACCAGACTTGATACATGTATCCCTTACTCTGAGGGAACAGTCGATATGGGGATAAAAACAGAGTTCAGAAGATATGACTATATATACCGTATAATGCACGTAAAATCGCCGCATTCTGCATGACGTTTAAATGTACTACTTCTGTGCTACTGAGTGCATTCGCAATAAATTTCGCACGCATTATTCACATATGGCACTAAAGGCACCTACAAAATTATGTCATTGTATGACTCGTAGATTAGGAAATCAGATGTCATAAAACCTGAGATACTGAAAAACTTCAGCATCATGCATGAAATTTAAATTTTTTACTTCTTTGTTACTAACTCGATTCGCAACATATTTCGTAGATAGCATTCACACATGCTGCTGAATGTAGCTTCACAGATATATCACTGTACGACACTTATTTCAAGATATGACGTCAAAAACACTGATATGCGTGAAAAAATGCCACGCCATGCATGAAGTTTCAATACACTTATTCCTTACTACTAAGACACTCCTACAGTCGAGTCAAGTTAAGGAAATCCCTGACTCCTGACAGCGCTTTTTTTACCAGCTTTCAGCTACTACACAAGGCCGACGCCGGCGCCACAAAAAGTGGTCGCTTTTTCCACACGGTGTGCCTGTCTCGTCATTACTTTCCACTGCTGCATCCTCAATCTTTTCAACTTCGGTTAGGCCCCTGATAATGTACTCGTTGGAGCCACTTGTAGTATCTGTGTGCTCCAGAGTATTGCTACATTTAATGTCAGTGCACCGTTTTCCTACTCCTAAGTGCTAAATTCGACATAATGAACTTGGCTCTCGTGGACCAATATGATGTAGGTCCTCAGTGCTAAAGGCATTAAACTCCTTTAATTTGTTTTTCTCTGATGAATATAACTTTATATGGTTATGAGTAACAGCGGCATGAAGAAGATAACTTGTCGCTCGCAAGACACAGGAAACAGAATAATCTCCATCATGTAACTTAAACGACACGGACGTGTCCTGCAAGAAGGCAAGGCTATGAGAATTGTGCGTGCATGGGATAGGTGACAGAAGTCATGGGATAGCGATAGAAACGTATTGAGATGGCGACAGTATCGGGTACACAAGGTAAAAACGGGCAGGGCAAGGATGGAGCTGACATCTGACCTCACGTGATTCGTGTGGAAAGGTTTTCTACGTGATTAAGGTGCACGACGGGAATTAGTGGACTGTGAACGGCCAGTTGGACCTAGACGTATGGGACAGTCCATTGCGGAAATCGTTAGGGAGTTCAGTATTCCGAGATCCAGTGTCAAGAGTGTGTGGAGAATACAGAATTTCAGGCACTATCCCACACCAAGGACAACGCACCGAAGGCAGCGCCGTTGGCCTAAAGTTGTCAGTGCTAGCAGACAAGCAGTAAAGCGTGAGATAACCGAAAAAATGACAGTGGGACTACGAATACGCATCCGTTAGCACAGTGTGGAGAAATTACGCGTTAACGGGCTTCGGCAGGAGACGGCCCAAGCGAGTGCCTTTGCTAGCAGCACACATCGCCTGCAGCAACGCCTGCCCTGGGCTTGTGACCATATAGGTTGCACCCCAGATGGCTGGAAAACCGTAACGTGGTCATATGCGTCCCGATTTCAGTAGGTACGAGCTGATGGTAGGGGTCAAGTGCGACTCAGTCCCCACAAACCTAGAACCCAAGTTATGAACAAGGCATTGTGCAAACTGGTAGTGGCTCCACATTGGTGTGAACTGCATTTATATGTAATGGACTGTGTCCTCTGGTCCACCTGAACCCTATCATTGACTGGAAATGGCTATGTTCACTTACCTGGAGACCTTTTGCAGCTCTTCATGTTCCCAAACAACGATGACATGCCTCTGGGCCACAATTGTTCGCGACTGGTTTGAGGAACATTCCGGACAATTCGTGCGCATGATTTGGCCACTTAGATCACCTGACATGAATCCCATCGAATATTTATGGGTCATAATCGAAAGATCATTTCGTGTACAAATCCTGCACCTGCAACAGTTTTGCAATTATGTTCGGCTATAGCGGCAGCATGGTTCAGTATTTCTGCAGGGGACGTCCAGCGACTTGCTGAGTCCGTACATCTAGCTGCTGCACGATTGTAGGAGGTACACAACGACTTTTGTCACTTGAGTGTACAATCATTTTCGTTGAGCGAGAATTAATTTCACATGCAGTGCAACATTCCCCGAAAAACTGACCCCTCCACTAGGTACCGCGACCCAGTCGCCTCCGCAGTCCCGCCTCCCCGTACACTCTGATTGTAGCCTGCGCCCGGATTTTAGGTTTTCCATCCATCTGTATGTGATAGCAAGTGGAACATTGCTACGAACTTCAGTGGAGTAGTTCTTCAGCATGCACGCCTTGAAACCATCTCGTCACCATTTGTTCCCGTTGTGCAGTGATTGCGCTAGACCTACCTGTGCCATCCGTCTGTATGGATGCTACCCTGTCGCTCTTGCCAATGTCGAAATGCTTCTCAGCAAATTTTTGATCGCTAATGATGAGTCTGGATTCTATTCTAACCTCAACGATTTGTTATTTATTGTAATGTCCCTAAAATTTTCTTGTATCTTTGTTAGCCAGTGGTTTCAGTTCTTCATTGATATAGAATTTCTTTGTGGGAATGCCTGAAAAGAAAAAGACAACAAGAAAGAAGGTAGGTATAAGAACGTGGATATGTATTAAATCTGCTACGCTTCGTGTTTCTGACTTCTGCTTATTAGAAGAGGCTCTTCTCTCGGCCTGCGACGGTAGGCGCGCACCATTAACGTCCGGCTCACAACGTACCGATAACAATCGCTGACGGCCCCCAAACACGATCAAACGGTTTGTCCAATCTTACAATGTTTGCCGATTATTTGGCCATGTAAGGTACTGTCCGTCCTCTTGGTCCAACTCAGAGCGTGTTTGACGTTTTATAGAGAGATTTTCACTGACGGAAAATTTGGCAAGGTGGCTGACGTCGTTTGTGTTGATGTTTTGTCGCATATGTTAAGCGAAAAAGAATTTTTGAGTTTACACCATTCTGACAAGTATAGAAGGGGATGAATACAAAACAGACAATTATTAAAATTATATAGGTGAGCCGTGGCGGGTTTCTTGCAAGTATCGATATCACTATTCATACGATCTTTGACTAACACGTTGCCGTTGTAACGAAGAACTCTCTGGTGTGGCGGCTCCGGGCGTGGTGGTCGGTTTGGTGGGCGGTACGAACTGAGCAACGAAGCTGTAACGAGCTTCACGGGGTCCGTCTTCGGTGTGGTGTTAGCTGTTGGCGGGTGAACAGTGTTAGGATCTTGTCGCCCCGTGGCTTGTGATTTAACAGAAGAACGCCGTGCTGTCAGGCCATTGTTCACTGTCACTTTGATCTGTCTTTCTTCTGTTTGTTGGGTATTCGAAGAGCAATGTGATTGCAAGATCTGGTAGACATTTGAAACTGATTCATTGGCTGATATCTCATTATAATTCGTTTTATGTGGTTACCTTATGTACCCACGGTGCTTGTGAACCATTAGCCAGTCTTAAGCGCAGTGTTCCATAAGAAAGCTTATTTTGAATGTTGGAGGTGTGCATTAGTATATGCGCTACCTGTTCATGTCCGCCTGTCCATAATTCTCATGATTTTTAAAGGAAATGATTGGTCATGTAATTGGAGGCGCAGTAAAAGATTTAGTATTACCAGTCACCACTTAAGGTCAATTGTTCGTGTCAGAATGTGTGTCTGTTCTGTTGTTTTATTGGCCTATTTTTGATTTGCTTTTGTTGTTCTGGTTTCTTTGAAGCTAATGCTTAAGGCCTATAGTGTCGAAGAAATTACATATTGCGTATGTTCTGTTTAAGTGCCTCGCATATATTTTCGTCCTTTCCTGGACGCATTTGTTTTCTCCGAACCGCTGTGGACTAATGTATGTACTGATGAGCTTTCATTGTCATCCGAGCGTACTTGCAGCTGCTTCAGTGGTTTGCTGGAAAAGAAATTTTTTTCTGATATTACTCTCTTATTGCTGAATTATCATTTTTTAAATATTTGTAGCGGTTTTCTTGAATGTTTTATTTAACTTTTTAAAAGGCGGTTAAGTTTTTATGGCTTTTGGTAAGAGTTCAGATTAATTAATTCAACCCAGAGAGTTATTTATTTGATGCACGACTGTCTATTGGAATTCTGTCTAGCTCAAATTATTTGTGCTGTCGTTAATAATCTGTGGTACTCCATTTGTGGTACGTGTTACCTAGGATAGGGCACCACTTACTGGCGCTTCGTCGGCCTGCTTAGACGGATGTTTAGGTCATATGGAGTGCAAACACTCGGCAGCTCTCGCCGCTGTCTGTCTGTCACGCAGTTGTCTCCAACCGCGGCCACACTACTTAATATTAATGTTCAACTTAAGTTTATAGTTGGAATAATTCTAAATTTGTATCCGTTGGCTTGTCTTAACCTTAGTTTCGACGTGTGTTGGGACCCCAATATACACCTCAATCTGTTGTAACTTAACCGTTCTTGTTTTATTGGAAAATGTGTTAATCTTCAATTGTGTTTTTCTGGATTTAAAATTATCTTATCTAGATATTGGTGTTAAACAGTTTTTCATTGTTTTAAGTATGGTATTAGGTTTTTTTAACCAGTAAAGTTGAAATCATGTTTTATTTTCATCATTTTATAGTCAAGGCCGTGCTGGTTTATTCTGGTGCTGTTGTTAGGATTTACGTCTGTCTTTATTACGCCTTTAGCCGTATTATATTCTGCGCCTTATGTAGGGCTTCTCTTGCCTTAGAGAATTATAAGTCATCTTGAGCTAAAGTTAATTTTCAATTTTCTGTGAATTGTTTGAACTGGCACTGAATTTTAAATGAGTTTCTCATTGCTTGGGCTTTTCATTAATTTTTAAGAAGATAAATAAAAGCTTAATTGGTTCCTATGTGCCTGAAACTGTGTAAAATATATTTGTATTCTATCAGTGAATGAAATGTGTAAAAACCCTACGGTCTTCCTTCCTAGCTGAATGAAGAGGCCGTAATTATAACCATTTCAAAAGGTGTCACGACTTTCCCAGTCAAATACTAAAATGGTTCAAATGGCTGTAAGCACTATGGGACTCAACTGCTGTGGTCATAAGTCCCCTAGAACTTAGAACTACTTAAACCTAACTAACCTAAGGACAGCACACAACACCCAGCCATCACGAGGCAGAGAAAATCCCTGACCCCGCCCGGAATCGAACCCGGGAGTCAAATACTACGCAAGAAGAGGTTAACAAGAAGGATCAGTAATCTGTGCGCGTCATACAAGTGGGAATGGAATAAAAATTTAAAAAAATCTTCCGCGGTCGATGTAGACTGTATATTGACACAATCCTGTATTTTGGTGAATTGTATTCGCAAGTCCAAACAGCTGACATTAAATTTTCGTATACTTCTGTCTTCTTGTTCATCGTTATGGGGAAGTAAGTTTAAACAAATATTTAAAACTTCTCTGTCCATTCGTCAAAATTTGAAGCAGACATCAGTTTCAGAGCGTAACATCATTTTGCTTTGTCCTTTTTTAAACACAATGTCAGAATCACTTACAGAAATGCTTAATCTGCATTTTTAGTCGTTCCCTCTTGACTCAAAACACGTTATATTCGATAAGCATCTGCTTCAAACGTGAGGTTAAATTAACAAACCTGTTGCATCGTGTACGGGTTTGTCTGACAAATAATTCGATAGATAAGACAGAACGTGACAAACAAGTCTGATCCTGTACGGGGCCATGAACTTCGCTAACATATGAACAGTTCTCTTGGTTCACACAGCTTCCGTTTACACAGTCCGTTCATGTTCAGAAATTGTTCTTGCGGCCACTTCGCTACGGCACCGTAGGATCTGAAATTTTGGCTAACAGAAGCTGAAGCAAATTTGCTATTTGACCAAAGTCTTCCGGTTTCAGCTGACTAAAGGCTGGAAAGAGCAGCGAAGCTGGAGAAAGCAAAGAAAAAGATTGGAGGGTTATGGAATTTCCTTGCTCCCGCAACCAGTCCTTCGTTTTGCCGAGTTTTGGTTGGCACGATTTGCCGTGTAATGAAAAAGAATTCATGAATAAGGCTAATGCAGTTGATGATTTATATTACCGGAGTTGTAGTACTGCCTATAAAGAGCTATACTCCATTCTGTATCTTGAACTAGACACATACTTCACAAGCAGCCGTGTAATGCATGGCAAACTTGCACAGGTACTGGTTATTCCATTTGTTGTACCACTCACAAATGGAGCGAGGGAAAAATTACTGTCTTTGCGCTTTTGTACGAGCCCTACTTTGTCCTATCTTACGGTCCTTACACGGGATGTACGTCAGTGGTAGTAAAATGATTCTGCAGGTCGTTGAAAATACCGGTTCTATAAACTTTCTCAGTTTTGTTTCCCGAAAAGAACGTCGTCTTCTTTCCAGGGATTCCCATTTGAGTTCACGAATAATTTCCGTAACACTCGCTTGTTGACCAAGTCTATCAGTATCAAATCTAGCATCACGCCTGCAAATTTCATCGATCTCTTCAGTGATCCGGCTTCTCGAGCCCTACTCAATAACATGTCGCACTAATGTTGTGTGAGCGGTCCCCTTTACAGATGTCGGCCATTCGCTTTTGCCCTACCGACCTTACGTACTCTTTTTTTTCCTACTTATCTATATTAACTTTCACCTTTCTACGTCTACGGCAAGCTGCCACTCTTCACACCAAATGTAAATTCTGTTTAACGCTATAGTCACCTAGAGAAACTCATCGACGATGTTCTCCCGTAGGAGTATGTAGATAGCAAGAGCGATGCTATCACACTTTCCTGGGGAACTCCTGATGATACTATTGACTCTTAAGAACGCTCGACGTCCAGGACAACTTACGAGATTTTCGAGCCACAGTCTGCTACCGTACCTGAGAGCCCAGAAGGGTTGACTGCCATTCCTGGGACCAAGGTTCGACTCCTGGTACTGGAAAAGATTATTTCCTTCCTGAAAGGACTATTTGGGGTGCCCTCAGGCTCTTTAGACCAGCTGAGATGCTACTCGACCGATTAATAGCGGTTTCAATGCGAAGAAACCCGACAACGATCGGGAGAATGGTGTGCTGATCACATGCCCTTCCACACCGCATCGAAAGACATCACTGGCAGACGATGACACATCCGTCGGTAGTGCCTGATTTGTCCGTCTATTCTCTGAACGTGAAATTTTACTTCTTATATTTGAGCCACTTCCATATCCGGGAACCTATTCCGGAAGCTCAACCTTCTATAACAATCTGCGGTGTAGCACTTCGTCGGAAGCTTTCCGGAAATCTATGAATATGGAATCGGTCCGTTTCCCTTCATCCATAGTTGTCAGAAAACCATGTGAGAAAACGGCAAGCTGAATGTCGCCCACGTGATGTTTTCTAATTCCGTGTCCATTTGTGGACAGAAGCTTCTCTCTGCGAAAAAAAAATATGTATTGTACTCGAACTTAAAATATGCTGAAGAATTCTGCTGCAAAACTACGTCAAGGGTATTGATCGGTAATTTTTCCGGACCGTTCTTTCGCAACTCTTGTGTAAAGGTGTCACTTGCGCTTTTCTTCAGTTGCTTGGGACTTCGCACTGGAGGAGGGGTTAGTGATAAATGCTAGCAAAGTATTGGCCAATGTTGCTCTCAACTCATTCATTTGGTCCTCGACTAGGTATTTCTATTTCCTCTAGATGAGAGTCTATGCGCTACACTAGTACGAATGCTTCTTTAAACACGAAATTGAAAACTTTAGATTTTCTTCTGTTGTCGTTTATTGTGACACCAGACTGGTAGACGAGTGACTGAACGGCGTCCTTCCACGCACTTATCGATTTTACGTAGGACTAGAATTTTCTCGGGTTCTCGGCAAGATCTTTTGCTAACGTGTCATGGGGCAAGTTATTGTACGATTCGCGTATCAATCTGTCTCAAGACACACGTATATCTGCTAACTTTTGGCTCGTTCTGTTTTTGAAATGAGAGTGTTGTGTCTAGACAAGACAGTCTAGACACAAGGTGAGGTTACCGAAAGGGCACGCGTCAACTCACACCGACTGACGTGAAGTCTGGAACAGGATACGTATGAATGCACTAAAGAAAAGTACGTATCGTCTGTTTACTTAACTTTAATTCATCCTTGTGGTACATCGCTATTGACGATACAAGTGAGACTATCTCCATATATGGTTAATGGCGCCTTGCTAGGTCGTAGTCATGGACTTAAGTGAAGGCTATTCTAACTGTCTCTCGGCAAATGAGAGAAAGGCTTCGTCAGTGTAGTCGCTAGCAAAGTCGTCGTACAACTGGGCAAGTGCTAGTCCGTCTTTCTAGACCTGCCATGAGGTGGCGCTAGGTCTGCAAGTACTGACAGTGGCGACACGCGGGTCAAACATGTACTAATGGACCGCGGCCGATTTAAAGCTACCACCTAGCAAGTGTGGTGTCTGGCGGTGACACCACAGAGAGTGCAATAATCTCCGTTTCCTAGTACTTTATGAAATTTTGTTAGTAACCCACGCTGGGTTATTTTCGTCTTTAATCCACTTCAAATGGTTCAAAAGGCTCTAAGCATTATGGGACTTGACATCTGAGGTCGCCAGTCCCCTAGACTTAGAACTACTTAAACGTAACTAACCTAAGGACATCACACACATCCATGCCCGCCGCAGGATTCGAACCTGTGACTGCGGCAGCCGCATGGTTCCGGACTGAAGCCCCTAGAACCGCTCGGCCACTGCGGCCGGCTAATCCGCTTCCTCAGCACATACTTCTTCAGAGAGCGGATTTCAGTGAGTTTAAGCTTTGCCCATAATTCTTCTACGCCCATCATTCTGGAAATGAATGATGTCCATTCTACGTTTATGGAAGATAGTAACAACTGTTTATTGGGCTTATTTGCTTTTTCCAACATAAAAAATCTCTTAGTCTTGTTGACAGATTTACTGACATTAGTAACCATCGTCGCTATCTTGGGTATTAACAAACCGCTTCAGCCGTGTTTATTACTGTATTATTAGATCACTACCAGCCTCCTGGTAATAAAAGCCACATCTTCCGCCGAATGTCTGAATAACAATAAATCCAGAAGGAATAACAAGCTTCGGACATGTACTGACATGGTAAATTTCTAAAATTATTGTAAAATTTAAGAAAAAATTTAAGAAACTGTTAAAACTCTCCCGTGAGAATATTGACGTACAAAACTGCAGAGCTGAAACGCTCGGTACTCTGTAACCATCATTTGTAGTCCGTAAGAACAAAATACCACTAAAAGGCGGTAGGTCGTAGAAAAAACAACCAGATTCTAACGTGCTGGAAGGGTTCCAAGCAAATTATATCGTAGTAATCCATTGATAAGGAGAGAATATCTAAAAGAAAATGTTAAGACTTAATTTTGGGCCATAATGAAAAACCAAGAAGTGGTAGAGGGATGTTCTGTCTGGACCAGACGCTTCTAGTAAATAGTTGTTGACGGAAAAGAGAAACCTAATAGCCACACATGCCGCTACTCTGGTTCACACGCAATCGCGAACACGGGGTGCGGTCGGTTGCTGTCATACTGACGCCAAGAAGGTAAACAGCCGCAAGGTAGACGGCTCTCGCATGCGCCGATATTGAGCGGGCTCGACCGAATGATAGGTAATCTTTTAGGGGACACACGAATAGTGAATGCGAACAAAGACTATTGGAATAAAAACTACAAACATGTTTTTGAAAAACCGTTTGTAGAATATAAGAGTGACAGTTGACATGTACTTCAGTCAATAACTCCCAAAAGCTATGCTAACTCTTGAGTATTTAATGACTTAGAACAGAATGCAAGTATTACGGCAACGAAAATGATCTGCCGGCAGTCTTTACTGAGGTAACCTTACAACTCTAAAAAACTGTAATATCATTAAAATTCTAAAAACCATTGTTTCGTAGAAATGTTTTAAGAATTGTTGATATTTTTTACAGTTGAAAGGCTCCAAGAGTGAAGCGAATTTTCATATATACTAGGAGTAGATAAAACTTGCGAAAAATTTAATTTTTTTAAAGTAATTTGTTGAAAGGAATATTTGGAAAACGTAATATAATAGGAGCGTAATACGTCAACTAACTTAGGCAATCAAAATTTGCCAAAATGCTACGGTGTCTCACCGCTTTTGTCCATTCAGTGTTCGGTGTGGAAAAAGGCTGATGGTTCTCATAATTTCGGCCACCTCCAAGATACCTGAATTGTGGACTTCCTTTTCTCGATGTGAAGTCCTTAAGTTACTAAGGAAATCGGTGACGGAATGCCGCTGCTCACGAATGTGGGCACTCAAGACAGATTATTATGTTCTTTAAACCTGGTGCTGATGCTCCTGCCTATTTGTCAGATGTACTGCATGAGGCAATCATTGCGAATGATGCAATACACTCGGCTGCTTTATATCTGGAGCACGTGGCATGTTCTCTGTGCCTA
The DNA here is from genome assembly GCF_023864275.1 of Schistocerca cancellata. NCBI lineage: Eukaryota > Metazoa > Arthropoda > Insecta > Orthoptera > Acrididae > Schistocerca > Schistocerca cancellata. Next base: position 822,201 of record NW_026047100.1, read on the forward strand.
TACTTTGCGCCAATATTACCGGGAGTAAAGAAAGCCGGTTCACTATTTCTAGACCGCAGATGTGTCCCAATCTTTTCGCAAATAGTGCCGAAATAAGAAATTTTAAGATACGTCTCACCAACGACCTTCCGGCTTTCGGCATTTATAAGGGTGCTGTACGTTGGGTTAGCTTTCGTTCTTATCTTTTTGAAGATGCTCAGATTAATACCATTGACGAACTCATTGTCGTCGCAATTTTTGTAGGCTATGTGCTGTATAATCTAAGTTGAAACTCTATTGAAGACTTCCCCTTTGACAACAGGACGCTATGGAATCCGTATAGAAACGACCCATCTCACTTGATCGGGTGGTTGGAGGAGCTATGAATCACTATGTCAGTGGTGGCTGCTTTTTTCTAATTATCAAATCATACTTTAGTAAAAATGCAGTAAAAATGCAGTAAATGAAGCAGGCAAAAAGGAATACAAACGTCTCAAAAATGAGATCGACAGGAAGTGCAAAATGGCTAAGCAGGGATGGCTAGAGGACAAATGTAAGGATGTAGAGGCTTATCTCACTAGGGGTAAGACAGATACTGCCTACAGGAAAATTAAAGAGACCTTTGGAGATAAGAGAACCACTTGTATGAACATCAAGAGCTCAGATGGAAACCCAGTTCTAAGCAAAGAAGGGAAAGCAGATAGGTGGAAGGAGTATATAGAGGGTCTATACAAGGGCGATGTACTTGAGGACAATATTATGGAAATGGAAGAGGATGTAGATGAAGATGAAATGGGTGATACGATACTGCCTGAAGAGTTTGACAGAACACTGAAAGACCTAAGTCGAAACAAGGCCCCCGGAGTAGACAACATTCCAGTAGAACTGCTGACGGCCTTGGGAGAGCCAGTCCTGACAAAACTCTACCATCTGATGAGCAAGATGTATGAAACAGGCGAAATACCCTCAGACTTCAAGAAGAATATAATCATTCCAATCCCAAAGAAAGCAGGTGTTGACAGATGTGAAAATTACTGAACAATCAGTTTAATAAGCCACAGCTGCAAAATACTAACACGAATTCTTTACAGACGAATGGAAAAACTGGTAGAAGCCGACCTCGGGGAAGATCAGTTTGGATTCCGTAGAAATACTGGAACACGTGAGGCAATTCTGACCTTACGACTTATCTTAGAAGAAAGATTAAGGAAAGGCAAACCTACGTTTCTAGCATTTGTAGACTTAGGGAAAGCTTTTGACAATGTTGACTGGAATACTCTCTTTCAAATTCTAAAGGTGGCAGGGGTAAAATACAGGGAGCGAAAGGCTATTTACAATTTGTACAGAAACCATATGGCAGTTATAAGAGTCGAGGGGCATGAGAGGGAAGCAGCGGTTGGGAAGGGAGTGAGACAGGGTTGTAGCCTCTCCCCAGTGTTATTCAATCTGTATATTGAGCAAGCAGTCAAGGAAACAAAAGAAAAATTTAGAGTAGGTATTAAAATCCATGGAGAAGAAAGAAAAACTTTGAGGTTCGCCGATGACATTGTAATTCTGTCAGAGACAGCAAAGGACTTGGAAGAGCAGTTGAACGGAATGGATGGTGTCTTGAAGGGAGGATATAAGATGAACATCAACAAAAGCAAAACGAGGATAATGGAATGTAGTCGAATCAAGTCGGGTGATGCTGAGGGTATTAGATTAGGAAATGAGACACTTAAAGTAGTAAAGGAGTTTTGCTATTTGGGGAGCAAAATAACTGATGATGGTCGAAGTAGAGAGGATATAAAATGTAGACTGGCAATGGCAAGGAAAGCGTTTCTGAAGAAGAGAAATTTGTTAACATCGAGTATAGATTTAAGTGTCAGGAAGTCATTTCTGAAAGTATTTGTATGGAGTGTAGCCATGTATGGAAGTGAAACAGGGACGGTAAATAGTTTGGACAAGAAGAGAATAGAAGCTTTTGAAATGTGGTGCTACAGAAGAATGGTGAAGATTAGATGGGTAGATCACATAACTAATGAGGAAGTATTGAATAGGATTGGGGAGAAGAGAAGTTTGTGGCACAACTTGACCAGAAGAAGGGATCGGTTGGTAGGACATGTCCTGAGGCATCAAGGGATCACCAATTTAGTATTGGAAGGCAGCGTGGAGGGTAAAAATCGTAGGGGGAGACCAAGAGATGAATACACTAAGCAGATTCAGAAGGATGTAGGTTGCAGTAGGTACTGGGAGATGAAGAAACTTGCACAGGATAGAGTAGCATGGAGAGCTGCATCAAACCAGTCGCAGGACTGAAGACAACAACAACAACTTTAGTAACACGTAAGGTAATCTTAAAGATCATGATGTCATGTGGTAACGTCGCGTCCCCCCCCCCCCCCCCGTTCTCGTGTAAGCCGTTCAACTCGTACATGAACTGACAACACTCCTCACGTGTCCCATTGAAAAGAAGGAGAATGTCCTATATATACTTACACCAATCTACGATCTTGCTATCATATATTAGGATCTGAATCCTTGCGTCCGACTCAAAAGCTGTCATGAAAGTATTGGCAAAACAATATAACAAGTGGGACTTCTTGCAAGACCTTGTTCTTGCAAAAAGATATCGCCCCCAATAATGAAATAATTGATTCTTAGAACCAATTCCATCAACTTGAGTGCATTATTGCTTTCGTTGCTGGGTCGTCCGCTACGCATCCTTAAATTCTGAGTCATAATAGCCTGCACCTGATCTGCCGGAACACTGGTATACATGTCCAGGGAGTCCAGATGAGCTGCTGATGGGATGATTAACCTAGAAATTTTTACAATTAACTACTCCCTATTGCGAATGTTAAAGGAAATCTGCTGGCGGTAATGCTGGTCGAGGTAATTTGCCAGAAACTTCTCAGTATTGTAACCAACCCCATTACGGCCGTTAACAATTCGTCGAGCTGGCAAGTCGATTCTATGTAGCTCAATAAAAGAACAGAGTCCTGGTGCTACTGGGTTCGTAGGAACAATGCTTTTCTTCTTGAACGGATTTTAAAAGGTAGTGGTTGTGTTAAGGGTGTTATTTAAACAGGCCAAATATGTATTTGTAGGATCTACATAAGACTTAACAATTCCACTATTTGCACACAAGACTAAAAATATATTCACATACCGATCATCACTTAAAATGACGGCTGTTTTTCTCTTGTCAGACTGGACAACTAGCACTTTACGTTCATCTAAATTTTTGTTGATACTCTCCGAAACAGCCTTCTCACTGTAAAGTCGTTCCTTGACTAAACTAGACCCATTTCCGTCGTCTTATTGACGCCAATAGCTGCTTCATTATGTTCAGCCTTGGTTATGTCGGCACCATTTAGTGCAGAGTCGGTGTGGAAGATAAACGAAGTAATCTATTGTTGTTGATTGGTCACATCATTGTGTGACAATTCTTTCTTTGATAAGGCTGTTTCTTTCTCATTAAAAGTAATATCAGAAACGTTGCGCACCCTAGGACAAAGGTTAAAAGCGCACACCCGATGAACATCTCAATGTACAACTTGGTATCTCTTCCTAAGTAAACTGCTTAGTTTATCTTGATGTGTAGCACTAATACGGTCTCTAAACTGTTTTGCCGGACAACGAAAGTTGGGTATAAAGGTCCGTGCTTTTTAGCTCTAACGTTTTAGTTATGTGAGTACAAATATTTTAATATTCTCATGTAAAGGTATTTAATGGTTTTTAAAACTTTTCACAACCATAAAATAATATTGGAAAACTTACCATATCAGTGAATGTGCCAGGGTTGTTATTCCTTCTGGATTTATTATTATACAGACCTTCACCTGAAGGTGTGACTTCTAGGGCCACTAGATCGGTAGTGATCTAATAACGAAGAACTAAATACAGCTGAAACGGTCTATGAATACCCGAGATGACTAACAATAGCTGTGTTTGACCTACGTACTAGGTTGTCTGCTATCGCCACTATGATCACTAATCCCCGTCACTACACTGACGCTGTCGGTAAGATCATTTCTGTTTGTAGCAGCATGGACTAGAATATTTCTGCTGCATGTGGGTTGTCAGACTAGTTGAGTGTATGTTTGAAATCGTATGTGACTTAAGTGCTAAGGTCATCAGTCCCTAAGCTTACACACAACCTAAACAATCCTAAGGACAAACCCACACACCCATGCCCGAGGGAGGACTCGAACCTCCGCCGGGACCAGCCACACAGTTCATGATTGCAGTGCCCTAGACCGCCTCGGCTAATCCCGCGCGGCTGTCAGACTAGTTTCTCCAGGCAGTATTCAGAAACAGTGTTTAGAACTAACTCATAAGACTGCCTGTCAGTGTCACCTGCGAAGATTTCATAGACGCCACCGTCTATAGCCGTCAGGCTATCATCACCTCCACTTAATGACACATCATCGGGGTTTTGTGACGCGGAGTCGGATGGCAGCTGAATACATCCGATGATTATCTAAGCTGTTTACTCCCGTCCACATAAATTCATAGTTGGACTCAGTTTGGATCTTGATGGACATAATATTTAAGACGAATCCTCGTGTAAAAAGACGTTCACTGTTCCATTGGTCATAAGCTGCATAGGTGAATCGTCTGGTATGAGATCACTGGAAGATGGCATTACTTATTCTAGAGCGAACTAAACTCTGACATACAGTGCAACGTTGGAAGTCTAAAGTTTCTTTGCTAATCCCTCAGTGGAGGGTGGCTTTCGCTGTGCCTGACAGTCGTACCTATGTGGACAGGTCGTTGAAATGCATCCTAGATAACCGCGGCGAGGTGGGTAGCGTTGTTCCGGTTTAAATGCGCCGTTAATTTGGAGTTCGGCTGGACAGGTGGGTCCCGACTTCAGTTGGTAACAGCTGATGAATGTGGTGTAGACTCCACGAAGCCATGGACCCAGGGTGTCAAAAAGACACTCTGCTAGCTAGTGGTAACTCGATATCGGTGTTAGCTGTGATTACATGGAATGGAGTACGTCATCTGGTCCAGCTTAACCAATAGTTGGCTGGAAATGGCTATGTTCGGGTACTTGGAGATCATCTGTAGCGATTCATGGACGTCGTGTTCTCAAACAACGATGTCATATCAACGGACAACTATTGTTTCCAATAGGTTTGAAGAACATTCTCGACAATCCAAAAGACTTAGCCACCTTGATACGAATCCCATCGAACATTTATGGGATATCATCGATAGATCATCTCGTGAAAAACATCCTACACCGGTAACACTTCTGCAATTATGAACAGCTCTAGAGGCAGCAGCATAGCTCAGTATTTCTGCACGGTAGATCCAACGTCAAGTCGAGTTGCTTCACTACAATGGGCAAAGGAGGTCCGACGTCGGTACTGGGAGTTGACTCTTGTCACGTCAGTGTATACGGTTTCCATTCACGTGTTACGTCGTCATGTGCGCGTCATTTTTAAATAGCTAATTTCAATGTTCGTATCAAGAAATAACACATCAAAATACGTTTTGCGTGTAGTGTATTGATAATCTTTTCGCACAGTACACAAGACGGACAGGAATTTTTAGAGGCTTTCGATCGCGTTACGAGAAGGGAGTGGGGGTGATCGGAAATGAGGAAAAAGCAGGCAAAGAGATCTGATAATTAGTGGCACGGGAACACAGAAAGCTTTCTTAACTTGTTTCCTCTAAATTGTCGTTTCTTGAAAATGCTTTTACATTTCGTCATCTTCAATAAACACAACAAAACAGACGTAAACAAGCACTACAAACGTAAGTATAACAACTACTCGCAATCACACTTGATCAAAACTAACCGCTTGTTTGAAAGCGTGTTGTTTAAAAACAGCAGAAGCAAAAGAATACCGACCGTTGCATCCAAGTATGGCCAACACACTAGGGAGTTAAAACAAATTCCTAACATGCAATGTAGGGGATATAAAAATCTAAAATATAAGCAGAAAAGTGGGTGACAGAAAAGTGGGCGTGGCACATAAACACACGTGGTAGGAAAATGCTCTTTAAATGCTCGAAAAAAATTTTTTCAGCAAAATCCTTTTCAGAGTACTTAAAGAAAACATTAATCTATCGAAATATGATGAAAACCGAAAATCGATTTGTTCGACCTGAACCACGGTGTGGTCCCCATAACCAATCGTTGGCTGGAAAAGTTTGTGTTCGGGTACGTGAAGACTATCTGTAGCCATTCATGGACGTCATGTTCTCAAACAACGATGTCATATCAACGGACCACTATTGTTTCCAATTGGTTTGAAGAACATTGTGGACAATCCGAAAGACTTAGCCACCTAGATTGCCCGATACGAATCCCATCGAACATTTATGGGACATAATCGACAGATCATTTCGTGAAAAACATTCTGCACCGGTAACACTTCCACAATTATGAACAGCTATAGAGGCAGCAGCATAGCTCAGTACTTCTGCACGGGACTTCCGACGTCAAGTCGAGTTGCTTCACTACAATGGGCAAAGGAGGTCCGAAGTTGGTACTGGGAGTTGACTTTTGTCACGTTACTGTATACTGTTCCCATTCACGTGTTACGTCGTAATGTGCGTGTCATTTTTAAATAGCTAATTTCAATGTTCACATCAAGAAATAACACATCAAAATACGTTTTGCGTGTACTGTCTCGAAAATTTTGCACAGTACACAAGACGGACAGGATTTTTTAGAGGCCTTGGATCACGTTGCGAGAAGGGACTGGGGGTGATCGGAAATGAGGGGAATGCGGCCAAAGAGATCTGATAATTAGTGGCACTCCCGCAGAGTTAACGAGGGATACAGCTTCCGTTCCGTATTTCCGGCCGCCAAACCAGCTTCCCCCCTCTCTACAGGAGAAAATTAAGCCACGTCCTGCGCGAATATTTCGGGAGTCTTCTCGCGGGTGCATCGTCGTCGACCGGCGGAAAATGCCAGGGCGGAGGAAGCGGAGAGGAAGGATTACACTCGGCAGAGTAAATCCTAGCAGCAGCACTTTGGCTCAGCGAGGCGAACGGGGACTCCGCCCAGAAAGGCTGAATCTGGCTCGAGCCCGCGCCGCTTAATGAATGTATTTTATTTAAGTAAGCGCGTCTCCCCGCGGAGACATATCTAAATCCGACTCGAAACTTCTTGAAAATCTTACACAAATTGGGAACGCTTTTTATGCACACATTCTAAAGAAACGAAGCGCCCTTCAACTGCGCCATGATTCACTGAACTTCATTTTTACCGATCGGTACTCTGCAGCCAGCTGCTTCTTGCACAGGCATGCGGGCTGACAAACTGGCAATTGGGATAGCTGGAGTAACTCCAATTTGCGTAAAATTCGGTCCAAACAGTGCGAGATGTAAAGCTGCATACAAAGAACGGCTTCGTCCCGTTTAATCAAATTCCTAGATTCCGATGGGAGAAACAGGCACAGCGTATACTGTTATTCTAACAGAAATCTGAGAAACGCTCATATTTCTAACAGCAATCTGAGAGACGCGCATATTTCATGTCACTAGATGAGACTGCGAACAAATTTCCATGAGTTCTTCAGATTTTTGTCGCCTCAAAGTAAACAAAAGAGGCATTTGTAAAACACTACTGGCCATTAAAATTGCTACACCACGAAGATGACGTGCTACAGACGCGAAATTTAACCGTCAGGAAGAAGATGCTGTGATATGCAAATGATTAGCTTTTCATAGCATTCACATAAGGTTGGTACCGGTGGCGACACCTATAACGTGCTGACAAGAGGAAAGTTTCCAACCGATTTCTCATACACAAACAGCAGTTGACGAACGTTGCCTGGTGAAACGTTGTTGTGATGCCTCGTGTAAGGAGGCGAAATGCGTACCATCACGATTCCGACATTGACAAAGGTCGGATTGTAGCCTGTCGCGATTGCGGTTTATCGTATCGCGACATTGCTGCTGGCGTTGGTCGAGATCCAATGACTGTTAGGAGAATATAGAATCGGTGGGTTCAGGAGGGTAATACGGAACGCCGTACTGGATCCCAACGGCCTCGTATCACTAGCAGGCGAGATAACAGCCATCTTATCCGCATGGCTGTAACGGATCGTGCAGCCACGTCTCGATCCCTGAGTCAACAGACGTTTGCAAGACAACAACCTTCTGCACGAGCAGTTCGACGACGTTGGCAGCAGCATCGACTATCAGCTCGGAGACCATGTCTGCGGTTACCCTTGACGCTGCATCACAGACAGGAACGCCTGCTATGGTGTACTCAACGACGAACCTGGGTGCACATTTGGCAAAACGTCATTTTCTCAGATGAATCCAGGTTCTTTTTACAGTATCATGATGGTCGCATTCGTGTTTGGCGACATCGCGGTGAACGCACATTGGAAGCGTGTATTCGTCATCGCCATACTGGCGTATCACCCGGCGTGATGGTATGGGGTGCCACTGGTTAAACGTCTCGGTCACCTCTAGTTCGCATTGACGGCACTTTGAACAGTGGACTTTACATTTCAGATGTGTTACGGCCTGTGGCTCTACTATTCATTCGATCCCTGCGAAACCCTACATTTCAGCAGGATAATGCACGACCGCATGTTGCAGGTCCTGTACGGGCCTGAAAATGTTCGACTGCTGCCCTGTCCAGCACATTCTCCAGATCTCTCACCAATTGAAAACGTCTGGTCAATGGTGGCCGAGCAACTGGCTCGTCACAATACGCCAGTCGCTACTCTTGATGAACTGTGGTATCGTGTTGAAGCTGCATGGGCAGCTAGCTGTACCTGTACATGCCTTCCAAGCTCTGTTTGACTCAATGCCCGGGCGTATCAAGGCCGTTATTACGGCCAGAGGTGGTTGTTCTGGGTACTGATTTCTCAAGATCTATGCACCGAAATTGCGTGAAAATGTAATCACATGTCAGTGCTAGTATAATATATTTGTCCCATGAATACCTGTTTATCAATTGCATTTCTTCGTTGTGTAGCAATTTTAATGCCCAGTAGCGTACAAGGCAGAAAGCACAGGCATACACTCTAAGAAGAAGAAGAAGAAGAAGAAGAGGAAGAAAGGAGGATGAGGAGGAAGAGCAAGACGAAGAAGAGAAAAGAAAAACGACGCATCTCTAACGATCTATCCGAATGGGACAAACCGGTAGGATGAGATGTACTTGTACAGAGAAACAAATGATTACAATATGAGAGCCACGCGGGATTAGCCGAGCGGTCTGGGGCGCAGCAGTCATGGAGTGTGCGGCTGGTCCCGGCGGAGGTTCGAGTCCTCCCTCGGCGTGGGTGTGTGTGTTTGTCCTTAGGATAATTTAGGTTAAGTAGTGTGTAAGCTTAGGGACTGATGACCTTAGCAGTTAAGACCCATAAGATCTCACACACATTTGAACATTTACAATCTGAGAAACGTTGATGATTTATTCAAGAAAAAGAGCTTCAAAAACAGAGCAAGTCAATAATGTGTTGGTCCCTCTCCGGCCCTAATGCAAGTAGTTATTCGACTTGGCATTGACTGATAGAGTTGTTGAATGTTCGCCTGAGGGATTTAGTGTAACTGGCGCGTTATATCGTCAGAATCCCGAGCTGGTTGGAGGACCTTCCCCATTATGCTCCAAACGTTTCCAATGGGGACAGATGCGACGACCTAGCAGGTCAAAGTAGGCCTTGTCGGGGCCGAAGAGAAGCAGTAGAGACTCTCACCGTGTCCGGGTGGGCTTTACTTTGCTGGAATGTAAGCCCAAGATGGCTTCCCATGAAGGGCAACAAATCGCAGCGTAGACTATTGTCAACGTAACGCTATGCTGTAAGTGTGCCCCAGACCATAAGTCGTAGTATTTGTGCCGTATGGTGGATGACAGTCGGCTTGGAACCCACCGTTGTCCAGAATGTCTCGAGATACTTCTTCTGGCTGGAGTTTCGTTCACTAATGTAGAATTGTCTTCAGTGATCGGTACAACTTGGAACTGAGCCTCGATGACGAACGAAGACGTGTCTGGAGAAGCCCTGCACAGCGGTAGGATACTGCCGTAAGGCCCGACAATCGTGAGTGATGGATAGTTGGAGTACCATTTATCCTCGCAGCAGGATCGTTTTGGTTATTGTTGTGGCGTAGCAAGACAGCCACGCCACTCGAAAGTAGCCGAAATGCACGCGTACACACACGCCGGCTGGCGTGAGGTCTGGAATGCTATAAAGAAAAGTACGTAGCTTCTATAATACTTATCTTTAATCCATCATTGTGGTACATCGCTCATGACGATACAAATGAGACTCTTTAAATACAAGCACTGTAAGGCTAATGGCGCCTTGCTAGGTCGTAGCCATGGACTTAGCTGAAGGCTATTCTAACTATCTCTCGGCAAATGAGAGAAAGGCTTAGTCAGTGTGGTCGCTAGCAAAGTCGTCGTACAACTGGGCCGAGTGTTCGTACGTCTCTCTAGACCTTCCGTGTGGTGGCGCTCGGTCTGCAATTACTGACAGTGGCGACACGCGGGTCCGACATGTACTAATGGACCGCGGCCGATTTAAAGCTACCACCTAGCAAGTGTGGTGTCTTGCGGTGACACCACAGTTATAATTCCCGGCACCCTTGCAGCATTGCGTTACGTCGACGATATCTGCGCCTAATTTGTATGCCCTTGATGGCAAGCCATTCTCAGCTAACCCTGTAGCAAGATAATGACCGCCGCGCAAGGTGAGAGTTTCAACTGCTTGTTTTCATGCGTGCCGAAGCCTTCCTTGGACAGGAAGTCGCCGGACCTCTCCCAAAATGAAAACGTTTGGAACATTATTTGCAGGGCCCTCAAAACTGCTCTAGAGTTGACGATCCAACGCGTCAGTTGGACCGAACTGTGAACTATATTCTTCAGGGGAACTCTACAACTCTATCAGTCAATGCTAAGCCAAATACCTACTTCCATAAGGGCCAGAGGAGGACTAACGCATTGTTGACTTGTGTAGTTTGTGCATAGCCTTGAATGAATCATCCAGTTTTTCTGAAATTGTAATCATTTGCTTGGACTTACATGCAAACCTAATCTGTCGACATTTCACCCGATTCGGATAATTGTATATGGTACGTCTTTCTTTCTGTTTTAGAGTTTTTGCATTTAATTGCCTGACAGAAAATGTAAAGCACCCTCAACCACGTGGTCAGATCTCAGTATAACACGGCACACGTACACATCGTCGGCGGATATGCAAATGATGAGACCTGCAGTTCCCTGTAAGAAATAGAACCACCAGCAGAATGCATTAGTGTTGCTCGTGTTTAGTCTTGTTACCAGGCCTCGTGTGTTATAAAAGGGGCCTGAGCAGCGTCAGATGGAGGAGGAGAATAACGTGTCAGGTTAGTGGTATTACTCCTGTCGTCATAGTGTCTGGGTTCGCCAAATATGACTCCAGAACGGTGCCGATAGAGACTGAGGGAACTCTGGCGGCACAGTTGTAAATCATGGACATCCTTCCTCCCTATTCGTTAACCCTCACGCGACAGTACTGCAGTGCCAGTTTTCAACAGAGCTAGAAATATTTGTGAACCTGAGTTGCTCGACGCTGAGATGGAACATCTCCACCATGCACTAACGAAGAACGGATATTCGTCCGCCGAAATAAAACGTGCGTTGAGGCAGCCACGCAGAAATAATACTGACGTACAGGCTACTGCAAAATCTAAGGTTTTCCTGCCGTTTGTTAAAAATGTAACGGAAAGAATAGGGAGGATCTTGACGAAGCGGAATATTACCGTAATTTACAAGCCCACCAGGAAGATACAGGAATACCTTAGGCCTGCCAAGGACGCTCGCAAACCATTGGAAAAATCTGGAGTGTATAGGATCCCATGCAGCTGTGGTGAAGTTTATGTGGGTACCACTATAAGAACTGTTTCTAAACGTTTGGAAGAGCACAAGGGAAATTGCAGAAGAGGAGAAACGGAACGATCAGCTGTTGCGGAGCATGCTTTCCAGCCAGGGAACCACAATATTCGTTTCGAGGAGACGCAAGTACTAGCGGCCACGAGCGGATATTACGAAAAGCTCTACAGGGAGGAGATCGAAATCGCTAAACACCCAAATAATTTCAACAGAAAGGAGGAGGGCGTCAAATTAAACGGTATATGGATGCCGGTGTTAAAGAAGATGTGTACCACTCGTCCACTACTGGGTGATGGCAACGGCGATCGACGGCGACGGACAGCGGCCAATTGCACTGACGTTTTCAAAACACGTGACGTCACGCTGCGGCGCGGGGGCGCGCAGACACGGAATTTAGCGGCAGTCAGTAGCGAGCCAGTGTGTGTGTTGGACCTTCCATCAAGCTACGGACCCCCTTGAAGATGTCTCCCGCAGTCGGAGACGAAACGTTAGGAATCACCACAGCATTCATCAACCGACCACGGCATAACAGCCCGGATAATTATAATGGACATGAGTTTTCAACATGACATACACATTGTACGTGTCTCTACAAGCTGTTTCCGTGAGTTTCAGATACTCATGTGGCCAGCATCCACGGATCTGTGCATGATGGAACATGTGTTTGGCCAAATTCCAACATTTGTGGGTAAGCCCGCGTCAGGGAAGCATAAAACTGCGTTATGACACCGTTCCCATCCGAATCATTGCACGCATCCAGGCCAGAGGATGTGCAAATTATTCTTATAAGTGAGTTCATACTACCAGGTTCTTTGTAAATTTTACTCAATATTGTGATCATTAGCCGGCCGGAGTGGCCGAGGGTTTCTAGGCGCTACAGTCTGGAACCGCGCGACCGCTACGGTCGCAGGTTCTAATCCTGCCCCGGGCATGGCTGTGTGTGATGTCCTTAGGTTAGTTAGGTTTAAGTAGTTCTAAGTTCTAGCGGACTGATGACCTCAGAAGTTAAGTCCCATAGTGCTGAGAGCCATTTGAACCATTTTCTTTTTGGTGATCATTAGAACAACACCACATAATCCTTTCAACCTGTGAAGTTCCATTTCACTCATTTCCTCCTCCCCTTTCGTGTGCTTCCCTCTTTTGTCTGGGCACATATATTGCTGTTCTTTTATTTCAGTAAAATGTATCTGTCTTCAAACGTTCGCTGCCTCGAATGGAGCTACAGTTTACAAAATTCAATTAAGTGAGGTAAGTTGTATTAAGTAATGTAATAACAGATGGTTGTTTGTAATGAAATATCCGAACATGTCTTTTAACTATCTTCAGTGTGATATTACAGATGATACTACACAGAATGGGAAAAGAAACTAGAAAAATTCCGAAGTGTATGCGCGAACATTTTCCCGAAGGACTAAACACAGATAGAGACACAATTGAAATTTGATTATAACACGGTAGTTCTTACTTTAATGAATGGAACTGCATCATAGATCGTATTTAAACAAAGAGAGAATTGAATTTAGGCAGAAGAGATGGGGTTTCACAAAGCAGTAAAAATATGCAGTGGATTAGACTGAATTAATAATGATGGCATTAAGACTGGACATATATACCAGTTACAAAATATACAGTCTGAAAACGTGACAAAATGGAATAAACTCTTTAATGGCATGATCATCTGTCAGTATCATAATACACTAACCTCAGTGGAGAAGAAGCCAAGGAAGTTGTGGAAAAGATAGGTATCGCAACAGACAAAAGCCTAGTGCTTGATGTGCAGGAGAAGAACATTAATATTAAGAAGTAAACGGTATGCTACACACTGAGAAAATAATTATTGTAGGATGATATCTGGTGTATGTCCGTCATTACGGGTATCTGAACAGGGCTCACTCAGACAGTTATTAGTGCATAGTGCATCAGTGCACGTCCATATTACACTCCGCAGAACGAGTTGATGTTACGAACAGCATCAGCGGAGTGGCAGCGACAGCTGCAGCGCTGGCTGACTTGTGTAGCTGTGTCAGGGTTCCCGTGGCAGTCACTGCTTATGTGCACACACAGTCTTATGCAGCCCCCAGACAGACACCACAAACTATCTCAAACTACGCATCACTCATGCATGCCTTACAAATTAAATTATTTGTCAGCACCTTTCTAAACTGCTGTGTAATATCATCTTCCTCAATACTAAAACAGTGCTCAACAGCAATATACCTCTCTAACAGCATTCCTACTCATCTGGAACACTCTGAAAATTTGCTTCTTTCATTATTGTTCACTAACTAATTTACTTGTTTTAACTGTAGATTATGTACAATGAGATGTCGAAGTAACGATCTACGTTCAGCTGTTAACACTTTTAAAGCATTTAAGCTCTACATGTCCTGTTATATAATTCCGTTAATAAATTATGATACTACCTTTATTCCTGATTTCTTTTACGTTGTTCTACCTCTACAGATATTAATAATCTCATTCATTCACACTGTATGCAACATTAATACGACATATGAGAAATCAAATAAAAACGCACCCACTTAAAACCTAAACAACACAATATAGAAGCATAGAATTCAAAATCGATCCAGATACATTCAAAGCACTTTTTAGTAAATGGTGTCACTTATACTGTAAATCATGACCAAAGCGCAACGTGTTTCAATTTGGAAATCGGGCCAAAGCATACATACACACATCAAAAAAAGTTTTGCATCACACTGGGCTCCCAGAACTCCTGAAAATAGCTGTTAACTGTGGATATCACAAACAGAGTCCCTTTGACTGTTCAGAGATGTCACTAAACCTACCCAAAGATGTGAACAACCATGCACGACCAGCGCCTATTAGACGGAGTGTGTCCGACAGCCGATCAGTTCCTGCAATTCCACCAGCAACGAGATACACGGCTCGTGTTGTCTGTAGTTCAACCATTATAACGCGGTTCGCTCTCGTAAGCATTGTGACTTTGTGCCAGGAAGGGCTCTCAACAAAAGAAGTCTCCAGGCGTCTCGGAGTGAACCAAAGCGATGTTGTTCCGACATGGAGCAGACACAGAGAGACAGTAACTGCCGATGACATGCCTCTCGCAGGCCGCTCAAGGGCTACTTCTGCAGTGGATGACCGCTACCTACGGATCATGGCTCTGACAGCAACGCCACCATGTAGAATAATGCCTTTCGTGCAGCCACAGGACGTCGTGTTACGACTGAAATAGTGCGCAATAGGCTGCACGATGCGCAACTTCACTCACGACGTGCATGGCGAGGTCTATCTTTGCAACCACGACACCAGGCAGCGCGGTGCAGGTGAGCCCTACAACAAGCCGAATGGACCGCTCAGGATTGGCATCACGTTCTCTTCACCAATGAGTGTCGCAGATGCCTTCAACCACACATTCGTCGGAGACGTGTCTGGAGGCAACCCGGTCTGGCTGAACGCTTTAGACACACTGTCCAGCGAGTGCAGCAAGGTGGAGGTTCCCTGCTGTTTTGTGCTGGCATTATGTGGAGCGACGTACGCCGCTGGTGGTCATGGAAGACGCCGTAACGGCTGTACGATACGTGAACGCCTTTCTCCGACCGATAGTGCAACCGCATCGACAGCATATAGGCGAGATATTGGTCTTCATGGTCGACACTTCGCGCCCCATCACGCACACTTTGTGAATGACTTCCTTCAGGGTAGCTACATCTCTCGACTAGAGTGGCCAGCATATTCTCCAGACATGAGACCTATCGAACATGCCTGCGATAGATTGAAAAGGGCTGTTTATGAACGACATGACTCACCAACCACTGTGAGGGATCTACGCCGCATCGCCTTGAGGAGTGGAACAATCTGGACCAACAGTATCTTGATGAACTTGCGGATAGTATGCCACAACGAATACAGGCACGCATTAATGCAAGAGGACGTGCTACTGGGTATTAGAGGTACCGGTGTGTACAGCAATCTGGACCTGCTCCTGTGAAGGTCTCGCTGTATGGTGGTACAACATGCAATGTGTGGTTTTCATGAGCAATAAAAAGGGCGTAAATGATGTTTATGTTGATCTCTGTTCCAATGTTCTGAACAGGCTCCGGAACTCTCGGAGCCGAGGTGATGCAAACATTTTTTTGATGTGTGTTTATTTCACAACTGACGCGTTCAATACACTTCTATTCAATATTTTTTCATTTGAAACGAAACATGCCTCAAGTGGAAATGGAATGGTAATTGTAAGACTTAATTAATAATTCATTGCATAAGGTTTAAATAAAGCTTGCTACAAACCTTAGTTTCTGTCGTCTATACAGGACGCTAACTTTAACACGAAGATCGTACAGAGCAGATTAAGATTTTCTGTAGTTTAAATCGATTTGTAGCACTTTAACCAACAGCACGTGATCAAGCAAGAAGTATGTGTCGCGAACACTTGACGGAAGGATTAAGGTAATCGAGGCGACAGAGAAGGACGAACACTGTGCTTGAAATAATGTTTCGTAGAATTTATGTTTTATTTTCCCAATGATGACTTCCTCCTGAATGGTCCCCACACTGGGATCTGAATGGAGCAATAGTTTACCTTCGGAATATTTTAATCAAGAGGATGCCACCATCATTTAACCATACCGTAGGTCGACATGCCCCTTTCCTTCAACTGTTTGAGGCCCAGCACAGTAAGGCCTTGTTGGTTGAAGGCCAAATCAGTCATCCAGACTGTTCCCCAGCACCTAATGAATATCCTACTGCCCCTCTCCATGTACGACAGGTAGTCTGGCCTCTCCACAGACAGCCCTATACTGTAGTTGCACATACGACCAGGCTATCTGTGTCACTGATATAAGCAAGCCGCTTCATCCACAAAAGGTCCATGGTTCGCGAGGGGATTCAGTCATCTTATAATATAAAACACCTATAATATAACCATGGACCTTGCCGTTGGTGGGGAGGCTTGTGTGCCTCAGTGATGCAGACAGCCGTATCATAGGCGCAACCAAAACGGAGAGGTATCTGTTGAGACGCCAGACAAACGTGTGGTTCCTGAAGCGGGGCAGCAGGCTTTACATTAGTTGCAGGGGCAACAGTCTGAATGACTGACTGACCTTACTTTGTAACAGTAACCAAAACGGCCTTGCTGTGCTGGTACTGCGAAGGACTGAAACCAAGGGAAACTACAGCCGCAATTTTTCCCGAGGGCATGCAGCTGTACTGTATGGTTAAATGATCAGGGCGTTCTCTTGGGTAAAACATGCCGGAGGTAAAATACACCTCCATTCGGATCTTCGGGCGGGGACTACTCAAGGGGACGTCGTTATCAGGACAAAGAAATCTGGCGTTCTACGGATGGGAGCGTGGAATGTCAGATCCCTTAAACGGGCAGGAAGGTAAGAAAATTTAAAATGGGAAATGGATAGGTTAGATATAGTTAGCGAAGTTCGGTGGCACGAGGAACAAGACTTTTGGTCAGGTGAATACAGGGTTATGAATACGAAATCAAATAGGGGTAATGCAGGATAAGGTTTAATAATGAATAAAAATATAGGACAACGGGTAACCTACCACAAACAGCATAGTGAACGCATTATTGTGGCCAAGATATACGCGAAGCCCACGCCTACTACAGTAGTACAAGTTTATATGCCAACTATCTCTGCAGATGACGAAGTAATTGATGAATTGTATGATGAGATAAAAGAAATTATTCAGATAGTGAGGGGAGACGAAAATTTAATAGCCACGGGTGACTGGAATTCGATAGTTGGGAAAGGAAGAGAAGTAACAGGTGAATATGGTTTGGGGGTAAGAAATGAAAGTGGATGCCTCCTGGTCGAATTTTGACCGGAGGATAACTTATTCATAGCTAACACTTGGTTCAAGAACCATAAAAGAGGGTTGTATACATGGAAGAATCCTGTATATACTGACAGCCTTCAGGTAGTTTATATAATTTGTAAGACAGAGATTTAGGAACCAGGTTTTAAATTGTAAGACATTTCCAGGGGCAGATGTGGACTCTGACCACAGTCTATTGGTTGTGAACTGTACATTAAAACTGAAGAAACTGCAAAAAGGTGGGATTTTAAGGAGATGGGACCTGGGTAAACTGACTAAACCAGAGGTTGTACAGAGTTTGAGGGAGATCATAAGAGAACATTTGACTAGAATGGGCGAAAGAAATACAGTAGAAGAAGAATGGCTAGCTTTGAGGGATGAGGTAGTGGAGGTAGCAGAGGAACAAGTAGGTAAAAAGACGAGGGCTAGTGGAAATCCTTGGGTGACAGAAGAAATATTGAATTTAAGTGATGAAAGGAGAAAATATAAAAATGCAGTAACTGAAGCAGGCAGAAAGGGAGAGGGAGGCCAAGGCATGAGTACACTCTACAGATTCAGAAGGATGTGGGTTGCAGTAGTTACTCGGAGATGAATAGCATGGATAGCATGGATAGCTACATCAAAACAGTCTGAAGACCACAACAACAACTACTACAACAACAACAATATAATACACATAAGTGAAAAAAAGGCTGTTTTTTATTATCTGGGTATGTGAGGGCGAGATTCAATTAGGCAGATTTTGGGTATATGTTATTTCTATTGTTAAAAGCTAGTAAGGGTTAGAAAAATAGGTTAACGCACGAACGCTAGTAACTGTTATGACATAGTCATCGATTTCAAGGCAGTGGTCGACTGGGCCACCCTCTGAGTCAACACAAGCCTTCCAACGCACATAAACGTTTTCATACGACATTCTGCACATATCCATCACATGTCTTGACCAATAACATCATGCAGACGCTGTTCACTGGTAACGAGATTAGCGTACTCCCTATCCGTAAGATAATCCCAAAAAAGAAAAAAAAATTCCGATGGGGCGAAGTTTGGAGATCGGGCTGGTCACTCCACAGGTCCTCAACGGCCAGACCAGCGCTCAGGGAACACGTCATGAAGAAAAGCCCGAACAACGTTGGACAATTGTGACGGAGCACAATCTCGCTGCCACTGAAGTTCATCCGAATTCTGTGTATTATGAAGTTATAGGATGGCAGTATCCGTCAGTAACTCAGAGTGGGTTTCTCCATAACGCGATCTGCCAGGAAGTACGGGATAATAAATTCTTCTTATTTCACTCCGCCCTACGCCGTCACTCCGGGTGCTGAATATTTTGCTCAGTGGTATGGTGGGGGGGGGGGGGGGGGGGAAATATTTCACCGTCAAAACAATCAGCTGTGTCTGTTCACCGATCCTGATGTGAGGAATATGGTGTAGTCACTCAAGACAGTATTCCACAAAAGGCCAGCGTTTGAGTAAGCAGTGGGCGGGATGGCGTCAGCTTCTGGTCACGCAAATCTTATGTTCAGCAGGGCCGACAAACAATGGGGAAGCAAAGGCCCCGGTTGTGTTACGTATTGACAGCTCAGGGTACTGTCATCTATCGACAACTCAAGAAGAATATAATAATTCCAATCCCAAAGAAAGCAGGTGTTGACAGATGTGAAAATTACCGAACTATCAGTTTAATAAGTCACGACTGCAAAATACTAACGCGAATTCTTTACAGACGAATGGAGAAACTGGTAGAAGCCGACCTCGGGGAAGATCAGTTTGGATACCGTAGAAATGTTGGAGCAAGTGAGGCAATACTGACCCTACGACTTATCTTAGAAGCTAGATTAAGAAAAGGCAAACCTACGTTTCTAGCATTTGTAGACATAGAGAAAGCTTTTGACAATATTGACTGGAATACTCTTTCAAATTCTGAAGGTGGCAGGGGTAAAATACAAGGAACGAAAGTCAATTTACAATTTGTACAGAAACCAGATGGCAGTTATAATAGTCGAGGGACATGAAAGAAGAGCAATGGTTGGGACGGGAGTGAGACTGGGTTGTAGCCTCTCCCCGATGTTATTTAATCTGTATATTGAACAAGCAATAAAGGAAACAAAAGAAAAATTAGGGGTATGTATTAAAATCCATGGAGAAGAAATAAAAACTTTGAGGATAGCCGATGACATTGTATCTCTGTCAGAGACAGCAAAGGACCTGGAAGAGCAGTTGAACGGAATGGACAGTGTCTTGAAAGGAGGATATAAGATGAACATCAACAAAAGCAAAACGAGGATAATGGAATGTAGCCGAATTAAGCCGGGTGATGCTGAGGGAATTATATTAGGGAATGAGACACTTAAAGTAGTAAACGAGTTCTACCATTTGGGGAGCAAAGTAACTGATGATGGTCAAAGTAGAGAGGATATAGATGTAGACTGGCAATGGCAAGGAGAGCGTTTCTGAAGAAGAGATATTTGTTAACATCGAGTATAGATTTAAGCGTCAGGAAGTCGTTTCTGAAAGTATTTCTATGGAGTGTAGCTATATACGGAAGTGAAAATGGACGATAAATAGTTCGGACATGAAGAGAATAGAAGCTTTCGAAATGAGGCTCTACAGAAGAATGCTGACTATTAGATGGGAAGATCACATAATTAATGAGGAGGCATTGAATACAATTGGGGAGAAGAAGAGTTTATGGCACAACGTGATTAGAAGAAGGGACCGGTTGGTAGGACATGTTCTGAGGCATCAAGGGATCACCAATATATTATTGGAGGGCAGCATGGAGGGTAAAAATTGTAGAGGGAGACCAAGAGATGAGTACACTAAGCAGATTCAGAAGGATGTAGGCTGCAGTACGTACTGGGAGATGAAGCAGCTTGCACAGGATAGAGCAGCATGGAGAGCTGCATCAAACCAGTCTCAGAACTGAAGACCACAACAACAACAACAACATTGTAGTGTACAGGAAAGTCGCTGTGCAGTGACTGTAGGAGGATGTAGCATGACTTAAAATTTATTTTTAGTTTGGTGCATGGCATCTAACGAAGACAAGTTGTGTTGGTTGCCGTGGTACTTTTTTTAATTATTTTTATTTCCCAATGACGCGTTTCCCATTTATTTAGGCATCTTCTGATTGGCTGATATTTGGTATCAATGGGTACGTGAGATACCATTCATAAAATTTTCCCACAGGTAGATGCCTCTTGTGAAAGCTTTAAAAGCACTATGTGAAGTAGACTCTCACATTCAGCTATCCTGTTAATAGAATTCGTCACAGCTGCTAAATTTGACTTCAACATTCCGTGTACTGTTTTACAATACTGGTATCGAACGATGCTTCACAAAGATACATGTAATACGTAATGGCACATCTTCTGCTTAGGGCCTGAAATAATTTCCAGACTGCACTCAAGACCGGCTGTCTCTCCATATCATACATACGGGTTGCTGTACCAACCCCATTATGAATTGAGAAACGCAGCTTAGTCTAAGCGTAGGTAAACGCACTTAATGTCGATGAGCATAAAAATAAACTTGCATTGGTACAATGTTAATGATGTACTGCTTGGCACAGTGAAGTTGACCGAACATCAAGGCGTAACGTTGCAAAGCGATTTCAGACGGAGAAAGCAGGCGGTAGGGAAGCCGAATAGCGGAGTTTGCTTTATTAGGGCAATTCTAAGAAAACGTAGGCAATCTGTAAAAGATTTCGCGTAAAGAAGACGACTGCGACCTTCTCTTGAGTACTGCTCGAGTGTTTGGGAACCCCAGCAGGTAGTATTAAAAGAAGATTTCGAAGCACTTCAGAGATGCGGTACTGGATTAGTTACCGGTAGGTTCAATCAACATGCGACTGTTACGGAGAGGTTTCGCGCACTCAGATGGGAATCCCGGTACACAAGAAGAGGTTCTTATCTCGAAACACTGTTCCGAAAATTACGAGAACCGGGGTTTGCGGCTGACTGCCAGTAACGCATATTTCGCTTGAGGATCGGGAAGACAAGGCATTACCGAGGTGTATAGGTAGTCGGGTTTCCCTCCCTATATTTGCGATTTGCACAGGAAAAACAAAAGCTAGAGGTGGTACAAAGTACCCACCACTTAGCGAAGTATGATGCCCTGCTCAGTACGTATGCAGATGAACTGTATAAAAGGTTTATGTCTGTCAAATACGTCAGTAAAACATTTAGCAATTTTCACTCACTAACCTTTTGCTCATCCGTTAATTTGAGTTGCGAAAGTCGACAACCGATCTGTCTTTCAACCAAGGCGTTGTGAGTGATGCTGTGACATTTTGTTCGCAATTTCGATTTTACTCCGACATTCGTCGTCGCTTTCTTGCCGTTCTGTTCTGGAATTCGACTATGTCCGTAATTAAGCTCTTTAATGCACGAGAGATAATAGGAATTTCTTGAACGGCTTCTAAAATCTAATTTTCCAACTTTTTCGGTTTTTCAAATACCTCTTTTCTCACTTTTTTTTCATTACTCACATACACGCACGCCGACACACACACACACACACACACACACACACACACACACACACACACAGCAAATAATTTGGTCTCCAGCAGACACATCGAAAAAAGTTTGTCACCAAAAATTCAGTTCTGGCGGCACACTAAACTGAAACAGAAAGAGAACAACAGATTGGCAACTATAACACAGAGCCTCTCTCCAAGTATAGCGGCATAAGTGTTTCTCATATGTCGGTTCAGTGCTAAACTCGTGCGAAAATGGGTGAGAGTGAATTATAATAAGGTGGGAGAAATAAGTTTATATAATTTCAACATAGAAAGAAAACACAGCAAAGATGCACAACTGGCCGAAAGACGAAAGTACAGGACGTACACAAGAACATCTCGAAGAATTATTTTCAAACATAAGGTAATTCCTTACAAGAAATTTGCAGATGACATGCAATCGAACGATAATAGGCATAAAAAGGGTGGCCCGTGGAAACCCACTTTTCATATGTAATTTTGTTTCAGGTGAACAAAAGAAACAAAATAAACAAAACGCACACGCTGTAGTTTTCAGGCCTACAATACAAAGACAGCCATGAACTTTGGATGACATTAACAGAAATAAATCGAGACTCACAGATGACACGTAGGTTTCGAAAGATATTTAGATAAACAGAAAAAGAAATACCTTGTATCTTACTGAAGGCGGAGGTTAAAAATACAAATTTAAATTCTGAACTGAAATTTATTTTCAAAATGACTCTGAGCACTACGGGACTTAACTTCTGAGGCCGTCAGTCCCCTAGCACTTGTAACTACTCAAACCTTACTAACCTAAGGACATCACACACATCCATGCCCGAGGCAGGATTCGAACCTGAGACAGTAGCGGTCGCGCGGTTCCAAACTGTAGCACCTAGAACCACTCCGCCACCCCGGCAGGCAAAATTTATTTTCTTTGTTATGGTAATCTATGTGTTTCAGTAATATGAAATGTACTGAACACATTTTAATCCCTTCTGCAAAGCAGACTGGCAAAGACATATAATTCAGGTTGGTTGTAAAAGATATACGCTGAAGCAGCATTTTCGCGGCGCGCAGCAGAGGCGCTCTGGAGAAGCAGGTAGCAGCGAGAGTGAATGCAGGAAATCCACGCAAGAGGAAGGCGGTGCGGTGTCTTGTGGGTCAAAGAAGATGCTAGCGCTATCGTATCTCACGGTCGTGTTCCATCACCGTGCTGGCGCTTAGTCTCCACTTGGATTCCTTATAGTAAAGGATCGAACTTCTTCGACGCTTGTCTGAAAAGTTTTCGCCAAGCCTGCACAGGACGCGCTTCGTCATCAGCAACAGATTTTTTTCGCCAGTGTTCCTCTAACACCCTCTCTCCATCTTTACGTGCATCGTCTTCCAAGAACATCGGCGATCTGTAGCATGGTCCGTTGTTCGTCCATGGCTTTTCTGGATAGTTTTTCTGTGCTCAGCCCAAACCACTGGCTGACGTTCTTTTAACAGGATAATCTTCTAACTCTTGGACCACGTCTGCCATCAGTCTTTGCCTGACGTATTGGTTGTAACGTGTCATATTTTTAGTTGTGCTTTATACGATGTAAGTATTTGAGTTTTCTCTTGTTGATGGTATAGATAATTTCTAACTCTTTATTCACACGTCGCACTAGTGCAACATTAACGACTTTATTTGCCCGTAGTGTTCCTAATAGCCTTCTATATTTCCACATTTCAAACGCCTCCAATTTCTTACCTAATACCGCGATAAATATCGATGACTTTACTTTACAAAGTAAGATACTGACACGAACTACCAAAGTAGTTTAGTGCGAAGTGTAGTACTTACATCATACCTAGCCACCTTTATTAATATTTGCAATAAATTTGACAATCTTATCTGCAACCATTTCTTGCATTGTAAAGATTGATGTTGTCTCATCTTTGACTATTACTATTAAATTTACTGTTTGTAAGTCTTATTACATTTCGAGGTTAAATACTGCAGGTGTTCGAACTGCGTTTTAATAAAACTTATTAAAAAGAAAAGCAAAACCTAACTACATAAGACGGCTGGCGTTTAAAATTACGTGTACATAAATAATAATTTTAATTAACATGTAAGGTTGCGTAGAGCAACTATTCCATGTATTGCATTATGTACTTTATTGTTGTGTTTTTTATGTACAATGTGCACTATGCTTTATCTACGACGATCAATAATGACTACACGTAGTTATCCTGCCTTGCTTAACATTACTGACTTGGATATTCGGAGAAATGTACTAGTTTGATGTCCAGATGTAATCAGAGAGTAAAAATGGTCTAACAATTTCATATGATTTCAGTTACCTTCTTTGAACCGAGAGACATATTTTCTGTGTCTTTTAGAGGCATTTATTGGTGTTTCAGTTATCATGTGATTTCACGATATTTAATCTACAGTTACGAGAGTATCTGTCATGGATTCCATTTACAGCGCATAACCTGTAAATAGTGCTTCGTTCTCTTGCACTACTGTGATAACGCTCGTTGCTTAATTAGATCTGCGGCCGTATTAAGTTTACTAAGATACTGTTTCAACAAGATCCAGGGCTCCTGCGTTTAATTTTATTGAAATAATATCCGATGGTAATTAGTAGGTCTTTGTGGACGGGCACAGTTCAAACATCTGCAGCGAGGAGCTCTCAAGTCGCAGGGTGGTGTTTACGGGATATTAAAAAATCCAAGATAGTGCTGGTGGAATATTGAAGAAAAAAGGAAAGTGCAAATGAAAAAATAATTCAAAAAATGTAAAAAGGAATTTGAAGATGTCACAATAAAGCTCACTTGTGATAGTGACTTGGAGCCATTTACTGCTAATTATATTTCCGACACATTTTCCAGACTTTAGCCAACATATCCACTGAAAGCATCTGCCAATTTCTTTCACAGAAGTACGTATAGTTCTGGAGATATGATATCATAAACATTGACATTGGTGCAAAACTAACTTCTGCTTAAAGCTGAACGCAAATTCTTTATACTCTACTCTTCCCCTGAGAAAACGTAAGGACTTCGAAATAACTTTAAACATAATTTCAAACTTTTCCAAACTTTTTCACACTTACATCTTAACTCATTTGTAAACTATTCAAAGGTTTGAGGGATCTTATACGCAGCAAATCGATTCTTTAAAGAATTTGGGCTTTACTGGTTGATGTCTAAAATATGACTGTGGATTCTTAAATTACGCCGGCCAGTATGGCCGAGCGGTTCTAGGCGCTACAGTCTGGAACCGCACGACCGCTACGGTCGCAGGTTCGAATCCTGCCTCGGGCATGGATGTGTGTGATGTCCTTAGGCTAGTTAAGTTTAAGTAGTTCTAAGTTCTAGGGGACTGATGACATCAGAAAATAAGTCCCACAGTGATCAGAGCAATTTTTTCTTAAATTACGTGCTCTAATAATGTTTTCAAATTTAAAATATTACAGAGCACATAGGACCAAAAAATAACATGTTAAGCAGGCAGATGCAGTTTCATTTTTATATCTACGCATGGTGAAGGCACAAAGGATCGTCAAATTAAAAATTTTCACATTCAAATTGTTCTATAAAACACATAATGTTTGGTATCCCATCCATCAAAACAAATGCCAAAAACACGACAGTGTGCTATGAAATTATGTGACCCGATGCCATTTCCAAGTGCAAATTGTAATAAAACAGATGTGGCTATAGAATAACATGGTAACCAGACAGCTACTTACAAAAACACAACTGAACTAGCCCGTAATACACTAACCACATGTTGGCTTAAGTACTATGACAAACAAGTGAGCAGTCACACATGACACAAATACCCAGTATGATTTACTGTTGGGTACTGTAAGAATACAGTTAATGTGTAATTTAGAATTAACACCTTTGGCAGGACTGCGAGTTCTGAAAAAATTGCCACAGTACTAATTCCACATCTAAATAGTCCTACAACTGCATAAAACTCATATGGATTAACGTGCTAAGCTAGCAGTTGACTATTTTCAGGCCTAAGTGGGAGTAAGAACTAAAACATACTTTCGAGGTGGGCTGTAACGTTCACTGATGGGAAGGATGCTGTCAAGGCTCTAACGATTCGATCTGAGGCTAAGTAATTGATGGTTCGTAGAACGATCTGTCATCATCTGACGTTTTTAGAAATTTTTCAGTAATGCTTCAGCTTAGCAAGCATCATTTTAGGAAGGAAGAAGAGAAATAAAACTGGTTTTATTTCCGGATTAAAATACTTTACATTCATTCAGAACGTACCTGCAATTATGCTCAATTGGGCACATTTTCCAACACTTTTTTCACAACAAACCATATTGATGTTTTGAAGAGATCGGTAAAGTTTTATATCAGTTAAACTACATATATTCGTAATATTCAACGAGTAAATCGTATTCCATGAAATTCGAAATTTTTCATACAACATAACACAGTCATAGACAATGATAGAACAGGCTTCCACACAGAGATGAAACACAGATATCTCTAAAATACGATATTTGTATCACAAAACTTCGATGTTGCACAGACCACAAGTGACACTACTGTCGTAATTTAACTGTCTTCTTTCATTAAAAATAAAATTGTTACGGCTCGCAAACTAGTGTCAGATAGAAATGATAATTTCTTTCCTTTCATAAGTATTACAGAGAACTTAGAGCTTTGTACTCATAGTTCTCATCCGAAAATATTGCAGCGTTCCTGGAAAGGTTGTTACTTTCATATTCTCATTTAAGGCTAAAGTAAAGTAGATAGAACGAAAAACAAGCCCAAGATGCTAATATTTTGTTTTTCATTCGATGACTAGGTTCGTGCCGAGATCCTTATTCGTTCTATTAACTAACGGAATATGCTGACCACAGTTACTGCAGCGAGCTGGAAGTTCCTAAAATAAAGTGTCAGTTGCTTCTGTAGCGTGCCACATGTGTTTTGTGGACGGTTTAAATGGCGAATTAGGATTGTGGAAATTAATTCGAGAGTTTACAATCATGGTATAGACGTCAAGTGTAAGTTATACATTACCTGCATTCTTCCTGGAGCTAACAGTTTTTCAGACTGCTTATTTGTGTGGGTCAGGCTGCTTGTTTGTTTGGGGTACTTAATTCGAGATGATACTGCCATGTTTTATGCATCTGTTTTGATTGATATCTAAGATGTGGAAATAAAATTCTACATCTACGTGACTACTCTACAATTCGCAATTAACCATTTGAGGCCCAACAGTATAACAAAATTAATTTAAATATGTTGCACGAATTGTACCTTTACAGTAAGAAACGAATACAAGAAGAAATTGGAAAAAACTAAATACTCAATTATTTTAAAGAGGTGATGTCACTTTGGAATATAAGTGTAAAATTTTTCACAAAATTAACGTTTATTATAGTAGTAAACAAAGAAAACAAGAAGAAATTGGCATAAAAATTAACCATCAATTATTTTTAAATTGTGGTTTCACATGGGAGCCACTGGGACACACAGATTCGGAGCACCCATCATTTCATGAGATATATTTGAAAGCAACTTGGCATTTTTACGAGATACAGTTCTACACCTAGAAACTTCCATGAACTTATAATTCTAAAACTAACTATAGTTCTAAATAGCAATCGAAAATTTGTATCGAAGGTACATTTTGCTGTGGTTTCATTTCGAAATTGTTTATACTCGTACAAGCAGTGGAACAAACTCAAATTTGCTTTCCAACTTAAGATACAAATTTCGCGAAACATCTCTACCGCAATAAAAAATAGCTTCGTTTTAATGATTCCCACCCAAACTCGGGTGTAATATCCGTGGCACTCTTCCACTTATTTCGCTGTAATACAAAACTCGCTGCCCTTATCTGAAGCATTTCGATGTCCTCCGTAATCCTATGTGGTAAGAATCCCTTACTACACAGCAGAACTCTAGCAGAGGACGGACAAGTGTAGTGTAGGCAGTCTCTTTAGCAGAGCTGTTACATCATCTTGTGTTTAGCTAGTAAAACGCCATCTTTGGTTTGCCTTCCCGACAATATTATTTATGTGACCAATCCAATTTAATTTGTTGGTAACTGTAATTACCAGGTAGTGAATTGATAGCCTTTAGATTTGTCCTACGTAGAATGTAACCGAAATTTAACGGTTTCCTTTCAGTATTCAATGTGAATGACCTCACACTTTTGATTATTTAGGGTCAATTTCCGCTTTGTACACCATATATTGTAATCTGAGAGGGCTGCGCAGATTGCCTCCAACATCGTTTATATAGATCGAGCTCTGCAGAGGGCCTGGGACACTTCCTTGCAGAACGTCACTCACTTGAACAATATGTTGCTGATGAAGTTTACATATTTCTGAACACTGTTAGACAAGTAAATAACACTGTGATGCATGACAAGCATCATTTGCTTAATCTGACAGTTTATATGTGAAGATGTTCGGTATGATGGTCCTCTGTACATCACTCCACGTGTGGTATGTGGTTCGATCTATGGACACACAAAAAACCTCCTAAAGCGGTGTGTTCATGGCATAAATGTTTTGTTTGTGTGTGTGTGTGTGTGTGTGTGTGTGTGTGTGTGTTTCCTGGTAATGTATTTTAGATGTAGATATATTGCAGGGTACACCTTTCACAAAATATTTTGACAAAAAGTTTTGAACATAGTGCAATAATTCATACCTATACTTCCTTTTAATATGATGTTAAGTTCAGAACACTTGGAAACTTTTGAACATGAAGTAAAACATTCATATCATTCAGATACTTTTGAACATCACAAAAGTTTCACACTGTTTTCTTACTGTTGAACACTGCACCATTATGGCCTCTAGCACAAATGAGCTAGTAGCACCACCGTGGACTTAAAAAAAATTATGTTTTCGTTATTTTTGAATTTCCTGCTAGTATAAACTAGGTTGCTTTTGCCGTCAGTTTTTCGCTGTAGCTATCTTGCATTTTTGAAATTTTTTATCATCACCATGACGAATTTGTTGATTTCCAACTGGAGCCATGTTCAATATTGCGACTCCATCTCTGCCACCGCAGCGACACTACCTGTTGGCGCTTTAACAGTGCACCAAAGTCTGCATAGCTCTACTACTGTCACATGCATCCAGTATCGTATATTCGACGCACTAGGTTGAGTCATCCTTTGGCTGCCAGTTCGCCCACTGATTTTAGGCATTCTGAAGGAATGTTGTCTAAACGTTGCAGCACCTTCATTATAACTACACTCTTGGAAATGGAAAAAGGAACACATTGACACCGGTGTGTCAGACCCACCATACTTGCTCCGGACACTGCGAGAGGGCTGTACAAGCAATGATCACACGCACGGCACAGCGGACACACCAGGAACCGCGGTGTTGGCCGTCGAATGGCGCTAGCTGCGCAGCATTTGTGCACCGCCGCCGTCAGTGTCAGCCAGTTTGCCGTGGCATACGGAGCTCCATCGCAGTCTTTAACACTGGTAGCATGCCGCGACAGCGTGGACGTGAACCGTATGTGCAGTTGACGGACTTTGAGCGAGGGCGTATAGTGGGCATACGGGAGGCCGGGTGGACGTACCGCCGAATTGCTCAACACGTGGGGCGTGAGGTCTCCACAGTACATCGATGTTGTCGCCAGTGGTCGGCGGCAGGTGCACGTGCCCGTCGACCTGGGACCGGACCGCAGCGACGCACGGATGCACGCCAAGACCGTAGGATCCTACGCAGTGCCGTAGGGGACCGCACCGCCACTTCCCAGCAAATTAGGGACACTGTTGCTCCTGCGGTATCGGCGAGGACCATTCGCAACCGTCTCCATGAAGCTGGGCTACGGTCCCGCACACCGTTAGGCCGTCTTCCGCTCGCGCCCCAACATCGTGCAGCCCGCCTCCAGTGGTGTCGCGACAGGCGTGAATGGAGGGACGAATGGAGACGTGTCGTCTTCAGCGATGAGAGTCGCTTCTGCCTTGGTGCCAATGATGGTCGTATGCGTGTTTGGCGCCGTGCAGGTGAGCGCCACAATCAGGACTGCATACGACCGTGGCACACAGGGCCAACACCTGGCATCATGGTGTGGGGAGCGATCTCCTACACTGGCCGTACACCACTGGTGATCGTCGAGGGGACACTGAATAGTGCACGGTACCTCCAAACCGTCATCGAACCCATCGTTCTACCATTCTAGACCGGTAAGGGAACTTGCTGTTCCAACAGGACAATGCACGTCCGCATGTATTCCGTGCCACCCAACGTGCTCTAGAAGGTGTAAGTCAACTACCCTGGCCAGCAAGATCTCCGGATCTGTCCCCCATTGAGCATGTTTGGGACTGGATGAAGCGTCGTCTCACGCGGTCTGCACGTCCAGCACGAACGCTGGTCCAACTGAGGCGCCAGGTGGAAATGGCATGGCAAGCCGTTCCACAGGACTACATCCAGCATCTCTACGATCGTCTCCATGGGAGAATAGCAGCCTGCATTGCTGCGAAAGGTGGATATACACTGTACTAGTGCCGACATTGTGCATGCTCTGTTGCCTGTGTCTATGTGCCTGTGGTTCTGTCAGTGTGATCATGTGATGTATCTGACCCCAGGAATGTGTCAATAAAGTTTCCCCTTCCTGGGACAATGAATTCACGGTGTTCTTATTTCAATTTCCTGGAGTGTATTTTGCTCTATATCTTTCCATTCTTACCCTTTGTATTCTTCATCGATCTACTGAATTATTGCACTTATCACCCACGATTTTTTTCCACCATTACCTCCCTGGTACTTAAATTTGTATGCTGGTAAAATATTTCCTCATTAGTTCACGTATTCATCAATATCAGTGCGTCAATATTGAAGTGTGCACTCATTAGCAGATCTTTGAAACTATTATATTGTCTTGTAAGCTTGGGTGGAACGGCCTTGCCCCAGTGGATACACCGGTTCCTGTGAGATCGCCGAAGTTAACCGCTGTCGGGCGTGGTCGGCACTTGTATGGGTGACCATCCAGGACCTCATGCGCTGTTGCCATTTTTCGGGGTGCACTCAGCCTCGTGATGCCAATTGAGGAACTACTCGACCGATTAGTAGCGCCTTCGGTCAAGAATACCATCATAACGACCGGGAGAGCGGTGTGCTGTCCCCACGCCCCTCCTATCCGCATCCTCTGAGGATGACACGGCGGTCGGATGGTCCCGGTAGGCCACTCGTGGCCTGAAGACGGAGTGCTTTTGTAAGCTTGGGTGGAGTCTCGTAGACTTCCACAGTAGGGACATATGTCGAATTTGACCTCATTGTATTCATACATCGTACTGGAATTCGTTATCAGTATCCATGCGACAAAATGCATACCTAATTTGTTATAAAAGGCTCGGATTCTATTGGTGACAAATAGGTAGGGTGAAGCCCATATGATAGGGACAATCTTATATCACACAAAAGGGTCGTCTTAGCGTTACCATCCTACAGCTCAGGTTTAAAGTAGGAACATTACTTACTTCCCCATGATTGGGAAAATCGAGCAAATTGGTTGGTTCTTTTTGTATTTGATGTAATCTACGGTGGGCTTCATGAGACTTACTGAGTCTTAGTTAGTCTACGGGCCGTTCCTCGGAAAAGCCGCAATAATAGTACTTTTTACAATATTTTCGGCTTCACCAGCGCACCAAAATCCAGCTGAAGTTTCCAAGACACCTATGCACAGCAAATTGCTGATATTTATACGATATATTCCTACGATTGCGATCTCGAAGAGCCGTGAAAATTTTCTTTATATCTTTACCCGTATTCAACACACAGAGTTTCATATTTACCCTACTTCTCCACGTAAAATGCAGTATGGCGCGAAATCTAAATAATAAATAAACGCAGAAAACTGATCAAATTTTAACAGTACATTATGTAGGCATCCATCTGGAAGAGCCATATCCTCATTTTGAGAAATTTTTATCCGTTATTGAGATACTCCCCATCCCCCCCCCTCCCCCTAAAGAAAAAAACTTGTTTTCGGCACGACAAAACTCAGCTGCAGGCTACGAGACGGCTATGCATAGCAAATGGCTATCACTTTCATGAAGTATTCCTAATATTACGATCTCGAACAACCACGAAAATTTTCGTCATCTCCTTATCCGTTCTCGAGATACCGAGTTTCGGGCTTACTCTTCTTGTAGACGTAAAAAATACGTAAAATCCGGTGCGAGACGGAAACGTAGTTTATAGAACGGAGAAATATGCTGTAAAGTGTCTCCATCATCACCTGGGAATCAGATGTTGTAGTACTTAAATGGTTCAAATGGCTGTGAGCACTATGGTCATCAGTCTCCTAGAACTTAGAACTACGTAAACCTAACTAAAATAAGGACATCACACAACACCCTGTAGTACTTAAAAACATGTTTTCTCTGCCTCGTGATGACTGGGTGTTGTGTGATGTCCTTAGGTTATTTAGGTTTAAGTAGTTCTAAGTTCTAGGGGACTGATTACCATAGATGTAAAGTCCCATAGTGCTCAGAGCCATTTGAACCATTTTGAACTTAAGCACATGCAAAATATTTTTGCAAGTAAAATCCTGTCTGAGGTGTAAAATTAGTTATATATTATTTCAGTTTCACGTAAGTAAACTATCTCAATTTCACTGGCAAATAGATTTCTTTTCAAATGTGTCACAGCACTGTTGCATAAGAGAAAAGCATACCAGTGGAAAAATTCTCGTATCGGAGGCCGAAAAATGCTATATGTCCCCGTTTATTTAATACACTCTGACCGAAAAGTGGGTATCACATGCTGCTCTACCGACCTCACCACATTTAAGAATTTTCCTAAAAGTTCGGGATATTGGCGGTTTTTTCCATTCTGAGTGAGAATGAGACAGCAGCAGTAGCAAAAAGACAGATAAGAAGTAATGGAAGGTAGTGAACAGTGGTTATGTTATTGAAAGAGCATAGAAAACAATGGCCGTGTGGGAGAAAGAGAGGGATTCAGGGGTAGTGGACTGTATGTAGTTGGAAGTGACGGAACAGTGTTTGGAAGTGGGTGAGGCCCAACAATAATGAGAGACAGAGTATATGACAATGACAATGAGGAAGAGAGAGATAGTGACAGTGAGGAAGAGAGAGATAGTGACAGTGAGAAGAGGCAGCAGCAGGGGGAAGGAAGGAATGAGATATTTGCAGTAAGGCAGAACTGGAGTGAGACAGTGACATAAGATGAGACTGTAGTAATGGGACAGAACAGCGGGGACTGCGACTGTGTCACAGGACTCAGAGCCAGAGAGACACAAATAGGTAATGGCAATGAGATGGGCTGAGTGAGTGAGAGAAATAGCAACTAGGAGTGGAGACACAAAGAGGTAATGGCAATGAGATGGGCTGAGTGAGTGAGAGAAATGGCAACTAGGAGTGGAGGATAGGTGTAGAGACATAAAGAGGTAATGGCAATGAGTTGAGCTGAGTGAGTGACAGAAATGGCAACTAGGAGTAGAGGACAGGTGTAGAGACACAAAGAGGTAGTGGCAATGAGTTGGGCTGAGTGAGTGACATACGTGTACAGACATAAAGAGATAATGGCAATGAGTTGGGCTGAGTGAGAGACAGAAATGACAACTAGGAGTGGAGGATAGGTGTAGAGACACAAAGAGGTAGTGGTAATGAGTTGGGCTGAGTGAGTGACAGAAATAGCAACTAGGAGTGGAGGATAGGTGTAGAGGAACAAAGAGGTAGTGGTAATGAGTTGGGCTGAGTGAGTGACAGAAATGGCAACTATGAGTGGAGGATAGGTGTGAGCCAGTTACAAAAAAGCGAAATTATGTTCGCAAGCCAAAATTTTTGGTCAGTTTTTTAAAGGTGCTGCGGAGGTAGAAAGAGGAGCTGGCACCGCACTTTTCAGTTAGAGTCTTTTAAATAAGCAGGAACATGTTTGCATTTTTTTTGTGCTACGATAGGATCATTTTTCCGCTTGTCCTCCACCGAAGTTTATATAAAATAAATGCCAGGAAACCCAGGACGCCACGCGGTGTAGCAACGCGTTTGCAGGCGCCATGTCACGAAATGCGCAGCCCCTCCCGCAGATGGTTCGATTCCTCCCTCAGGCATCGGTATGTGTGTTGTTCTTAGCGTAAGTTAGTTTAAGTTCAAGTTGTGTGGAAGTCTAGGGACCGATGACCCCAGCACTTTGGTCCCTGAGGAATTCACACACATTTGAACATTTTAAACCCAGGATGATCCCATGGGAACACTTCTTCTACCGGTAGACGAGTGTTCTGCAGCAATGTGTCTTCGATTCTGCGTGGTAGTTTTCTTTCTCGTATATGTAAGTGCTCGCACTTTTAACATACGCCACCATTACGATGTTAGACCAAAAACAGAATATTTTGGAAGCATACTGTTTACATTTACTAGTACCAAAATTAAATTTCATATTCTGCCGGGAACCTATCTAGAAACGAAATGATTGTGGCTGCTCTTCTTCACAAGCGATATTCCACTATTGGCAGTATGTAAGTATATTTTACGAGCCAGTCAATTCAAAATTTTTGTCTGCTGTTCTAACGTTATCCTTGTCTGCCCACTGAAATTATACTGCTAATTCTGCACAGAAGACATTCCCGGAAATGGGTGATGTACACATTCGTCTATTGTTTCAAAATGAAGATGTCTCGCCCTCTTTGTATGCCGCCTCTCTGTCCTGCTGTCCCGCCTCCTTTTTCATACACTTGCTTTCTGTCCCTCGATTTTTGTCCTTCCCCCATATACATCTCTCTCCGTCCTTCGCAACTCTATCCCTTTGTAACGTTAAAACTCTCTGGCAGAGCGGGATCCCAGCCTTCTGGGTGCGGTTCTCTGAGAAGCAGACTATATACGCTCCTACTCAGGTCTGTTTACAAGCGTCATTTATTTCCTTTGTTTAAAAATAAAAAGGGAAAACTCTCACACGCTCCGCAAACAGCAGAATTCTGTGTGTGGTAACTTACGCACCACTGACTTTCACAGTGGTAAACAAAAATTTCATTTATGATGTTTCTGAAGTTACTCTCGACTGTTTGAAGCTGCCATAACGACAGAAAGGGAATTAATTACGTTCCTTAAGAGTAAGAATGTCTGTTTATAGAACAGTGGAAAGATGATTATCACAGATTTACCTCGCGTTATGTGCCTTCGTGCATCTCTCTCTCTCTCTCTCTCTCTCTCTCTCTCTCTCTCTCTCTCTCCCTCTCTCTCCCCTTTCCCTCCCTCCCCCTCTCACCCTCTCCCTCTCCCCCTTTCCCTCCATCCCCCTGTCTCTCTTTCTGTCTCTCTCTCTCCCTCCCTCCACGTCTCTGTCTGTTCTGTCTGTTGTAGCCTGCATAAAACCAGGCATCCCAAAGAAATTAAACAAAGAGTTTCAAAATTTGTGTAAAACGTGTATTACTGATGTGTCCACATGAGGCGTAAACAAGTTATGTCGTTTGATGGTCATTCTGTATCTTATCATAGGTACCTCACTGAAATATTGCGTAGTGAATGCACTTTATTTATGTTCCAACTACAGTGCGCGGCGTTGCCCGTGATGTTCAAAATCAGTCACACAAACTGATTGGCCCAATTTCCTTGTTGATACTCATAGCGAATGCAAGCCGCATGGGAAACCGCAATCGTTTTAAACTGAGGGGCATGTTTGGATCGTTGGATGTCAACGGACCGGAACGAATGAATACATCTTCCCCTGCGGCATTCATAAAAATCAGATTTTGGGCTTTCGGTTCTGACTTTGGCAAAAGTACACCAATTTCAAACTAAAATTTAAGTAATAACAAATACATTACAGATTCTTTTAAGACCACATTCTAAATTACAACTTTTACCACTTCAGTACACAATATTTTTCTGCAGGAAGTATTTTAAGTATAACTATTTGCTATATGAAAAGGTGATCGGTTGCCTCATTGTTGCTACATTTTGCGATGTGTCTCATTGTGTTTTCGGATATTCGGCTACTATTGTAGCAGCTCAGTCTTCGGTGTTTCAAGTACGGCTGTGTTCGAAAAGTTTACGTAATGGTGTGGGAAACCTCAAGTTTTGTTCGATCTTTCGAATGGGCCGCCATCTAGTGACTATATCGTAGTGGTACTACACCCACGACCTGCATCAGCGTTTGTACAGCACTGTGGATTTAAATAATAAAAATAACTGTGAAACTGGGACTGAAACATCTGACAACGACAAAATAATCAATAAATAAGAGTTTGCACTAATGTTTCTGTCAATTTCTCGCCCTTTTGCTCGTCTCGCGATAAAGTAACGGGTATTGCTGCCGTAATTTATTCTCGCGACAGGAGTTGCAGACAGTTCACGACTATGTATTTCGTTTGTTAGGAATTCAACTTTTCATTAATTTCATCATTGTTTCGCCTGAGCGTAGAAATTTGAAGTAACTCGGCCAAGAACTGTGAAGTAAATCGGTGAAGTACTTGTCAAGATGTTCCGTAGCAACAATTCGCAGTTATAATAGATCCGCCAATATGTTCGTTATTAGACGGTGTAGAAACTGAAAGGAAATTGACCAAAAATTTTCGAGATTTTTGGTAACAGCCTTTCCCGTTTATCTGTTACATACATATATGATTCAAGGCAATGTACGAAGTCTAAAAGTAGACATAATCTTCCTCTTGTCTTGAAGGTAAAGTGTGGAAAATACCATAAAGATGGGAATGAAACTGAATACTTGAATGAATTACAAATAAGCAACCAAACAGACAAACTTCTTTGTGTATATACATTTCACGTCACAGAAATATGGCGTGATTCAAACGATTCATCTTAGTCCCCACGGCTCTAGAATGATGAACCTTAACATTATGACCAGTGCCAACCACGAAACTCAATGTCGTTCGGGGGCGTCGCGAGATGGCTCGTACGTGCCGTGGTAAGGAAAGTAAATAAGCGAAGAAGAGAAGTAAGGGAGGATAGCAACTACTATGAAAAGCCAAAGAAACTGGTAAACTTGCTTAAAATCGTGTAGGACCCCCGCGACCACGCAAAAGTGCCCCAGTACGATGTGGCATGGACTCGACTATTGTCTGAAGTAGTGCTGGAGAGAATTGACAACCATGAATCCTGCTGGGCTGTCCATAAATAGTCCGCAGCTCGTGGTGGTGCGGTAGCGTTCTCGCTTCCCACGCCCGGGTTCCCGGGTTCGGATTCCCGGCAGGGTCAGGGATTTTCTCTGCCTCGTGATGACTGGGTGTTGTGTGATGTCCTTAGGTTAGTTAGGTTTAAGTAGTTCTAAGTTCTAGGGGACTGATGACCATAGCTGTTAAGTCTCATAGTGCTCAGAGCCATTTGAACCATTTTGTCCATAAATGCGTAAGAGTACGATGGGGTGCTGCTCACTTTTACACAGCAATTTTCAAGCCGTCCTAGATATGCTCAATAACGTCCAGGCCTGGAGACTTTGGTGGCCAGCGGAAAAGATTGTGGTTACCGTAATCACATAACTTGTCACGCTCGAAATATTGACTTTTTCCCGTAAGAACAAAAACAGTCTGAAAATGTTATTTTTGGCAGAACCGGATCATCGCCGATCTGGTACCTGCACGTGTGAACAATTCATAGCAATGAGCTGCCTCAATGATGCATTAGGGACTCCTAGGTGGCCTCATCTCACGTTGTTATTCTTTCTTCAGTTTCGGTCATCTATGGACCACGTGAATTATTCCTCATTTTGCCTTCCGGCATTTACAGTATTTCTTCATTCCTTCACTATCACCTTTTCATCTCTCATCCGTCCGCACACTGTGCGCTTTCCTCTGAAAACCACTAAACTTCTTAACCTCGCTTTGAAAATTTGGCCGGCCTGAAATTTCTTCTTTAACAACCTTGATATTTTCACTTTTCTGAAGAGCCGAACATCGTTTTGGGATTCTGTCGAAATCTTCAAGCATTTTTACTGACTTTTCCCGGGTTCCTTTGAACCAACTGACCATAAACCGAAATTCTCGTTTTCCCGAGAAAATCAGGTAGTTACTGCTAAATTAGTAGCATACTTTCTTTTTAAGGGAGCACATGCAAGAGCTGTGGCTGAACTGCAGTGCGTCATTTCAACAGCAGTTTCTATAACTTGTCAAATTCTTGTAAAAGTTTGTTTCGAGTTTGGTTATCTTATGAATGTTCGTCAATTTAAATGAAAACTTATATCCTGAACGTAATTGTAGAAAATATGCTGAGGTTATATGTGTATCCACGTAAAAGATATATCCTTCCAAGAGCGGATCATTCTTTGGAAATAAAAACTTTGTGTTTCCATGTGGCACTTAGAATTCATCCGGGGCTGCATTTTCGTTTATGCAGAAAACGTAGTATCACGAAATGTGATGAATGTTTATGAAACATATCGTTTTCTTACCCAAGATAAAGTCATGTTTCTGTATCTTTTCCTACACCTTGAAGATGAAGTAGATTGTGGCACTCCAACAGAAGGTTTCGGTAGCTGAGAAGAAAATCAACTGAACTTCTACCCACATCATACAGCTGACTTTCACAAAGATCCACACTCAGTAATGAAAAAAATACACTGTCTAACAAAAAAAGTGAAGCACCGCGATGGGGAGGAGGAGAAGTAATGAAACTTCACGGGTAGAGAGAGTATGTGATGATGTTTCGGCGATTCCATACAGAATCAAATTTACAAAATGCTTTGCAGTATCATCTCAGCTATCTGTATGACGGTGAACCCTTTCTGGCCAAGATGCAAGTACCGATTCCTTCTGGAAGTTGGTCAGAAGGCCGTTGTATCTTTTCCCGTGGCTACGTTGGCCACAGCTGTTGTAACTGGTCCTCTATATCCTGCGTCCTATCAGTGGGACGCAGTTGACGCCTGAGAGGGCTCAAATGGCTCTGAGCACTATGGGACTTAACATCTGTGGTCATCAGTCCCCTAGAACTTAGAACTACTTAAACCTAACTAACCTAAGGACATCACACACATCCATGCCCGAGGCAGGATTCCAACCTGCGACCATAGCGGTCACGCGGTTCCAGACTGAAGCGCCTAGAACCGCACGGCCACACCGGCCGGCAATGGGTTTAAAACTGTGGGGTTTGGTGGACAGGGGAATACTCTAAACTCATGCTGGTGCTCTTCGAACCATTCACGTACAATGCGCGCAGTGTGGCACGTTGCATTATCCTGCTGGCAGATGCCACCGTGCCGAGGTGTCGGCAGTGTCCGCAATGACTGGTGCATACTTGTGTTGGTCCGTTGTGCCTCTCAGAATAAGGAGATCACCCAGGGAATGCCACAAATACGTTCACCAGCACATAACGCTCCGTCCTCTAGCGGATCTTATTGCAGAGTGTCTGCTCTCAGACGTTCCCGGGCGTACACGCCAAAGACCACCTGTCCGATGGTGCGCAAAGCGTGATTCATCTGAAGGGGCTACCTGTAGCCACTCACACGCCTGCTGCGGAGGCCCACACGCAGCAACTGTCGTTGAGGAGACACTGTTGGTGGTCCGTTGTTTCATACGGGTCGTCAGCCGCTCAACTGTTGCACGTCTATTCGCCGGTACAGATCTCGGCAGGCGTCGTTAACCCCTGTCATCTACGGCGATTGATACACCACCGTGTATAGGAAATCACTATATAAGCTATTAGAAGTATGTTGTTGTTGTTGTTGTGGTCTTCAGTCCTGAGACTGGTTTGATGCAGCTCTCCGTGCTACTCTATCCTGTGCAAGCTTCTTCATCTCCCAGTACCTACTGCTACCTACATCCTTCTGAATCTGCTTAGTGTATTCATCTCTTGGTGACCCCCTACGATTTTTACCCTCCACGCTGCCCTCCAATACTAAATTGGTGATCCCTTGATGCCTCAGAACATGTCCTACCAACCGATCCCTTCTTCTGGTCAAGTTGTGCCACAAACTTCTCTTCTCCCCAATCTTATTCAATACTTCCTCATTAGTTATGTGATCTACCCATCTAATCTTCAGCATTCTTCTGTAGCACCACATTTCGAAAGCTTCTATTCTCATCTTGTCCAAACTATTTACCATCCATGTTTCACTTCCATACATGGCTACACTCCATACAAATACTTTCAGAAATGACTTCCTGACACTTAAATCTATACTCGATGTTAACAAATTTCTCTTCTTCAGAAACGCTTTCCTTGCCATTGCCAGTCTACATTTTATATCCTCTCTACTTCGACCATCATCAGTTATTTTGCTCCCCAAATAGCAAAATTCCTTTACTACTTTAAGTGTCTCATTTCCTAATCTAATACCCTCAACATCACCCGACTTAATTCGACTACATTCCATTATCCTCGTTTTGAAGTATGAGTTATAGATATTTTACAGAAACCATAGATAGAAGATACATGTAGCTAAAGAATGTTGTGACGTGACACCCATTATAGAAAAAATAGTATTACAGAAAACGAACTCAACAATGATCGGGGAGCATGCATCAGAAGAACAGAGTATTAATATAACCACTAACAATAAACCAATTTAATAAATACACTTATAACTACACTTTACTATGTAGTGTAACCTCAAAAAGGACAATAGTTGAAGAAATTGACGACACTGTAAAACCAGTGCACTTGCTGGGTGCTTTGAATAAGTTGCAGGAAAGCAAAACGCCTTTGCATCTAGTTCTTTTCCGGCAGTCGCCTGAAGGGTTACTCGTGCCGCCTGTCCGATGTACGAGTATATAGGAAGAAGCATTTACTGCTCGCATCGAATTTTCGAATCACCGGGAGTTTCTTATTCCGTTTTGAAACGGTACGTAGAATTGACATTCATTGCATACTGGAAGACGCCAATCCTCCCCAACTCTTCCTCCGCCTGCTTTTGTGTCAACTAAATTTAAATGCTAGCGTTTTAGGGTAAGGCTTGGGAGTGACTCTCATTAATATGGGTTGATACCACTGTAACCAGCCACAGTTATTACATTAAAGTTTTCGCATAAGGCGTTTCGGATGGTTAAATCTCCTTCATCAGATTTGATTCTGTAGGTGTTCTTTTGAGAAAGTATAGTGGTAAAAATGTATATAAGTTTGTTACCTATAATAAATTTGTATTTCATAAATTATTGTCGCATACAAAGTAGCAACACCCGTATGAATGAACGAGATAAACCTGCCTACACGCGAAAGAAATTTCTCATTCCTCCCCGTCGAAGGACGACTGCGAGACTGACTTTGTAATCAGAGGCCAGCCCGCCATAGATTACTGACATCTGACAGCCGACAGAGCACGTTCGAGAACGAATTACATGCTTCGTATGTGACTCATGTAGAATGACATTTCATTGGAGTGACTGTTATTGGTACTAGATCTCCTAATGCAATTACACAGAACGTGTTGAAAAGCTAATAATTTTCATCGGACGCAGAACATTGTGTTCAATGAATGAAAGCGAGTGAGAGTCGATTGAAAGCTGTAATAACGAATGCAAGTAATGTTTTTTTTTGTGGAGAAAAAAGATTGCTAATGGGAGTAATGTATGACAAGATTAATCCCAGGAGGAATTATTAGTTTTCTCTCTTAACTGGAGAGAGAGAAAATCGCAGTGCTCATGCTTTGAACTTTCATTATTATGTTGCTGCATTTTGTTTACGTTTCTGCATATGCTAGTTAGGTCTTTTTTTTCATGGAAGATAGAGGGAATTTACTACAACACTGAAATGAAAAAGAAAAACAACCGTTACGTAAGCGTCCCGCTCTTAGACATGACGTGTACTGTGGGCGACATCAAAACTAAGAATTTTTATGGTAAATTGATTTCCGGAAAGTTTAATGGAGAAAAAAACTACACCAATTCCTTACATATGAAGAGTACATCTAAAAACTGAACTCCTTTCGAACAGGCTATGAAAGCGCTGAACGGTACCGACTGGCCGCCGTGTCATCCTCAGACCAAAGGCATCACTGGATGTGAATATGGGGGGGGGGGTACGGGGTCAGCACTTTTGCTCTCCCACCCGTCCGTATTTCAGTTTACGGTGTTACCATTTCGGCAAGGCCGTTAGCGTGAAGAGTATGTCGGGCAGTGGTAAATCGTCGGCTATGAGCCACCAGAGTAACACAAATCGCTGTACAGAAGGAAATCACTCAGTTATATTGGAATACCTTTGTCGCTTACAGATACGCACTTAAAAATCGATGAAAAATCGTGAAATGCCATTTCTTCCAAACAGGTAAGAGAGCGGATGTAATTCGAATCACACACTCGACACATCTCTGTCAACTAGGATTAAATGGCCATTGTAAGTTACCACCTTTCAAGCCTGATCACAGCGGATGTTATTATTAGCACACTTCCATCACTCACCCGAGCCGTTAATGACTTTTTTTGTGCTTGAAGAATTAAAGAAAATAATGTATATATATATTTTTTTTTGGACACCAGCCGGCCGCGGTGGTCTAGCGGTTCTATGCGCTCAGTCCGGAACCGCGGGACTGCTACGGTCGCAGGTTCGAATCCTGCCTCTGGCATGGATGTGTGTGATGTCCTTAAGTTAGTTACGTTTAATTAGTTCTAAGTTCTAGGCGACTGATGACCTCAGAAGTTAAGTCGCATAGTGCTCAGAGCCATTTGAACCATTTGCATAACAAATTCAATTCCTGGGCGTGCTTACTTAGGTTTAATGTTATTACTTGGCGCAGACGACAGGGAACCAGCTCGTACTGTGTGTCACAACTCGTGTCTGGGACACGAGAGGAGTACCATCTCGCAGAAAGCAGAGTGCCACTTGCAATACATTGCTACATAGCGCCGAACGGTAACCGAGAAGCGCAAACGGCGCAGTTTGGCAGCACCTAATACGTTAACCCTTTCGCTACGGAACTATAACATATAACCTCCTTGCCCAGCCGATCCACGGTATCCTAGTATGGACAGAGAGTGACAGGAGACGGGGAACGGACAATAACTGAGATACTGCTGGGGGATCAAGTCCCCTTACACCTTCCAATAATGACGGCAAATGACATCGCGGACCACTATGACGTTATGTCCAGCTTTAAATACGATTGTTTCTGAAAGTTCTTTGTGTGGTCATACGAGTAAATCTCTGA
This sequence comes from Schistocerca cancellata, assembly GCF_023864275.1. Taxonomy (NCBI): domain Eukaryota; kingdom Metazoa; phylum Arthropoda; class Insecta; order Orthoptera; family Acrididae; genus Schistocerca; species Schistocerca cancellata. The sequence goes on from NW_026047100.1 coordinate 865,354, forward strand.
TTCCAGGGTAATGACAGTTTCCCCAGATACAGAACAAGATGAGTGATGAACCATAACGTGCTGCCTGATGCGGAAAGCAGACTTCACCTCAAAGACCATAAATTGCCAGGCAGCGGAATGTGATCGGACTTACCCGTTATAAGCTGCCATTGCTGCCTGGTCACCTCCGTGATTGAAGAAAATGTGGGCGAACCTGTGCCTTCCCTTGTTGACGGGTCGTACCAAATGACTGCGGTCTACTGCCCATAAAGTGTTGGGTGGGAGACCGAAACACTGCCCCGATGGCTGTACGCCGTACCGGGTTCATCTCTGTACGCTGTCACCAGTCTGGTTCCTGGGCTTCACTCTTGACGACACACGCCGTCTGTGACATGCTGTCAGCACCTGCCTAAGACCTACTTCTGAGTTTACACGATTACTCTGCAATTCACAATTAAGTGCCTGGCAGAGTGTTCATCGAACCACCTTCATGATATCTCTCTACCGTTCCATTCTCGTACTGCGACCAGGAAAAACGAACACTTAGATTTTTCTGTGCGAGCTCTGATTTGTCTTATTTTATTATGATGATCATTCCTCCCTACGTAAGTGGGCACCAACCAAATATTTTGTTTGTGTGAGGAGAAAGCTGGTGATCGGAATTTCATGAGAAGATCCTGCCGAAAAGAAAAACGCATTTGATTTAATGATTGCTACCCCAATTCACGTATCATATCCGTGGCGTTCATTCCTCTATTCCGCGATCATACAAAACGAACTGTCCTTCTTTGAACTTTTTCGTTGTTCTCCGTCGATCCAATCTAAAGCGGATCCAACACCGTACAGAAGAGGGCGTACAAGCGTAGTGTAGGCAGTCTCTTGAAATGACCTGTTATATTTTCTCAGTGTTCTGCCAGTAAATCGTGATCTCTAGTTTGCTTTACCCACAACTTTATCTATGATAAGGTGCCAGATTAAGTTATTTGTAACTGCAATGCCTAAGCATTTAACTGAATTTATAGCCTTCAGATTTGAGTGATTTGTCGTGTAAACGAAATTTAGCAGATTCCTTTTGGTACTCATGGTAATGAATTCGAACTTTCCATTATTTATAGCCAGTTGCCATTTTTATGATGCCTAAAAGACGTTAAATGACAGCATCATCATCTGCAAACAGTCTCAGCATGCGGCTCAGATTGTGTTATAACTCGTTTATGTAGATCAGGAACAGCATATGGCCTGTAACACCAGATATTATTTACTCGACGACTTTCCGTCAGTTACTACGAACTCTGACTTTACTTACAGGAAATCAAGAGTGCAGTAGCATAACTGAGATGATACTACACAGGCACACAATTTGATTAGAAGTCGCTTGTGAGATACGGTGTGAAAACCCTTCTGGAAATCTAAAAACATAGAGTCAATTTGACATCAATTGTCAGTAGTACTCATTACTCCGTGATGATATAGAGCTAGTTGTGTTTCACAAGAACGATATTTTTTGAATCCGTGTTGGCTGTTTGTCAATTAATGGTTTTCTCCGTGAAAGCTAAAAATATTCGAACACGTTATATGTGATACGTGATATGGATCTGTAATTTAGCGGTTTACACATATTTTCATTCTTGGGTATTGATATTGTGGTGTCACCGCCAGACACCACACTTGCTAGGTGGTAGCTTTAAAATCGGCCGCGGTCCGCTAGTATACGACGGACCCGCGTGTCGCCACTGTCAGTGATTGCAGACCGAGCGCCACCACACGGCAGGTCTAGAGACACTGACTAGCACTCAGCCCAGTTGTACAGCCGACGTTGCTAGCCATGGTTCACTGAGAATTACGCTCTCATTTGCCGAGACGGTAGTTAGCATAGCCTTCAGCTACATTTGCTACGACCTAGCAAGGCGCCGTATTCAATTTATATTGAGATTCTATTAATGTATCATCAAGAGCGATGTTCTGCAAATGTGGATTAAAGTTAAGTATTCCAGAAGCTACGTACTTTTCTTTATAGCATTCATTACGTATCCTGTTTCAGACCTCACGCCAGCCTGTGTGAGTTTAAGCGCGTGCCTTTCGGCTTCCTCTCATTGTGTCTCGGCTGTCTTGTCTAGACACAACAGATATGACTCGTACACCTTTCCAGTCCTTGGGTATGCGCACGTCCCTCTTGGAGAGCGCTGAGCTGGAAGCCACACTAGTGACCGTTTGTACCAACCTCGTTCACAGAGCGAGATAACCAAGGTCCCCTGAACACGATTCACAAGAAACTCGGTTTAAAATGTCTCTGCGGTGCACCAACGTTAATAGCCGTTCGGCAGACCATCGTCAGCCAACTGCGCATTTTACTGCTGTTAACTCCGTGTACTGCAATGGAAAGTGCCCTGGAAATTCAGAGATGTTAATACAAGTATGAATTGGCACATGGCGGCATATACACATAAGTATTCTAGACTATCGTCATTCTATATGTTCTCACTTCTGTGCACAATCAGAAGGGTTTGTACATCTCGCTGCTACTCTGTTCGCTTATGTTGAGCCACACGGGAAACCAAGAAAAACAGCACATTTTTCAAAGTACGAGAAGGATACACTTCTCGAATTGGATAGTATGAATGCATTGGTTCGTGAAAACAAATGCACTAACGGCTGCAATATGAAGGAAAAGAAGCACAGTGTTTCATTTCGTTCATAATTTTCTTTCGTTTTTTACGTTCAGTTCCAATACTACGTAGTTCAAACATAAAACACATCAAATATATGCTGATTACCACATCTAATTGCAATTTTTATGAAAAATGCACTTCGTCTTATTCCTGTCTACATACTGCACACAAAAATCTAGTTTTCATTGCAAACAAAAATTCTTTATTATCGATTTTTTGTAAAATATTTCCTACCAAGACTGTATACTTAAAAAATAAAATTTTATTTTATATACCTTTCTGCTCTTTATGCTTCACATAAATGTCCACAGTACATTCATGTGTGTTTCAAGATTTAAAGCTAGGGGGAATCGAACCCAGACTCCCTACCCCTTATCACTCTGTGAAGAAAGCAAGCGCTTTAGCACAGACCCACACTGGTCATTCCGGTAAATGTACAATATTTTAGTATACTAAGGACGTTCATAGAAAGAAGTCGCTTTCCTGCAGATATTATTTCTGTTTAGAAATTCCCATACGATAAACAAGAAAAATTACGACATTCCGATTGTTGTGTCGTCCTCTTGTTCGAGAAAAGCAGGCAATGTGGTGGTATGTGTAGGCACATCTTAATTCTACTCCTGGTAAGTGCTTGTATGTGTGCTCTGCGTGTTTGTGTTATGTGTATTTATGTTTCGTGTGTCTGTGTTTGTAAGAAGATGAAAGGTTGTTTTGTGTACTGATGTCCCCTTTATTTTTGTTTTTATTTTGTGATTCAGTTTCTCTATAATGTTCTCATGTTCATGTTAGATGACTATGAGTTTCACTTTAGGGAAGGTATAGGCACCAGAGAGGCAATTCTGACGTAGCGATTGATAATGGAAGCAAGAGTAAAGTAAATTCAAAATACGTTCATAGGATTTGTCGACCTAGAGAAAGCGTCTGACCATTTAAAATTGAGCTACCTAGGCAGCAAAATAACCAATGACGGACGAAGCACGGAGGACATCAAAAGCAGACTAGCAATGGGAAAAAGGGTATTCCTAGCCAAGAGAATTCTACCAGTACCAAACATAGGTCTTAATTTGACCAAGAAATTTATGAGAATATACGCTTGTAGCACAGCATTGCATGGTAGTGAAACATGTACTGTGGGGAAACCTGAACAGAAGAGAATCGAAGCATTTGAGGTGTGGTGCTACAGACCAATGTTGAAAATGAGGTGGACTGGTAACGTAAGGAATGAGGAAGATCTGTGCAGAATCGGAGAGGAAAGGAATATATGGAAAAGACTGACAAGGAGAAGGGACAGGATAATACGACACCTGTTAAGACATGTGGGAATGACTTCCATTGTGCTAGAGGTAGCTGTAGAAGGCAAAAACTGTAGCCCGCATCTCGTGGTCGTGCGGTAGCGTTCTCGCTTCCCACGCCAGGGTTCCCGGGTTCGATTCCCGGCGGGGTCAGGGACTTTCTCTGCCTCGTGATGGCTGGGTGTTGTGTGATGTCCTTAGGTTAGTTAGGTTTAAGTAGTTCAAAGTTCCAGGGGACTGATAACCTAAGATGTTAAGTCCCATAGTGCTCAGAGCCATTTGAACCAAAAACTGTAGAAGAAGACAGAGATTGGAATACATCCAGCAGATGAGGACGTAGATTGCAAGTATTACTCTGAGTTGAAGAGAGTTGGCACAGGAGAGAAATTCGTGGCGGGCCGCATCAAACCGGTCAGTAGACTGATGACTAAAAAAAAAAGCCTCTTCACTGAGTGTAGTTTCGTTCGTCCTGTCAGCACATAATAGAAACTGGTTAGTTTGTGCGCATTTAGATAGTTAGAGTGTTTGTGCGTGACTGTGATGAATATGAAGAATTCGTGTTTGTTGTTGTCTCTGCGAACTGTGAGGTCAAGGAAATTAATATTTTGTCACTTTCTGGTTCTGATGTCAATTTTATTTTAACTATGTTACCTTCATTGTGGAATTGTTAGATGCAACTGGGTGTTTCATCCTGAAGTCATGTAATCTCATCTACATAGTGATACAAGTATACGATTCTTTAGGGTTTTATTATTCTTTCACTGTCACCGAGGAAGTTATTAGCTACGAGCTCACTGACTTGTGATCAAACGATGAGTCTATTCTGTTACGAGTAGAACTGTTTGTCAAATGAGAAATAGTTTTGCTCCGTTATCAGCTTTACAGTGCTAGCTACTTCTTTTATGTAGGGTTCGGGAATGACATTCTGTTGTTGTTGTTGTAATTGTAGTGCGGGGATATTTGTGTACATGGGTGTCATGTCGAATGATATTAGTACGGCTGTTGTGAGCATAAATTTGAGCCCACCAATCTACCATTTGTACGATTGTAATATGTAAGTGTAAACGTTTCCCTGACGACCCGCTGCAGTCGCTGTTGACGATTAAGATGCCCGATACCGTACAACGTGGACTACATTTACCAAATAAAAATATATGCTTGCACCCAGAATCGAACCCTCAACCTCCTGCATACTAACCCAAAACTCTAACGTCTGCACCAATTGCACACCGGAAGCAACGTGTGTTGACAGAGGTAGTTACAATACGTGTGGTTACAGTGTGGTCAGATTGCCATTCATTAACGTCCTTTTCCTGTCGGATGTTCTCGCCGGAAGAAATTTTGTGAGAGACATTTTGTTATCGCTGGCAGGTAATGAGTCGAGTTGCGAAACCCTCGACGGAAAATTTTACTTTCTTTATTTCCGCAAAGTTATGATCGTTCCGTTCGTTCACTGACGTTTCTGTTCATTGTAATAAGTTTAGTGTCTGTGTTTTGTGACCGCACCGCAAAACCATGCGATTAGTAGACGAAAGGACGTGCCCCTCCCATGGGAACCGAAAACATTTTATCGTAAGGTCATAGGTCAACCGATTCCTCCACAGGAAATCACGTGTGATATATTCTATACGACACTGGTGACGGCATGTGCGTCACATGACAGGAATATGTTGTCGGCCCACCTAACTTCTACTCTTAGCGAATGGGTAAAAAGATTCTTCTACCTTGCCCGATTTAGGTTTTCTTGTGGATGTGATAATCACTCCCAAAAAAGTGATGAAAACATAAGAGTTTGTGACATAAACTGAAAATAAAAAATTTAACTTTTTACTCGATGGAAGACTTCAACCTAGGACCTCTCTTTCCATAGCTGCTCTCGCTAACCACGGGACCACGACGCTCCTTGACTCCCATTGTCCTTGATGTTGCCTATGGCTCTGAGCACTATGGGACTTAACATCTATGGTCATCAGTCCCCTAGAACTTAGAACTACTTAAACCTAACTAACCTAAGGACATCACACAACACCCAGTCATCACGAGGCAGAGAAAATCCCTGACCCCGCCGGGAATCGAACCCGGGAACCCGGGCGTGGGAAGCGAGAACGCTACCGCACGACCACGAGCTGCGGACAAATGTTGCCTATCTTCGCAAATTTGTATATTTTACTAATTTTCGTCATAGTTCCACACAACTTCTTCCTGTTTTCTCGATCGATCTGTGTTCACTTTTTCAAGGCCTATCCACTGTGCCAACTTATAACTAAATCTGAGGGCGGTGCGACGGGGAGGTTCCCTTGTCAGTAACCACTGCGACGCACCGTGGACCTACGCATACTTGCTGATAAATGGGAGTAACATTCTGTAATCCTCGTAGTGATTTGTGTCATTGTCTACCGCCGTCATTATTATTATTTTATGGTTTGTACCCGACGTTCAGAGTTTTACTCGGTAGGCACTTTGGTCGTAAATACAGGCGGTAGTATTGTACTTACACACTAGTTGTCGTTTGGCAATTTTGCCAGGTATTATATTGTCTTTCCTTTCTAGCTATAGCCGATCATTAATGTTCTAATGAATCAGCTCCTGGTCGTAAATACAGCCGGAACATGTTCGACATCGCCCCTACAAGACAGATATAAGAGCTTACTGCATTCAGTAACAGGGCTCTACAGCTACTTCCTTGGTATCGAATGTACAGAATAGCTATGGGTGCCAACAGTACTGAGCACGTTTAGTATATCTCGATGAATGTCTGAGAACCCCAGACCTGTTCGTATTCTAACGAAAAATCCAAGCCTATTTTGCAGTCGCTACTGGAATCAGTCAGGTAAACCCGAGTCAGAAGAAGGTGAGAAACGGAAGTGTCGCTGGAATCAGCCGTGTTGCCATCTATGGCTGGTTCAAGAGCACCTGACCGGAAGCCTGTAGTAACTACCCGAAAACACGCGCATCCGTTACTTTAGAAAGCCAAAGTGTTTGCGGGTTCCGTAACTTACTCCAAATCTGTCATACTCAGTAGAGTAGATAGGTGCCTACGAAAAGGGGAACGTGATGCGGCGTTTCAGTTCAAGATTTCGTTTAGAAATGAAACATTTTGTCTAAACTAAGGGAAAATTAACCTAGCCGGTCGGAGTGGCCGAGCGGTTCTAGGCGCTACAGTCTGTAACCGCACGACCGCCTTGGACGTAGATGTCTGTGATGTCCTTAGGCTAGTTAGGTTTAAGTAGTTCTACGATACTGATGACCGCAGCAGTTGAGTCCCATAGTGCTCAGAGCCATTTGAACCATTTGAAAATTAACCTTCTCAAAATGTAGTACCTATCTTCGTAAAATGCGAGAGTTGAGGGAACAACGAACTTTCGTAAGCGAAACTGTGGTGCGGACTTTTCAAGATTTGCAGCATTGGTCTCAAAATATCAGTCATCGGATAGCTGTTTCATTGATGGAGCTTCGAAACAGCGACAACAATTCTCCAAGAATGAAACGAGCGTGTGCCATTGTTGGCCGGGAGTCCCCATCCGGGGAAGTTCGTCCTCCGAGTGCAAGTCTTGTATCAGTCGACGCCGCACTGCGCGACTTGCGTCCCGGTGATGAGGATGACGTGATGATGGGCGCAACACAACGCGCAGTCCACGAGTGGAGAAGATCTCCAACCCAGGCGGGGATCGAACCCGGGCCCGCTGCATGGTAGGCAAACACGTAACAACTCAGCTAAACGGGCGGACACAGCGATTCACAGTTCCTAACAGATGCGGAGGCCCAGTTGTTGGAAGAGATCACACTGGACGTGAGGTAACCCAACAAAGGGAATGCCCCACCCTTTTCGCACATGTAACTACAGATCTTCTTAACAGAATTTTAGGAGCTCAATCATTCGCTCTTTCGGAATACGCAATATACTCTACTTCAAAATGGCTCTGAGCACTATGGGACTTAACAGCTATGGTCATCAGTCCCCTAGAACTTAGAACTACTTAAACCTAACTAACCTAAGGACAGCACACAACACCCTGCCATCACGAGGCAGAGAAAATCCCTGACCCCACCGGGAATCGAATCCGGGAACCCGGGCGTGGGAAGCGAGAACGCTACCGCACGACCACGAGATGCGGGCTATACTCTACTCTCCAGCTTTAAGAAAACAGGAGTTTCTTGGGAAACTTTAAACAATAGGTCTATATGAAAACACCGAAAAATCCCGCAAACATAAATTTCTGTGTGACACTGGCCAGTACTGTCGCGTTCAGATTAAATTCAACGCGCAATTCTGCTAGTCCGGAATCGCCTTAAGCATCAGTCAGTGAAAGAAGTCAACATTTCAAGTACTTCATACGACAGTCAAATACTTAAGACGCGGACTGAACTTGAGTCACGCGTCTATTCTCATTTGGTCCAGTACGGAAAAGGTATGTTGAACCGCTTCTTACGATGTCAGACAGTGCCTTGGGGCGTTGTTGTTTTGCTACTATTTGGTGAAGTTCAGCACATGTTACGTTTTTGAAGTCCTCTATGTTTTAAGGCCCTTTGTAATGCCATAAATATTATATGTTTCCATCAGAAAATTCGATATAAGAGGTCGGCAGCTACAAACATTACTTGCGTACGTCAAGTACGGGTGGCAGGGTATGGCAACCCGAGAGCTTTTTCAGCGGATAGGCCAAATAATGTGAACACCCGTACTTACTTGGTAATGGTTTGTTAATAAGAGACGGGACCCCCATTTGCCCATAATGCAGCTGCTATTCTTCTTGGAATACTTGCTTATAATGATTGCATAGTCTCCAGTGGAATGTTAAGTAACTCTTCGATCAGAACCTCTTCAAACTCCTGTAATGACAAGGATGGCGGAAATCTGTTCCAATACTGCCCACAAGGGTTCTAGGGGGGGCGGGGGACTGATGACCTTAGAAGTTAAGTCCCATAGTGCTCAGAGCCATTTGAACCATTTGAACCACAAGGGTTCGATGATGTTCAATTCCGGGGACTGCGCTGGCCAGGGAACTCGTCGCAGTTCAGCTGCATGCTCCTCACACCACGATTTTACCGTCCTCGCTGTGTAAAAGGGTGCATTATCGACCTGAAATATGGCATCATTGTTGGGGAACAACATTTGAATCATGGGGTGCACCTGGTCACTTAAAATGTTCACATAAGCTTTGGCCTTTGAGAGTAATGATGGGACCAGCAGAATACCGTGATATGGCTGCCCACACCATTACACTTCCACCACCATGCTTAACAGTTGGAACCAAGCAATCTGGACTATTGGTTTCTCTTGGCGTCCTCCAGAGGTAAAATCGCCCCGTTGTAGAAAATAACGAAAATGTTGACTCGTCGGACCATATGACGTGTTTTCACTGATCTGCCGTCCAGATTTATGCTCTTGACAACAGGTTTTACGCTTCTTTGCGTTGGTTGTAGTCAGTAATAGTTGCAGTATGGCAGCTCGTCCACGAATATTCGCCTTATGGAGTTCTCGGCGAACAGTGTCGATAGATACGGGATCTCGGAGCTCTGCAGTCATTTTGGCCGCCGTAGTTATGTGTACTTTTGACACAAATTGTGTTAGCGTATGAAGATCTCTGTCATTTAGTTTTGATTTGTACCCACTATTTCGTTTACACAATGACGTTTTTCCGTGTTTTGTGTAGGCTGTCATTACTGTTGAAACTATTACTCTTGAAACATTCAATAAGTTGGCTGTCTTGGTTACAAATGCTCCAGGTAATCGGGTCGCCGTAATCTGCCCACTTAGAAACTCTGTTAGGTCTTTCATTGCACGTCGACCTCGGCCTCTGAATGCAGATATGAAGTGTACACTACTCGTAAACAACCTGCACTGATGCCTAGTCCGTCCTGAACAGCTACAGTCCAGCGCGACACGTGCCTTACCTACTTTGTAGACCGTCAAACACAACCATCCCACTACTACCACTGTTGCCGGCCGCGGTGGTCGAGCGGTTCTAGGCGCTTCAGTCTGGATCCAAGCGACTGCTACGGTCGCAGGTTCGAATCCTGCGTCGGGTATGGATGTTTCTGACGTCCTTAGGTTAGTTAGGTTTAAGTAGTTCTAAGTTCTACGGGACTGATGACCTCAGATGGTAAGTCGCATAGTGCTCAGAGCCATTTGAACCATTTGAACTACCACTGTTCACATTATTTTGCCTATCCCCTCTACATCCACATCTATATACACTCCTGGAAATGAAAAAAAGAACACATTGACACCGGTGTGTCAGACCCACCATACTTGCTCCGGACACTGCGAGAGGGCTGTACAAGCAATGATCACACGCACGGCACAGCGGACACACCAGGAACCGCGGTGTTGGCCGTCGAATGGCGCTAGCTGCGCAGCATTTGTGCACCGCCGCCGTCAGTGTCAGCCAGTTTGCCGTGGCATACGGAGCTCCATCGCAGACTTTAACACTGGTAGCGTGCCGCGACAGCGTGGACGTGAACCGTATGTGCAGTTGACGGACTTTGAGCGAGGGCGTATAGTGGGCATGCGGGAGGCCGGGTGGACGTACCGCCGAATTGCTCAAGACGTGGGGCGTGAGGTCTCCACAGTACATCGATGTTCTCGTCAGTGGTCGGCGGAAGGTGCACGTGCCCGTCGACCTGGGACCGGACCGCAGCGACGCACGGATGCACGCCAAGACCGTAGGATCCTACGCAGTGCTGTAGGGGACCGCACCGCCACTTCCCAGCAAATTAGGGACACTGTTGCTCCTGGGGTATCGGCGAGTACCATTCGCAACCGTCTCCATGAAGCTGGGCTACGGTCCCGCACACCCTTAGGCCGTCTTCCGCTCACGCCCCAACATCGTGCAGCCCGCCTCCAGTGGTGTCGCGACAGGCGTGAATGGAGGGACGAATGGAGACGTGTCGTCTTCAGCGATGAGAGTCGCTTCTGCCTTGGTGCCAATGATGGTCGTATGCGTGTTTGGCGCCGTGCAGGTGAGCGCCACAATCAGGACTGCATACGACCGAGGCACACAGGGCCAACACCCGGCATCATGGTGTGGGGAGCGATCTCCTACACTGGCCGTACACCACTGGTGATCGTCGAGGGGACACTGAATAGTGCACGGTACATCCAAACCGTCATCGAACCCATCGTTCTAACATTCCTAGACCGGCAAGGGAACTTGCTGTTCCAACAGGACAATGCACGTCAGCATGTATCCCGTGCCACCCAACGTGCTCTAGAAGGTGTAAGTCGACTACCCTGGCCAGCAAGATCTCCGGATCTGTCCCCCATTGAGCATGTTTGGGACTGGATGAAGCGTCGTCTCACGCGGTCTGCACGTCCAGCACGAACGCTCGTCCAACTGAGGCGCCAGGTGGAAATGGCATGGCAAGCCGTTCCACAGGACTACATCCAGCATCTCTACGATCGTCTCCATGGGAGAATAGCAGGCTGCATTGCTGCGAAAGGTGGATATACACTGTACTAGTGCCGACATTGTGCATGCTCTGTTGCCTGTGTCTATGTGCCTGTGGTTCTGTCAGTGTGATCATGTGATGTATCTGACCCCAGGAATGTGTCAATAAAGTTTCCCCTTCCTGGGACAATGAATTCACGGTGTTCTTATTTCAATTTCCAGTAGTGTACATACTCTGCAAGGCGTCGTACGGTGCGTGAAGGAGAGTATCTTGTACCACTACCAGCCATTTTCCTTCCTGTTCCACTCGCAAACAGAACGAGGGAAAACCGACTGCCTTTATACCTCTGTGTGAGTATCAAGTTAACCTATCTTATTTTCGAGGGCCGTGGACGGCAGGAGAATCGCTCTGCTGTCAGCTTCAAATGCCATTTCTCTAATGTATTCCAGTAATGTCCCGCGAAAAGAACGTCGCATTCCCTGCCGGCATTCGCATTTGAGTTCCCGAGGGATCTCCTCAATACTTGCGTACCGTTAGAACATACTGGCGACGTATTTAGTAGCCAGCCTCTGAATTACATAGTATAATGAGCTCCAGATCCCGGACACTCGGGCAACACTCCAGAATAGGTAGCACCAGAGACCTACATGTGGTTTCCATTGCAAGTGAACCTCACTGTCTTAAATTTCTCGCAATAAATCGAAGGCAATCATTTACCGTCCCTAAGCAATACTCACACGGTCGTTCCGTTTCATATCACTTTGCAACGTTATTCCCGCGTGTTTAAATGGTGTGACTGTCAGGCAGGATAACGCTACTTTCGGATTCGAACACTATCCATTGTTTCCCATTTTTCTACATTTTCTACTGTCGTCACTAGAAATTATGCGTAAATCATCCTCCTCTAGTCACTCAATGACGATACCTTCTCGTACACCATAGCGTCATTGTCAAACAACAGCAGACTGTTCCACACACTGCCCGCCAGGTCATTTACGTATATATAGAAAGAAAAAGCGGGCCCATCACACTTTCCAGAGACACTCCTGACGATACGCTTGTCTCTGGTGGACAGTCGCCGTCAAGGACAGCATACTGGTTTCTGTTCCGTAGGCTGTCTTCGAGCCACTCCCGTATCTGGGAATCTATTCTGTATACGCGTGCCTTCGTTAACCCTAGGATGCATGGTGCCGAAAACACACATGAATGCATCTGCAGGGCCTCGAAGGCCCTGTCCTAATTTAAAATTTTTCTCTTTTCATACAATCATTCTTTGGAGTTAAATTTATTTCTGTCAAATTTATTGTCGTATTGAAAGATTCCTAAGATACAGTAACAGGATCCTGGTGAGCCTGATTAACAGTTTATTAATTTAAAAAAAAAACTCCAACAGTGAATTTTTATTAGTTGCATCCATTTACATACAACATATACAAATAATTTTATTAATTCACTTATAAGTTGCAGTTTACATTTTATAACATTTATTGCAACCAATTACTACACTTAAAACATACTCATTATTCAGATTATTATGTTTATAGGCAATATTTTGACAAAAAGTTATTATTCATTGTTCACATAAAATTGCATTTTTCTTAGATTTCAACATGTGACAAACAAGAAGCACAAAGAACGCCACTATGTTCCTTACAAATGTTGGTTTTACACTTAATGCATGTAATAGCACTTTTCCAGTGTTCATTATATGGACAATAATTGCATCTTCTTCTTTTTCCTGAAACAGGTTGTTGGTTCTGCAGTATGACATCTTTTTGAACACCACATCTTTGCATGGCAACAACGATTTTTTTGGAAGATTAGGCATCTGAATACGAAGTTACATTAGTGGTCTTACCACTTCCTCTGCTAAATCTCTTAGGAACAAACGCCTTTTATCACTTCTTCCACAATGGCATGTCACTATTTATAGCTGCGATGTCCATCATATTCATCCATAATGCAAATGGCCATCTTCTTGTTTGTCTCTTGGAAGTGTAATAACGAACTTTCTGGTCCATTTCATCTACCCTTCGTAGAATTATATAACTTTACTATATCTGGTTTCTTTTTTACATGAGTTTCATCAATGTTTCTGTCGTGATGCATTGTGCTAATGACAACTACAGACTTTTTCTTTTTGGGAACATAACTCACCTTTGTAATCTTACATCTAAATGCAAACAAAGAGGAATGAATCGCTCTCAAGGAAGATCGTTTCATCTCATTAGGAATTTCTGGTTTATTTTGTTTGATTGTTCCCTACACTGTAATTTGCTTCTGAAGCTTCTCTTCTGCCAGCTGCACACTAGTAAAGAAGTAGTCAACAGTAACATATTTTGATGATCCTTCAATGCTTTTAGCAAGATCTTTCACCACATTCAATCCAAGATTTTTCTGAATAGGTTCATGGGGCTTCCTTCCCGTGTAAACAATTCTGTCTAAAGCATATGCAGATATAGATCACATAACCAAAATATTTTTATGCCATACTTGGCTGGTTTAGAGGGCAATACTGGATGAAGCTGCACCTTCCACGGAATGCGATTAGCTGTTCGTCAACTGTGAGCAAATCATTGGGAATCATTCTATTTCTACACTTGTCAAGAAATAGTTCCCATACAAAGCGAACAGCTGCAAGTTTGTCATCTGCAGATCGAGCTTCACGGGTACGCCTGTCATCAAATCTCATCATTCTCCTTATATCCTCGAATCTATTTACTGACATGGTGGCCTTATATGTATGATTTGGCTTTTCATCCAAGAATAATTCTCTAATAGGGACATCCCAACTCTTCTCAACACCAGAAAGCAGTAAAAGACCAAGAAAACCTTCCATTTCAGCAAGCGAAACGTTTTTCCACGTTTTACCACGTAAAGCAGCCACTCTTCTGCCTTCAATATTTGTGCAGTTGATGATTTCCTCTAGTATTTCCTTGGAGATGAAATAGTCCCAGACATCCTTAGGTTTACAGGTTTTCAAACCACGGGCTGGACCAGGTGCCTTCTTTACGATATTACGGACATGCATACGAAAAGTAGCAGGAGGATCTAATTTCCAAATCGTTCCATTCCGAATAATTTATGTGTGGTCTTCTATACCTTTTTGTGGTAGTTCTTCATATTCAGACTCTGATGAAGTAATATTATCGGAAGGACTGTCATCTGCCTCAATATTCACATCTGCAGGTTCATTGGCTGATTCTTCACTACTTGCATCTTCAAAAATATTTCCTTCCTCGCAAGAATCATCTTCAAACTACTGAGCCACAACACTGTCTTGCTTTGCGTGTCGAAGCCATAGCAAAAGGTGTGTCTCTCGAACAGCTGCTTGTGCAGCACTAAACGAGTCATACTTGTAACAATATGGGCCTTGCAGCAACAAACAAACTACAGTGACAATGAGGCTGACAAGAGCAGCACAGGATAACAATACTATGCAATAATAAAACATTTGATAGCAAAAAGATCGATAATACACCGACATCGCCTATATGTGAAAGTAGTGTGAATAATTTTTTAGTTATACTATTACTACTACAGCTACTGCTGCTATTGGCACTCCTGTTGTTGGAAATACCACTACAGTTATTGTTGAATTAATAACTGCTCCCAGACAAATGTTGAAGACAATATAGGCTAAAGAACATTTATAAACATGTGAGGGCTTTTGAAGCCCTGCGTATGCATTCACGGTGTGTGGGTAAGCGTATTGAATTATACAAAAAACTTAAAAAGGTATCTCGTTCAGACTTGATAGGGGGAATGTCACAGTGTTAGTAAAAGGGTACTGGAAAGCAGTTTGAAATCAAACAAAAATTACAGAATTTTGTTAAAAATGAAGACATACAAGGGCATAGGAGGCCCTGTATATGCATCCTAGGGTTAACAGTCTGCATTGGGGCACCGTGTCAAATACTCCTCGGAAATCTGGCTATGGAACTACCTGATGCCCTTCCTCTATAGTTTGCAGTATGTCTTGTGAGGGCAAGCTGAGTTTCGCGATGCTTTCAATAACCGTGTTCATTCGTGGACATAAGCATCCGGTCCCTAGGAAATTTACTATAGTCGAACTCGGCACATGTTTTAGAATTTGCCTCAAATTGGTGTTTAGAATATTGACTAGTAATTTTGCGCGTCTGTTCTTTTACTCGTCGCATACAAAGCAGTCACATGCTCTTCTTTCCAGTCGCTTGGGACTTGGCGTTGGCGTGAGATTTGCGATAAATGCAATCTAGCTAAGGGTTCAATGCCGTACTCTTTGTAAAACCGAACTGGGATTCCACGTGGACTTGGTTACTTATTTGTTTACAGCTCTTTCAGTTGCAGCGCTTGCCCTGCACAGCGTTTGTGACAAAAAGAAGAAGGGCAAAATAAATGACGAAAGAAGGGATACAGACATGAAGAACGAGAGAAGAGGAAAGAATAGGAGGAAATGGACTGGGAAGGGTGCGTAAATACGTGAAAGGAGATTATTAAGAGATTCGGAGTGGGCTTTGCTAAGCAACCGTTCTGTTGGATCGATCTTTCTCTAGTACGTAGACGATTGATTCCTGTTATCGGCTACTAGAATAAGCCACTTTCGTCGTGCCAAGTGCGTCAACGCAACCAAATTGTTGCGAGCATTTTTTCATTAGTTTCTTTCGCACTTCTTTTCGTTCATCGCCAGAGAAAGAATGAAAAAGGAATCGCATTAATTGTACGAGAAATTTCACTTTGAAATGTATGTTGTAATCTGTTTCCAGTTGTAGTATACCTTTTACTTCATTCACTATGTTTACATACGACTTGGAAATCCGAATTTTGTAAAGCGATTTCTCAATACTGCATATGGTTGTTCATGTAAACACAGCAGTATCGATTATGGAAATGAGCTTCTGTCGGATTTAACTTTCCACAACGGGTTTTCACTTCCATTCAAAGGTATAGCTGATCTTGAAACGTGCTTCGGATATTAGGTAAGTTCTTGTTTTTAATATAACTGCCAGTTTATTTGGGCGACGTGATTCTTTGTTTAGTGAAGGAAAAAGAAAAATATTAAAGTGAGGGCGACGTTATCTATCTCCGGTAATTGACTGAAGAGGTAAAGTCTTTTTGCTGACTAAATCAGATATGGAAACAGTTGATTTCCAGAGGCCATATGGGTAAAACAACTGACAATTGGAAAGCTGATAATTGATGTGCTTAGTAAAACCGCTAAAGGCGTTAAACATATAAACGGGACAGCAAAAATCGTTTTCCGAAATTTGATTTTCATATTCCGGAAGTTGCTGACCTGAATAAACCAATATAAAAGTGAAGCTGCGATTATAATGGAGAGTGGCTAGCAGAATCCGACCTGTGCAACCATAAAAACTAAACAAATTTCTGTTTGATTAAAGTTTTAACTTTTGTCGCATATGGTGTGCAATAAATGTATAGTTAATTACCGCTGTGTAGCTTATTCGCAATGTCGTGAAGGATTTGTCAATTTTTTCCTCTCTGTAGGAAACATAGTTTTATTTTAATGTTGCCAGTTGTCAAAGAACAGAATAAATACTGTAATTAACGAATTGTAGCAAGCAAACCATTAAAATATTTTATTGTTGTAGATTATTTTAGCACAACTTCATAGCATTTTCTTAGTATCGTACAGTTATAGACAGATTGGTAGGTTAGGAGTTTGGAACTGTAAGTCGGTGACTTGTTGAAACACGTGAAGGTTCAAATGGCTCTGAGCATTATGGAACATAGCTTCTGAGGTCATCAGTCACCGAGATTTTAGAACTACTTAAACCTAACTAACCTAAGGACATCACATACATCCATGCCCGAGGCAGCATTCGAACCTGCGACCGTAGTGGTCGCGAGGTTCCAGACTGTAGCGCCTAGAACCACTCGGCCACAACGACCGGCTGAAACAAGTGACCTAACAGTTCCACGCCTAATGTTACTCTAGCTCACAGTCTCTGAAACTGTGTTCCATTGAATATTAATGTTCCTCGGGAAGTGAATAAGTGTTTCGCGAAAAATCTATTGATATCATGTCGTATTTTTTCTATATTTTGGTAATTCTATTTTATTAACATAATGTTCGAGGAAAGTGACGCTCACCGCACATAAGTTTACATATTTGTGACTTCCTGGGCCGACAGCGATGGATAGCACGTGATGGACTAAACAAATGGCTATCGCTTTTTCTGGATATAGCCACTGTGGTTTTCTTCCTGTGCAGTTGTAAGTAAGATACTGTGTGCCCTTAGTGATCTCCGCAAAAGTGTGGATGCCGTGGACTTTGTTGTGCCTGGGTATAACGGATCTTTTACGTTGAGATAAATTTATTTTATTTTTTAGATGTTTTCGTTAAATAGCAGAATAAATTGTAATTCGGAATAATTTAACAAAGCAGAGTAGAGAAGATAAAGTCAAAGAGATGTTCATTGGGCGGACGTTGTCGTAATGTAACGTCACTGCGTTGTTCGGTTGTTAAAACAAGTCGTTTGTGTTCCGTTGTGCCGTTCGGTCGAGCGCGTATCTGAACGGAATTAATTCGGGGACTAGAATAAACTTTCACATAATAGTTACGATTCGATGTTCCGTTAAAAGGGGTTAACGTCAGTGTTAATTTGAATTGTGGGCGACAGGATTAGTTTTGACAGGTACGTGAAAACCGACGTAACGAAAGTTGTTCGCATATCATCCTTCAACGTGACTTTTTATTTAATTAACGATTGCGGGCTCATTAAAAGCTATTATCTCATGATAAGGATCAATCGCTCTCTCCTCCTAGATAATCATCATTCATTAACATTTACGTCATAAGGAAAAGTATTATTAATAAAAGTGATGTTAAATGACAATTACGTGTGATTCCGTTAGTGTGGAACCGACGTAATATCTCTGAAATGACATTGATATATAATTTGTGTTAAATACTGAACTGAGCTAGGAAGTAAAATTGAAATTAGTGAACATTTGATACTGAGACTATAGAAGCAAGAAGCGCTTAAGGTATCTCTTCTCTAAAATGGTAAAATAGGTATGAACTTTAACTCAATAGTCGACATTATGTATTGCATAGACATTAACATTTCATACTTATTTTGAGGACGCGCTGTTAAACAAAGGAACTTTGAGTCTCTGTACGAGTCATAAAATTAAATCTAAAAACATAGTTAATAACGGCGAACTCCGCTTTAACAAACTGTATTGCGTGTCGTCATCGGGCAATAACTGCTCAACCCTGGAGACTTGTGTGGTGAAATTAGAAGTCGTGCATACAAAACAAACTTAAAAATCCATTCAAGCTACAGTGGAGTCGGCACAACACGACGTGGGCAGTTATATGGGGCATGGTGAACTGAGAAAACACAAACTCTCAAGTAGACGAGTAACATTCCTTACTGAGCGTAGATACAGGCACTGCAGTACTCATATGGGCAGCCACTGAGTTAGTCATTTAAAATCCAGTTTGTAATATACGTGAGTCGTTCAATAACTAATGTAACACATTTCACTTTTTTATGAAAACAAGTTAGTTTTATTCGTTATTCCAGTACACTATATTTTTCCCCACTCTTTTGGTTACGAATTGCTATTTTTCAACATCAACGCCAGAGCCAACGTCTTGCTACATAAATAAACTCCCCATCAACCACGTATTCCTTCCCGCGGAACGAATCCTTCATTGGACCAAACAGATGGAATTCGGAAGGTGCGAAATCCGGTCTGTAAAGCGGATGAGGAAGGAAAGTCCAATGAAGCTTTGTGAGATTTTCCTGGGCGCGCAGACTTATGTGATGCCTTGCGTTCTTATGGAGGAGAAGTTAGTTTACATTTTTATGGCGGCCAAAACACTGAAGTTGTTTCTTCAATTTTCTGAAGGTAGCATGACGCCTCCTGAGTTGGCCGTTGCACCACGAGGGAGTTCACCAAACGAAATAAACCCGTCAGCGTCCGGCAAGACCAGCACCATCACTTTACCTACTGAGGGTGCGGCTTTGAACTTTTTCTTCGTTTTGTTATCCGTTGGAAGTGAGTAACCCATATTTTATCGCCTGTGAGGACGTTCTACAAAAAATTTTCAGCCTGGTAAGCGCAAGCAGTCCCGCTCAGATGGGCACTCTTTGCTTTTATGCTCTTCCGTCAGCCGGAGAGGAACCCAGCCGCCACGCACGTTTGAGTACAGTAACTGGTGGACGAATGTATCAGCACTACCAACAGAGACGCCCAGTTGAGCAGCGGGGCGTTTGATTGTGATGCGCTGATCATCTCTGAAGATCTGGTATGCGCTGGTTTTCCGCCAAAAGAAACTTAATGACTGTTCTCTGCTTACAACGCATAACCGTTGCACACGCCACTTTCAATGCTGCCTATTGCGCCGCCAACTATCTAAATTTCATGAAACTAAAGGGGGTGAAACTGGAATATTCCGGTAGGCCCTACAACATATTCCGCATTTTTCCAGCGAAACTGGCGGAGAAAAAATGTATTACATTACGCATTCACCGGTCCTCGTAGTATAGTTGACAACTGGATTTCCGAGGTGAAGGATAGTCACTGAGACTGGCAGTGTAATGTCTATGTGCGGACATGGCAGAAACTGGACTGCGGTCAGCTACTAACAACAATGATTTATGTGGTAATCTGATACCAAGACCGAAGCCAGACTCCTCATACAACAAGGTCCATGAAATGTAGGCATGCGACTGATGGCTGGCAGTTTCGGAGTATGGTGCAGGAGAAGATGTCCTGGTAGGAGTCAACTGCTGGACTGCCGAGATCCATACGTGTTCGGTGGCTGGGACCGAATTATTCGTCTGTCGCGTGCGTCAGCACAAATACTGTTGCGTGGGAGGAATAAAGCACGGCCTACTGTAGGTCACGCGACCTGGCGGATGCAATTAGTGCCGTTATAGTCGCGCCTCCTACGGGCGATGGAAACGCCGCTTTCTGGCGACGCGGGCGCTACTAATGGGAGCGGTTACTGGCGTAATTTCCTACGATAACAACTCGCTTGTCCCGGACCCTTGTGTTTGGTTATCAACGATGCAGCACCGGAAGGCCGCATGTGGTTCCCGCCATACAGAACTGTTGTTTTCGTTCATTGACGACGTAGCACTGGGAGGCCCGCGATTCGGCATCCTGCAGAAACGGTCTGGATTGTTGGACTTTGTCTCAGGATACAGAAGTCTCCATTAACCCATACATACTTGTCCGCACACTGGCTGAAATAGATTATCGTTCACATAAACTGTCAAAAACAGCGTAAAAAAGGTAATACTCACCATGGAGGACTCATCCGAATGGGATGGAAATCGAAGGATAATATGTACATGTACAGACAAACAAATGACTACGATTACAGAAATATTTGGTGATTTATTCAAGAGAAAGCGCTTTACAAATTGAGCGACTCAGTAACGCGTTCCTCCACATCTAGCCCTTACGCAAAACGTTATCCGGCTTGATGTTGAATGAAATGAAATGGTCATGTCGCATTCTTGACTGGAAGGCCCTATCTGGGGAAGTTGGGCAGCCAACTCGCTAGTCTTATTTGAGGTGACGCCACAATGGCCGACACGCATGTCACTGATGAAATGATGATGAGGACAACACAGCACCCAGTCCACGAACGAAGAAAATATCCAAACCGGCCGGGATCGAACCCAGACCAGCTGCATGGTAGGCAAACCTTACCATTATAGTAAACAGGATTTGGTGGATGCTCTCCTGAGGGATATGGTGCCAAATTCTGCCCAACTGGTACTTTAGATGGTCAAAATCGTGGGATGGTTGGAGGACCTGCCCATGATGATCCAAACTTTCTCTGTTGGGGAGAGATGCGGCGACCTTCCTGGCCAAGACGGGATTTGGCAACCACGAAGACAACCAGTGGAAACTCACGTCGTACGTGCGCGGGCATTATCTTACTGAAATGTAAGCCCAGGATGGACTGCCATGAATCGCAACAAAACGGGGCATAGAGTATCGTGGAAAAATGTAAGTTAATGCGGATGAGTAGAAACAACAAATCTGTTACGTACGGATACAATATTACTAGTGTCCAGCTTGACACAGGTAAGCCGTTTAAATATATCGGCGTAACGTTGCAAATCGATATGAGCTGGTACGGGCATGGAGAAACTCTGGTTGGGGAGGCATAGGATCGACTTCGGTTTATTGGGAGAATTTTAGGAAAGAGTGGATCACTTGTAAAGCAGATCGCATTAGGACGCTGGTATGACCTATTCTTCAGTACTGATCGAGTTTTTGAGATCCGTACCAGGTCGGATTGAAGGACAGCAGTTCAGAGGAGGGCTGCTAGATTTGTTACTGGTAGGTTCGAAGAAGTGTTACAGAGATGCTTTGGGAACTCAAATGGGAATCCCTGGAGGGAAGGCGGCGTTCTTTTCGGGGAATGCTTTTGAGAAAATTTAGAGAACCGGCATTTGAAGCTGACTGCCGAACGATTCTGCTGCCGCCAACGTACATTGCGCGTGAGGACCACGAAGATAAGATAGGAGAAATAAGGGCTCATATGGAGGCGTACAGACAGTCGTTTTTCCCTCGCTCTGTTTGGAGTGGAACAGGAGGGGAAATGAAAGCAGTGGTACAAGGTACCTTCCACCACCCTCTTGAAGCTGGCTTGCGGAGCATCTATGTAGATGTAGATGTAGATGTGGATTTAGGCATAGTGCTGTGCCGTAAGGGAGCCCCAGATGAGAACCAAAGAAGGCCTTCTATGAAAAGAAATGGCAGCCCAGAGGGTCAGTCCTAGTTTTCGACTGGTATCTCCAATGACTAGTGAAGACGTCTCAGGAGACACCCCGGCCAGCAACTGGTTAGCACCCTGACTGTCGACCGTCACACAGTTCGACAACTAGGAGTGATATCTGGGGTGCCATTTCTTTTCATAGGAGGATTCCTTGGGTTGTCATTCGCGGCGCTCTTACAGCACAGCGATATGTCGACGCTGTTCTACGCCTCGCTTCGTTGTCCCTCACGGCAAGCCATTGTGGGCTACATTTCAGCAAGTTAATGCCCATCGGCATACGCCGAGAATTTACACTGGTTGTTTCCGTCCTTTTCAAACCCTACCTAGTCCAGCAACGTCGCTGGATCTCTCACTAGTTAAGAAAGTTTGGAGCATTGACATGGCCCTCCAACCGGCTCGGGATTTTGACGGTCTGACAATCCTACTAGGTAGAGATTGGTACGATGACCCTCTGGAGGACATCCAACAGCTCTGCCAATCAACCTCAAGTCGAATAACTGCTTGCATTAGGGCCAGAGGTAATGACTAATTGACTTGCTTTGTTTGCGAAAGATTTTTTCCTGAATCAGTCATCTAATTTTTCCCAAATTGTAATCATTTTATGTCTGTACATATACGTCTTAACTACCGATTTACGTCCTATTTAAGCAATTCGTCGAGTGCGTAGTTTCTAATATATCCGCCGTCCGCGGATAGGAAAATCTCAGAGAGTGAGTTATAGCGTTTTTATTTAAGCTAAAGTCTTTCTTCAAAGTTTACAAAACAATATTCGTGAGGTAGGACTGTTCCTCCAAGCCTACCAATAACTAAATCAGAGATTCTTCCAAACATAAACTGTCTGTAGTAACCGTACAACTTCACCAAACCAAGCCCCGGGCGTCTCGTGAAGAGCGGCGCGGAGTCCACGTTGCCGTCACCCGAGTCCGAGGACGAGTAGAGGCCCTGCGAGGATGGCTCCGGTACGCTGGCGGCGGTGGACGAGGACGCGGCGGCTACGATGACACCAGTGGGCTCGCTCGGCGTGAACTGCCTCTCCAGGCTCCTGCGCCAGCCTAATACTGCTTGGCGCATGGAAATGGCTGGCGCTATTAGCAGTCACGTGTCGAGCGGAAGGAAAGAGGTCCGCGGCTGTAGCGACCTCTTGTGGCCCCGTGGACGCCTCCTGGTGGTCTGTGGGAAGCGTCTATGTTTCCGGGACGACCGGCCAGGCTGACCCCTACTCTGTCCGGGACCCGCTGTACCGGTCTGCTTCGCGGGAAGCGAGAGTTGCAGGCGCTTAGTCTGGACACAGTAGTTTTGTTTTTTTTTCCTTTTTTCATTTTTGAGTTACAGAATATTTTACAGGTTAAAAAAGTAGCAAATATAGCAGTGTATTAAACTTAGGCTAAAAACTTTGTGATTTACTTGACATTATGCTGCAGACGCAAGTACTTGTCTCACTGTTTTTTTCTTTTTTTTTGCATTTGGAATCGAATTGGTTTCACGTTGGTTCTCTGCTCTTCGATGCTGAATTTTCCCTCAGGCACTATTTACCCTCAGCGCAACTCTGAAAGTTCGCTGTGCTGTACTCTACAACTTCTTAACTGATGTGGATGTATTTAAGTTTGCCTGTGTTAGCTGCCTCAGCCTGTGGACTTCCCTACGGATTATAGAGCTCTGCGGTGAAGAATCGCGCATTATGAGGGGACGCCGCCCGCGACGGAATGCCGTGGGGCTTCGCGCAACCGCCCGCCGGCAGGGAGGGTGGTCCGCATTTCATCCGCTGCTGGGCCAGCGGGCAGCACGCGTCCCGAGCTACACACCACACGAGCCCCATGCTCGCCTTTTTTTTTTCTTTTTTGCTCATCTTAGCCGCCCGTTAATGACGCTCGTGGCACAAACTCCGCGAGGGATTTTGCTCTCATTCTCTCTCTCACTCTGTCTCTCTGTCCCTCTTTCTCTCTCTCTTCGTCTTTCTCTCTCTCTCTCTCTCTTTCTACCTCTCTTTGGTGTGGCGCGTCCCATTCTTCTGCTCTCAGTCTCCCGAGCGCGATGTGGGCAGCGCTGACATGGAGAGGAAGCAGGCAGGCTCGCCGTACACCACGGGATACGACCGAGCAGAAGTGTTGGCGGAAAACTCGCCGTCATAAAAAGGCCGCGCCTGCATGGAGGCGATTAGGAGTCGCGACGATTAAAAAAAAAGAAGGGCGAGGGGGGGGGGGTGTATCCCAGCTTTCGCAATATCTGCTGCAGACACGTGTGGGGAGTATCAAAGCAGCATGCTCCCAGCTTATCTCTCTTGGATCATAAGTACTTGCTGGTTTTTAATTACTTTGGAGAAATATACGAACTGCACACTGCACGGAAATCTGTTCCTACATCTGTTTTCAACGCCGATAACGGTGTCTTCCCATTCTTGCTTCTAATATTCGGAAGAATCAAGACAATATGGATCCATAAATATCACAGGAACGGAGGATATCACCCTGAATTAGTATTATCAGGAGAATACCGTTGATTCATCTATAGTACTGTATACGAGAGGCAAGTCATTCTTTATGGTTGTTACAATGAATTACAGGAACCAGTGCCCCAATTTGCTTCAGATTCTTACATGATTCTCGAACAAATATTAGGACGTACAAAGGTTATATTTTAAAATATATATGGTGTATAAATGTGTATTTTCTATATAAATGGGGACAGTTGTTGAACGATTTACTTCAATCTTTTACACGATGTTCTCATGACAATTCAGATGAATGTAGGCTATATTTTGAGTATACATGATACACGGAAATTCCCGAAACGTTCTTGACCGATCTACTCCACATTTTTACACGATACTTTAATAAACTATACAAATTATATATAATAAAATAATGGAGATAACCCCGAAAGAACGTCCCAGTAACAAACGTCATACGTCGGTTTGGAGAACCAATTTACAATGAAAATGAAAAATTACTTAGAGATTTAGCCACTTCCTACAGTTTAAAAATCACAAATTCACTATTTAAGAAAAAGGATGTACACAATTATGCTTGGGCCAGCAGAGATCTTAGTTCAAAAATTGTCTACATCTTAGTAAATGATAAGCTATCGGGCCAAGTAAGGGATATAAGAGTTTATAGAGGACAAGATATAGGGTCAGATCATTTCTCACTAATCTCCAGAATACTTATTTTTACGAAATGGAAGAAAATAACTAAACAAGTAACAAGATAAAAGCGTTTATAAGGTATACTTTCTTCAAGAGGACAGTATCAGACGCCTGTACCAAACGAGATTAAATGAAGAGCTAGCAAACTAACAAAGTAAAGACAATATGGAAAAGAATGGCAAACTCCGAAAAATACTGTATTCTGACTAGCAGGAGAGTGTCTTGGTAAAAAGAAAAGAATACCGAACAGAAAAGACCTAAACATTTGGAATGAGAATATAATGAAAGCTGTCGAAGAAAAAAGGATGCATTTATAAAACACTTAAGCAACCCCATTATTGAGAACAAACAGTACTATAGGGAGAAAACAAATAACGCTAAATGCGTAGTAAGGAAAGCACATCAAGAACACTGGGACAGTTTTATTTGTAATATCGAACATGATATCCACAGAAAACAACAAATGATATATAAGGTTTTAAAAACCTTAAACACAACAGAAAGAAAGAAGATACAAATGAGTAGTATTGAAGAAGAACAGTGGATAGCCATTACAGCGAATTGTGGTAGTCCCTATGATCATACAGCACAAGAAACTAAAATTGAACAACAAGACGAGAAAGGATTACATGAAATACAGTCTGACGAATTAACATCTGCACTAACATCACTTAAGAACAGAAAGACGACAGGAAAATACGGCATTAATGCTGAAGTTTTAAAATACTGAGGAATGATGCTACACCAACCACTGCTACATCTCTTCAATGGATGTTGGAAGAAGATGAGTATTCTCAATGACAAGAAAACAGCTAGAGTGACATCAATTTTTTTAAAAAAGGGATAAAAGCCTACGCAGTAGTTACAGAGGAAAAAGTTTACTAGACTCAGCATACAAGGTGTATGCTAAGATTTTAGATACAAGACTTAAAAACATAGCAGAAACAGTGCTGCATGAGGAACAAATGGGTTTTAGGAAAGGACGCTAGACAATAGATGCAGTTTTTATTGTACAGCAAATAATAGAAAAAGGGAGATAGTATAATAAAGAAATACACATTGCTTTGATTGACTTTAAAAAAGCTTTTGACAATGTCAATAGACAGAAACTTTGCGAAATAATGACGATTAGCGGATATCCAAAGCATATAGTAAAAGCGATAGGAAGTTTTCATCATGACACAAATATCAATCTAGATCTCAATGGTAAAACAAATAATGAGATATCAACTAACGAAGGGATAAGACACAGCTGCTGCATCTCTCCCACTTTGTTCAACATCTGCATTAATGACATAATACATATATGAAAAACAGAATTTCAGAAAAACATCTACCTAGATAGGAACATTCTTTTAAATAATTTACTATACGCTTATGATCCTAGCAGATAAGGTAGATGACTTTCAGAAAGGAATCTAAGTGAAAAATTTAACATGTTGTTGTTGCTGTTGTTGTTGTGGTGGTCTTCAGTCCTGAGACTGGTTTCATGCAGCTCTCCATGCTACTCTACCCTGTGCAAGCTTCTTCATCTCCCAGTACCTACTGCAACCTACATCCTTCTGAATCTGCTTAGTGTATTCATCTCTTGGCCTCCCTCTACGATTTTTATCCTCCACGCTGCCCTCCAGTACTAAATTGGTGATCCCTTGATGACTCAGAACATGTCCTACCAACCGATCCCTTACATCTATCTACATCTACATTTATACTCCGCAAGCCACCCAACGGTGTGTGGCGGAGGGCACTTTACGTGCCACTGTCATTATCTCCCTTTCCTGTTCCAGTCGCGTATGGTTCGCGGGAAGAACGACTGTCTGAAAGCCTCTGTGCGCGCTCTAATCTCTCTAATTTTACATTCGTGATCTCCTCGGGAGGTATAAGTAGGGGGAAGCAATATATTCGATACCTCATCCAGAAACGCACCCTCTCGAAACCTGGCGAGCAAGCTACACCGCGATGCAGAGCGCCTCTCTTGCAGAGTCTGCCACTTGAGTTTGTTAAACATCTCCGTAACGCTATCACGGTTACCAAATAACCCTGTGACGAAACGCGCCGCTCTTCTTTGGATCTTCTCTATCTCCTCCGTCAACCCGATCTGGTACGGATCCCACACTGATGAGCAATACTCAAGTATAGGTCGAACGAGTGTTTTGTAAGCCACCTCCTTTGTTGATGGACTACATTTTCTAAGGACTCTCCCAATGAATCTCAACCTGGTACCCGCCTTACCAACAATTAATTTTATATGATCATTCCACTTCAAATCGTTCCGCACGCATACTCCCAGATATTTTACAGAAGTAACTGCTACCAGTGTTTGTTCCGCTATCATATAATCATACAATAAAGGATCCTTCTTTCTATGTATTCGCAATACATTACATTTGTCTATGTTAAGGGTCAGTTGCCACTCCCTGCACCAAGTGCCTATCCGCTGCAGATCTTCCTGCATTTCGCTACAATTTTCTAATGCTGCAACTTCTCTGTATACTACAGCATCATCCGCGAAAAGCCGCATGGAACTTCCGACACTATCTACTAGGTCATTTATATATATTGTGAAAAGCAATGGTCCCATAACACTCCCCTGTGGCACGCCAGAGGTTACTTTAACGTCTGTAGATGTCTCTCCACTGAGAACAACATGCTGTGTTCTGTTTGCTAAAAACTCTTCAGTCCAGCCACACAGCTGGTCTGATATTCCGTAGGCTCTTACTTTGTTTATCAGGCGACAGTGCGGAACTGTATCGAACGCCTTCCGGAAGTCAAGGAAAATGGCATCTACCTGGGAGCCTGTATCTAATATTTTCTGGGTTTCATGAACAAATAATGCGAGTTGGGTTTCACACGATCGCTGTTTCCGGAATCCATGTTGATTCCTACATAGTAGATTCTGAGTTTCCAAAAACGACATGATACTCGAGCAAAAGACATGTTCTAAAATTCTACAACAGATCGACGTCAGAGAGATAGGTCTATAGTTTTGCGCATCTGCTCGACGACCCTTCTTGAAGACTGGGACTACCTGTGCTCTTTTCCAATCATTTGGAACCTTCTGTTCCTCTAGAGACTTGCGGTACACGGCTGTTAGAAGGGGGGCAAGTTCTTTCGCGTACTCTGTGTAGAATCGAATTGGTATCCCGTCAGGTCCAGTGGACTTTCCTCTGTTGAGTGATTCCAGTTGCTTTTCTATTCCTTGGACACTTATTTCGATGTCAGCCATTTTTTCGTTGGTGCGAGGATTTAGAGAAGGAACTGCAGTGCGGTCTTCCTCTGTGAAACAGCTTTGGAAAAAGGTGTTTAGTATTTCAGCTTTACGCTTGTCATCCTCTGTTTCAATGCCATCATAATCCCGGAGTGTCTGGACATGATGTTTCGAGCCACTTACTGATTTAACGTAAGACCAGAACTTCCTAGGATTTTCTGTCAAGTCGGTACCTAGTATTTTACTTTCGAATTCACTGAACGCTTCACGCATAGCCCTCTTTACGCTAACTTTGACATCGTTTAGCTTCTGTTTGTCTGAGAGGTTTTGGCTGCGTTTAAACTTGGAGTGAAGCTCTCTTTGCTTTCGCAGTAGTTTCCTAACTTTGTTGTTGTACCACGGTGGGTTTTTCCCGTCCCTCACAGTTTTGCTCGGCACGTACCTGTCTAAAACGCATTTTACGATTGCCTTGAACTTTTTCCATAAACACTCAACATTGTCAGTGTCGGAACAGAAATTTTCGTTTTGATCTGTTAGGTAGTCTGAAATCTGCCTTCTATTACTCTTGCTAAATAGATAAACCTTCCTCCCTTTTTTTATATTCCTATTAACTTCCATATTCAGGGATGCTGCAACGGCCTTATGATCACTGATTCCCTGTTCTGCACTTACAGAGTCGAAAAGTTCGGGTCTGTTTGTTATAAGTAGGTCCAAGATGTTATCTCCACGAGTCGGTTCTCTGTTTAATTGCTCGAGGTAATTTTCGGATAGTGCACTCAGTATAATGTCACTCGATGCTCTGTCCCTACCACCCGTCCTAAACATCTGAGTGTCCCAGTCTATATCTGGTAAATTGAAATCTCCACCTAAGACCATAACATGCTGAGAAAATTTATGTGAAATGTATTCCAAATTTTCTCTCAGTTGTTCTGCCACTAATGCTGCTGAGTCGGGGGGTCGGTAAAAGGAGCCAATTATTAACCTTGCTCGGTTGTTGAGTGTAACCTCCACCCATAATAATTCACAGGAACTATCCACTTCTACTTCACTACAGGATAAACTGCTACTAACAGCGACGAACACTCCGCCACCGGTTGCATGCAATCTATCCTTTCTAAACACCGTCTGTGCCTTTGTAAAAATTTCGGCAGAATTTATCTCTGGCTTCAGCCAGCTTTCTGTACCTATAACGATTTCAGCTTCGGTGCTTTCTATCAGCGCTTGAAGTTCCGGTACTTTACCAACGCAGCTTCGACAGTTTACAATTACAATACCGATTGCTGCTTGGTCCCCGCATGTCCTGACTTTGCCCCACACCCGTTGAGGTTGTTGCCCTTTCTGCACTTGCCCGAGGCCATCTAACCTAAAAAACCGCCCAGCCCACGCCACACGTCCCCTGCTACCCGTGTAGCCGCTTGTTGCGTGTAGTGGACTCCTGACCTATCCAGCGGAACCCGAAACCCCACCACCCTATGGCGCAAGTCGAGGAATCTGCAGCCCACACGGTCGCAGAACCGTCTCAACCTCTGATTCAGACCCTCCACTCGGCTCTGTACCAAAGGTCCGCAGTCAGTCCTGTCGACGATGCTGCAGATGGTGAGCTCTGCTTTCATCCCGCTAGCGAGACTGGCAGTCTTCACCAAATCAGATAGCCGCCGGAAGCCAGAGAGGATTTCCTCCGATCCATAGCGACACACATCATTGGTGCCGACATGAGCGACCACCTGCAGATGGGTGCACCCTGTACCCTTCATGGCATCCGGAAGGACCCTTTCCACATCTGGAATGACTCCCCCCGGTATGCACACGGAGTGCACTTTGGTTTTCTTCCCCCCCCTTGCTGCCATATCCCTAAGGGGCCCCATTACGCGCCTGACGTTGGAGCTCCCAACTACCAGTAAGCCCACCCTCTGCGACTGCCCGGATCTTGCAGACTGAGGGGCAACCTCTGGAACAGGACAAGCAGCCATGTCAGGCTGAAGATCAGTATCAGCCTGAGACAGAGCCTGAAACCGGTTCGTCAGACAAACTGGAGAGGCCTTCCGTTCAGCCCTCCGGAATGTCTTTCGCCCCCTGCCACACCTTGAGACGACCTCCCACTCTACCACAGGTGAGGGATCAGCCTCAATGCGGGCAGTATCCCGGGCAACCACAGTCGTAGTCCGATCGGGGGATGCGTGGGACGAGCTGGCCGTCCCCGACAAACCCCCATCCGGACCCCCACAGTGATGCCCATTGGCAACAGCCTCAAGCTGTGTGACCGAAGCCAACACTGCCTGAAGCTGGGAGCGAAGGGATGCCAACTCAGCCTGCATCCGAACACAGCAGTTGCAGTCGCTATCCATGCTAAAAACTTGTGCAAAGAACGTCTGAACTAATCTACAGAGAGCGCAAACAAAACGACACAAAATTGAAGCGGTTATTAAAATACAAGATTGCCTAGTAAATGCAGTAATGCTGCCACTTGTGCACTGCTGACACACTGCTCGGCGGCGGAAGGAGACTACGCGATTTAACACTATTCGAGTACTAAAACGTGATGCTACAACTCTCAAATACTATAATCCCTTATTCTGGTCAAGTTGTGCCACAAACTTCTCTTCTCCCCAAACCTATTCAATACTTCCTCATTAGTTAGATAATCTACCCATCTAATCTTCAGCATTCTTCTGTAGCACCACATTTCGAAAGCTTCTATTCTCTTCTTGTCCAAACTATTTATCGTCCATGTTTCACTTCGATACATGGCTACATTCCATACAAATACTTTCAGAAATGACTTCCTGATACTTAAATCTATACTCGATGTTAACAAATTTCTCTTCTTCAGAAACGCTTTCATTGCCATTGCCAGTCTACATTTTATATCCTCTCTACTTCGACCATCATCAGTTATTTTGCTCCCCAAATAGCAAAACTCCTTTACTGCTTTAAGTGTCTCATTTCCTAATCTAATTCCCTCAGCATCACCCGACTTAATTCGACTACATTCCATTATCCTCGTTTTGCTTTTGTTGATGTTCATCTTATATCCTCCTTTCAAGACACTGTCCATTCCATTCAACTGCTCATTCAAATCCTTTGCTGTCTCTGACGGAATTACAATGTCATCGGCGAACCTCAAAGTTTTTATTTCTTCTCCATGGATTTTAATACCTACTGCGAAATTTTCTTTTGTTTCCTTTACTGCTTGCTCAATATACAGGTTGAATGACATCGGGGAGAGGCTGCAACCCTGACTTACTCCCTTTCCAACCACTGCTTCCCTTTCATGTAACTCGACTCTTATAATTGCCATCTGGTTTCTGTACAGATTGTAAATAGCCTTTCGCTCCCTGTATTTTACCACTGCCATCTTTAGAATTGGAAAGAGTGTATTCCAGTCAACATGGTCAAAAGCTTTCTCTAAGTCTACAAATGCTAGAAACGTAGGTTTGCCTTTCCTTAATCTTTCTACTAACATAAGTCGTAAGGTCAGTATTGCTTCACTTGTTTCAATGTTTCTACGGAATCCAAACTGACCTTCCCCGAGGTCGACTTCTACTAGTTTTTCCATTCGTCTGTAAAGAATTCGTGTTCGTATTTTGCAGCTGTGGCTTATTAAACTGATTGTTCGGTAATTTTCATATGAGTCAACACCTGCTTTCTTTGGGATTGGAATTATTATATTCTTCTTCAAGTCTGTGGGTATTTCGCCTGTTTCATACATCTTCCTCACCAGATGGTAGAGTTTTTCAGGGTTGGCTCTCCCAAGGACGTCAGTAGTTCCAATGGAATGTTGTATACTCCGGGGGCCTTGTTCCGACTCAGGTCTCTCAGTGATCTGTCAAACTCTTCACGCAGTATCATATCTCCCATTTCATCTTCATCTACATCCTCTCCCATTTCCATAATATCGTCCTCAATTACATCGCCCTTGTGTAGATCCTCTATATACTCCTTCCACCTTTCTGGTTTCTCTTCTTTGCTTAGAACTGGGTTTCCATCAAAGCTCTTGATATTCATGCAAGTGGTTCTCCTTTCTCCAAAGGTCTCTTTAATTTTCCTGTAGGCAGAATCTATCTTACCCCTAGTGAGATAAGCCTGTACATCCTTTCATTTGTCCTCTAGCCATCCCTGCTTAGCCATTTCGCACTTACTGTCGATCTCATTTTTGAGACGTTTGTATTCCTTTTTGCCTGCTTCATTTACTGCATCTTTATATTTTCTCCTTTCATCAATTAAATTCATTATTTCTTCTGTTACCCAAGGATTTCTACTAGCCCTCGTCTTTTTACCGACTTGATCCTCTGCTGCCTTGATTACTTCATCCCTCAAAGCTACCCATTCTTCTTCTACTGTATTTCTTTCCCCCATTCCTGTCAATTCTTCCCTTATGCTCTTCATGAAACTCTGTACAACCTCCGGTTCTTTCAGTTTATCCAGGTCCCATTTCCTTAAATTCCCACCTTTTTGCAGTTTCTTCAGTTTTAATCTACAGGTCATAACCGATAGATTGTGGTCAGAGTCCAGATCTGCCCCTGGAAATGTCTTACAATTTAAAACCTGGTTCCTAAATCTCTGTCTTACCATTATATAATCAATCTGATACCTTTTAGTATCTCCAGGGTTCTTCCATTCATACAGCCTACTTTCATGATTCTTAAACCAAGCGTTAGCTATGATTATGTTATGCTCTGTGCAAAATTCTACTAGTCGGCTTCCTCTTTCATTTCTTAGCCCCATTCCATATTCACCTACACGTTTCCTTCTCTCCCTTTTCCTACACTCGAATTCCAGTCACCCATGAGTATTAAATTTTCGTCTCCCTTCACTATCTGTATAATTTCGTTTATTTCATCATACGTTTCTTCAATTTCTTCGTCATCTGCAGAGCTAATTGGCATATAAGCTTGTACTATTGTGGTAGGTGTGGGCTTCGTATCTATCTTGGCCACAAAAATGCGTTCGCAGTACTGTTTGTAGTAGCTTACCCGCATTCCTAGTTTCCTATTCATTATTAAACCTACTCCTGCATTACCCCTATTTGATTTTGTGTTTATAATCCTGTGGTCACCTGAGCAGAAGTCTTGTTCCTCCTGCCACCGAACTTCACTAATTCCCACTATATCTAACTTTAACCTATCCATTTCCCTTTTTAAATTTTCTAACCTACCTGCCCGATTAAGTGATCTGACAGTCCACGCTCCGATCCGTAGAACGCCAGTTATCTTTCTCCTGATAACGACATCCTCTTGAGTAGTTCCCGCCCGGAGATCCGAATGGGGGACTAATTTACCTCCGGAATATTTTACCCAAGAGGACGCCATCATCATTTAATCATACAGTAATGCTGCACGCCCGCGGGAAAAATTACGGCTGTAGTTTCCCATTGCTTTCAGCCGTTCGCAGTACCAGCACAGCAAGGCCGTTTTGGTTATTGTTACTAGGCCAGATCACTCAATCATCCAGACTGTTGCCCCTGTAACTACTGAAAAGGCTGCTGCCCCTCTTCAGGAACCACACGTTTGTCTGGCCTCTCAACAGATACCCCTCCGTTGTGGTTGTACCTACGGTACGGCTATCTGTATCGCTGAGGCACGCAAGCCTCCCCACCGACGGCAAGGTCCATTGTTCATGCGGTGGGGGGGGGGGGGGGGAGGTAATTTAACATGGAAATCTCAAAAGAAGAAAACTAAGACAGTGGTCTTCGTGGAGAAATAACGAATCAGAACCAAAATTGTGGTAGATCAGAGATTGTAGAGCAAGTAAACCATTACAGTTACCTCGGATTTTCCATGGGGGAAGAGACAGAGGAAAATCGCGACAGAGATGGGTACCGTAACAGGGAATTCGTGCCCAATATCTAAAGAGAAGATAAAGATTGAATAAACTTTCGGACAGACATAGGCTAAATGTTTTTTAAATGTATGTGGTACATAAATATATATGTTATGTGTAAATGGGAAAGGTTGCTAGCAAAATCTCCAAAAGTTGTTGACCGATTTATCTCAAAATTTTTCACGATTCTCTAATGAACGTTCGGACAGACATAGGATATATATACATGCTGGCGAAACGTTGGTACCAGAAATCTTGATTACTTCTTGATCATTTTAAATCATATTACGTAATATTTCATGGGACCTTCAAATAAAAGTAGGCTTTATACCTGTAAATTCATATAATACATAAATATTAATGTAACTAATAGAGGGGATACTCTGTTACCAAAAATGGTTCTTGAGCGATTTACTTCGATGTTTTAAGGAATGCTCTAATGAACACTCATACGAACGTAGGCTATCACCTTTTTAATAACAACAATGTACAGGTTTTACGTTCTGCAAGGAAGAAAATGCTGTGTGTGATCTGCCGTGAATACGTGAGATTTTGTTTTCTTTCTCGCAAACAGTTTTAGCAAAAATAGTAGACCTATTAAGCCATTAGAGAAAGTCATTCTCCCATACGTATTCATTCTCGTGATACACATTTAACAGAAGACAGGAGAATTGTACTTACAGCTTATGAGCTTACGATTAGAGTACTGCTGCAGAATAATCATCGCCTCAAACTTTGTATTCCTACCTATGCACAGATTAAAAATGTGTTAAACAGAGTCATTGAAGCTACTATTCTCACAGATTACGCAACAGAAGATATGTCTCTTATACCCGTATACAATTCGTAATATTTCTGGCTTTACAGCCATCATATTCAGGTACAAAAACCTCTCCTTAGAGCAGCTTAGATGGACGAAGTGGGTAGTTGACGTAACGTGGCGTGAGGTGCGGGTAGCGCGAGAAACACCGCATAAATTGTGTGGTGTCACCGCCAGACACCACACTTGCTAGGTGGTAGCTTTAAATCGGCCGCGGTCCATTAGTACATGTCGGACCCGCGTGTCGCCACTGTCAGTCATTGCAGACCGAGCGCCACCACACGGCAGGTCTAGAGAGACGTAGTAGGACACGGCCCAGTTGTACGACGACTTTGCTAGCGACTACACTGACGAAGCCTTTCTCTCATTTGCCGAGAGATAGTTAGAATAGCCTTCAGCTAAGTCCATGGCTACGACCTAGCAATGCGCCATTAACCATTTCTATAGAGAGTCTCACTTGTATCATCAAGAGTGCTGTATACAAATGATGGATTAAAGATAAGTATTACCGCAGCTCCGTACTTTTCTTTATAGCATTCATTAAGTATCCTGTTTCAGACCTCACGCCAGCCGGCGTGTGTGTACGCGTGTCTTTCGGTTACCCGTCGCTGTGGACTGGCTGTCTTGTCAGTCCACAACAAATTGTAGTCATTCTCCACGACTGGCTGCTGCATTCGGAAGTTGCGCGCCTAAATGACTATCTTCTACTGTTATTAGACGAACTAGACAGAATGTTTACTTGCATTTAGATTAATGCACCTCTCAATAGTGCGCTGTCGTTCCATTGTTTCACAAGAATTAATAACCAGCACGATAATAAAAAGCTGTTAAACGGAAAGGCAGACGAAGCACTTCGGTGACCTTCGGATCGCGCCTTATTTGGATGGAGGGCGAAGTTGTTTGGCTGTAAGATCAGATCTGGTTCGGCAGTGTCGGACGACAGACATTGTCTGCCGCGGTCAGTGTCATAGATTTCATTAGTAATCCATGGTTTGTAAAAAGAGATCTGCTTAGGCAGTGTCAGAGGACAGACAAGTTGTCTGCTGCGGTCGGTGTTAGTAAAGACCTTATTAGCAATGTGGTTAACTGGACGTATAGTTGAGAACGGTGTGATACTAGTTACGGAAAGATGCAGTTCGTGAATTAGTTGAAGAATAGAAATTATTTGTGACTCTAAAGTGGAATGTATTTGTGCAGTTTCTCATGTTCTGCTAATTTAAAGCAAGTGGCATCCTGTACAAGCAAACTGATTGGAAATTTAATCATTCTAAAATAACAGTTTCCCTCTAAGAGTTTCATGCAAGCTCAAGATTATGGATTCACCAACTATGGGCTGTTTTCTTCGTAGGGAACAACAACTAGAGAAGACTGCTGGTTTGTGAACTTTTATTAGAACTTATGCATTCCACTCAGGGAAGTTGAAGCAAATTGGCACCTCGCGTGTAGTAGTACAAATGAAATCAGTGACACGTGTTGTGTGTATAAAGGAGAGAAATATTATTGAGGGAAGGGTTTTGTCATACACATGTATATATTACTTCTCTTTAACTCTCTGTTTTGCAGCTTACTGTACAATGACCAAAACCAATTTCCCATTTATTTTAACCGACTTCTATTCACAACCAAGATTTCGTTTTCAGTAACAATGAACACGGTTCAAAGTCAGAGAGAGGGGTAAGAGGACAGAGAGGGTGGGGGTGGGGGGATATGGCCAAACAGAGGAGGGAAGAGGAAATGGATATAGAGGAGAGGGAGGATGGGATGGACCGAGAGGGGGGAGGTGTTTTGGCACATACGTAGGGTGGTGTAGGAAGGGATGAATAAAGAGAGAAGGGGTCGTACTGATGGGCAGACTGTGATGGGGAAATTTAGATTGTATGTCTGATTCCCATACATTTTTAGCAATTGCGAAGTGTTACTGGGTCAGCAACCCCCCCCCCCCCCCACCCTATGAACCATGGACCTTGCCGTTGGTGGCGAGACTTGCGTGCCTCAGCGATATAGATCGCCGTACCGTAGGTGCAACCACAACGGAGGGGTATCTGTTGAGAGGCCAGACAAACGTGTGGTTCCTGAAGAGGGGCAGCAGTCTTTTCAGAAGTAGCGGGGGCAACAGTCTGGATGATTGACTAACCAAAATGGCCTTGCTGTTCTGATACTGCAAACGGCTGAAAGCAAGGGGAAACTACAGCCGTAATTTTTCCCGAGGGCATGCAGCTTTACTGAATGATTAAATGATGAAGGCATCATCTTGAGTAAAATATTCTGGAGGTAAAATAGTCATCCATTCGGATCTCCGGGCGGGGACTACTCAAGAGGACGTTATCAGGAGAAAGAAAACTGGCGTCCTACGGATCGGAGCGTGAAATGTCAGATCCCTTAATAGGGCAGGTAGGTTAGAAAATTTAAAAAGGGAAATGGATAGGTTAAAGTTAGATATAGCGGGAATTAGTGAAGTTCGGTGGCAGGAGGAACAGGACTTTTGGTCAGGTGAATACAGGGTGATAAATACAAAGTCAAATAGTGGTAACGCAGGAGTAGGTTTAATAATGAATAAAAAAAATAGGAGTGCGGGTAAGCTACTACAAACAGCATAGTGAACGCATTATTGTGACCAAGATAAACACGAAGCCAACGCCCACTACAGTAGTACAAGTTTATATGCCAACTAGCTCTGCAGATGACAAAGAAATTGATGAAATGTATGAGATAAAAGAAATTATTCAGGAAGTGAAGGGAGACGAAAAGTTAACAGTCATGGGTGATTGGAATTCAAGAGTGGGAAAAGGGGAGAACGAAATATTGTAGGTGAATATGGATTGGGGCCAAGAAGTGAAAGAGGCAGCCGCCTGGTAGAATCGTGGGCAAAGCATAACTTAATCATAGCTAACATTTGGTTTAAGAATCATGAAAGAAGGTTGTATACATGGAAGAACGCTCGAGATACTAAAAGGTTTCAGATAGATTATACGGGTTGAGTCACCTAACATTACCGCTCGATATGTTTCGTAAACCACATCAAATACTGACGAATCGATTCCACAGCCCGAACGTGAGGAGAGGGGCTAGTGTAATTGGTTACTACAAACCATAAAAAAATTCACGGTAAAAATGTTTTTTATCACAAACCTACGTTTTTTTAAATGGATCCCCGTTAGTTTTGTTACCACATCTGAACATATAAACCAATACGTAATCAGTGCCGTTTGTTGCATTGTAAAATGTTAATTACATCCGGAGATATTGTAACCTAAAGTTGACGCTTGATTATCACTCCTCCGCTGTTCGATCGTGTGTATCGGAGAGCATCGAATTACGTAGGGATCCAGAGGGAACGGAGATGGACCTTAGGTACAGAAGAGACTGGAACAGCACATTACGTCCACATGCTAACACTTTTTTATTCGTTTTTTTCCCTGACGCACATGTACATTACCACGAGGGGTGAGGTACACGTACACATGTGGTTTCCGTTTTCAATTACGGAGTGAAATAGAGTGTGTCCCGACATGTCAGGCCAATAGATGTTCAATGTGGTGGCCATCGTTTGCTGCACACAATTGCAATCTCTGGCGTAATGAATGTCGAACACGCCGCAGTACATCTGGTGTAATGTCGCCGCAGGCTGCCACAATACGTTGTTTCATATCCTCTGGGGTTGTAGGCACATCCGGTACACATTCTCCTTTAACGTACCCCACAGAAAGAAGTCCAGAGGTGTAAGATCAGTAGAACGGGCTGGCCAATTTATGCGTCCCCACGTCCTATGAAACGCCCGTCGAACATCCTGTCAAGGGTCAGCCTAGTGTTAATTGCGGAATGTGCAGGTGCACCATCATGCTGATACCACATACGTCGACGCGTTTCCAGTGGGACATTTTCGAACAACGTTGGCAGGTCATTCTGTAGAAACGCGATGTATGTTGCAATGCTCTCCGATACACACGATCGAATAGCGGAGGAGTGGTACTCAAGCGTCAACTTTAGGTTACAATATCTCCGGATGTAATTAACATTTTACAATGAAACAAACGGCACTGATCACGTATTTGTTTATATGTTCAGATGTGCTAACAAAAATAACGTGGTTCCATTTAAAAAACGTAGGTTTGTGTTAAAAAACATACTTCCGTGGATTTTTGTATGGATTGTATTAAACAATTACACTAGCCCCTCTCCTCACGTTCGGTCTGTGGAATCGGTTTGTCAGTATTTGATGTGGTTTACGAAATATATATCCAGCGGTAACGTTAGGTGACTCACCCTGTATAATGGTAAGACAGAGATTTAGGAACCAGATTTTAAATTGTAAGACATTTCCAGGGGCTGATCTGGACTCTGACCACAATCTATTGGTTATGAACTGTAGATTAAAACTGAAGAAACTGCAAAAAGGTACGAGTTTACGGAGTTGGGACCTGGATAAACTGAAAGAACCGGAGGTTGTACAGAGTTTCATGAAGAGCATAAGGGAAGAATTGACAGGAATGGGGGAAAGAAATACAGTAGAAGAAGAATGGGTAGCTTTGAGGGATGAAGTAATCAAGGCAGCAGAGGATCAAGTCGGTAAAAAGACGAGGGCTAGTAGAAATCCTTGGGTAACAGAAGAAATAATGAATTTAATTGATGAAAGGAGAAAATATAAAGATGCAGTAAATGAAGCAGGCAAAAAGGAATACAAACGTCTCAAAAATGAGATCGACAGTAAGTGCGAAATGGCTAAGCAGGGATGGCTAGAGGACAAATGGAAGGATGTACAGGCTTATCTCACTAGGGGTAAGATAGATTCTGCCTACAGGAAAATTAAAGAGACCTTTGGAGAAAGGAGAACCACTTGCATGAATATCAAGAGCTTTGATGGAAACCCAGTTCGAAGCAAAGAAGAGAAAGCAGAAAGGTGGAAGGAGTATATAGAGGGTCTATAC
The DNA here is from genome assembly GCF_023864275.1 of Schistocerca cancellata. Taxonomy (NCBI): domain Eukaryota; kingdom Metazoa; phylum Arthropoda; class Insecta; order Orthoptera; family Acrididae; genus Schistocerca; species Schistocerca cancellata. The sequence continues at coordinate 905,357 of NW_026047100.1, forward strand.
AAGGACGATGTTCTTGAGGACAATATTGTGGAAATGGAAGAGGATGTAGATGAAGATGAAATGGGAGATAATGCATGAAGAGTTTGACAGAGCACTGAAAGACCTGATTCGAAACAAGGCCCCGGGAGTAGACAACATTCCATTAGAACTACTGACGGCCTTGGGAGAGCCAGTCCTGACAAAACTCTACCATCTGGTGATTAAAATGTATGAGACAGGCGAAATACCCTCAGACTTCAAGAAGAGTATAATAATTCCAATCCCAAAGAAAGCAGGTGTTGACACATGGGAAAATTACCGAACTATCAGTTTAATAAGTCACAGCTGCAAAATCCTAATGCGAATTCATTACGGACGAATGGAACAACTATTAGAAGACGATCAGTTAGGATTCCGTAGAAATGTTGGGACACCTGAGGCAATACTGACCCTACGACTTATCTTAGAAGAAAGATTAGTGAAAGGCAAACCTACGTGTCTATCATTTGTAGACTTAGAGAGAGCTTTTGACCATGTTGACTGGAATACACTCTTTCAAATTCTAAAGGTGGCAGGGGTAAAATACAGGGAGTGGAAGGATATTTACAATTTGTACAGAAAGCAGATGGCAGTTATAAGAGTCGAGGGGTATGATAGGGAAGCAATGGCTGGGAAGGGAGTGAGACAGGGTTGTAGCCTATCCCCGATGTTATTCAATCTGTATATTGAGCAATCAATAAACAAAAGAAAAGGGAGTAGGTATTAAAATCCATGGAGAAGAAATAAAAATTTTAAGTTTCGCCGATGATATTGTAATTCTGTCAGAGACAGCAAAGTACTTGGAAGAGAAGTTGAAGGGATTGGACAGTGTCTTGAAATGAGGGTATAAGATGAACATAATCAAAAGCAAAACGAGGATAATGGAATGTAGTCGAATTAAGTCGGGTGATGCTGAATGAATTAGATTAGGAAATGAGACACTTAAAATAGTAAAGGAGTTTTGCTATTTGGGGAGCAAAATAGCTGAAGATGGTCGAAGTAGAGAGGATATAAAATGTAGACTGGCAATGGCAATGAAAGCGTTTCTGAAGAAGAAATATTTGTTAACTTCGAGTATAGATTTAAATGTCAGGAAGTCGTTTCTTAAAGTATTTGTATGGAGTGTAGCCATGTATGGAAGTGAAACGTGGACGATAAATAGTTTAGACAAGAAGAGAATAGAAGCTTTCGAAATGTGGTGCTATAGAAGAATGCTGAAGATTAGATGGGTAGATCACATAACTAAAGAGGAAGTATTGAATAGAATTGGGGAGAAGAGGAGCTTGTGGCACAACATGATTAGAAGAAGGGATCGGTTGGTAGGACATGTTCTGAGACATCGAGGGAGGGCGGCGTGGGGGGGTAAAAATCGTAGAGGGAGACCAAGAGACGAATACACTAAGCAGATTCAGAAGGATGTAGGCTGTAGTAGGTACTGGGAGATGAAGAAGCTTGCACAGGATAGAGTAGCGTGGAGAGCTGCATCAAAGCAGTCTCATTACTGAAGACCACAACAACAACAACAACAACACTAGTGCTCAGACCCGTTGATCGATTTGTTTTGTGGTGCCAACGCCCTCCAGAGATCTACCAATCCCTCATTGTTTCCATGCCACTACGCGTTGCCATTGTGATCCGTGCCAAAGATGGACACACTACCTATTGCGTAGGTGGTCATAATGTTATGGATGATCATTGTATGTCTAGAGGCAGTGTAATTCACAATGCGCATATCGCTTGCTATACTAATGCAGTATTTGAGATTGAGTGACTAAAAAACATTACACATATTTGCAAACCATATCGAACCTTTTTCTCGCTGGCACCCTACACAAAATATTCAAAGGAAAATTGTATAGTGCTTAAAACATCCGTTGATCATGCAGCAAATCTTCAGCATCCCGTATGACGCTTTAACTTATTAATTCTGTACCACTAACGCTATTCGTAATCCGATTTACGGTCAGTATCCACTCATACGAGTACAACTGAATGTAATTAAAAAACTGTATCATTTTTCGACATATATTTCAAAACATCAAGAAGAGATTTACATGCTTGGAAAACAACCTTTGGCTTAAAATTGAGCAAACGTTACCTAGAATGAAGTCATACAATGTTTGATAATGAGAGTTTTTAATCGTCTTCCAACACACTTTGAAAATTTTGAAAGTATGATCATCTTCATAAACTTTTTCTCGCTTAGAGGATAACGTCAAATATTTTATACGTTAACTCATATGTAAATTAATGAGAAGTTTGAAGCAATTTTATACACAGAAATTCAATTCGTTAAAGAAACAGGGGTGAGCGGGTTGCCTGTATCCATTAATATCTTGCTTGCATTGATTAATGTCCTTCGATGTTACTCAAATTTCTCTTTTTTTCCTAAAATCTCACAAAATATCAGTATAATAGGGTCAAAAGTAATCTATACAAAGACACTGTAAGGGCTTATCCATAGTTAAGAACTCAGCCTCATACATGGCTAAACATGTATTTAAGAACCTGGGGAGCATGTTAAGTCCCTAACGAATAACGTACGGTAATTTAAGACAGAGTTACGGAACTTCCAATTTACGATTGAAAAAAAAAATGGTTCAAATGGCTCTGAGCACTATGGGACTTAATCTTTGAGGTCATCAGTCCCCTAGACCTTAGAACTACTTAAACGTAACTAACCCAAAGTCATCACACACAGCCATGCCCGAGGCAGGATTCGAATCTGCGACCGTAGCGGTCGCGCGGTTCCAGACTGTAGAGCCTAGAACCGCTCGGCCACTCCTGCCGGCACACTCTCTGGGCTACCGAAGCACATTTTTCAACATAACCTTCACACAATGCAACGGCCTTACGCCACGTTACTAGGAGGGCCTGATTACGCACTCTACTGGTCGACGTAGGATGCTTGGTGCATCAATGACTTCCCGATCAGCCGCTAACTGCTTCTCACGGAGTGCATCCTTCATTGGGGTAAACAGATGGAATGTGCGAGACGGAGTAGTCGGGTGGATGCCGAAGAACAGTCCAGTGAAGTTTTGTGTGTTTCTCTCGGGCGCGACTTGTGTGACGCCTTGCTTTGTCATGGAGAATGCGAAGTTCGTCTGCACTTTTGTGACGACGAGCACGCTCAATTTCCATCCGCGATTTCCTCAGGGTAGCACAGTACACTTCACAGCTGTTAGTTGCATCAGACAGAATAACCTCTTGAGTGTTCCAGTAAACCGTCGCCACGTCTTTACCTGCCGAGGGTGAGATTTTGAAGCGTTTTTTTCGGGAGGAGAGGTGACGCGTGACCACTTGACGGATTGTCGCTTTTCTTTTCAATTCGAAGAGATTAACACATGTTTCATCGCCTGTGACTATGTTCGACAAAAAATTGTCACTGTCAGCCGCGTAACAGCAAGCAATTCCGCAAAGATGGGATTTTGTTGTTCTTTATGTTCTTCTGTTAGGCGGCGAGGAATCTAGGGGGCACACACCTCTGGATATCCCAACTGGTGGACAAGTCTGTCGCACTACCAACAGAGACGTCCACTCGTGCAGGGACGTTTGATCGTGATCCATCGAACACCTCGAATGAGAGTATCTGAACGTTCCAACATTGCAGGATTCACACCAATGAGCGGCCGTACGGCACCCGAGAGACTTGACAGGTTCGCGCTACCTTGTTGCGGTGACGACACCACCTCGCCCAGTGTCTCACCGTTCTTCTGTTTTGTGTCAGGACTCCGTAGACATTCTAAAAGCGCCTACGAGTATTTGCATGCTCTGGTTTTTCGGTCAAAAGAAACGCTATGACAGCTCTAATACGTGGAACGCTCCGCCGTTACATACGCCTTTTTGAAGGCTACCTATAACGCCGCCACCCATCGGAACTTGATGAAACTACAGGGAGTGTCGCACAAAAATGTCCACATTCCTTCAACCGAAATTATCCGATAAAAAAACTATGTTTATTATTTATTGATCACCCCTCTTATAATAATACAGTATGTTAGAAAGAGATTCACCCAGTTTACAATGACTTCTAAGTAAAAGAACGTATAGACTTGGTGTTGTTATGCGCTGAAACTGAGAAGTTACAGACAGAATTTATAATTCGCCGATTCAACGGGTTGCGGCTATCTCCACCCCAAAGTGCAGTTCGATCGCTCTCATGTAGCTAATGTGCTTCGAGACGGCGATGAGACAACAACAAAAGACGTTATGCGTTCCTCGTTTCGAGAGGCGCAATGTAGTTACAGTTGTGGTGCATGGTTTTCCCTGCATCTCAGGAGCGAATGATTCTTGTATTGAGTTGCATGGCAACAGCAGTCAATACATTTACTCCAGGCCCGCTCCCAAAAATAAGGAACGAGTATCAGGATCGTCTGAATCTTTCTCACGTGATTTCTGGAGGGCACAAGGAACTGAACACATTCATCCTAAAGTAACTGCAAAAAAGTACCCCAAGGTTGTAGCGGTATTAACACTAGAACGGCGGAAGGGGTTAAAATAACCCCTGTCATACGTTTTTCGTTCATTGCATGTCCAATTTATTTTCTTCGTTAATGAACCTTTTTTTTTGTCATCAGTCTACTGGTTTGGTTTGATACGGCCCGCCACGAATTCCTTTCCTGTGCTAACCTCTTCTAGTGCAGAGTAGCACTTGCAACCTACGTCCTCAATTATTTGCTTGACGTACTCCAATCTCTGTCTTCCTCTACAGTTTTTGCCCTATACAGCTCCCTCTAGTACCATGGAAGTCATTCCCTCATGTCTTAGCAGATGTCCTATCATCCTGTCCCTTCTCCTTATCAGTGTTTTCCACATATTCCTTTCCTCTCCGATTCTGCGTAGAACCTCCTCATTCCTTACCTTAACAGTCCACCTAATTTTCAACATTCGTCAATAGCACCACATCTCAAATGCTTCGATTCTCTTCTGTTCCGGTTTTCCCACTGTCCATGTTTCACTACCATACAATGCTGTACTCCAGACGTCCCTATATGACTCTTCTAATTTTTTGCTTCTATTTCTGAAGACGTAGCCGGCCTCGGTGGCCGTGCGGTTCTAGGCGCTTCAGTCCGGAACCGCGGCATTGCTACAGTCGCAGGTTCGAATCCTGCTTCGGGCATGGATGTGTGTGATGTCCTTAGGTTAGTTAGGTTTAAGTAGTTCTAAGTTCTAGGGGACTGATGACCTAAGATGTTAAGTCCCATAGTGCTCAGAGCCATTTGTACCATTTTTTTTTCTGAAGACGTTTTAGTATTTACGAAGTATTTTAATTTTCTTCTTGATTCAGTATACCTGGAATGGTGGAAGGGTTGACCACATAGTCATTTCTCTTCTGAATAAAAGTAAATTACCCAACAACACAGTGGCAACAGTGAGCAGTAACGCAGAGCAGTTGCTCCTCGTTGTTGCAACTTAGCACGTCTACTTTCCAGTCCGCCACACCTTATGTTGTGTCACTCATGCAGTCTTTATCCATGAAACACGTTTTCGAACATATATCATCTGCGTGGACTTTCTGATGAAGAAGTATTAGATCTCTTCACGAATTCCAAAGTTGAATCGGAAATTGGCTTCACTGATGAAGATGTACCTGACTCATGTGAAGATGACGACATTGTGAATGAGGGTCGATTAATGGAAGAAAATTCAGATGCTGATGTACGTCAATAAACACCTCGTACAACAGCAGGTACCGTGGGAAGTGTCTACAAAGATGATTGCAAGGGATGGAACTGTATGGGAGATAGCATTCATCTTCTGGAAGGCGGTCAGCTGTGAATGTTCTGAAGGAGAGAGGAGGCCCCACTGCTTATGCTTGCCAAGGAGTAGACAGGTCTGTCCTCACTGCCTTCCGTCATATTTTTGATGAAGCAATGCTACGTCTCATGAAGAAATACTAAGAATCAAATGCTCGAAAACTGCTAAACAAAAGTGACTGCACTGTGTCACTTGAGGAGCTGGAGAAACTGATAAGCCATCACGTAGGTTCAGGGTGTACTGAGCACAAAAGGTAAGTCTGTAGGTGATGTCTGGTCGCACTCTTGGGGGCTTCCTTTTATCAAGGACATTATGCCAAGGGACAGATTTCAGGAGCTTCTCAGAATTTTCTGTTTTGATGAAAAATCAACGCAGTCTGAATGCTTGGCAGCTAACAAATTGACTCTTGTATCTGAAATTTGTGTAAGTTCATTGAAAACAGTACTCGAGCTTACCGCCCTGGAGAAAATATAACCACTGACGATCAACCAGGCAAAGCAAGGTGCTGGTTTACTCACTTCATGTCCAACAAAGCAGACATATATGGCCTCAAATTCTGGTAGACTGTTGATGTAACGACAAAGTAAACATGTAATGCTTTCGCATACCTCGTCAAAGAGGACACGCATGGAAAAAACAACCACTTGCTGAGTACATCGTTCTACGTCTCATCAAGCCACTTGTAAACCATGGAAGAAATGTGACCACAGACAACTTCTTTACGTCTCTTGAACTTGCTAAAAGCCCAAAGAAAAGAAAACTTCATTACTTGGTACAATGAACGAGATCCAACGTGAAATCCCCGATGAAGTAAGGAAGCCGAATGCTGAAATACACTCCCTCACAACACCACACAATAGTGTTAACACAGATTGCACCCTGACCATATACCAAGGAAAGAAGAATAAAAATGTCATTCTTCTTAGTACGCTGCATTCTGAAGTAGCAATAAGCAAGGATGGAAAGAAAAAAGCTGAAACCATAACGTTCAACAATGTAACAAAGTACGGGAAGAACTTGGTTGATAAAATGACCCGTAAATATACTACGAAGGTGGCATGTAGGAGATGCCCAATGTATGTATTCTGCAACATACTGCACATGGTGGCAATAAATGAATGGGTCATCTATAACCCATTAATGAACCAGAAAATGGAATTGATAAAGTTCCTGCTCCAACTGGCAAATGAACTCAAAGGAAGGAAAGAGCAAGAACATGAGGCAAAGGAGGAGGATATGGGACTGAAATCACCTGGAAAGAGTAGGACGTGCCAAATGAGCCTCTGCAAAGGCTACAAGACCAGCGAAACCAGTGTGAAGTGTCACAAAGCCGTGTGCGGATAATGCGCGTGTAAAGCAGTAATCACCTGTGCTAAAACACATGCGAGAGTAAAATGGACCAAATAGACTAAATGTATCTAGAAAGATACATGAGTAGTTAATACACTCCTGGAAATTGAAATAAGAACACCGTGAATTCATTGTCCCAGGAAGGGGAAACTTTATTGACACATTCCTGGGGTCAGATACATCACATGATCACACTGACAGAACCACAGGCACATAGACACAGGCAACAGAGCATGCACAATGTCGGCACTAGTACAGTGTATATCCACCTTTCGCAGCAATGCAGGCTGCTATTCTCCCATGGAGACGATCGTAGAGATGCTGGATGTAGTCCTGTGGAACGGCTTGCCATGCCATTTCCACCTGGCGCCTCAGTTGGACCAGCGTTCGTGCTGGACGTGCAGACCGCGTGAGACGACGCTTCATCCAGTCCCAAACATGCTCAATGGGGGACAGATCCGGAGATCTTGCTGGCCAGGGTAGTTGACTTACACCTTCTAGAGCACGTTGGGTGGCACGGGATACATGCAGACGTGCATTGTCCTGTTGGAACAGCAAGTTCCCTTGCCGGTCTAGGAATGGTAGAACGATGGGTTCGATGACGGTTTGGATGTACCGTGCACTATTCAGTGTCCCCTCGACGATCACCAGTGGTGTACGGCCAGTGTAGGAGATCGCTCCCCACACCATGATGCCGGGTGTTGGCCCTGTGTGCCTCGGTCGTATGCAATCCTGATTGTGGCGCTCATCTGCACGGCGCCAAACACGCATACGACCAACATTGGCACCAAGGCAGAAACGACTCTCATCGCTGAAGACGACACGTCTCCATTCGTCCCTCCATTCACGCCTGTCGCGACACCACTGGAGGCGGGCTGCACGATGTTGGGGCGTGAGCGGAAGACGGCCTAACGGTGTGCGGGACCGTAGCCCAGCTTCATGGAGACGGTTGCGAATGGTCCTCGCCAATACCCCAGGAGCAACAGTGTCCCTAATTTGCTGGGAAGTGGCGGTGCGGTCCCCTACGGCACTGCGTAGGATCCTACGGTCTTGGCGTGCATCCGTGCGTCGCTGCGGTCCGGTCCCAGGTCGACGGGCACGTGCACCTTCCGCCGACCACTGGCGACAACATCGATGTACTGTGGAGACCTCACGCCCCACGTGTTGAGCAATTCGGCGGTACGTCCACCCTGCCTCCCGCATGCCCACTATACTCCCTCGCTCAAAGTCCGTCAACTGCACATACGGTTCACGTCCACGCTGTCGCGGCATGCTACCAGTGTTAAAGACTGCGATGGAGCTCCGTATGCCACGGCAAACTGGCTGACACTGACGGCGGCGGTGCACAAATGCTGCGCAGCTAGCGCCATTCGACGGCCAACACCGCAGTTCCTGGTGTGTCCGCTGTGCCGTGCGTGTGATCATTGCTTGTACAGCCCTCTCGCAGTGTCCGGAGCAAGTATGGTGGGTCTGACACACCGGTGTCAATGTGTTCTTTTTTCCATTTCCAGGAGTGTAAATTAAAATCTATAGTTAAGAAACTAGTTAGCTGTAGCAAAAATAAATTTGTATGATACATTGTTGTCCAAATAAATCAGTAATTACTATTTATAACTGTAAATAATTGTTGTTATTACTAGAAAGGAAGTATGAGTAAACAAACACTAGAAAAAAGTACTTGTTTAAGTCAAGTATGAAAATATTTTGTGCGGGGTCAAACTGACCCCTTTCCGCCGTTTTAGGGATGTCAGAAATTCCGCCGTTCTAGTGTTCAACCCCTGTTTCGGAATTTTTTGTGTAATTTTTATAATTTTATTTCTTATAGCTCGCAGTTTGGTTCCTTCCTACGTAGAAATGAATTGTGTGAAATGTGGTCATTAGGATAAAGGTGAAGGGTATCCCTGAGTCTTCAAAATCGAAAAATAAAAAGAAAATAAAAATTTCAACTTCGCAAGATACAAGGGGCGTGCAATAATTAGCGCAAAAAACATTTTTCTCGTCCACTTTCGGTTGCCAAAATGCTGCATCTGTTGTGGGTCATCGCGAAATTTTCCTGCTGCCGCTCCTATAGTTTCGAGGGCCACCGATTGGTTGGGTTCTATATGTACCTTTTAAATTGTTGCCTGTAACAGAGGTGCATTCCTAGCCGACAGGTATCGCTGAGTTTCTTTTGGCGGAAAACAAGAGGATCGAATATATTCATAGGTCCTTGCAGAACATCTATGAAGAACTAGAAATGAACAAAAGCGAGGTGAGTAGTTGGGCGTGGCGTCTGTCGTCATTGCAACAAGGTCGGGTAAACCTGTCCCATTTCAGAAACATATATAGTAATATAACATATAAAATCTACTCTAATAATTATATAAAACAAATAATGACTGAATGCAATTAAGATATCCATAATACGCAATGAGATGATAAATGTCATGGGATAGCGATATCCACAGAGGGCGGTAATATCGCGTACACGAGGTATAAAAGGGCATTGCATTGGCGGAGCTGTCGTTTCTACTCAGCTGATTTATGTGAAAAGGTTTCTGAAGTGACTATGACCGCACGACAAGAACTAAAACTTTGAACAAGGTTTGGTAGTCGGAGCTAGACACATGGGACATTTCATTACGGAAATCGTTAACGTATTAAGTATGCCGTGATCAAGAGTCTCAAGATGATGTCCAGAATTTCACATTTCAGGCTTTGTACTCGTATCTCATCACAGACAACGCACTGGCCGACGCCCTCCACTTAACGTCCTAGAGCAACAGCGTTTCCTTAAAGTTGTCAAGCGCTGACAGACAAGCAATACAGCGTGAAATCACAGAAATCAGTGTGAGGCGTACGATGAACATATCCGTTCGGACAGTACGACGAAATGTGGGGTTAGTGGGCTATGGAAGCAGACGACCGATGCGAGTGCGTTTGCTAACAGTACGACATCGCCTACAGCGATTCACCTGGGATCGTGACCATATCGGTTAGTTCCTAGACGACAGGGAATACGCGACATGATCTGATGAGTCGATTTCAGTTGGTAAGAGTTTTTGGTGCGTTCGGATGTGGCGTAGACCCCATGAATCCAAGGACACAGCTTGGCAACAAGGCGCTGTGCAAGCTGGTGGTCGCTCCAGACTGGTGCGAGCCGTGTTTACATGGTACGAGCCGCGTCCTCTGGAGCAATTGAAACGCTCATTGACTGGAAATGGTTATGTCCCGCTACTTGGAGAGCATTGACAGCCACTCACAGACTTTATGTTTTCAAACAACGACGGAATTTTTATGGGTTACAATGTATTATGTCACCGGGCCACAATTGTACCCAATTGGTCCGAAGAACTTTCTGGAGATCCTGAGAAAAACTTTTGGCCACCTAGGTCACTCGAGATGAATCTCGTCGAAAGCTTGTGGGGCATAATCGAGACTTCAGTTAGTGCACAAAATCCTGCCCCGGCAACGCGTCCACATTTATGGACGTCTGTATAGGCAGCATGACCCAGTACTTCTGCAGGGGACATCCAAAGACGTGTTGAGTCCACGCCAAGTCGAGTAGCTGCACTACGCCGGCAAAAAGAAGGTCCGACACGATATTAGGAGGTACCCCATGATTTTTGTCACTTCGGTGTATTACGAATATTCACTGCTTACATGCCCTTCTAGAAAATACTATACTGTTTTTCGTGATAAATGCGGACAAATGGTATGATTAAGCTTTGATTTCAGCCAAAAATCTAGTTCTAGCATATCAGGACTAGGTTGGGTTCGGAAAAGCGTCTGTATCAGTGGAAGTATCGATCACAGTATCATAAAGAAGTAGTTAACAAGATAATATGTACTTTACATATATGTATGTTTCAAAAACGTAGAGTTTAAACAGCACAAAAGTTAAAATAAATAATATGTATACGTAGCTTGATTAATAATAATATAATGTTTTAATACTGTAATAGAAATAAGATGTATATATTTTTTGCCTTTGATGAAGCTAACTTATCAATTACTTCATCAAAATCGATCGTTTCAAATTTTTCGCTTTCAAAAACTGGAAATATTAGGTCACTTAAGAGATCTTGTCCCATCTTTGACGGCAGATATGTGGAAATTAGTTTCAATTTGCTGAACGAACGTTTATAGCTAGCAGATGATAATGGAACAGCAAAGGCCATCTGAAGTGCGACTTTAAGATTTGGAAAAATATTCTCTATACGAGTTTGCAAAGGTAAGACGCTCCAGTCCAGATTTAGGTTCAATTATTTTGTACTGCGGAGTAACACCTTGCAGTCACATATTTCAACATAGAGATCTGATTCATTGAAATTTCTATTGCACAAGTCACCTGAATTTCTTCAGACCATTATCATCATTAGCCAAGTCTAATAAATTTTCAACGTCCAGTAAAAATCCAAATTTGCCATTAAGATCACATATTCGTATAAAGAGTGCTCTTATTTCTTAACGCAGACATCAAGAACCCTTTTCATAACACGAGAAATTTCTTCGTGATTTTTGACAGTGGGAAAAAGACATATGTGTTATCAATTAATCTCAAACATAGTGCAATGATTTGATAATAATTAGCTACAGTTACTCCTATTAAATTTCAGGAGTGGTTACCACAATTTACATGTAACAATTTATTAATTTTTTGTACAGTTGTTTATTGAACGCCAGATATGGGACCTGACATCGCGGCAGAGTTATAATAACATGGTGATCTGGAGTTTCATAATGAAAATTTTTCTAAAATAGTGTTTTCAAGTGAGTATGCACGTACATCAATAAATCTTTGATACAAACTTTTCTGTCGGCCAAGTCATACCTACATACCTACAGACATGTGACGTTTCTTCTCGATGAGCGACGCGAGGAGTCAAATCAAATAAAAGTGCACAATATTTCTTTGTTTAGATGTACTTTATTATTTTCGAGCTTCGAATGGCAGAAGATTAATAAATTCATTTTCAATTTGTGGTGATAAGTATCTTGCCGTTTCCGTGATTTGTTAGTATGCCATGCGTTGCTTTCTGGGCAGCCCTCGTATAAGTATCAGTAAACCTCTGATTCTTTAACGGTTCGAACACCAATGTATGAAACATTTTAAAACGTCTGAATTAACGTGTTAAATATTTGATATAAAGCACGTAAACGAGGAAAAGTTCAGAAAAGTTTTGAAATTATGCTTAAAGTTTGTTGGAGGTCGGTAACTGCTCGTTTATGACGCACTGTATGAGTAGTTCGCGCTTCATCTGAAGTAAAAGGTAGTTTTTTTACGCAACTTAAGTGTTTGTGGCGTAATTTCTCCTGGAATTTCGTAAAGGTTTGAAATGAAGCTTTTTGGAAGTTGCTAAGTACTACCATTTTCAAGTAATAGGTGAACGAAGTTCGTCTATTTCAGCGCAGTCAGTTATGCAGCCTGAAAGACTGAATAATATATTTCTTTAAATTTTTTTGTACAATTAATTACAAAGTGTAATCAAATAGAGCCAATGTTTCATTCAGTACTAGCATCTTTGTGAGAAACAAGGCGAATCATCTATCGATTCTCTATTGTTACTTTCTGCCGTTCACTTCTGATCTGTCTTGTGAGCTAAGCAATGACGAGCGCTTTAACTGAGTAATAACTACTTACAGTTCAATCGCGTGTTGTGGAGTTTTTGAAAACGCATAACATTCCATCCTGTATCAGATACGTACAGGAGAAGCAACGATCGAGACATCTGTACCAGAAGGTGTTCAAAACATAAATAATGAGTCTGGATGACTTGGGATGGGCTCAAATGGCCGCCATTATAACCCGGAAAAATTATTGTAATTAATTAATAGAATCTAATATCTGATTGTGTTCGAACACTGAATATATGCTCAACTGAATTGCATGAACGAATATCCACACAGACTCAGCAATAAAGCAAAAAGGAAGAAAGCATTTCATCCATGTCAGTTTAGTCGTAACGCGAACAGGGTCCGGTGTACCCAAGCGAGAGAGTCAAAAAGAAGTGTTGATATCAGAAACATGTAAACAAATGCATAAGACATAAGGTGTAATCTATCTCTCCCCAAATGTAACCTGCGTGTGTGTCAACTTTGGACATTATTTTTAGGTACGCGCAGTTATTTGCATTATTGATATTCCCACTCCTCTCCTGTGCCATCCAGCTAGAAGACAAACACACAGTTTGTATTTATAATACATGTCTTATAGTGTTATACGTAACAGAAGATATTAACTCTTAAAGACTAGAGAACAACAGTATTTTAATTTTTTAAATTCGGTCAATAATTACGCTTAACACTAAAAAAATTATTTGTTGTGTTACGAAGGAGTAACAGCTTGCACAAATCGGATGCCACTATAGATGTTTAGTAATACGTATCGGTGCACCCGTCAACGTAACATTTTGAAACTAAATCTATAAGTCTTGATGGTGTGATAGCAAAAATGAATTTTACCATTTAAGTACTCTTCTAATGAAAGAACGAACGTTTTGTATTCGGAGATACTTGATTGATTTACTTCAATTATTATTTACGGCATATTTTATCAGACTAATCGCGAAAGGAAATAATTAGTTACGTTACAATTTCTTTCTTTAGTCGTCAGTATTCTGACCGGTTGATACGGCCCGCCACGAACTCCTCTCCTGTGCCATCCTCTACTTCTTAGAGTAGCACTTGAAACCTACGTCCAGAATTAGTTGCTGGATGTTTTCCAATCTCTCACTTCCTCTACGATTTTTGCCCTCTACTGCTCCCTCAAGTACCGTGGAGGATATTCCGTGTTGCCTTAACATATGTCCCACCATTCTGTCCCTCCATATTGTCAGTGTTTTCTGTACTGTCTACACTTCTTTCCTCACCGATTCAACGAACAACCTCAGCATTCCTTACAATACCAGTCCGCTTAATTTTCGATACTCTTCCGTAGTACCACGTCTCACATGCTTCTATTGTATTCTTTTTTGGTTTCCCCATAGTCCATATTTAACTACCATACAATTCTGTGCTCCAAACATACAATGTCAGAAATTTCTTCCCCAAATTTATGCCTATGTTTGTTAGTAGTAGACTTCTCTTGGTGAGAAATGCCCTTTTTGCCAGTGCTAGTCTCCTTTTCTTGCCCTTCTTGCTCCATCCACCAAGGGTTATTTTACGGCCTAAGTAGCAGAATTCCTTAACTTTTTCTATTTCGTAAGCGTCAATCCTGATGTTAAATTTCGCGCTGTTATCATTTCTGCTACTTCTCACTACTTTCATCTTTCTTCGATTTACTCTTAATCCCTATTCTGTACTCGTTAGCCAGATCATTCTATTCAGCAGATCCTGTAATTTTTCTTCACTTACTTTGAGAAAAGCAGAGTCATCAGTGAATCTTCACATTGATATTATTTTACCTTGAATTAAAATTCCACTTTTGAACCTTCCTTTATTTCCGTCATTGCTTCTTCGATGCATAGACTCCCTCTCTGTCTTACATCATTTCTAATCCGTACACTTCCAATCTTATTTTTCTCTCTTGGCTCTTGTACATGATGTGCATTACCCGCATTTACTCATAGTTTATCCCTGTTTTTCTCAGAATTTAGAACACCTTGCACCATTTTACATTTTTGAAAGCTTTTTACAGGTTGACAAATCCAATGAAAGCGTCTTGCCTTTTCTTTAGCCTTGCTCCCATTATCGACCGCGACAGAACAGCCTCTCTGATGCCTTTACCTTCCCTAAAGCCTGAGTGATAGTCATCCAATTGATCAATCTTCTTTTCCGTTCTTCTTTACATTACTCTTGTCAGAATGAGCTGTTAAGCTGACTGTGCGATAATTATCACACTCATTAGCTTTTGTAACCTTAGGTGTTTTGTGGATGCTATTTTAACTAAAGCCAGGTGGTATGTCGCTAGACACACACATCAACGTGAATAATCGCTTTGTTCCCACTTCCCCAAATTATTTTAGAAATTATAATGGAATATTATCTGCCTTATTCAATCTTAAGTCTTCGAAAGCACTGTTAAATTCTGTTTCTAATACTGGATCCCCTACATATTCCATGTCGATTCCTTTTTCTATTTCTGTCACGTCATCAGATAAGTCTTCCACCTCAATGTACTTTTTCCAACTGCCAGGTCTCTCTGCAGCGTTTAACTGTGGAGCTCCCATTGCACTCTTAATGTTAAAACCCTTGGTTTTGACTTTTCCAGCTGCTGGGTCATCCCTTCCACTAATCACTACTTTTTCGATTTCTTGACTTTTTCATTTAGTCATTTTGCCTTAGCTTCCCTGCAATTCCTATTTACTTCATTCCTAAGTGACTTCCATTTCTTTAGGACAGAATTCCCGTTAACACTTTCGTACTTCTTGCTTTCATCGATCAACTGGAGTACTTCCTCTGTTATCCATGGTTGCTTAGCTGTTATGTTCTTTGTACGAATGTTTTTCTTTCGAACTTCATTGATTGCACTTTTTTTAGCCGTGTTCATTCGTCTCCGGCTGGACTCTTAAGCTGCTAGTTGTGGCAGTATATACAGCCTCAGATAACTTGCGTGTCTCATTTCATCGCGCATTGATTCTGTCTTACTAGACTCTTAAACTTCAGTCTACTCTTCATTACTAGTTTGTTATCTGAGTCTAAACTGCTCCAGTGTTCGCTTTACAATCCAGTATCTGATTTTGAATTTCTTCCTTACCATAATGCAATCTAACTGAAATTTTCCCGTATCCCCCTGCGTTTACCAAGTGTACCTCCTCCTTTGGTGATTCTTGAACAGAGTATTCGCTATTACTAGCTGAAATTTATAGCAGAAATGAAATAGCGTTTCTCCTCTCTCGTGCCTAGTACCAAACCCACAATGTTTTCTTTAGTCCCTCCCCTAAACCGCCTTCCAATCCCCCATTTCTCATCTCTGTGTACGACCTGAAACACCCGCCCAATATTGTGAAATACTTTCTCCACCGCCTCGGGTTGCATTGTCGGCGTGTATGCCTGAACAATCGTTTTCGGTGCAGGTTTGCTGTCGAGTCTAATGAGAACAACGCTATCACTGAATTGTTCACAGTAACTCTCTGCCCTACCTCCCTACTCATAACGAATCGTACTTCCGTTATACCATTTTCTAGTGCTGCTGATCTAATCTGACGATAAATCCTTGTCTTCTTTACATTTCACATCACTGGCCCTTAGTATAACTAGATTTAGCCTTAGCATTCGCCGGCCGCGGTGGCCGAGCTGTTCTAGGCGCTTCAGTCCGGAACCAGCGGCTGCTACGGTCTCAGGTTCGAATCCTGCCTCGGGCATGGATGTGTGTGATGTCCTAAGGTTTAAGTAGTTCTAACTCTAGGAGACCGATGACCTCAGATGTTAAGTCCCGTAGTGCTTAGAGCCATTTGAACCATTTGAACGTTAGCATTCCCTTTTCTATTTTCTGGCTTTCCTGCCAGGTTCACACTTTCCGCTCTGCTCTGTTAGCTGTGCTGTCCTCCGACACTTCACAATTCTCCGAAGTCGCCTCTGCACACCCCTGATCAGACAGTCTGAAGATGATTTTTCATAAAATCGAAACCGGCTGCCATCTGACGTGCGATTTTTAACAAACTCTTGTGATCAAAACTGATTAGTATTTTAATTATGTATCAGATCGCTGTCAATTTCCAGCTATATTTTCAAAAGTCATTATTCACAAGAATGCGAAGGCGGTGTATGGTGATGAAGCTGCTGCTCGGAGTCTTCTGAAAACGTATTACCAGCTGACAGTGGGCACGCCAATATAGGGGAACTCCGAAGCAGCGGAATACCAACCCCGCGCAGACCACAGATCATGTGCAGCGTACTCACAGTCCGATTTTCACTGACAAAGGCGTTAGAGTGAACGAACTGTCAATCCGAGTGGGAGTAGGAGAAGCAAATGGGTCAGGACATTGAAACATTGCGAGCACCAGGTGGGTTCCGAGTTCGTTGTCGCATTCTGACAAAGAGACACTGAAGACATCGTGCAACAGACTGTTGGAACGGTCCAGAATTCTGTAGTGTACTTCCTTGCACAAACTGTGACGTGACATGAAACGTGGTTGCCTCTCTGAACTGGAGACGGAAGCGTTATCTGCGGAGGCGTCACGTAAACTCGCCGAAGAAAAAGAAATTCAAACCTGTGCTTTCAGCAGATATGGTGATGGCTCTCGTGTTCGTTCTGCCAGAAGGACTGTTATTTGGCGACATCACATACTATACGGAATTACTATTAATTCTGTCGCATATGTGCCACACACTCATACTCGAACGTTTCGCGCTCGGAAACATCGACAAAAACAGTATGTTTTGCTGTTGCATGATGAAGTCCGGCTACAAGTGGGTGAGAAGTACCGAGATCACAAAGTTTGTGTGGACAACATTGAAACGTTCACCCGGCAGCCGTGAAGAAAAGTCTTGGTAGAATGAGATAATTATGAAGACGATGACTCCCCTGTGACGACTGCTGAAAATCTGTTAAAACGTTCGCGTCATGACTTATACCGTGGAAGTATACCAGCCGTAATTCCACAGTAGCGTAAGGGAGTTAGAAGGGGCGGAGATTATGTGGAAAAATAACGTTTTGTCTGTCATGAGTGCATTAACATCCCGTAAAAATATCAAAGGTATAGAAAATAAGATAGATGTTTAAAAAACACATTCCACATTTGTTTTGGAATGACCCTTGCAATTTGTACGGAAGTTAACTTTATGCCTACTTAGACTCCTCGCATGACTGAATTTCTTATGCAACGACGACAGTACGATCTTCTGGCAACCGACAAAGGAATTATTATGGACGATTCGAAATGTTTTCCATTAAAGACACGTGTATGTAAAATGACAAATGTTTAAAAGGGTATTCTAAAAATACGTCCTGCAACGGAAGTAGCAGACACAGAGACACACAACGAAGTCCTTTAAATGAGTCTGTAGCTAAAACAAATGGAAAAGAGGAGATAAAAGGAAAGCTAGCGACACAACTAAAATCACATACGCGACAGTCTAGACTAAATATTGACACATCACTGGCTCTGCGACACGGAAACATCCTCTCACGCAAAAGCTCAAAGAAGAGTTCTTTCAGCAATCAAGCCGTTTAAGCGTGAATCTCACTTGTACCATAGGCAGGAAAGCTGGAATGGGGTTTACATTTAATTTAGTGGTGCCACGCATGGCGAAATTAAATGTACTTCTTAAAAAGGTCGCACGCTGGGACCGAAGTGTGAAGCCCTCATTCAAGTAGCATACCTTTATTTAAATATAGTCCAAGTTAGTTTCATTTAATCAGAACAGATGAGAAACACTCACTAACTGCAGAAACACACCTGGCTCTGTGTGTAAGAACGGTAAATAGATTAAAAATGCACATAGCGAAGGAAAAGCCCAGAGAAAAGTACGAATAGTCACAGATGTTCCCTTGCTTAAAACCATTTCTTTATGACACGGCGGATGTACAAATTACATCTAAAACTGCAAGTAATAAGCATTGCCGGTCTTCATACGCTAGGGTGAAAAGCTGGTATAAATCATCCATAATATGACGTTTTCCTGTGTGAAGTGGTTTCTTTTGTTTGAAATAAGGACTTCACAATTGTTATTAGTGATTTCGCATTTTCGGTCTACCTTACACCAAAAATGAAGTTATTCTATCGAGCTGCCTGATTTTTAAAACGTTATCTACCTCTATAGCTACACGAATACTCCGCAAATCATTCTCAAGTACCTGGCAGAGGGTTCATCGAACTACGTTGAAAATGATTCTTTATTATTCTTTCTCAGGGCGGGGAAAGAACGAACTCCTATATCCTTGCTTCCTCCGATTTCCCTTATTTTATTATGATGATCGTTGCTCTCCATGTAGGTCGATGTCAATAAAATATTTTCGATTGCGGATTGGTGAATGAAACTTCGTGAGAAGGTCCCGCCACAACGGGAAACGCCATTGTTTAAATAATGTCCACTCCAGATCCTCTAGCAATACTTCAGCAGAAGACTCTTTGGGATTATTCAGCACATCTCTTGCATCTTCGAAATGTCCTGCCAATAAAACGCAATCTTAATTCGCCTTCCCTATAACATTTCCTATGTGTGCTTTCCAGCTTAAACTGTTTGTAATTCTAATTATCAGGTATGCCACATTGATCACTCATCTGCATGGCGGCGCTCACATACCAAAGTCGGCTACCCGCTACGTTCCATATACGTTTCAGTAACGTTCTCAGACGGAACCTTTTTCATCACCCCTTATAAGTACTAGAGACAATGGCGGTGACGTTGATTGCTCGGCATTTGAAACTCAGTGGATGCTGACATGCTATTCAGTTCGTGCTACCGTAAAACACTCTGAGATAGATATTGAATATGTTAGGTAACAGTAAAAAGCGGACCTATAATGTCACATCGCGGGATTAGACTGTAAACATACTTTGTGTCTGATGTCTAACACAATCCCGTGTAGCAGGGAACGAAATAACTCAATGTACGCCATTATACACTACATTTAGAACTAACACCAGAAATACAAAAGCTGATCCGAAAACCGTCTAGTGTGAATGCCGTAGTGCATAATTATCACTCCAAAAGGTCAGCGGTATTTAAAAGATAATCAACGACTGCTTCTAGAACTTTTACTTACTCAAACGAAAAGTAACTTAAATATTTAATTCGTACTCAGCGTCTCTGATACAAACCTTCATTGTACAGGGTGATTTTTTCCACCTACACTCCTGGAAATGGAAAAAAGAACACATTGACACCGGTGTGTCAGACCCACCATACTTGCTCCGGACACTGCGAGAGGGCTGTACAAGCAATGATCACACGCACGGCACAGCGGACACACCAGGAACCGCGGTGTTGGCCGTCGAATGGCGCTAGCTGCGCAGCATTTGAGTACCGCCGCCGTCAGTGTCAGCCAGTTTGCCGTGGCATACGGAGCTCCATCGCAGTCTTTAACACTGGTAGCATGCCGCGACAGTGTGGACGTGAACCGTATGTGCAGTTGACGGACTTTGAGCGAGGTCGTAAAGTGGGCATGCGGGAGGCCGGGTGGACGTACCGCCGAATTGCTCAACACGTGGGGCGTGAGGTCTCCACAGTACATCGATGTTGTCGCCAGTGGTCGGCGGAAGGTGCACGTGCCCGCCGACCTGGGACCGGACCGCAGCGACGCACGGATGCACGCCAAGACCGTAGGATCCTACGCAGTGCCGTAGGGGACCGCACCGCCACTTCCCAGCAAATTAGGGACACTGTTGCACCTGGGGTATCGGCGAGGACCATTCGCAACCGTCTCCATGAAGCTGGGCTACGGTCCCGCACACCGTTAGGCCGTCTTCCGCTCACGCCCCAACATCGTGCAGCCCGCCTCCAGTGGTGTCGCGACAGGCGTGAATGGAGGGACGAATGGAGACGTGTCGTCTTCAGCGATGAGAGTCGCTTCTGCCTTGGTGCCAATGATGGTCGTATGCGTGTTTGGCGCCGTGCAGGTGAGCGCCACAATCAGGACTGCATACGACCGAGGCACACAGGGCCAACACCCGGCATCATGGTGTGGGGAGCGATCTCCTACACTGGCCGTACACCACTGGTGATCGTCGAGGGGACACTGAATAGTGCACGGTACATCCAAACCGTCATCGAACCCATCGTTCTACAATTCCTAGACCGGCAAGGGAACTTGCTGTTCCAACAGAACAATGCACGTCCGCATGTATCCCGTGCCACCCAACGTGCTCTAGAAGGTGTAAGTCAACTACCCTGGCCAGCAAGATCTCCGGATCTGTCCCCCATTGAGCATGTTTGGGACTGGATGAAGCGTCGTCTCACGCGGTCTGCACGTCCAGCACGAACGCTGGTCCAACTGAGGCGCCAGGTGGAAATGGCATGGCAAGCCGTTCCACAGGACTACATCCAGCATCTCTACGATCGTCTCCATGGGAGAATAGCAGCCTGCATTGCTGCGAAAGGTGGATATACACTGTAGTAGTGCCGACATTGTGCATGCTCTGTTGCCTGTGTCTATGTGCCTGTGGTTCTGTCAGTGTGATCATGTGATGTATCTGACCCCAGGAATGTGTCAATAAAGTTTCCCCTTCCTGGGACAATGAATTCACGGTGTTCGTATTTCAATTTCCAGGAGTGTATTACAAACTCTAGCGATTGATCAATGAGACGAAACGGAACAAAAAAGGTCTAATGAACTTAGATCCGGAAATGCATGTGGTCCGTGCTAGAGAGCATTTGCTCAATCATACATTATTACAGAGGCTGGGGTCTAATACGCGCTGTACCATGCGGCCACACTTACAGTATGTGTTGAAAATGGTTTCCATGTGCCTCAACGCATGCATGTACCCGCCGTAGCATGTTCTGTCTCACACGTTAACATCGGCGAGGCTACATCTGAACAGTGTCAAAGAAAGTATAAATACGCTGCTCCACTGGCTCTACATCTGGAATGGTCTCTGCATACACGATACTTTTGAGATGGTCCCATAGTGGGTTGAGATCCAGTGAACGAGCAGACCTTGCAACTGGAGCCCATGTCCGATCCATAGACCAGGGAAGACACGATTGAGATGCGTCCGGACGTTAACGGTGAAGTGGGCTGGAGCACCATCATCTAACAGCCACATAATCCTTCGAATCATCAGTGACACTTCTTCCAGCGCGGGAGGCAAAAGACTCCTGCAAGAAAAGTCAATAGCTCCAGCCTATTAGGTGACGTAGAAGGAAGACTGGTCCCAAAATACGGTCGCCAATTATCCCTGCCCACACATTCCGGCTGCACCGACCCTGATGATTCGCTGTTACCAAACCTTGTTGATTATGGGTACCATCACACAGATGACTGTTATGAAAGTTCATTATACGACAACGCGTAAAGGTGGGCCCATCTGTGAATAGGATGGGTGACACAAATCACGGAATCGTGGTTGCCCGGTGAAGAAACCAGTGACATTACTGCTCCGAATTTGGGAAATCTGTCGCAGGAAAGCCTTGCACACGCTGTAAGTGATAATGGGAGTAATGATTGTCATGGAGAATGTTCCACACGGTCGTCTGACTTACATTGCACTGGCGGGAGAAGTGCCTGGTGCTGACACAGCGGTCGCCTTCCAGAGTTTTAATGAGTCTGGTGTCTGGACATTTCGGGTACGTCCTTCATGATTTCCTGCTTCCCAAAAACGACACTGCCTCAGACGGCAAAAACACTGATGTGAACAGTAAATGCTGTGATTGTTGTCGGCGGGGATACGTCTCCTGATACAACCTTGCTACCCGCCGCCCGTTGCCATGTGCCTTTCAGTAAGTAAAGACAATGTCGGCAAGCTCGCGATTCGAATACGGAACCATTGTGTTCGTATTGTGTACAACACAAGTGTACAACGCTACAAGGTACGTTAACAAGAGAAGTGAATCGCTGTCAACATTACCAGTTACTGTGGGGGGACAGGGCACTTGGGCAAGACGTATGAGGAACAGTACCGTCCTCTCGGAGAGAACCATGCACACTGTAACTATAGCTGAATGGTACAGCGCGTATTATACCGCAGTCTCTGTAACAAACTATGATTGAATAAATGGTCTCCAGCATGGAAACCATGCATTCCCGGACATAAGTACATTACATTTTTTCTGTTTCGTATCCTCTCATCGACCAATCCCTAGAATTTGTATACGGTGAAAAAAATCACCCTGTATATACAAACAAAATGCCACTATAAAGTTTATTTTGCAGGAACTAGTTGCTACTGTTTCGTCTTCACTTGGCAGATTTTAAACTAAAATGTCATACGCCACGTGTGCATCATACCAAATTATTTTAAATGCCCGGGTCGTTCAGTAGGTAATGTAACACATTCTTCTCGAGTAGTTTCGCTTGAAAAAGGCGGAGTATGTTATAGGACAAAGTAAAATAATCCCGCTTCAGCCCATATAGGTCGCAGCCTTCAAAATGGCGTGTGTAAAGGAATGCGGAATGTAGAATGTCTACGGAGACCTGGCAGTAAACAAAAACTTGTTAGGCAAGTCGTCCCGCATCATCGCATACAGCTGTGACCCATGTAATATTGGAACGTGCGGACACTCTCATTGGAGGTGATCGACGGATCACAATCAAACACCTCGCTGCTCTACTGGACGTCTCTGTTGGTAGCACTGGCACACTCTTCCAGCAGTTGGGGAGTTCAAACATGTGTGCCCGGAGAGTTCCTTGCCGCCTAAGAGAAGACGGTAAAGAGCAAAGCAACGAAGGATTATCTGCAAACGAACTTCTCCACGACGCCGCAAGGCCTCATACAAGTCTGCGCACCAGAGAGGTGTTCACAAAACTTCATTTGACTGTTCTTTCTCGTCCACCATACTGCCCCGATCTCGCACCTTCCAACATCCACGGTTTAGGCCAAGTGAAGGAAGCACTCCGCGAGAAGCGGTACTTACTGAAGTAGCAGGACGCTGGTTCTGACATCGACCAGTGAGTGACACCATGCGGACACGAGCGCTGCCAGCAGAATGTGGCATAAGGTCATCGCGTTGAAAGGAAACTATGTTAAAAATTACGGTCTTGTAGCCAAACAAGTGGTGAATAATAGGGTGTATTGGAATCAGTCTGCTTTCCGATAAAGTGTGTTGCATTGCTTATTGAACGCCCCTCGCACATTACCGGTTAGAGGAAAAATTTGAATCAGAGCCCGCAGCGAGTTTGGATGCCGCCTGGTGTTGCGGCCACGTGACATGCTAAGGAAAGTATAAAAGCGGTGCAGACATGAATGGGGTATCATTCCGATAACTACACTGGCCCCTAGTGGGGAAGTCGACTGCCAACAGCTTAGGTCAAACAAGAAGGGTAGGCGACGAGGTAATGGATGTCCACGCCTCACACAAAATATGGGTGAGCAACGCAACGCAACGTAGAGCAGTGATCTGTGGCAGATTTGCCAACAGAGAACAATGCTGGTGGAGACGAGGATTTCAGATCACACCGTCCAGCGGAAGTTGTTCAACAGGCGACTCCAAACAAGATGGCGGATACATACTCCCGTTTAACCCAACGGCATTGACAAACACGACGCACGGCATCGTCGAGATTGGACCGTGTCGCGTCGCTAGATTGAAATCACGTCACACAAGAGCCATGGTCGGCTCCTCGAGATATTCACCGAGACAAGGACGCAGGTCGGCAGCGAACATTATTATGCCACGCTATGAGCCACTTTCACGTTGTTTTTCATGGCATATGTGGTAGTAAGTTAGAGGACTAAGTATACATTACTGCGGATCATATCCATCCTACGAAATCCCATCAATGACTTGCCCAACCCCCGGCATGCAGAATCGCAGCGGTATTGCTTTACAAAGGTGGACCAACACCCAATTAACGAGGTGCTCACAATATTTTGGGTCATCAGTACATTTAACTCTTTGAGTGTCATGCCCGTAATATTACGATTTTCCGGAAGAAAGCCACCTCCCTAATATTAGGGGCATGGCTGTCCTCACTAACCTGTTCCGCATCAGGACTGCATTTTATGTTTTTATGTTTTATGTTTTCCACACTGACGACAGCGTGATGTTACGGGCGTGGCACTCTAAGTGTTTACAGTATTTGTAATAATGGTTCAAATGGCTCTGAGCACTATGGGACTTAACAGATGAGGTCATCAGACCCCTAGAACTTGAAAATACTTAAACCTAACCAACCTAAGGACATCACACACATCCATGCCCGAGGCAGTATTCGAACCAGCGACCGTAGCGGTCGTGCGGTTCCAGACTGAAGCGCCTGGAACCTTTCGGCCACCCCGGCTGCCTGTAATAATGGAAACGTGGTATATAGCACGTAGACTCTCACACGCGAGAGTTCTACAACGCAGGGTAAGTACGAGGGCATGCTGAAAAGCAATGCCTCTGGATTTTTTTTGCGAAAACTCTTAAAGTTTTTTAAATAGAACAGACGTTATTAACATTCTACATCTTCATTCTTCATATCTGCATATTCGTTTCTCAACCTAGTCACCCTGCCGGCGAACACATTTCACCCAACTAGAGAGCATTCTGTTGATACCGTCACTCTAGAATGTTTGAATTTTTGGCAGAGGCACAATCTCGCCTCTGCTCGCACCGGTTCATCACTATCAAAGCAAAGCCCTCGACGGTGCTCTTTAAGTTCTGGAAGCAGATAAAATTCCGATGGGGCCAAATTGGGACTGTATGGAGGATGATAGATGATAGTGAGTACAGGAAGTCGGATTGTTGCAGATGTCGCACATCACCAATGTGGGTACAATCATAACCGTACACAGCTTTCATTCTTCTGCAGATTGTAGTGGGAGGCACGTTGTGTGCGGTGTGAAGTTCAGTTACAGCACGCTCTTCCTCATGCACCGACGTTAGACGCCGCTATGTTACACGCTACAATTGGGAGTCCTACAGCCGCAGAGGGTTGCAACTCGAGCCAGCTAAACGGGGAAATCGACCGAGTGATACGCATGACGTGTAATACCTCATCCAACATTCAGCACAGAACAAGAAAAAAATTGCGGGCATTACTTATGAGCACTCCACCATAGTTTACAAAGTTATCTCTGACGTCTGTTATTATGCCCACCATTTCGACTCAATTAATGCTGCAAAAGTCTTTTTATCGAAGGGTGTTATACATTTATACGTCACAATATATCCAACAAATCTTCAAGAGGTTCCGTAAGATATACAAAAGGCAATTCGTAAGCGTCACACCAAAAGTTCGAACCCTTTTTTCATTAGTTGACGCAGGAACATTCTCGACATTTCCTTTCGAAACAAAAGGAGAAAACAGAAGATGTCCTTACGTCTCGTCGACAATGACGGCATTAGAGACGGAGTATTAGATATTATTGAGGAACGAAATGAAAGGAAGTGGGACAAAATGTTTTTAAATGCTTTCAAAAATACCATATTACCGTCTTAAACTGCTGGTAAAATACTTTATTAATACAGCCAGTTTCAATCGTCTGATCATCATCAGGTTTTTTATAGACTGATGACGTAATTTCTTTTCTATAACCTGACAGTGGTGATATAATATTTCCCCTAACATGATACTGCCAATGCTATTAAGTGAGAACCTGATGATGAGCAGACGATGATTATGTAAATAAAGTATTTTACCATCAGCTCAAAGCGGTAATATGATATTTTTCAAATAGATAGTAGCTGTAGGATTTTTCAAATGTGTTTGCCCTATGCGTTTCCGGGATAACACAGAAAATTGTCGTTTTAATGGCCGGACAGGGATTTCAACCCAGGCTCTTTCCAATTCTAGTCCAGTTCTCCCCTTAGTACGGCGCTTTGTAAATGGTTCGATGAAGATAATTACTATTTTTATGTTATATACTAATTGCTACTTTTTCACACATTTCTCACCCGTCTGTTAGTAGCTGCGGTCGCATGCACAGATATCATCCAAACAGTGTATGAAGCGGTTCATGTAAGAGTTGGGTTGTATTGCTTGTAACTCCCTGTTTCAGTTGTTGCAAATTCCAGCAAAAAAGTTTGAAAAACCGTAATTACAAATTTTCACATTACCGTCTCTTTACGAGCCACTTCACACTCGAATAACACGGCTGTGGTCTGACACACAATTAATATACATCAGAGCGAGACGTATTGTTTTATTCGGATCGCGAAATTTTATAACTGCTAATGAGCATTGCACCCCAAATAATTAAATATTCGAGCGGCGAATACGCCACAAAAATCTGTGTTACAGACTGGTCGTATTCGTGACAGAGAGGTATTGCCTTAACTAAGCGGAAAACATGTTAAACACAATTCTGTCTAGATAACAATTTGTAATTACACATCACTGAACGTTAAGCGTTTTATCAAGAATTCTGACTGGATTCTTCGACAAAAACATATTTAAAAACTATTTACATGATTCTGACACTATGCTTACCATTTTTCTGGATGTTTTTGCTGGCTACGCATTTTTTGTGTATGAGACTTTTGGATCTCCTCCTCATATAACTATTTTTGTAATTATTATCACTAATTCCGATGTTAAGTAAGTAACCAAACTGCCATTTACATGCAACAATAATAAATTGTACTATCATTAGTGATGAAGTGAAATGTCGTGTGGCGGCTAGGGCCCCCCGTCGGGTATACCGGTCGCTTGGTGCAAGTCACTTTGGCCACTTTGGCGACTTGCGTGTCGATGAGGATGAAATGATGAGGAGGAGGACAACACAAAACCCAGTCCCTGAGCAGAGAAAAATCTCAGACCCAGCCGGGACTCGAACCCGGGCCCATTGGCATGACAGTGCACCACGCTGACCACTCTTTTTTTTTTTTTACCGGTATTGTTCGTTGCGTTTGGTCTGGGCGGACGTCACAAGACATCCGTTCAAGATGATCGTTGATTCCTTGATTCCTTTACTCAGTTTTTTTCTCACAGAGGGCTAGCAGCCCTCTGACCGAACACGCTCAGCTACCGTGCCGGAAACTACTCAGCTACCGGGGTGGACATGGTTGCTGATGACCCTCAGGGATAAACACTCTCGTGTAGACACGCCGCATCTGTGGCATCAGGAAGGTGCGCCGGCCCACATCGGATAAACTTGGCGGATTACCGACGAAGGCCGTTCGCTAACCATCCTGTATATCGTTTTCAGGCGGTTTGTACACTGTCATGGCGTGGTATCAGTGTCTACAGGAAGGGCAACCTGGTACCCAAAATCACTGACATTGCCAAATTCAGTAAGCGACATGCCGTCCCCTCAGGACAGTAGAAGAGAAGGAAGGTTATGATGGTTCGTCTCTGTCCGAAAATGTTCTACGCACTAAGCAGAGGTTTTAAACTCGTCAATTGGACATAACAGACTACCAAATATTTAGGTCAACAAAGATTAAATGAGCATGTTTTTTGAGGCAGATAAGAATGAATATAGTGGGTAATTTTTCCGCCTAGTACAAACCCTAGGGCTTGATCGATGAGAGAAAAAGGAAAAAAAATACATGGTTTGCATGCTTGACCCCATTTATTCAATCATACTTTGTTACAACGACTGCGGTCTAATTCGAGCAGTACCAGTATGCATGGTTTCCTACCAGAAGGTGGCACTGTTCGTCTCCTGCCACAGTAATCGGTAATGTTGTGTCCAATTCATTTCTCTTTCTGACTCACCTTGTAGTGGATGTGATACAGCGTTGTAGACAATGGTTCTGATGTGTTGGCAGAATAGCCAACACCGTGTTGCTAGAGGAGGCCAAAATGCAAGCTATTACGCTCACGCAGACTGGCGTGAGGTCTGGAACAGTTAAGGGAATTTATAGTAGCAAATAAGGCACGTTGCTGCTGGAATACGTAACTTTAATCTATAATTGGTGTACATCGCTCTTGACGGTACATTAATAAGAATCTCAATATAAACTGGTAATGGTGCCTTGCTAGGTCGTAGCAAATGACGTAGCTGAAGGCTATGCTAACTATCGTCTCGGTAAATGAGAGCGTATTTGTCAGAGAACCATTGCTCGCTAAGTTGGCTGTACAACTGGGGCGAGTGCTAGGAAGTGTCTCTAGACCTGCCGTGTGGCGGCGCTCGGTCTGCAATCACTGACAGTGGCGACACGCGGGTCCGTCGTATACCAGCGGACCGCGGCCGATTTAAAGGCTACCACCTAGCAAGTGTGGTGTCTGGCGGTGACACCACAGGTTCCGTATTCGAACTGAGAGCTTGCCGACATGGTGTTTATTCTCGGAAAGGCAAATGGCAACGGTCGGCGGGTAGGAAGGTTGAATCGGGAGAGCTGTCCCCGCCGACAAAAACGACAGCATTCAATGTTTGCAACAGTGTTCTGCCGTTTGTCTGAGACAGTGTCATGAAGGACGTACCCGAAGTGATTGGACATCAGACTGTTAACACTGTGGAAGGTGAGCGCTGCGCCGTGTCAGTACCAGGCAGTTGGCCTCCCAGTACAGGGTAAGCCACACGACCGTGTGGGACGTTCTGCAGGACAATTGTTACTCCCCGTATCACTTACAGCATGTGCAGAGCTCACTAGCAACATTCCACATCAGAAGCAGTTATGTCACTAGTTTTATCACCAGACAACTACCATTCCGGGATTAATGTCATCCACCCTATTCACAGATGAGACCGGTTTTACGCAATGTTGCATCATGAACTTTCTTAACAGTCATCTGTGGGGTAGTATGCAGAACCCCCATGGTATGGTGACAGTATCGATGCAGCCCGAATCTGTGGGCCGGGATAATTGGCGATCGTATTTTGGGACCAGTCTTTCTTCCAGGCCACATAACAAGCCGGAACTATGTTGTATCTTGCGGGTGATTTTGGCTCCTCTGCTGGAAAAAGTGTCACTGATGATTCGAAGGGTTATGTGGCTGCCACATGACGGTGCTGCAGCCCACTCCGCCGTCAACGTCTTGACGCATCTCGATCGTGTCTTCTCTAGTCGATGGATCGGACGAGGTCGTTCATTTGCTTGGCCTGCTCGTTCACCGAATCTCAACCGCCAGTATTTCAGGTTAAGGGGGCATCTCAAATGTATCATGTATGCAGAGCCCATTCCAGATGTGGAGACACTGGAGCAGCATATTCATACTGCCTTTGACACTATTCGGATGTAGCCCGACCGATATGAAGGTATCGGACAGAACACGCCACGGGGCGTACACGCATGCGTTGAGGCAATCTGTTTCATACTCTTACGATGGAATAAAAGCAAAAACTAGTCATAGGGTCTGTAAACCTAAGGTTGTTATGTCGTCAATTCAACGGTTGCTTCGAACACCAAAGGGCGCAACTACGCTTTGTCCCTATTTAACCGGCTAGTTAGTAGTACGACTACAGGAATTACATATGTCTAAGGATGCTGTAGAATGAGTAATAAGACCATCTGCAGCACGTTACTACAGGTTACCGCTTTTTAATGAGTCATTGCAGGAAATGTACTCGCAGCTGCGAATACGAATCACCTTCGAATGTACATTAGAAAGACGACAATGAAAGTTTGTCCCGGTGTATCTCTCGAAACCCGGATTCCTGATTAACGCAAGCCGTCGCCTTAATCGCTTGGCCCATCCGTTTCACGAATCACGGTCAGACCCTAACTTTCAGATGCCTTCTTCCTCGTGTCACAACATGCACTCGCACGTTCCGTATATTCCCGTCCAGGAAGGACTTATTTACTGTTAAGTCTAGGGCTGATATTGTCGCTCATAAATACGAAACACCAGTGTCTGTGTTATTAAGAAGAAAGATGTCATGTTCCTTCGGACATGCATGCATTTCTCACTATAAGCGATCGATCGCCTTATCCACTTCGGCTACCCGTGCACGAATCACGGCCAGACACAAACTTCCATAAGTCGTCTTCCTTGTGCCACTATTTTTGTCGTTATATACAGCCGACGGTGATTCATATTCGTAAATGCGTACACATTTCCTGTGTATATTGATGACTGTAGACGTAGCACCGCCTGTTCTTTCGGACAGTCAAAGATCACTGCATCCTACTTCTCAGTAACGCAGGCACTGCTGTTTCGTAACGTATAACTGTAGCAAACATACAATATAAAAGTCATCACTGCATAACATGTCCATGGCAAGGATATGAGAAACCGTTCCGTATTCCCAAAATTATACTACTGGCCATTAAAATTGCTACACCACGAAGATGACATAATACAGACGCGAAATTTAACCGAGAGGAACAAGATGCTGTGATATGCAAATGATCAGCTTTTCAGAGCATTCACACAAGGTGGAGGCCGGTGGCGACACCTACAACGTGCTGACATGAGGAAAGTTTCCAACCGATTTCTCACACAGAAACAGCAGCTGACCGGCGTTGCCTGGTGAAACGTTGTTGTAATGCCACGTGTAAGGAGGAGAAATGCGTACCATCACGTTTCCGACTTTCATGAAGGTCCGATTGTACCCTATAGCGATTGCGGTTTATCGTATCGCGACATTGCTGAGTCAACAGATGGGGACATTTGCAAGACAACAACCATCTGCACGAACCGTTAGACGACCTTTGCAGCAGCATGGACTATCAGCTTGGAGACCATGGCTGCGGTTACCCTTGACGCTGCTGGTTCAAATGGTTCAAATGGCTCTGAGCACTATGGGACTTAACATCTGTGGTCATCAGTCCCCTAGAACTTAGAACTACTTAAACCTAACTAACCTAAGGACATCACACACATCCATGCCCGAAGCAGGATTCGAACCTGCGACCGGAGTGGTCACGCGGTTCCGGACTAAAGCGCCTAGAACCGCACGGCCACACCGGCCGGCTCCTTGACGCTGCATCACAGACAGGAGCATCTGCGATGGTGTACTCAACGACGAACCTTGGTTTCGCAAAACATCATTCTTAGGATGAATCCAGGTTCTGTTTACAGCATCGTGATGGTCGCATCCGCGTTTGGCGACATCGCAGTGAACGCACATTGGAAGCCTGTATTCGTCATCGCCATACTGGAGTATCACCCGGCGTGATGGTATGGGGTGCCATTGGTTACACGTATCTGTCACCTCTTGTTCGCATTGACGGAACTTTGAACAGTGGACGTTACATTTCAGATGTGTTACGACCCGTGGCTCTACCCTTCATTCGACCCCTGCGAAACTGTACATTTCAGCAGGATAATGTACGACCGCATGTTGAAGCTCCTGTACGGGCCTTTCTGGATACAGGAAATGTTCGACTGCTGCCCTGGCCAGCACATTCTCCAGATCTCTCACCAATTGAAAACGTCTGGTCAATGGTGGCCGAGCAACTGGCTCGTCCCAATACGCCAGCCACTATCCTTGATGAACTGTGGTATCGCGTTGAAGCTGCATGGGCAGCTATACCTATACATGCCATCCAAGCTCTGTTTGACCCGATTCCCAGGCGTATTAAGGTCGGTATTACTGCCAGAGGTGGGTACTGATTCCTCAGGATCTATGCACCCAAACTGCGTGAAAATGTAATCACATGTCAATTCTAGTATAATATATTTGTCCAATGAATACCCATTTATCATCTGCATTTCTTCTTGGTGTAGCAATTTTAATGGCCAGTAGTGTACTTAGTAACACTTGGAAAAGAAGTAAAACAGGTGTTTCTGGCAGTAAGAAGCGAAACGCTGGCAATATGAGCGTATGTGATTCGTAATTCGCAGAGCGATTTTAGCTCAGCATCGGTACAGGACTCGATCTGGAGCCGTACCTTTCAAGGACAACAGCTTTGTTACCTAATGACTACACGCCATCCAACTCTACACCACGAAATGAATGTTTCAGTTTTCCAATGACTCTCTTCGCTATATAGTCTTCTGCGCTTTGCGTCTCCTTTTTCCTTTCTCACGCTTCAGACACATTGAATTTGTTATGATGCTTTCTTTGATGCAGATCATGGACTACGCTTCTTAATTTACAAAGTCAAGTTGCTCGGAATGAGGAGGGAAAAAAAGTGTGTGGGGCGAGTAGAATCTGAAACGCTTTTCAACCCGAGTCGGTAATCTGAGTGGTTGCTTCTGAATAAAAAATAAAAAATAGGCGTAAGGGAAAAGAAAAACATGATAAAATTTGGCCTCAAGCTCGCTCTCGTAGCGGCCGAAAAGGCGGAAAGCGGTTAATGTCGCTGGCAGCTGCTGCCGGTTGCTTCCACTGCTGTTCGTTACAAGGCCCGGGAAGTAAGCAGTACCATTCTGTGCAGAGTACCTTATCAGCCCTTCTCAAGCAAATCTACAGATCAGTTCCGCAAGCGGCAGCTAGATACGCCACTGCTGTCTACACTGTCAACCGTTCACGTGCAACCAACAGCACGTACCACACGAAGCAGATATAAAACAATGTGTGTGACTGAACCACATTTTTTACTGTTTCGAGGAGATAATTTGTATATTTCCATATTCGACTCACAATTCAAGACTGAAAACACAAGAAGTTGTAAGTGTCAAATCTCTCATTTGCAAGAAGAACGAAAAGACAATCCAGTATCTGTTTGTACATAACTGATTTGTATCCGAAAGTTTGAAAAGCTGTTCTGGTACCGCAGAATTATATTGCTTTCAGCATCGCTCAAAAAATGAGATACATTAGAAAATATGCACCTTTTATAAACGTTATAAGTGTCGCAACCGAAAACCGACCGGTTCTAGGTGCCAATAAGTAAGTTTCTCCGTGGCAGTTAACGCCAAGAAGAAATCAGGAACGAGAAATTCTTAATAACGCTGTATATTTACGCAAACAGCACCGTTCCCGGCTGTTCACGACTAAATTAAAATTGTCGTTGCTTGTATTTATTGTCGACTGTTTTTTCCTACAGCTAATGTTGCTCTATAAAAATATAATTATTAACAGTGGATAGTTGCTGCTTTGTCCATTGCACGACTAAGTATGTATTTTGTATACAGCCACGATCTCAAGAACGTCAGTTTTCAGCAAAATATTATGAAAAAGGATTTTGTTCCAAATGTCGTTAATACTGAGGCACTATGCTCTATTTGTGATAACAGAAGTGCAGAAATACAGCGTTCAGTATTTAACTAATAGAACAGAAGCTAACAAAAACCACTCCTCACGTGTTTTACACGTCCGAGACCTAGATGTACACATAGGTTCGTCAAAGACCATGTGCTATGTATTACCGCATCTTTGAAAGACTTTATCCACGGTTTGGCACCTCCATCCAGTCTACGGTGATGCAAGCGATTAACTAGAGCAAAAACACTGAAAACGCATTTTTTTCAAGAAAAACTGAACTTAAAACATTTTACACTGCCACTCTTCAGTTGTTTTTCCGCTTTTCAGAGCACGATCGCCCTACTTGTTTATAAATTCCACACAATCTCTTTGTTTTTCTTCACAGATATATAAATACTAACATATATCATGTACAAATCTTAAAGTAAAATGCATATGGCAAGAGTAGGCACTGATATCTAAGTTTATGTAAAACCTCTAAATATTTTTTAAAATGTGGCTGTATATTCCCATAATACCTAATGATCTGTGTAATAAATAGTCTTTATAAATATTTGAGCATAATTTTTACTGAATTTCTGCATATCTACTAATGGCCCTTTTAACGCTGAAGAATATGTTTATAAGAATCCTACTGCTTCAACACAGTAGAAGATTCAGATTTGTGAAAAAGGATGATCAGAAAGAGATCATCAAAATTGTGCTCATTAGCTGCAGACGGAGTTTATAAGCACATAAACTGGGTAAAATGCAGTATGTGTTAATGAACGTATCTGTACGGCATTCGGTTTGCTGTTGACGTGCTATAGTTCATATACAGTTTAAGTTAACTTCAACATAGAAGACATAATACAAAAAGTCCAAAAATAATCTTGACATTAGACCAAAATTATATACAGCTACTGCACTGAAAAGAGAAAACTGGAAATTGACAATGGTGACATAGATATAATGGATGACTTTCTCTATGTAGGGTAGCAGACGGTGTTAATTAGAGGGACAGGGCAAAGAGTAGAATGTTCTGGATTGCTTTTGGTAGACAAAATACTTATACTTGCCTATCTTAGGGCTAATAATGTAAACTAAGAAAAGGAAAGGAAACCGAAATCAAAGAAAAAACGCACAACGAAGGAATTATCCGAATAGTAGCGGTGATGTAGATGTACAGACAAACCTACGATGATATTTGCAGAGAAACTGGATGATTTATATAAGAGAAATAGCTTCACAAAGTGAGCATCTTAGTAACGCGTTAGTCCACTAGAGGGACATCGTGGCAATTTCTGTCCAATCCCGAACTGATTGGTGGACTCTGCCCATAATACTCCATATGTCCTCATTTGGGGAGAAATCCGGCTCTTCACTGGCTGAGGATCTGGCGAACACGAAGACAAACAATAGAAGCCCCGCCGTGCGCGGTCACGCGTTATCTAGCTGAAGTGTAAGCCCATTTTGGTTCGACATAAGAGCAACAAAATGGGGTGTAGAATAACCTCGACGTACCTGTGCAGTGTAAGGCTGTCGTGGACGACAACCGAATGGGAAGTGCTATAAAAACCAATGACACTCCAGAGCAGCATTCAAAGTTCTCAGGCGGTACTGCGGGCGGCAATCACGTTGGTTCAAATGGCTCTGAGCACTATGGGACTCAAGATCCCAGGTCATAAGTCCCCTAGAACTTAGAACTACTTAAACCTAACTAACCTAAGGACATCACACACACCCATGCCCGAGGCAGGATTCGAACCTGCAACCGTAGCAGTCCCGCGGTTCCGGACTGCAGCACCAGAACCGCTAGACCACCACGTTGGTATCCCACCATTACCCGGCGCGCCTCCAGAGACGTTTTCGGCCTGTAATCTCATTGACTGGTGTCGAACTGAGCCCCGAAGAGCAGCGAAGACCTGTCTGGAGGTGCCACGGACGTTGGTGGGATACCGAACTGACTGTCGGCTGCCTTACAGACCGACATACGGGAGTGATGGTCCGGGGTATCACTTCTTTTGTAGCAGGACTCCTTTGTCATCCACGACAGCCTTACAGCAAAGCGGTATGTCGACGATACTCTATGCCCCGTTCTGTTTCCCTTCGTGGAAAGCCAGCATGGGCTTCCATTTCGGCAGGATAATACCCACCTGCATACGGCGAGGGTTTCTACTGCTTGTCTTCGTGCTTGCCAAACCCAACTTTGGTGAGTGAGATTGCCGGATTTGGCCATAACCGAAACAGCTGGGAGCATTATAGGCAGGGCCCTCTAACTAGCTCGCGATTTTGACGATCTAACGCAATAATTGGACAGAGATTGGCACGAAGTCCCTCAGGAGGACTACTAGTCATTACCAACTCGAATAACTACTTGCATAAGGGCCAGAGGTGGACCAACGCTGTTTCAAATAAATTATCCACTGTTTCTGAAGTTGTTATTACGTGCATTTTCACATGTGCATCGTATCTACCGATTTCCGTCCCGTTCGGATAATTCCTTTTTGGTGCGTCGTCTTTATCTTTTATCTTACGGTGCAATTTCCGGGCCAGTTTTATTTTGCAGATCCTGTACAAGGACACCGCCGTGAAAAACTTTAACGTCAAAGGAAGTCTTCATTGGATTCCAAGACATAAGAGAATATCTTGACTACTGCCTAATGGAAGGTAGGGAGGTAATAGAAACATTTTGGATGAGGAACAGAAAGAAGGTCAGCAACGGTCGTAGTATCATCTGTCTGTCTGTCTTTTTTATTGCATTGCAAAGATTTTAATATTTCGTTAAAACCGGAGGACGCCCAGTTAGCTGATGACGCCGAGGAATTTACCTGCATTACCGAACGAGATGATGTAGTGTTGAACACATCACCATTAGTGGCAGTATTATACAACAGATGCTAAACCAATTATAAAAATAAAGGCGGCATTCCATCACCAGGGATATCGTAACTGTATGTTCATTTTAGACTCTCAGTTGATATTCTTTTGCTGCATTTTTGAGTCATTTCTTCTGAGCGGTCTGATGCGGCCAACCACATGGAAGTCATTGCACGCTGTTTTAACAGATACACTACTACTATTTTGTCCCTTGCTGTTGTCAGTGTTTTCCATACATTCCTTTGCTGGCCGATTCTGCGGAGAAACTCCTCATTTTTTATCTTATCAGCCTACATAATTTTCAACATTCTCCTGTAGCACCTCATCTCAAATGTTTGGATTCTCTTCGGTTCCGGTTTTCCCACAGTCACTACCATACAACGCTGTGCTTGCTCTAAACGTATGCTGTTAGACTACGTATGCTGTTAACGTATGATGCTAAACAACCAGTCAACTAGTCCCAACTATAGGTTGCCTGCCCAAGGGCTTCCAGGAGTGAGAAGCAGACGACTTTCACTATTTCATACAAGCAGTCACTAAATGTAAAAAGCAGTCAATACAATCATTACTGTTATAAGAACGTATATTTCCCGTAGTTTCCTCCAGAGATGCTAATGCTGCGAAAATGCATTTAAAAAAACGTGAAGATCACGTTCGATATCCACTTAACTGTACCCTTGTGTTACTCAGTACAATCGTACGTTAAAGGTTTCACGCAGTAAGTCCAACATCAAAGTTACCGAAATTAGAAACTATATGTATATCTTTATGCAGCACAGCTCTCGGCTCGCAAATTACCCAGATTATTTTCAACCTATTATTGAAGAATAACACTTACCTGTTTTCATCAAACGTACACATAAAGTAAATCTTTTCGAAACTTTTTCTCTCTAACACCACCACAAACTAATACCATGTTAAAGTCTATTGCATATTAAATTTTCCCTTTTTACGAAGCAAAGCTTCAGTATCAGGCATAAGATTTTAAGTTATTCTTCATCTACTGCTTGCTGTGTTTGCAACACACATTTTACTGACAGTAAGCACGTATATCATTGAACGCACCTGCAAAATTACATTATTGCACGGCATAGGAGGGGACACCGTGAAGTAAGTTTCATATTATTACTACAGACGAGTAAGTTTCCACTATAAAGTGGCCCAGACACATGACACTGTTTTTCAACATAGTTACTGCTTCTCTGTAAACAATGATCGGAACGTACAACAAGGCATTCATTTCCTCGACGAGAGAAATTCACTCATTAGTCATGGAGCCATTCGAGAAACGCTGTGTGAACGCACTCATCTATGTAAAAAATTCTTCCGCCACAGATGTTCTTTCATCTTACCGATAAAACGAAAATCGTGTGGGGTATGACGTCGTCTTTCCGGCTAGCACCTCGACATCTATGCAGCATCGTCCGAATTGTTTGCACTATTTCTCTACGGATGGACCCGACCTTGCCTTTGGTTCACACACCGCGAAAATTTTACTACGATTTTGTGTGCAGTTTAGACGTTTTTGCGCACAAGAATCGTATAGGGACACCGCAACTTTGGAGTAAGTTTCCAGTTTCCGTTCCATTTCACATTTATACTGCGATGCAGCTGTTATCCGTACCGCAACAGAAATATGTCTGCAAGCAACCCGAAATTCGTCGTGCCGTCTGACAATGTATACCCCTGCACAGCGGTGTAAGCATAGAACGACATGGCTAGCATACCTTCTGGCCTCCCTACGTAGTTCAAGATACATGACGTCATAGAGACTGGGTGCCGTGAGAAACTAGCTTTTGTTAACACGGAGCACAAATTACCCAAGATATAAACATCCAGTGTTTGATGGTGAGAGCACTTACCGACTTGCAACAAATTTTAAACGTAATTTCAGGCATTTTCTAAAAATTGTCTCTCGTAGAGATCCGCACAGTTATGAATGGCGAACGATTTAACGCCATTTCACAGTTCATGCCACAAAATTTCCGCATCGAACACGATGTTCCAGTTTAATATTTTTATACAGCTAACTCTATTTGCTACTCGTTTTGTAGACAGTATTCGCAGATGCCACTGAAGATACATACAAAGTCGTGGAACTGATCTACAAACGGCAGTTCGGTTCTTTAAATACTCGGAGTTGCAGGGGAAGGGTGGGGGTTAATGGTGTATTTTAAATTACAATATACAGATCACTGTAGTCGCTAACAGTGACTAGTTATTTTTTTAATTAAAAGAAAGCTGGAAGTTATAAGCTTACATCAAAAGAAAATACGTCACGACAAACTCTTGCTGTCAGATTGTAATGGTGCAATGCATATTACTGTTGTAACAGCGTATATGTCATATACTTACCCAGTGAAATGGGTGCCGCAAAGATTCATTTCTAGAAACGAGATCACTTTCGTTATCCACCTATCTATCCTCTTTTTAATCAGCTACTGGTCCATCTCTTGCAGAATCGACGTCACCCAAACAATAAACAGTTTATTACCTATCTTACATCCTCCTGCCCCCTTCTTCTCCCCTCCCCACCTCCACAGCGAAGTTTTAGGAACACACGACATCTCTACCAAATCGACAGTGATAGCGCAGTAATGGTAACGCACTGTACTCGTATTCGAGAGGACGGATGATGAAACCCAGAGCTAGGTTATCTATAATTTCCCTATATTGAGAGGTCTTTAGGAAAGGTTTGGCCTTTACCATTCACATCTTCCCTCAACTGGGACTTGTGCAACGTGTCCAGTGAAAACGCCATCGACGGGATGCTAAACAGTTGCTTTTGAATTCGTAAAGACACAGTGATACCAAGGAAAGTCGTGATGAAGATCACTCTGTCATTTTTCTAGTGGAATGAAGCTTTTCTGGAAGACATCGTACTGTTCCCTCTGCAAGGATAAATACGAAATCAGTGTTTGTTCCTTCAGCGAACTGGCTACGCATTACCATGGTCGTTGCTCGTCAAGGGCATTCGTAGTAGCTACGATTTAAATCTGTTTTCTATGAAACAGAATGATAGTCTCGCAAGCGCAATACAAAATTCCTAGGAATTTTGAAATTACCTTCACGCTTACACAAAAAATTGTCTGTTGATAAAAGCCACGTGTTGTTAAATATGAATTTAAGAACGCAGGAGTTTATACTTGTCACTAGTCTTATTGACACGGTACTACCAGAATGTATGCTTGAAAGACCACAATTATTAGCTTAAGTGACACGACTTTTATTTTTACTCCAGGGGTCTACGACCGAAGCGAAATGAATTAAATTAAATAATGGCTTTATCGTTGCGCCGCAAATATCAGTAATATTACTCCGCAAACAGCTGCCCCTCCAGTGAACACGCATGCACTGTCGATTGGTTTCAAACGAACGGTTCATTAACCTTTATCAAGAAAAAAAATCAATATCATTTCAAGTACTGCCGTCGGTAAATTGCACCACGAAAGCGAAAATCCCTTTC
Organism: Schistocerca cancellata; assembly: GCF_023864275.1. Classification (NCBI taxonomy): domain Eukaryota; kingdom Metazoa; phylum Arthropoda; class Insecta; order Orthoptera; family Acrididae; genus Schistocerca; species Schistocerca cancellata. The sequence continues at coordinate 945,296 of NW_026047100.1, forward strand.
GGGAGCGTACAGGGGCACTGTGGCCGGGACAATGACCTACTATGCGGAAGGAGGGCAGCACGGGATCCGGCTATTGAACCACTCACAGGATTACAGTTGCATCAAATCAAGCGAATCTCTGCACGGGAGTTTTTAGACAGTCGTACCCATTGCCTTCTTCATTTTCCATTTAAGTAGCGTCTACGCATCTGACCACCTATACATCTACATCGAGATAGGCCTACATGCTTCGCAAGTCACCGTATGGTGCTTATCAAAGAGGGCCTTGTACCGCTATCAGTCATTTCGTTTCCTGCTCCACTCGCTAATAGAGCGAGAGAAAAACGGTTGTCTAGTATACCCCCACAAGAGCCGAAAGTTCTCCTAACTGCGTGGTCGTTACGCAAAATGTACGTTGAGGGCAACATTATCTTCCTGCATTCAGCATCAAATGTTCATTTTAAGTTTTCTGACTGGTGTTCCTGTAAATTAACGTCGCCTTCCCTGGAGAAATTCCCCTTTGGATTCGAAGTATCTCCGTAATACCTGCGTGTTGTTCGAAGCTTCTGGTAACAAATCTAGCAGCTCGCCTCTGAGATACTTCAATATCTTACTATAAGCCGACCGGATGTGGATACCAGACACTCGACATCTAATCAAGAATAGATAGCACTAGAGTCCAGTATGTGACCCCTTGCGGGACCACACTCTTCTAAAATTCTCGTTACCACACTGGACTCGCATTCGGGACGACAACGGCTCAAAACGGCCATCCACATTAAGGTTTGGCGAATGGCGGTATGGTTCCTCTCAAAGGGGACGGCCAATATCCTTCCCCATCCTTGACCTAATCCGATCTTGTGCTCCATCTCTAATGGCGTCGATGTCGACAGGAAGCTAAACCCAATCTCCTTTCCTTCCTTCCTTCTAAAATTCTCCCAAGAAACCGAAGTGGACTATTCGCCTTCCCTACTACAGTCCTCCAACGTTCGTTCCACTTCATATCGCTTTGCAACATCTCGCCTGGGTATGTAATCAATAGGATAATAGGCTTACGACAAGCAGTACACTACTATCGCTGTATAGGTGTATTAAGGTATCGTTTTCCCTACTTTTTTTTTTACATTTGGAGCAATCTACCGTTCATCACAACAACTAGAAAGGTTTGTGTAAGTCATCCTGTGTCCACTTAGAGTCACTCAGTAACGACACCTTCTGTACTCCACAGCATCATCAGCTGCAGACAGCTGCTCGTCCTGCCCGTCAGATCACTTATGTACACAGAGAATAAGAGCTGTCCTGTCACACACGCCTGCGGCACTTCTGACGATATGGAAATATGTACCGCATTGGCCAATAGCCTTTGGGCCCAGTCCCTTTCGTCTCTCAATCCGTGAAGAAGAGCAACTCAGTGCAGAAGGAACTACCAACAGCCCAGTCAGTATACGACGCTAATAAAGTTATTCGTCACTATTTATTAACATAGGCCGTAAAATGTACTCTATAGTTTTTAAGACTAATAATTTTATGGCTAATAATTTTATGCAGTATACCTTGTTGAGAACGAAAGTCGCAGCTTTTGAAGGATGCTGTTTCAGTTTTGTTGCTTAACCAGATTCCACAATTGTGTGTAATGAAGAAGCTGAAGAATAGCTGGCAGTTTGGCAGTTGCTGTTCGTTTTTCTTTACTTCTGAGAGCTCTTTTACGAGTCTTAGCGACATAAGTTGATTGAGTGCAACATGTTCGTTGCAAAATAACAAGTGCACCCAACTAAATAATAGCGCCTATGGGCCCATTTTATCTTCAGCTCTGCACTTCAACTTTTTTGTAAATATACTTCTGTGAAAATACTGATAGGAATACACTGTGTGGACTCAGGAGTTATCATGGATGAAGTAAAGTGAATGAACAGTTACCTACGATGGAATGAATAGCGTCTTGAGAAGAAATTATTAGATGATCATCCAACTATGAAAAGCAAAGGTAACGGAGTGTAATTTAGTTAACTCAAATGAAGCTGATGGAATTAGATCAGGAAGTGACACCTGAAAGTAGAAAACGAATTTTCCTTCTTGCGTAGGAAAATAAAAAGTGACTGCAGTACGTAGTCGACACAACTCACCTGGAAAAATAATTTAACTTATGGTTTATATTAAAGTGCCAGGAATCCATTTTGTGGAAGTTTCTGAATTGTAGCCTAATACGGGAATGTAACGTGGACGTTAAACACTATAGGCAAGGTAGAAAAGAAGTTTTTGAAAAGTAGTGCGACAGAATATTACGGAAAATTATGGATCTGGGTTTGATTAAAGTACTGAGTGAGAAATGCTAGAGATCTAGGACGCATAAGCTCTGGAACGATTTTCTTGAGATAGACTAACATCGAGAACTGCATCAAACCAGATTCTGTACTTATGACTTCAACAACAATGACCTATCACTATCTGTTGAAAAATAATTAATATGATACTTCAGAAATAACATACCAGTTGTCTGTGAGCATTATCCATGGTAATACAAATAGTTATTGTGGACCCTGATTCAGATAGTATATAGGCGTTAGTACTGGCGTATGCTTTAAACTCTCATGGGTGCAACTCCAGTGCTCTCTGTCGTTTCATTTGAACATTTTTGTTACTGCTATACGGGAAAGCGGTTGGTCAGGAAATATGTTTTGTAGGAACCTCGTTCTTTAACCTATGCTTTCTGGACATTTAAAAAAAATACTTAAAGCGACGACGTGTGATCAACTATCATTGGGTCTGGATTATGCCTCTACGAACTTTCCCTCATTAACGTCTCCTTTGTCAGAAACTGTCTACTCCTACACTCAAAGACCACCACTGAGATCAGTAAGAAATGAGAAAAAGCTTTAAGTCGTGTAAGTGGTATCACAAAAACTTCAATAATGCGCCAAGACGTTTTATGGGACGGATTTTGGCGCATAGATACAAATAGTCTTAACTGGGACTGCCTAGTTGTAGTTTTCTTATCATTTAAAACGAGTGAAACTTGTTACGCGCTTCCGTTTACGAGCCCTTGTTAGAGACTCGGTCGAGAAATATATTTTTGACGATAATCTATGACGAAAATGAATTATTAATAATTACTTAAGGCGGTGCTCCGAATGTATATCGAATAACTAATGTAGCTCTGTTATATGGAAGAATAATTGAAGCCACATAAGAAAATAGAGCGACAAGTAAGATGCCATGTCTAGAGAAGACTTAAGAGTTTCTCATTTCATAGAGTAGTGTTCCTATAATCTTACCGTAGCTACATTACCTTCACTGTACCCACTTGCAATACGAAAGAGGAAGATTAATTGCAACGGGAAAACAAGGTCAAAAGATAAGACAGTGATATCACAGTTATGGATTCGCTGATGATCACCAAAAACTGACCCCAGAATTTTACTTCTGTGCATTCAGTGCTGAGTCACTAACAATTGCGTGGCGAGCTGTCTGAAGTAAACCAGTACACGAATACGGGCACATATTTCATAGTATGCTCCAGTGATGCAATTTTCACATTGGCAGAATACCGACATGCGAATCTGGAAGGATAAGACAGATGGCTTACCTGCTGTCTCTATATAAACATGATGTAGCATCGGTACTTCGAAGGATCAAATGCAGAAGCTACACAGACTTAATCTAAATGACGTGTCCTAGTTAAACCAGTCTGCCGCACTCAAGGTCGACGGCACTGGCCAGTGGACCTCAGGACGAAGCGGCGTTCTGCCGCCACCGGGGCGCCTCGACTCCGGCATACGAACCGGGGACCGCCGGACGTATCCCTCGGCGTGCGCACCCCGCAGCGGCTACGGAGCAACTGATCCCACGTTGCGTCCGCTGCTGGGAGTCGCCACAGCTGGAGATCGTGTGGAGGGGGCGTCAAGCGGCCCGTCCCGAGGGCGCATGCGCGCCGATGTTCGGGAATGCAGCCGAGCGCATGCACCTTCCGATCCCAATTTTGGAGGGGGATCGGTCTCTTCTACCATTATCAAGAGCCCATGAGTGTTTCTCTTTCAGGTACACGCGACCAGCGGAAGTATACTGCTATTTCACTATAGTCCGTTTGAAATTGCTTGATAGATGACGTCTGTCACTTGGCGCTGCAGTGTTGCCACATCAAATGGTTCAAATGGCTCTGAGCACTATGGGACTTAACTTCTAAGGTCATCAGTCCCCTAGAACTTAGAACTGCTTAAACCTAACTAACCTAAGGACATCATACAGATTCATGCCCGAGGCAGGATTCGAACCTACGACCGTAGCGGTCGCGCGGTTCCTGACTGAAGCGCCTAGAACCGCTCGGCCACACCGGCACATCAAATACTTCGTAGTTAAAGGCAACTCGCAAACACGCCAGCTCACTTCACGAGTGTTGAAACGCTGTTCATGTAACGCGGACTTGTTATCATCTGGTATGGCGGTAACGCGACATGCTAAGTCCACAGCTGATTTTATGCGAGCAATGACTGAACTGCGGCAATCGATGCGTTTTGTACCCCGGAATTTACATTCGTGTCCTAACCTAACCACATCATAGTGATGTGCGAAGTAGCCTAGGAAACGGCGGCCAACAATCTGCAGCAGGACTCAAATCACGATCGCTTTTCTCATGTCGATTACAGCTGACCGGCTAGAGGCAACTCAAGACAGAAGCGAAATCAGTTTCAGCGCTGAAAGCGAAATGCTATTTCTCCCTTGTGCTACGCGAGATGAAGCGGTACCGATATATGACCAGTCCTGCTTGGAACGCCTTGACAAGGTATAGGCGACACAGGCAGATTCCGAAAGAAAGAAGAATGAAAGGAAGAAAAACAACAGCAAATAAAAAAAACTGTCCGATGATGAAAATGATGCAACTGAAGAAAAAAATAAAAAAATTATAGAAAGCTATTAATCGAAAATAATAACAGTCATTTTGGTAAAGATTTAAAAGAGAAATGTGTATACAATCTCCTGGCGATATTCGAACCCGCATCCATTTGCACTGCAGACTGTGTCCTTACCACTCTGCTTTGGAACACATTCAGAGTGAATGTTTATCTGGGCACCTGTGGTCTAGGGGTCGCCGGCACGGTAGCTCAGCGTGTTCGGTCAGAGGGATAGTTGCCTTCTGTAATAAAAAAAACTGAGTTAATGGATCAACAACGAACTGAAACGGGTGTCTTTCGACGTCCGCCCAGAGCAGATACAACGAACAAAAACGAACAAAATGAGATTAAAAAAAAGGGGTAGCGTCTTTGATCTATAATCAAAACGTCTTCGGTCCCGGGTTCGATCCCCGCCACTGCCTAAAATTTGATAAATAATCAGCATTGGCGGCCGAAGACTTCCGGCATAAGAAGTCAGCCTCATTCTGTCAACGGCCTTGTCAAAGAGGGCGGAGGAGCGGATAGAGGTTCAGGGCACTCTCTTGTCCTAGGGGTGGGAAATTGCCCCTAAAGGCGCAAGAATCAGCAATGATCAACAACATGAGGATGCAGAAGGCAATGGAAACCACTGCATTAAAGACACTTAAGGTGTATCCACAGGACACGTGGCCTGTAATTGAAGAAGTGTCATGATGATCTCTCCATTGGAAAAAGATTCCGGAATAGTCCCCCATTCGGATCTCCGGGAGGGGCTGCCAAGGGGGAGGTTACCATGAGAAAAAGATTGAAGAATCTACGAAAGGATAACGTTCTACGAATCGGGGCGTGGAATGTCAGAAGCTTGAACGTGGTAAGGAAACTAGAAAATCTGAAAAGGGAAATGCAAAAGCTCAATCTAGATATAGTACGGGTCGGTGAAGTGAAGTGGAAGGAAGACAAGGATTTCTGGTCAGATGAGTATCGGGTAATATCAACAGCAGCAGAAAATGGTATAACAGGTGTAGGATTCGTTATGAATAGGATGGTAGGGCAGAGGGTGTGTTACTGTGAACAGTTCAGTGACCGGGTTGTCCTAATCAGAATCGACAGCAGACCAACACCGACAACGATAGTTCAGGTATACATGCCGACGTCGCAAGCTGAAGATGAACAGATAGAGAAAGTGTATGAGGATATTGAAAGGGTAATGCAGTATGTAAATGGGGACGAAAATCTAATAGTCATGGGCGACTGGAATGCAGTTGCAGGGGAAGGAGTAGATGAAAAGATTACAGGACAATATGGGCTTGGGACATGGAATGAAAGAGGAGAAAGACTAATTGAGTTCTGTAACAAGTTTCAGCTAGTAATAGCGAATACCCTGTTCAAGAATCACAAGCGGAGGAGGTATACTTGGAAAAGGCCAGGGAATACGGGAAGATTTCAATTAGATTAAGTCATGGTCAGACAGAGATTCCGAATCAGATGCTGGATTGTAAGGCGTACCCAGGAGCAGATATAGACTCAGATAACAATATAGTAGTGATGAGGAGATGAAGAGTAGACTGAAGTTCAAGACATTAGTCAGGAAGCATCAATACGCAAAGAAGTGGGATACGGAAGTACTAAGGAATGACGAGATACGTTTGAAGTTCTCCAACGCTATAGATACAGCAATAAGGAATAGCGCAGTAGGCAGTACAGTTGAATAGGAATGGACATCTCTAAAAAGGGCCATCACAGAAGTTTGGAAGGAAAACATAGGTACAAAGAAGGTAGCTGCGAAGAAACCATGAGTAACAGAAGATATACTTCAGTTTATTGATGAAAGGAGGAAGTACAAACATGTTCCGGGCAAATCAGGAATACAGAAATGCAAGACGCTGAGGAATGAAATAAATAGGAAGTGCAGGGAAACTAAGACGAAATGGCTGCAGGAAAAATGTTAAGACATCGAAAAAGGTATGATTATCGGAAGGACAGACTCAGCATACAGGAAAGTCAAAACAACCTTTGGTGACATTAAAAGCAACGGTGGTAACATTAAGAGTGCAACGGGAATTCCACTGTTAAATGCAGAGGAGAGAACAGATAGGTGGAAAGAATACATTGAAAGCCTCTGTGAGGGTGTAGATTTGTCTGATCTGATAGAAGAAGAAACAGGAGTCGATTTAGAAGAGATAGGGGATCCAGTATTAGAATCGGAATTTAAAAGAGCTTTGGAGGACATACAGTCATATAAGGCCGAAGGGATAGATAACATTCCCTCAGAATTTCTAAGATCATTGGGGGAAGTGGCAACAAAACGACTATTCACGTTGGTGTGTAGAATATATGAGTCTGGCGATATACCATCTGACTTTCGGAAAAGCATCATCCACACAATTCCGAAGACGGCAAGAGCTGACAAGTGCGAGAATTATCGCACAATCAGCATAACAGCTCATGCATCGAAGCTGCTTACAACAATAATATAAATAAAAATGGAAAAGAAAATTGAGAATGCGCTAGGTGACGATCAGTTTGGCTTTAGGAAAGGTAAAGGGACGAGAGAGGTAATTCTGACGTTACGGCTAATACTGGAAGCAAGACTAAAGAAAAATCAAGGCACTTTCATAGGATTTGTCGACCTGGAAAAAGCGTTCGACAATATAAAATGGTGCAAGCTGTTCGAGATTCTGAAAAAATTAGGGGTAAGCTATAGGGAGAGACGGGTCATATACAATATGTACAACAACCAAGAGGGAATAATTAGAGTGGACGATCAAGAACGAAGTGCTCGTATTAAGAAAGGCGTAAGACAAGGCTGTAGCCATTCGCCCCTACTCTTCAATCTGTACATCGAGGAAGCAATGATGGAAATAAAAGAAAGGTTCAGGAGTGGAATTAAAATACAAGGTGAAAGGATATCAGTGATACGATTCGCTGATGACATTGCTATCCTGAGTGAAAGTGAAGAAGAATTAAATGATCTGCTGAATGTAATGAACAGTCTAATTACACAGTATGGTTTGAGAGTAAATCGGAGAAAGACGAAGGTAATGAGAAGTAGCAGAAATGAGAACAGCTAGAAACTTAACATCAGGATTGATGGTCACGAAGTCAATGAAGGAATTCTGCTACCTAGGCAGTAAAATAACCAATGACGGACGGAGCAAGGAGGACATCAAAAGCAGACTCGCTATGGCAAAAAAGGAATTTCTGGCCAACAGAAGTCTACTAATATCAAATACCGGCCTTAATTTGAGGAAGAAATTTCTGAGGGTGTACGTCTGTAGTACAGCATTGTATGGTAGTGAAACATGGACTGCGGGAAAACCGGAACAGAAGAGAATCGAAGCATTTGAGATGTGGTGCTATAGACGAATGTTGAAAATTAGATGGACTGATAAGGTAAGGAATGAGGAGGTTCTACGCAGAATTGGAGAGGAAAGGAATATGTGGAAAACACTGATAAGGAGAAGAGACAGGATGATAGGACATCTTCTTTTAAGACATGAGGGGTGACTTCCATGGTACTAGAGGGAGCTGTAGAGGGCAAAAACTGTAGAGGAAGACAGAGATTGGAATACGTCAAGCAAATAATTGAGGACGTAGGTTGCAAGTGCTACTCTGAGATGAAGAGGTTATCACGGGAAAGGAATCTGTGGCGGGCCCATCAAACCATTCAGTAGACTGATGACAAAAAAAAATGTTTATCTGTAGAATCAGTTTCAACGATCAGTTCTGCCTTCAAAAAGTTCGGTTTTACACCATGTTGTATGAAGTTCCATGTCGTATGAAGTTTACCTAATGTAGGCCGATTTCTGTGATGATAATTCAATAGGTGAAGCCGAACCGTCTCTACTATGAAAGAATCCAGTTGTCTTTGGCTAGTGGTGTGTACGAAATATGCGTGTTTCTTTACATCATTTTGTGTATGTGTGTGTGTGTGTGTGTGTGTTGTTTTGGATATGTTTATCATGTGTGGTGAAATGTGAAATAAATGGGCCAGATCATCCAGGATGAGGAATCCAAACACAACAAGAAAAAAAGCGAGACACGAAATTGTATGTGAACTGATCTATTATGGCAGTTTGACAATGACGAACAGTTTAGTCGGGACGTTGGACGCCCTGACTGGAGGAAGACACCTCCAACATTCGAAGTGTCAACTACCAAGCTATTTTAATAATACTATAGGCTAACAGGAAATAGTGTGAATGAAATTATTTATCAGCGGGTAAGAACAAATGTTTCTAAATAAAATATGACATCCACAAATTCAACTGTGGAGAAAATGCAGCGCTCAGGATTGTTATTCATGCATGAAAATAATTTTTATGTACGTGGCACCACTGAAACATCTGGTTTCACTATATTGTTGTGAAGCGATATTCAGTAACAAAATAGCCGGCCGAAGTGGCCGTGCGGTTCTGAGCGCTACAGTCTGGAACCGGGCGACCGCTACTGTCGCAGGTTCGAATCCTGCGTCGGGCATGGATGTATGTGATGTCCTTAGGTTAGTTAGGTTTAATTAGTTCTAAGTTCTAGGCGACTGATGACCTTACAAGTTAAGTCGCCTAGTGCTCAGAGCCATTTGAAGCAGTAACAAAAATTATGGTGTCAAGTTTGAGTATTGTGTACTAAACCGGGGACCTAGAAACGAAGTAGAGGCTTCGTCCCGCCGTAAACATCAGTGCTTCAAAACCCCACAACAGGCCACAGCAGTCTACCCACCCCACCGCCACCCACACCCCCCAGTGGACCCCTTCCAGCCCCCCCCCCCCCCCCGGCCGCCATCGGGAACGTCTCATACCTGACGAGTGTAACGCCAAGTGTTTGCGTGGTTGAGTAATTATGGTGTACCCGTATGTGAGGCCAGTGTTTGCGCAGAAATCGCCGTCATAGTGTAACTGAGGCGGAATAAGGGGAACCAGCCCGCATTCGCCGAAGTAGATGAAAAACCGCCTTAAAAAACATCCGCAGGCTGTCCGGCACACGGCAGCCCGGATTCCTGTCGGGGACCGGCAAGCCTTCCCGCTCAGGAAGCAGCGAGTTACACTGCGCTGCTAGCCGTACGGGCGATATCAAGTTTACATGACATTAGTATTACACACAAATCAGAATAATTTCAAGTTAAAGAGAGGTGGACACAGCTAAATTTGAATGTAAATCTATAAATTATAGTCTAACCCCTTAAGCATAAGTGGTTTCTCCCATGAACGACTATTTTAAGTAGCAGTGTCTTTCGCATGAAACCACGGATGCTATTGTAAGACAGACACATTTAGTGGTACACTCAGGTAGGCTCCGTACTTCTACCAATATAGTGAAATATAGCAGTTGTGTATAGCTTTAAAAGCAGTAGTCGGTACGAATTTGAAAGAAAGTGTATCTAAATCTCTGGAACGTGAATTTGAGTGTGTGCTATTGCTTTTACGACTATTTTGGAGATGAGACCACTATCACAGTATATGCTTTTTATTTAGAAATACAATTTGTTTTAGGCATTATGAGTTAATGGAAATTTCGAGATGTGGCATCGTCTCTAGGTAGAATGTGAAATTCCTTTAAAATATATCACGTAAAAGCATGGATGGTTGAAAACTGGATGTCCCAGTGGCTCCTAAATAACTGGCGGCTTTTGTCGATTTCTTCTGGTATTTGTTGCATAGTATCGTAATAAAGGTTAATTTAGTGAAAAATTTTGAAAACAATTTTTTTTCACTCCAATGGTTGATACCAAGCTTAAATGTTAACGATGCTTTTAATGTTTAGACTACAGATACAAAAAAAGTTAATCTAAAAAAGTATCTTTTTTTCTTTATTTTGCATAACTTAACTGCTTTGTCACTCTCGAAGTACAGAGTGTCAAGTCAGCGAAATCCTAAGATGTTTCACAATTAACCTAAACTTCCGAACACATGCTCAGCAGCGAGACAGTAGGTTGAAAAGAATGCACGACACTATATAATACGTTACTCCTGTGCGATGTGTACATGAGACTAGCAGATTGTCTCTGTTACCAGTAGTACCTTCAACCTTAGTGGATTCGCTGCTGTATCTCTATAATGGCCCCTGTCGGTAAAAGAGTGAAAAGCAAGATATTTTTGATTCATAATATTCTTACTGAGCTCATTGATATCTATCTATTTCTCAGTGTCTGACGTAAATTGTGTCCACATAAACCGCAAAACCAGCAAAACAAAGAATATCAGAAATACACTGTAAGATAAAAGAAAGAGCAACGCACCACGAAACCGAATGGGATGGAAATCAGAAGATGTTATGCACACGTACAGAGAAAAAAGATTGAAATTAAAAAAAAATCAGTAACTTCTACGAGAGAATTCCTAAAAACATTCAACAGACAAGATCGCTTAAACATTTCGTAATTTAGAACACCCGTTTCGACACACTTTGCTGTCATCTTCAAGCCTTAAAAAAACTTTTTGTTGTAAAACGTGTTCATTTGCATTGCATATCATGGCAGGCTGCAATGTGAATAAACATTAGACTCTCTTATAACTTGGTGTGAGGTCCAACGTAAACTGAACATATTTTTTAAGACCTGAAGATGACAGCAAATTCTGTCGAAACCGGTTATTTTAAAACGAAATATTTGTGCAATCCTGGCTATTGAATGTTCTTAGCAAGTAAAGCAAATCACTCCTTCGGGCCTCTCAAAATAAGAAAATTCAATCTGTATTAAAGAGAATGATCTCCACAAGTTGAGCAAGTCAACAACTTGTTGGCGCACCTGTGGCCCTTATATAGGCAGTTATTTAGTTTGGCATCAACTGACAGAGCCGTTGGATATCCTGCTGAGGGGCATCGTGTCAAATTCCATCCATTTAGACCGTTAGTTCGTTGGAATCCCGAGCTGGTTGGAGGGCACCACCCATTATGTTCCAAACGTCCCCAACTGTGGAGAGGTCTGGCGACCTTGCTGACCAGGGTAGGGTTTGGCAAGCGTGAAGATCCGTGGTAGAAGCTATCTCCGTGTGACGGTGGGAATTATATGGCTGTAAAGTAAGCCCAGGACAGCTTGCCATGAAGGGCAGCACAATGGGGCGTACAATCGTTGACGAACCGCTGGGCTATAAGGGTGTCGCGGATGACAAGCAAAGGATGATATCAAACAGCATCCCAAACCATCACTCCTGGTTCTCTGGCTGTATGGCGGGCGATAGTCAGGTTCGTATCCCAGTGCTGTCCCAAGCGCCCCTAGACAAGTCTTCGCTTGTCATTCGCGCACAGTTCCAAGGGGAAGTCATCACTGAACATAATTCTACTTCATTCATTGATATTCCAGGGCGAATGTGCTCAACATCACCAAACACTGGCTTGTTGGTGCGCAGAGAGGATAGGTAGTAGGTACGAGCGTCATTCTTATGCAACTGGCACGAAATCTGAATAGAGGTTATCTTTCAGATACAGAAACACGCCTAGCAACTTGCGATTATCTCGCACAACTCTTTCTTGGTGTTTCGATTTTTCTTCGCAGTAGCGCTTTTCACGTTAGACTCAACGAGATGTCAGATGAATCGAGGAAAGGAATAAAATAGAAACTTTCAAAAGTACAGCTCCTCGCCACAATACACACAGGCAGAAATCATATATCATATAAATGTATAGTTGTTCAGAATACAAAAATTTATTCATAGCTTGAAAGAACTAAGTGAGTCTTCTTGAGGAGGTAATTCTAATTTTGTTCCAAATGCGCTTTAACGTACAACTCAGGGACTAAAACGGCCTATTATCATGATGAATGCTGTAAATTTTTCATTATAATTGTTTGAGCTATTACTATTAGCTTCAAATTCATGGATGAAGTTGAGTTGCAGTTCGACTGAATTACCGCTATTTTCTGCTTTGTATCAGGTGGCTGGAATAGAAATGAATAGCCAGTTTTCCCAGTAGATCCGTTATTGAGGTTGATAAAGCTATTTAAAAATTTTGTATTTATCGAATTAGTGGTCGCACTGACGTATCTTTTAAAACAGTCGCATGGACACTAGCTAGCTGTAGCATACACGTTATGTCAGGTATACTTTGAACTCAGCTGCCATAACGTCACCTCCCCTACTTCGCAAGTGAGCCATCAGCACTACCGCAGTCCCTTCCATCGCTGTACCGTCTGCACACTTCGATATATTTTCGCCTCTTATATACACAGCTAGAGCATTCTTTCCATGAGTACAAAAATTTATTTCTAAGGAAGTATGCTAGTTACGGCGACGTGGTTTTTTTGCAAATGTTTCCTTAAGCTACAAAGTACACTATGTGTTCGAAAGTATCCGGACAACGCCAACAATGTAAGTGAAGTGTTGGCAGAAGAGCCAACACCTTGTAGCTAGAGGAGGCCGAAATGCACGCGTGCAAGCTCACGCAGATTGGCGTGAGGGCTGGAACAGGACAATGTAATTTAATGTAGCAAATAAAGTACGTGGTTGATGTAATACTTAACTTTATTCCATAACTGGAGAACATAGGTCTTGATGATAAATAAGTGAAATCTTAATATACTCGTAATGGCGCCTTGCTAGGTCGTAGCAACTGACATAGCTGAAGGCTATGCTAACTATCGTCTCGGCAAATGAGAGCGTATTTGTCAGGGTAGCATCGCTAGCCAAGTCGGCTGTACAACTGGGGCGAGTGCTAGGACGTGTCTTTAGACATGCCGTGTGGCGGCGCTCGGTCTGCAATCACTGACAGTGGCGACACGCGGGTCCGTCGTATACTAGCGGACCGCGGCCGATTTAAAGGCTACCACCTAGCAAGTGTGGTGTCTGGCGGTGACACCACAGTAAGTTCTCCATATTAGGTGTATTTTGTTCCCACCTACTGCCACTTACTCCAATACAGAGACCTCAGTAATCATTAGACATCGTGAGAGAGCAGAATTGGGCGCTATGCGGGATTCACGGACGTCGAACGTGGTCACGACATTGGGTATCACGTGTGTCACACGTCTGTACGCGAGATTTCCATGCTCCTAAACATGCCTACGTCCACTGTTTCCGATGTGATAAAGAAGTGGAAACGTCAAGGGACGCGTATACCACAAAAGCGTACAGGCCGACCTCCTCTGTTGACTGACAGAGACCGCAGACAGTTGAAGAGGGTCTTAATGTGTAATAGGCAAACAACTATCCAGAACATCACACAGGAATTCCAAACTGCATCAAGATCCACTACAAGTACTACGACACTTAGGTGGGAGGTGAGAAAACTTGAATTTCTTGGTCGAGCGACTGCTCATAAGCCGTACAACACGCCGGTAAATGAGAAACGGCGCCTCGGTTGGTGTAAGGAGAGTAATCATTGGACGACTGAACAGTGGAAAAACGTTGTGTAGAGTAACGAATCATGGTACACAATATGGCGATCCGATGGCAGGGTGTGGGTATGGTGAATGCCCGGTGAACGTTAACTGCCAGCGAGTGCAGTGCCAACAGTAAAATTCGGAGGCGTTGGTGCTAAGGCGTGGTCGTGTTTTTCATGGAGGGGACTTGCACCTCTTGTTGTTCCGCGTGACGCTATCACATCACAGTCCTTCATTGATGTTATAAGCACCTTCTTTGTTCCCATTGTTGAAGAGCAATTCGGAGATGGCGACTGCATCTTTCAACACGATCGAGCACCTATTCATAATGCACGGCCTGAGGCGGAGTGGTTACACGACAATAACATCCCTGTAATGGACTAGCCTGCACAGAGTCCTGACCTGAAAGCTATAGAACACCTCTGGGATGTTTAGGAACGCCATCTTCGTGCCAGACATCTATACCACTCCTCAGTGCAGCACTCCGTGAAGAATGGGGTGCCATTCCCCAAGAAAACTTCCAGCACCTGATTGAACGTATTCCTTCCAGAGTGAAAGCTGTCATCAAGGTTAAACGTGGGCCAACGCCATGTTGAATTCCAGCATTACCGATGGAGGGCGCCACGAACGTATATGTCATTTTCGGTGTTCGGATACTTTTGAACACATAGTGTATTTAGTCACTTTGTCGAACGAGTTTTGTCGTCGGAATGCATGCATGTACGCCATAAGTGTTAACATAAATAAACTGATTACTTTTTAGTCGTACACATGGAACTACACTTAAAAACTACCTTTTTTTCACAGGATATAAGTTACTAAATAGAATATTGTCCATGGAACAGAAGAAAAAATGTTTTTTGGTTGGATTTAAATCTTTCTTTGCTTTCTGACGGAGGTCCTTTGTTATTGGAAAAATGATAAAAACTATGTGTTGCTCCATACTAAATTCCTCTCTAAGCCACTGACGGCTATAATAATGGGACATGACGGTACCTTTTCCTCTAGTGCTGTAGGTATAGAATTTGCTGTTCTCAAATTGCAGTAGGTTATTTTTGATGAAATTCATTACCCAATTTATGTATTGTGATGGTGCAGTTAAAATGCATAACTCTTTAAAGGGGTTGCTGCATGACGACCGAGGGATAACACCACGTATTATTCTTACTTCTCGCTTTTGTGTAGCCACTACTTTCCTTCTAACTGGTTAGTTACACCAGAAAATAATTCCATAAGATATAATTGAGTGGAGATATGCATAATATGTCAGAGGGCTGATGCGTTCGTTTCTATGATTTGCAGTTATACGAAGAGCAAAATCAGCGAACTTCATTGTTTTGAGATTCTCAGTAATATGCTTGTCTTAATTCAAGTTTTCCGCAATATCTGTAGATACACTTACACATGTAGTCTGTTTGTTGCCTGCAGAATGTCGAGGCGATACTCATTTCTCCCTATGTCTTTGCCAACATCTCTTCCATCTTGTATTCGTGCCGCAAGATCGTCACCCCCCAAAAAATTTCATGAGTGGCTATGTTTTGTGAAAGTGGTGGCCATGATGTAGGAACGTCGCTATCGATGAATCAGTAGGGAAAGTTTCCATTAAAGACCTGGCGAACAAATAACCGCCCGGTGTAGGAGTGCTCAATCTCTTTGAAGTATCACCCACGATTGAAATTGCTGTAAATGAAGTGCACCGTAAAGTTCCAACATATCCAGCGAAGCAGTTGCCGTAATCGTAGGCTCAGTAAAAAAAAAGAGAAGAAAAAATATTAAATTATCCGGTTCTGCATTATGTAACACCATTCATTTTCTTTCAAGTTACCCCTCCTCTTCTGTACCAGGTAATGTGGATTCTCCGACCCCTAGATCGGGGCAGTATGCCTGATTACATTCCCGGGTGTGTGAAAAGTCGCGTCATCGGAAGAACGAACTTCCATTACGGTAGTAACTGCCTGCATCGATTGGCATCACAACGTCTACAGCAAACTGAGCACATCTGCAGTATCATCTGGCTGCATTAACAACAAGACATGCACTTTGTATGCATGGAAATTCAGCTCTTTGTGTAAAATCGTGACCAAATTACTCTGAGGAACGCCTGTCTCTCTGCAAACACGACACGATTCCCACGGACTGCGCTGAAGTGCTATACGCACTTCATCAAAAGGCACTCACTCCAGGTCTAGCGATTCTTGCCTTGTTACAGACGTTACCCCGACAGCAACACTCCTAAATTACGCCACTTGTAACAAGAGACAGAGTGAAAAGAATCTGTCAGAGTACATGAAGCATCCATAAAATATTAAGTGAGTTGTGGTACCATGTAAACAAATGCATATACATGTGGATGTGTACCAAAAGCTTGATGAGTTACGCTACCATTTCCAACAAACTGCATAGCTGTTCCTAGCACTGTTCCTGAGAAGCAGTGTTTTGAATTTCAGGTTGATTCTTTTATCTGTCTCAGTCTGTATTTCCAGAGAATAGTAAGACTCATAATTAGATAGTTCTAGATGACACTCTTAGTACATCCTTTGATGCAATGGCTTTTCCGCGGTGCGCAGCACGCTTCGACACTTTCCTACCCAGAACGAGCACGTAGCTTGCTGTTGTCGCTGACGCGAACTTCGTAATCGGCCTGTGGAACTCTGCAGAATTACGCAAGCGAATCCTCAAGTCGACTGCCAAGATCGATCGCTGCTGATTATTCTGGGCAACGTCAGCGCTTCTCCGGCACGCATCGGATGCTCCTTGCCTCTCCCGTTGCTTTGAAACGATTTTCCGATGCCCAGCACGAAGACGGAGCTGCAGTGCTCTGCCTATACTGCTAGAGAGCACGGGTCATTCAAGACATAATGTCATCGCACCAAGTTTCCATCCGAAAACCACTCTGACCCTACAGCGTAAACTTGACGGTCATCGTCACACATTCTTTTAGATGAACGTAATTTTTATTCTAACGATGTCATACTATTTGTTCCAAAGTCAGTACCTGGTTATCTGTGTCTTTCTTAGTTTCCCGGATCCTAAACAAAAAAATGGCTTCGAAGACTATGAGACTTAACATCTGAGGTTATCAGTCCCCTAGAACTTAGAACTACTTAAACCTAAATAACCTAAGGACATCACATACATCCAAGCCCGAGGCAGGATTCGAACCTGCGACCGTAGCGGTCGTGCGGTTTCAGCCTAAAGCGCCTAGAACCGCTAGGCCACAGCGGCCGGCGATACTAAACACTGTCATAGGATTATGTTAGAGCTTTCATCAGCCAGGCCATTTTAATGCAGAGAGAGGGAAAAATTGTATGTCTTAACTGAAGATTAGTCACACCATCCACACCTGAGGTAGAAGATGTAAGTTAGATTGCTATCTCAAGGTGCATGAAATATTTCCACAACATATAGTTAAATTTTCCTCGAAAAATTTGAGTATCATCTTTGATAATGATCGAAGCTTAGGAAATGAATTAAAATTTGTACTACCGCCGGGATTTGAACCCATGTGTCTTTACTGATGAGGCACAAATGCTAGGCAATACAGCACCACAGCACTGCTATTAATGTTACTGCATGGACTACCCTGGTCCAATGCCCTCCTTCACACAACCTTCAATTTACAATTTCACATCAGACGCCAATGTCCCGAGGAAAATTTAATTATATGAGATCTGTAGATCACCTTCGCTTGGGGTACAGGCAGGATTTCCCCATTACATCTTGTGCTAGGGTGCTATTCCAATACCGGAGAGCCTAGGCAATAGTGACGATGTAACAAGGAGAAAATAAGCTGAAGATTTCAATTGAAGTTTGTATTATGGAGGGCGTTGTACAAGGTTAGTCAGAGCAGGCATGTGAGCTATAATGTTATGGTGGTGTAACAACTAGCATTCGCGTCCAGTATGCAAGGAGACCCGTTTTCAAGTCCAGGCTAGGGCACAAATTTTAATTTTCTTCAGGTTCCGTCATTTGCGAGCCAGTTTTAAACTGATTGACAGAAAAGGGAAGCATCCAGAAGGGAAGCAAGAAACGGAGTGAAACGTCAAGAGTCGAGAGGACGTGTGGTGATTACAAAACCGAGTCAAATTTGCAAAGAACTTGCCTATATAAGTTCACTTATCGGTATGGTTTCGCACTTGCTCTGACCTGGATTCGTTAGTACAAGTGTTATGAAGCAGTTGTTTCTGCTCCTGAGGCAAGCTGGTCCAGCATTGGTATTCTGGATGCTGACGCTGGGACGGAGTTGACGTCCGAGCTAGTCCCATATACGTTTTATCAGGGACAGATCTGGGGACCTTGCTGGCCACAGGAGTACGTCAAAGCCATGGAAATTATTCACAAAGATATGTGCCATGTGGAAATGAGCCTTGTCCTGTTGAAAAATGACAGCATGATACTGTCGCATGGAATGAGATATTAGCATGCAGAAAGTCTGTGATACATCGTTGTGCTGCCAGAGTTTACTCAGTGACTACCAGCTGAAGTCATTTCTGGCGGTTCCATGGTGGTACCATGGCGCCAGCAGTGACACCGTTATAAGTCTCCAGAAAGTCGGAAGAATGGAACAGCACCGCAGGCCGCATTCCATGCTTCCCAGTCACGGCACGGCTCAGATGTGGCCGTTTGGGTTGTGATGTTAATGGCTGCCTAATCACGGCACTGTAATTCGCTAGCCCGACTGCTAATTAGCCTGTGACAAACTGTGCAGGCTGGCACGCGTTGTACCAGAATGGAGCTGTTGTACACTGCCGGCAGAAAGCGCAGCACCTGCAAGCAGTGTGTCCAGTGACTCCAGAGTATGACATGTGCATACTGAGGGGTTGTGGTGTCAGTGTTTCATTTGTCACGGTCATCTTCTATCAAATGTTGTTCAGGAATCCTGTCTGTGCACCATTTGATTTGACTCATCTGGCAATAGGTATGCTGAGTTTAGCGATGAACACTGCAACAACCATTCTAGGGCACAGCCATTCCCCACCGAAGAGTAAATACTCCTGTTGAGTCACTGCACGCATGTGATCGTTTCGCAGTGTGAGCTTGTGGTTATTTGGATGGATGTATCGCTGGATTGCTCCATATGATTCGCTCAGTATACCGGTTGTGTGTCACTGCTCTCAACATTCGCCTGTGGGACATGCCCACATCTGTAGGCAAGGTCCTGACCTCTGTGCGAGAAAGATGCACTTCAAAAACAACACATGTGCAATCAGTGATGGTTGACCGACGATCATCCGGGGACGAAATCTGAACACATCGTGAACTTGCTGTGTCACCAGAAAACATTAGAAACATGTGCTTGCAGAAGAACAAAGACCATGGGTGAATGAGGCCGGCTACCACCGACAGCACGACACAGCTAATCATGGCTACGCTGGTATCGTGAAATAGTTGAAGACGTGGCATGACTCGCTGTTGTCTTCAGTAATGAGCACGGATTCTGTCTGTGTGTGAGTGATGGACGTAAACGTCCACAGCGCAGACCTGGCGTGCTGGTTGCTCCAGAGTGCATTAGCCAACGACGCGCTGGTCCCATCACAGGCCTTACAGTGGGAGCGGAGGCACCATGTTCAACACGAAGTTACATTTGGTGTTTCTGCAGGGTACAGTAACAAGCACCTGCTACATTGCACAAACTGTTATCCCCGTGCAACTTCCATTTCTTCGACAGAAGATGAAATTCTTTTCCAGCAGAACAAGGCATGTCCAATAAGCCTCCTGCGACGCTAAGTGCTCTTCGCAGAGTACAATGAGTACAACAATTGCCCTGGCCAAAAATGTCACCAAATCTCTCGCAGTTTGAACGTGTATGGGACATGATGAAGCGGAAACTTACTACTTATCCAAGGCATGCAAGAACCATTGTCGAATTGTAACAAAAGGCGCACAGTGCTTGGGAAAACGTATCGCAGGATGTCATTCGCTGGGTTTATATTCGTTTGCATGCAGGAATACAACCCTGCGTAGCCACCGGATGGGTTTACACAGTGTATTGATGCGACTGTTTCGACACTGTTTACTGTAACGAGTGTGTTTCATTCGTGACAAATTTGTTGTTACATACTCTTGCAATGATGAATTACCTCTCACCTAACGCGTCAATGAAATGACTCTGACATTGAGGGTGTTGACTTTTTTCTGCCAGAGGCGTTTGGGATAAAAAATTGATCGATCCCACTTAATGCAGTAACATCAACATGGAAGATGAGATCACAGCGAAGAATGGAAAGTACAAAAATTTTTCAGTAAGTGAAATTTGGTGGGTAGAACAAATAGATTAAACATACGGTATGAAAAGAGTCACAATTCAGAGACCAGGAAATAAAGCAAATAATCTCACATTGTTTCCATAAGTGTAGAAGATTTATCGTAGTCACAGCTCGTCTTCTTAGATTGTTAGAAATCAAGTGAAACTATTTGACAGTGTGACCATTTGTACATCTTATAAAAAAAAGAAATTGATGCTAAATTTGTGTCGCGAAATGAACAAAATCGCCACAGAGTCAGTGCGACGTATACTTATGGTTAATATATTCTTTCAGTAGTAGTAGCAACTATTCAGGCCACTCTGACTTTTGCATTGGGACTACAACACGCAGGGGCAGTGACATCGTCAGTGAAGTAATCACTATTGAAATCCACGCCACTACTCCGTTCTAACCACCCTCCTCTCCACCTCCTCCTCCACCGTCACAATCTATTGCGACAAAGAACAGAAAATGAAACAGCTAGCCAAACATTCAAGTCTTGGGACTAACACAATTGTGTTAGTGGAAAATTAAAACTCATTTTCCTGCTCTCCCTTCATCACCAACTAACCATAGCGTAGGATTAAAATAAAATAGGCACTCAAAAAAAGATCAAGAGCATAGAAATAACCTATCTATGATCGTTGGAAAGGCCATCTCCTCCTCCCCTATATCCAGCCAATCACTGCAGAGACTTACACCTTAAACAGTCAGTTGCGGGAATCGTAAAATTTCCCTACCACTCCTCCTTCCAGCCAGTCACAGTGAACTATTAATAATGAAGTAGCCGATCGGAATCCAAGATGGAAAAACATGATCAATTGTGCATTATACCACCTCATCCTCTACCTTTCCTCTCTCTAACCAGTCTGAGTATAGCAATAAAATTTCAAAATTGTCTTCATAGCTGGAGCAGGACCCGTTGAATGAAATTTGTAGAAATAGTAAACAGCCAATCAGTTGCAAATTGGAAGGTTTATGAAACCCCTTTTCTTCTTCAGGACTAAACACAACCTAAGCAAGCTAACGCTTAAAATATGTTAAGATATATACATACACAGGTACAATAATATCTCATTACGAATACTGAAATTTATTCAGATATACTGGATTACATGTTGTGGCATAGGTATATTAAAATGTATCCAAATGGAGTCAGTCAAATATAAAATTTCACCTCTATAATCAATTAATTATTTCCGTGATATTTAAATTAAATTACTGTGTAAAGACCACTACATAATGTACCACCTTCATTCGTCTTTCCTACAAACAGAGCCTAATGTTTTAGCAATCATTACAATAAAAGAGACAGTCACAATGAAGTCCAAAAATGTCCAAAACATTTATCAAAAACAGTACATTTGATTACTCCCTCATTTATAATATCTGAATATTGTGAAAATATATACAATGCTATTACTGACTTCAAAATTCGTTAACAGATGGCTTGGCAGTAGCATTTCTTAATTTCATAGAAAACTGTTGGTATATGAAAATTAGTATAAAACATATTCAATGTAAATAATTAAAAACAAAAATTTCCTTGTGTAGCATAATCAGTGAATAAGTAATATGTAGTTGCTTAATACGAGTTTTCCTTTAAATAGTACTCTGCCAGCTGTGAAAACGCAAAGTAACTTACGATTTATGCCCTAGTCGCTTCCCATTACTAACAGATGTCTACTAGTAATAATGTTAAGAGTTCGATCTAAGTACCGCTCATACAATATGATGTAACACCGCCTTTAATAATTTTCTACGTCTTTTACCTTTGTCTAACGTCATCATATTCTTTTCAAATCTGCAAAAATGCATATAAAACACAAAAACAGCAGTGTCTATGTCAAACTGATCTCTTAAACGTAGCTGCAAGCTTTAAAGTAAGTGTCCCAATCCTATTCTCGTGCATAAATGCACACGTTCTGCTAAATAGACAGGTAAACGTCTTTATGGAATACGAGAATGTGTCTAAAAGATACTCTCCATAGATAGTTATAAACCATTGTTTACTTACTCAGCTTAGTATGAGAACGATTGTAATACATACTGTCCATAAATCAGGAAAAACCAACGATTCCCTAAGCTATGCATTTAATTAATCAGAAATACATAGTTGTTAAAGAAGAGTTTTATTTTTAGTATTGTTCTGAAAAACTTGTAGAACTCGCTATAAAGTCAACTAGTTGTTTCTTCACCAAAAGACAACAGCATTCAAAGTTTTATGTGAATGCCTCAAATTAATAGTATTACACATTTGTGATACGTATCAGATTTCACAATATTCTAAAATATCTTCAAAAATGTTTCAGCACTGAAAACAAGAGTGATATTTACATTTCGACGGTATCTCAATATGTGAAGTGTGTTCAATATGATGGTGCATACTCTCATCATCTAACCTTTTCATCACGAATTGTCCACCCCGGTAGCTGAGTGGTCAGCGTGACAGACTGTCAATCCTAAGGGCACGGGTTCGATTCCCGGCTGGGTCGGAGATTTTCTCCGCTCAGAGACTGGGTGTTGTGTGTCCTAATCATCATCATTTCATCCCCATCGACGCGCAGGTCGCCGAAATGGCGTCAAATCGAAAGAGCTGCACCATGCGAACGGTCTGCCCGACGGGAGACCCTAGCCACACGAAATTTCCATTTCTATCACGAATTTTGAAGGAGAGCGAAGGCAATGCATCACTAGAAAAGAATACAAGTGACGAGTGATGACAGTTATTACAAATGACTGAACAAACTGCTGCAATAACAGCTACGAGTCTTTGAGATGCACTACACGATTTTAGGAAGGAAGAAGGTGTTTTTATCCCTTTGTTATTAGGAAGGAAGAAGATGTTTCGTTACGTTACGGTACATGACATAAACTATAGAACGACATGATTACTTTGTACACACTCACACGATGACCAAGGATGGAGACAGAGATATGATATCACTTAACACATTGACAGAGTCTACATCTCAAAAATTCACTCTAAGACAAAGATGAAAGAAAAAACGGCGCACCACTAAGGAATTATCCGAATGAGACGAAAATCGGTAGATGTGATGTACATGTACAGATAAACAAATAATGACAACTGCAGAAAAATGGGATAATTTATTCAGGAGAAAGAGCTCCACAAACTCAGCAAATCAGTAATTTTTTGGTCCACCTCTGTCTCTTAT
Source organism: Schistocerca cancellata (assembly GCF_023864275.1). Lineage (NCBI taxonomy): Eukaryota > Metazoa > Arthropoda > Insecta > Orthoptera > Acrididae > Schistocerca > Schistocerca cancellata. The sequence goes on from NW_026047100.1 coordinate 968,874, forward strand.
GCAAGCAGGTATTGGCTTAGCACTGATTGACAGAATTGTTGGATGCACTCATAAGGGATATCGTACCTAACTGTGTCCAATTGGCGTGTTAGATCGTCAGAATCCCGAGCTGGTTTGAGGGTCATACCCACAATACTCCAAACGTTCTACTTTGGGAAGAGATTCGGCGGCCTTGCTGGCCTAGGTAGGGTTTGGCATGCATGAAGGCAAGTAGTAGCACTTCTCGCCTTTTGCGTGCTGGCACTACCTTGCACAAATGTAAGACCAAGATGCTACTCATACAGGCAAAAAACCGGCGTAGAATCTCGTTGACATACTGCTGTACCGTGAGGGTGCACTGTAGACCACCTCTCCTAGTTGATGGACAGTATAGCCGACACATCTTTGGTGGTCAACAGGGCTCAGTTTGATGCGTGACTCAAAACTGAAGGCAGTTCTACTACAACGAATGTGATTCTATGACAAAGACTTGCCTGAAGACGTCCCAGAGAGCAGAAGTATAGCAAACCGACTGTCGTTCGCCATAATAATTTATCATTTATTGTCTTATAAGGTTTCACATACTTTGCAAGCTCAGGGAAGCTTCAAATTGAAGATTCCAGCATCCAAATCCACGGTATTACTTATTAAAATGCACACAGTTTGCATACTGACAATACGATAAGTATTTTAAATAAGCAGCACTCATTTATAGTGAAAGACTGATTCGAGTACTATGCTTGCAAGCTGTATGGAGCTTCACATTTAGTATTTCCGTATCTAAACTGTCTGGATTATTCATTAAAATTGGCACAACGTAAGTAAACTGTAGGTTAGTTTACGACATTAGTTCAGTAGAAGTACCATGCGCTAAATTCATCGTATATGAGAACTAATGCAGATCAATAAACCGATATTGCTCTGATGTCTAAAAATCACCGAATCTTTGACGCACTTTGCAAGCAAGCTAATCATCTCCATTTTTAATTGGCTGTACAATTTATTAAAATAAGCGCCTCATTAAATACCACGCGCATCCAGATCACTCTGCAGCCGAGGTTTGTCAACGTATACAATGCATCTTTCCCTCTTCATTTTATCCAGTCTTGGTAAGATTTAATGAAATCATACACAGTTTATCAGTCTTTCATTTTGTTTTCCACAATTTTATGTGATAATCGATTTTTCGTGAAGCTTCTCGTCAGTAGATGTTATTTCGTTGCCGTGTATATTAATGCCCACTGCTTTCGAAGCCAGCAAGACAACTTACCACTCCCCCAATTCATTCGAGTCACTATCCGCCGGCGATTTGTCAGAGACTGCATTCCAATCGTGAAAGTCGTCCTTTTCCTCTTCATAAGTATCATCATCATTTTTCTCGTCGTAATCACCCACTTGCATACTTTATGCTTTCATTGTTTTTAACTTCTACATCTTTCTTATTTCACAAAAGTTGCTCCAATCTCTGAGAAGTGGGTCTGAAGTAGGGGGGTATAGAATTCTCCAGAATTTCGTATTTAATGTGAAACAGCTGAAGGCGATTCACCTCTGGATTTTCTCGCTCTTGCTCATATCCAATTTCTAAGAACTGTGGTATCGAAAACACTATCGGCATTTGAGAAAACCCTTAGAGGAAGCATCTGCATTAGAAATGGATCCAAGCATCAACATTTATTTGTATTTCTATATGAAATCCTAGAGAGAAGTCCAAAGAGAATGTGACTGCAGCCACTTACGGTAATATCAAGAAATAAAGATATACTACTACAGTGTTTGGAAAATAAAGAAGCGCAGTGTATCTTCTGTATTTAAGAGATGTAGTGTGAGCTACATTGTGAATTGTTGTTTGGATGCCAAGCAAGTAAGAGTGTTAGTACAGTTCAATATTAATTACGTCACTATTGATTACACAGCCTCAAGGTAAGCCATACTTTGTGTCGCATAGTTGTTTATTAAGGATTTTTAACATACAGGATAACAATAATTATTCTAAAAACTGATATGACGTCCATTTGCTATTAATTGGCCACTGACCATGACCAACCACTAACCATCATAGACCACTGACTCTCATTGTACAATGATCGTGATTTATCACTGACTTTCATTGTCTATTGACTGTCACAGAGCGAATGGTACATATTATTATGTTTCAGATGGGTACAAAGAGGACTGTAGAAGAATTAAAAAAGGTGAAACGAGCTGTTCCTTGATGGGTGTATGTTAGGTAGGAGGCTGAAAATTTTAAACCAACGTTTGGCATACTGCAAGTGGAACTAAGTAGCGGAAATATGGTTAAAGACTCATTTACCATGGTTTCCCAACACACTTCGTCAGTAAAAGTGTAAAATGACACTTATATAGCCTCTTACTGTTAATTAACAGAGGTGTTGATCAGCTATTATTCTCAATTACATACACTAATCCAGTTGTAACTAACTCTTGATTCAGAAAATATTGTAATCAGATTGGCTGGGAAGAGACAAGGGAGAAGCCGTGACGGCATAAAACACAATAGAGCTATTTCCGCCATCTTCGATCTATGATTTTCATTTCTCATTTTTAATACTTCGCTGTGATCGGCTGCAAAAATTCGTCATTATGGGCTGATTTATCTTTAATACTTCACAGTAGTCTTTTGGAGACCGAGAAAGGGGGGATGGTTCTTAGCTTCCTACTAGCACAGTTGAGCTACTTCCAGCATTTTGATTTATTCACTATTCGCATAGACATACTGTTACAAGCAGTACTTTTATGGATTTACACGAAGATAAGAGTCTTCCTTAATACACATCAGTGTTAATAGTCTCTACAGCTGGAGTATTGTCGCTTTGTTGTCAGGTGGCAGTACTTCACCACATATATTTTTTATTTTTTTTATTTTGTGATATTCCATCTCCCGTAATCACATGTCCTAAAAAGTCAGCTTTTGCTGAACTGAAACACATCTTTTCATTGTTGACTTAAGACAGTGATCATTGACGGTGTTCAGTAATTCTTCTAGGACCCCACTTTGTTGCTGCACCGATTTCTCCGCTGTAAAAGATCATCGGCATATTTAGTTACTCTCACCTTCATAAAATCACTGATGGTAACATTTAGTCTTCCAGGCAGGAAACGAGATATTCAGACCAAACGGGAGCCTCCTGAACTCATTGCACTCCCAGAATGCGAGGAATACTGTGTATGCCTACATTCCAATTTTCCAGAATCTACTGCGCAGATCGATCGACGAGAAAACTGACTCACAGTGGAAGTTACGGAGCAATTCCTCCGGCCTCTCTGGTCTATCGGTCTCTGTTTCAACCTGTTGATTTCACGAGAGTCTTAAACAACGTGAATCAACTCGTCCTTCTTTTCCACTGCCTTGATGGGGTTGTAAGTAGAGCTCGTCGGCTCTTAACCCGTCTTTGAAAATCTTTGAGATTTCAGACACTACCTTGTTCCAATGCACGTACCGGATGACGTAAAGAAGAACGAAGAATTTTTTTGTATGGTTTAACGAGGAACTCGTAAACAAAACTTCGTGCCTGGCCTTGGCATAAACGCTTCAGTGTTTGCGGAATAAAAGGAACTCGAAAGAGAGCTCATAGCAATCCCTATATTGTGGATGGAGACTACTTCCTCCTTGCTGACCTCCTCAATTTGTCGGTCTATGCAGACCTTTTCTTCCTCATAAACTTAGTCAGGTTTTATGACCGCTCTATTAGATCTATTGTGGTCTACTTCCGTAAATTATCATCCAGTAGCTGAGCTCGAATAGCTTTCTTGTCAAATGTTATAGTCTTGTCAGATTGCTTATTACCGATAACCCAGGTGAAGAACTACTTGGTGCTCCTTTACAAAATTCAGCCCTATTACGACTTCAGTCGTGAGATTGGGACTGTGATTGCTGTGTTCGGATGAGGGCTGAGTTGGCATCCCTTCGCTCACAACTACAGGTGGCGCTGAATTCGGTCGCACAGCTTGAGGCTGTTGCCAATGGGCACCACTGTGGGGGGTCGGACCCCAGATCGGTCTGCCGCTGTGGTTGCCCCGCCCGCGGTGATGCTGAGCCCTCGCCTGTGGTTGATTGGCAGGTCGTTCCAAGGCGTGACAGGCAGCGAAAGACGTCCCCGAAGGCTGATCAGAAAGCCTCCCCAGTGTGTCTGGCAAACAGGTTTCAGGTACTGTCTCTGGCTGAGCCAGATGCAGCTGCCTGCCCTGTTTCAGAGGATGATTCTCAGCCTTCAAGGTCCTGGCATTCTCAGAGGGTGGGCTTATTGGTAGTTGGGAGCTCCAATGTTAGGCGCGTAATGGGGCCCCTTAGGGATATGGCGGCTAAGCAGGGGAAGAAATCCAGTGTGCACTCCGTGTGCATTCCGGGTGGAGTCATTCCTGATGTGGAAAGGGTCCTTCCGGATGCCATGAAGAGCACAGGGTGCAGCCAGCTGCAGGTGCTGGCACATTTCGGCACTAATGACGTGTGTCGCTTTGGATCTGAGGAAATTCTCTCTGGATTCCAGCGGCTATCTGATTTGGTGAAGGCTGTCGGTCTTGCTTACGAGATGAAGGCAGAGCACACCATCTGCAGCATCGTTGACAGAACCGACTGCGGAACTTTGGTGCAGAGCCGGGTGGAGGGTCTGAATCAAAGGCTCAAAATGTTTTGCGACCGTGTTGGCTGTCGATTCCTTGACTTGCGCCATAAGGTGGTGGGGTTTCGGGTTCCGCTGAATAGGTCAGGAGTTCACTACACTCAGCTGACGGCTACACGGGTAGCAGAGGCTGTGTGGCATGGACAGTGCGTTTTTTTTTTTTTAGGTTAGAAGGCCTCGGGAAAGTACGGGGTGGGCTGCAATCTCAACGGGTGCATGGCAAATACAGGACGTGCTTGGATCAAGGAACAGTCGGAATTGTAGCTGTAAATTGTTGTAGTTGTGCTGGGAAAGTCCCTGAGCTTCAAGCGCTAATAGAAAGCACAGAAGCTGAAATCGTTATAGGTACAGAAAGCTGGCTAAAGCCTGAAATTAGTTCTGCAGAAATTTTTACGAAGTCTCAGACGGTGTTCAGGAAAGATAGATTTGGCAGAATTGGTGGTGGAGTGTTTGTGTCTGTCAGTAGTGGTTTATCTTGTAGTGAAGTCGAAGTAGATACTCCGTGCGAATTGGTATGGGTGGAGGTTATACTTAATAGCCGAACTAAGTTAATAATTGGCACCTTCTACCGACCCCCAGACTCCGATGATATAGTTGCTGAACAGTTCAGAGAAAATTTGAGTCTCCTAACAAATAAACACCCCACTCATACGGTTATAGTTGGTGGGGACTTCAAACTTCGCTCGATATGTTGGCAAAAATACTCGTTCAAAACCGGTGGTAGGCAGAAAACATCTTCCGAGATTGTCCTACATGCTTTCTCCGAAAATTATTTCGAGCAGTTAGTCCACGAACCCACTGGAATTGTAAATGGTTGCGAAAACACACTTGACCTCTTAGCCACAAGCATTCCAGAGCTAATAGAGAGCATCATGACTGATACAGGGATTAGTGATCACAAGGTCGTTGTAGCTAGGCTCAATACCGTTTCTTCCAAATCCACCAGAAACAAAGGCAAAATAATTTTATTTACAAAAGCGGATAAAGTGTCACTAGAAGCCTTCCTAAGAGACAATCTCCATTCCTTCCGAACTGCCTATGCAAATGTAGACGAGATGTAGCTCAAATTCAAAGATATAGTAGCAACAACAATTGAGAGATTCATACCTCATAAATTGGTAAGAGATGGAACTGATCCCCCATGATACACAAAACAGGTCCGAACGCTGTTGCAGAGGCAACGAAAAAAGCATGCGAAGTTCAGAAGAACGCGAAATCCCGAAGATTGGCTAAAATTTACAGAATTGCGAAATTTGGCACGGACTTCAATGCGAGATGCCTTTAATAGGTTCCACAACGAACATTGTCTCGAAATTTGGTAGAAAATTCGAAGAAATTCTGGTCGTATGTAAAGTACACAAGCGGCAAGACGCAGTCAATACCTTCGCTGCGCAGTGCCGATGGTACTGTTACCGACGACTGTGCCGCTAAAGCGGAGTTATTGAACGCAGTTTTCCGAAATTCCTTCACCAGGGAAGACGAATGGAATCTTCCAGAATTTGAAACACGAACAGCTGCTAGCATGAGTTTCTTAGAAGTAGATACCTTAGGAGTTGCGAAGCAACTCAAATCGCTTGATACGGGCAAGTCTTCAGGTCCAGATTGTATACCGATTAGGTTCCTTTCAGATTACGCTGATACAATAGCTCCCTACTTAGCAATGAAATACAACCGCTCGCTCACCGATAGATCTGTACCTACAGATTGGAAAATTGCGCAGGTCGCACCAGTGTTTAAGAAGGGTAGAAGGAGTAATCCATCGAACTACAAACCCATATCTTTAACGTCGGTTTGCAGTAGGGTTTTGGAACATATACTGTATTCAAACATTATGAATCACCTCGAAGAGAACGATCAATTGATACGTAACCAGCATGGTTTCAGAAAACATCGTTCTTGTACAACGCAGCTAGCTCTTTATTCGCACGATGTAATGGCCGCTATCGACAGGGGATCTCAAGTGAATTCCGTATTTCTAGATTTTCGGAAAGCTTTTGACACCGTTCCTCACAAGCGACTTCTAATCAAGCTGCGGGCCTATGGGGTATCGTCTCAGTTGTGCGACTGGATTCGTGATTTCCTGTCAGGAAGGTCGCAGTTCGTAGTAATAGATGTCAAATTATCGAGTAAAGCTGAAGTGATATCAGGTGTTCCCCAGGGAAGCGTCCTGGGACCTCTGCTGTTCCTGATCTATATAAATAACCTGGGTGACAATCTGAGCAGTTATCTTAAGTTTTTCGCAGATGATGGTGTAATTTACCCTCTAGTAAGGTCATCCGAAGACCAGTATCAGTTGCAAAGCGATTTAGAAAAGATTGCTGTACGGTGTGGCAGGTGGCAGTTGACGCCAATTCTGAAGGCTGTCAATTCAACTAAGTACCTGGGTGTTAAAATTACGAACAACTTCAGTTTGAAAGACCACATAGATAATATTGTGGGGAAGGCGAGCCAAAGGTTGCATTTCATTGGCAGGTCACTTAGAAGATGCAACAAGTCCACTAAAGAGACAGCTTACACTACACTCATTCGTCCTCTGTTAGAATAATGCTACGCGGTGTGAGATCTTTACCAGGGCAACGAAAGGGTACAAAAAGGGCAGCTCGTTTTGTATTGTCACGTAATGCAGATATGATATGCGAGTTGGGATGGAAGTCATTAAAGCAAATACGTTTTTCGCCCAGGGGGGAACTATTTACGAAATTTCAGTCACCAACTTTCTCTTCCGAATGCGAAAATATTTTGTTGAGCCCAACCTACATAGGTAGGAATGATCATCAAAATAAAATAAGAGAAATCAGAGCTCGAACAGAAAGGTTTAGGTGTTCGTTTTTCCCGCGCGCTGTTCGGGAGTGGAATGACAGAGAGATAGTATGATTGTGGTTCGATGAACCCTCTGCCAAGCACTTAAATGTGAATTGCAGAGTAATCATGTAGATCTAGATGTAGATGTAGATTGGAAACCACTAACAAATCAGTCGGCAGAGTCTAGTCTACGGGTTCGCGTTAGTCCCTCCTCCTGCCAACGCGCCTTTAATTTTGGGTGTTTTAATTGCAAGAGTCGGCCAGTTCCTGTCTGCAACACATCGACGGAACGCCTGGTCTGAAATGGCGGTAACACTGCTCCTGCTGTCAACTGTCCCGCTCAGCTCAATATTCTCTACTTAATTACTGGGTACAGGTCTTCTTCCGTACGCACTCCGCGTGTGTCCTTATAACCATTTATGCGGTTCTGGCCGAATTTTGTTGTGGACCTGTAAAATACATCTGATGTATGGATCTATTTTGCTTTTGTTTTATTTAATGTTATAACATTGAGTATTTGTAAATGTGTGATTGAATCGATAACATAAAATTGTATACCCCTCCCCTTTCTTTGTACAAACTTTGATGTCATGGTTTGATTCTATGCAAAGTAGTGTATCTGTAATTTAAAATCTTTGTCCCATTTGGGGGGAACAAAACTTACTGTATATTATTGTAATTTTGTGTGAATAATTTTTTTGTAGAAGTGTCAATATGTGAAAATGTTCTGTTTAATTTAATGTGTTTGTTTGCTGTTCTGTAAACTGCTGACCTTCACTTAGGGTTCTTAGTTAATTTGTATGTAGTGGTTCCCCTCGGGAACGGATTTGTGTATCGCGCGCAAATTGTGGTTGGCCTAGGTAGAAAAGGTGGAACTGATAGTCAGTCGGGGACAAGCTACGAGTCGGGGACAAGCTAGGAGTCCGTGCACGCATGTAAAAGATTCATATTGTGCTGGTTCCGGGAGAGGCTTTTCCTGCTTCTTTCCAAGGCCTCGGATGGATGAATAAATAGCTGGAACTATTCTGGAGTTTGTATCTATCATCGCCACCAAGAAATGACAGAGTCCAGCAATTCTGCCTACAATTCAACCTACCAACATGCAGTTGGCACCACATTGCGCAATCATTGCAACGTAATACTATAATGATGTACAGTGAAGGATCAGCTTAATGGACGTGCTAATGTGCTGAAATACAAGGTAATTTGTATTTGAATATATGTACCTACCTTGATTTTTCTCCTCATCATAACACCTCTCAGGTTCCTCTCCGTTTGAGCTAAAGTGATATCCGAGTGTCCTTACTAAAAGAAATTAAAGCCTAGAGTTTTGCTCATTAATGCCTCTTGAACTTAGTAAAAAGAAAGTTAAAGTTAATGTTGCAATAGTGTGAGTTAAAGTAAATGTTATTTGCTGAAAATAATTTTCCTATTAAAACTGCTATTTAAAGTGCTGTTGCTAACTTCAATATTAAAAGTTCTTAAGACTGAGGCTTATAAGGCAAATGTTCACAATATTGTCTGTAGTAAATTCTAAAAGGTGAGTCAGTTTCTTGCAATTTGGTCAGTATTGTGTTTCGCTGTAGTAAAAGTGAGAAAGCTGCAGTTGTGAAACATTATATATTCATGTTTGCTAAATGTTTGTGTATCTTGTGCATTATAAGTGCATGTTAATAGTAATGTTATAAAGACCATTCACTTTATGTAAGCCTGAAAGTAATAGGGTGTTTTGGTATCTCTTATAATTTTGCAAATAGTTCTGCTGCTCTAACTGTTAGCTTCAATCTTAAAACATATGTGTGTGTCAGAGTTCATTGCACTCGCGAGTGGCTAAGTCTAGGTTTTGTTTGTCCGTTATAGTTACTTATACCTACTTTCTTAAACGAGAACGTTAATCTTTCTCTTGCCTAATTAGGCTGGCGACCGTTTCCCTTATTCTATAAACAGTATAGTTAAGCAAAATTTTGTTTGCTACTGTTCAAATATTTACGTAATTCTGACTTTCATTTCCGATAAACCACTTCCGTTAGGAACAACACGGTCAACATAACAAAATTCCTCTCAGAGGGTAACACTGCTCTGTTGCTTTATACCATTATCACTCTAACAAAATAATTCTGTTTTGCAAACTGCCTCCAGTTTCGAGGTTAAGGTATAGCAGTAGCAGACAGGAGTGTTATAGACCTATTCCGAATCCTCTCCACAGGTGTCTGCCGTCAGTTAAGATTGTCACTTCGCTGTTGTGGTCCATTGGACGAGTTCGGAGCCCCTATTCCGATTCTGTCGCCGTTGTTATTAATATGGTTCTTTTATCCCCCATCGGTTGTCTCTACTGGTTATGCACTTTTGCGCGCCAGTTTCTGCCAGACCTATGGGCTTCCTCAGCTCTGTAGCCCTGGTCACCGTAATTCCTGTCGCACACATTGTCGTTAGTTTCGCTCAACCCTGCATTCTTCTTCCGGGGGCCTCTGCCTATTCGAAACATTACACTTGTTGTCGCTGAGAGTCAGTTGCCAGTCTCGGCACCATTCATCAATCCTCTGTACGTAATTCGGCAAATCAATATCACCTTCGGACGTTACTACCTTGTTTTAAGCAACCGTATCATTTGCGAACAGCCTGAAAGAGCTTCCAGCGCTTTTTACAAAAATATTTACATACGTTGTAAACAGTAAAAGTCCAGTCACAATCACTTGAGATACTACGGAATTTATCGTCACATGCGTCATCTGTGGCCGAGCGGTTCTAGGCGCTTCAATACGGAACCGAGTTGCTGCTACGGTCGCAGATTCGAATCCTGCCTCAGGCATGGATGTGTGTGATGTCCTTAGGTTGGTTAGGTTCAAGTAGTTCTAAGTCTACGGGACTATAACCTCAGATGTTAAGTCCTATAGTGATTAGAGCCATTTGAACCATCACATCCGTCGATTTTATTCCATTAAGAACGACGTGTTGAGTTCTATCGGCAAGGAAGTCTTGAATCCAGTAGAAAATTCTCGTCCGACACTCGGTAAGCTCCTACTTGTTCAGTAAAAGGCACTGACTGACGCTGTCAGATGCATTCCTGAAGTCAAGGAACACAACGATAACCCGAGCTCTGTTGTCTGCAGCATTATGAGTCTTATCTATCATGGTTTGTAACCAGCACTGCAGACGTAATACTCTATCTTCTTCATGCACTGCAGAGACGCTGTAGCCTTCGTTAGATGGCTTGCTTTGTAAGCAAGTGCATGTCTAACGACTTTGTTAACAGAGAAGCTAAGTATGTGACACATCACATCAACACAGATATTATGCAGTTACGTTGCACGAGCCTACGATACTGGATAGAAATGACGGAGTACTGTCATATTATTGCCTTATTTTCTGAATTTCCTCCCCCATCATAGCTGTACGAAGTGTTCTGCTTGACTGTGACAAATTTCAACCTAATTCCAAAAAAAAAAAAAAAAAAGATGGAATGACATACATAGCAGGGAGTGCTTCTGGGAGAGAGAGGGGACGGGTGGTGGCATAGGTTAGATCAGAGAGTATAGGTGAGAAGACGGTGCGAGAGCAGGAGTTCAAGGTGAAGGTAGAAGCTAAAATTGTGTCCAAAATGGCAACTGCTATCATCCTGTTTCCCAAAATCGCCATTGAATATTTACTCGATGGGGTACGCATCATTACAATCACAAAAACACCCGAAAATAATTATTTATATTGACTAAATTGCAGACATCCATCTTTCTCGACTGCAGGGACCTAGACGAGGGCCATCTGAAAACGATACATTTTCGGTTTTAACCGTCGGGCTGGAGTACACCTCTGTTAGGAGAGCGAACACTGTAGCTGCAGAGCTCTCCCACTGTAGTGCGACGCCGGCTGCTGTCATACGGCTGTTTGCCGTGGGCGTTCGCTGGGTAAGCGGAGCGCCGGCAGCCCCGACACCCTCCAGTGGATCTGCAGGCTGCTAACGAATGCGAGCCAGCAGAGCAGGCGTGAAACGCGAGCGCCAGCGGCGCGAAGCTGCGAAGCGGCTCGCCTTACCGGGGCAGGTGGGATCGGGTGTCCGCGGGACAGCGACTCAGCACTGCCTCGCTGCGCACAGAGTCAAAGGTGGACGACCTTCCGTAGCTTCCTCAAGTCGTACCGTGTTTACAATTGAGTTGGAATAACAACATATAAACTTTCTGGTTAAAGGTTCCCGGGCACATCAATGCATTGCGTAACTGACCGATAATACTGGGAGAGGCGGACCCGCCAGTATACAAAGAGGACGGCTGTATTGTGCTGTGAGTACAGCACAGATGACAAAATGGTAGGTATCGAAATAGACGACAGAGGGATAGAGAAACAATTAAAATCGCTCAAAAGAGGAAAGGTTTCTGGACCCGATGGGATACCAGTTCGATGTTACACACACTACGCGATGGAACTTGCCCCCCTTCGTGCAGCGGTATACCGTAGGTCTCTAGAAGAGCGTAGTGTTCCAAAGATTGGAAAATGGTACAGGTCATCCCCGTTTTCAAGGAGAGACGTCGAACAGATGTGAAAACTATAGACCTATATCTCTAACGTCGATCAATTGTAGAATTTTGGAACACGTATTTTCTCCGAGTATAATGACTTTTCTGGAGACTGGAAATCTACTCTGTAGGAATCACCATGGTTTCGAAAAAGACGATCGTGTGAAACCCAGCTCGCGCTATTCGTCCACGAGACTCAGAGGGCCATAGACACTGGTTCCCAGGTAGATGCCGTGTTTCTTGACTTCCGCAAGGCGTTTGATAAAGTTCTCCACAGTCGTTTAATGAACAAGGTAAGAGCATATGGACTATCAGACCAATTGTGTCATTGGATTGAAGAGTTCCTATATAACAGAACGCAGCATGTCATTCTCAATGGAGAGAAGTCTTCCGAAGTAAGAGTGTTTTCAGATGTGCCGCAGGGTAGTGTCGTAGGACCGTTGCTATTCATAAAATATATATATATATATATATTACCTTGTGGATAACATCGGAAGTTCACTGAGGCTTTTTGCGGATGATGCTGTAGTATATCGAGAGGTTGTCACAATGGAAAATTGTACTGAAATGCAGAAGGATCTGCCACGAATTGACGCATGGTGCAGGGAATGGCAACTGAATCTCAATGTAGACAAGACTAAAGTACTGCGAATACATAGAAACGAAGATCGTTTATCATTTAGCTACAATATAGCAGATCAGCAACTGGAAGCAGTTAATTCCATAAATTATCTTGGAGTAGGAGTCAGGAGTGATTTAAAATTGAATGACCATATAAAATTAATCGTCGGTAAAGTAGATGCCAGACTGAGTTTCATTGGAAGAATCCTAAGGAAGTGCAGTCCGAAAACAAAGGAAGCAGGTTACAGTACACTTGTTCGCCCACTGCTTGAATACTGCTCACCGGTGTGGGATCCGTACCAGAGGGGTTGATGGAGGATATACAGAAGATCCAACGGAGAGCAGCGCGCTTCGTTACACAATCATTTAGTAATCGCGAAAGCGTTAAGGAGATGATAGATAAACTCCAGTGAAAGATTCTGCAAGAGAGACGCTCAGTAGCTCTGTACTGCTTTTTGATGAATTTTCCAGAAGATATCTTCACCGAGGAGTCAAGCAGTATATTGCTCCCTCCCACGTATATCTCGCGAAGAGACCATGAGGATAAAACCAGAGACATTGGAGCCCACACAGAGGCATACCAACAATCTTTCTTTCCTCGAACTATACAAGACTGGAATAGAAGGGAGAATCGATAGAGGTACTCAAGGTGCCCTCCACCACACACCGTCAGGTGGCTTGTGGAGCGTGGATGTAGATGTAGATCTAGAAGCAGTAACGGTAGAATGTGTCGCTCAGGAGAGCTCAGTGAATTCGAAGGTGGAACAGTCGTTGGATGTCACAAAAGTAACAAATTCATCAGCGGCGTTTAAAACGCTCTAAGGCTTCGTAATTTGATTTGACTGTTCTACAAAAGTTAAGGAACAACAACAGCGAAACCAGGACCAGACAGACAGGAATTGTCGAGCATTATATCCACATACTTACTCCGCAAGCCACCGTACGGTACGTGGTCGAGGTACTCCGTATGACTACCTGTCATTTCCTTTCCAGTTCTAGTCGTAAATACAGCGAGGCAAAAACGATTGCCTATATGCCTCCGCTTGAGCACTATTTTCTCGTATCTAATCTTTGTTGTCTTTACGCGCAGTGCATGTTAGGGCAGTAGAATAGTTTGGGAGTCAGCTTCCAATGCCGGTTTTCTAAATTTTCTGGGTAGTGTTGCTCAAAAAGAGCGTCGCCTTCCCTCCAGGAATTCCTATTCAATTTCCCACCGTGCTACTGGACACAACGGACCACAAGAAACGAATAGAGGATCTTCTTAGAGAACATGTTTATAGGGAACTTACGAGTGATTATACAGACAAGATCAGACGGCCAAGCAAAGTAGAATGAATTAGGACACGGCCAAAAGATTCACACCGCAAGTTCCACATGTGCCAAGGATATATGGAGGACCGAAGGTCCACAAAGAGGATTTTCATTTAAGGTCCATAGTGGATAGTATTAATTCACCGACCTAAATAACTAGCAAAAGAACTGTCATCGAAGCATCGACATCCAGTGAACCACACAGCTTCGTCTGTCAAGCACTCCATCGGAGACTGTTTCAAAAGAAACGTGTGTCTTAGTTACGAAATTGATGGTTAGTTTTGACGTGAAGTCTCTATTCACGAATCTACAGGATGTACACGACGATCATCTTAGAGGAACGTGTGAGACCTGACATCTCCGAGGTAGTGCGCCACTGTTTGACGACTACCTATTTCAGAAGGAAAGGAGAATTTTTTTGAACAGACGGACGGTGTGGCTACGGGTTTCTGCTTTCGCATAGTGCCTTAGACATCTTTATGGGAGAATCTGAAGAAACAGCTCTCCAGCCCGTACCATTACGCCCTGACTACTGGATCCAGTATGCTGATAAGACAGTAGTCCTCTGTCACATGGTTCAACTAACATCTCAGTCAACAGCGTAGTAAAATACAATTGTAACTACTGGCCATTAAAATTGCTGAACCACGAAGATGACGTGCTACAGACGCGAAATTTAACCGACAGGGAGAAGATGCTGTGATATGCAAATGTGTACCATCATGTTTCCGACCTTGATAAAGGTCCGATTGTATCCTATCGCGATTGTGGCTTATCGGAACGCTGTGCTGGATCCCAACGGCCTCGTATCACTAGCGGTCGAGATGACAGGCATCTTATCCGCATGGCTGTAACGGATCGTGCAGCCATGTCTCGATCCCTGAGTCAACAGATGAGGACGTTTGGAAGACAACAACCGATGCACGAATAGTTCGACGACGTTTGCAGCAGCATGGAATATCAGCTCGGAGACCATGGCTGCGGTTACCCTTGACAATGCATCACAAACCGGAGCGCCTGCGATGGTGTACTCAACGACGAACCTGGGTGCACGAATGGCAAAACGCCATTTTTCGGATGAATCCAGGTTCTGTTTACAGTATGGGGATGGTCGCATCCGTGTTTGGCGACATCGCGGTGAACGCAGATTGGAAGCGTGTATTCGTCATCGCCATACTGGCGTATCAACCGGCGTGATGGTATGGGGTGCCATTGGTTACTCGTCTCGGTCACCTCTTGTTCGCATTTACGGCAGTTTCAACAGTGGACGTTACATTTCAGATGTGTTACGACCCGTGGCTCTACCCTTCATTCGATCCCAGCGAAACCCTACATTTCAGCAGGATAACGCACGACCGCATGTTGCAGGTCCTGTACGGGCCTTTCTGGATACAGAAAATGTTCGACTGCTGCCCTGGCCAGCACATTCTCCAGCTCTCTCACCAATTGAAAACGTCTGGTCAATGGTGGCCGAGCCACTGGCTCGTCACAACACGCCAGTCACTACTCTTGCTGAACTGTGGTATCGTGTTGAAGCTGCATGGGCAGCTGTACCTGTACACGCTATCCAAACTCTGTGTGACTCAATGCCCAGGCGTATCAAGGCCGTTATTACGGCCAGAGGTGGTTGTTCTGGGTACTGATTTCTCAGAATATATGCACCCAAATGGCGTGAAAATGTAATCACATGTCAGTTCTAGTATATTTGTTCAATGAATACCCGTTCATCATCTGCATTTCTTCTTGGTGTAACAATTTTAATCGCCATTAGTGTATATGGAGATCGAAAAAAATGGGATGCTGCCTTTTCTTGACGTTGAAGTTCACCGAGAACCTGACCGTAAACTTGGTCACAGAGAATACAGGAAAGCCATCAGCACGGTCAGGTACCTCCATGCCTCCTCCCACCATCATCCTACGCAGAATGATTCCTCCCTTCACTTTAACCAGGGAGCTTCACAGTATGAGCCATGAATAACACCTAAAGGCGGAACTACGAAATTGCAGATTCATTCCTAGAGCCAATGGTTACGGCAGGAAAATGGTGGATAAAACTATGACGAGAAAATATGAGGGCAATAGGGAATAGCAGAATAAAACCAGAACATAGCCCTGTTACCATATATACTATGGATCACTGAACGAGTGGGGAAAATTCTCCGTCGAGTCGGCATCAAGCTAATCTTTCGGAGTAATAGTAAAATAAAGGGTGTTTTAGGGTCAGCGAAAGATGCTGTCGACAAGCTAAATCGATTGCGAATGCGGAATGGTGAGTGTAAGCGAGACGGAGACGCCGATCAGCACACGAACTGCAGAGCATGAAACATATATCCATCTGGGACAACGCATCAGGTCAGCGGTGCCAGAACACGAGAGTGAGTGCGATAAGGAGGTAACATTCCGTGAAGCCCGCCTACTGGCGAAACAGCCATTTACATTGAGGAAGAAGATGAGAGAGGCGATAGAAATAGCGAAGCAACGCGCCAACATGAATAGAGATCAGAGACACAAAATTGCGGCGTCCTGGCTGCCAGCAGCGAAAACGCTACGGGGCGACAGCGTTTTGTAGAGCCCGTGGCCAGCGATGTGGAAGGAGTAGTATACCGTTAGCAGAGCCTGTTCCGTTGATGGTGCGAATGGAGCGGGCTACTGCCTGTCGAATCTCTGGAACAGTTCTGTAGCGAATGCCACGAAGTGGTTCCTTCATCTTCGGAATCAAATCAGAGTCACAAGGACTTACGTCCGGAGGGTATGGTGGATGGTACAGTACTTCCCAGTCCCATCGAGCGAACAGAGCGGCCACAGCTTGCGTTGTTTGCGCCCGCGCATTGTCGTGCAAAATGATGGGTAGGTTGCGCAGAAAGTGTTGCCGCTTCGTTCGCAAAGCATTATGGGTCGCCGCGAAATTCGAAATTGCGTGAGAGCCCCAGTATGGTGAAAGTTATGGTGATTCTCGTGTACGATTGAGATGGTGTTATCCTAACGCATTACGTTCCTCCACGGCAGACCGTGAATACACAGTATTAGTGTCCGTTTATGGAGCAACATGTGTTCATGTGAGAAAAAGGCAAGCCGAGTTTCGGACGAGCGACGCTTTTTAAGACCAAACTCATTCAGGGACATAAGCTTCTCAGTCTCAAGAAAGTTTATTATATTCAAAGTGAGCATATGTTTAAGGATTCTGCAGCAGACCGAAGTTAAGGATATTGGTCTATAGTTTGGCGTGTCTTTTCTTTTACTCCTTTCATATAATAGAGTCACCTGCCCTTTTTTCCAGGCGCTTGGGACTTCGTGCTGGGCGTAAGGGGCCAATGCCTTACAGTACTCATCTTGGGGTTGAAGCTCTTTTTTTCTTCCTCCGTGGTTCCTTTAACAATAGGTATGTTTTTGGATAGCGTCCGCCTTTAGCAAAACACAAATTTTTTAACCGAAACATGTTTCACTGCAGTTGCAGCATCTTCTGTGGGCTTTTATTTTTCATCTGTTAAAGATAAAAAATGACCTTTTACTGTTTGTATTATGTAACTATTAGTTTTTAAATCGTAATTACAGATATTTGAAAAAAACACATAAATTGTGAGTTCATACCTGTTTACCACATGGTGTGGTTTTTCTGATGTGTCACTGTAGAAACACAACACATCAGAAGAACCACACGATCTGGTAAACAGGTATGAACTCACAACTTACGTGGTTTTTTTTCAAATATCTGTAATTACGATTTAAAAACTAATAGTTACATTATACAAACAGTAAAAGGTCATTTTTTATCTTTAACAGATGAAAAATAAAAGCCCACAGAAGATGCTGCAACTGCAGTGAAACATGTTTCGGTTTAAAAAATTGTGTTTTGCTGAAGGCGGAAACTATCCAAAAACGGCCGTACTTGTAAAGCGATATTGGGATTGGACTCCGGCCTCATGATTTATTTTCTTTCAGATATTTCAGTTGTTTATGTGCGTCAGGGATCCTTACTATTAAGGGTGGTTGTAAAAACACGCATTAAATCAGGGAAGGAATCACTGGTGAGTCCCAAAGTGCTACCAGTAGCAGACGTAGCACAGTGAACGTGCGTATGGAGTTGAAATGATTGGGATATGATGTTCGAACAGTTCCTCATGTGGCACACATTTCTGTAGTCAATGTTAAGTAATGAGATGGGGAGCTATTAATATCAATGGGGACTACTCTGGGCAAAAGGTAGAGCTGGCATAGGCTGCCAGTAACTTGGGGATGGAAGTTTTAGCTGTTAGTGACATTCGGGTAAGGGGTGAGAAAGAAGAGGAAGTGGGAGAATACAAGGTCTACCTGTCAGGGAGTCAAAGCAGGAATAGCACAATGGGGTGTAGGGCTTTACATCAGGAAAGAAATGGAACCCAGTGTAGTTGCAATAAGGTATGTAAACGAACGAATGATGTGGATAGATTTGACAGTGTCTAGCAAGAAAATTAGGATTGTGTCAGTATATTCGCATTGTGAAGGGACAGATCAAGATAAGATGGATTGTTTTTATGAGGCACTCAGTGATGTAGTTGTTAGAGTAAAGGACAAGGACAGTGTTCTGCTCATGGGTGATTTTAATGCCAGGATTGGCAATCGAACAGAAGAGTATGAAAAGGTTATGGGTAAATTTGGAGAGGATGTGGAGGCCAACAGGAACGGGAAACAACTCTTGGATATCTGTGCCAGTATGGGCTTAGTAATCACAAACTCCTTTTTTAAACATAAGAACATTCACCGGTATACTTGGGAAGGCAGGGGAACCAGATCTGTCATTGACTATATAATAACAGATCAGGAATTCAGGAAGGCTGTGAGGGACACACGGGTATTCAGGGGATTCTTTGATGACACTCATCATTATTTAATCTGCAGTGAAATTGGGACTGTGAGGCCGAAAGTGCAGAAGGTCAGGTCCATATGTAGGAGGATAAGAGTGGAGAAACTTCAGGATAAGGAAATCAGGCACAAGTACATAACAGCGATCTCAGAAAGGTACCAGTTAGTTGAATGTAGTCAGTTACAGTCATTGGAAAAGGAATGGACAATGTATAGGGACACAGTACTAGAAGTGGCTAAGGAATGTCTCGGAACAGTAGTGTGTAAAAGTAGGATGAAGCAAACAGATTGATGGAATGACACAGTCAAGGCAGCCTGTAAAAGGAAAAAGAAGGCGTATCAAAAATGGCTACATACTAGAACTCAGGTAGACAGAGAAAGTTATGCTGAAGAAAGAAACAAAGCCAAACAGATAATAGCAGTATCCAAGAAGAAATCTTGGGAAGACTTTGGAAACAGGTTGGAGACTATGGGTCAATCTGCTTGAAAACCATTCTGGGGTGTAATTAGCAGTCTTAGAAAGGGAGGTAAGAAGGAAATGACAAGTATTTTGGACAGGTCAGGAAAACTGCTGGTGAATCCTGTGGGTTCCTTGGGCAGATGGAGGGAATATTTTGAAGAGCTGCTCAATGTAGGTGAAAATACGATCAGTAATGTTTCAGATTTCGAGGTACAATGGGATAGGAATGACGATGGAAATAGGATCACATTTGAGGAAGTGGAGAAAATGGTCAATAGATTGCAGTGCAATAAAGCAGCTGGGGTGGATGAAATTAATTCGGAACTCATCAAATACAGTGGAAAGTCAGGTCTTAAATGGCTACACAGGATAACTGAAATGGCCTGGGAGTCGGGACAGGTTCCATCAGACTGGACAAAAGCAGTAATCACACCAATCTTTAAACATGGAAACAGAAAAGATTGTAACAACTACAGAGGTATCCCTTTAATCAGCGTTGTGGGTAAAATCTTCTCAGGTATTGTTGAAAGGAAAGTGCGAGTATTAGTTGAGGACCAACTGGATGAAAATGAGTGTGGGTTTAGGCCTCTTAGGGGTTGTCAGGACCAGATCTTTAGCTTATGGCAAATAATGGAGAAGTGTTATGAGTGGAAGAGGGAATTGTATCCATGCTTTATAGATCTAGAAAAGGCATATGACTGGGTTCCTAGGAGGAAGTTATTGTCTGTTCTACGAGACTATGGAATAGGAGGCAAACTTTTGAAAGCAATTAAAGGTCTTTACATGGATAGTCAGGCAGCAGTTAGAGTTGACGGTAAATTGAGTTCATGGTTCAGAGTAGTTTCAGGGGTAAGACAAGGCTGTCTCCACTGTTGTTCATATTACTTGTGGATCATATGTTGAAAATAATCGGCTGGCTGGGTGGGATTAAGATATGTGAACACAAAATAAGCAGTCTTGCATATGCGGATGACTTAGTTGTGATGGCAGATTCGATTGAAAATTTGCAAAAGTAATATTTCAGAGCTAGATCAGAAATGTAAGGACTATGGTATGAAGATTAGCATCTCCAAATGAAAGTAATGTCAGTGGGAAAGAAATATAAACGGATTGAGTGCCAAATAGGAGGAACAAAGTTAGAACAGGTGGACGGTTTCAAGTACTTAGGATGCATATTCGCACAGGATGGCTACATAGTGAAAGAACTGAAAGCGAGGTGCAGCAAAGCTAATGCAGTGAGCACTCAGCTACGATCTACTCTATTCTGCAAGAAGGAAGTCAGTACCAAGACCAAGTTATCTGTGCACCGTTCAATCTTTCGACCAACTTTGTTGTATGGGAGCGAAAGCTGGGTGGATTCAGGTTAACTTATCAACAAGGCTGAGGTTAAGGATATGAAAGTAGCTAGGATTGCAGGTACTAGTAGATGGGAACAATGGCAGGAGGGTGTCCACAATGAGGAAATCAAAGAAAAACTGAGAATGAACTCTATAGATGTAGCAGTCAGAGCGAACAGGCTTAGATGGTGGGTCATGTTACACGCATGGGAGAAGCAAGGTTACCCGAGAGACTCATGGAGTCAGCAGTAGAGGGTAGGAGGAGTCGGGGCAGACCGAGGAGAAGGTACCCGGATTCGGTTAAGAATGATTTTTAAGTAATAGGTTTAACATCAGAAGAATAGCGCTGAATAGGGGATCATGGAGGAATTTTATAAGGGGGCTATGCTCCAGACTGAACGCTGAAAGGCATAATCAGTCTTAAATGATGATGATGATGATGATGATGATGTTAAGTAATGCTTAAGATGGTAAAGACTGACGCCACAGGACAAGTAGATGACAGAAAACCAGTGATTTGGACTGGAAAATCTTGCTATACTCTCTGGAAATCAAATGTATCTGCCGTCATGTGAGGTGCCAATCGTGAAGTACAGACGAGGTTATTTTGCAATATAGCTGTGTTTTTCGTGGCTTTAGTGTGGTACCGTCATTGTGGTTATCAACACACTGTATATGGACGGATAAGAACACAGGTTACCGCGTTGCGAACTTCGTATAGTAAACGAACATTTTGGATACGATGATTGTTTTATCAGCATGACAATGCAACCTGTCGTAAAGCAGCGTCAATGAGGCATTCCTGGAATGGACTGGCCTGTCCCGAGTCCAACCTGAACCCAATGAAAAACCATTGGGATGAATTAACACTCATTTCAACATAGCTACCTTCTCTGATTTCCGCCGTTCCTCCACGAACATTCAGGTAACTCACTGAATACGTCACAGGTAGAATTCAATCCATCATAAAGGTGAAGGGAGGACACGCCGATATTAATGTCCACTAAGAAGAGTTGCTTTAAATAAAATAGTGTGTGCTAGCGTAGAGATTTGTACGTACAATGCTGGCCCTTAAAATTGGATTGACACTAAGGCAAATATGTGTCTGGATTGAGGATTTACTGGCACGTTGAACAGAGAACGTCATCTTAGATAGAGAGCATCCACAGACATAACCTTTACCTTAAATGTGTTCCAAGCAGGTATGTTGAGACTGTTAAATCCTGCCTAGTCATCGTCAAATGTGAGGTGTCCAGGAAACCTGCTTTCCCGTGTCACTAGACAACAGTTCAAACAAATCGTATTAATGAGTTTTATTACAAAAAGAAACAATTACAATACTTAACTTTGTGATTACACAGACGTGTCGCAGGGAAAGGGCGACCTACAATAGAAACAAGCTCCTTCAGTGTCAAAGATTCCTGAATCACTGCTGTACAGGTCTCTACCGTCGAAGCTGCCATTCGACTGGGCCGCGACCAGTCGGGTGTGGCGCTTATGTCCTCTCCACATAGGGGCCGCTGCTGTAACGTTGTCCTGGATAGGGGTCGGTCAGCGAGCGATTGACTGATGTCTTCTCACAAACACCTCTTCCCTCTCCTGCAGGCGCTTGACTTTAAGCCTCAACAGAGACGTATCCGGTTTACATAGTATATAAATGATCTTGCAGGCAAAACTAATAGCGACATAACACTTTTCGAACATGACGGGATTATCTCTAATGAAGTACATTCAGGAACAACCACGTAAGCCTTTAGTTTCCTCTTAAAAGTATTTGAAATGGTCCATCGTTTCTCAACTTGCTTTAAATTTTCAAAAATATTAAGTTTTGCGCTTTATAGAAAGAAATAATGTTGTATCCTATGACTCAGTATGGATGTGAAACAATGCAATTCGTTCACCTCATACAAACACCTGTAGGGAACAATTCGTATGGATATAACATCGAACGATAACATAGCGTCAATCGTGCCTAAGGCAAGTGACTGACTTCAGTTGTTGATGGAACGCTAGAGCAATGTAATTGGTCCATGAAGAAGTTTGCTTCCAAAACATTCGAGCGGCTCCTGCTGAAATATTGCTCAAGTGTTTTCGACCTGTACCAAATACGACCAAAAGCGGATATTGAACGTATAACAATAAGAGCAGCACGAATAGTCACAGGTTTGTTCGAGCTACGGGAGTATGTCACAGAGATACTAACAAACGTTTGTAGGTATGCGCTTTATAGAAAGAAAGAATGTTGTATCCTATGACTCAGTATGAATGTGAAACAATGCGATTCGTTCACCTCATACAAACACCTGTGGGGAACAATTCGTATGGATATAACATCGAACGATAACATAGTGTCAGTCATACCTAAGGCAAGTGACTGACATCAGTTCTTGATGAAACGCCAGAGCAATGTAATTGGTCCATGAAGAAGTTTGCTTACAAAACATTCGAACGACTCCTGCTGAAATATTGCTCGAGTGTTTTCGACCTGTACCAAATACGACCAACAGCGGATATTGAACGTATAACAATAAGAGCAGCACGAATAGTCACAGGTTTCTTCGAGCTACAGGCGTATTTCACAGACATACTAACAAACGCCGGCACGTAGACACAATCTGTGTCGCGAAAGCTTTCTTATGAGTTTTAGAAACCAATAACAAGTAACGAATCCAGGAATGCTTCGCAGTCCCCAACGTATCATTCTCGGAAGGATCGCTAGGCAGCCATAGAGCAATCTAAGAAGTCATTCGTTTCGCTCTCCACCTGCGAATGGCATCGGGAAAAGTCCTGATGACTGTTACAAAGGGGGCGTCCTCCCTACCATGGACGTTAGAGTGGTTTCCAGAGTATGAATACAGATGCAGATAACAAACAACGATATTTTTCACTTGTTGTAAATATACATTATTTTATGAAAAATATTGATTTCATTGCTAGGTGATTTGTGCGTATGCAAGGTGTTGGGAGAGAGTGTTGTACCTTGGAAGAATTTTCAGACTTCAGCCTGTTTTCTTATTCCATTTTTAAATGATGGAATTCACTTTTTTGTGCTGTAGTCTTTTTCTCAAGTCAAAAAAATTACTCCGTAAAAGGCAGGTTTTTCCAAATGCTAAAATCTGCACCAAGGTACAACATGGTCGTGTATCAAGGAACAAACATTCTATTTAAATTTAACAAGTGTTGCAATACGTAAAATCTTGTCAAAATGCCCATATTAGCTTACTATACCGCATATTAATGATCAACTAGAGGAAACAAATTAGCTAGAAGTATTATCGAAAAGCAACTCAAGTTCAAAACAAACTGATATAGAATCTGTTGAAAACAGTAACAAATTTCCGTTTGAATGGCAGGAAAAACTGTTAAGACGTTAAAGATACTGTATTCATCTGCAGATATCGCATGTTCCACGCTAGAATTCTTTCTTCCGATTCAATGTACAAGATGATGCATGGCCGAAGAAGTATGGCATAAGCGTTCACTCTCTTATGTAACTAGTTTTTAAAATATGTAAATTTTACTTACCATAAAATTATATAACTGAAAAAATTAATAATATTTTACAGATATATTTAATATGTTATACAGCACTTAAATGTGTAGAACTAAAAATATTTAAAAATGATGCACGAAACACAACTTAATACTTCACAACGATAAAAATAGTAAAATGTCGGATATTGCTTATGGTGGTCTTCACTGCGCGTTTCTTCGTGTGATTCCTCATTTAGTTGTTATACTTAAACGCCGACTAGGAAACGTCATGTGTTCGTAGATACGCTGTCAGCAAGGGACAACACTCTCCCATACAGATTAGTCACCTCTGACAGCAACAACGACCAAAAACCGACTATGATTTGAATTGAACCGAGCTAGGAGGAAAGATGGGTGTTAGTCATTCCTCGTTGTATCAGTCGCTGCGGCTGACGAGAGGTGATGACAGCTTTTAACTTTAAGAGTCTAGGGAGACACCCTTGGTGGAACTGAACATAGTAAACAGTTAAATTTTATAGAGCGGTCGACGACGCACTTACAATGGTAGACTGTAACTTTTTAAAATCCTAAAATTGCAGTCAAACATAACAGGGAGTTATGTCTGAATAAATATGAACAAAAGTCTACAAGGTTGGAAATGGTTTTCGGTAAGCAGGTATGGGGAGGGCCTGCGGAAAAGCAAGATGACAAGATTTGCGCGAGTGAGCTACTACGTTTTTTTTTCTGGCAGGGCGATTACAGGCGGCCGCAAGACACACGATATGGACAACAGGTAGCTGGACCACGAAGTGTGCGAATGGCTAACGGTAGATATAATGCATACATGAAATTAGGCTAGGAAGACAGGTATAGTGAATGCTAGATCATCGTATAAAAAACTACAAAATTAATGAAAAACAGTCTATATCGAAATGGTTACTTTATTTTAAGTGGCAGGTTTGGGTGTAGCCTTAGGCCATCTTCATAGTAACATTATCAGGCGAAGTCGACGATGTCCACAACAGTCAGTAACGTTAGTCACCATTTTAGGTAAAATAACCATTGCGATATACGCTGTTTTTCATTAATTTTATATAGCTTACAAGATGACTGTTCTCCGAAAATGTTACCAAAAATTTTATGTAAAAATTGTCTACAGCAATCATGAACATATTTACTGTAAACGATTCATCCCACCACAGATTTTGACACTTACTGAGTGACAAATAATTTTATAAGGTTATCAGAAATTACTGCAACCAGTCGCCTTTCAAGGCGACTGGTTGCAGTAATTTCTGATAACCTTTTCACACCACAGTCGCAGTGTTCCACATCCACAATGGATAAAAGTCAAATAATTTTATGGTGCACAGTAAACCATATGGCCCGTAATGGAACTGCGCTGTAGCCATCACTGAGATAAACGGCGAATATTACAATACTGTTGTTAAATATTCTGTAATGTTAAGTTATTATGCATAAGGCTGTCGAGCCACATGTTTCTCCTCAATTACACAAAAAAATGAGGCAGTATGTAGTTAGCAGTGAATCCAGTTTATTAATCTATGACCAATGCCGATTACAATATTAATGAGGGTACGCTAGAAACACAAATAGACTGTTGTTAATAAGATATTAATTAATAATGACAATAACTGGTTTCAGGAGTTAAATGGTTGCGTAAGTTATTGGAATACATATTTCAGTTATAGAATCATTAATGCAGGAATGGTGGTCCATTTGTATACGTGTCAAAACGTTGTGCGAAGTGTGTAACTTGGTGGAGACCTGCTTGAGCTCTCATTGGATGAAGTGTCATGACGTTGGTCAATGTTAGTGGTGGAAGAGGTTCTCTTGGGAAGAGGATGGACAAGGAGAAGGCGGAACAGTTCGGGACATGGATCGAAGGGGAGAGAAGTTAGTTTTGTACCATCGAAGAGCACAGCAGAGTGGCGTAATTGAATATGTGGAGAGACGAGGCGTATCGCATATGGGATTTAAGTTACCAGCGTCTAAGAATGTAGGTGAAGATCAGTCTTGAGTACATGTCGTGGATCTGACAAAGGTTCTGTCATGTGCCATGTTACTCTATCGAATTAAATGGCTGTAGAATATTTCAAGAAAAGAACTTAATTTACGTAAAAACTGCTTACAGGATCAGGATACACTAGGATTTTTGATCTTACTGAATAGGCCATCTGTTCTTTAAAGTTAAATCTGCCTATATTTATTACAAACTTTTGTTTATGTTCATTAATCTACCATTCGCATAGCTCGTCTGTTGTGACTTGGCAAGACAGCCAAGCCACTATGATTGGTAGCCGAATGGCACGCGTTTAAGCTCACGCAGGCTGGCGTGAGGTCTGGCACAGTTAAAGGAGTTGAGTCTAGTAAAAAAAGAACGGAGCTTCTGGAATACTTAACTTTAATCCACAATTGGTGAGCATCGGTCTGACGGTACATGCATCACAAGATAAATAGCAAATGATAATGGCGCCTTGCTAGGTCGTAGCAAATGACGTAGCTGAAGGCTATGCTAACTATCGTCTCGGCAAATGAGAACGTAAGTAGGCAGTGAACCATCGCTAGCAAAGTCGGCTGTACAACTGGGGCGAGTGCTAGGACGTCTCTCTAGACCTGCCGTGTGGCGGCGCTCTGTCTGCAATCACTGATAGTGGCGACACGCGGGTCCGACGTATACTAACGGACCGCGGCCGATTTAAAGGCTACCACCTAGCAAGTGTGGTGTCTGGCGGTGACACCACATCGTCTACCTCAATTATTAGAGCGCAGGATCACCATTTAATAACTTATTTTGCTAATAAGTTACAGGTCTTAAAATGATGGTGTACGGTTCGCCGTACGAGCCAAGTTTTATTCAGAATGTACATTTTCTGCTCTGTCATGTTATATGCAGAGCAGTAATATGGCAAACTGATGCCCGTGTATTTACACTCAGTGAGAGATCTGAGACATGGAAAATGTGCCATCAGGGTAATAATCGAACGGTGTTTGTCTCAAGGTAGGTGAGGACAATACGGAAAAAGTGTAGTTTTGAGTTGTTGAAATGTAACATATTTGCTACATCGAAGTTAGGGCGCCATCACTATTTTTAACACTCGAGAAACGTACGGTCCGCTGTCCAAGTCACGGGCTCTGCAAGGCAGAGCTGCAACACCATCCATCACGTCACGTGCAGGGTTCATATTACGATGACGAATGCAACAACCCTCGGGACGTCCACACACGGATACGTGAAACAGGGATTCGTCTGTGAAGACGACGTGGTAACACACAGTTGTCAGCTATTGTCGTGGGCGCGCCTCTGACTAGCGGCAGCAACAATTGCCGTACGTGGTGTTCCAGATTTCGTCGCCCTCACCACGTGGATAACTGTCTTGCCGCAAACAATACTCCAGAACACAGCGAAAGTCATGGCTGTCCTGTTGAAGGCTAGTTTCTTAGATTTGTTGAAATCCTACATGGACCTCCTGAAGTCATCGATTTCACATATTAGCGTGATATCGAATAATGCCGGCTGATGTGAACACAAAAATCGCGAACATGTTCAACGATTCTGCCATTGCCGACCTCCAACGCATGCGCTTCTCACAAACAATATTTAAAAGCGGTTTATCGAAAAGAAACCCGCTGCTTAACCGTTCTTTATATATGAAATGTAGCTGCCTGTTAATCCTACGAATTTTGTATGGTTGCACTGGACTGCTAATAATTTGCATAGCCAAATGCACAGTGCACTACAAGCACGTTCGTTACATATCTTCAGGAGCGGTAATCTTAGTTGTCAGAAATTTTTCGGGCGATTCTGCTATAACCTTGCGATTTTGTGAAAAATATTAACTTGCGCAGTTGTTGCCACTACTAGCGTTGTACGACATAAGGCTAACAGACTGTGGAACGCAGACACAAGCAATACTTAACGTCACCTACGTCCTAAATACGCACTCTGGTCATAAAAAAACAGAAATCTTCAACGACTACATGTAGGACTCTGACATTCACTAGACATACCCATTAGTATGTTCTGCAGAAAGTATTAGCACATGAACCATGTTCACCCTCGGCTTCAAGGTCAAATTGATACCTCGGTGCTACACCACATACCGGTAAAATGTGGCTGTAGCACTCGACGTCGCTATTCACCGAAGGTAATGGATCAGTATGACTTAAACAGACTTGGAGGTTGTCTCGCAGTCGCATGCGCGAACCGTAACATCAAAGAGGGCGCATTGTTGGCATGAGAGAACGTGAGGCAGCCACCCGAAAAATATTGCTCGCGTTGGACGAAGAGTTTTGTCAGTGGAACTGGTGTTTGCTGAATGGTTCACGCAAGTCCGTAGAACACGACGAGGTGGTTCAGGTTGCACTACACAGACCATTGCCATGGAGCTCGACATGTCATCCGAATGGCATTGCAGGACAGATCCTCTTCCTCCTCCACTCTAGTGCAACAGTTTAACAGTGTAACACGTCGTACACTATCAGGAGTGATAGTCCGTCTCCGCTTTAGCGTAACACGTCGTACACTATCAGGAGTGATAGTCCGTCTCCGCTTTAGCTCGACATGTCATCCGAGTGGCATTGCAGGACAGATCTTCTTCCTCCTCCACTCTAGTGCAACAGTTTAACAGTGTAACACGTCGTACACTATCAGGAGTGATAGTCCGTCTCCGTTTTATTATGGCATGAGATACGATCGCGTCGTGCATTTCTCCACCTACCATTGATGAATGTGCAGAAATATTCAAGACGGCAATGTGTAGTGGGTCCGTAGGCCCTTACTATAAGTTTGCACTCGGCACAGGTCGATAGGCCAAACAGTCAATAGTGTAGTGTTGCGAGAGCGAGTGTGAGTTGAGTCAGTCCCGTGTGGCGGGCCGAGCTGTGCAGAAGAAAAATGGTTCAAATGGCTCTGAGCACTATGGGACTCAACTGCTGAGGTCATTAGTCCCCTAGAACTTAGAACTAGTGAAACCTAACTAACCTAAGGACATCACAAACATCCATGCCCGAGGCAGGATTCGAACCTGCGACCGTAGCGGTCTTGCGGTTCCAGACTGCAGCGCCTTTAACCGCACGGCCACTTCGGCCGGCAGAGGCTGTGCAGTTGTTGCTAGAATAATACGGGGAAAGTGAAGAAGTTTTATTACGAGGTTGATCAGTGATACTTCTGTGCCGATATTTTGGTTTCGCGTCTACCGCGCCGGCATCATTTTGGATTGCAGTGTTGGATTGCAGTGTTGGATTGCAGTGATTGTATTGGCGTGTGACGATAATGAATAACGGAGAAGCCTGTGCAGAGATTAGCCGTAATTAAATATGTATGACGAAGGCAGTGGCTGTCTCCTTCTTTTTGTGTTTTTGAAACGAATATAGGTTCTTGATTAGTGAAGCTGTGTTGGTGTTCTTCTTGTTACCAGACATTTCATTATTACAACATTGAGAAGGACAAACTGGAAAGTAACAACTTCCGTAGCAGTCAATTCCGATTGCCAGCCCCATTAGGTACACGGTCACATTTATTAATAGTTATTGGGCTGCTATTCGATCAGATCGGGTCGAAATATTAATATAAAACGGAGGTGTTGCAAATGGTGCGTGGAAAGACGTCAGTGGGGATAGGAATAGCACCAGATAGTGTTTCCGGACGAATCTAGGTTCTGATGATTAGAAATGATGGCCGTAGACAGGAGAAGCGGGATGACGGTGACTGCATTCGCACAAGACATACAGCGCCATCTCAAGGCCTTATTGTGCGAGGTGCTGTTGGGTACAACCACAAATGACAGTTGGCTTGTGTACAGCGCACTGTGACCAGCGTGACCCAAGTGAGTGACATCCTGCGACCTGTAGTCCAAGCCTGTCTGCACAACGCCCCAGATGCAATTTTTCTGCATGGCAATGTTATGAGCACTTGTTGCCGCACTAACACATGCCTTCTTGGTGTCACAGGATGTCAGCCTTTTTCCGTGGCCCGCCCTACTTACTTACTACAGACTTGTCGCCAATCGAAAATGTGTGGGGTACTGTGAAACGACTTGAGCACCATTGTGACCCAGTGCCGAACACCATAGATGAACTTTGGAACCATGTGAATGCGACATAGGCAACTACACCACAGGACACCATTCGCGTGTTATACGCGTCGACACCATCACGTATGGAGGAACGTGAGCCTGCTGGGCAACACGCACTGAACAGAAACAATATTCACAGCACATAAATGAATGCAAACTTATGAAGATTAGGTACCTATTATTCTGGAACGTCATGAAGAAAAAAAAATAGAGCCTATAAAAGCAACTGTATGCAGCTAATTCATTGTAAATTAACTCCACAGTTGCAGAGCTCTAATATGTCCACAATGGACAACGCTAATACGAGAAACAATAGAAAAACGAAATACTGTAGTATGATACGCAGTCCTAGTCGAGCAGCACTTAGCAGTAACACGGAGAGTTTTGGACGTGGACAGGTCTTTGGAGTTTTTTAAATTTAGTCTGTTGATATCCACAAATACTAATAGCAGTCGTCTTTTAAATATTTCTCGAAAAATACTTTCGATGACCGATCGCACGGGTCCGGGAAATTTCTGGAATAGTAAATGCATGAAGCCTTCATTTCTTTGTTCATTTTAAAAAGTTTAAAAGTCTCTTGAGCTTAATGTATATCGGCTATATTGGACACAAGCCACCTACAAGAATTAGAAGATCAGAATGTCGATTATCTGAGAACGTGCCACGGGCGGAATGGAGAGCGAGTGCCTCGCTCTCCCACAAATTTCTTCCTCGGGCTGAATTGAAACAAACCGCCGGCCTCATCCGGCCTGCGGACTGCCTGTTGCCCGCCAGTGCTCTGTTCGATTCGTTCACGTTCGCCTTGAACTGCTCAAATTACGCTTGACCAAAAATTCAATACGTGCTTCAGCAGGGTAAGCGAATAGTTAATGTACCGATGGGCGCAGAATTGTGAAATTATTCGTGCCATAATTCGCTAACATTTATGCTGGACTTGATGTATCATGGTGATGAAGTTAATACTCTAGCAGACTAACTACTAACACGATTGCCAGTAAATGAATCTAACGAGAGTAGGGGTGGCCAGCTTTCATGGAACTCGTTCCAGAGAACGTACTACTCAGCTCCCTAACCTAACAACCGCGCGCACACACACACACACACACACACACACACACACACACACACACACATGATATGCTCATTTCCAAAACGTTCCAAACCCCTGAAATCTAATTAAACAGGAGAGGAAGAAACGTTTTGCAGCCACAGTAGCATCAGATTATGTTTTTTAGCTTTGTTGTTATATTCAGACAGATACTGTGACATATTACGCGGAGTGTCTCTGCTAAATGTTTATTTGTTCCATTGTTAGTGCGTGCACAAAACCGGATTTAGTACCTTTTTGTAGCAAATTGTATTTTGTTTGGTAACTGTTGTTCTAGAGATTATGTTGGTGATTCAAATTATTCATCTGATGTATTTGGTAACTCACATTGAACATAAAAAGAAACGTCAGACAAGTTCTTACAACATACAATGTCGTGTAAGGAAATGTCGGCCATGTTGTATGTGACATAATTACCAGGACGACCAACGAATGGCTGCTGGGATATGGTACTTCTTGGAAATGAAATAAGACAGGATTTGATATTCGCCACAGACAGCAAGTCTTAAGGTGAAATATAAAACGGACACGGTACGTTCTGCAATTCGTGACAGAAAAACCGTTCTTATTACATAAGTAATGGTTCTACGTATTGCTGCCATCTGTTATCTCATTTTTCAATTCTTTGGGGTTTCGATCCTTTTGGAAATGAGCTTCTCGTTCATAAGATTGGTGCAGAAGCTATCATTACAGCTATTTCTATTTGCGACTAAGCACTGTGTACTGAGCAACATTACATCAATATATACGTCATTTGCAGATTAATAACTATAATAATTACAATTTTAGGTTGGTTATTAAGTCCTAGTAAGTGTGGCAATAGCGAGCTATCAGTGCTTATTTCTCCATGGACAGCAGGTCAGATGCTGAAGTCTGGATGCGTGGACGCTAAAAGTTGAGTCTATACTGCCAGGTGTAGTTCACTTAGTGGTGCTGTTACGCCCAACCATAAAACATTACGTCGTAAAGTTTGTGATGTGTTTGTGGGAATAGTGTTCGACGCACAGAAAAAACAACCAACACACTGATGTGTGAACTCAGTAACGTAACACTACAAACGTAATTGCACTTACACCTGTTACACCCTCTGTGTGTGTGTGTGTGTGTGTGTGTGTGTGTGTGTGTGTGTGAAAGAGATAGAGAGAGAGAGAGAGAGAGAGAGAGAGAGACAGAGAATAATTTTCTGTCACATGTATTCTTGTTATCATGTTA
This sequence comes from Schistocerca cancellata, assembly GCF_023864275.1. Taxonomy (NCBI): domain Eukaryota; kingdom Metazoa; phylum Arthropoda; class Insecta; order Orthoptera; family Acrididae; genus Schistocerca; species Schistocerca cancellata. The sequence continues at coordinate 1,001,260 of NW_026047100.1, forward strand.
TCCAAAACCATTCTTATCCCCTTCTTTGTAACACACATTTCATAAGATGTTCAATTCTATCCATCAATAACGAGCGAGTGTTAGCATACTTGACTCATATCTACCCAGTCATCTCGATTTTCCGTGACTCCCACATGTCTAGTTATGTTAGCTTTACGATGTTTGATTTGAAATGGACGGCCGATTCCTTTCCCCATTACCATCCAACAGAGATTTTGCTCTGTTTACAATAGCTTTGTCGGAACACTATATTTCAGACTTCCTACTTTTTTTTCATAATACAATGCTCCAGAACAGACGTGCACTTTCAGCAAATTTTTGCACAATTCCATGTTAATTTTCATTGCAGTTTTATCAGAAAAGTTCTTCTCCAGTGTCGAGGTAATTCTGTTACGCTCATTTCTTTGACCGACTTTAGGAATCTTACTTGTGCCTACTACTGTGGTTTCCTCAAAAGTAATATTAATGAAGTTGCAGTTAGCGTATTTACTCTCCGTCACAGCTTTCGTCTTAGGTTTACTTATTCATAACCGCTTTTGGGCGTTAGATATACTGTCTGCTACAATCTACAAGGCTTGTCTGTCATCCTACCTCTACATCAGAGACACTGTGTCGTTTAAGAGCACTAGCACTCTTCTTATGAAACATCGTTGTCTTCTTCGACATACAAACGAAGTAATAGTGCCTATAAACTAGAGCTAAGCGGTAGACGGTTCTCGAAACATAATTATGTTTCTGTATTTCCAGTTAAACAACAATCTTTTAATTTTCACGTTTTAATGTATAGCTTTTTTTCGGGATCATGTACCTGTGGTTCTTGGAATTTGAAGCACCTCTTTTAATCTTCCGTTGTCGAATGCTCTCTACGAAAGGAACCTTAGTTTATTCCTTTTTGTTACTTCCATTAGTAATCGAAACATCATAATAGTTTCTACGGTTTATTTATTTTTCTGGTGCCCTGAAACTAGTTTAGTCACTGAAACATGAGGCTCTAACCTTCTATTCTTATATAATCCCTCTGAGTTCACTGTTCAACATGGATCTCTGCTGCATTGTGCTCATCATTGTTGCCATTAGTGACGGAAGCTGCAATCACGTGCATTTCGCTTGAGCTGGTCAGAAAGCCATTTTCTTTGCAGGTAGAATAACATGTCTGCAGATTCCTTTGAAATTTTCTGCTACTGCCAATAGCTTTGAAGAGTTGACTAATTGAAGGTAAGTTGATATAAAAAAGTTACATGCGCACGCCAGTTGCATAAGAGTTAAGTTTTACAAATAATTTCTTCACTTATTGGAAAGCTAAAAATGTTATTCCTGTAGATTATAGGGATTACTCGTGACAGCACACATACGTGCGGAAACAAGTGAAATGATTGAAATTTTAGAAAAAAAGTTTCATTAATGAAATTAAGGATACATTTGAATAGTTAACTAAAAAAGGCGGTTTTATTTCGCATTACAGCTTTTCATTTGAACATAGCATGCAGTTGCTCAGAATGCTAACTATATGTGTTGAGACTTAGTCTTTTGTCATACGATTGAAGTTTTAAATGTGTTACAGTTTGAAGTAATTACCATGTATAGAGGAAACTGTGTTAAGTGAAAGTCAGTGGTGGCCGTCAGTTGTGGCCTGTTTTTCTACTTTTTCTTTAGTCATACATTTCCACTGAAAAGACACGTAAGTAAGTGTGTAAAAGTTTTTTTAAATTACATTGCATATTGCAGTTTAGTCTTTTTCATTCTTATTTGTTTCAAAGAGGATATGCCTATAATCAATTGAATTTTAAGAAAACAAGGGAAAAAACTCACGAATTTGGGAAACTGGATGACAATTATTTTGCTCTATAAAGGGTAAAACAAAACGTGTAAAACTGGGAAATTTGTAACAAAGTAATAACAGTGTGTGTCACAAAGAAACACTACGTCAGTCCCTTTTTGTGGAAGATGAATTTTACTCTACTTTCCCTGTCTTAGATTTCTATCACGCTATCACAATTAAAGATTAAGAGTTAAAAAATTCCTTGTAAGCTATGTGGAAATTAAATATCGCAGTATACATTTGTACAAGGTTAGGTTACAAAAGGTGCTAAAAGCGTCACAAAGTTGACCTGTTTTACGAGGCCAAACTAACCACGGAATGTGCCTCTCCAATGTTTCTTTCCAGTCTTCTGCATAGTTCTTAGTCATCAGTGGTCAGATGCCAGGCCCACCAACTAACACTATTATTTGCTCGTATATTACACTCAAGGGTGATTTATTTTTAGACATAGAATGCAATTTTTTTCGTTCAGAGTTTGTTGTAGTCAAGTAACTTTCGAGTGTCCCCCTGATTTTGATAACCCATTCAGGCTGAACTCATATGAGTCACTGCTCTCTCAAACTCTTGGCGTGGTACCGGATTAACTCCTACTTACATATTGCTAGCTTCTTCTGTCGTAATTTGGCACAGTCCTACCCTATCGTGCTTCCCTTAAATATACCGTATTACTGTGATCTATCTGTCTGTTACCCTGCTTTGAATTATGCTTCCTGTCTACAACTATTTGGATAATACGTCCTTCTTGCAAGCTATATTTTAACTTCTGCAAACCGTGTAAAGCAGAAGACAATGAATTAGTTCTGTATGGTGGCAAATTATTCTCTTTAATGATGTTTAGTGTAATTTTGCGAAACTAAACAAAATATACAGAATTTTCGTCAAATTGATTAACACTACAAATAATTCTTTACTTTTCAAAATCTGATAACAATATACTAAATCCTGCACTGGAAAAGACACAATTTTTCCATGACAGTAACAATTACGGAAAATCGTGTATTTAGATAGTATTAATGACACAGTAACAAATTATGGAAAATTGTAACCTTACTTTGCGTTAATGGAAAATTTTGCACTGGATATTAATAGGAACTTGAAAAAGAATTACTAATGTATACATGTTCTTGGACTTCTGAATTCAGCGACGTTTGCTCTATGAGTAATATTAGACCTCATAGAATCAAGTGTCGAATAGTTACGTAATTCTGTAGACGTTAATTCATGGTAGTAACAGTTTTGTTAGTCAACCCCTCTCTCAACGGAATCGTCTCATTATAAACCGAAAGTGGCACCCCCCACCCGCCTATCAGCGTTTCCCATAATCTACTAATGTGTCTTCCCATTTCACTTCTTCTGTTTATCACCACTTATCTTTGATACTATCGTCACCTGGTTGACTTCTGCTGTCTACTTCTGTGGCACTTGAAATATTTCGAGAGTTTCATTATTAATTTCCTCTCTCTTGTGAATTTTGTATACCTCACAAGAGAGGTGTCTTCTTTCATATGCGCACTGGTTTTTGCCGCCGTCCGGAATAATCGCCTTTGACGCACATTCCAGCGCTCAACTATCCGAGCGCGTTCTCATTGTTTAATCCTTTCCAGTGCATCTACCTAAAGACGTCATCTTAACAACTTTCCTCAACAAGCCTTTGCAAAATTTAATTCGTCTCAGTACTTCACATCACCTAACTTCATTGAAAACGTCGCTTTCTCATTTTCAAAGCTTCGTTCAGCTTAACCCAATTTACACCATTACATCTAACGTTTCATCAGAAATCCAGTTATCTCGTAAAACCTCGCGGCTCACTCTATTGCGAAGGGGCTTACAACAAAATAGTACAGTCTATTCCTTCTTCTCATTCTTGCTCTATGCACATTTATTCCAGTGCTGTGAACGTAATTTTCCCATTTTTTATGTGGCGTAGAAAGAGAACGTATATTTTACCAAATTTTGAAGTTAACATTACCACAGTTTCTGATACCGTGTCATGTCTGACTCCCACGTTCAACTTCTAGTACCGGCCTTATACAATTTTTCTCTATATTTTCTTTCTTTTCTTGACATTTACAGTAATACTAAAAACATACAAATATGTAAGAGGTTCAGACATTGCATGTGTTTCCGTCAATTATCTACATAATAGTTACATTAAGTTCGTGAGTCACTGTCTCAATCAGACTCTACATTTTGTGTCTAATAACTGTCCGTGGCAAAATGTTTCATGTCTCCACACCCACATAATTTTAAATTGACCACTGTGGTCTTACGTGCGTCGTAGTGCGTAAAAACTGATCTCTTGTCGCCTCATCTAGTCCAGCGATCCAATGACCGCAAAATGGCTCTGAGCACTATGGGACTTAACTTCTAAGGTCATAGTCCCCTAGAACTTAGAACTACTTAAATCTTCATAACCTAAGGACATCACACACATCCCTTCCCGAGGCAGGATTCGAACCTGGGACCGTAGCGGTCGCGCGGTTCCAGACTGTAGCGCCTAGAACCGTTCGGCCACTTCGGCCGGCCTAATGATCGCAAAAAATGGCTTGCTATAACATTCACCAACAAAAGCGAGTTGTATTTGTGTCAGATATTGCGTTTTTATTGTGGTTCATCACTCGATAAGTTGCGTTTTACTAATGCCAATTAGTGCCAAGCCCGCATTTTTGCAGATACCTTTAGGGCTACTGCTAACTTCAACCACACCTTCGCTTGTGTCACCTAAACTGTTGTGTCTAGGAATCCAGCATACTCGGTTCGCTAAACAAACAGTCAAACAACTGACATTAATGAGTAACTAATGTAATGAATTACAACATAACAAGCACAAATAATTAACTTTGATCTGAGAATTCTTGTAGTCTTTTATACATGATCTTCCGCAAGTGCAATTACACAGATGTGTCGCAAGTAAAGGGCATCATACAAAATAATCTGTCTTCTTCTCAATAGACATCAGTCGGGCACGGTCCTTATGTCGTCTTCACCTAGGGGCCGCTGCTGTCGCGTTGTCGTCCTGGAGGGAGGGAGGTCAGCGTGCGATTTGCTAACCTCTTCTCACAGCATTCTCTTCTCTGTCTTTCCCGACTGGCCTGCCGGCGCTGACTTCACGCCATAACAAAAACGGCTTCCTGGAGTACCACCTTACATTTAGCTACGACTGTTTCGTGTATTTTATCCACACCATTCACGATTCTTTCGCATATGTCGACTGTATAAACGCGCGCGGTCTACCACTATCTGTGTTGCTTAGTGTCTTGCAAAATATTCTGAGCAGTTTCTTCCCGGGTGTGTTTCAAACGTTTGCAAATCAAACATGTTTTTGTATTTTTTCAAGTTGCTCTAACTCCTTGTTTTACTGGGTGACCTTTGATATGCTAGAATATCTTCCATCAGCAAGGCAAATAACTTCATTACCTCTTCATTTTCTGTACGTCTTCTGTACGTCTTCTGGGTTAAATTGTGCCCACGCAATTAACATCTCTAATATCTTAGTCCCTCTTGAACAATCTGTTCAACTTCCAGTATTTTTCCTTCCACTGAAGAATTTATGTCGACGGCAGACGGGGCTAAGCTGAAGTTATCTTCCATCCAAGACACACAACACGTAAAAAAAAATTTACTATATACATCTAGTACTAAGGCAGAAAAACGGAGTGAACAAATATGGGAATTCAAGAGTGAAATGAGGAGTAGAATATCATAATTATAGGCAACGAAATGACGTTCCGGCGTTGTACAGGTGTATTTAGTGTTAGCTACCTACCATGTCAATTTTTTGTTCTGTTAGCATGTTTTTTTCCGTTTACAGAATTAAATGCAACTTGTACTGCGGCGTACTGAAAGTAATGCCTCCAAAATTTTTATGTGACGTCTGCTGATGCTTTATAAATAAAATAAACGCTATTTTCTCATCTTTATCCGCCACGGCTACTCATTTGCAGTGCTGTGCGGCTAGAGAGCTCGAAACCGTAGCGTGCGACATGGAGGTGTGAACCGTAACTATGGCGGTTCGTGACAAACAGCGTACTGTAATCAGTCTTTGAATTCGATGAGTTCATCTACACATGGACCACCCGCTCCTTCAGCACAAAAGTGTCAGCCAACATACAAGCTCTGTGACATCTTAAGCAGGCCCCATCCGACTTCCATGTTACAAAAACTTAAGAAACACCTTCGACGACTTCACTATGACAGTGATGATGCGATGCAAGCAGAGGTGAGGTTGAGTCTCCGTCAATAATGTCAAACATTCTATAGTGAGGCTAACAACGAACTGGTCGTAGTAGAGTCATCCTGGCGACAAACACATGTTTGTCGCCAGTATGACTATGTTACAGAGATGAAGAATAAAGACGTTTGTTTTAGTTAAAAAGCTTTAAGAGATTTCACATAAAAAATTCCAAGGCATTTCTCTTCAGCAAGCGCTCTTAGTAAACCAATGAGCAGTCTGGAAAGAAAGTCATAGTGCAACATTATATGTGCCTCCAGTGAATAATGAAGCCAATATAGATATAATGGGTGATTGTCTGCCTATGGACCAGACTTGGACACAAGGTATGGTGCTGAGTTGCGGCGAACAGCGGTACTTGGATAATGATAATAACGCTTATCTACAAGAAAAGGGCAAGGGAAATATAAATGAAGGTGGAGAGATCTCAGAGATGAACTTTCCTAGCTAGTATGTGTGGCGTTTACAGAAAAACAACAAAAATTTTTTACAAACACAGTGGAACCTGATATTCAAAGCACTATTTATTTTTGACTCTATCACATTTTATGATACGGCTTTTATTCTATTTTTATATTTTATTAGTAAGAGATTGGCCTTTTGACGTAAAATTGATAGAGTGTATAATATTTATCTTGTAGAGGGCGAGACCACCTAGCGCAAAGAGAAAGGAAAGAAAATTTCCATTTAGTTATGTCTACATTACTCTCTGATTTATGGTGTTATATTCCATTTGACAACGTTTCACACTTATTAAAGTATTTCGTACCATTATGCCGTGTTCGGATGAATTTCTTATTGGGTTTCAATGCGGAATTCCTCCGCCACGGTATAACGGCCCGATGTATATTAAAAAGCACGAGATTTCTGCAAGTGAAAGTTTGCATTTTACAAGCCTGAACGTTTGTTCACCAAATGCCGCCCATGTGTATGGTCCATGTGTATTTCAATTGCACAGTAGACCCTGTAAAAATTTTCTAATTGTTTTAAGGTCTCAATATATAGAGCTTTTTTTCACACTGTAGGATTTAAAAATGGCCATTGTTAAAACATGCATGGAACTTCATAATAATAGAATCATCAATCTCCTTAAACGGAATATTTTTTTTTTTCAAAAGCAGTAGAAACTCATTTTTCTGGACTTGTTGAGACAGTAGCTAACCTGGATTGTCGAAAATTCGGAAAAGTGTTTAATTAGAAACAGTTACAAAGAAACTGTTTAAAAACGGTAAACACTTACGTTACATTTCTTTCCATCTAAACAAAAACGTTATTCATCATTGTCGTCTTTTATGTGCAGCAACGTCGCGTAGGTGTTTCTGTAGCATCAGTTCAGCCGAAATTGTCTCTGCTTGACCTTCCAAATACGTAAACCATTATTTTGTTGTAACTGCGTTGTTGGTTCTGTATGTGTGATAATGTCTTACTTTTCACTTGATTGCTATGCATGTTGGGAACTGTATGTGGTCTTGCTTTTAGTTTTCTCTGTTACTTCCCTGGGTGGCTTGTTCCGAGACGAGCACCCGAGGATAGCACACACTGCGTTTTCGTGGGGGGTCTGCACTTCCGCGAACACGGAGAGGGTCGTACATCAATGGGCTTGAGCGCCTGGCGGGGCGAATGACCTCGATCGAGTTTCGCCTCTTGTATGGAGGGCGAAGCGGCCTGCGAGCTGTCCGAGTATCGCCACAGTTTACGTGTGTAAGCTGCGTTTTGGTAGCTGCGAACATTTCACAAGGCGTGCTTCGTAAAACGCGTGCGAGACGCCACTGCCCACTCGCACAATGCTAACATACACGAGACCGAGACCGTCTTCCCAGGGTGCGGACAAAGCAGCACCGCAGCGGGCTCCGCCTGCGAGGCACGCTTGAGTGCTTGGGAAGGAGTCTGAACTGGGCAGCAGCGGTACGAAAGCTGCACTGTTCGTTCCGCGCGCCCAGGCAACAACAGACCATTTTTAACAGAGTTGTTACAGAAACAATCCCCAGAAATGTCAGCTGACCGCTTCTCTGCTTCAGCGTATGAGCAGCTTATCAAACTTGTTTCCGATAAGCAAATTTTTGTGGAATATGGCAGATGCCTAGTTGAAAAATCAAATGGAAGAGGACGTAATTTGAGCAGAAATCGAAAGAAAAAATGGATAAAACAAGGAAGTTGAAATGTCTTTTATTATGCCCAAAGTAATTCATTTATTAATATAGTTGTGCTATTTTTTCAACCATAGTTATCATGAGCTGGACGTTGTTAGAGTGATCAGTACTGTGAACGTCGATTAAAATTCTGTCCGTTGAAGTAATCAGTGAATCTGCTTCTCACAGTGAATCCCTCAGCTTTGGCCTAACTGCCAATTCTTGCCAAGGGTATCATGTTGTCCTTGGGCAGTTCATTAATTCCTGATACATATGCTTTGTACGGCTATGGGGAATGATATTCCTCTCTAAGACAGTTGTGCAAGCAGCAACAAACTGAAATGATTTTGTCTACAGACTAAAATTTAATATTTATAGGCGTAAAGAAAACTCTGAGTGTGGATATCAAAAACATTCTGAGGAACTCCTCGTGCTTAGATTAACTGGTAATTGAAGTTTCTTTTATACGCATAGTGCTTATTGTTTGTATTACGGTTTCATCATATGTTCGTCTAACGTGAAGGCTTAGTCGCAAAATATGACACGAGGCAACGGCAGGTTTGATTGTGGCGATACCTGTGGCGGCGGGAAAAATGGATTCATTTTCTACTAGTTATCCAATTTCCTATTTAATGAACATTCCTGCGTCTCCCTCTTTGCCATTGGAGACTATGATAACGACCAGAAACCTTTATCTCGCATTCACCATGGCAAGGAGAATTGCTGAAAAGTAGCATTTGTAGTTGTAATATAGACTCCCCGTTTTGCTAGGTGCTACAGTCCTAACGTGCTTACCATCAAGTGCAACAACAGCATTAGGAAGTATCCAACGAGTCCAGAATTCGTCTGCCTTCCTCACCAGTCTATGTGCCCAGAAGGAGTTAAAAATTTAAGTAACAGTGGTTGTTCAAGTGCCTCGAGAACATGGGGCACAAATGTACTTATCACAGACACTGAAATGCCATGTGAGAATTGTAGAGAATGGAAATATTCCACAGTTGCTAGATACGTGCAAAAATTATGGGAATGAAATACTTTGGATGAAAGTTAAGCACTTGAATTTCAAACTGACACGAAATTCAATACATAACAACATTTTTGAAATTGAATAACAATAGTAACGTTATACATAGAACACGTTTAGACGTAATTGAACTGTTCGCTCTTTTCAAGATTGATTTTTTGTTGTGATTTCAGGTGCGCGGTGCAAAGGGCAATGGAGAAACATCCGAGATCATTTTAGGAGCTGGCTGGAGTGGCCGAGCGTTTCTAGGCGCTACAGTCTGCAACCGAGCGACCGCTACGGTCGCAGGTTAGAATCCTGCCTCGGGCATGGATGTGAATGATGTCCTTAGGTTAGTTAGATTTAAGTAGTTCTAAGTTCTAGGCGACTGATGACCTCAGAAGTTAAGTCCAACAGTGCTGAGAGCCATTTGAATTAACCATTTATCGATTTCAATAGCACAGGATTTTCATTGAGTTAAAGGAACGTATCATGTAGTTCTCACATCACTCTATCAGCTGCAGTTGCCAAATTCTAAAAGCAATTCACTTTTTAATTTCTGACGCCTACCGCTCCCCGCTAGAAAACGTTTCACGCAGCGCCCTGCGACCCGCATCGCACAGCAGAAGACGCAAGCCTATTCCGCAGCACGCTGCGACAAATTGCCGCAGCAAGGAAAATGTAGCTTTACCGTTCCGGTGCGTCTGGAATGAAGACTGCTGGCGCCGACTGACTGTATTGTCTTTATGAGTCTGAGATTTCCTGTGGACGGTGGACTGCTGGGTTTTACCGTCTGGAGCCAGATGGACGGTGGTCTAGGTATGTTGTTTTCCTCGCTGGTCGAACGGCAAGTTCAGTGCCCCAGCTAAATAGGAGAGGCATGATTGGTCCATTTCAGCTGAGGCCAGTTGACGTCATAAAGCCCTGCTCCAAATTGGAGGGCACGGTCTTTATTGGTGCGAATGATGTTCTGAGATAGTGGGGGGGACTTTTGGAATCAGCACTGAATCTGATTAGCGGGTTTTCGAGGGTAGTGGGGAGTTGAGTAACGTCGGCTTCCCTCTTGGGTTGCGCGGGCGTATAGGATTCCGGATCTGATTTTGATCGGAATCGGAAGGTCTTGCGACTTAATCGCAATTTTTCGCAACCGTTGTGTAGCATGACTTTGGTCATACTCCAGTTTCATTCTGCGACTTAAGACCCATATTCTTACTCTGCGTTTTGACATCTGTATCGACAGGGCGAGTTTAGACGGTTTTGCAGTGCCTCTTCCTGGAGATACAGTCTTGTGCATCCAGGAGTATCTCTGCTTCGGCCACTGGAGGAGAACTAGGAATTCTGGGACAGGTTTAAGCAAAGTTGCTGCATAGCAGGAGTCGGCGCCTTCATCAACAGAACACTGCCTACCGACGGCGCGCTGCAGGTTTCAGGTGTGGTAAAGTGTTCTGCGGCTCCAGCATTGTAGAACCTATCATTTTTATGCTGAAGTCCTCAGCAGCACACGTGCTTGCTTTGCTAAGGTCCAACTTGTTTGTTTCTCCATGTGTTACTATTTGAGATCTCACTCCTAATCGCAATACTACATTACAGTCGGCGGAGTCATATTTGATTCATTAGGATCTCCAGTCACTGACAGTAGGAGCCTCTTGTTCTCGAGCCAACTCCATCCTCATAATAGTTCAGTATACACTATCGTTTAGTCTACTGTTTGTATTGACAATCAATTGCCTCTATGTTCTGTTGTTGTTGTTGTTGTGGTCTTCAGTCCAGAGACTGGTTTGATGCAGCTCTCCATGCTACTCTATCCTGTGCAAGCTTCTTCATCTCCCAGTACCTACTGCAACCTACATCCTTCTGAATCTGCTTAGTGTATTCATCTCTTGGTCTCCCCCTACGATTTTTACCTTCCACGCTGCCCTCCAATACTAAATTGGTGATCCCTTGATGCCTCAGAACATGTCCTACCAACCGATCCCTTCTTCTGGTCAAGTTGTGCCACAAACTTCTCTTCTCCCCAATCCTATTCAATACTTGCTCATTAGTTATGTGATCTACCCATCTAATTTTCAGCATTGTTCTGTAGCACCACATTTCGAAAGCTTCTATTCTCTTCTTGTCCAAACTATTTATCGTCCTTGTTTCGCTTCCATACATGGCTACACTCCATACAAATACTTTCAGAAATGACTTCCTGACACTTAAATCTATCCTCGATGTTAACAAATTTCTCTTCTTCAGAAACGCTTTCCTTGCCATTGCCAGTCTACATTTTATATCCTCACTACTTCGACCATCATCAGTTATTTTGCTCCCCAAATAGCAAAACTCCTTTACTACTTTAAGTGTCTCATTTCCTAATCTAATACCCTCAACATCACCCGACTTAATTCGACTACATTCCATTATCCTCGTTTTGCTTTTGTTGATGTTCATCTTATATCCTCCTTTCAAGACACTGTCCATTCCGTTCAACTGCTCTTCCAAGTCCTTTGCTGTCTCTGACAGAATTACAATGGCATCGGCGAACCTCAAAATTTTTATTTCTTCTCCATGGATTTTAATACCTACTCCAAATTTTCTTTTGTTTCCTTTACTGCTTGCTCAATATACAGATTGAATAACATCGGGGAGAAGCTACAACCCTGTCTTACTCCCTTCCCAACCACTGCTTCCCTTTCATGTCCCTCGACTCTTATAACTGCCATCTGGTTTCTGTACAAATTGTAAATAGCCTTTCGCTCCCTGTATTTTACCCCTGCCACCTTTAGAATTTGAAAGAGAGTATTCCAGTCAACATTGTCAAAAGCTTTCTCTAAGTCTACAAATGCTAGAATCGTAGGTTTGCCTTTCCTTAATCTTTCTTCTAAGATAAGTCGTAAGGTCAGTATTGCCTCACGTGTTCCAGTATTTCTACGGAATCCAAACTGATCTTCCCCGATGTCGGCTTCTACTAGTTTTTCCATTCGTCTGTAAAGAATTCGTGTTAGTATTTTGCTGCTGTGGCTTATTAAACTGATTGTTCGGTAATTTTCACATCTGTCAACACCGGCTTTCTTTGGGATTGGAATTATTACATTCTTCTTGAAGTCTGAGGGTATTTCGCCTGTTTCATACATCTTGCTCACCAGATGGTAGAGTTTTGTCAGGACTGGCTCTCCCAAGGCCGTCAGTAGTTCCAATGGAATGTCGTCTACTCCAGGGGCCTTGTTTCAACTCAGGTCTTTCAGTGCTCTGTCAAACTCTTCACGCAGTATCGTATCTCCCATTTCATCTTCATCTACATCCTCTTCCATTTCCATAATATTGTCCTCAAGTACATCGCCCTTGTATAGACCCTCTATATACTCCTTCCACCTTTCTGCCTTCCCTTCTTCGCTTAGAACTGGGTTTCCATCTGAGCTCTTGATGTTCATACAAGTGGTTCTCTTATCCCCAAAGGTCTCTTTAATTTTCCTGTAGGCAGTATCTATCTTACCCCTATTGAGATAAGCCTCTACATCCTTGCATTTGTCCTCTAGCCATCCCTGCTTAGCCATTTTGCACTTCCTGTCGATCTCATTTTTGAGACGTTTGTAATCCTTTTTGCCTGCTTCATTTACTGCATTTTTATATTTTCTCGTTTCATCAATTAAATTCAATATTTCTTCTGTTACCCAAGGATTTCTACTAGCCCTCGTCTTTTTACCTACTTGATCCTCTGCTGCCTTCACTACTTCATTCCTCAAAGCTACCCATTCTATGTTCTGATGTATAATAAATCTCACTGTAATATTTAATCTGCATATCATTTCATAGATAGATGCAGAGTCCCATTTCCTGTTGTTTGTTGTAATAAAGTTATCGTTTTTTAGTACATTACGATTTTAATTAAAATATTAAGTGTGCATTCCTTATTTTATTAACTAGCAGGATTCACCATCAATTCCTTTCGTTACCATTGCGCACATGATTAATTAGGTGGTAGATAAGGAGGGGTTCGAGTGCATGTCTAGTTCCCACACAAAATCCGTCAGAATTAAAGAGGTATAAACTCTTTCCCACCCCTGCACCTCACACAGTCATGTTTGACTAAAAGTATGGTTCGGTTGGTCGGACACATCCTGAGCCATTAAAGGATTATCAATTTGAAAATTCAAAGAACTATTCATATGTGTGTGTGTGTGTGTGTGTGTGTGTGTGTGAATCTCGGGATGGATCAAGAATGTGGTAAGTTACGTAGAGATGAAGAGGCTTGCCCATGACAGACTACTGTGCGGTGAACACTACAGCAAACCAGTCTTTGGACTGAAAGTCGCAGCAAAAAAATCGCTGTACTATAAAAGATATCTGGAAGATAATCCATGTTAACGAGAGCAGAATAAATGAGGCTCTGCTACTATTAGATGGGTGAGATGAACAACCCCAGCTGGCCAATAAGACGTCATAAAATTATAACAACTGCACTGAACGCTAAGAGAGATATCCTTCGAGCCTCCATAATACACACTTTTCTCTTAGACCTGCACTGTGACACTTTACGTACGGCTCAGAGGTCAATCAGCACACCGGAGGAGTCAAAATAACATTTGTCTCACGTTATCCACAGATATTTGATTGTTTCTGAGAAAAGAAATGTTTTCAGTGTAATTTAGATACGTCTAGGAAGCCTGCATACTCGGTTCACTAGACAAACAATCAAACCAGTCCTATTAATGAGTTTTATTACAATAAGAAAGCTACAGTACTTAACTTTTGAAATTATACAGATGTGTCGCAAGCAAAGGGCGACATACAATATAATTGATCTTCTTCAGTATAGACAATACCAAGTCTGTCCAACATAAAGAGTACAAGCCAAGTAAGTAGCGTTGACGCTGCGCTCGAAGTCGCTAATTTTGAAGCTGCTATTGATCTGGGCCATCAGTAGTCAGTCGCGGGGCTTATGTCCTCTTCACATAGGGACCGCTGCTGTCGTGTTGTCGTCCCGGAGGGAGGTCCGGTCAGCATGCGGTTGGCTGACTTTTCTCACAAGCCTTCGCTTCCCTGTCGTTCACGACTGACGAGCTGGAGCCTGACTTAACTCCGTAACACTAACCACAAACAAAGTGGTGTTACAGTAGCTCTTGCTTTGGAGCCCCGTGTTCGAAACACGATTACAGTTTTTATTCATTTTATTTTTATTTATTTACTCTTTTTCATTTGTCTACGCATGTCCATAGAATGTTACTTCACGAATATTTTCTATCAAGTTAGGAGGTGCAAGAGCATAATATTATTGTAAAATTACAATTGGATATCACAATGAGTACCATATATTTACTACATATTTTATATGTATAAGGTATTTTCAGGTATTGCAGTCATTTTAAATTATCATACAATATTTAATTCTTATACAAATTCTTATTTTAATTCTTATATTTTTTATTATGTTTTTCCTTCAGGAAGACATGGTGCATTCCCTTGGACGACACTAGTTGTGGAAACATTCGAAAGAGATTCTGTACACCACCAGCATAGAGCAAAGGCACGTTTGCCACAGTGATATTTGACATGAATCTCACTCGAAAAAGAGATGTCGTTAACATTGCTGAAGATTACATGTGTTGGCAATAATTTCGCGTCAAACCACAGATAACCAATCACTTTACGGAAATCTGGCGCTTGCAATTGATCATAAATCAATATACACTACAGGAATATCATCGAAAATAATTTCAAATAAATTCAATCACTGGATGTACAGTTAGTACACAATATGGAGACTGTTATTTCCACATACACCGAAAATATTCGTGCAGTAATCTTCTAGGTGTAGGGAACACTGTAGAAAAAAAACTACAATCGGGCTTCGAACAAGGGGCACAAAAGAGTGACGCTGCACCGCTAACCACTCCACCACCACTTCGGCTGATGATTTACCCGCTATGTGCATATGAAGTAACTCGTAAACTTTGACCGTTGTTTTCTCACAAACGGCCGGGTGTCTACTTATACGCCGAGATACGTGTTCGCTTATTTTGACTCCTCTTCCACTGAACGAAGTAGATTATGGCACTTGCTGTGTTACCCTCATAAGTTACTACCAGTAAATGTTCGCCCTTACCCTGTCACCACGAACAGTCTTCAAGCACTCTTGCTGGCCATGTGTACTCATCCTGAGCATTCAGCAGGCTCTACGTGTATATATGGACACTAACATATTCCATTCACAGCCTTCCTTCCAATGTTCTTTTATGTCAGTGAAATAACTAAAACCCAGGGAAAGCAATCTCCAGATCTTCATTAACCTATACTGCGTATCTCTTCTTTCTCTTCTCTCTCTCTCTCTTTCTTTGTTTGTAATTTGGTAATGGAAAGGTGAAATTTATTTTGTAATTGTAAGATTAGAGGGTAAATCAGATTGTATTTCTGGCCTCAAACATAACATATTATAGAAATTAAACAATTTAAAAGCTCAAGGGAAGCTTAAAGAGTAACGCAACACCTTTTTTGTGAAAGTAGATTAGCTTTATCACGGTATCGAATACCGCGTATTACACCCCACTCCCTTGACAGTAAAAGGTTATTTCATAAGATAATCTCCATCAATCTGATGGTCTTTTGCCACCTTACTGGGAGGGCCTGAAATGCCCACATGGTACCATTAATGCTCGGCGTTGGAGCCAAAGTCCTACTGCAGCAACAACCTCGACATCGCCAGCGTACTGCATCCCACGGAATTATTCGTTTAATGGGTCTAACAGACGAAAGTTGGAAGGTGCGAGATCCAGACAGTAGGGTGGGTGAGGAATAAGTGGGTGAGGAGTAACAGTCCAATGAAGTTTTGTGAGATTCTTTCTGGTGCGCATACTTACGTGAGGCCTTGCATTGTCGTGGAGAAAGAAAAGGTCATTTACATTTCTGCGGCGACGAACACTCTGGAATGTCGACATATTCTAGCACTGCATGGTTCACAGCTGTGTTCTGCCGGCCGGCATGCAGGAGATGCAACAGGTTACTCAGGGGCTGTGTTGCGCTAGTGACAGACGCCACGCTCAACGACTCGCCATGCTTTTGTTCACTGCCAGATGTCCGTAGATATTCTGCAAGCGCCTATTAATAGCTGCGTCAAAAACATCTATCTGCTTGACAATCTCCTCCATTACACATGCCATTTTGAAGGCCACCCATAGTGCCATACCTGTCAGAATTTCATGAAACTGTAGGGGCTGAAGAGGCAATATTCCACAATGTTGTAATGTGTCGCTGGGTTCGTTAATTTTGAATGCGGCAAAGGATAACATTCTATCAGTCTTCTCAAGCCCATGGTGATAAACAGACATTCGACGTAGCTATTAATTCTGGCCATATCTCAAAGTAATGTGGAGTCAGAATCGCGCAGGTATGTGGCCCACCGCTAGACGTGAGCGTCCGCTCTCTGTCTCTGTGTCTTAGTTGAGTTCTCAAACTGCTTTTATACGACATTATCATCCCCATCTTAATGTAACTGATTCGTTCCAATGTCATTAGCCACCTGCCCTGTCCATCTCCAAGCTGCGTTCACTTTGGTATATTACTCATGCCCCTGTCGTTAAAAGGGTAAATCATTTGTTATTCCCTATATGTGATGGCTCTAATTCCTTCCTGTTGTCAATAATATCGTTATATACTGGGGATTTTATTCGATACAGTCGTTATGCAACTTATAAGGCCCGAAAATGCTGACACCTTACAATGTCCCACAACAAATTCCATTTTTTCCAAAAAAAAAGATGTTGCATTATTTATTTAACGCCCCTTGTGTGCCTTATTGTTAAACACCTCTAGGGTCTTGTATGGCGGCTGTGCAAAAAGCAAGAGAAATACAGAAAATTTACGTATGTTTCCCTTGTCGGGACATTCACAACCGTTGTTGTTCGCCGGCCGTGGTGGCCAAGCGGTTAAAGGCGCTACAGTCTGGAACCGCGCGGCCGCTACGGTCGCAGGTTCGAATCCTGCCTCGGGCATGGATGTGTGTGATGTCCTTAGGTTAGTTAGGTTTAAGTAGTTCTAAGTTCTAGGGGACTAATGACCTTAGAAGTTAAGTCCCATAGTGCTCAGAGCCATTTGAACCATTTTCGTTGTTGTTCATCATCAATGATAAGATCCACTACATCTGTAAAATATTTTATTTTCTAAACGTAAATCTCAACACGGTTTCGCGAACTGTATCCCATCTTACGATGCATCTACGAGGTTAAGAGTAAATAATGATGCCTATCAAAATTGGTGGCATTAAAAAACATAATTAGAATTTATACTACAGTTCTGAAGAAGGAGCACCATATATACACATAAAATGTGAGTCCATAAAAGTGGAATAACAGAGGTTAAATTAAGTAAAAATACGAGAGGTGCACGTTTATTGAGGCGTCACATTGTGTATTCACACCGATCTACAGGTGTACAGACTATACATTCCTCCATTTTTGGCATTCCATCTATGTAACTTCATGAGGATCCGTGTTTGGCACTCCCATAACACAGACCTTTGTAAGCTTTGGAATGGAGATTACGGGATATTATTTCGTATAATAATTTATATTCTCATTTGAATTACGATGATCCAGTCTATTGATTTGGGGACCTGCCTTTGTATGTAGAATGCACTCTGGAAAAGGTTTTCCGGTACATCTAGGAATGGAGAGGGTCTCCTGTTTTGTGACATGTACTAGGCATGCCGTATTATAACCTCATTTAACCTCTGTTACTGTACTTTTGTGGAGTTATCTTTTATCTACGTATATTCATCTTTTGGATTTGCACATCACGTGTTCCGCCTTTTATGCAAAACATTATTTTTTCTTGTTACCCAAACATGTTTTACCACCTCTGTGTCACCATCAATGGATTTTGTTTATTGAAAAATTGTAAAAAGCGAACATATTTTACGTTGTAACTGATATCACAAAATGAAATCTAAAGAGTGTTTCTATTCCTTTTTGTTCTTACTCTGATTGAACATTATATGGTTTTGCAAGACAATCTGATGCTGTCCTGCACTGATAGCTTGTCATCTGAGAGCCGAACGATGTAGATGTGACTTTCGTCAGCGAGGTAACAATTTTTCAGTAAAAAAAAAGACACTGATGATGACACATAGGTGCCGAAACATGTTTGGGTAACAAGAAAAAGCAGCGTATTGCATTAAAGAGGGAACCTATGGGGTTTCTTTCTAAGAATTTTAGTAGAACCTCTGTTCAGGTATTTTTAATGCCAACAATCTCGACAGTCTTCATTATTTATTTGTAACTTTCTATATGCACCTGAAGATAGGACACAGGTTCTGAAACTGGGTTGTACTTTTCCTTCAGGAAACTAAAAAAAATTACAACTGTATCGTTCATGAGAAAAATGGCACCCATCTGTTTCGAACCGAAATTCGTGTCGTGGTGCAGTTCTGCTAGGAGCCCTCAGTTCGCGTAACCATTAAATCTATGCCAATTGTTAAGCTAAGTTGTAGCCAACGCTGAAGATTTGTGTCCTGCTTCTTTCCTATATTACAAAAATATCCATACAGTAATTCCATTTCATCACCTGGATATTTTCTTGAGTTCCAGTGCAGTACCGCAGAGACTGTGACGTCTTCACAGTGAGCACTTCCGGTATTTAATTAAACATAACCTAGTTAGAGCACAAGGCAGGCACTGGCAATACGGCACCGGTAAGATCTCCATTTCAGGGAACGACCACAATTTGCATGCTCTGAAGAGCGTGGACAGAACCAAAGCAGGTTGCCTGCTCCCCACTAATTAGCTTAATTGCATGCAGAGCAGGAATTTGGTTATTGGTCAATTATCTCGGTCGGATAAGCATACAGAGGGGATTAACGCTCGCCTACGTTGCCCCAAGAATAATCCGGAAGGTAAGCCCTCTGAAATACGGGAACAGGGAAAGGATTTCTCGCAGAGACCGAAATAACAGTCGTCGTCTAACCAGAAAGCTCCGCGTCAATAGACAACTACATAATTAAACAGGAGAACCTGAGACGACCAGTAAAGAGTAATGTAAGACACTACGTGCTTGATAGTACTTCAAGAATTAAAATAGTATGGGACATTTCTGGAAGCTCAATGTGCGTACTACATTTCAAGAGAACACTGTTGCCTGTTTTATTATTGAAAGTACCTTAAACGGGTAGCATATGATAGAACAGCGCAAATCAGTAATGACTTAATCTGTATCTGATCTGTAACCATAATGGCATCGAAACAGAAGACGAAAGGAAAAGAGCGAAATACCAACTGACAAAATCGTGTTGTCCTCCTTTTAATCATCGTAAGAACATCTAAATAAAAAATATCGGGGTTTAAAATCAACTGAAAGCGTTCAAACGGAGAAAGGCCACTGGATATGATGGGATACCAATATGGTTTTATATACAGTAAGCGAAAGAACATGCTCCTCATCTAGCGTACCGTAAGTTACAAGAGAAAAAAAAAACACACGTCACGTTTCAAGAGGAAACGTCGAATGATTTCGCAAAACAATATGCCTATATCACTGACATCGGGGTGTCATAGAAGTCTGTAACCAACATGGGTTTCCAAACCAACTATCGTGTGACACCCAACGAGTTCTCTTCGTCCACGAGACCCAGAAAGCCAGTGTTGATGCCTTGCTCCTTGACTTCCGGAAGACGTTCCATAGAGTTTCGGTCTACCACCTAATGAACAAAATATGGGCGCAGGAATGTCAGGGCAGCTGTCTGTTAGAACAACTTCTAGCAAGTAGAACAAAGCGTGTGATTGAAAAGGGAGGGCCGGCCGGAGTGGCCGTCCGGTTCTAGGCGCTACAGTCTGGAACCGCGAGGCCGCTACGGTCGCAGGTTCGAATATTGCCTCGGGCATGGATGTGTGGGATATCCTAAGGTTAGTTAGGTTTAAGTAGTTCTAAGTTCTAGGGGACTGATGACCTCAGAAGTTGAGTCCCAAAGTGCTCAGAGCAATTTGAACCATTTTTGAAAACGGAGGAAAATCCTCAGATGCAAATGACAGTTCCAGTGAACACCGATGGGGTGTTATAGGACCACTACTTTTCACAACACACATGTGAATATTACCGGAAAACAGTTAGTCCTCCTGGAAAGATGACGACGATTTTGATCCGATATGGCATCTGCCACTAGGTGGTGGTAAATCTATTGAGAACAGTTTAAAAGCGCAGCGGCATAGCTATCAGAGCGCCATCTGTGTCTACCCTGTGCTCACAACCAGAAGGCTCAGTGTGGTGCAGATTGGGAAGCAAACAGGCAATCATTGTGTTGTGTTGGCAGAAGAGCCAACACCGTGTTGCTAGTGGGGGCCGAAATGCACGCGCTTTAGCTCACGCAGGCTGGCGTGAGGAGGGAAGGACTCTACCGACGTGAGGTCTGGAACATGACAAGGAATTCGGATTGAGAAAGCGGACGTAATTAGTTTGATACTTAACTTTAATCCATTAATGATGAACGTCGCTCTTGACGGTACATGATTCACAATATTATCTGTTCAGATTAGTAACCGAATATGGCGCCTTGCAAGGTCGTAGCAAACGACGTAGCTGAACGCTATGCTAAGCCGTCGTCTCGGCAAATGAGAGCGTATGTACACAGTGAACTATCGCTAGCAAATTCGGCTGTACAACTGGGGCAAGTGCTAGGGAGTCTCTCTAGACTAGACCTGCCGTGTGGCGGCGCTCGGTCTGCAATCACTGATAGTGGCGACACGCGGGTCCGATGTATACTAACGGACCGCGGCCGGTTTAAAAGCTACCACCTGTCTGGCGGTGACACCACACCTTCCACAGAGAGGCACTCATTCTTTCAACAGCCAACGGAGCGAGTTTCAAAGAGGTCAAATTGTGGCCGACTGAATGGCGGGATGGTCTTTTGGGAGAATTGCTACACCAGTTGGATGTGCTGCATCAGTAGCGCCACGATGGTGGTATCAGTGGCCACGCTAACATTCTCACACCTGTACACGAGGTATTGGACGTCGATTCGGCGGAGACGCCAACCAGGAGCCGTGTCAGCACCGACTGACGCTAACAAGTACTTTACAGTGGGACGCACACCTCTAGCCCGTCTTCGACTCACGCCACAGCTTGATGTGTACAGCTCGACTGGTGAAGTAAGGAATAATTTGGAATATGTAACGAAGTGCATGGTCTTCAGCTATGAAAGAACATTCTGCCTCCAGCAACGATTGCCCTGTCTCATAGAGTGCATTCATTCAAGATACATTGTTCCCACCCCATGCCTTATTGTCTGGGTTACGACGTTATACAACTCTCGTTCACCTTAGGTGTTTCTGGAGGGAATGTTAACCAGCACCTGCTACGTCCAGAGAGTTGTTACACAGGTTATTTTACCATTCTTGCCACAGAAAGGTGATGTGTGGTTCCAAGAGGTTAATGGTCAACCATACACTGCCTGTCAAACTCAACGTGCTCTGCAAGATGTGCAGCAACTTCTCCGGCCAGCACTGTCTCCAAAATTATCTCTAATTGAGCGTATGTGTGATATGATAGGACCCGTAAATCAACAACTCTTACACAACTATGTGCACAGGTCAAGCTGGCGTGGCACAGCGCATCCCAGGGAGTTATTAGCCGTCCGTACGATCGACTGGATGCCAGAGTTCAAAAAAATTGTTCAAATGGCTCTGAGCACTATGGGACTTAACATCTTAGGCCATCAGTCCCGTAGAACTTAGAACTACTTAAACCTAACTAACCTAAGGACACCACACACACCCATGCCCGAGGCAGGATTCGAACCTGCGACCGTAGCAGAAGCGCGGTTCCGGACTACAGTGCCTAGAACCGCATGGCCACCGCGACCGGCGATGCCAGAGTCAGCGCCTACATTGCCGCCAATGGAGCCTACACCACATACTGAAGAAAATGTTTCAGCATTGTTCGATACCTGATATCACAGAACCGTCTTTGCTATTTTTTGTATGTGCATCCTTCCGATTGGAAGTCTGAAGGATCTCGGCCGTTCAGTTAGGTAATAAAATGGAACGTCCTCACAATGTTATTTATTATGTGGCTACCAGTTTCGGTGCTTCAGTACATCATCTTCAGGCCTTACCTGGCGCTGAGGAGGTGAACTCCACTCGTATACTTCTATAAACCGGCTTTCGCAGAGTACCTGTAGCAACGATGTTGTGTCTCCAACCATCCAACACAACTTACGCTATTGATCTGTAAATATAAACATTTCATGTACTCCATACGCACTGTTGCAACAATAAATCTTGAATGAATAGGAAGCCTATAGATGGGTATATTACTTATTTTTTCCAGCAGTGTGTGTGTGTGTGTGTGTGTGTGTGTGTGTGTATGAGACTTAGTGGCCAACCTCGGAAGTCCCATGAGGCAATTTGCGAATGATGCTATTACAGGGGTTAACATTTGACTCTCAACATAAAGAAATATAATGTGTTACGCATAAATAGGTCGAAATACCATTACTGTAAGTAAAACCTTTTCCACTTTCTGCTGGGTTGCACAACAGCCGCTACGAATTTATTTCAAAAGCCTTTTCTTTTGAAACATTATTCTGTGATTGCACGACTGCAGATCAACCACTGGAAGCAGTTACACTCATATCTAGCAGTGTGAGAACGCAACACGTTCATGTGGAACTAACAGACAAAACTAATCGCATTTAAGGAGGATGCCAGATTGAGGTTCACTGGAAGAATCTTGACGAACTGTAACCCTCACACAAAGATGGCAGCTTTCAAAACCATCGTTCGAAAAATATTAGGTTATTGCTCGTTAGTCTGGGATCCTTAAGAGACAGGATTGATAGAGGAAACAAAGAAGATCCAAAAAACAGCAGCACGTTTCGCTACATCTTTATTTAGAGAGGGCGAAAGCGTCACTGTAATACTCAACCAACTTCAGTGGCACACGCTGCAAGGAAGGCATTTTGCGCCACTTTTTGCTTTACTGTTTGTTGTGAATTGGCAGGAGCCAATTCACGGAGTTTGGAGGAAGCCGAAAGGCACGCGTTTAAGCTCACGCAGACTGGCGTTAGGTCTGGAACAATTAAAGAAGTTGAGTCTAATAAATAAAGTACGTAGTTGATGTAATACTTAACTTTAATCCATAATTGGTGTACATCGCTCTTGACGGTACATTAATAACAATCTCAATATTAAGTGGTAATGGTGCCTTGCTAGGTCGTAGCAAATGACGTAGCTGAAGGCTATGCTAACTATAGTCTCGGCAAATGAGAGCGTAGTTGTCAGTGAACCATTGCTCGCTAAGTCGGCTGTACAACTGGGGCGAGTGCTAGGACGTCTCTCTAGACCTGCCCTGTGGCGGCGCTCGGTCTGCAATCACTGACAGTGGCGACACGCGGGTCCGACGTATACTAGCGGACCGCGGTCGATTTAAAAGCTACCACCTAGCAAGTGTGGTGTCTGGCGGTGAAACCACATTCCTTCCCCGCAAATCGGCGAACGGTTGTGTTATAAGGCTTCCGCCCGCCGTGGGGAGGACCCCATGTTGACGTATGCGACGAGGTGGGAAGCCTAACAACAGGCGAGGCTGTGCCACCCGCACCCGGCCATTCGGTCGGTGGGGAGCTAGGAAACGCCTGAAAACCTAGTCCAGGGTGCACGCCAACATGCGGTGTATGCGCCCGTAGATAGTCAGGAGGGGCCGAAGGGTCGACCTCCATCGAGTCGGAGCACCCGACGGGCGAAGACGACAGATGGTCCGGTGCGGGCAAGAGGTCCATGGCGGAGGACAACTGGTCATGGGAAACGATCGGCGGCGCGTGATCCAGGGAGGCGCCCGGTGGTTGCAGCGACGCGTCCACTGCAGGAGTCGCCGGTGGGAGAACAGGCGGCGGCGGAGGCGGCGGCGGCGCGTCGCCATGGGGCAAAATGGAAGGCAGCGTTGGTAACACCTGGGGATGAGGCGAGCCAGTAGATGGGTCCCCAGGGCTCTGACCGGTCGGCACCTTCGCTGAAAGCAGACGGGGAGCGGCAGAACCCAGGCGACGACAGAGGCGCAGGTGATTGAGATGCCGACGCACCTCACCAGAGGCCCCCAAAACCAGATACATCGCGCGGCCGAGGCAGCGAAGAATGCGCCCTGCGAGCCAACGCCGTGAACCTCGATAGTTGCGATAGTACACTACGTCGCCTGAGGCAAAAGCAGGTGTCGGCCGCTGCACAGCAACCTGATGCGGCGCATGTAGCAAAGACATCAAGGTGCGATGAGGGCGACCATGGAGCAACTCAGCCGGCGAGCGACCATCTCGGGGATGAGAGCGATACGAGGACAAAAAGAGCAATAACGCGTCCTCCCGAGAATGCGACTCTTTCAACTTCAACATCTGTGACGTGAAAATCCGGACCAAACGTTCAGCGGCACCGTTTGACTGTGGCGAAAACGGCGCGGACGTCAGATGTTGAATAACAATGGCCTTGCAGAGTGACTGAAATTCTGCGGACATGAATTGTTGGCCATTGTCGGAAACAATAGTCTGTGGAAGACCTTCAATGCAAAAGATAGCGGACAACGCTTGGATGGTGGCAGATGACGTCGTCGAAGACATCCGGACCACAAAAGGAAAATTACTGAATGAATCGACAACAACCATCCATCGAGCAATCCAGAGTGGACCAGCAAAATCGATGTGTAAGCGTTGCCAAGGGGAAGTCGCTTTTGGCCATGCAAAGAATTTCCGCAGTGGTGCGGATTGTAGGTCGGCACACGCCATGCAAGAAGAGCACAGATTCGTAATCGCAGCATCGATTCCGAACCAAGTACAGTGCTGACGAGCAAGTTGTTTCGTTCTCACTATACCCCAATGTCCTTGGTGGAGAAGCTTTAAGACAGAAGACTGTAACGAACGTGGGACCACGACCCTGGACTGATTATTATCAGAACGTAACAGCAAAACCCCACGTCGCACTAAAAGTCTCTCCTTGTGAGCAAAAAATCGGCGAACCAACGGATCCTCGATCCGTGACCTTGACAACGGCAACAAAACGCAACACGGTAGCAAGGACAGGGTCAGCAGCTGTGGCTGCAGCTACACGACGAAAATCAATCGGAAACCATTCGATCACGTCATCGGTTTCCGAATCATTGAACATGCAAGCAAGTTCGGAAGAATCGAATGCCCTATCCTCAGCAACAGGCAAACGGGACAACGCATCGGCGTTGCCGTGCTTAGCAGTGGACCGATACAAGATATCGTAGCGGTACTGCGAGAGGAAAATAGACCAGCGAATGAATTTCTGCGCTGTACGTGGAGGTACAGGCTTGGTCGGATGAAAAAGCGATGTCAAAGGTTTATGGACTGTGCTGATGGTAAAGTGACGTCCATACAAGAAATCATGAAACTTTGTAACACCAAATACGAGAGCCAAAGCGTCTTTCTCGATCTGTGAATAATTTCTTTGCGCCGACGAGAGCAATTTGACGCAAAGCAATAGGGCGATCGTGCGATCCATCTTTGTGCACAAGCACAGCACCGATCCCGAAATCCGATGCATCTACCATCAACAAAAGGGGTTTCTGGGGATCAAATGGCGTAAGGCAAGTATTAGAAAGCAACGCCGATTTCAACTAGCGAAAGGCGCGTTCGGATTCTGTTGTCCAGACGAACGGAACACCTTTACGGCGTAAGCGATGAAGCGGAGCTGAAATGGAAGAGGCGTGGCGCACATATCTGTTATAGTAATTGATTTTTCCCAGCACACTCTGTAGCTGCTTCAAATTCTGCGGCGAAGGCAAGTCTTGTATGGCACGGAGGTGCTCTGGATTAGGATGTATGCCTTCGGCATTGAGTACATGTCCTAGACATGGCAATTCACGAGCAAGAAACACACATTTGTCCTTCCGCAAGCGAAGACCATGTTGTCGCAAGACCTGAAATAATGTTCTGATATTGGCTAAATGTTCTTCTTCCGTCTTTCCGGAGATCACAATATCGTCCAGATAGTTTGCTGCAGTAGGGACCGACGCACAAACAGTTTGTAATTATTGCTGAAACAATGCAGAGGCGGATGCACACCCGAATGGCAGTCTTTTGAATCGATACAAACCAAGATGCGTGTTAACCACCAATACGCGCTGGGATTCTTTGTCGACCGGTATCTGCAAGTACGCATCTGCTAGGTCCAACTTTGAAAAAATATTTTCCCGGGCACAGTTTGTCAAAAAGATCTTCCGGGCGGGGTAAAGGAAAAGTTTCAGTCACTAGTTGTGGATTCACTGTGGCCTTGAAGTCCACGCAAAGTCTCAATTTTCCGGAAGGTTTGTGCAAAATTACTAAGGGTGAGACCCAGAGAGAAGCCTGCACACGTTCAATTACACCTTGTGATTCCAAATCGTGTAATGTTTTTGCGACTTCTTCACGCAATGCATGGGGAACATTGCGCGCTCTGAAAAATTTCAGTTGCGCGTTGGATTTCAGTTCCAAATGTGCTTTATAGTTACTTAGCGCATCCAAGGACCGGTGCAAAAATGTCATCAAATTCTTCACATAGACGAGACACACTGTCTGAAGACACAGTCTGGTTCACTGATAGGACCTGATTTACGATAGACAAGTTAAACAACTGAAATAAATCTAAACCAAACAAGTTCACTGCAGAAGAAGAACGAAGGACGTAAAATGACCCAAGTTTTGTTTGTCCCTTGTATGTTGCAAGAAGGCTGCACTGTCCTAACACAGGGATCCCATGACCTGAATATGTAGTTAGCTTAACATTTGCGGCACGCATCGGAGGTTTGCCCAGCTGTTGGTACGTATCGTGAGTGATTAGTGAAACCGCAGCTCCTGTATCGAGCTGGAACGGTATCACTTTGCCTTTAATATCCAAGTCCACAAAAAGTTTATTGTCCTGCTGACGACAAGAGCGGCTGTCGTGCAACGTGAACAGACACTGGTACAGAAGCACTTGCTACTTGACGGGATTTCCGTCGACGTCGACGCACACTATGTGTGGGACGAACACAGTCACTGTTAGAGAGAGTGGCACTGGGCGGAGTGGAGTGAACGGCATGAATTTCCGTGGGCGACGGTTCACGAGCCTGAGTATCCTTGGTTCGATTCCGATTACGGCGCGAAGCAAAGGGCCTGGAATGGTTGTGAGTGTCCGATCTAAGCTTTTCCTGGCAAACACTCTGAACATGTCCTTTTTTATTACAGAACAAGCAAATAGCTTGGCGTGACGGGCAATTCTCACGCGAATGTCTAGTTGCACACCGCGGGCATGATTTCACTGCATTTGCATGCTTGCGTGGCATACGTAGCGGAGAGCTTGGCGGCAGCTGCACGGACGGGTGGGAGGGCTGTTTACTGTTCCATGCAGCTCACGTGGCAGGCCGGTTAATGTGACACACGGCTGACGAAGTTTCAAATGATTCCTGAGCAAAGTCAAGTGTGTCTTGCCGATCCAATATGTCTATCAATTGTTGAAGGGAGGGATTGACGAGTTTCAGAATCTGTTCTCTTATACGAACATCAGAAACGTTCTGTGCAATAGCATCACATACCATAGTATCTGAATAAGGGAGTCCACATTCACACTCAAAAGCACAATCCCTAGTAAGGCCTTGCAAAGTTGCAACCCACTCCTGATTAGTTTGACCGGTCGTACGTTTTGTATGAAAGAATGTATACCGTTTGGCAACGACATTGACTGATTCTTTGAAATATGCATCTGTTGCAGACAAAATTTCGTCGTAGGACAGAGTTGCTACGTCGCGTCCAAAAAACAATTTCTCTATCACATGGTACGTTTGCACGCCGACGCA
The DNA here is from genome assembly GCF_023864275.1 of Schistocerca cancellata. Taxonomy (NCBI): domain Eukaryota; kingdom Metazoa; phylum Arthropoda; class Insecta; order Orthoptera; family Acrididae; genus Schistocerca; species Schistocerca cancellata. The sequence continues at coordinate 1,029,219 of NW_026047100.1, forward strand.
CGCTAGTAAAAAAGGCTGCCGCTCGTTACCTTGAATTCTGTAGGCGGCGAGATGGAATCCAAATTGGCGTGACCACTGCGTCCAGCTTTCCAGTGCCGCATCAAAAGGACGAAATGATGGTGCAACTGCGTGTTGTGACTGCGGTAGCGGTGAAGCAGCGGCTGCCGCATCGTTTTGTAGTGCACGTTGAACCTGGACAAGCTGTCCAAGGGCATCCAATAAGGCCTGCGTCTGCTGATTCTGCAAGCGATAAAATTCGGACAGTACATCTGGAGATTGTGGCGAAGCCATGACACAAGTAAATCAGGATATCAATTGGTACAAACACGATTTAGCTCGTCGCCAATGTTGTGAATTGACAGGAGCCAATTCATGGAATTTGGAGGAAGCCGAAAGGCACGCGTTTAAGCTCACGCAGACTGGCGTGAGGTCTGGAACAATTAAAGGAGTTGAGTCTAATAAATAAAGTACGTAGTTGATGTAATACTTAACTTTAATCCATAATTGGTGTACATCGCTCTTGACGGTACATTAATAACAATCTCAATATTAACTGGTAATGGCGCCTTGCTAGGTCGTAGCAAATGACGTAGCTGAAGGCTATGCTAACTATCGTCTCGGCAAATGAGAGCGTAGTTGTCAGTGAACCATTGCTCGCTAAGTCGGCTGTACAACTGGGGCGAGTGCTAGGACGTCTCTCTAGACCTGCCGTGTGGCGGCGCTCGGTCTGCAATCACAGACAGTGCCGACACGTGGGTCCGACGTATACTAGCGGACTGCGGCCGATTTAAAAGCTACCACCTAGCAAGTGTGGTGTCTGGCGGTGACACCACACTGTTAACGTTCGGAGAGCATATAACACTACCGGCTAGTACTAAATAAGCAATTCACCGATAATATTACTCCTGTGAAAGGATTGTAATTTGACCGTTATTGGGTGTAAATGGACAAGGTATCTGACTGCTTTTTCTTTCTCGAAACATTTCTATCAAAGGAAATGGTAGCAAAACAAACGAGATTCACTATTAGTAATAACGTAAACTGCAATTACAAACAAACAAGCTGTCGCCAGCCTAATTAGATGAAGTTGTACCAAGTACTGGCAGTATTCATAAGAAAAGTTAACTAATGATATTTACTTTACTTGATACAGAAGTTCTAGTTTTGGTTGTAGGATAGAAGGTCAATTTCACAAGCAATGTACCAGTCATTAGACATGAAAAAAAAAGAAACAGAACTAATATTAAACGTTTTGGCTAGAACTGCCTCTCAGTAACATTTATTACCTGTAAGTTATTGACCATTACATGACCATGGATTACTGTTTGTGGAGCCGTATTAACTTCTGCATGAGGTTCATTTACAAGATTAATTGTTAAAAATCAGTCATTGAAAGAGCTTTCATGTAGTCATTTGGGTTTCGCTAAAGCCGTATTTTCTGTTCTGATTGCTATTTGTTTTTTCAAGGAGCATTGGCTTCTTAATTCTACGTAACTGAAATGAAACATTTAATCGCCAGACCGGTTGCAGTCTGGACAGTTGCCGACATTTACTTGAGTACACAAATGTTTTGCTAAGACACAATAAAAAACACACTATTGACTACAAATATTTGAAATATTAATATTACTGCAAACTTTTATAGTAATTATTCTTTACGCTGGCTCTTTAGGTATTCTGGCCAGTAACTGCTACGCTCAATAATTACAGTTTTATGCAGATAACTTTAAAATGCTGTACTGGGACTTCAGTAAGGACCACATTTTACCAATACACTTCGGATATTTCCCTTGTAATCGTAATTTTGTAAAACTTTAACTGTTCATATGCAAAAACACGTGTAATGCTTCAGAGGCAAGACCCACTAAATGGTAAAGAAATCAGCATCGGTATTTGTAATCTAGTCGCAGGACAAGCAGAATAACTGGTTACTGATAATATATTAATTGTAAAGACAAAACTCAATGAAAATATGCAAATTAAACAAGTATTGACCAAGAATATTACATCCTATTCATTAGGCTAAATCTGAGATCTGCAAAACAACTATGATTCGAAACGAACTCGCGCCCGACGTTTATTCGACAGGTAAGTGGACGACACGGATTATAATCGAGGTTACGAAAGGATCCACGCTGACTGGTACTGACGGTAAGAAGCTCTGTGGGGAAATGAGTGGAAGTTAAGACATTTGCTGTTAAACGTTCCCTGTCTGCAAAGCCGTGGTCGATACATCACCGAATTCAGTGCTGAGAAGGGCATTTCTGCAGCGCCGATCCGCACAGTGTTGCCGGCAAATGTCAAGGTGAGGGGCGTTCAGTAATTGTAAATTCTGATGTAAACTGACGTACGCCAACAGCTCTGATTGACGCTACTGCAGTGCTAAGCCGGACACGAATCAAGAGTTATACTTTGCTCGGAAGGCAGGAGCAGAAACTTGACTGAAGTGTGCGGTCGTAAAGAAGAAGTTCATAATGACTTACGCTCCACAGTGAAACTGGGATTCGTTTCTCTGCTGACAGAGAAACGAATGATGTCGTTCCCAGCGGCGAAATTAGCCGTCAAATCGAGTAGTGAGACTGTTCACTGGGATCTTGCCAGGTATGTCTCACAACGCTATCCAGCGATGTGTGTCCTATCGACACACTCCAGGGAGACCCCTTCGCCGAACGGCGCCTAGTTTTGAGCCAGCCTCGCATCCTTTGCGTGCACTCTCTTCGCAGCCAATCACCGCACCCGTTGCAAACGGAATACCTCCCATTCCAAGAGTCAGGAAATAGCCATCCAACTGCATTCAGTTCAGTCGAAATATCTAAAACGAACTGTAACTCCTCCTCCGACCACAAATTCAGCCAATCTCACGTGTTTCGCAGCCCTATGACAGAATTCACCTTGGCGTCTGACGTGAGTCCTGCTGTGACTGTTAGCTCGTATCTGCGGCAGGCCTTCCTCGCACATACCTACGTGCTAAAAAGGCTGGTGGCGGCGCTTGTAAGCTGCTATCTCTATGATATTAAGGTTTACATATCGCCTCGCATCCGACTCTTTCTTAGCAACAGCACGGACAATGAGAGGAACCTGTTCCGCAGTATTCTCGATGGAGAAAAAGTCCTAGACAGTGAATTCCCGCGCAGTCCCATTTTTGTCAGTGCCATAAAACTGCTCTCCCTCCAGCCCTTCGGTCGTCTTGCTTTTCAAGATTGCCTTCGTTCTCCCTGCTGTAAGAGCTAGCGAGAAACTGTCCTCAAAGCATCCAGTTCTACACAAATATTATTGTGAGGTTTCCCACTATCAACCAATAAATGATTAATGATTCGATAAGCCCACCTAAAAATACTATCCCAGCCACAGTAAACGTGAAATATGAAATGTCAAAATTATTCATATCTCATGGCAATATTTCGCCACCTTAAAGATGTTCTGGCAATAGCACAGTCGTCGTGCATCAGAGCATCAACTAACGTTAACATTCCGAGATCCTACGATCCTTGAAGAATCACTGAATGTACGGGGCGTATTCGGAAATTAAGGTCCGATTAGCTGCGAAATGGAAACCACTGTGAACATCTGATGGAACTTTGCACAGAAATGTTGGGCAGTGTCTTTAGTATGCCTGACGATCGCTTCACGTCGCTCTTTTCAGTTCAGAGCGCAAAGTGATCAGGTAGAAATGCTTAAAACAACAGCGCCTCCCGCCAAGTATGTCGATCTGGTGAGAGATTTCGTCCGAAGCTATGCAGCCCACATAACATGAATGTAATGCGTTTCTTTCCTCAAGACAATTTTTAGCCGCATTCTGCAGGGGCAATGAAGATGCTCCTGCGGCGTTTTCGATGGGAAGTGTTTGATCGCCCACAATACAGCCGTTAATTGGCTCCCTCCGTTGTACATCTCTGCTCACATGAACCACTGGCTACGAAGACAACATTTTAGCACAAACAACGAAAGGCAGACCAGCGTAGAAAATTGGCGGAAAGCGCAGGCGGCTGCTTTCTGTGATAAGGGTACTGGAAAGTTTGTACAGCGCCACGACAAATGTCAGAGTCATAATGGCGACTATTTACAGAAATACCAGGGAGGTGTTTCTAACTGTTGCGAATAACAAATTTTTTATTTTAACTGTGGGTTTTATTTTGCTACCGATCGGACCTTACTTTCTGAACAGCCCTGTATTGCTTCCTTCTGTGTAAATCTCTCGAAAATTTCCTGGGGAGACAAGGTCACAGTAACACACGGAGGTTCCAAAGCATTTTCCGCCATACACCATAGTTTGGTTTGCGGAGTACAGGTGTAGGTGTAAAGTAGTTCGCACTTCGTGCTATCCATCTGTCGGTAGTCACATAGTACTCATAAATCTCGCAACACTAATGTCGCTTAGTACGTTTGATAATCACCGGGGTCGAGATATTTCCCAATCCTTCCAGGAATACGAACTTTCACTCTAATAACCTCGTCGTAGACGGGATATTAAACGGTAATTTCCTTTCTTATTTATTCCAGTACTTCAGTCCCAGAAGTAAAATTTACGTCATTCATTTTTAGCACTTTTACTTCAAGTGTTAATGTAGCTCACCAGCATCACGGGTCTTCGACCGCTGAACAGGCTTCACTGCGGTGTGTAAGCCTGAGCCAGAATACACTCCTGCCCTTTCGGGAGAAACGTCGTTTAGGTCTTCAAGGACGGAGAGAGGGCGTGGGCGCTGTGCGTTGTCCTTCCCGAGAGAGCCGCCCTTGTGTTCGCTTTCATGCGTGCCGGCCGAATTAGACACGCCACGGCGACGTGGAAATTCCACGCCGAGCGTTACGTGGGAAGTGCATGAAGTGAGCACCAGACATGAACAGGCGTAGTTTCTGCCCTTACACGGATAGAACATATAATGTCAAATCGGTTGAGTCATTTTCATACACCCTATCTCTACTTTTGTTCCCTTCTACAGAGATTACCCTTAGTTCTTTGAAAATGTTTCTTTTGCGATTTCTTCACATTTCTCATGCGGCAATTTAGCCTTAGCTTCCGTGTGCAGCCCGTCTACTTCATTTCTAAGCAACTTTTATTTTTGTATTCGTGAATTTCCTTGAACATTTTTGCAGTTCTTTCTTTCATCGATAAAATGATGTATTTCCTCTGTTATCCATGGTGTATCCGCATTTACCTCGCTTATACTGATGTCTTTCTTTCCTACTTCCGTGATTCCCCTTTCTAGAGGTGTCCATTCCTCTTCATCTGAACTGCCTACTGTGCCTACAGAGCTACTCCTTCAAATGGTTAAAATGGCTCTGAGCACTATGGGACTTAACATCTTAGGTCATCAGTCCCCTAGAACTTAGAACTACTTAAACCTAACTAACCTAAGGACATCACACACATCCATGCCCGAGGTAGGATTCGAACCTGCGACCGTAGCAGTCCCGCGGTTCCGGACTGCAGCGCCTAGAACCGCAAGACCACCGCGGCCGGCAGAGCTACTCCTTACTGCAGTATCTATAGCCCTAGAGGACTTCAAGCGTATCTCTTTATTCCTCAGTAACTTCCGTATCCAACTTACTTGCGTATTGATTCTTACTGACTAGCCGTAAACTTCAGCCTTCAGCCTCCTGTTCATCACTAAATTGCGATCACAGTCTATATCTGCCCATGGACATACCTTCAAATCTAGTATCTGATTTCAGTATCTCTGCCTGACCATGATGTAATCTAACTTAAATCTTCTCGTATCTATTGGTCTATTTCAAGCATGCCTTCTCCTGTTGTGGTTTCTGAACAGAGTATTCGCTACAACTGTGCAGTTATAAAGTATCGACTGCTCACCGACCAGGGCAGCGCCTCAAAACGTCAGCAAGAGGTCGCTGACTCGCCCGCCAATGGAAAGAGTGAGCCGAGCCCCATCTAGAGGAAGACCGAGCTCAAAGCTTCCCGTCAACGCTGGCTTAACGAGTCGCCTATCGCTGGTCGGCGCCAGTTCTGTCGCAGACTTTGAGAGCAACAGTACTGAGTAATTGGAAGATGATTTATAGCCTGCATTCTGGAGATGGTAATTGATACGTCGTGGTATGGGAAAACTTAACCAAAACGTAAGGTAAGCAGAGCTCAAAGGCTGCAGGGAGTGAAAGCGTAGACCCAAGTGAGGTTACAGTTTCAAACACAATTTAATTTTACTAAACATTAAAAAACACTTGTTCACTGGTACAAACAGATATATATATAAGATTCAACGTAAGGAGATAATCACGGTCTGAAGGACCCAACGCCTTTGAATAATTACTGACCAATACAATAAGTTACTGAAAGGAATGACTTTAATCATTCGGCCAGAAGGGCCAATCAAATATAACCACAAATGCTGATTTGATAATGCTACAAGAATGCAAAACCAACAGTCAATTTACTTCGTCCAAAGAAGCAGTAAAGACCAAACGACAAATTAATATAGCAAAGGTTTTTTTTAATACAGGCTAACAAGATAAAATTAATAACCAAAAAGAGGTAGTGACGTCGCCACTCGCCCTGAAGAGCCTGAATATCAGTAGTAATAAATATTTGAGAATGGTTGAAGTTAGTGAGTTAGCACTTAAAACCAGCCCGTGCTCCTCACCACTAGGAAAAATTTACAGTCAGCTGTGCTAGGAGTGCCTGCTTTAGCAATATGGCACAGACTAGCAGAACAACTACAAACTTCACCAACGTGGCGAATCGTCGACATAGGGCGTGACAGCAACCCTCTATAACGAATAAAATAAAAATCACTAAACATTGAAACACATGGTTCAAAATATAACGCCTATCTAGGCAGGAACTGTTAATGACGCCCACTGGCCTTCGTAAATCTTCGACTTAGTAAATGTGACGGCCAGTACTAAATAATAATACCACTCAACAAATTGTAAAATACAAGATCGTTATTGCACTTGGGTCAGAGTAAAATTTCAACCACAGATAATATTTTAGGTTCAGTTATTAAAGCACAGAGAGTTAATACTCTTTTATAGTGATTGTTACACTTGACAATATAACAGCAGATCATTGAATCGGGATTTCGGGCACGCCTGAGCCTACTAAAATTGCGAAACACTATGGCACACGACGTTAGAGCAAAACACACTCGACGACACGGGCAGAAATTGAGTGAGACACATCAACTCAAGAAATTCTCACCGTTAGTCCAGAAGGCAGACAAGCATTCGGCGACAGGTTGCAACCAGCACCAATTCGAGTTATGTCAATCTCCCCAGTTCCGCCGTAGCAACGCGGACACGCCGCGTCAACAGTTGCCACGCCGAGCTCCCTTATCACACAGCCCGTCCAGAACGACTGCCGACGTCCCGAGTACACACGCTCGTAGCAATCACGTGCATTCACAGGAAGTTATACCACCTTTCCCGCAACATTGCGCTGCCACGCAACCGGAAACTAAACTCCCCGTCTCACTCCGGCAGCAGCACTCGATACTTTCGTCGTCAGCAGGTCTCTCCCCAGAACGCAGTGCCCTCCGAAATTTAAAAGCAGACTGACCAAACGCGGGAGAGCAAAGCCAAGGCTCCGGAAGACGACACACTACACCTAGGCAAAGATGAAGATGATACAGTTCAGCAACAGAGAAAAGTAATTGCATGTAGGAAGCACTGGAAGGAACTTCATAACAAGAAGTTAAAGTATGTTCTTTTCCTATTTAGAAATTAAGTGTTCTATTGATTTGGATGTGTATGTACAGATAAAAATGGTTCAAATGGCTCTGAGCACTATGGGACTTAACATCTATGGTCATCAGTCACCTAGAACTTAGAACTACTTAAGCCGAACTAACCTAAGGACAGCACACAACACCCAGCCATCACGAGGCAGAGATAATCCCTGACCCCGCTGGGAATCGAACCCGGGAACCCGGGCGTGGGAAGCGAAAACGCTACCGCACGACCACGATATGTACAGATCAATTTGGTTTCCTGCCACCGGCCATCGCAACTTTTCTCCATTCTTGTTTGTGTCGATGCTGATTCCGACACAACATCTGGCACCGCGGATTCCAGAACCAGCGCTGCCTTCGCTCTGCGCTGCTCCATCGCAGCTCGTCGCTAATATTTCTCTCTTCTTTCAGAGGAGCAAAGCTACTAATTGTCTTCTTTCTTGCAGACTGGCGCAACGCTTCCACTACTGTGTCTTTGCTAGCTTATAATTTGTTGCGGAGCTCCTCTCACTAAAAGGGCCTCTAACCCGCTTCCTACATCACCTGCACCTACGCCTGCTGGCCTTGATATAAAGCAGTCTATTCAGTTTCAGAACCACAGATAACGTCGCAGCTGATGACGTTGGTCCAGCAGCTCATTACGGTACAAGCCGCTGCTGCATCATTTCCGCGACAATATCCAACCACATCCACGTCAGCGCCTTCGTCCATTCCACCGTTCCGAGCTTCCAGTGGACAACGAGAGGAATGGAACGAGTGCTACTGTCAGTTCGACGCTCATTGCGCTACACAGCAAGTGCACGGTACTGTGAAACTTTCGTATTTCTGCTCAGTGGCTGGCACAGGAGATTACTGCCTCGCTCAGAAGTTATTCCCGACTGTTAGGCTGGAGTCGTTAGTTTTTGAAATGGAAATTTGGAAATTTGTGGTACGTTCCTGTGGGACCAAACTGCTGAGGTCATCGGTCCCTAGGGTTACACACCACTTAAACTAACTTACGCTAAGGACAACACACACACCCATGTCCGAGGGAGGACTCGAACCTCCGACAGAGGGAGCCGCGCGGACCGTAACAAGTCGTCTCACACCACACGGCTACCCTGCGTGCCGCTAGTTTTTGAAAATTGAGTTCCTGTCCTCAGTAATACGAGGATCAGGTACAGCTTGCCGCAGGTCGTTACAAGTTCTTTCGATTGTGGAAAAAAAACCGAACAGTCATACCACCAGTGGGTCAATGGACTTCAGGGTTGAACACGACAGCGTTGTTTTCAATGTACAGGGCTATCACAAATGATTGAAGCGATTTCATAAATTCACTGTAGCTCCATTCATTGACATATGGTCACGACACACTACAGATACGTAGAAAATCTCATAAAGTTTGGTTCGGCTGGAGCCGCACTTCAGGATTCTGCCGCCAAAGCGCTCGAGAGCGCAGTGAGACAAAATGGCGACAGGAGCCGAGAAAGCGTATGTCGTGCTTGAACTCACATCAGTCAGTCATAACAGTGCAACGACACTTCAGGACGAAGTTCAACAAAGATCCACCAACTGCTAACTCCATTCGGCGATGGTATGCGCAGTTTAAAGCTTCTGGATGCCTCTGTAAGGGGAAATCAACGGGTTGGCCTGCAGTGAGCGAAGAAACGGTTGAACGCGGGCGGGCAAGTTTCACGCGTAGCCCGCGGAAGTCGACGAATAAAGCAAGCAGGGAGCTAAACGTACCACAGCCGACGGTTTGGAAAATCTTACGGAAAAGGCTAAAGCAGAAGCCTTACCGTTTACAATTGCTACAAGCCCTGACACCCGATGACAAAGTCAAACGCTTTGAATTTTCGGCGCGGTTGCAACAGCTCATGGAAGAGGATGCGTTCAGTGCGAAACTTGTTTTCAGTGATGAAGCAACATTTTTTCTTAATGGTGAAGTGACCAGACACAATGTGCGAATCTGGGCGGTAGAGAATCCTCACGCATTCGTGCAGCAAATTCGCAATTCACCAAAAGTTAACGTGTTTTGTGCAATCTCACGGTTTAAAGTTTACGGCCCCTTTTTCTTCTGCGAAAAAAAACGTTACAGGACACGTTTATCTGGACGTGCTGGAAAATTGGCTCATGCCACAACTGGAGGCCGACAGCGCCGACTTCATCTTTCAACAGGATGGTGCTCCACCGCACTTCCATCATGATGTTCGGCATTTCTTAAACAGGAGATTGGAAAACCGATGGATCGGTCGTGGTGTAGATCATGATCAGCAATTCATGTCATGGCCTCCACGCTCTCCCGACTTAACCCCATGCGATTTCTTTCTGTGTGGTTATGTGAAAGACTCAGTGTTTAAACCTCCTCTACCAAGAAACGTGCCAGAACTGCGAGCTCGCATCAACGATGCTTTCGAACTCATTGATGGGGACATGCTGCGCCGAGTGAGGGAGGAATTTGATTATCGGCTTGATGTCTGCCGAATCACTAAAGGGGCACATATCGAACATTTGTGAATGCCTAAATAAACTTTTTGAGTTTTTGTATGTGTGTGCAAAGCATTGTGAAAATATCTCAAATAATAAAATTATTGTAGAGCCGTGAAATCGCTTCAATCATTTGTAATAACCCTGTAACTGTGGACAGCACCATAGTGACACAATGATTCGTGATACATTTACGTACAGTGTGACGGACAGTACAATGCGTGGACAAATTCTCAAGGATTCTGACCCTACTTTCAAACAAGTACTGGAAATGACCACCAGGACTCATGTAATATTGCCGTGGATAACTTTGAGATGTGTCGGATCTGCAGTGTAATGCAAAGTGACCGACCACTGTGCGCAAACAGGACACCATGCTGGGGACAGAGCAAACAAGTGTCTGCTGTGAAATCATGTTCCCAATCTTTTCCACAAATGAAGACAAATTGCCCTTCGCGGAACTAGCCTTGCTTTGCTTGAGGAAAGCCAAGTGACGTACATTCTGTGCTTCAACAGAAACCAATCTGTTCACATTTGCTCTCGTCAGTGCGGATCACCTTCTCAATCAGTGAATGCAGTTTCTTTTAAACCGACTACCGGCACTATTAGTGATCAGATTCATGTTATGCTTTCACCCTGCCCAAGTGCTATACAACGACAGTCAAACAAACCACGTGTGAACTCAGTAATTGCCATATGCTGTGTCTAACTTCAATTAGGCGCTGGGGCTTCCGTTACATTGCTTAATCGTCTCACTAATGAACAGTTAGACTCGACACAGCTGGCAAAATCTTTCTTGGTCAAGACATTTCAGTGCTTCGTACATGTAGTTTGCCTGTCACATTCCAATCTCATACGAGAACAAAGACATTTACGATTTTGCGTTTGTGGGACTTCGTTTTCAGGACAATACACTTTCTGTTTCCTGCTTTCAACCCGAAAGACAGTTAATTTGATTGTAGAATTTCCTTGTTTATTTTCTGAAGGACTTGAAGGAGCAAATAATTTTGTAGCTCACTCATTAAAGGAAAATGCGCAGCCAATGTTTTTTGGGGCGCATTCCACCGCTCATGCACTTAGAGACAAAGGAGGTCTAATTTCGAACCTTATTTTATTTGACAACCAGTTTCAGCGTTTGACTACTGTTAGATAAAAATAATAAATGTTTATCTAAAAGCCAGCGGATGATATTGAAGTGATCGCTATAGCAAAAATCTACTGATACCAGTATTGCTGGCCTCTGTTTTGATCAGAGCCGAGGTAGAACCTCTCTACACGTCCGTCAGGGACCGGAAGATGGCGTAGTAAAACGTTGAAACTGGTTGTGAAATCAAATAAGATTGGAAACTAGATGGCTGTATGTGTTTACTTTGACGTCCTGTATCGATCAGCCGAGTCCCGCAACCATCTCTGAAAAGAAGGGCACACAGAGAGACAAAGTTACAAGTGACCAAAGTAGTCAATGAGCTTCTCCTTTAAGTAATCTTATCAAAGTCTTCTGGAAGACTCGTCGCTGTGTTCACTTGAAATTCACGGAGAACGCACAAACAATAACTGATTCTTATCCATTGCCTCAATCTGAGGAATTGATGGACAAGCTTGATGCAGGCTGCTATTTTTAAAAAATTGCCTTATGCGAGGCTTATTTGCAAATTCCTCGAGATAATGAGTCTCAGAAAGTGTTTGTAATTAACACACATTTAGTGTTGTTCTAATCTGTTCGCTTACCCGTTGGTAGCGACTCCGCGCCCACTATATTCCAGCTATTTTACATAGACTAGCTTATTGCAGAAGTTCCATTCTGTTCAAATTACTTGGACGATATAGCGATGTCAGGACGTACATATATGGAACATATCAGCAACCTTCGCACGATTTTTAAGTACTTTCCACTGTAGATTTGATGTGTCTCCTGAACAAATATACCTTTTTTCAGACTGAAATTCAGTACTTAGGCCATGATCTGAATAACCAAACTATTCATCCCCTTCAGTCACATTTGCTGGACCTTCCTACCCCGCGGAACCTGAGGGAATTGCAGTCAGTTCTCGGGAACATGACATGACTCGGTCTATACCCATCGCAGCCCTGATCGCGGCTCCGTTGCATAGTTTGCGCCGGAAGAATGTGCCTTTTGTTTGGACCGAAGAGCGTAAGGTTGCATTCCAGAAACTTAAAAACGCCTTGTTGAGTGAAAGATTCGTTGATCATTTCGATCCTGCTAAGCCTGTGGTTTCGGTAGTGATCGCTTCTTCGTACGGAATAGGAGACTTGATTCACAGGACTCTACGATTGTTTTCGCTTCCACGTTATGTGACCGTGATTCAATGTAAGTATTCACAAATCGAGAAAGAAGCGCTTGCTATTTTCTTTGGCATGACGAAGTTTCACCATTGTTTGGTCGGAAGTTTTACCTAGTGGCGGGCCATTAGGCACTTCAGACTTTGTTTCATTCGTCCAAACCTGTTACTGTATCAGTACAAAATACTGTACTGCCCACGTCGAAGTGGGCAAGTGCTGACGTCCTTTCTCGCGTTGCTATTGGTCCTGATTCTTAGTGCTACTGTCACTTCTTCTTGTCAGATCGCTGTGGAGGACACTAAACTTTCAGAGACTTTCCCTCTGCACTACAGGAACATTGCTTAGGCTAAAGAAGCAGACGCTCACTTGAACCTATCGTTGCACTACATCCGTATTGCTTGGCCTCCTTCAGTGAAAAACTTTCAGAACTCTTTCGTGCGTCAATATTGTGCTCGTCGGCATAGCCTCTCCGTCCAGCACAGTATGACTATATTGAAAATTGACTCTGGACACTCGTTGAGCCAGATCGCTGGTCGATCAACAGCGATCGGCTTGTTACGTTTGGCGCGTCCCGGGGTATGAGGCTCTTAGCGTTTTATGGCTGCGGCGCGCGGGACAGCGAAAGGCAGTCGGTTTGGGGCAGCCGGTGAGACTGGCAGCATCGTGGCTCGGGCGTAAGCACATGTGTGGTGGCTGTTACGCTGGGGCTGTTTGCTAATCGTGAAACACCTGCGGCGGTTACTGGTTGTCTGGAAGGCATTTCATATAAACTGTGCCGAGCCTCACAGTGAGAGGGGAGTCCGGAGTTGGTGTTGGGCTAGATGTTTGTACAAATTGAGGCGCCTGTGTGAGAATCACGGCGTGGGCCTGTTGGTTGCTTCGTCCTTCTGGCAGCCACCGCAAGCGGATGTTCGGCCGGAATGTCTACAGTTTGTGGTGAGCATAGTGTGAACCAGTTCTCGTAGGATGTGCTCCCAGCCTGACTCTTAGCCTGTGTTATTTGTGGACGCCGACACCTTGTCTGTTACTGCTTCCAGGTGTCCTGTAAGATCTCACAGCAAAACTGTGTTTTTGTGGCATTCTGTGTTTCTGGCTCAGCCTCCGCCTAGAAAAGGGAAAGATTTGTGCCTCAACTGAAAGGGGGGTAGGGGTTCGATTGGACATCTTTTGGAATTCCTTAATGCTGTAGCTTAAACATATAAATAAAAAATTGTTCCTTCAGAATGAGCGCCTGTTTCTTTGGGGGACTGCAGTTCAAACAGGAGTGGCGTAATGTTAATGAGTATTTGTTATTCGTGAAATGAAGTGTATTTAATGTCTTGCAGTTTTCTGGGGCACGCAGCTGTGTTACTGAACTCATTTTGAAGTGTTCTGTCGAGTGAATGACTGCTCCCTACTTGAGTGTATTCTTTTGAGTAATATTGTAGGGTTTTTTGGATATCTGTCAGTGTGGTGTACTGATTCAAAATCAAATTGCTCTGAGCACTATGGGACTTAACATCTGTGGTCATCAGTGCCCTAGAACTTAGAACTACTTAAACCTAACTAACCTAAGGACATCACACACATCCATGCCCGAGGCAGGATTCGAACCTGCGACCGTAGTGTATTGATTCAATTTTGTTTTTCTCTTTCTTTTGAATTACGGAGAATTGTTTAGTTTAACTGGTTGTTGGCTTAACTCGCGCTTCACGCACTAAATCGTCTGATATTGAAATTGTTTCTTTATTCATGTTTAATGTCAGACAGATTCAAATGTAACGTCATTTATGTTATTTGAAATAAATGTGTTGGATGGACCTTAATGAATTATGTGCAACCGAAGTAAGGGACCCAGTCCTTCGTTACTGCTTAACAGTGGCGTGTAGTTCGGGTTGTGAGCCCCGTGCTCGGTCCACTCGTGTGTGCTTATTCGTAAAGTGTTGTAAAAAGATGTGTTGCGACTGCTCCACCAAGGACACTGGAGAGCTGAACCCACGAAACAGCGCGTTAGCACTGTACCAGGCCAGTCGTAGGAGCCCACTCTGAACAGATGACGCCACAGTATCGCGCCTTTGCTGAAAATCTATCGACCCTGCCGCAAAATGGGCATCGCCGTCGCAGCGAAATCATATTGCCTTCTCTGGTCCCTTTTGGAACTTCCGTTGGCTTATTGTTGTGGTCTGTTTTAGCAAATACCCGTTTTCAGTGCCCATGAACTCAGATACGTCGCGTAGTACTTTTCCGACTTGGTCATCTATTTTTTTGCTTCGAAGGTTTGCCTGAAGTGATCCTTACAGACACAGTTTACGGCTCAAGACATTCAAAGTTTTGTAGAGCCAACGGTATAACTCACCTAACCAGTGCACCGCTACATCCTCAGTCCAACGGAGAAGCTGAACGATTTGTGCGCACGTCCATGCAACAGATGAACAAACTACGTGCCTCCTACACACAGGAGTCAGCGCTGCTGCCCTTCCTCGCGAGGTACCGCTCCCAGCACCTGGACGGTCCGTCGCCGGCTTATCTTCTACATGACCGGCGCCACCGCACGCTGCGCCAGCTGATGCATCCACTGCAGCACAAGGTGCCTCCCACGCTCCGCTGGTATCGCTTTGCGCCTAATGATTCTATTCTTTTCAGTTTTTGGTCGCATCAGGTGCTGGAAGAGAGGAAAGATTCTTCGAACGTTTTGACGCTTGCGTGTATTTAATTCAAGATCCTGTTTTCTTGCTCCACCGCCTTCAGAATCGGATTTGTGCTAGTCGATGCGCCGCAGCAGCTCAACTTCCCCCTGTGCTCGTCCCTGCGCCCGCCATGAAACCAGCGCTATTGTCGTCGTCGTATTCGTCGTCGTATTCGTCGTCGTATTCGTCGTCGTATTCGTCGTCGTCGTCGCCGTAGCCCTCTCCGTTTTCGTCAGGGCTTATCCGACCGACGTTAGCCTCGGACCGCAGGACGCATATCGGCGAACGGATGGTGGCTCGTCGTCGGTCCCAGTTGCGGCTACCGTCTCCTGAAGCCACCCCCCCCCCCTTCCTGCCTCAGCCCCCACCCCCCTTCTTGTCGTAAGATGGCTCCTTGCACGACAACGGTATTTAGGACGGGGCGGGGGGGGGGAGGGGAGAGAATTGTGCAGTCATGAAGGATTGCCGTTACGTTGTGCATCGCTGGTCGATGTGCAGTCAATATTTTTCTGACTACACACCCGCCAGCGCAACGCCACGAAAAGGTATCAAGTAGGCGCGCCCATGCAATTCCAAGAACACAGGGTTCAGCGCCCGCTGTCAACAGCCCATAGCTGGTCGGCCCCAGTTCGGTCGCAGTCTTCGAGAAAATCAGTGCTGAGTAACTGGAAGACGATACTTTGCCTGCGATCTGCAAGTAGTAATTGCATGTAGGAGGCATTGCAAGAAAATCAAGCCACCTGTTAACGAAAAGTTAACTTATGTTTCTTTTCTTTTTAGAAACAAAGCGTTCTATTAATCTGGATGTGTATGTACTGATCAATTTGGGTTCCTGCCACTGGCCATCACAAGTTCCCTCCTTCCTCTTTGTGACGGTGCTGACTCACACAGTGGCCGAGGCAACGATAATTAGCGGAAATTTATTACAGAATTCAGTCTTTCTCCTCTCTCATTCCTAGTACCAAGCCAATACCCTCCTTTAACCCTTCCACCTAATCCTTCCCCCATATCGGCATTCCAGTCCCCCATGACTTTTAGACTTTCATCTCACTTTACGTACTTAATAGCCCGTGCAGTATCGTCGGATCTCTTCATCTTCCACTTGCGACGTCGGCATGTTCATTTGCTATCGGTTCTGACGAGAACAACCCTTTCACTAAGCTGTTCACAGTAACACACTCTCTGTCCTACCTGCCTATTCATAACGAAGCCTCGCACCATTATATCAATTTCCTCTGCTGTTGATTTTACCATGTACTCATCAGACCATAAATCCTTGTCTTCGGTTTATTTCAGCTCAGTGATCCCCGGTATGTCTACAGTGAGCCTTTATATTTTCCTTTTCAGATTTTGTAGTTTCGCTACCACGTTCAGACTACTGACATTCCGCGCCCCGACTCGTAGAACGTTATCCTTTCGTTGGTTATTCTATATTTTTCTCACGGTCACCTCCCTCATCGTAGTTCCCTCTCAGAGATCCGAATGCGGGGCTATTCCGGAATCTTCTGTAAGTGGTAATATCATCATGACACTTTTTCAATTACTGGCCACATGCCATGTGACTATACTTTAGTATCTTTAATGCAGTGGTTTCCATTGCCTTCTACATCCTCAATCTGATCATTACTCGTTATTCTGCGTTTAGGGGCAGTTCCCCACACCAGGGAGAAGTGAGTGCCCTAAACCTCTGTCCGCTCCTCCACCCTCTTTGTCAATGAAAGTGTCTGAAAAAAGGTGACTTGTTATGCCTCAGTCTTCTGCTGCCAAAGCTGTGATTTATATTCAGAATTTAATGGTGGCAGGGGCCCGAATCCGGGACCGAGGACGCTTTGATTACTAGTCAAAGACGACAGCAATAGACCACGGGTGTTGTGGTGTAGAATCTAGGTCATGGGTGCGGCAAGAACAATTATATTGGTTGAACGCAGTTCTTAGACTGAATGCCGCTGGCTGGGTGGTACCATGGTGTCTTGCTCTTTGATGTTCGGTCAGAAAAGCAAACAGGTCATGCTCAATTATTCTCTGGAGACTCTAGACCCGCTGCTGAATTCACTGGCTAAAGGAGGCGCCCGTGCAAGTCTGCCTTTGAAAAGGTATGCAGCGGGTCACTACACGACTTCCACGAAAACAGTCCGTACACACAAAGGAGGTACTCTTCACCTAATTAGATTCACAGACTGCCTTATCCTGAGAAAAGGGGCCATAGAGTGCGGAAGGCGCACGTCTACATTTCCACGCTAACGACTACGGTACTCTCATTAAAGTAGTAGCAGAAAGTGAATGCATATCACGCAGCAATATGTGACAGTAACGTCTGAAACTGTACTGCGCCGGGAATAGCAATAATCTGGAGCACACAATAATACAGCAAATAAAGGTCTGAACTGGCCAAGGATTTATCGAATTCGATTTTGATCAACGCGCTCGCTTCAAAACAGTTACTAAGAACTACAGATTGTATATTATTACGTGGAAATAGATTCGAAGTGGTACAACACAGTGTACGTTTTGCAGTTTTATGACAACAAAGGCAATCTTTCAATTGCCGTAACAGTAAGTCAGAGTATTTAACAAACCAAAATATTTTTAATGGGTTTGTACGAACAAATTATCTCATTGGCTGCCTGCTGTCATCATCTTGACAACCACATCACATCATTCCTGAAATCTGGGTTCGCAGGACAGAGCGGACCAGGTTATAGTTCTGGAAAGGGGCAAAAATCAGTTGCTGTCAGTTGCACAAAACTTTCAAACTCTATTTTCCTAAAACACTTAATCACAAATTCGCTTAAAAGCATTCAAAACAATACGGCTAAAGGCCTGAACACAAGTTATTAAAATTGCCTTAAGGAATACACACGGCTGAACGCCTTAGTTACAAAATTTTACATAAAATCTCGACTGAAGGCCACACACTGGACATAGAAGAACTGAGGGCTTAAAGCCTGAATAAGAAAGATCTGATATAGAGAAAAATCTCCTTTCTTAAGATAAGTCTTAAACAATTTAATCTTGAAACCTTAATTAAGCCGGCCGGAGTGGCCGAACGGTTCTAGGCGCTACAGTCTGGAACCGCGCTACTGCTACGGTCGCAGGTTTGAATATTGCCTCGGGCATGGATGTGTGTGATGTCCTTAGGTTAGTTAGGTTTAAGTAGTTCTACGTTCTAGGGGACTGATGACCTTAGAAGTTAAGTCCCATAGTGCTCAGAGCCATTTGAACCTTAATTTAAGTCGGCTGAAGGCCTTATTTTAAAATTAAAACAAACTACATTTATAAACGGCTGAAGGCCTCGCACAGTACTTGAGACAAAAGAAAATCACAGAACAGTGGTGCTCAGAAGTGTTCCAAGGTTCGGCCTGAGGAAGTAACTCTAACATAAGTTTAGGTGAGACAGGCAGCCAAAGTAAGATTAAATGATCGGACGGCAACCCGACCCAGGGAGGGCTCAAGGACCGACCAACAACCTGATCAATTTCCTTCCGCCCGACCAACGGCACGACAACGGAAAATGTCAGCGAGCCTAGCAGTACTACGTCTTGAAAATTAGCATCCAAAAACAGTCAAGGCACAACAGGCACTCAGAAATATGAACAGCACCAAAGGCTGTCGAACTACAGGCCGTACCGCACTCTGTCCCAACCGACCGACTGACAACTGCAGTACGCAGACAGCATTAACGTAACCGTTCAGAAGAAATCACAAACGCTAGACACAGTTCCATGAAAACACTTACATAAGAACTCGAACAATCCTAAAAGCAATCACTGTGGAATAACAAGGACGAATCACAAGTTGACACACACAGAGAAGCCATAAATGGTCGGCGACCAAATACGCGTCGTCCGATGGGACGACCAGCCGAACGACCAACCAAGGTCGTCTCCTCTAAAGTTGTGCGTGTCGGCAGCGGTCGGGCGAGTCTTAGCTGTACGGGGCTTACTGCAGCTCCATCGCGACTCCTCGATGTTCCTTTCGGAACTCGGAGACCGATGACCCGGGCAAATAGGCTCGGACCCAACCATGCAGAGGTAACACTTGCCCATTGACCACCTGACGTCTCAGCACAAGGAAGGAACCGACCCACGTCCGGCAAGATGACCAACTGACGAGCCCCAGAAACGGTCAAAAGACCAAATACACGTCGCCCGATCTGACGAGTGACCGAATGACCAACCAACGGTCGTTCGCGTTCCAGTCTCCTTCCGTCGGGCAGTGCTTGTTTATCGCCAGTGGTCAGCGAGTACTGGCTGTGCGAAGCTCACTGGAGCTCTATCCCCACTGAACTCCCGACTCACGACGACCCGGGAATACTAGCGGTCGCTAGGAAGATAATATAACAGTGCTCTTATCGATAAGCGCTGCTGCTCCCACTCACGGGCAGGCAAGCCTGCAACTTAGTGACGCCAGTAAATCGCATGAGAAAACAGGCGGCAGTACAGTAAAGACCAGATGAAAAGGAATAAACGGCACGAACACGAGCCTCTTACGGCCCATTTCCCTTGCCAAGATCAAATATTTTGAATACTTTTGGTCATCTAAAATAAAACAAAAACTTGTCTAGTCATTAAAAATTCGGGACCCACAATAGTGGGGTGCAAGTTAACACAGTGGAAATAGAGTATCTGACAGAAAAAATGAAGCTTCCAGAAGGGAAAGAGGAAACGAACATCAGGGGTTTGATAATATGACGTTGCGCGTTTTCTGGCCTTCATGCAAGCACATCTTCTGTTGGGAAAGGTTTGATAGAGCCGTTTCACACTTTATTGAGATAAGCTGACCCCACAGCTCTGGTAACAGGTCTTTGATAACCTGGATATTGACAGTGGGACGGGGTTGACGTATGACCTGGTCAAACAGGTATGCTATCGGGGAAAGATATGAGGAATTCAGCATCATATAGTTCACAAACACATTTGTGATTTCCGGACGAGCATTGTTCTGCTGAAAAGTGGCACCACATCACTGTCGTATGATAGGTAACTAATGAGAATTCCCCATGCCTGTGAGAATACTCTCAATCAATACCTGCTGTGATCTGAAGACATACTCAATGGCTACCCACACCATGCCTCCAGAAGTAACACCGCTGCGACTGTCTGAACAGTCTAAGAATGGTACCTCTCCTCATTTAGTCCGATATTCGCCGACGATGGTTACCTAGAGTCCTTCAGAAACGCAATTCGTCAACGAACACAATTCGTCACGACTCCATACTTCCCAGTCATGGCAGTACTCCTTATACAGCTACACTACTGGCCACTAAAATTGCTATAGCAAGAAGAAATGCAGATGATGAACGGGTATTCATTGGGCGAATATATTATACTAGAACTGACATGTGATTACATTTTCACGCAATTTGGGTGCACATCGAGAAAAATCAGTACCCAAAACAACTACCTCTGGCCGTAAAAACGGCCTTGATACGCCTGGGCATTGAGTCAAACAGAACTTGGATGGCGTGTACAGGTACAGCTGCCCATGCCACCACAGTTCATCACGAGTAGTGACTGGCGTATTGTGACGGGCCAGTTAATTGGCCACCATTGACCAGACATTTTCAATTGGTGAGACATCTGTAGAATCTGCTGACCAGAGCAGCAGTCGAACATTTTCTGTATCCAGAAAGGCCCGTACAGGACCTGCAACATTCGGTCGTGTGTTATCCTTCTGAAATGTAGGGTTTCGCAGGGATCGAATGAAGCCACGGGTCGTAACACGTCTGAAATGTAACGTCCACTGTCCATAGTGCCGTCAATGCGAACAAGAGGTGACCGAGACGTGTAACCAATGGCACACCATACCTTCACGCCGGGTGATACACCAGTATGGCGATGACGAATACACATTTCCAATGTGCGTTCACCGCGATGTCGCCAAGCACGGATGCGACCTTCATTATGCTGTAAACTGAACCTGGATTCATCCGAATAAATGACGTTTTGCCGTTCGTGCACCCAGGTTCGTCGTTTAGTACACCATCACAGGCGCTCCTGTCTGT
Organism: Schistocerca cancellata; assembly: GCF_023864275.1. Classification (NCBI taxonomy): domain Eukaryota; kingdom Metazoa; phylum Arthropoda; class Insecta; order Orthoptera; family Acrididae; genus Schistocerca; species Schistocerca cancellata. Next base: position 1,050,338 of record NW_026047100.1, read on the forward strand.
AATGCAGCGTCAAGGGTAACCGCAGGCACGGTTTCCATGCTGCTACAAATGTCGTCGAACTGTTCGTGCAGATGATTGTCGTCTTGCAAACGTCCCCATCTGTTGACCCAGGGATCGAGACGTGGCTGCACGATCCGTTACAGCTATGCGGATAAGATGCCTGTCATCTCGACTGCTACTGATACGACGCCGTTGGCACTGAGCAGGGCGTTCCATATTACCCTCCTGAACCCACCGATTCCATATTCTGCTAAGAGTCATTTGATCTCGACCAACGCGAGCAGCAATGTCGCGATACGATGAACCGCAATCGCGATAGGCTACAATCCGACCTTTATGAATGTCGGAAACATGGTGGTACGCATTTCTCCTCCTTACACGAGGCATCACAACGTTTCACCAGGCAACGCCTGTCAACTGCTGTTTGTGTATGAGAAATCGGTTGGAAACTTTCCTCATGTCAGCACGTTGTAGGTGTCGCCACCGGCGCCAATCTTGTGTGAATACTCTGAGAAACTAATCATTTGCATATCACTGCATCTTCTTCCTGGCGGTTAAATTTCACGTTTGTAGCACGTCATCTTCGTGGTGTAGCAATTTTAATGGCCAGTAGTGTATATTTTACCAGCGGTAACATAAGCTTACGCATGGCGCGGTAATTCCCTAGTCTGGCTGCTGCTAGTATATGAACCATGGTGCGGGATGACATAGATTGTTTTGAGGTGGTCCATTACTTCTTCTTGGATGATGTATGTTACGATGTGCTCAGTGCACAATATGTCGATGTTCCCTTGTAGTGGTCACATGTGGTTGACCGCGACCTTCGCAAGTATTATGTTCTCCTGCACTTCCCCATACAGTGTAACACTGTGTCACTGACACATCCACAAATCTGCATATTGCACAATTCAACCAGCCGACCAAGTGGAGCCCACAACGAGGTCATTATAATGCTGTCAAACTCGAGTGAATATCATACCTGCGTCATTCGCACTGATCAGTCAAATCTATATCCGCGTATCTTTTATTCCTACCAGGCATAGTAACAACACTATTGTTGTGGGAAGAGGTAGAAGGCACAGTATTAAGACTCGTCCAAGATTTCCAAGTGACTTATTGTTTCCAAATACAGTGTGTGTTCCCTTTGGTGGTACACTGGGTCCCACAATGCTGAGGACACCACCTCAGCGCATGCAATATGGCAGCTGAATCTGTGGCCATCACCCTGGATGTCTCTGTTGCATGTTGGGAGCCAAGATGCATGCCCACAATAGAAAGCCATGGCATGGCTGCTGCTGGCTGGCTGTGGACCCCATGTTGGCCTCAGAGGGTCTAACCAGCAACCTGCAGTGGACTGGAACACTGACACCCCATCTGCTGCTGTGTGTGGCCGGTGGTGTGGGATGTCCTGCCGTCCAGGAGAGTTGCCATACTTGAATGCTTCGTTAGTAAACTGGCACCTATTTATATGCAGCTGTGCGCCTCTGTTTTGCTAAATGCGCCACTCTGCATCACATACTCATAACAGTTAAGTCGGCTAGTGGGCCTCTTCTCCTGTGACTTGCACCATGCAATCACTGTGTGTCCTTTTTCCAGCAGTTCTTTGCCCCTGTAACCTCTATTTTACTTCGCCACTGCTGGTGAGCGTAACTCATCGTAAACAACCCTGCGCCTGAACTTGTGCGCTCAATAATACTGAACACTTTCTGTATCCAGAAAGGCCCGTACAGGACCCTGCAACATGCGATCGTGCATTATCCCGCACAAATGTAAGGTTTCGCAGGTCTCGAATGAAGGGTAGAAAAAAATGTACAAATGTGTGTGAAATCTTATTGGACTTAACTGCTAAGGTCATCAGTCCCTAAGCTTACACAAATTATCCTAAGGACAAACACACACATACATGCCCAAGGGAGGACTCGAACCTCCACTGGGACCACCCGCACAGTCCATCAGTGCAGCGCCTTAGTTCGCTTGGCTAGTCCCACGCGGCATGAAGGGTAGAGCCACCGGTCGTAACACAACTGAAACCTAACGTCCACTGTTAAAAGTGGCGTCAAAGCGAACAAGAGGTGACCGAGACGTGTAACCACGGCACCCCATACCATCACGCCTGGTGATACGCCCGTATGGGGATGATGAATACACGCTACCAATGTGCGTTCACAGCGATGTCGCCAAACACAGATTCCACCATCACGATGCTGTAAACAGAACCGGGATTCATCCAAAAACATGACGTTTTGCCATTCGTGCACCCAGGTTCGTCGTTAAGTACACCATCGCTGGCGCTCCTGTTTGTGATTCAGCGTCAAGGGTAACCGCAGCCATGGCCTCCGAGCTAATAGTCCATGCAGCTGCAAATTTCGTCGAACTGTTTGTGCAGATGGTTGTTGTCTTGCTAACGTCCCAATCTCTTGACTCAGGGATCGAGACGTGGCTGGACGATCCGTTACAGCCAAGGATGCCTGTCATCTCGACTGCTAGTGATACGACGCCGTTGGGATGCAGCACCGCGTACCGTATTACCGTCCTGAATCCACCGATTGCATATTCTACTAACAGTCATTGGATCTCTACCAACGCGAGCAGCAATGTCGCGACATGATAAACCGCAATCGCGATAGGCTACAATCCGACCTTTATCAAAGTCGGAAAGGTGATGGTACGCATTTCTCCACCTTACACGAGGCATCACAACAAAATTTCACCAGAATGAGATTTTCACTCTGCAGGGGAGTGTGCGCTGATATGAAACTTCCTTTAAGGGACCTTTGCCTTTCGCGAGCAAATGCTCTACCAACTGAGCTACCCAAGCATGACTCACGCCCCGTCCCCACAGCTTTACTTCTACCAGTACCTCGTCTCCCACCTTCCAAACTTTACAGAAGCTCTCCTGCGAAACTTGCAGAACTAGCACTCCTGAAAGAAAGGATATTGCGGAGACATGGCTTAACCACAGCCTGGGGGATGTTTCCAGAATGAGATTTTCACTCTGCAGCGAAGTGTGCGCTGATATTAGCGCAAAGCGACTTCCCGGTGCCACTAGACAGACACTCATGAGAATTGAGCAATATTGCCAATGTATGCTGTTCAATCGCTTTGTTCATTACGTTGAACGACCATCGCGACAGTTCTGCATCGACAACAGTTTCCCCTAGCTGAAATATCATTCCACCATGTTCTACAGTTCGTTGTCCAAGGTCAATTTTGGCATGATGTTGATGCAAGAAATCTACTCCTAGGGTCATGTTGTAGCCCTCGCTTACCCATGGTACTGCATCCATGCATGCATAAAATCGGACTTTCCCTATGCGAAAGTCAACTGTCACCAACCCCAAAGTGTGACCTCCTTATCCCACACTCCATGCAACCTAAAATGTGGTGGGTCTAAGGTCCTTCATCCCATTAAACACTTAGCAGCCACAGACACTAGCGCCCCTGTGTCCAACAAAATTTTAATCTTTACAGTTCCTATCGATCCTACCACTGAGCATTCCACCGATGCAAACGTATTTGTAGAACTGAAATTAAAAGGGAGCTCCCTTAGGTGGGTCTTGGGCCCCCTCTGCTGTATAACGCTTGTCCACCTCTACTAACTCCACTTCTCCATCCACCTCGCTGCTGATTTCCACCCCTTCCTCCATTCCTCTGGACATGTCCCAGACGACCACACTTATAACATCTCATACTTGCTGTAAACACTGTGTGTCTATAATGTACCCCATGGCCACGTCTAGTTCCTCACATTGGATTGCCAGCTGAATGGCCGAATACAAATCTTTCGGAGTCCCTTCATGCACTTTCCGCGATATATGCGCCGGTAACACCCTCAAAAATACATCTGGTGCCATTTCCTCGGCCTCCTGCAACAGAACACCATTCACCTCATCGCTCTATCCAACTCGTAAGTATACTCGGTAATTTCGCTTATCCTGTCCACCATTTCTCTACCATTCCCCCCTGCCTCTTCGTCATTGTACTCAACCTCTGTGTAAAGTACCGAGTGCTCATCCTCAAATGCCTTGCCAGAAAACAGAATAATCAAACTCGTGGCAGCTGGATCAATCTCGTGCTGCGGCATCCTGGGGAACAACGACTGATCCCATGTGGTTTCCCTCTCACTTCTAGATGTTAATTCGCTACTCAACTGTGTATTGTCTGCTGTCAACTGAGCTACATTTTCCAACAAAATCCGTACCGCTTCTGGTGCCGACACACCTCGCGTTTCTGACTCGGCCATTCTGTTGCTTTCGTTCCCCGTTAATCCCGAAACAAGACAATTAAATAGAAAAATAATCCGAGTCCCTACACCTCAGTATCATCATACTCAGTAACATTATACTCAAACGAATACAAAAGTAATTAAATGACGCCGGACAGAGTGGCCGAGTGATCTAGGCGCTACAGTGTGGAACCGCGCGACCTCTACGGTCACAGGTTCGAATCCTGCCTCGGGCATGGATGTGTGTGATGTCCTTAGGTTAGTTAGGTTTAAGTAGTTCTAAGTTCCAGGGGACTGATGACCTCAGAAGTTAAGTCCCATAGTGCCCAGAGCCATTTAATTAAATGCCAGAAAAAAATCTTAGTGCCCGAAATACACTAACGCCTACTCTGACAACAAAAAGTACTATGCCCAAGCAAAACATCTACTGTGTCCAGCCATGAGCCATACTCAAAAGCCCAAAAAAGAAAGGAAATGAGCAACACTCAGAAGAAAACTGGTCGAAATACACCGCATCTTATGACTGTAATGCAGGCGGTAGGCTCGAACGTCATACTGTAGAGATAGCTTCTGCTATTCTGACACCAAATGTAGCGGTAAGAGGTAGAATGCACCATATTAAGACTCGTAAGAGCTTCCCAAGTGATTTACTGTTTCCCACTACAGTGCCGTGTTCCCCTCGGCCTGTGTCACCAGGTCCCACAATGCTGAGGATGCCACCTCAGTGACACATCTAGTGCTCTGCTAACGTGACAGCCTTGTTCGGCCGCAGTGATATGACGGCGTCAGGGCTGCGCCAGGAGCTGACTAACCAGACTTTGCCCTGCGCTGCCTCAGCGCCAGCCGCTGACAACTGCAACGTGGCCCACACCATGCATCCCCACCGGATGGCTTGGATTGCGGCGAAAACAAGCGCACATGATCCAGCAGCTGAATCTGCGGCCCTCGCCCTACCAGTGCATGTTGGGAGCCAAGACACCTGCCCGCAGTACCGAGCCATGGTGTGTCCCACTGCTGGCTGGGTGCGGACCCTCCATTGATCTCAGAGGGTCGAACCAGCAACCCGCTGTGTACTGGAACGCTGTCAACCCATCTGGTGCTGTGTGTAGCCGGTGGTGTGACATGCTTCGCTGTCCCGGAGAGCTGCCACACTTAAATGCTTTTTTAGTGAATCAGCACTTATTTCTATGCAGCTGTGCGCCTCTGGTTTGCTAAACACGCCACTCTGTGTCACATAATTATAACAGTTAGGTTGGCCGGATGGGCCCCTTCTGCCTGTGACTCGCACCACGCAAACTGTTGCGAGTACTTTTTCTGGTGGTTCTTCACCCCTGTGGCCTCCATCTTACTTCGCAACTGCTGGTGAGCATAACTCACTGTAAATAGGCACGTGCCTTGCTGTAACTTGCGCGCTCAGAAATATTGCACCAAAACTGACTTTTCCTATCCCAAATGATAGTGCCGCTACACTATACAGGAACTACACAAATACGCACTGTTGGACGTTCTACCTTATATGTAAACTGAAGGTTAGGGACTGGTGGGAGGCGAAAGCAAACGAAAGGAAAGGTATTACTGATGTGAGCTGCATCAGGACATTACGGAGTATACCAGACTGGGATTCGAACCCGGGATCTCATATTTACTAGGCAGGTTCGTCAACCACTGAGCCATGTGACACACAGTGTTATCGCAGCTGTGCAGAACAACCCCACACACCTCATGGCCGACATATATTCCCACTGAGCACCACCTATCCACAGTCCCTGTCCATCCCCTCCACGCTCGCTACTCTGAGATTTCCGCAGGAGGTCTCACGTACCTGTGCATCCGCACTGAAAAAGGTGGATCCATTGCCCATTCAGACGAATCAATTATATGAATGCATGGGGTCTGTTCACCACACATGCATATATAGACGTTTTACCAGTCACAGAGAATTATACCTCGAATCGTTTATGTGACAATGGATAGTGTGTACATTTATGAAGAAAATAGACGTTGTACCCTGTCCTGTGTGTGCTTCGCTCTTTTTGTAAAGCAGTGTAGATAAATCACCAGACGACTCGACTTAACTTTGTGCGCTTCCATAGAATGTCTTCATTGCATAATATATGTTCTGGATTGTGCTGTCTGAGCGCAGCAGACCTATCTATGTCCACTCATGTTGTGTGTCACTGACAGGACACGTGGTCTTTGCACATTTTTTTCTTCTCCGTTTATTGGTCTCCAATGTCCTCACTCTGACTCCTCGCGTATTTGTGATCTGTTTGACTCCACAACTGTAACGCAATATCTGATAAGACCTGTTTCTTAGCAGCAACAGTGCAGTTCCTGCATCTCTTTCTTCGTTTCACCCATATGACTGGAGTAGAATATCCAGTAATCTGTGAATGATTCGAATTCACCCTACATTCAAGAGGAGATCAAAAACATATTATTACTGACGGAACTCTCCAGTCGACATGTATCAGCGTCAAAACTATTCCAGCTCTCCTCATCCTTACACATATCAAACGGTTTTGCCTAAATATAAGATAGTTTTACATGTTTTTCGTCACTCTCCCAACGGTTTGTCCAATTCTATGGAGCTGGTTCCCACTATGGTTTTGTATCAAGCGAGGCAGAGCGGTAGTTCTCACACTGTACTCCCACACTGGTGGACGACGCTTCATATCCTCTGCCAGGCAACTGCATTTAGGTTCGCCACGTTATCTCTACGACGCTTAAGGGGAAATGCCGGGACAGTTCCTCTTAAAACGTTGCGTCCGATTTCCTCCCAATCGTCAACTAATTCGGGCTTGTGTTCCAATAGTCTCGCTGTCAGTGGGACGATAAGTGATTTCTTCCGCTTTGAAGCATTTCTATTGGTATGTAATTACTCCCATTCGACTAGAACGCCACGTTCTGTGAAAATTAGAGGATCAGTGTTAATACGCCCGCAGATAGTGTAATAGCTGTACTACTGTGCTATACTATTATAACGTCTATTATTAAGTCTACCTCTTGCACTCTACACACTGTGACGCTACCTCTCTAAGGATGTCTAGTTAGGGTTACGGGTGGAGGTGAGACCATAACGTCTCCATTTCGCGTTACTAGAAAGTGCTGTAGTGGGCAAACTTGTAAGTCTGTGACTGGAATATGTAGGGTGATTCAGCTACCCCTATCGATATCGTTTCATACCAACCGAAAATTTGTATGTGGTTCTCAAATACCACACACGATATTTTCGTAACCGTTCACTCGTTGTGTGCAAACCGTTAGGCCTACAGAAGAAATGAACAGGGCCCTTTTGTAAAAAAATTAATGTAATTAAATTTCGTACTGTTTTAGATTTATTCAAGAATAATGTATAAAAGTCACCTTCAATCGCACTTCAACCCCCACCCTCATCCCTCACGAGACAGGACTTCTAGTACATTGTTCGTGGCACTCCTTTCTACCACAGTAGAAAAATTCCCGATCACAAGATCTATTCCCGAGCATCGGTCTCTATGACGCCACCAGCGTAGTCGGCTATTTCGCTAACATTATTAGTTTAAACGTGCCGCTGAGGGTAATTATAGAAAACGACTTTTTTAAACGTTATGCTAAACTAATTACTTCGACAGTTTTATCCAATCATAACCCTTACCAGGACACTAAATTCGAAGTCAGAATGAAACGTAAGAACGTAATTGTTTAATATATGCTGTAAAAATTCACAAAACAGTTAAGCAAATTCTACACAAATGTCAATTCTGCAATTTGTAAGTGCTCGATTAGGTCGGTGGACTGAGTGAAGATAAAAAAAAAGGTGAAATGTGGGAAATATTTGTAATTCGTGCTGTCAAAAATTTACCTGAGCTGTGAGGACCGAATTTGGGAGTGATGGTTGGTTTGGTCACATTTGTTAATTTTTCTCTTAACTCGAAGACTACGACCTCTAGTGAAAACGTGTCCCAGTGCAAAATTTAGCTATATTAACCCTAGCATTACCAACGTATTTTTTGTTACATGTAATACCAACGGGGGGGCCTCAAAGGCCCATAAAGAATACCACAATTTATTTTATCATAAATCAAGTTTATTTACTTCTGATACCTCTAATAACAATTCAAAATGCTTAGACAATGTTTTTGTATACTGGATAATAAAAGATGTTATTATAATAGGAATAAAATGAACAAATCACGAGATTCAGTTTATATATTTTTTGGAATAATGTTTCAAAATAGTGTTTTCTTATAAAAACGACTTTTTTAATTCGATACACTACATGAAGCAAACAAAATTTACTGTCTCATTCTGCAACGCATTTTTCACACAACACTGTCTTCCTGCAGTGTTTCCCACAGACGTGTTTGTGGCACTGAGAGCAGTTAACAGTTGACTTTCCCAGCTTGTTGTACTTGATCTTTTTAGATGCAGCTTCTTGGCAGCATAGGTGGCATCGTCCACGTGTTCCTGGTTCTGCTGTTGAGGATGATGGTTCTACAGAGCAGCTGAGCTTCCGTTGTGTGATGCTTTCCATTGCCATTATTACTGGCTTCTGAAGTCCATACAAATTTTGTGCCCGTTTATCTACTTGAGATCTTATTAGTTCGAGACCTAAGTTAGTGATAAAAACTCTTCTACGGTTTAGCAAATTCTTTTTCCAATTGAGGAGGAAGAGTGAATATGCATTTATTGCTGCTATGTCAATGAGTGTGTAGAAGAGGGACAAAGGCCATCTTCTTGTTCCTCTCTTTGTGCTGTAGTGTCTTGCCATCTGGTCTATGGTGTCCACGCCTCCCTTTGTAGAATTATAAAAAAGATTTATGTTAGTCTTTTTTTAGTCTTCATTCAACACTCCTTCTGAGTGATAAGTTGAAAGCATCAACAGCAGTTGTTTTGGCTTCTCGCGGACTAGCGTTGATGCAAGAGTAACTGGTGGCCTCTGTGTCTGAGGGTCAGTATAAGCAAAGATGGAAGAGTGTAAACTGCGGCCAGTTGTAGTCTTCAGCGCTTCAGGTATGTGTCGTCTGTTAGACTGTAGGGTGCCAACAAGTGTGAGGTGAAAATCATTCCATAGAGTCTCAGCAAGCTCCACTGAAGTATAGTACCGATCTGTGGTAACATTACGGCCTGATTTTTCAATAGGTTTTATTAGTCTCTTTACAATTTCCATCGGTCCATTTGAATGCTGTGTATTTTCTGACTTGCCTGTATAGATGTCCATGCTGATCACATATCTAGTCTCAGAATCAGACAGCATTCAAATTAGAATGCCGTATTTTCCAGGTTTTTCTTTTAGAAACACCTTGAATGGACAGCGACCACGGAACAAAGACAACATCTCATCCACTGTTGTATGTAGACCAGGAATGAAATACAATGGAAGTGAAGAATTGAAGCTTTCAAAAATTTCCCTCATTGGAGCAAACTTGTCAGTCTGGCGACGAATTTCTCTTGTGTTCTTATCATCAAACCTCAATATTTTAGTCAATTCGAAAAATCGGGTCCGACTCATTGATCCATAGTACACTTGTCGGCCCTGAAGCAAAGACCATAAATCTGTCATGATTTGAACCCATGATTAGCAAGAGTCCTATATAACAAAATAACTCATCTTCATCTGTGTGCTGAATACCTAGTCGAGAAGCCTCTTCATTTGAGTGTAGTTTTATTAGATTCATAATTTGAGGTGTAAAAAAGAGCTCTATAGCCTCTTTCGGAGACGCAATTCTTCCTTGTTGTCCTAGCCCCATTCTTTCTCGCACTATATTTTGTACAGAACGCCGATATTGTCGAGATGGCTTCGTAATATACTCTTGTCCACTTTTTGCAATGAATTTATCACATTCCGTATCATTATCATCTGGTGGATTGGCTTCAACCTCATCTTCATTCTCAGACGATGAATCAGTTCTAATTTCTTCCACATCATCATCCACTTCACTTTCCTCTAAATCTGATTCGTTCAAAACTTCTTCTAGCACTCTTTCAATGGAACTATCACGTAAACGATGTCTACTCATGTTGCTGGTTCAACAGCAGCAGAAACACTGAAAATAATGGTCCGCTTCATAATAATATGTCTGAAGGCAACAATGCCAAAATTCGTTTCATGGTAAGAATTTGAAACGAGAGACTCAACCTCGTAAATCTTTCCTTGCTATTACCAACTGGTGGGCTTCTAAGGCCCACAGAGAATTAAATCAAGTGAATGAATTTTAATTACATTTTTATTCCGAAATTCTGTAATGACTCAATAGTACATTCAATAAAGAACAATTACCTTTGCTTTCAAGTTCATATATCAAAGGGTGTGGATACAACATAGAAAAACTGAGTCAGTGGGCCTACGAGGCCCCCCCGTTGGTAATGCTAGGGTTAAATTAAGTATCCTACAAAAGGGGTATTTTCATTTTTCTGTCGGACTAATAGTTTCCACTAAGCAGCGAGCGAGAAAATATGAACATCTCGGGTGTGGTTTTCAAAGAGGAGGTATAACATTGTGGGTTGCATAAAACACTATCGGCAGGAGCAACTGAATCGACCTGTACACAGAAAATAATTGTGGATGTTTGGTGTAAAAGGCAGTCTGTGCTGAACTGATAACTACAGGAGAGGAAATAGCGATACGCTCTGTAACGGCAGTCACACGACTTACGCCGAAAGAATAAAAAAATAAATAAAAATTATATGATCTCACGCATATGCAACAGCAATATTGTGTGAGTTGCTCGCCTTCTGTAGTTAGGGACTTTAGGACAAAAACAGTACCCAGGGATATAAAGCTACTACACCGCTGGCAATTAAAACTGCAGCATCATGACGGCGGCAAATTATCATGCAGATCACTAGATGCTTAGATATTCGTATGATTCGATTCACATTTCAGTGTAATCATACTAAATAAGTGGGTGTTCAAAAAAAAGTGTCGAGTACTTTCAGGAACGGTAGTAGTCATCGAAACAAGGAAAATATGTCCAATAAACATATATCCGAAAACGCATTCCTTCTGAGAGAGTCAGGTAGCAGTAGCCGACCGCGACAGACGCAGCAAAAGATAAGCAATCGCATTCGTCATTTACGAGTTCCTAACCAGGAGCGAATTTTATTATATCGTCTGTGTGCTTTAATAGTTTAGTTTCTTGAGTTTCTTCACGTGCTGATAGTCCGTTTATCTGCATAGTTTAGTTTTCCACGGTCTTTAGTATGGACAGGGATTGCGATTGTTGTGTGCGAACGCGAGCCGAGTTGGTGACACTTCGCTCTAGGCTTCAGGCTGTGATGCTTTCGGTTACACAGCTTGAGGCTGCAGTGGATGGGCACCACTGTTGTGGACCGGCCGTAGGGATCCAACGGACGTCCAGCACGTCAAAGTCCTCCGATCGGTCCTCACCAGTGGTCAACCCGGTTACTGCTCTCATTGAGGCTGAGCCCCACCTGTGGTCGAGTGGGAGGTCGACCCGGGGTGAAGCAGGTGGCGAAAGACATCCCAGGTGGCCGCACATAAGGCCTTCCCGGTTTGTCTGACAAACAGGTTCCAGGTGCTGTCTGTGGCTGACACTGTCGCTGAGCCAGATGCTGCCGCCAGTCCTGTTTGAGAGGAAACCATTCAGCCTGCAAGATCCAAGCAATGGCAGAGGGTGGGAGTATTGGTAGTTGGGAGCTCCAACGTTAGGGGGCGTTATGGGGCCCCTTAGGGACTTGGCTGAAAAGAAGGGTAAGAAATCCAATGTGCACTCCGTGTGCATACCGGGTGGAGTCATTCCAGATGTGGAAAGGGTCCTCCCGGATGCCATGAAGAGCACAGGGTGCAGCCAACTGCAGGAGGTTGCTCACGTCGGTACCAATGATGTATGTCACTTTGGATCAGAAGAGATTCACTCTGGTTTCGAGCGGCTAACGAAAGTGGTAAAGGTTGCCAGTCTTGCATGCAAGATGAAAGCAGAGCTGATCATTTGCAGCATAGTCGACATGACCGATTGCGGCCCTCTGGTACAGAGCCGAGTGGAGGGACTGAATCAGAGGCTCAGACTGTTCTGCGACCATGTAGGCTGCAGATTCCTCGACTTGCGCCAAAGGGTGGTTGGGTTTCGGGGTCCACTGAATACGTCAGGTGTCCACTATACGCAGGAGGCGGCTACACAGGTAGCAGGGGCTGTGTGGCGTGGACTGGGCGGCTTTTTAGGTTAGAGGGTCTCGGGAAAACACAAGAAGGGCTTCAGTCACAAAGGGTGCAGGCTGAACACAGGAAAAACGTAGATACATGAACCATTGGTATAACAGTTGTATATTGTCGTAGCTGTGTTGGGAAAGAACCAGAGCTCCAAGCGCTAATAGAAAGCACTGATGCTCAAATCGTTATAGGCACTGAAAGCTGGCTAAAGCCGGATATAAGCTGAGTCGAAATTTTTGCGAAGAACCTAACGGTGTTCCGAATAAATAGGCTAAACACAGTTGACGGAGGCGTGTTTGTTGCTGTCACAAGTAGTTTAACTTGTCGCGAAATTGAAGTAGCTACTTCCTGTGAGTTAGTATGGGCAGAGGTAATTGTTGGCTACCGGAATAAAATAATAATTGAATCCTTTTACGAACCTCCCAATTCAGATGATACAGTTGCTGAAAGGTTCAAAGAAAACATGAGTTTGATTTCAAACACGTACCCGAATCATAGATAATACTTGGTGATGACTTTAGTTTACCCTCGATATGTTGGCGAAATTACATGTTTAATTCCGGAGATACGCATAAAATACCATCCGAAATTGTGCTAAACGCATTCTCTGAAAATTATTTCGAGAATTTAGTTCATGAGCCCATGCGAATAGTAAACGGTTGTGAAAACGCACTTGACCTCTTAGCAGCAAATAATCCTGAGTCAATAACCAGCATCAAAACCGATATAGCGATTAGTGAACACACGGCTGTCGTAGCACGATTGAATATTGTAATCCCAAAATCCTCGAAAAGTAAGCGACAAATATACCTATTCAAAAAAGCAGATAAAAATTCGCTTGACGCCTCCCTAAGAGACAGTCTCCACTCATTCCAAATTAATAATATAAATGTAGACCAGATGTGGCTTAAATTCAAGGAAATAGTATCTGTAGCAGTTGAGAGATTTATACCAAATAAATTAACAAACAACGGAGATGATCCTCCTTGGTACACAAAACGGGTCAGAACACTGTTGCAGAAACAACGAAACAAATAAGCCAAATTTAAACAGACTCATAATCCCCAAGATTGGCGATCTTTTACAGAAGCTCGAAATTTAGCGCGGATTTCAATGCGATATGCTTATAACAGTTTCCACAACGAAACTCTGTCTCAAAACCTGGCATAAAATCCAAAGCAATTATGGTCGTATGTGAAGTATGTTAGCGGCAAGAAACAATCAATGCCTTCTCTGCTCGATAGCAATGGAGATACCATCGAAGACAGTGCTGCCAAAGCAGGGTTACTAAACACAGCCTTCCGAAATGCCTTCACAAAAGAAGAAATAAATATTCCAGAACTCGAATCGAGAACTGTTGCCAACATGAGTAACGTAGAAGTAAATATCCTCGGAGTAGTGAAGCAACTTAAATCAATTAAAAAAAGCAAGTCTTCAGGTCCAGACTGTATACCAATTAGGTTCCTTTCGGAGTGTGCTGATGCATTAGCTCCATACTTAAAAATCATATACAACCGTTCGCTCGACGAAAGATGAGTACCCAAAGATTGGAAAGTTGCACAGGTCACACCAATATTCAATAAAGGTAGTAGGAGTAATCCACTAAATTTCAGGCCCATATCGTCAACGTCGATACGCAGCAGGATTTTAGAACATATATTGTGTTCGAACATAATGAATTACCTCGAAGAAAACGGTCTATTGACACACAGTCAACATGGGTTAAAAAGCATCGTTGCTGTGAAACACAACAAGCTCTTTTTAATCACATGAAGTGCTGAGTGCTATTGGCAAGGAATTTCAGATCGATCCCGTATTTCTGGATTTCCAGAAGGATTTTGACACTGTAGCACACAAGCAGCTCGTAGTGAAATTGCGTGCTTATGGAATATCGTCTCAGTTATGTGACTGGATTTGTGATTTCCTGTCAGAGAGGTCACAGTTCGTTGTAATTGACGGAAAGTCATCGACTAAAGTAGACGTAATTTTTGGCGTTGCCCAAGGTAGTGTTATAGGCCCTTTGCTGCTCCTTATCTATATAAACGATTTGGGAGACAATCTGAGCAGCCGTGTTCGGTTGTTTGCAGATGACACTGTCGTTTATCGACTAATAAAGTCATCAGAAGATCAAAACAAACTGCAAAACGATTTAGAAGAAATATCGGAATGGAGCGAAACGTGGCTGTTGAACTTAAATAACGAAAAGTGTGAGGTCATCCACATGAGTGCTAAAAGGAACGCGTTAAACCGGTTACACGATAAATCAATCTAATCTAAAACCCGTAAATTCAACTAAATGCCTAGGTATTACAATTACGAACAACTGAAATTGGAAGGAACACACAGAGAATGTTGTGGGGAAGGCTAACCAAAGACTGCGTTTTATGGGCAGGACACTTAGAAAGTGTAACAGACCTACTAAAGAGACTGCCTACACTACGCTTGTCCATCCAGTTTTAGAATACTGTTGCGCGGTGTGGGATTCTTGCCAGATAGGACTGACAGAGTACATCGAAAAATTTCAAAGGAAGGCAGCACGTTTTGTATTATCGCGAAATATGGGAGAGAGTTACACAGAAATTATACAGGATTTGGGACGGACATCATTAAAAGAAAGGCGTTTTTCGTTGCGACGGAATCTTCTCACGAAATTCCAATCATCAACTTTCTCCCCCGAATGCGAAAATATTTTGTTGACACCGACTTACTTAGGGAGGAACGATCACCAAGATAAAATAAGGGAAATCAGAGCCCGTACGGAAAGATACAGATGTTCATTCTTGCCGCGCGTTATACGATATTGGAATAATAGAGTATTGTGAAGGTGGTTCGATGGACCGTCTGACAGGCACCTAAATGTGACTTGCAGAGGATCCATATTGATGTAGACGTAGATAAACGTGTCTTTATAGGAAGGGCTGCCCAACGCGTGGATGCGTATATTTACCACAGTCTTTGCATGGGTGCTTCGTGAAATGTGGCGGCAGTGAATTATGATGTCTTACTCACAGTACTCTACCTACCATTAGGTGGTCTGCATTCAGTTGTGTGGTTCGAGTCGTGTTGAAGCTATGTTAGTTCTCATCGCGCTGCGTGCCTTATTGTAGAGCACTGTCTGTCCTGGTTAGGCTTTTTATCTTCTTCGAAACGCGGATTCACTTATGTGTTTACTGTTATTGGGCTGTTTGTACATACAAATAGTGTAGTACATTTACATTTTCTCTCTTCCTCCTCTGACTACTCGACAAGTGAAATGGCGGGTATGATATTCTGCAACTGTTTGGTAAATGGACTAGCCTGCGAACCAGTGCCATGCTGGAAAATATCCACAGCACAGAGTGCCCTCTAATAAGCTGTTCGGCAGACTTCTCCAGTGTCTGAGGGACGCTGGTATCCACCCTTCTCGGAAGACTGACAGTGGAAAGCCCCGCACAGTCCTCTTGCCTGACGTGGAGGAGCCTGTGCTGCATTCTGTGGGAGAAACCCTGGGATCCGTGTGCGGCGATTAGTGGCAGCAGAAGGTGTCTCTCACTCTCTTACCTGGGCGGAGATGTGGGTGTACTTCATGAACAGTTGCTGTACCCACATCACCTACAGCGCGTTCTGCCCCTAAGGCCACAGGATCATCATGACTGTGGTGTCACCGCCGGACACCACACTTGCTAGGTGGTAGCCTTTAAATCGGCCGCTGTCCGTTAGTATACGTCGGACCCGCGTGTCGCCACTATCAGTGATTGCAGACCGAGCGCCGCCACACGGCAGGTCTAGAGAGACTTCCTAGCACTCGCCCCAGTTGTACAGCCGACTTTTCTAGCGATGGTTCACTGACAAAATACGCTCTCATTTGCCGAGACGATAGTTAGCATAACCTTCTGCTACGTCATTTGCTACGACCTAGCAAGGCGCCATTACCAGTTACTATTGATGCTGTAAAACATGTACCGTCAAGAGCGATGTTCACCATTTATGTATTAAAGTTAAGTATTCCATAGCTACGTCCTTTTTGGCTAGTCTAATTCCTTGACCTGTTCCAGACCTCACGCCAGCCTGCGTGAGCTAAAACGCGTGCCTTTCGGCTTCCTCTCATAGTGGGTTGGCTGTCTTGCCAATCCACAACAATGACAGACGGCGGTTCTGTCAGTGAATTTAGAAGAGGTGTGCCGCAGATCCACTGCTGACACCCAAAAATCTTATTTACCAATGTGGCATGGTTCGCAAGAGATAGTGCTGTGAACTTCTGTAAGGAGTATGTATGGACAGCTGTAAATTCCCAAGCTATCCAGGAAAGAGGGAACCAACATCGATGCTCAATCAACGTTTGGGCGGGCGTACTTGCGGCCACATATGTTACCACGAAGGTTAACTGTTGCGCATTATCTGTACTTTATCATTGCCTAACTTGCTGGAGGCAGAGCAGTTTCAGCAGCACTACTCGTTCCCCAAAACTCAATCTCCTAGGCTTTTGGTTATGGGGACACTTGAAGGTATTCGCCTACGCCACCACCATCAACGACGGGCGGACACTACACGGTCGCGTCTCCAGTGCGTGTGCACAACAGCAAACGGGTATACTTCATACGCAGCGTCATTCCTTACGCCGGAGGGCAGAGAGGTGCATTGTCATCAATGGACGACATGTTGAACACCTCCCGTGAACATGTGCTTATCGCAGAAAGTATGCATTACTAGACGCACGTTTATTGGACTTATTTTCTTGTATCAGAGACTACCACCTCTCACTTTTCTTTGAACAAAAAAATGGTTCAAATGGCTCTGAGCACTATGCGACTTAACGTCTGAGGTCATCAGTCGAATAAAACTTAGAAATAATTAAACTTAACTAACCTAAGGACATCACACACATCCATGCCCGAGGCAGGATTCGAACCTGCGACCGTAGCGGTCACGCGGTTCCAGACTGAAGCGCCTTTAACCGCACGGCCACATCGGCCGGCATTTCTTTGAACACCCTGTATACATTCTGCACCTACGGAAATATCACACAGAGGGCTTCTCATTCGAAAAACGATTTGATTATTGTTTGCTTATGAGAAGATCGTGTCATGCCTAGAGTAGGCATGAGAAATATGTGCCAACACGTGTGGAATTCATCGTAATTTACGAGACCGCGTTTGATAGTGCCACAATAATGCTAGACGTGTTAATCGAGATGCTGCGACTGTCATGTGAATATGGAATAGGCGGGTTCTGGAGTGCAGTGTTGAACGTCATGCAGGATCCCAACAGCCGAAACCTGCTAGCACTCGAGACGACAGCCATGTCCCATTCGCCCGTGCAGGATCGAATACCCACGTGTCTTGAGTCACGTGGTGAGTACGACTGCGGCAAAACATTATCAATAAGGACAGAGTGACGATATATCCAACTCCACGGACTATCAGCACGACAACCATTGTTGCAGTTTACCTTGACGCGGCAGCATAGTCGCAATGACAATGGTACACCGACGACAACAACGGTCTCAGCGTAGGCACCAAGTCGTTTTTCCACTTTCGGTTGTGTTTCCAGCATCTCGACGGCCGTATCCTTGTGTGGAGACCCCAAGCAGAAGGGAAGTTCCAGATTTCATTCGTCATCGTCCCCACCATCCCCTACCTGTTGTGATGAACAGGGTGCTATTGGTTACATGTACGGTCATCTCAGGTTCTCATAGAACATAGTTTGGACAGCAGCTGTTATAGGTCTAAGGTGATATGGTAGGTGGCTGTGTTATCTGCGAGGGCGCCGTGGCCTTACCTCTCAACAAGATAACGAAATACCACATGACACACTTCCTGTCCTGTCCAGCCTCGATGCAGAGGGTTGTCGGTTGTTGCTCTGGGTAGCATGTAATCAACATGTCTCACAAATTCGAGACACCTGGGTATGAGATACTGGGAGATATCTGTGCACCGCGCAACAGCCGCCATGGCAGATGAACTGAGTTCTATACTAAGCTCTGCATCCTGTATACGTCCTGTGTTATCATGGTCATCAGTCCGAAGACTTGATTGACGTAGCTCTCCATTCTACTCCATCTTGTCCAAGAGTCTTCATCTCTGAATAACTATTGCAAACAACATGTTTCTCAATCTGCCTACAGTATTCATCACTTGGTGACTCACTACGATTATTACCTCTGACTCTTCTCTCTAGGATTGATTGGTATTCCATTAATGTCTCAGAATGCTTCTTATCAACCGGTCCCTTCTTCTAGTCAGTTTCTGTAACAGATTTCTACTTTCCCCAATACTGTTCCCCACCTATTACCATCTAGTCTTCAGCATTATTCTGTAGCACAATATTTCAATAGCTTCTATTCTCTTTCAGTATCAATTGTTCATTGTCCATATTTCATATCCATACACGGCCACACTTCATAGAAATACTTTCAGCAAAATCTTCCTGACAATTGGATCTATATTTAAAGTTAACAAATTTCTCTTCTTTAGAAACACTTTTCTTGCCATTGCCAGTCTACATTTGTTATCCTCTCTACTTCGGCCATAATTATTTATTTCGCTACCCAAACATCATACTTCATCTACTGCTTTATGTATCTCCTCTTCTAATCTAATTCCCTCAGCATCACCTGATAAAATTAGGTTACATTCCATTATCCTGGTTTTGTTTATATCCTCCCTTCAAGACACTGTTCACTCCGTTGCAATTCTGTTACAACTCCTTTGCTGTTTCTGACAGAATTGTAGTGTTATCGGCAAACCTCAAAGTTTCTGTTTCATCTCCCTGGACTTAAATTCCTACTCACATTTTTTCTTGGTTCACTTTATTGTTTGCTCAGTGTACAGACAGAATAACAACGGGGATAAGCTACGATCCTGTCTCATTCCCTTCGCAACTACTGATTTCCTTTCACGCCCCACTACTCTTAGAACTGCGTCTGGTTTCTGTACAAGTTGTAAACAGCCTCTTACTGCCTTTATGCCCCCTAATCTCCTAATCGTGTGTACTTTTTACTCACAGTAAACTAAATTCCGTTACTTGCTCTATTTCATGATGCTACAGTTTTCATGACCATTAATGCGTAATGTCTTCAGCACTACGTACAAGAACAGCAACAGAAGTAGTTTCAGCAAACAACAACAGTTGTGACGGACGTATGTGAAGCTCCAGAAGCAATTGGAAATGCGGCACAAACAACCTTAAGTACAGATGCAGTCCCTGCCCTCTCTGAATTCAGCAGCGTCTCGTCATTACGTCCCGGCCGCTTTTACAGAGTACTCAGAGGAATGGAAAGTCCGCCTGTGAACACTTGAGGACCGGTCTTCGGCATTCTACCTAATCTTTCCTGTCCAGTAGCGGCAACTGCATTTCGAAGTCGTCTTCTGATATTATTTGCTTAGTACGCAGACCACACACTTCGTTAGACAGTCCAAACTATCTCTTGATATTAGTGTCTAGCGGAAATAATCGAAGACAGTAGTACTTGGCAAATCTCACTAACTCCAACAGTGATCTGAATGCATAACTACTCCTAAGAGCCTTGAATGTAAATGCATGAGACAGCATTAGAATTGGTTATTAATATTTTTAAGGTCGTGGTGAAAGAAATAATCTTGCTTTAACTTGTTTTCTATTTTCTGTCGACTAATTATTCCATTTCGTTGTTGTTGTTAGCACAGTACGTCTAGTTGTATAATCCTGATTGCTAAACAGATTTCAGGTTTCCAGTTTGGTTTTATATGTACTGTAAACTGAAGTGTGATAGCGGACTTATCTTCTTTTCTGCATTTTATATTGCGATATTCACTGACAATCGCAATCATTAGCAAGCGACGCATCATCATACTCCACAAACAATTACTTACTATCGTCCGATTGTAACTTTACCTCTTCCCTCCAATGGGATTCAAGCGTCGAAACGTCCTAAGTATCGCTTGCATGCGAAACACAATCACGTCATAATTATTTCACATACAACTTATATTTATAGTCATTTTATCTTTTTCCCGTGGTTCCTTAATTAAATTAAAATTCATGGATGTATTTACCATATTGCAGCTAAATGAAAGGCAGTTTGTTCTCTGCTCATGCGTTTCGCTTCTTTTATTTATAGAGCATCTTCAGTGGTGGTTTGCGGTATTGTTACTTCATGCGTATCATCCAGGAAGTATATTTACTTGGTCTAAATGCTCCAGATGACCGGATTTGAACACTTTCTCGTCTATATTTATTACAACACTTCACTTGCACTTTTCACTGTGTGATGTACGTGTGTGTGTTTACAGTTTGTAGTGACTACACAATGAAATATGCAAGTGAAGTGTTGTAATAAATGTGGTGGAGAAAATTTTGAAAACTGGCCATAAGGAGTACTGAAACCAAGTAAATACATTTCCTGGATGACACACATGAACTATCAACTTTGGAAAAGATGCTTCGTAAATAAAAGAAGCGAAACGAGTATACAACATACTGCCTTTCATTTAATTTCCAAGTCGGAATATACTTCCATGAACCCATTTTTAGTTTACTATTTCAATAGCCAGCATTAATACCATTATAACACTACTACTAATAGTAGTAGTCAATGTGTACGATAAGTTGAAAATTACATTATCAGAATGTAACTCTTTGTCATATGCGTTTTACATTGTTGGATATGTCAATAATACCTGAATTATAAATATTGATGTAAATAATTCTTTAAATAAATATCTTTTTTAACAAATAATGCACACAGCCAATTCAGTGCATAAATGTTATTGTAATAAGCCTTGATCAGGTTTCAGTACCACTAGGGATACTGAAGGAATAGAGTTCCCGACAATATTTTAAACATATTACAAAACAAACACTTGAAAAAAATTATATAAACTCGTACAACAGAGAAAAGAAGTGCACGATATAAAAATCGTACTTTCACAGCTTACATTACATTAAAGTTGTACGCATACATTATGAGCTAAAACGCTCAAGTCAAACTGCAGAAAGCATGGATAAAGTTCTCCACGAAAAACAGCCAGAATTACTCACCGGTGCGGCTTGTTAAATGAACAGACAATGAACTAAACGTGTGGCAACTAATTACGATGCCAAATAGACGTGGCGTAGAACAAGCTCAACCGTATCAAACGTAACTGAAGCATCATACATATGTAGGTGTTTTAAACAGAATAAATAGTACGCAATGTAAAAGCAACGACATTATAAAAGAGGATACAAATGGAATAAGGTAATTTTTTTGATAAAAAATGGCCACTACAGTTTGTAGCACAAAATGAATAAAATGGTTAGTTACAAAAATGTACTGAAAATGGGAAAGAATGTACTTTAGCTGAACTTAAAGATATTACATTGCGCAAAAAGGAGAAAAGGTCTTTATCTAGAATCTGCATAAACAGTTTACATTTAGGGCGGTGTATATAGGGGCTGCATTCAGTTCTGGCACTTTTTGTTTTTCTATACTGTAGCGATAATTTAAAGTTCTGCTCAAAGAAGCGTTTTATCTACGGTCACTATGTCAATAGCATCAAAGGTCTTTTAGGAATATTAGTACAACATTTTTCGAATTCAGCAACTCATAGCGAATGATTAGCTTTTAACTATGTATTTGTTCAGAACACGGTCTTCCCTTATTATTGCTAAAAGCAAGAAAACTTGTATCCGTTGTCGGGTTTTGAATTTCAGAAGTAACTTCGCTTGCCACTGGATCATCAGTTTGCATTGCAGTTTTAATAATAACTTGATGTATCCAGGATAGGCACTACCTCTGGCTGTCATACACGACATTCATTTCGAGAATCACTCCTTGTTTATGCCAGTGAGTGCAGGTTCCAGGTGAACACTGCGAAAAAAAACTGTAAGTAGTAGGCATTTGAAGACGTCTTCCTAGTAAAAGGCTATCACTTACAGCGGAATATGAAGCTACAACTCTATGGTCGGCCAAGCAGCACAGAAATAAGGCAGTATCTGTCTTTAGGCGTATACAGTGGTACAAGTTGTCATGAATTCTGTATAAATAGTCGAGTGCTGCCTAGTGAAGCATCGGTGGATCGAGCGTGGTTTAGGCCAGACGTCTTTCTCTGATATTCTGGGAGTGTTTGTGAATCGAGACATGTGCTCACACATTCAGCTTACAGTGAACGTGAGGCATGATGTCTATTACAGCATACTTTGTGATCCGTTGATTCCCATTGTGACACATCATGCTACATCGTCATGACGTGTATTCAGGAGACGTTTTCGTCTTCCAAGATGATGACACAGTGTTTGCCGGGTTGCATTTATTCGGTCCTCGCTGTACAAACACTCAGTTAGCCTACTTCACCTCTACTAGCTCACTAAATCATACATAATCCCGCAGATAACGTCTGATACTATTAGGATCAGTGGGTGGAAAGTAGCTATTATAATTTCTGCAACTTCGAGACTCTGTGGGATGGTATGATTCTCATGAGAACCCTCAGCTAGATACGGAACACCTGAAGATCGCTCTGGCTCTTATCAGAATCGACAACAAACCTATATTGACAACTATAGTTCAGGTACACATGTTGACGTCGCAAACTGAATACGAAGAGATAGAGAAATAATATGAGGATGATACAGTGCGTGAAGGGAGATGGAAATCTAATAGTCGTAGGGGAATAGAGTGCTGTTGTAGGGGAAGATATAGAAGAAAAGGTTGGGGCAAGGAATGAGAGAGGAAAAAGACTAATTCAGTTCTGTAATAAATTTCAGCAAGTAATATCGAATACTATGTTCAAAAATCAAAAGAGAAGAAGGTATACTTGGAAAAGGCCTGGTGACAGAGAAGATTTCAGATAGATTACATCACGATCAGACAGAGATTCGGAAATCAGATACTGGATTGTAATGCGTGCCCAAGAGCTGATATAGACACAGATCACAATTTACTATCCATGAAGATTAGGCTGAAGTCTGAGAGATTATTCAGGAAGAATCAGTACGCAAACAAGTGAAACACTGAATACTAAGGAATGAGGGGATACGTCTGAAGTTCTTTATAGATACAGCAATAAGGAATAGTTCAATAGGCAGAACTGTTGAAGAGGAATGGGCATCCCTAAAAAGGGTTATCACAGAAATTGGAAAGAAAAACATTGGTACAAAGAAGATAATTGCGAAGGAACCATGGGTAACAGAAGAAATATTTCAGTTGATAGATAAAAGAAACGAATACAAAAATGTTCAGGGAAATTCAGGAATACAGAAATACCAGTCGCTGAGGAATGACATAAATAGGAAATGCAGGGAAGCCAAGACGAAATGGCTGATTGAAAAACGTGAAGAACTCTAAAAAGAAATCACTGTCGGAAGGACAGACTCAGCGTACAGGAAATTAAAAACAACCTGCGGTGAAATTACAAACAAGAGTGGTAACGTTAAGGGTACAACGGGAATTCCACTGTTAAAAGCAGAGGAGAGAGTGGATAAGTGGAAAGACTACATTGAAGACCTCTATAAGGGGGAATATTTGTCTGATGTGATAGAAGAAGAAATAGGAGACGATTTAGAAGAGACGGGGGATCCAGTATCGGAATCAGAATATAAAAGAGCTTTGGAGGACTTAAGATCAAATAAAGCAGATGGGGTAGATATCATTCCATCAGAGTTGCTAAAATCGTTGGGGGAATTGACAACAAAACGACTATTCAGGTTGATGTGAAGAATGTCTGGCGCCATAGCATCTGACTTTCGGAAAAATGTTATCCCCACGATTCCTAAGACTGCAACAGCTGACAGTGGCGAGAATTATCGCACAACCAGCTTAAGAACTCATGCATCCAAGTTGATTAGAAGAAAAATAGCCAGTAAAATAAAAATAACATTAAGGAGGGGTACAAGGAAGGCAATTCTGACGTTTCGGTTGATGATGGAAACAAGACTAAAGAAAAATCAAGACGCTTTCACACGAATTGTCGATCTGGAAAAATCGTTTGTCAGTGTAAATTTCCGTGCTGTCTAAGGTGCCTTGTTGGTGCAGCTCCCCCCGTCGGAGGTTCGAATTCTCCCTCTGGCACGGGTGTGTGTGTTGTCCTTAGCGTAATTTAGTTTCAGTTAGATTACGTAGTGTGTAAAGCCTAGGGACCGATGGCCTCAGCAGTTTGGTCCCATAGGAACTTACCACTACCACAGTGTAAAATGGTGCAAGATGTTGGAATTTCTCAAAAAAATAAGGGTCAGTTATAGTGAATGGTGGGTGATGTACAACACGTACAATAGCCGAGAGGTAGTAGTAAGAATGGAAGACCAAGTGCTCAGATTAAAAAGTGTGTAAGACAGGGATGTAGCCTATCACACCTACTGTACAATCGCTACATCGAAAAAGGACTGATGGAAATTCAAGGTGAAAGGATATCAATGATAATATTCACTGATTACATTTCCATCATCAGTGGAAATGAAGAAGAATTACATATACTTCTGAATGGAATGAACAGTCCAATAAGCACAGAATATGGATTGAAAGTAAATAGAAAAAAGACGAAAGTAATGAGAAGTAACAGAAATAAGAACAGAGAGAAAGTGAACATCACGATTGATTGTCACGAAGTAGATGAAGCTAAGGAATTTTTTACCTAGGCAGCAAAATAATCAATAATGGACGGCGCATGGAGGACATCAAAAGCAGACTAACACTGAACAAAAGGGTATGCTCGCCAAGAGAAATCTGCTAGTATCAAACATAGGCATATATTTGAGAAACAGACGTCTGAGAATGTACGTTTGGAGCACAGCATTGTATGGTAGAGGAACATGGACTGTGGAAGACCAGAA
Source organism: Schistocerca cancellata (assembly GCF_023864275.1). NCBI lineage: Eukaryota > Metazoa > Arthropoda > Insecta > Orthoptera > Acrididae > Schistocerca > Schistocerca cancellata. Next base: position 1,075,480 of record NW_026047100.1, read on the forward strand.
GGGAATCGAAGCATTTGAGATGTGGTGCTACAGACGAATGTCGAAAAATTAGGTGGACTGATAAGGTAAGGAAAGAGGACATTCTGCGCAGAATCAGTGAGGAAAGGCATATGAGGAAAACACTGACAAGGAGAAGGGACAGTATAACAGGACATCTGTTGGGACATCAGGCAATGACTTCCTTGGTGCTTGAGGGAGCTGTAGTGGGAAAAAACTGTAAAGGAAAGCAGATATTAGAATACATTCAGCAGATAATTGAGGACGTAGGTTGCAAGTACTACTCTAGGATGAAGAGGCTGGCACAGGAGAGGAATTCATGGAGGGCCACATCAAACCAGTCAGAATACTGATGACTAAAAAGGAAGTGAGTAGTTGTGCCCAGCCACACTTTGCTGTGTCTCAGTCTGCTTAAATGGAAAAGAACCAGATGGCATTCCAGTAGGTGTCCGCCCCAGTAGCTGAGTGGTCAGCGTGACGGATTGCCGTCCTCTGGGCCCGGGTTCGATTCCCGGCTGGGTCGGAGATTTTCTCCGCTCAGGGACTGGGTGTTGTGTTGTGTTCATCATCATTTCATCCCCATCCGGCGTGCAGGTCGCCCAATGTGGCGCCGAATGTAATAAGACCTGCGCCAAGGCGGCCGGACCTGCCCCGCGAGGGGCCTCCCGGCCAATGACGCCAAACGCTCATCATCATCATCATCATTCCAGTAGGTACACAGAAACACGTGGTTATTCGAATGCAATGTTGTGTAAAAATTTCAAAGCAGTCCTTGAAGAACTTTCAGAGATTTGAGATTTTGAAGAAAGGAATATCTACATTTGTGGTTATAAAGAAACAATATTGCTGTGGGTTGGCAGGAGAGCCATCACGTATTATTAGAGGAAGCAGAAAGGCACGCGTTTTAGCTCACGCAGGCTAGCGTGAGGTCTGGAACAGGGCAAGGATATTAGACTTTAGAAAAACGTAGACTAGCTTATTGCAGAAGTTCCATTCTGTTCAAATTACTTGGACGATATAGCGATGTCAGGACGTACATATAAGGAACATATCAGCAACCTAAGCACGATTTTTAAGTTTTTTCCACTGTAGATTTGATGTGTCTCCTGAACAAATATACCTTTTTTCAGACTGAAATTCAGTACTTAGGCCATGATCTGATTAACCAAACTATTCATCCCCTTCAGTCACATTTGCTGGACCTTCCTACCCCGCGGAACCTGAGGGAATTGCAGTCAGTTCTCGGGAACATGACATGAGTCGGTCTATACCCATCGCAGCCCTGATCGCGGCTCCGTTGCATAGTTTGCGCCGGAAGAATGTGCCTTTTGTTTGGACCGAAGAGTGTAAGGTTGCATTCCAGAAACTTAAAAACGCCTTGTTGAGTGAAAGATTCGTTGATCATTTCGATCCTGCTAAGCCTGTGGTTTCGGTAGTGATCGCTTCTTCGTACGGAATAGGAGACTTGATTCACAGGACTCTACGATTGTTTTCGCTTCCACGTTATGTGACCGTGATTCAATGTAAGTATTCACAAATCGAGAAAGAAGCGCTTGCTATTTACTTTGGCATGACGAAGTTTCACCATTGTTTGGTCGGAAGTTTTAGCTAGTGGCGGGCCATAGGGCACTTCAGAATTTGTTTCATTCGTCCAAACCTGTTACTGTATCAGTACAAAATACTGTACTGCCCACGTCGAAGTGGGCAAGTGCTGACGTCCTTTCTCGCGTTGCTATTGGTGCTGATTCTTAATGCTACTGTCACTTCTTCTTGTCAGACCGCTGTGGAGGACACTAAACTTTCAGAGACTTTCCCTCTGCACTATAGGAAAATTGCTTAGGCTAAAGAAGCAGAAGCTCACTTGAACCTATCGTTGCACTACATCCATATTGCTTGGCCTCCTTGTGGTGTCACCGCCAGACACCACACTTGCTAGGTGATAGCCTTTAAATCGGCCGCGGTCCGTTAGTATACGTCGGACCCGCGTGTCGCCACTATCAGTGATTGCAGACCGAGCGCCGCCACACGCCGGGTCTAGAGAGACTTCCTAGCACTCGCCCCAGTTGTACAACCGACTTTGCTAGCGATGGTTCACTGATAAAATACGCTCTCATTTGCCGAGACGATAGTTAGCATAGCCTTCAGCTACGTCATTTGCTACGACCTAGCAAGGTGCTATTACCAGTTACTATTGATGTTGTAAAACATGTACCGTCAAGAGCGACGTTCACCAGTTATGGATTAAAGTAAAGTATTCCACCAGCTACGTCCGTTTTTTCTAAATTCTAATTTCCTAGTCCTGTTCCAGACCTCACGCCAGCCTGCGTGAGCTAAAACGCGTGCCTTTCGGCTTCCTCTCGTAACCCAGTGTTGGCTCTCCTGCCAACCCACAACACTCCTTCAGTGAAAAACTTTCAGAACTCTTTCATGCGTCGATATTGTGCTCGTCGGCATAGCCTCTCCGTTCAGCACAGTATGACTATATATAAAAATGACTCTGGACACTCGTTGAGCCAGATCGCTGGTCGATCATCAGCGATCGGCTTGTTATGTTTGGCGCGTCCCGGGGTATGATGCTCTTTGCGTTTTCAGCTGGGGCGCGTGGGACAGCGGAAGGCAGTCGGTTTGGGGCGGCCGGTGAGACTGGCAGACTCGTGGCTCGGGCGTAAGCACATGTGTGGTGGCTGTTACGCTGGGGCTGTTTGCTAATCGTGAAACTCCTGCGGCGGTTACTGGTTACCTGGAAGGCATTTCATATAAACTGTGCCGAGCTTCACAGTGAGAGGGGAGTCCGGAGTTGGTGTTGGCCTAGATGTTTGTAAGAATTGAGGTGCCTGTGTGAAAAGCACGGCGTGGGCCTGTTGGTTGCTTCGCCCTTCTGGCAGCCACCGCAAGCGGATGTTCGGCCGGAATGTCTACAGTTTGTGGTGAGAATAGTGTGAATAACTTCTCGTAGGATGTGCTCCCAGCCTGACTCTTAGCCTGTGTTATTTGTGGACGCCGACCCCTTGTCTGTTACTGCTTCCAGGTGTCCTGTAAGATCTCACAGCAAAACTGTGTTTTTGTGGCATTCTGTGTTTCTGGCTCAGCCTCCGCCTAGAAAAGGGAAAGATTTGTGCCTCAACTGAAAGGGGGGTGGGGGTTCGATTGGACAGCTTTTGGAATTCCTTAATGCTGTAGTTTAAACATATAAATAAAAAATTGTTCTTTCAGAATAAGCGCCTGTTTCTTTGGGGCACTGCAGTTCAAACAGGAGTGGCGTAATGTTAATGAATATTTGTTATTCGAGAAATGAAGTGTATTTAATATCTTGCAGTTTTCTGGGGCACGCAGCTGTGTTACTGAACTCATTTTGAAGTGTTCTGTCGAGTGAATGACTGCTCCCCACTTCAGTGTATTCTTTTGAGTAGTATTGTAGGGGTTTTTTGGATATTTGTCAGTGTGGTGTATTGATTCAATTTTGTTTTTCTCTTTCTTTTGAATTACGGAGAATTCTTTAGTTTATCTGGTTGTTGGCTTAACTCGCGCTTCACGCACTAAATCGTCTGATATTGAAATTGTTTCTTTATTCCTGTTTAATGTCAGACAGATTCAAATGTAACTTCATTTATGTTATTTGAAATAAATGTGTTGGATGGACCTTAATGAATTATGTGCAACCGAAGTAAGGGACCCAGTCCTTCATCACTGCTCAACAGTGGGGTGTAGTTCGGGTTGTGAGCCCCGTGCTCGGTCCACTCGTGTGTGCTTATTCCTAAAGTGTTGTAAAAAGATGTGTTGCGACTGCTCCACCAAGGACACTGGAGAGCTAAACCCACGAATCAGCGCGTTAGCACTGTACCAGGCCAGTCATAGGAGCCCACTTTGAGCAGATGACGCCACAGTATCGCGCCTCGGCTGAAACTCTATCGACCCTGCCGCAAAATGGGCATCGCCGTCGCAGCGAAATCATATTGGCTTCTCTGGTCCCTTTTGGAACTTCCGTTTGCTTATTGTTATGGTCTGTTTTAGCAAACATCCGTTTTCAGTGCCCATGAACTCAGATACGTCGCGTGGTACTTTTCCGACTTGGTCATCTATTTTTTGCTTCGAAGGTTTGCCTGAAGTGATCCTTACACACACAGTTTACGGCTCAAGACTTTGAAAGTTTTGTAGAGCGAACGGTATTACTCACCTCACCAGTGCGCCGTTTCATCCTCAGTCGAACGGAGAAGCTGAACGATTTGTGCGCACGTCCAAGCAACAGATCAACAAACTACGTGCCTCCCACACACGGGAGCCAGCGCTGCTGCCCTTCCTGGCAACGTACCGCTCCCAGCACCGGGACGGTCCGTCGCCGGCTTAGCTCCTACATGACCGGTGCCACCGCACGCTGCTCCAGCTGCTGCATCCACTGCAGCACTGCACCACGCTTCGCAGGTATCGCTTTGCGCCTATGATTCTATTCTTTTCAGAGTTTTTGGTCGCATCAGGCGCTGGGAGAGAGGAAGATTCTTGGAATTTTTTGACGCTTGCATGTATTTAATTCAAGATCCTGTCGTTTTGCTCCACCGCCTTCAGAATCAGATTTGTGCTTGTCGATTGCGTTGCAGCAGCTCAACTTCCCCCTGTGCTCATCCCAGCGCCCGCTGTGAACCAACCCGGCGCTGTTGTCGTCGTCCTAGTTGTCGCCGTAGTAGCCGTAGCCCTCTCCGTTTTTTTCGTCAGAGGTTATCCGACCGACGTTAGTCTCGGACCGCAGGACGCATGTCAGGCACGGATGGGGGCTCGGCGTGTGTCCCAGTTGCGGCTTCTGTCTCCTGAAGCCACCCCCCCCCCACTCTTCCTGCCTCAGCTCCCACCCCTCTTCTTGTCGTAAGATGGCTCCCTACACGATAACAGTTTTTAGGGGGGGGGGGGGCGGGAGAATTTTGCAGTCATGAAGGATTGCCGTTACGTAGTGCAGTGCTGGTCGATGTGCAGTCGCCGGCCGGTGTGGCCGAGCGGTTCTAGGCACTTCATTCTGGAACCGTGCGACTGCTACCTCGGGCATGGATGTGTGTGATGTCTTTAGGTTAGTTAGGTTTAAGTAGTTCTAAGTTCTAGGGGACTGATGACCTCAGAAGTTAAGTCCCATAGTGCTCAGAGCCAGTCGAACTATTTTCGATGTGCTGTCAATATTTTTCTACCTACACACCGGCCAGCGCTGCGCCACAAAAAGGTATCATGTAGGCGCGCCCATGGAATGAGCGTGCAGCGCTACAATTCCAAGAAGAGAGTTCAGCGCCCGCTGTCAACAGGCCATAGCTGGTCGGCCCCAGTTCAGTCACAGTCTTCGAGAAAATCAGTACTGAGTAACTGGAAGACGATACTTAGCCTGCGATCTGAAAGTAGTAATTGCATGTAGGAGGCATAGTAAGAAAATAAAGCCACCTGTTAACGAAAAGTTATGGTCTTTTTCCTTTTTAGAAACAAAGCCTTCTATTAATTTGGATGTGTATGAGTTCAAATGAGTGTTAAATCCTAGGGGACTTAATGGCTAAGGTCATCAGTGCCTAAGCTTACTCACTGCTTAACCTAAATTATCCTAAGGACAAACACACCCATGTCCGAGGGAGGACTCGAACCTCCGCCGGGACCACCCGCACAGTGCATGACTGCAGCGCCCTAGACCGCTCGGCTAATCCAGCGCTTGGATGTGTATGTGCGCATCATTTTGGATTCCTGCCACTAGCCATCGCAAGTTCCGTCCTTCCTCTTTGTGACGGCGCTGTCTCCGACAGTAGCCCAGGCTTCAATAATTAGCCAAAATTTGTTACACAATTCAGTCTTTCTTCTCTCTCATTCCTAGTACCAAGCCCATACTCTCCTTTAACTCTTTCATTTAATCCTTCCCCCATATCCGCATTCCAGTCCCCCATAATATTAGATTTTCATCTCCGTTTACATACTTAATAGCCCTTCAGTATCGTCAGATGCGTTGTCTCTCTCTTTATCGCTAACTTGTGACTTCGGTATGTTTACCTGAACTATCGTTGTCGGTGTTCATTTGCTATCGTTTCTGACGGGAACAACCCTTTCACTAAGCTGTTCACAGTATCACACTCTCTCTCCTACCTTACTATTCGTAATGAATCCTCCTCCCATTATATCTGTTTTTGGTGGTGTTGCCGGCCTGTGTGGCCGAGCGGTTCTAGGCGGTTCAGTCTGGAACCGCGCAACCACTACGATCGCAGTTTCGAATCCTGCATCGGGCACGAATGTGTGTGATGTCCTTAGGTTAGCTAGGTTTAAGTAGTTCTAAGTTCTAGGGGACTGATGACCTCCGATGTTAAGTCCCGTAGTGCTCAGAGCCATTTCACCCATTTGCTGCTGTTGATATTACCGTGTACTCCACTGACCATAAATGCTTGTCTTCCGTTCATTTCAGTTCGATGATCCCCCGTATGACTACAGTGAGACTTTATGTTTTCCTTTTCAGATTTTGTAGTTCCGCTATCACGTTCAGACTACTGACATTCCGCGCCCCCACTCGTAGAACGTTATCCTTTCGTTGGTTATTCTATCTTTTTCTCACGGTCACCTCCATCATCGTAGTTCCCTCTCAGAGATCCGAATACGGGGCTATTCCGGAATCTTCTGTAAGTGGTAATATCATCATGACACTTTTTCAATTACTGGCCACATGCCATGTGACTATACGTTAGTATCTTTAATGCAGTGGTTTCCATTGCCTTCTACATCCTCAGTCTTATCATTACTCGTTCTTCTGCGTTTAGGAGCAGTTTCCCACACCAGGGATAAGTGAGTGCCCTAAACCTCTGTCCGCTCCTCCGCCCTCTTTGTCAATGAAAGTGTCTGAAAAAAGGTGACTTGTTATGCCTCAGTCTTCTGCTGCCAGATCTGTGATTCCTACTCGGAATTTAATGGTGGCGGGGCCCGAATCCGGGACTGAGGACGCTTTGATTACTTGTCAGACGACAGCCCTAGACCACGGGTGTTGTGGTGCAGAATCTAGGTCATGGGTGCGGCAAGGACAATTATATTGGTTGAACGCAGTTCTTAGACCGAATGCCGCTGGTTGGGTGGTACCATGGTGTCTTGCTCTTTGATGTTCGGTCAGAAAAGCAAACAGGTCATGCTCAATTATTCTCTGGAGACTCTAGACACGCTGCTGAATTCACTGGCCGAAGGAGGCGCCCGTGCAAGTCTGCCTTTGAAAAGGTGTGCAGCGGGTCACTACACGACTTCCACGAAAACAGTCCGTACACACAAAGGAGGTGCTCTTCACCTAATTAAATTCACAGACTGCCTTATCCTGAGAAAAGGGGCCATAGAGTGCGGAAGGCGCACGTCTACATTTCCACGCCGGTGACTACGGTACTCTCATTAAAGTAGTAGCAGAAAGTAAATGCACATCACGTAGCAATATGTGACAGTAACGTCTGAAACTGTACTGCGCCGGGAATAGTAATAATCTGGAGCACAAAATAATACAGCAAATGAAGGTCTGAACTGACCAAGGATTTATCGAATTCGATTTTGATCAACGCGCTCGCTTCAAATCAGTTACTAAGCACTACAGATTGTATATTATTACGTGGGAATAGATTCGAAGTTATACAACACAGTGTACGTTTTGCAATTTTATGACAACAAAGGCAATTTTTCAAATTCCGTAACAATAAGTCAGAATATTTTACAAACCAAAATATTTTTAATGGGTTTGTACGAACAATTATCTCATTGGTTGCCTGCTGTCATCATCTTGATAACCACATCACATCATTCCTGAAATTTGGATTCGCAGGACAGAGCGGACCAGGTTATAGTTCTGGAAAGGGGCAAAAATCAGTTGCTGTCAGTTGCAGAAAACTTACAAACTTTATTTTCCTAAAACACTTAATCACAAATTCGCTTAAAAGCATTCAAAACAATACGGCTAAAGGCCTGAACACAAGTTATTAAAATTGCCTTAAGGAATACACACGGCTGAACGCCTTAGTTACAAAATTTTACATAAAATCTCGACTGAAGGCCACACACTGGAGATAGAAGAACTGAGGGCTTGAAGCCTGAATAAGAAAGATCTGAAATAGAGAAAAATCTCCTTTCTTAAGATAAGTTTTAAACAATTTAATCTTCAAACCTTAATTAATCCGGCTGGAGTGGCCGAGCGGTTCTAGGCGCTACAGTCTGGAACCGCGCGACCGCTACGGTCGCAGGTTTGAATATTGCATCGGGCATGGATGTGTGTGATGTCCTTAGGTTAGTTAGGTTTAAGTAGTTCTACGTTCTAGGGGACTGATGACCTCAGATGTTAAGTCCAATAGTGCTCAGAGCCATTTGAACCTTAATTTAAGTCGGCTGAAGGCCTTATTTTAAAATTAAAACAAACTAAATTAATAAACAGCTGAAGGCCTCGCACAGTACTTGAGACAAAAGAAAATCACAATCTAAACACAACAGAACAGTGGTGCTCAGAAGTGTTCCAAGGTTCGGCCAGAGGAAGTAACTCTATAACATACATGGTGTTTCAAAAATGACGGGTATATTTGAAACGGCAATAAAAACTAAACGAGCAGCGATAGAAATACACCGTTTGTTGCAATATGCTTGGGACAACAGTACATTTTCAGGCGGACAAACTTTCGAAATTACAGTAGTTACAATTTTCAACAACAGATGGCGCTGCAAGTGATGTGAAAGATATAGAAGACAACGCAGTCTGTGGGTGCGCCATTCTGTACGTCGTCTTTCTGCTGTAAGCGTGTGCTGTTCACAACGTGCAAGTGTGCTTAATTTCCTGAATGAATATTTCGATGATCGTGTGATTGCTTTGGGCTATCCGAAACATACAGGAGGCGGCGTGGATTGGCCTCCCTATTCGCCAGACATGAACCCCTGTGACTTCTTTCTGTGAGGACACTTGAAAGACCAGGTGTACCGCCAGAATCCAGAAACAATTGAACAGCTGAAGCAGTACATCTCATCTGCATGTGAAGCCATTCCGCCAGACACGTTGTCAAAGGTTTCGGGTAATTTCATTCAGAGACTACGCCATATTATTGCTACGCATGGTGGATATGTGGAAAATATCGTACTATAGAGTTTCCCAGACCACAGCGCCATCTGTTGTTGAAAATTGTAACTACTGTAATTTCGAAAGTTTGTCTGCCTGAAAATGTACTGTTGTCCCAAGCATATTGCAACAAACGGTGTATTTCTATCGCTGCTCGTTTAGTTTTTATTGCCGTTTCAAATATACCGGTCAGTTTTGAAACACCCTGTAAGTTTAGGTGAGACAGGCAGCCAGAGTAAGATTAAATGATCGGACGGCAACCCGACCCAGGGACGGCCCAAGGACCGACCAACAACCTGATCAGTTCCCTTCCGCCCGACCAACGGCACGACAACGAAAAATGTCAGCGAGACGAGCAGTACTACGTCTTGAAAATTAGCATCCAAAAACAGTCAAGGCACAACAGGCACTCAAAAATATGAACAACACCAAAGGCTATCAAACTACAGGCCTTGCCGGACTCTGTCCCAACCGACCGACTGACAACTGCAGTACGCAGACAGCATTAACGTAACCGTTCAGAGGAAATCACAAAAGCTAGACACAGTTCCATGGACACACTTACACAAGAACTCGAACAATCCTAAAAGCAATCACTGTGGAATAACAAGGACGAATCACAAGTTGACACACACAGAGAAGCCATAAACGGTCGGCGACCAAATACGCGTCGTCCGATGAGACGACCAGCCGAACGACCAACCACGGTCGTCTCCAATAAAGTTGTTTGTGTCGGCAACGGTCGGGCGAGTCTTAGCTGTACGGGGCTTACTGCAGCTCCATCGCGAATCCTCGATGTTCCTTTCGGAACTCGGAGACCGATGACCCGGGCAAATTGGCTCGGACCCAACCATGCAGAGGTAACACTTGCCCATTGACCACCTGACATCTCAGCACAAGGAAGGAACCGACCCACGTCCGGCAAGATGACCAACTGACGAGCCCCATAAACGGTCAAAGGACCAAATACACGTCGCCCAATGAGACGAGTGACCGAATGACCAACCAACGGTCGTTCGCGTTCCAGTCTCCTTTCGTCGGGCAGTGCATGTGTATCGCCAGTGGTCAGCGAGTACTGGCTGTGCGAAGCTCACTGGAGCTCTATCCCGACTGAACTCACGACGACCCGGGAAAACTAGCGGTCGCTAGGAAGATAATATGAGAGCGCTCTTAGGGATAAGCGCTGCTGCTGCCACTCACGGGCAGGCAAGCCTGCAAGTTAGTGACGCCAGTAAATCTAATGAGAAAACAGGCGGCAGTACAGTAAAGACCAGATGCAAAGGAATAAACGGCACGAACACGAGCCACTTACGGCCCATTTCCCTTGCCAAGATCAAATATTTTGAATACTTTTGGTCATCTAAAATAAAACAAAAACTTGTCTAGTCATTAAAAATTCGGGACCCACAATAGTGCGGTGCAACTTAACACAGTGGAAATAGAGTATCTGACAGAAAAAGTGAAGGGAAAGAGGAAACGAACATCATGGGTTGAAATTGTATGTGATGCTCCTGCAGTGATTACAAAATTGAGGCAAATTTACAAGGAACCTGCCATTACAGGTACACTTGATAATATGACGTTGCGCTTTTTCTGGCCTTCATGCAAGCACAGGTTCTGTTGGGAAAGGTTTGATAGAGCCGATTCACACTTTACTGAGATAAGCTGACCCCACAGCTCTGGTAACAGGTCTTTGATAACCTGGATATTGACACTGGGACGGGGTTGACGTATGACCTGGTCAAACAGGTATGCTATCGGGGAAAGATATGAGGAATTCAGAATCATATAGTTCACAAACACATTTGTGGTTTCCGGACGAGCATTGTTCTACTGAAACCACATCACTGTCGTATGAGAGGTAACTAATGAGAATTCCCGATGCCTGTGAGAATATTCTCAATCAATACCTGCTGTGATCTGAAGACATACTCAATGGCTACCCACATCATGCCTCCAGAAGTAACACCGCTGCGACTGTCTGAACAGTCTAAGAATGGTAACTCTCCTCATTTAGTCCGATATTCGCCGACGATGGTCATCTACAGTCCTGTAGAAACGCAATTCGACAACGAACACAATGTGTTGTCATTCGTCACGACTCCATACTTCCCTGTCATGGCAGTACTTCTTATGCAGCTACACTAGTGGCCATTAAATTTGCTGCACCAAGAAGAAATGCAGATGATAAACGGGTATTCATTGGGCAAATATGTTATACTAGAACTGACATGTGATTACATTTTCACGCCATTTGGGTGCACATCGTGAAAAATCAGTACCCAAAACAACTACCTCTGGCCGTAATAACGGTCTTGATACGTCTGGGCATTGAGTCAAACAGAGCTTGGATGGCGTGTACAGGTACAGCTGCCCATTCAGCTTCAACACGATACCACAGTTCATCACGAGTAGTGACTGAAGTATTGTGACGAGCCAGTTACTTGGCCACCATTGAGCAGACATTTTCAATTGGTGAGAGATCTGTAGAATGTGCTGACCAGGGCAGCAGTCGAACATTTTCTGTATCCAGAAAGGCCTGTACAGGACCCCCAACATTCGGTCGTGCGTTATCCTTCTGAAATGTAGGGTTTCGCAGGGATCGAATGAAGCCACGGGTCGTAACACGTCTGAAAAGTAACGTCCACTGTCCATAGTGCCGTCAATGCGAACAAGAGGTGACCGAGACGTGTAACCAATGGTACCCCATACCATCACGCCGGATGATACGCCAGTATGGCGATGACGAATACACATTTCCAATGTGCGTTCACCGCGACGTCGCCAAGCACGGATGCGACCTTCATTATGCTGTAAACAGAACCTGGATTCATGCGAATAAATGACGTTTTGCGGTTCGTGCACCCAGGTTCGTCGTTTAGTACACCATCACAGGCGCTCCTGTCTGTGATGCAGCGTCAAGGGTAACCGTAGCCACGGTTTCCATGCTGCTGCAAATGTCGTCGAACTGTTCGTGCAGATGATTGTCGTCTTGCAAACGTCCCCATCAGTTGACCCAGGGATCGAGACGTGGCTGCACGATCCGTTACAGCTATGCGGATAAGATGCCTGTCATCTCGACTGCTACTGATACGACGCCGTTGGCATCGAGCACGGCGTTCCATATTACCTTCCTGAACTCACCGATTCCATGTTCTGCTAACAGTCATTTGATCCCGACCAACGCGATACGATAAACCGCAATCGCGATAGGCTACAATCCGACCTTTATCAATGTCGGAAACGTGGTGGTACGCATTTCTCCTCCTTACACGAGGCATCACAACAACGTTTCACCAGGCAACGCCGGTCAACTGCTGTTTGTGTATGAGAAATCGGTTGGAAACTTTCCTCATGTCAGCACGTTGTAGTTGTCGCCACCAGCGCCAACCTTGTGTGAATACTCTGAGAAGCTAATCATTTGCATATCACAGCATCGTCTTCCTGTCAGTTAAATTTCACGTTTGTAGCACGTCATCTTCGTGGTGTAGCAATTTTAATGGCCAGTAGCGTATATTTTACCAGCGATAACAGTAGCTTACGCATGCCGCGGTAAGTCCCTAGTCTGGCTGCTGCTAGTATATGAACCATGGTGTGGGATGACATAGATTGTTTTGAGGTGGTCCATTACTTCTTCTTGGATGATGTATGTTACGATGTGCTCAGTGCACAATATGTTGATGTTCCCTTGTAGTGGTCACATGTGGTTGACTGCGACCTTCGCAAGTATTATGTTCTCCTGCACTTCCCCATACAGTGTAACACTGTGTCATCGACACATCCACAAATCTGCATATTGCACTATTCAACTAGCCGACCAAGTGGAGCCCACAACGAGGTCATTATAATGCTGTCTAACTCGAATGAATATCATACCTGCGTCATTCACACTGATCACTCAAATCTATATCTGCATATCTTTTATATCCTACCAGACATAGTAACAACACTATTCTTGTGGGAAGAGTTAGAAGGCACAGTATTAAGACTCGTCCAAGATTTCCAAGTGATTTATTGTTTCCAAATACTGTGTGTGTTCCCTTTGGTGATACACTGGGTCCCACAATGCTGAGGACGCCACCTCAGCGCATGCAATATGGCAGCTGAATCTGTGGCCCTCACCCTGGATGTCTCTGTTGCGTGTTGGGAGCCAAGATGCCTGCCCACGATCGAAAGCCATGGCATGGCCTGCTGCTGGCTGGCTGTGGACCCCATGTTGGCCTCAGAGGGTCGAACCAGCAACCCGCAGTGGACTGGAACACTGACACCCTATCTGCTGCTGTGTGTAGCCGGTGATGTGGAATGTCCTGCCGTCTAGGAGAGTTGCCATCCTTGAATGCTTTGTTAGTAAACTGGCAGCTATTTAAATGCAGCTGTGCGCCTCTGTTTTGCTAAATGCGCCACTCTGCATCACATACTCATAACAGTTAAGTTGGCTAGTGGGCCTCTTCTCCTGTGACTTGCACCATGCAATCACTGTGTGTCCTTTTTCCAGCAGTTCTTTGCCCCTGTAGCCTCTATTTTACTTCACCACTGCTGGTGAGCGTAACTCATTGTAAACAACCCTGCGCCTGGCAGTAACTTGTGCGCTCAATAATATTGAACCAAAACTGACCTTTCCTATCCGAAACGGTAGCGCCACTGCATTATTCCCCCCTTCGGAAAGACCCGGACCCCGGGTCGACCTTTAACTAACTCTTAACTTGTTTGAGTCGGCATTTCCTTACATTTAGAAATCTTAAATGTGGTCCAGTGCCCCTTAAAATACTTTTTATGAAACAAAACGTAAAAATTCCTTACTGGACGACCACTGCTCGATCAACCCCTTACCTACTCATCTCACGCCCTCACTATCCAATCCTCTGAGACTTGAACTACCCTTGGTTCCCTCTAGGAACTGGCTGTCCACCTCATCAGAATGAAAACAACATGTAACCAAGTTAAGGCTGCGAGACACTTGGCACAGAGGTGCTCAAAATGATCGCTATTTGCCGTTGTCTTTCCCTATACTGAGCGACATGTTGAACAAGCTGTTCAGCTGATATGCGCCCCTCTTGCTCTAAAATGAACATGGGTTATAGATCTCAACAGACCTGGCTCCAGAGTTTGATTTAACAAGTTCAGATTCTCCCTTGCCAAAAACTCTAAAGTAGCTTCTGGCCAGTACAGCTTTGGCTGCATAACATTAAATTGCGTGACTTCTGAAATTGACGCTGGCAGGTCGAAAGGTTGGTCCTATTATGTTACACTTAAGTCCATTCATTAAAATACCGCTCTCCTCGAATTCTATACGTTTCGCTTCGGCAAATACTCCCTGCTTAAAACAACTGGCTTCTGCTATTAATTTTTCATAGGTGGAGAAGATTCAGTGCATCCTGGCCTGTTGCAAGCTCAGTTTTGGCTCCATGATGTCTCTTGGACAGTCTAATTCTTCCCTCCTGGCTAAAAATGCATGCACCATGCTTTTGTCTGGATTGGTGCTTATCTACGGCAGATCTGTATTTTCTCCCTTGTCATTTCGGCGTACCGTCAGTTAACTGCCGAGATCAGCAATACCTCCTCGTTTCTACACTACTGGCCATTAAAATTGCTACACCAAGAAGAAATACAGATGATAAACGGGTATTCATTGGACAAATATATTATACCAGAACTGACATGTTATTACATTTTCACGCAATTTGGTTACATAGATCCTGAGAAATCAGTACCCAGAACAAACACATCTGGCCGTAAAAACGGCCTTGATACGCTTGGGCATTGAGTCAGACAGTTTGGAGGGCGTTTACAGGTACAGCTGAACATGTAGCTTCAACACGATACCACAGTTCATCAAGAGTAGTAACTGGCGTATTGTGACGAGCCAGTCGCTCGGCCACCATTGACCATACTTTTCAATTGGTGATAGATCTGGAGAATGTGCTGGCCAGGGTATCAGTCGAACACTTTCTGTATCCAGAAAGGCCCGTACAGAACCTGCAACATGCGATCGTGCATTATCCTGCTTAAATGTAGGCTTTCGCAGGTCTCGAATGATGGATAGAAAAAAATGTACAAATGTGTGTGGAATCTTATTAAATGCTAAGGTCATCAGTCCCTAAGCTTACACAAATTATCCTATGGACAAACACACATATCCATGCCCAAGGGAGGACTCGAACCTCCTCCGGGACCGACCGCACAGTCCATCAGTGCAGCGCCTTAGATCTCTCGGCTAGTCCCACGTGGCATGAAGGGTAGAGCCACCGGTTGTAACACAACTGAAACGTAACGTCCACTGTTGAAAGTGTCGTCAAAGCGAACAAGAGGTGACCGAGACGTGTAACCAATGGCACCCCATACCATCACGCCTGGTGATACACCCGTATGGGGATGTCGAATAAACGCTTCCAATGTGCGTTCACCGTGATGTCCCCAAACACAGATTCAACCATCACGATGCTGTAAACAGAACTGGGATTCATCCGAAAACATGACGTTTTGCCATTCGTGCACCCAGGTTCGTCGTTAAGTACACCATCGCAGGCGCTCCTGTTTGTGATTCAGCGTCAAGGGTAACCGCAGCCATGGCCTCCGAGCTGATAGTCCATGCAGCTGCAAACGTCGTCGAACTGTTTGTGCAGATGGTTGTTGTCTTGCAAACGTCCCCATCTATTGACTCAGGGATCGAGACGTGGCTGCACTATCCGTTACAGCCAAGGATGCCTGTCATCTCGACTGCTAGTGATACGAGGCCGTTGGGATACAGCACGGCGTTCCGTATTACCGTCCTGAACCCACCGATTGCATATTCTACTAACAGTCATTGGATCTCTACTGACGCGAGCAGCAATGTGGCGACATGATAAACCGCAATCGCGATAGGCTACAATCCGACCTTTATCAAAGTCGGAAACGTGATGGTACGCATTTCTCCTCCTTACACGAGGCATCACAACAACGTTTCACCAGAATGAGATTTTCACTCTGCAGCGGAGTGTGCGCTGATACGAAACTTCCTGGAAGGGACCTTTGCCTTTCACGAGCAAGTGCTCTATCATCTGAGCTACCCAAGCACGACTCACGCCCCGTCCCCACAGCTTTACTTCTACCAGTACCTCGTCTCCCACCTTCCAAACTTTACAGAAGCTCTCCTGCAAACCTTGCAGAACTAGCACTCCTGAAAGAAAGGATATTGTGGAGACATGGCTTAGCCACAGCCTGGGGGATGTTTCCAGAATGAGATTTTCACTCTGCAGCTGAGTGCGCGCTGATATTAGCGCAAAGCGACTTCCCGGTGCCACTAGACAGACACTCATGAGAATTGAGCAATATTGCTAATGTACGCTGTTCAATCGCTTTGTTCATTACGTTGAACGACCATCGCGACAGTTCTGCATCGACAACAGTTTCCCCTAGCTGAAATATCATTCCACCATGTTCTACAGTTCGTTGTCCAAGGTCAATTTTGGCATGATGTTGATGCAAGAAATCTACTCCTAGGGTCATGTTGTAGCCCTCGCTTACCCATGGTACTACATCCATGCATGCATAAAATCTGACTTTCCCTATGCGAAAGTCAACTGTCACCAACCCCAAAGTGTGACCGCCTTATCCCCCACTCCACGCAACCTAAAATGTGGTGGGTCTAAGTTTCTTCATCTCATTAAACAGTAGCCACAGACACTAGCGCCCCTGTGTCCAACAAAATTTTAATCTTTACAGTTCCTATCGATCCTACCACTAAGCATTCCACCGATGCAAACGTATTTGTAGAACTGAAATTAAAAGGGAGCTCCCTTAGTTGGGTCTTGGGCCCCCTCTGCCGTATAACGCTTGTCCACCTCTACTAACTCCACTTCTCCATCCACCTCGCTGCTGATTTCCACCCCTTCCTCCATTCCTCTGGACATGTCCCAGACGACCACACTTATAACATCTCATACTTGCTGTAAACACTGTGTGTCTATCATGTACCCCATGGCCACGTCTAGTTCCTCACATTGGATTGCCAGCTGAATGGCCGAATACAAATCTTTCGGAGTCCCTTCACGCACTTTCCGCAATATATGCGCCGGTAACACCCTCAAAAATACATCTGGTGCCATTTCCTCGGCCTCCTGCAACAGAACACCATTCACCTCATCGCTCTATCCAACTCGTAAGTATACTCGGTAATTTCTCTTATCCTGTCCACCATTTCTCTTCCATTCCCCCCTGTCTCTTCGTCATTGTACTCAACCTCTGTGTAAAGTACCGAGTGCTCATCCTCAAATGCCTTGCCAGAAAACAGAATAATCAAACTCGTGGCAGCTGGATCAATCTCCTGCTGTGGCATTCTGGGGAACAACGACTGATCCCATGTGGTTTCCCTCTCACTTCTAGATGTTAATTCACTACTGAACTGTGTATTGTCTGCTGTCAACTGAGCTACATTTTCCAACAAAATCCGTACCGCTTCTGGTTCCGACACACCTCGCGCTTCTGACTCGGCCATTCTGTTGCTTTCGTTACCCGTTAATCCCGAAACAAGACAATTAAATAGAAAAATAACCCGAGTCCCTACACCTCAGTATCATCATACTCAGTAACATCATACTCAAACGAATACAAAAGTAATTAAATGCCGCCAGCCGGAGTGGCTGAGTGATCTAGGCACTACAGTGTGGAACTGCGCGACCTCTACGGTCACAGGTTCGAATCCTACCTTGGGCATGGATGCGTGTGATGTCCTTAGGTTAGTTAGGTTTAAGTAGTTCTAAGTTCTAGGGGACTGATGACCTCATAAGTTAAGTCCCATAGTGCTCAGAGCAATTTAATTAAATGCCAGAAGAAAATCTTAGTGCCCCAAATACACTAACGCCTACTCTGACAACAAAAAGTAGTATGCCCAAGCAAAACATCTACAGTGTCCAGCCATGAGCCATACTCAAAAACCCTAAAAAGAAAGGAAATGAGCAGCACTCAGAAGAAAATTGGTCGAAATACACCACATCTTGTGACTGTAATGCAGGCGGTAGGCTCGAACGTCATACTGTACAGATAGCTTCTGCTATTCTGACACCAAATGTAGCGGTAAGAGGTAGAATGCACCATATTAAGACTTGTAAGAGCTTCCCAAGTGATTTACTGTTTCCAACTACAGTGCTGTGTTCCCCTCGGTCTGTGTCACCAGGTCCCACAATGCTGAGGACGCCACCTCAGTGACACATCAAGTGCTCTGCTAATGTGACAGCCTTGTTCAGCCGCAGTGATATGACGGCGCCAGGGCTGCGTCAGGAGCTGACTAACCAGCCTTTCCCCTGCGCTGCCTCAGCGCCACACGCTGACAACTGCAAGGTGGCCTGCACCATGCATCCCCGCTGGATGGCTTGGATTGTGGCGAAAACAAGCGCACATGATCCAGCAGCTGAATCTGCGGCCCTCGCCCTACCAGTGTGTGTTGGGAGCCAAGACACATGCCCGCAGTAGCGAGCCATGGTGTGTCCCACTGCTGGCTGGGTGCGGACCCTGCATTGGCCTCAGAGGGTCGAACCAGCAACCCGCTGTGTACTGGAACGCTGTCAACCCATCTGGTGCTGTGTGTAGCCGGTGGTGTGACATGCTCCGCTTTCCCGGAGAGCTGCCACACTTAAATGCTTTTTTAGTGAATCAGCACTTATTTCTATGCAGCTGTGTACCTCTGGTTTGTTAAACGCGCCACTCTGTGTCACATAATTATAACAGTTAGGTTGGCCAGTGGGCCCCTTCCGCCTGTGACTTGCACCACGCAAACTGCTGCATGTACTTTTTCCGATGGTTCTTCACCCCTGTGGCCTCCATCTTACTTCGGAACTGCTGGTGAGCAAAACTCACTGTAAACAGGCACGTGCATGGCTGTAACTTGCGCGCTCAGAAATATTGCACCAAAACTGACTTTTCCTATCCCAAATGATAGTGCCACTACACTAGACAGGAACTACACAAATACGCACTGTTGGACGTTCTACCTTATATGTAAACTGAAGGTTAGGGACTGATGGGAGGCGAAAGGAAAGGTATTACTGATGTGAGCTGCATCAGAACATTACGCGGTATACCAGACTGGGATTCGAACCTGGGATCTCATATTTACGAGGCAGGTACGTCAACCACTGAGCCATGTGGCACACAGTGTTATCGCAGCTGTGCGGAACATCCCCACACGCCTCATGGCCGACATATATTCCCACCGAGAACCACCTATCCACAGTCCCTGTCCATCCCCTCCACGCTCGCTACTCTGAGATTTCCGCAGGAGGTCTCACGTACCTGTGCATCCGCACTGAAAAAGGTGGATCCATTGCCCATTCAGGCGAATCAATTACATGAATGCATGGGGTCTGTTCACCACACATGCATATATAGACGTCTTACCAGTTACAGAGAATTATACCTAGAATCGTTTATGTGGCAATGGATAGTGTGTACATTTATGAAGAAACATAAACGTCGTACCCTGTCCTGTGTATGCTTCGCTCTTTTTGTAAAGCAGTGTAGATAAATCACCAGACGACTCGACTTAACTTTGTGCGCTTCCATAGAATGTCTTCATTGCATAAGATATGTTCTGGATTGTGCTGTCTGAGCACAGTAGACCTTTCTATGTCCATTCATGTTTTGTGTCACCGGACAGGATATGTGGTCTTTGCACTTTCTTTTCTTCTCCGTTCATTGGTCTCCAATATCCTCACTCTGACTCCTCGCGTATTTCTGATCTTGAAAAACTGAACACAGATCAATCGAGAAAACAGGAAGAAGTTGTGTGGAACTATGAAAAAAATAAGCAAAATATACAACCGAGTAGTCCACTTGCGCAAAATACGGAACATCAAGGTAGTATGAGCTCAGGAACGCCGTGTTCCTGTCGTTAGCGTGAGTAGCGGCGGAACGACAGGTCCTTGGTTCAAGTCTTCCCTCGAGTGAAAAACTTAATTTTTTATTGTCAGGCAATTATTATCTGTCCGTCCGTCCGTCCGATGCGAGATAACTGCGCCGTAGTATGGGGACGCTACACCTAAACAAACATCGAAACACAGTTTTCTGGGAGTGATAATCACATCCACAAGAAACCCTTAGTCGGGCAAGATACAAAAACCTTTTTACCCATTCGCCAAGTGTACAAGTTAGGTGGGTCGACAACATATTCCTGTCATGTGACGCACATGTCGTCACCAGTGTCGTGTAGAATATATCATACGTGTTTTCCTGTGGAGCAATCGGTTGACCTGTGACCTTGCGATCAAATGTTTTCAGTTACCATTGGAGAGGCACGTCCTTCCGTCTACTAATCGCACGGTTTTGCGGTGCGGTCGCAGAACAAAGACACTAAACTTATTACAGTGAACAGACGTCAATGAACGAACGGACAGATCATAACTTCGCGAAAATAAAAAAAGTAAACTTTCCGCTCGAGGGAAGTCTTGAACCAAGGACCTCTCGTCCCGCAGCCGCTCACGCTAACCATGGGACTACGGCGCTCACACTATCCTTGATTTTCCCTATCTGCGTATGGACTACTCAGTTTGTATATTTTGCTTATTTTTTCATAGTTCCACACAACTTCTTCCTGTTTTCTCGATTGATCTGTGTTCAGTTTTTCAAGGCCTATCCACTGTGCCAACTTATAACTAAATCTGAGCGGGGTGCGATGGGGAGGTTCCCTTGTTAGCAGCAACAGTGCAGTTCCTGCATCTCTTTCTTCGTTTCACCCATATGACTGGAGTAGAATATCCAGTAATCTGTGAATGATTCGAATTCACCCTACATTCAAGATGAGATCAAAAACATATTATTACTGACGGAACTCTCCAGTCGACATGTATCAGCGTCAAAACTATACCAGCTCTCCTCATCCTTACACATATCAAACGGTTTTGCCTAAATATAAGATAGTTTTGCAGGTTTTTCGTCACTCTCCCAACGGTTTGTCAAATTCTATGGAGCTGGTTCCCACTATGGTTTTGTATCAAGCGAGGCAGAGTGGTAGTTCTCACACTGTACTCCCACACTGGTGGACGACGCTTCATATCCCTTGCCAGCCAACTGCATTTAGGTTCGCCGCGTTATGTCTACGACGCTTAAGGGGAAATGCCAGGACAGTTCCTCTTAAAACGTCGCGCCCGCTTTCCTCACGATCGTCAACTAATTCGAGCTTGTGTTCCAATAGTCTCGCTGTCAGTGGGACGATAAATGATTTCTTCCGCTTTGAAGTATTTCTATTGGTATGTAATTACTCCCATTCGACTAGAACGCCACGTTCTGTGAAAATTGGTGGATCAGTGTTAACAAGCCCGCTGATAGTGTAGTAGCTGTACTACTGTGCTATACTATTATAACTTCGATTATTAAGTCTAGCTCTTGCACTCTACACACTGTGACGCTACCTCTCTAAGGATGTCTAGTTAGGGTTATGGCTGGAGGTGAGACCATAACGTCTCCATGTGTAGTAGTTAAATAAATACATAAGAAACAGTTGAAACAACACGAATTTCCCGCTACACATTCTCTATGTGCAATGGCGTAGCCTACTGCGTAAGCGGTACTCATTAATAGCCTTGTAAACAAAACTTTTTTATTGTATATTTGACCCTAGAGTGGGCTCATTATCTGCTTCGACTTCTTAAAAAAAGAACATCAAAGAATGTCTTTAAAAGAGAGGAATAGTAAAATGCTAAACCAATGAGTTAGGAACCAAACGAACCTCCCTATACACTTGCACGTACTGAACACGGTAAAGGTACGGAAAAAAGGCCAAAAGAGGGGGCACAGTGCAAGTGTACGAGCTCTCCGACACATGGAACTGAAGGTTACAGTTTCGTACATAATTGTTGCACCTTACAACTCTTACACCACGTAAAAAATATCATTCAAAAGTAAGAATTAATGAAAATTACGTCACTTAGTGTATAGTAGCTTCCGTACACTAGTAGTTGCGAAACGTATCTTCGTTTAGCCGATTGTGCAATGTTATATGCGTTGGTGAAAGTACACACTATTAACCATTACAGAAATGTCAGTTAGTAAAATGATCTATTCGTGTGTTCCAAGGCACAAAAATGTAATAAAGAAAAAAATTACTTATTCCTTACTTGACTAGAAAATGTTCGAGACTCTAACGCAGAATCACAACCGATAACACAGTAAGGAGTACGAGAACGGAATGAAGGAACAAATAAATAACAATAATAATAAATATTTTGAAATATTTCAACTAGGGGGAGGGAACCTATAGTTTAACGAGGAATCCGAACCACGTGACGTTTCTGGCTCATCTCCAAGTCATTGAAAGGTGAATGCTTGGTTGAAGTCAGAGTGAAAAATCCATAGTCGATATGGCGAAAAGTTTCCAGGGACCCGCATTACCGCTAGACTAACAAGTTCGGCAGCGAATAAATGATCAATAGCGAAAACCAAGTATTAAATTCTGTGGAGTCACCGCCAGACACCACACTTGCTAGGTGGTAGCTTTAAATCGGCCGCGGTCCATTAGTACATGTCGGACCCGCATGTCGCCACTGTCAGTAATTGCAGACCGAGCGCCACCACACGGCAGGTCTAGAGAGACGTACTAGGACTCGTCCCCAGTTGTACAACGACCTTGCTAGCGACTACTCTGACGAAGCCTTTCTCTCATTTGCCGAGAGATAGTTACAATAGCCTTCAGCTAAATCCATGGCTACGACCTAGCAAGGCGCCATTAACCATTTCTATAGAGAGTCTCACTTGTATCATCAAGAATGCTGTATACAAATGATGGATTAAAGTTAAGTATAACCACAGCTACGTACTTTTCTTTATAGCATTCATAACGTATCCTGTTCCAGCCCTCACGCCCGTCTGCGTTAGATTATAGCGTGCATTTCGGCCTCCTCTATCTACAAGGTGTTGGCACATTTGCCAACACATCATTGACGACGAGGCTTAAAACAGGACCTTGTTCTTTATACTTGCTCTGATTTGCTTGTCATGGCTTCGCCACAATCTCCAGATGTACTGTCCGAATTTTATCGCTTGCAGAATCAGCAGACGCAGGCCTTATTGGATGCCCTTGGACAGCTCGTCCAGGGTCAACGTGCAAAGCAAACCGATGCGGCCGCCGCCACTTCATCGCTACCGCCGCCACAACATGCTGTTGCACCCCAGTTCCGGCCCTTTGCCCCGGATGTAGAAAGCTGGACGGAATGGTCACGCCAATTTGGATTCCATCTCGCCGCCTACAGAATTCAAGGTAACGAGCGGCTGCCTTTTTTGTTAGCATCCGTCAGGGTGCAGACGTACCGTGTGATAGTGAAATTGTTTCCCCGCCACGACGTAGCAACTCAGTCCTACAAAGAAATTTTGTGTGCATTGGACGCATATTTCAAAGAAACAGTCAATGTCGTTGCAAAAAGGTATATGTTCTTTCGTACAAAACGTAAGGCCGGTCAAACTAATAGGGAGTGGGTTGCAACTTTGCAAGGCCTTACAAGGGATTGTGCTATTGAGTGTGAATGTGGACTCCCTTATTCAGATACTATGGTGCGTGATGCAATTTCACGGAACGTTTCTGATGTTCGCATAAGGGAACAGATTTTGAAACTAGTCAATCCCTCCCTTCAACAAGTGATAGACATATTGGATAGGCAAGACACACTTGACTTTGCTCAGGAATCATTTGAAACTTCCCCAGCTGTGTGTCACATTAACCGGCCCGCCGGGCGAGCTGCACGGAACTGTAAACTGCCCTCACGCACGTCTGCACAGCCACGTGTCCCGCGAAAGCAAGCAAATGCACTGAAATCATGCCCGCGGTGAGAACTAGACATTCGCGTGAAAATTGCCCACCACGCCAAGCTATTTGCATTTTCTGTAATAAGAAAGGACATGTTCAAAGTGTTTGCCAGAAAAAGCTTAGATCGGACACTCACAACCATTCCAGGCTCTTTCCTTCGCGCCGGAATCGAATCAAGGACACTCAGGCTCAGGAACCTTCGCCCATGGACATTCATGTAGTTAATGCCACTCCGCCCTGTGCTACTCTCTCTAACTGTGACTGTGTTCATCCCACAAAAAGTGTGCGTCGACGTCGATGGAAATCCCGTCACGTCGCAAGTGATTCTGTACCAGTGTCTGTTCAAGTTGCACAAAAGAGTCGCTCTTGTCGTCAGCAGGACAATAAACTTTTTG
This sequence comes from Schistocerca cancellata, assembly GCF_023864275.1. Classification (NCBI taxonomy): domain Eukaryota; kingdom Metazoa; phylum Arthropoda; class Insecta; order Orthoptera; family Acrididae; genus Schistocerca; species Schistocerca cancellata. The sequence goes on from NW_026047100.1 coordinate 1,099,703, forward strand.
TAGATTTGGACTTTGCCGGACAAGTGATACTGTTCCAGCTCGATACCAGAGCTGCGGTTTCACTACTCAATCACGCCACGTACAAACAACTGGGCGCACCTCCGTTGCTTGCCGCAAATGTTCAGCTCACTAGTTATTCAGGACAGCATCTCCCTGTGTTAGGACAGTGCAGCCTTCTTGCAACATACAAGGGACAAACAAAACTTGTGTCTTTTTACGTCCTCCGTACTTCTTCTGCAGTGAACTTGTTTGGTTTAGATTTATTACAGTTGTTTAACTTGTCAATAGTCAATCAGGTCCTATCAGTGAACAGACTGTGCCTTCAGCCAGTGTTTCCCGTCTATGTGAAGAATTTGCAGATATTTTTGCACCGGGCCTTGGTTGCGCTAAGAACTATGAAGCACATTTGGAACTAAAAGTCAACGCGCAACCGAAATTTTTCGGAGCGCGCAAAGTTCCCCACGCATTGCGTGATGAGTTCGCAAGGACATTAAACGATTTAGAATCACAAGGTGTAATTGAACGTGTGCAGGCTTCTCTCTGGGCTTCACCCTTAGTAATTTTGCAAAAACCTTCCGGAAAACTGAGACTTTGTGTGGACTTCAAGGCCACGGTGAATCCACAACTAGTGACTGCCACTTTTCCTTTGCCCCGCCCGGAAGATCTTTTTGATAAACTGTGCCCGGGAAAATATTTTTCAAAGTTGGACCTAGCAGATGCGTACCTGCAACTACCGGTGGACGAAGAATCCCAGCGCGTGTTGTAGTTAACACGCATCTTGGTTTGTACCGATTCAAAAGACTGCCATTCGTGTGTGCATCCGCCCCTGCATTGTTTCAGCAATATTTACAAACTGTTTGTGCGTCGTTCCCTACTGCAGCAAACTATCTGGACGATATTGTGATCTCTGGAAAGACGGAAGCAGAACATTTCGCTAACCTACGAACATTATTTCAGGTATTGCGACAGAATGGTCTTCGCTTGAGGAAGGACAAATGTGTGTTTTTTGCTCGTGACTTACCATATCTGGGATATGTAATCAATGCTCAAGACATACATCCGAGTCCAGGGCACCTCCGTGCCATACAGGACTTGCCTTCGCCGCAGAATTTGAAGCAGCTACAGAGTGTGTTGGGTAAATTAACTATTACAAAAAATTTGTGCCGCGCGCTTCTTCCATTTCAGCTCCGCTTCATCGCTTACGCCGTAAAGGTGTTCCGTTCGTCTGGTCGACGGACTGCGAACGCGCCTTTAGCCAGTTGAAATCGGCGTTACTTTCAAATACTTGCCTTACGCCATTCGATCCCCAGAAACCCCTTTTGTTGATGGTAGACGCATCGGATTTCGGGATCGGTGCTGTGCTTGCGCACAAAGATGGTTCGCATGATCGCCCTATTGCCTTTGCGGCCAAATTGCTGTCGTCTGCGCAAAGAAATTATTCTCAGATAGAGAATGAAGCTTTGTCTCTCGTGTTTGGTGTTACAAAGTTTCATAATTCCTTGTATGGTCGTCACTTTACCATCATCACAGACCACAAATTATTGACATCGCTTTTTCATCCGAACAAGCCTGTACCTCCACGTACAGCGCAGAAATTCATTCGCTGGTCTATTTTCCTCTCGCAGTACCGCTACGATATCTTGTATCGGTCCACTGCTAAGCACGGAAACGCCAATGCGTTGTCCCGTTTGCCTGTTGCTGAGGATAAAGCATTCGATTCTTCCGAACTTGCTTGCATGTTCATTGATGCGGAAACCGATGACGTGGTTGAATCGTTTCCGATTGATTTTCGACGTGTAGCTACAGCCACAGCTGCTGACCCTGTCGTTGCTACCGCTTTGCGTTTCGTTGCTACGCAATGGCCCTTGTCCAAGTCCCGGATCGAGGATCCGTTGGTTCGCCGATTTTTTGCTCACAAGGAGAGACTTTTTGTTCGACGTGGTGTTTTGTTGTTGCGTTCTGATAATGGTCAGTCTAGGGTCGTGGTCCCACGTTCGTTACAGTCCTCTGTCTTACAGCTTCTCCACCACGGACATTGGGGTATAGTGCGAACGAAACAACTTGCTCGTCAGCACTGTGCTTGGTTCGGAATCGACGCTGCGATTACGAATATGTGCTCTTCTTGCATGGCGTGTGCGAACAACAATCCGCGCCACCGCGGAAATTCTTTGCATGGCCGAAAGCCACTTCCCCTTGGCAACGCTTACACATCGATTTTGCTGGTTCATTCTGGAATGCTCGATGGTTGGTTGTTGTCGATTCCTTCAGTAATTTTCCTTTTGTTGTCCTGATGTCTTCCACGACGTCATCTGCCACCATCCAAGCGTTATCTGCTATGTTTTGCATTGAAGGTCTTCCACAGACTATTGTTTCCGACAATGGCTCACAATTCATGTCCGCAGAATTTCAGTCATTCTGCAAGGCCAATGGTATTGAACATCTGACATCCGCGCCGTTTTCGCCTCAGTCAAACGGTGCCGCTGAACGATCGGTCCGGACTTTCAAGTCACAGATGTTGAAATTGAAAGAGTCGCATTCTCGGGAGGACGCGTTGTTGCTTTTTTTGTCTTCGTATCGCTCTCAGCCACGAGATGGTCGCTCGCTGGCTGAGTTGCTCCACGGTCGTCCTCATCGAACCTTGATGTCCTTGCTGTATCCGCCGCATCAGGTTCCTGTGCAGTGGCAGACTCCTGCTTTTGCTCCAGGCGACGTTGTATTCTATCGCAACTATCGCGGTTCATCGGCGTTGGCTCGCAGGGCGCATTCTTCGCTGCCTCGGCCGCGCGATGTATTTGGTTTTGGAGGCCTCTGGTGAGGTGCGTCGGCATCTCAATTAGCTGCGCCTCATTCGTCGCCTGGGTTCTGCCGCTCCCCGTCTGCTTTCAGCGACGGTGCCGTCCGGTCAGCGCCCTGGGGACCCATCTACTGCCTCGCCTCATCTCCAGGTGTTACCGACGATGCCTTCCATTTTGCCCCATGGCGTCGCGCATCCGCCGCCGCCGCAGCCGCCGCCGGCGCCGCCCGCAGTGGACGCTTCGCTGCCGCCGCCAAGCGCCTCCCTGGGTCACGTGCCGCCGATCGCTTCCCGTGACCAGCTGTCCTCCGCCATGGAACTCTTGCCCGCTCCGGACCACATGGCGTCATCGCGCGTCGGATACCCCGACGCAATGGAGGTCGATCCTTCGGCCCTTCCTGTTTCTTTACGGGCGCATTCACCGCATGTTGTTGTGCACCCTGGACTGGGTTTTCAGGCGTTTCCTAGCTCCCCTCGGACCGAATGGCCGGGTGCGGGTGGCACAGCCTCGCCTGTTGTTAGGCTCCCCACCTCATCGCATACGTCAACATGGGGCCCTCCCCACGGCGGGCGGAAGCCTTATAACACGACCGTTCGCCGATTTGCGGGGGAGGAATGTGGTGTCACCGCCAGACACCACACTTGCTAGGTGGTAGCTTTAAATCGGCCGCGGTCCATTAGTACATGTCGGACCCGCGTGTCGCCACTGTCAGTAATTACAGACCGAACGCCACCACACGGCAGGTCTAGAGAGACGTACTAGCACTCGCCCGAGTTGTACGACGACTTTGCTAGCGACTACACTGACAAAGCCATTCTCTCATTTGCCGAGAGATAGTTAGAATAGCCTTCAGCTAAGTCCATGGCTACGACCTAGCAAGGCGCCATTAACCATTTCTATAGAGAGTCTCACTTGTATCATCAAGAATGCTGTATACAAATGATGGATTAAAGTTAAGTATAACCGCAGCTACGAACCTTTCTTTATAGCATTCATAACGTATCCTGTCCGCCCCAGTAGCTGAGTGGTCAGCGTGACGGATTGCCGTCCTCCGGGCCCGGGTTCGATTCCCGGCTGGGTCGGAGATTTTCTCCGCTCAGGGACTGGGTGTTGTGTTGTGTTCATCATCATTTCATCCCCATCCGGCGTACAGGTCGCCCAATGTGGCGCCGAATGTAATAAGACCTGCGCCAAGGCGGCCGGACCTGCCCCGCGAGGGGCCTCCCGGCCAATGACGCCAAACGCTCATCATCATCATCATAACGTATCCTGTTCCAGACCTCACGCCCATCTGCGTGAGCTTAACGCGTGCCTTACGGCTACTTCCGAGTGGCGTGGCTGTCTTGCTACGCCACAACAAATTCAATGTGTGGGAATATAGGGCCTTAACAGGAACTGTTATCAAGTGTTGCCTGCGACTGGATAGCATGTGTGTTAAGGCATCAGAGAATAGTTCCGATAATTTCGCGGCCGGCCGGTGTGGCCGTGCAGTTCTAGGCGCTTCAGTTTGGAACCGCGTGACCGCTACGGTCGCAGATTCGAATCCTGCCTCGGGCATGGATGTGTGTGATGTCCTTAGGCTAGTTAGGTTTAAGTAGTTCCAAGTTGTAGGGGAACTGATGACCCCAGATGTTGAGTCCCATAGTGCTCAGAGCCATTTTGATAATTTCGCTTTACTAGAAAATGCTGTAATGAGCAAACTTGTAAGTCTGTGACTCGAATATATAGGGTGATTCATCTACCCCTATCGATATCGTTTCATACCAACCGCAATTTTATATGTGGTTCTTAAATACTAAACACGATATTTTCGTAAGCGCTCACTCGTTGTGTGCAAACCGTTAGGCCTACAAATGAAATGAACAGGGCCCTTTTGTAAAAAATTTAATGTAATTAAATTTCGTACTATTTTAGATTTATTCAAGAAAAATGTATAAAAGTCACCCTCAATCGCACTTCAACCCCCACCCTCATCCCTCACCAGACATGACTTCTAGTACATTATCCGTGGCACTCCTTTCTACCACAATACAAAAATTCCCGATCACACGATCTATTCCCGAGTTTTGGTCCCTATCACGCCACCAGCGTAGTCGGCTATTTCGCTAACATTATTAGTTTAAACGTGCCGCTGAGGGTAATTATGGAAAAACGTCTTTTTTAAACGTTATGCTAAAACTAATTACTGCGACAGTTTGATCGAATCATAACCCTTATTAGGACACCAAATTCGAAGTCAGAATGAAATGTAAGAACGTAATTGTTTAATATATGGTGTTAAAATTAACAAAATTGTTACGCAAATTCTACACAAACTTCGATTCTGCAATTTGTAAGTGCTCGATTAGGCCGGTGGCGTAATATGGGTAGTGAGTGAAGATCAAAATAAGGTTAAATGTGGGAAATATTTGTAATTCGTGCTGTCACAAATTTACCTGAACTGTGAGGACCGAATGTGGGAGTAATGGTCGGTTTGAAGGTTACATTTTTCTCTTAAGTCGAAGACTACGACCTCTAGCGAAAACGTGTCCCAGTGAAAAATTTAGCTATATTAAATTAAGTATCATACAAAAGGGGTATTTTCATTTTTCTGTCGGACTAATAGTTTCCACTTAGCAGCGAGCGAGAAAATATGAACATCTCGGGCATGGTTTTCAAAGAGAAGGTATAACATTGTGGGTTGCATAAAACACTATCGGCAGGAGCAACTGAATCGACCTGTACACAGAAAAGAATTGTGGATGTTTGGTGTAAAAGGCAGTCTGTGCTGAACTGATAATTACAGGAGAGGAAATAGCAATACGCTCTGTAACAGCAGTCACACGACTTACGCCGAAAGAATAAAAAAATCAATAAAATTATATGATCTCACGCATATGCAACAGCCATAATGTGTGAGTTGCTCGCCTTCTGTAGTTGGGGACTTTATGACAAAAACAGTACACAGGGATATAAAGCTACTACACCGCTGGCAATTAAAAATCCAGCATCATGACGGCGGAAAATTATCATGCAGATCACTACATGCTTAGATATTCGTATGATTGGATTCACATTTCAGTGTAATCATACTAAATAAGTGGGGGTCGAGTACTTTCAGAAACGGTATTAGTCATCGAAACAAGGAAAATAAGTCCAATAAACATAGATCCGAAAACACATTCCTTCTGAGAGAGTCAGGTAGCAGTAGCCGACAGCGACAGACGCAGCAAAAGATAAGCAACCGCGTCATTTACGAGTTCGTAACCAGGAGGGAATTTTATTATATCGTCTGTGTGTTTTAATAGTTTAGTTTCTTGAGTTTCTGCACGTGCTGATAGTCCGTTTATCTGCACAGTTTAGTTTTCCACGGTCTTTAGTATGAACAGGGATTGCGATTGTTGTGTGCGGATGCGAGCCGAGTTGGTGACACTTCGCTCTAGGCTTCAGGCTGTGATGGTTTCCGTTACACAGCTTGAGGCTGCAGTGGATGGGCACCACTGTTGTGGACCGGCCGTGGGGATCCAACAGACGTCCAGCACGTCAAAGTCCTCCGATCGGTCCTCACCGGTGGCCAACCCAGTTACTGCTCGCATTGAGGCTGACCCCCCACCTGTGGTCGAGTGGGAGGTCGCCCCGGAGTGAAGCAGGTGGCGAAAGACTTCCCAGGTGGCCCCACATAAGGCCTCCCCGGTTTGTCTGACAAACAGGTTCCAGGTGCTGTCTGTGGCTGACACTGTCGCTGAGCCAGATGCAGGCGCCTGTCCTGTTTCAGAGGAAACCACTCAGCCTGCAAGATCCAGGCAATGGCAGAGGGTGGGATTATTGGTAGTTGGGAGCTCCAACGTTAGGGGGCGTTATGGGGCCCCTTAGGGACTTGGCTGAAAAGAAGGGTAAGAAATCCAATGTGCACTCCGTGTGCATACCGGGTGGAGTCATTCCAGATGTGGAAAGGGTCCTCCCGGATGCGATGAAGAGCACAGGGTGCAGCCAACTGCAGGCGGTTGCTCACGTCGGTACCAGTGATGTGTGTAACTTTGGATCAGAAGAGATTCTCTCTGGTTTCGAGCGGCTAACAAAAGTGGTAAAGGTTGCCAGTCTTGCATGCAAGATGAAAGCAGAGCTGATCATTTGCAGCATAGTCGACATGACCGATTGCGGCCCTCTCGTACAGAGCCGAGTGGAGGGTCTGAATCAGAGGCTCAGACGGTTCTGCGACTGTGTAGGCTGCAGATTCCTCGACTTGCGCCAAAGGGTGGTTGGGTTTCGGGTTCCACTGAATAGATCAGGTGCCCACTATACGCAGGAGGCGGCTACACGGGTAGCAGGGGCTGTGTGGTGTGGACTGGGCGGCTTTTTAGGTTAGAGGGTCTCGGGAAAACACAAGAAGGGCTTCAGTCACAAAGGGTGCAGGTTGAACACAGGAAAAACGTAGATACATGAACCATTGGTATAACAGTTGTATATTGTCGTAGCTATGCTGGGAAAGAACCAGAGCTCCAAGCGCTAATAGAAAGCACTGATGCTCAAATCGTTTTAGGCACTGAAAGCTGGCTAAAGCCGGATATAAGCTGAGTCGAAATTTTTGCGAAGAACCTAACGTTGTTGTGAAAGGATAGGCTAAACACAGTTGACGGAGGCGTGTTTGTTGCTGTCACAAGTAGTTTAACTTGTCGCGAAATTGAAGTAGCTACTTCCTGTGAGTTAGTATGGGCAGAGGTCATTGTTGGCTACCGGAATAAAATAATAATTGAATCCTTTTACGAACCTCCCAATTCAGATGATACAGTTGCTCAAAGGTTCAAAGAAAACATGAGTTTGATTTCAAACACGTACCCGAATCATATGATAATACTTGGTGATGACTTTAATTTACCCTCGATATGTTGGCGAAATTACATGTTTAATTCCGGAGATACGCATAAAATACCATCCGAAATTGTGCTAAACGCATTCTCTGAAAATTATTTCGAGCAGTTAGTTCATGAGCCCATGCGAATAGTAAACGGTTGTGAAAACACACTTGACCTCTTAGCAACAAATAATCCTGAGTCAATAACCAGCATCAAAACCGATATAGTGATTAGTGAACACACGGCTGTCGTAGCAAGATTGAATATTGTAATCCCCAAATCCTCGAAAAATAAGTGAGAATTATACCTATTCAAAAAAGCAGATAAAAATTCGCTTGACGCCTTCCTAAGAGACAGTCTCCACTCATTCCAAACTAATAATATAAATGTAGACCAGATGTGGCTTAAATTCAAGGAAATAGTATCTGTAGCAGTTGACAGATTCATACCAAATAAATTAACAAACGACTGAGCCCATCCTCCTTGGTACACAAAACGGGTTAGAACACTGTTGCCAAAACAACGAAACAAACATGCCAAATTTAAACAGACTCATAATCCGCAAGATTGGCGATCTTTTGCAGAAGCTCGAAATTTAGCGCGGATTTCAATGCGAGATGCTTGTAACAGTTTCCACAACGAAACTCTGTCTCAAAACCTGGCATAAAATCCAAAGCAATTATGGTCGTATGTGAAGTATGTTAGCGGCAAGAAACAATCAATGGCTTCTCTGCACGATAGCAATGGAGATACCATCGAAGACAGTGCTGCCAAAGCAGGGTTACTAAACACAGCCTTTCGAAATGCCTTCACAAAAGAAGACGAAATAAATATTCCAGAACTCGAACCGAGAACAGTTGCCAACATGAGTAACGTAGAAGTAAATATCCTCGGAGTAGTGAAGCAACTTAAATCAATTAAAAAAAGCAAGTCTTCAGGTCCAGACTGTATACCAATTAGGTTCCTTTCGGAGTGTGCTGATGCATTAGCTCCATACTTAAAAATCATATACAACTGTTCGCTCGACGAAAGATGAGTACCCAAAGATTGGAAAGTTGCACAGGTCACACCAATATTCAGTAAAGGTAGTAGGAGTAATCCACTAAGTTACAGGCCCATATCGTCAACGTCGATACGCAGCAGGATTTTAGAACATATATTGTGTTCGAACATAATGAATTACCTCGAAGAAAACGGTCTATTGACACACAGTCAACATGGGTTAAAAAGCATCGTTCCTGTGAAACACAACTGGCTCTTTATTCACATGAAGTGCTGAGTGCTATTGACAAGGAATTTCAAATCGGTCCCGTATTTCTGGATTTCCGGAAGGGTTTTGACACTGTATCACTCAACCGGATCGTATTGAAACTGCGTGCTTATGGAATACCGTGTCAGTCATGTGACTGGATTTGTGACAATCTGAGCAGCCGTGTTCGGTTGTTTGCAGATGACACTGTCGTTTATCGACTAATAAAGTCATAGAAGATCAAAACAAACTGCAAAACGATTTAGAAGAAATATCGGAATGGAGCGGAAAGTGGCAGTTGACCTTAAATAACGAAAAGTGTGAGGTCATCCACATGAGTGCTAAAAGGAACGCGTTAAACTTCGGTTATACGATAAATCAGTCTAATCTAAAAGCCGTAAGTTCAACTAAATGCCTAGGTATTACAATTACGAACAACTGAAATTGGAAGGAACACACAGAAAATGTTGTGGGGAAGGCTAACCAAAGGCTGCGTTTTATTGGCAGGACACTTAGAAAATGTAACAGATCTACTAAAGAGACTGCCTACACTACGCTTATCCATCCAGTTTTAGAATACTGTTGCGCGGTGTGGGCTTCTTGCCAGATAGGACTGACGGAGTACATCGAAAAAGTTCAAAGGAAGGCAGCACGTTTTGTATTATCGCGAAATATGGGAGAGAGTTACACAGAAATGATACAGGATTTGGGACGGACATCATTAAAAGAAAGGCGTTTTCGTTGCGACGGAATCTTCTCACGAAATTCCAATCACCGACTTTCTCCCCCGAATGCGACAATATTTTGTTGACACTGACTTACATAGGGAGGAACGATCACCAAGATAAAATAAGGGAAATCAGAGCTCGTACGGAAAGATATAGATGTTCAGCCTTCCCGCGCGTTATACGAGATTGGAATATTAGAGTATTGTGAAGGTGGTTCGATGAACCGTCTGACAGGCACTTAAATGTGATTTGCAGAGGATCCATATAGATGTAGATGTAGATAAACACGTCTTTATAGGAAGGGCTACCCAACGCGTTGATGCGTATATTTACCACATTCTTTGCATGGGCGCTCCGTGAAATGTGGCGGCAGTGAATTATGATGTCTTACTCACAGTACTCTACCTACCATTAGGTGGTCTGCATTCAGTTGTGTGGTTCGAGTCGTGTTGCAGCTATGTTAGTTTTCATCGCGTTGCGTGCCTTATTGTAGAGCACTGTCTGTCCTGGTTAGGCTTTTTATCTTCTTCGAAACGCGGATTCACTTATGTGTTTACTGTTATTGGGCTGTTTGTACATACAAATAGTGTAGTACATTTACATTTTCTCTCTTGCTCCTCTGACTTCTCGACAAGTGAAATGGCGGATATGATATTCTGCAACTGTTTGGTAAATGGACTAGCCTGCGAACCAGTGCCATGCTGGAAAGTATCCACAGCGCAGAATGCCCTATAATAAGCTGTTCGGCAGACTTTTCCAGTGTCTGAGGGACACAGATACCCTCCCATCTCGGAAGACTGACAGTGGAAAGCCCCGCACAGTCCTCTTGCCTGACGTGGAGGAGCCTGTGCTGCATTCTGTGGGAGAAACCATGGGATCCGTGTGCGACGATTAGTGGCAGCAGAAGGTGTCTCCCACTCTCTTACCAGGGGGGGGGGGGGGGGAGATGCGGGTGTACTTCTTGAACAGTTGCTGTACCCACATCACCTACAGCGCGTTCTGCCCCTAAGGCCACAGAATCATCATGACTGTGGTGTCACCGCCAGACACCACACTTGCTAGGTGGTAGCCTTTAAATCGGCCGCTGTCCGTTAGTATACGTCGGACCCGCGTGTCGCCACTATCAGTGATTTCAGACCGAGCGCCGCCACACGGCAGGTCTAGAGACACTTCCTAGCACTCGCCCCAGTTGTACAGCCGACTTTTCTAGCGATGGTTCACTGACAAAATACGCTCTCATTTGCCGAGACGATAGTTAGCATAGCCTTCAGCTACGTCATTTGCTACGACCTAGCAAGGCGCCATTACCAGTTACTATTGATGCTGTAAAACATGTACCGTCAAGAGCGATGTTCACCATTTATGGATTAAAGTTAAGTATTCCACAGCTATGTCCTTTTTTGCTAGTCTAATTCCTTGACCTGTTCCAGACCTCACGCCAGCCTGCGTGAGCTAAAACGCGTGCCTTTCGGCTTCCTCTCATAGTGGATTGGCTGTCTTGCCAATCCACAACAATGACAGACGGCGGTTCTGTCAGTGATTTTAGCAGAGGTGTGCCGCAGATCCACCGCTCACACCCAAAAATCTTATTTACCAATGTGGCATGGTTCACAAGAGATAGTGCTGTGAACTTCTGTAAGCAGTATGTATGGACAGCTGTAAAATCCCAAGCTATCCAGGAAAGAGGGAACCAACATCGATTCACAATCAACTATTGGGCGGGCGTACTTGCGGCCACATATGTTACCACGAAGGTTAACTGTTGCACATTATCTGTACTTTATCATTGCCTGACTTGCTGGAGGCAGAGCAGTTTCAGCAGCATTACTCGTTCCCCAAAACTCAATCCCCTAGGCTTTTGGTTATGGGGACACTTGAAGGTATTCGCCTACGCCACCACCATCAACGACGGGCGGACACTACACGGTCGTGTCTCCAGTGCGTGTGCACAACAGCAAACGGGTATACTTCATACGCAGCGTCATTCCTTACGCCGGAGAGCAGAGGGGTGCATTGTCATCAATGGACGACATGTTGAACACCTCCCGTGAACATGTGCTTATCGCAGAAAGTACGTATTACTGGACGCATGTTTATTGGACTTATTTTCTTGTATCAGTGACTACCACCTCTCACTTTTCTTTGAACACCCTGTATACATTCTGCATCCATGGAAATAATACACAGAGGGCTTCTCATTCGAAAAACTATTTCATTATTGTTTGCTTATGAGAAGATTGAGTCATGCCTAGAGTAAGAATGAGAAATATGTGCCAACACGTGTGGAATTCAACAACGTCATCGTAATTTACGAGACCGCGTTTAATAGTGCCACAATAATGCTAAACGTGTTGATCGGGATGCTGCGACTGTAATGTGAATATGGAATACGCGGGTTCTGGAGGGCCGTGTTCAACATCATGCAGGATTCCAACAGCCGAAACCTACTAGCACTCGAGTCGACATCCATGTCCCATTCGCCCGTGCAGGATCGAATACCCACGTGTCTTGAGTCACGTGATGAGTACGACTGCAGCAAACCTTATCCACGCGGACAGAGTGACTATATATCCAACTCCACGGACTATCAGCTCGACAACCATTGTTGCATGTTACCTTAACGCGGCATCATAGTCGCTCTGACAGTGGTACATCGAGGACAACAACGGTCTCAGCGTAGGCACCAAGTCGTTTTTTCACTTTCGGTTAAGTTTCCAGCATCTCGACGGCTGTGCCCGTGTGTGGAGACTCCAAGGAGAACGGAAGTTCCACATTTCATTCGTCATCGTCCCACGATCCCCTACCTGATGTGATGAACAGGGTGCTATTGGTTACATAGTATGGTCACCTCTGGTTCTCATAGCACGTAGTTTGGATAGCAGCTATTATAGGTCTATTGTGTTATGGTAGGAGGCTGTGTTATCTTCGAGGACGCCGTGGTCTTACCTCTCAACAAGATAACGAAAGACCACATGATTCACTTCCTGCCCTGTCCAGCTTCGATGCAGAGGGTGGTCGATTGTTGCTCTGGGTAGCATGTAATCAACATGTCTCACAAATTCGAGACACCTGGGTATGAGACACTGGGAGATTTCTGTGCACCGCGCAACAGCCGCCATGTCAGATGAACTGAGTTCTATACTAAGCTCTGCATCCTGTATACGTCCTGTGTTATCATGGTCATCAGTCCGAAGACTTGATTGACGTAGCTCTCCATTCTACTCCATCTTGTCCAAGAGTCTTCATCTCTGAATAACTACTGCAACCAACATGTTTCTCAATCTGCTTACAGTATTCATCTCTTGGTCACTCACTACGATTATTACCTCTGACTCTTCTCTCTAGGATTGATTGGTATTCCATTAATGTCTCAGAATGTGTCTTATCAACCGGTCCCTTCTTCTAGTCAGTTTCTGTCACAGATTTCTACTTTCCCAAATTCTGTTCTCCACCTACTACCATCTAGTCTACAGCATTATTCTGTAGCACAATATTTCAATAGCTTCTATTCTCTTTCGGTATCAATCGTTTATTGTCCATATTTCATATCCATACACGGCCACACTTCATAAAAATACTTTCAGCAAAATCTTCCTGACACTTGAATCTATATTTAAAGTTAACAAATTTCTCTTCTTTAGAAACACTTTTCTTGCCATTGCCAGTCTACATTAGTTATCCTCTCTACTTCGGCCATCATCATTTATTTCGCTACCCAAACATCATACTTCATCTAGTACTTTATGTATCTCCTCTTCTAATCTAATTCCCTCAGCATCACCTGATAAAATTAGGTTACATTCCATTATGTTTTGCTTATATCCTCCCTTCAAGACACTGATCACTCCGTTGCAATTCTGTTACAACTCCCTTGCTGTTTCTGACAGAATTGTAATGTCATCGGCAAACCTCAAAGTTTCTGTTTCATCTCCCTGGACTTAAATTCCTACTCACATTTTTTCTTGGTTCCCATTATTGTTTGCTCAGTGTACAGACTGAATAACAATGAGGATAAGCTACGACCCTGTCTCACTCCCTTCGCAACCACTGATTTCCTTTCACGCCCCACTACTCTTAGAACTGCGTCTGGTTTCTGTACAAGTTGTAAATAGCCTCTTACTGCCTTTATGCCCCCTAATCTCCTAATCTTCTGTACTTTTTACTCACAGTAAACTAAATTCCGTTATTTGCTCTATTTCATGGTGCTACAGTTTTCATGGCCATTAATGCGTAATGTCTTCAGCACTACGTACAAGAACAGCAACAGAAGTAGTTTCAGCAAACAACAACAGTTGTGACGGACGTATGTGAAGCGCCAGAAGCAATTGGAAATGCGGCACAAACAACCTTAAGTACAGATGCAGTCCCTGCCCTCTCTGAATTCAGCAGCGTCTCGTCATTACGTCCCGTCCGCTTTTACAGAGTACTCAGAGGAATGGAAAGTCCGCCTGTGAAGACTTGAGGACCGTTCTTCGGCGTTCTACCTTATCTTTCCTGTCCAGTAGCGGTAACTGCATTTCGAAGTCGTCTTCTGATATTATTTGCTTAGTACGCAGACCACACACTTCGTTAGACAGTCCAAACTATCTCTTGATCTTAGTGCCTAGCTATCGAAGATAGTAGTACTTGGCAAATCTCACTGACTCCAACAGTGATCTGAATGCATAACTACTCCTAAGAGCCTTGAAAGTAAATGCAGAAGACAGCATAAGAATTGGCTATTAATATTTTTAAGGTAATGGTGAAAGAAATAATCTTGCTTTTACTTGTTTTCTATTTTCTGTCGATTAATTATTCCATTTCGTTGTTGTTGTTAGCACAGTACGTCTAGTGGTATAATCTTGATTGCTAAACAGATTTCAGGTTTCCAGTTTGGTTTTATATGTACTGTAAATTAAACTTGTAATAGCGGACTTACCTTCTTTTCTCCATTTTATATTGCGATATTCACCGACAATCACAATCATTAGCAAGCGACGCATCATCATACTCCACAACCAATTACTTACAATCGTCCGATTGTAACTTTACCTCTTCCCTCCAATGGGATTCAAGCGTCGAAACGTCCTAAGTATCGCTCGCATGCGAAACACAATCACGTCATAAGTATCTCACATACAACTTATATTTATAGTCATTTTATCTTTTTCCCGTAGTTCCTTAATTAAATTAACATTCATGGATGTATTTACCATATTGCAGCTAAATGAAAGGCAGTTTGTTCTCTGCTCACGCGTTTCGCTTCTTTTATTTATAGAGCGTCTTCAGTGGTTGTTTGCAGTATTGTTACTTCATGCGTATCATCCAGGAAGTATATTTACTTGGTGTAAATGCTCCAGATGACCGGTTTTGAACACTTTCTCGTCTATATTTATTACAGCACTTCACTTGCACTTTTCACTGTGTGTTGTACGTGTGTGTGTTTACAGTTTGTAGTGACTACACACGCTTGTGTAGTAACTACACATACGTGTGTATTGAAAATGGTTCAAATGGCTCTGAGCACTATGGGACTTAGCATCTGAGGTCATCAGTCCCCTAGAACTTACTAACTTAAGGACATCACACACATCCATGCCCGAGGCAGGATTCGAACCTGCGACCGTAGCAGTCGCGCGGTTCCGGACTGAAGCGCCTAGAACCGCTTGGCCACCGCGGCCTGCCGTGTGTATTAACTCCAATCTGTGAACACAATGAAATATGCAAGTGAAGTGTTGTAATAAATGTGGTAGAGAAAATTTTGAAAACCGGTCATATGGAGTACTGAAACCAAGTAAATACATTTCCTGGATGACACACATGAACTATCAACATTGGAAATCGCCACTGAAGATGCTTCGTAAATAAAAGAAGCGAAACGAGTATACAACATGCGGCCTTTCATTTAATTTCCAAGTCGGAATATACTTCCATGAGCCCATTTTTAGTTTACAATTTCAATAGCCAGCATTAATACCATTATAATACTACTACTAATAGTAGTAGTCAATATTTCTAGTTACTCTAATCCACAAAATGTGTACGATAAGTTGAAAATTACATTATCAGAATGTAACTCTTTTTCATATGCGTTTTACATTGGTGGATATGTCAATAATACCTGAATTCTTTAAACAAATATCTTTTTTAACAAATAATGCACACAGCCAATTCAGTGCATAAATGTTATTGTAATAAGCCTTGATCAGGTTTCAGTACCACTAGGGATGCTGAAGGAATAGTTCCCGACAATACTTTAAATATATTACGAAAATAAACACTTGAAACAAATTATATAACCTCGTACAACAGAGAAAAGAAGTACACGATATAAAAATCGTACTTTCACAGCTTACATTACATTAAAGTTGTACGCATACCTTATGAGCTAAAACGCTCAAGTCAAACTGCAGAAAGCATGGATAAAGTCCTCCGCGAAAAACAGCCAGAATTACTCACCGGTGCGGCTTGTTATATGAACAGACAATGAACTAAACGTGTGGCAACTAATTACGATGCCAAATAGACGTGGCGTAGAGCGAGCTCAACCGTATCAAACGTAACAGAAGCATCATACATATGCAGGTGTTTTAAACAGAATAAATAGTACACAATGTAAAAGCAACGACATTATAAAAGAGGATACAAATGGAGTAAGGTAATTTTTTTGACAAAAAATGGCCACTACAGTTTGTAGCACAAAATGAATAAAATTGTTAGTTACAAAAATGTACTGAAAATGGGAAAGAATGTACTTTAGCTGAACTTAAAGATATTACATTGCGCAAAAAGGAGAAAAGGTCTTTATGTAGAATCTGCATAAACAGTTTACATTTAGGACGGTGTATATAGGGGCTACATTCAGTTCTGGCACTTTTTGTTTTTCTATACTGTAGCAATAATTTAAAGTTCTGCTCAAAGAAGCGTTTTATCTACGGTCACTATGTCAATAGCATCAAAGATCGTTTAGAAATATTAGTACAACATTTTTCGAATTCAGCAACTCATAGCGAATGATTAGCTTTTAACTATGTATTTGTTCAGAACACGGTCTTCCCTTATTATTGCTAAAAGCAAGAAAACTTGTATCCGTTGTCGGTTTTTAAATTTCAGAAGTAACTTCGCTTTCCGCTGGATCATCCGTTTGCATTGCAGTTTTATTAATAACTTGATGTATCCAGGATAGGCACTACCTCTGGCTGTCATACACGACATTCATTTCGAGAATCACTCCTTGCTTATGCCAGTGAGTGCAGGTTCCAGGTGAACACTGCGAAGAAAAACTGTAAGTAGTAGGCATTTGAAGGCGTGTTCCTAGTAAAAGGCCATCACTTACAGCGGAATATGAAGCTACAACTCTATAGTGGGCCAAGCGGCACAGAAATAAGGCAGTGTCTGTCTTTAGGCGTATACAGTGGTCCAAGTTGTCATGAATTCTGTATAAATAGTCGAGTGCTGCCTAGTGAAGCGTCGGTGGATCGAGCGTAGTTTAGGCCAGACGTCTTTCTGTGATATTCTGGGAGTGTTTGTGAATCAAGACGTGCTCACTCATTCAGCTTACAGTGAACGGGAGGCATGATGTCTATTACAGCATACTTTCTGATCCGTTGTTTCCCATTGTGACACATCATGCTACATCGTCATGGCGTGTATTCAGGAGACGTTTTCGTCTTCCAAGATGATAGTGTTTGCAGGGTTGCATTTATTCGGTCCTCGCTGTACGAACACTCAGTTAGCCTACTTCACCTCTACTAGCTCACTAAATCATACTTAATCCCACAGATAACGTCTGGTACTATTAGGATCAGTGGGTGATAAGTTGCTATTATAATTTCTGCAACTTCGAGACTCTGTGGGATGGTATGATTCTCATGAGAACCCTCAGCTACATACGGAACACCTGAATGTTGCGTGGACGCTCTTCTTGCCAGAATTGAGGTCATTATAAAAGCTTGACGTGCTCTTACACGATGTTTGCTTGATTTGTACTGAATATAAGTAATTTGTATTTATTATGTAACTACCACCCGTGGTCCAGGGATAGCGTCCTGGATTGATAATCAAAATGCTTTCACTGCCGGTTTCGAAACCCGCAACCGCAGAGATTTTGATAAGTAATCAGTATTGCCGGCCGAAGACTTCGGGCAGAAGAAGTCACCCTCATTCTGCCAACGCCCTTTTCAAGGATGGTGGAGGAGCGGACAGAGCTTCAAGCCACTCTCTTGTATTGGGGGTGGGAAACTGCCCCCAAAGGCGGAAGAATCAGCAATGGTCAACGGCATGAGGACGCAGAAGCAATGGAAACACTGCATTAAAGACACATGACGAGTATCCACAGGAAATGTGGCCTATAACTGAAAAAGTGTCAAGATGATCTCTCCATTGACAAAAGATTCCGGATCTTCGGGAGGCGACTGCCAAAGGGAAGGTAACCATAAGAAAAATACTGAATAACCAACGGAATGATAACGTTCTACGTGTCGGGGGCGGCATGTCAGAATCTTGAACGTGCCAGAGAAGTTGTAAAACCTGAAAGGGAAATGAAAAGGCTCAATCTAGATATAGTAAGTGTCAGTTAAGTGAAATGGGAGGAAGACAAGGGTTTCTGGTGAGAAAATGGTATAACGGGAACAGGATTCGCTATGGATAGGAAGGTACGGCAGAGAGTGAGTTACAGTGAACAGTTCTGTGACAGGGTGTCTCTTATCAGAATCGACAACAAACCTGCATTGACAGCTATAGTTCAGGTACACATGTTGACGTCGCAAGCTGAATACGAAGAGATAGAGAAATTATATGAAGATGATACAGTGCGTGAAGGGAGATGGAAATCTAATAGTCGTAGGGGAATAGAATGCTGTTGTAGGGGAAGATGTAGAAGAAAAGTAATGAGAGAGGAAAAAGACTAATTCAGTTCTGTAATAAATTTCAGCAAGTAATATCGAATACTATGTTCAAAAATCAAAAGAGAAGAAGGTATACTTGGAAAAGGCCTGGTGACACGGGAATATTTCAGATAGATTACATCACGATCAGACACAGATTCGGAAATCAGATACTGGATTGTAATGCGTGCCCAGGAGCTGATATAGACACAGATCACAATTTACTATTCATGAAGATTAGGCTGAAGTCTGAGAGATTAATCAGGAAGAATCAGTACGCAAACAAGTGAAACTCCGAATACTAAGGAATGACGAGATACGTTTGAAGTTCTTTATAGATACAGCAATAAGGAATAGTTCAGTAGACAGTACTGTTGGAGAGGAATGGGCATCCCTAAAAATGGTTATGACAGAAATTGGAAAGAAAAACATTGGTACAAAGAAGATAATTGCGAAGAAACCATGGGAAACAGAAGAAAAATTTCAGTTGATGGATAAAAGAAGGAAATACAAAAATATTCAGGGGAATTCAGGAATACAGAAATACCAGTCGCTGAGGAATGACATAAATAGGAAATGCAGGGAAGCTAAGACGAAATGGCTGATTGAAAAACGTGAAGAACTCTAAAAAGAAATCACTGTCGGAAGGACAGACTCAGCATACAGAAAAGTAAAAACAACGTGCGGTGAAATTACAAACAAGAGTGGTAACGTTAAGGGTACAACGGGAATTCCACTGTTAAAAGCAGAGGAGAGAGTGGATAAGTGGAAAGACTACATTGAAGACCTCTATAAGGGGGAATATTTGTCTGATATGATAGAAGAAGAAATAGGAAACTATTTAGAAGAGACGGGGGATCCAGTATCGGAATCGGAATTTAAAAGAGCTTTGGAGGACTTAAGATCAAATAAAGCGGATGGGGTAGATATCATTCCATCAGAGTTGCTAAAATCGTTGGGGGAATTGACAACAAAACGACTATTCGGGTTGATGTTAAGAATGTCTGCCGCCATAGCATCTGGCTTTCGGAAAAATGTTATCCACACGATTTCTAAGATTGCAACAGCTGACAGTAGCGAGAATTATCGCACAATCAGCTTAAGAACTCGTGCATCCAAGTTGATTAGAAGAAAAATAGCCAGTAAAATAAAAATAACATTGAGGAGGGGCACCAGGAAGGCAATTCTGACGTTTCGGTTGATGATGGAAACAAGACTAAAGAAAAATCAAGACGCTTTCACACGATTTGTCGATCTGGATAAATCGTTTGACAGTGTAAATTTCCGTGCGGTCTAAGGCGCCTTGTCACAGTTGGTGCGGCTGCCCCCGTCGAAGGTTCGAATTCTCCCTCTGGCACGGGTGTGTGTGTTGTCCTTAGCGTAATTTAGTTTCAGTTAGATTACGTAGTGTGTAAAGCCTAGGGACCGATGGCCTCAGCAGTTTGGTCCCATAGGAAGTTACCACTACCTAAAATGGTGCAAGATGTTGGAATTTCTCAGGAAAATAAGGGTCAGTTATAGTGAATGGCGAGTGATACAACACGTACAATAGCCGAGAGGTAGTAGTAAGAATGGAAGACCAAGTGCTCAGATTAAAAAGAGTGTAAGAGAGGGATGTAGCCTTTCACACCTACTGTACAATCGCTACATCGAAAAAGGACTGAATGAAATTCAAGGTGAAAAGATATCAACGATAAGATTCACTGATTACATTTCCATCATCAGTGAAAGTGAAGAAGAATTACATATACTTCTGAATGGAATGAACAGTCCAATAAGCACAGAATATGGATTGAAAGTAAATCGAAAAAAGACGAAAGTAATGAGTAGTAACAGAAATAAGAACAGAGAGAAAGTGAAAATCACGATTTATTGTCACGAAGTAGATGAAGCTAAGGAATTTTTTACCTAGACAGCAAAATAATCAATGATGGACGGCGCATGGAGGACATCAAAAGCAGACTAACACTGAACAAAAGGGTATGCTCGCCAAGAGAAATCTACTAGTATCAAACATAGGCATTAATCTGAGAAACAGACGTCAATGTACGTTAGGAGCACAGCATTGTACGGTAGAGGAACATGGACTGTGGGAAGACCAGAAGGGGATCGAAGCGTTTGAGATGTGGTGCTACAGATGAATGTTGGAAAATTAGGTGGACTGATAAGGAAAGGAAAGAGGATATTCTGCGCAAATCAGAGGGGAAAGAGATATGCGGAAAACACTGACAAGGAGAAGGGATAGTATGACAGGACATCTATTGAGACATCAGGGAATGATTCCTTGGTACTAGAAGGAGCTGTAGTGGGAAAAAACTGTAAAGGAAAGCAGATATTAGAACACATTCAGCAGATAATTGAGGACGTAGGTTGCAAGTACTACTCTAGGATGAAGAGGCTGGCGCAGGAGAGGAATTCATGGAGGGCCACATCAAACCAGTCAGAATACTGATGACTAAAAAGAAAGTGAGTAGCTGTGCCCAGCCACACTTTGCTGTGTCTCAGTCTGCTTAAATGGAAAAGAACCAGATGGCATTCCAGTAGGTACATAGAAACACGTGCTTATTCGAATGCAATGTTGTGTAAAAATTTCAAAGCAGTCCTTGAAGAACTTTCATAGATTTGAGATTTTGAAGAAAGGAATATCTACATTTGTGGTTATAAAGAAACATTATTGTTGTGGGTTGACAGGAGAGCCAACACCGTATTATTAGAGGAAGCCGAAAGGCACGCGTTTTAGCTCACGCAGGCTGGCGTGAGGTCTGGAACAGGGCAAGGAAATTAGACTTTAGAAAAACGGACGTAGCTAGTGGAATACTTAACTTTAATCCATTAATGATGAGCGTCGCTCTTGACGGTACATGTTTTACAGTATCAATAGTAACTGGTAATGGCGCCTTGCCAGGTCGTAGCAAATGACGTAGCTGAAGGCTATGCTAACTATCGTCTCGGCAAATGAGAGGGTATTTTGTCACTGAACCATCGCTAGCAAAGTCGGTTGTACAACTGGGGCGAGTGCTAGGAAGTCTCTCTAGACCTGCCGTGTGGCGGCGCTCGGTCTGCAATCACTGATATTGGCGACACGCGGGTCCGACTTATACTAACGGACAGCGGCCGATTTAAAGGCTACCACCTAGCAAGTGTGGTGTCTGGCGGTGACACCACAAATATATTTTCCTAGTCGTCATATCTCCGAAAGATTTTGACCGAATGATTTGAAATTTTGACACTACGGTGCTTTCGAGCTCAAGTGTGTCTTTATTTATATATTTTTCTAATATAAGTAATAAATAATTTTTTATGAATTTGATAATTGCGAAACGTTGTTACAAAAAGTCTCAAAAAGTTTTATTCATAACTTACAGAAATCAGTACCTAAAAACACGCCTGTGTCAGAATGAAACGTTGTGTTAACATTTCAAAGCAGTCGGTCAATAACTTTCGGAAATCCACGATCTTCAACAAACAAAGATTTACTTATGTATTTATATAGATTGTACAATGTCTGCGTTGACAATTCACTTGAATCCATGTTTCTTCTGACATGGGTGCATGCATTTCGTGATAAGTATTACATGATTTGACGATTTAAAACGAGGATCATATCGCATGTCGCCCTCTGGCGGGAATCATATTCCGCGTGCCTCTCACAGCCGAGTTCTCAGCCTGTGTTGATGTGCAGTGCGGCGCTCTGCAATGTAGCTCACAAGTTACGTAAACAAGCGTTACTGTACATGTATGCCGTGTTTCTCTGCGTAGCCATTGCACTTGTGAATAATAATCGTCCTTGCTCATTGTCTTTGCGTATTGTTCATGGTGTTTCCGCTTCGTAGTTATAAATCAAGTTCATGAGTTCGATCCAGAAGAATCCTTTGAAAAGAATACAAAACTGCGGCTTCCAAAATTCATGACTGACTGCATGAGAAGTTTGTAACTTCTGGTAACGAGACTGAGTTCATTCAAATGGATACTGAGAAATACTGCGTTTTAGCTACATTTCATCTGTTATGTTTGTCAAATGATCACTGAAAGTCCAGAGCAAATTTGAATTCCGTCATCGGGATGACTCTGTCAGTACCATTGATATGAGTAACGCTAACAGTGACCTCAAAACTGTCAGGGCGCTAATTCTTCTCCAAGAGCTAGACAACGCTTTGAGACAGGTACTTTCTAATTATGGACAGCTCAAAGAAATACAATTCGAGAAGTGTTCTAATAGATACGAGATTCGGTACCACATCGAGATTACATCTGTCTGAATGTTTGTTCCGTTCGACGTCCTGTCCCACTGTCGTGTAGGCGGTGGCAAGGCCCACGTAATGTCTGCTGGGCAGTCTCCTACATGTCACCTATGCAATGAACCAGGAGGTAGTCGGGAAAACTGTTCATCACGGGTGTTTCATCTACGAGATAACCTGCAACAGCGGACAAGGTTTAAGGCACAGGAATTATCTACATAAGTGATTCAGCAGGCAATATCAAGATTTTTCTGTAATCCACTCACCAACCCTTTGTTTTAACTGGAAAGGGAATTCCTACGCTTCAATAAAGAACTAGCAAAACCTGAATTCTGGAGAAATCTGACAACATTTTCGAAGATCAAACCGATAAAGACCGTTCTGAAACTACGTTCCAGGATACAGCTATACAGCCCAGGAAATTTCAGTTCGCCGACAAGATGACGACATAGATATGAGTGATGTAAGCTCTTCTAGTTCTCGTCTCTATCAAAAAGGTAAATAGTGATCACTGGGAAAGAGTATACGACTTCCGAAGAGGAACCTGAGGAGAACTGACACTGATCTCTAGTATACACAAACCCAATATCGTTACCGCGAAACCGGGTGGATCCGACATGGAAACGAAAAATCATGGAGAAACAGCTTTTCCCTAATCCCGACAATCAGACGAGGCGAACCCCATGAGTCGTTCTCGGCAGGACAATTAATGTCAGACGATGCAGAAAGCAACTAGCCAGGCAACCACAACATGGGAACAGTTGGGTGAAACCACAGCAGCTGTTATAGAAACATGTGAACAGGGAGGTAAAGTGATATATCGTGCTGAACCAAATTTTACAATCTTGACAAAATCATAGAAAAACTTAGTAAGGGGAACAGAGGGATATATCAGCAAGCACAAGGCTACAAACCTCAACGTGGTACGAAGGCACCAAATAATAAAGTCAAAATCAATCTAAATGTGGCACGTACAAAAAATTTTAAGAAAGAATAGAATACAAAGTTGACTAGAAGGGAGGAAAAGGTAGTGAACCAGTGGAAACGACTCTGGTCAAGAATATTAAATTAAGTGATTCAGAAGGACAATCAAAACTGAAAATTAAATTTACAGTGGACAATACGGTAGTTCTTAATCTCTTCAAGCTAGGATGTTGCTATGGACGTAGATGAGCGATAGCAACAGCTTTAGGCAATGACACACGTATAGTACGTAGGAAACAACTCCATGTGATCAAAGGACTTGGAATTGTTGGACGTGAGCACGCAGTGATGTAAAATAGTGACCGTCAACATCAAACGAATTGAGACAAAAAATTAAAATACTTAATCGATTATTTACATTCCGTGATCTCCTCTCCTACAAGAAATCACATCATAGATTTCATATTTATGTGGATTTTATGAGATATATTTCATAAAAAAACTATGCAAAAATGATATACAATGTACGTTTCAATCGTGCCTAGGGTCAGGAAAAGGGACTGCTGCCGTGACAGGGAATGTGCTCCTCCTCAACGTACACGGTGATTCAGCTGACCTTACCTATGGGTTTTATACTGCCAGCAACGTCTCCTAATACCACGTGCAAGATTTTCATATTCTCTCCTTCACTACGTGCAAACTGTTAGTCCTACAGAGAAAATGAACAGGACCTTTTTGAAGGAAATTGAAAGTAGTTGAATGTTGTACCATTTTTGCTAGAGGCCGTAGTTTTCGAAATATTCAAGAAAAACATACCAAAGTGAACTATGAAAGTGTTTTTCTTGAATAACGAAAACCGTTGACTCCACCGCAAGCTTTATGCTAGTACAAAATTTTACTACTAAATTTCCTACAATTTTCCTGTAGGACTGATAGTTGGCGTGTTGCGAGCGAGAGAGTACGACAGTCTCGCATGTGGTTCACATGGCTCTGAGCACTATGGGACATGCCCAACGCAGGATTCGAACCTGCGACCGTAGCGGTCGCGCAGTTCCAGACTGTAGCGCCTAGAACCGCTCGGCCACTCCGGCCGGCTTCTCGCGTGTGGTTTTTCAAAACATTGTGGGTTGCGCAAAACCCACACGTAAGGGCAACTGATTCATACTGTATACGCCCCAACTGGTACAAACAGTAGTGGAGAGAGAGGTGATTATTTCAAGACGGACTCGCAGTCTTCTTACTATTGCACGACGAAACACGGTATGAGGAGGAGACTTCAATTGTGTGATGAGGAAAGAATAGCTTAACAGCTTGCTCTGACCTCAAAGACACTTGTATCCATCTCCACCCTAGTGTTACACGCTACACATACGTCAATATTCAATCACGCAGTAGACCAGAATGAATTTAAATCTCGCACTACTTAGCAGCGTTACGAATGTACAGGCTGTTTCAAAATGACCGGTATATTTTAACGGCAATGAAAACTAAACGAGCAGCGATAGAAATACACCGTTTGTTGCAATATGCTTGGGACAACAGTACATTTTCAGGCAGACAAACTTTCGAAATTACAGTAGTTACAATTTTCAACAACAGATGGCGCTGCGGTCTGGGAAACTCTATAGTACGATATTTTCCACATATCCACCATGCGTAGCAATAATATGGCGTAGTCGCTGAATGAAATTACCCGAAACTTTTGACAACGTGTCTGGCGGAATGGCTTCACATGCGGATGAGATGTACTGCTTCAGCTGTTCCATTGTTTCTGGATTCTGGCGGTACACCTGGTCTTTCGAGTGCCCCCACAGAAAGAAGTCACAGGGGTTCATGTCTGGCGAATAGGGAGGCCAATCCACGCCGCCTCCTGTATGTTTCGGATAGCCCAAAGCAATCACACGATCATCGAAATATTCATTCAGGAAATTAAAGACGTCGGCCGTGCGATGTGGCCGGGCACCATCTTGCATAAACCACGAGGTGTTCGCAGTGTCGTCTAAGGCAGTTTGTACCGCCACAAATTCACGAAGAATGTCCAGATAGCGTGATGCAGTAATCGTTTCGGATCTGAAAAATGGGCCAATGATTCCTTTGGAAGAAATGGCGGCCCAGACCAGTACTTTTTGAGGATGCAGGGACGATGGGACTGCAACATGGGGCTTTTCGGTTCCCCAAATGCGCCAGTTCTGTTTATTGACGAAGCCGTCCAGGTAAAAATAAGCTTCGTCAGTAAACCAAATGCTGCCCACATGCATATCGCCGTCATCAATCCTGTGCACTATATCGTTAGCGAATGTCTCTCGTGCAGCAATGGTAGTGGCGCTGAGGGGTTGCCGCGTTTGAATTTTGTATGGAAAGAGGTGTAAACTCTGGCGCATGAGACGATACGTTGACGTTGGCGTCATTTGGACCGCAGCTGCAACACGGCGAACGGAAACCCGAGGCCGCTGTCGGATCACCTACTGCACTAGCTGCGCGTTGCCCTCTGTGGTTGCCGTACGCGGTCGCCCTACCTTTCCAGCATGTTCGTCCGTCACGTTCCCAGTCCGTTGAAATTTTTCAAACAGATCCTTTATTGTATCGCTTTTCGGTCCTTTGGTTACATTAAACCTCCGCTGAAAACTTCGTCTTGTTGCAACAACACTGTGTTCTAGGCGGTGGAATTCCAACACCAGAAAAATCCTCTGTTCTTAGGAATAAACCATGTTGTCTACAGCACACTTGCACGTTGTGAACAGCACACGCTTACAGCAGAAAGACGACGTACAGAATGGCGCACCCACAGACTGCGTTGTCTTCTATATCTTTCACATCACTTGCAGCGCCATCTGTTGTTGAAAATTGTAACTACTGTAATTTCGAAAGTTTGTCCGCCTGAAAATGTACTGTTGTCCCAAGCATATTGCAACAAACGGTGTATTTCTATCACTGCTCGTTTAGTTTTTATTGCAATTTCAAATATACCGGTCATTTTTGAAACACCCTGTATATAACAGCAAATGACAACGACATATAAATATTTCAACTTGTAGAAAGTAGACATGGCTTAAAGCCAAAACATCTGCACTTGAGAATGACGTAAGGCCGAAATTGCAATAGTGGCAATAAAAAGTTTAACAGCCACTTGCGTTAACACGATGTCTTTCAAGAAATTTCACATGACTGTGAGTCCCAGTTATGAAAAGTTAATTAACATGTTAAATAACTTACAAGAATTTGACATATAGCCGCCCAACATTAGCGACTATTGAGCTTGCCATATAACCATTACACATACCAGACATAAAACATCCCCAGGGAGTGGCGTATGGCAACTGAATGTGTTACTGCTTGACGATAATACAGTAAGACATTTGGAAGATATGTTTAGATATCGAGCAGTGGTGGTTGGACTGGATAAAGATACAAATTAAAAAAAAAAACGCGTCATCCATTTTGCACAGAATAAATCGTACTGGAGGCGAAATAGTCAGGCTTATTACTTTATAAATTTACGAGAACTATACAACCAGCCTGGCGCTTTAACTGCCAACCTAATTTGAAGTCATAAGAATTAAAGGACAAATAACAGCACGAGTTTGCGAAACTCTAACTGGTATTAAAGTACGGGCTCGAGATATAGATGACATCAACCATGAAATTGCATCTGTCACCATATAATAAGGGAAGCAAAAAAAACTGACAAACAAAAATTGATTACTAAACTTGTAGATGGCGGTGGAAATGAATTTATTCAACAAACACCGACCAAGGAACATATTGTGAGGTATGATAAAGACGTCTACTCAGAAGCAAATGTAGAAGAAAGATCTTCAGATTACCTTTTGAAGTGGATAGTTGATGAAGTAGATGGACTGCCCATTGAACTTTACGAACGACTTTGGATGTGATTGGAGAGAAACTGGCGCGCGTTATGAACAACAGAATGAAACAAATGCTACGTAAAGTAAGTAGACCGTACCAAGCTAGTGCATGTTCAGGGAGGTTAATGATAAAACTTTTATCCGTGTACAGAGATAATGTATCTTAACATGGATATGCAAAACGAGACTATCAATAGCTTTTCTAGATTTTAATAAAGCCTTTGACAGGGTTAATCAGAAGTTTTCATTTCAAACTATGGATAAAATGGGTTTTAGTGAGCCCATTATGAAGCTGATAAAAATGCATAGTTGACATAGGATCGAGGTTGAAGATTAATGAGCAATTGACAGCTCGGGTTCCGATTAAACGAGAAGTACGACATGGGTGCCCCCTCCTCACCTCGCTGTTCGTCATAGTGTTGTGTACATAGTGACGCGTACTCAGCGCGTACATAATTTTCCCACTAGAGCGCGCCCCGCTAAGCACAACAGCGCAGGCGCAGAGCTCGTCCATCTCCGCACTACGAGATGGCGCTGTCTTAGAGACGGACCAAATTCAGCTTCCGCAGATCCGCGTATTAATATCACGCAGCCAATGAGATTGCTGCTAACATACAACCTTTTCTCCTCGCGGATCACACTCCCGCAGTGATACCTGAACGTGCGAGGTATTATAACGAGTATACAGACCTCCAATTAGTCAGTCTGCATCAGTCTGCATTAGTCTGCATTTATCTGCACCTGTCTGTACCAGTCTAAATTAGTCTCTACCACTCTATAGTCAAATTTGTCCACGCCTAATAAGATTATCATACTCCTGTACTTAGCCATGAAGATAAATGAATAGACACTTTGTCAAGTATCAGAGATATGTGAGAATAAGATTAACGTACCAAGACCAAAGGAACTTCAGATTGTCAATTGTAAATAGCATCCAGAACCAAGTTAAGTTATTTTTACGCTTGTTATTATTTTAATAAATGTGTGTGAAAATCAATCAAGTTCTGTTTAAAGTTGTACACCGTCAATCTGCTACTCTAAGCGTGCAAGTGGCATTTCTATCGTCTGACCTAACGGCAGAAGATAAACACGCCACGATAAGACCACGAGACACATTGCTGACACTCGCCTACTTCGTTAGAGCGAGAAGTCAAATAATCTAATGGTGTGTGTACCGAAGGTCTCACCGTACGCACACCACACTTAGCAATACAACCTTTAAGGCGTAAATTACGCAGCCCCCTACAAGACTTTCAAAAACTTAATACAAAAAGAGTAAGTCAGGGTTATTCATATGTCATGAGTGTGATCATCAGTTCCATGGAGGAGTTCGACATAGTTAGACGAACAATAAAGAAGTATGAAGATGCAACCGAAACGAAACTAAGTTCTAACAAATAAAAAATAATAGTCCTAGGCTCACAAACAGAATACATAGACCAAATCTGGCTACAGCACACGAAAGTTCAAACGGCTCTGAGCACTATTGGACTTAACATCTGAGGTCATCAGTCCCCTGGAACATAGAACTACTTAAACCGAACTAACCTAAGGTCATCACACACATCCATGCCCGATGCAGGATTCGAAACTGCGACCGTAGCGGTCGCGCTGTTCCAGACTGAAGCGCCTAGAACCGCTCGGCCACACCTTCCGGCCACATGAAAGTGATTAAACGTGTAGGGTTCGCGATAACGCAGAATCCGAAGGATACGGTCAAAATGAACTGGGAAATAAAACTTACCGGATTACGGCATACATTCAGAAAGCACACCACGTGGAATTGTCACCGAAATCAGAATGTTACCTTTCTCCATTGTTTTGCAGAATATACGACATGGATGCGATATTTACAATTTCAACGACTGTATCAAATAAAATTTTAACCCTCATTTGTTGATATATCTCGAGAGGAAATATCTTCGAAGTCAGCTACAAGGCTAGGGATCAAAGGTACCCAGTCACAGTGCACAGCAATCTCCGTCTATAAGGAAACTTTACGAAACAAGTATCTGATATGTTAGATACTAAACACAGGACTCTACCATAGAACAACGGACGCATCGAGACAGCACTGGAATACACACCTGGAAATGGAAAAAAGAACACATTGACACCGGTGTGTCAGACCCACCATACTTGCTCCGGACACTGCGAGAGGGCTGTACAAGCAATGATCACACGCACGGCACAGCGGACACACCAGGAACCGCGGTGTTGGCCGTCGAATGGCGCTAGCTGCGCAGCATTTGTGCACCGCCGCCGTCAGTGTCAGCCAGTTTGCCGTGGCATACGGAGCTCCATCGCAGTCTTTAACACTGGTAGCATGCTGCGACAGCGTGGACGTGAACCGTATGTGCAGTTGACGGACTTTGAGCGAGGGCGTATAGTGGGCATGCGGGAGGCCGGGTGGACGTACTGCCGAATTGCTCAACACGTGGGGCGTGAGGTCTCCACAGTACATCGATGTTGTCGCCAGTGGTCGGCGAAAGGTGCACGTGCCCGTCGACCTGGGACCGGACCGCAGCGACGCACGGATGCACGCCAAGACCGTAGGATCCTACGCAGTGCCGTAGGGGACCGCACCGCCACTTCCCAGCAAATTAGGGACACTGTTGTTCCTGGGGTATAGGCGAGGACCATTCGCAACCGTCTCCATGAAGCTGGGCTACGGTCCCGCACACCGTTAGGCCGTCTTCCGCTCACGCCCCAACATCGTGCAGCCTGCCTCCAGTGGTGTCGCGACAGGCGTGAATGGAGGGACGAATGGAGACGTGTCGTCTTCAGCGATGAGAGTCGCTTCTGCCTTGGTGCCAATGATGGTCGTATGCGTGTTTGGCGCCGTGCAGGTGAGCGCCACAATCAGGACTGCATACGACCGAGGCACACAGGGCCAACACCCGGCATCATGGTGTGGGGAGCGATCTCCTACACTGGCCGTACACCACTGGTGATCGTCGAGGGGACACTGAATAGTGCACGGTACATCCAAACCGTCATCGAACCCATCGTTCTACCATTCCTAGACCGGCAAGGGAACTTGCTGTTCCAACAGGACAATGCACGTCCGCATGCATCCCGTGCCACCCAACGTGCTCTAGAAGGTGTAAGTCAACTACCCTGGCCAGCAAGATCTCCGGATCTGTCCCCCATTGAGCATGTTTGGGACTGGATGAAGCGTCGTCTCACGCGGTCTGCACGTCCAGCACGAACGCTGGTCCAACTGAGGCGCCAGGTGGAAATGGCATGGCAAGCCGTTCCACAGGACTACATCCAGCATCTCTACGATCGTCTCCATGGGAGAATAGCAGCCTGCATTGCTGCGAAAGGTGGATATACACTGTACTAGTGCCGACATTGTGCATGCTCTGTTGCCTGTGTCTATGTGCCTGTGGTTCTGTCAGTGTGATCAAGTGATGTATCTGACCCCAGGAATGTGTCAATAAAGTTTCCCCTTCCTGGGACAATGAATTCACGGTGTTCTTATTTCAATTTCCAGGAGTGTACATTCGTCGATATCTCACGGAAATAAGTTACATGCTAAACAGCCTACAAAAGCTTAATAGCAGACAGATTTACAACCTTATCATCACCTCGCGGAGTGTCAAGCCACACTGAAGAGAAGTAGCCTCACAGAAACTGGAAGTTCACATGGGGCAACATTGACTGTTCCGCGCTAAAGGCGTAGGTGCACTGTCGTACAAGGCGGTAAATGAGGTAGTTCCCATAAGTGACAAGGTGTGTAATACAAACCCCGAGACCAATCCTGATGTGTTGCCAGAAGAGCCAACACCGTGTTGCTAGAGGAGGCCAAAATGCACGCGTTAAGCTCACGCAGACTGGCGTGAGGTCTGGAACAGTTAAGGGAAATTACAGTAGCAAATAAAGTACGTAGTTGAAGTAATACTTAACTTAAATCCACAATTGGTGTACATTGCTCTTGACGGTACATTAATAACAATCTCAATATAAACTGGTAATGGCGCCTTGCTAGGTCGTAGCAAATGACGTAGCTGAAGGCTATGCTAACTATCGTCTCGGCAAATGAGAGCGTATTTGTCAGTGTAGCATCGCTAGCAAAGTCGGCTGTACAACTGGGGCGAGTGCTAGGAAGTGTCTCTAGACCTGCCGTGTGGCGGCGCTCGGTCTGCAGTCACTGACAGTGGCGACACGCGGGTCCGTCGTATACTAGCGGACCGCGGCCGATTTAAAGACTACCACCTAGCAAGTGTGGTGTCTGGCGGTGACACCACAAATCCGAATTGCGAAAATGTCACCTCGTCGCTACGTTATCACACACTTTCATATGCAGTGATCACAACTGCATATGGAAGTGACCTAGGAAGAAATTGGCAGTTATTAATCGGACATCGGAGTCATCCATAATGGTCGAAGATATTATAAAACCCTAACGGCGATTATTCCCTACTACAAAGAATAACAGTTACATTTGGCTCTTCGGTCACTATCTTTATTATTTGATGACAACACCTTAGAATATCTTCAACATCAGCTGTGAATATATTAAAAAATCCTAGAGTATGTATCGCACATCTTGTGTGGTCACCGTCGTATAGCCAAACAACCCAAGTATCAACGATGGTTTCGGTAAGTTTCATTTGTTCTGTTATCGCAAGAAGCAGAATAAGGATTCTGTATTCTTTAGCACAATGAGAATAGATTCTTTCTCTTCCATAATAACTGAATGAAGAACTACACTTCACAGAGTCTTAACAATAGTGTCAACTAAAGCTTTAATTTATCTCCTTATTAAAACAGCAAGAAGTGTGATTTATATTGAGCATGGTTACCTACATGCATCCATACGATCTCAAATAATGATTCTAAGGAATGGATGGCAGAGGATTCCTCATTAATTCATTTACTATCCATTTAGTATAAAGAAGCTTTTAATCTACTAAAGTACAATTACTTTATTTGATATGAGGAATGAAAACAACTTTTAAAGAGATGGTTCTAGAAATTAAAAAAGTGTAAATAAAAGTGCATTAAAAATAGCATCATAAATAAAAAAACGACGGCCTCTTAAGATCACGTATTGATTTTAAGTAACAGAGGTATTTAGTTAATTTTACGAAGGAGAATTTCGTATATTAAGGAAAATACGAGTACAGCTGAAGGAAGCTAACCGATGAAGGCAATGCCTGGCGACTTTATGTTCGGAGTATAGGTATGGATGAAGGTCAAAAAATAAAGTAAGAAATGAAGACTGTTACGGCGAGTTTTCACATAAGCAGGGACTCCGATTTCTAATTCTGGTCCAGCACAAATTTTCATATTTCATTGATGAAGATTACAGCTGAAACTAATTTAGATTCGCAGTTTCGTAATATTTAATTTTTATTTGTGATTGTGTGTCTATCTCGGCAATAACCTTCGAAAAAAAATCTATCTTCCTTTTCGCTGGTCTTTTCAAACAGGTGAAAACTACTCTCGAGATGGCTGCAGTCACCTAGATATTAAAACCTTACAAGTGTGTGAATTGCTGATGCGGTCAGTGTAGGAATTTAATATGGACTCGTTTCATCCGTGAGGTATGTATGCTGTGTCTCAGTGACACAATTCATTAGGGAGCTGAAAACTTGGAAAAGAATTGGAGCGGAATAAGCGGAATTAAATCCCCAGTGCCCCTGAATAGACACCAGTCGAGCTTCACTTCCTTCCCCAAGCGACATTTCCGTGGTTCATGAATCCGAGAACAAAGGACATCGATTACGAAAGGCGAGAGAGCGATAGACGCTGCTAATGGAATTACCGGCACGGTTTGAGGGATCAAGGTCTCTCACTTGAAACCTTAAAGCTTACCATCATTTAAAGACTGTAACATAAAAGAGATTAATACGGATTTCTGTGAATTAATATAAATTTTCGTCTTTATTGCTATTTTATTTTATAGATTGCACAACCTCTAACGTAACCGCAGGCTTCCGCGGCCGTTGTCACTGTCAGTAAAATTCTTCTGGGTTTGAGGCCGCATTGTCATCTATAAAATTCGACGTTTCGGCGACTGTTGCAAGGCGCCTTCCTCAGGGTGTATTGCACAAACGTACTAAGGTGTACCGTTTGATAAGACATGTGAGACTCGTGCTGTTGTAAGGCTAAAGGCCTGAAGTGGTATAACATATGAAATAAATAACGAGCGAGCCAGTGAATTACATTAATCCCAAATCAATAGTTACATAAGCAGTGATTTCTTTGTAGGCGGATGTATGCACTCTTAGTACACAACGCTATTCTCACGTGAATGTACGGTAGAAGAAAAAAGGAAATAACAAGAGCTGCTATTCTGACAGCAGAAGGGTCAGTAGTGTTCGACCGACCACCGTGTCCTCCTCAGCCGTGATGTGTTACGGGAGGGTCTTTGGTCAGCCGCTCTCCCGCATGGCTGTCAGCTGCGCTGATTACTGAGCTACAAGTGGCGGTCGAAGCTCTACGAATGAAACACGAATCAGTTTCCGTCACCTTGCACGGTGTTCTGAACATAGCAAAGGTCTCTACCCAAAAGATCATCGACTAATGCAACTCAAATGTTGCAGCTGTATAATGCAGATCCAGATGATTTCTTGGCAACTTAATTACCGTGTACGAATACTTGTAATGTTACTATGATCCATAAGCAAAGGAGCAAATAATATGTGTATTAGACACCGCCTAAAACTTCGAACACACATGACCGGGCTAATCACTACCGAAGTCACGGAACGCGGTCACGGGAAACTGAAAGGACGAAACTTCACGCGAAGTCATCCTATGGAGCGCTTTACCTGTACCGACAAAGCACTAGATTCTCCACAGTACACACCCATCTATGCTGAAGTTTTGGCTATCAAATTAAGCCTCACCTTCCCCTCCGCCCCTCTACCTGTCACCATCCAGTGACTTCCTCCTCTGTCCTCGGAGGGAACCGTTAGGGATCAGACATTTGAAGCGAGGAGGAAATAGGTCAGGCGTGCACTGCAGGCAGGTAGCGGAGTATACGTGTGGCGTGCACAGGGGGCCTTTTTAGTATAGAGAAATTCTCCATTAGGTTCAAAAATGATTTGCCTATAAATTTGCTACAATGTCCTCATCGAATGTTCGTCACCATAGATCAGAGATATCAAAGGCTTATATGATTTTAGTTAACTGCAGCAGCATCAAGGGAAAGGTCACAGAATTAGTATCGCTTACTGAATGTTATAATGAATAAACAGTATTAGGAAGAGAAAGTTGTTGAAAATGAGCAGATAGTATTAGGGGCAGAAAGTTGGTTGAAAACAGACGTTATTAAGGGGCTCTGGAACGCCCTATACTTGCAATGTTAAAATAACGCTGATAAATTACATCTTTCCTCACAAAGTATTTGAGGTAGGAAGTTGAACGTTTTACAGATTATTTATTGGAATATGGGCTACAACTTAACACAGGGATTTTACAAAATTTTAGTTCAGTTATTAAAGATGATTTTTTTTCAATTGTAATGAAAATTCACAACATTTTTTGGAATTTTTTAATTATATATTCAAAACATTACAGTTTTTTGGAAAAAGGCTGTGTTAAATTATGCAGAAGGTACTGTGTAACATTTACTGAAAGTTTGAAACAAATATGTTTGGAAGATCCTTAGAAAACATGTAATTAGTATGAGAAAATAAAAGTTTTGGGAATCGAGCGACAAAGATTGGATTAACTTTTTAGTGCATTCCAGGTCCATAGGATGGATTATCTTCATCCTCTGCAAACTCCTCCTCCAGCTTCCTCTTGTTCCTCCTCCTGTTTACTCTTGCTTGTATTTCTAGACTCTTTACAGCCCTGTCTGCAGCCCGTAGGCGTTCCTTGTCTAAAGCAAGCATCGCTCGTACCATACTAGAATGTTATTATTTACCGTAATAACACATACCTTTGGCTTTCCAACATTTCTCCTTTTCTTAAAAGCCTTCAGAGGATTTCTAGTAACTTTACTTTTACTCATTATTATACTTCAACAACACAGAGACTCAAGAAACAGAATTAATTACGAATATTTTCGAGATAACGACAGAGTAAATAAACATGAAACAATCGACAATCACACCAGCGATATATATTGAACCATCACAGGTTAGCCACAACACATACTTTATCTCACATCACTAAAATGTATCTGATGAACACGGACGTTAATAATAACACCATTTTACAGCAGTTTAACAGCGCCACAGTGGGTCACGCCCATGTAGAACACATTTAAAAAAAAATTTAAAAATAGTTGTAGTCTTCGGAGTTGAATAAATTATATATCTATTAAGAGATAATAGTCTGTAGATTCAGAAAACGCAAAAAAGTAAAAGTTGAACTTTTCATGATTTTGAGCCTTTCCGGAGCCCCTTAACGACTAAATCCTATGTTCAGACGGGGATAATTATCGTCAGGAGAGCTTAGTCACCAATGATGGGGGCGTGTTTATCACAGTAAACAATGCAAAAAAAATCTAGCTAGGCTATCACGGATTTCGATTGTGATTTAATCTCGGGCGAGTTAAGTATCAAAGATCGGTAAAAATCGGTAGTCGAATGCTTTTAAAGACCGCTTGGGTCAGGAGCATTAGTAGTAGAGCGCTTCAGACAGAACTTGCAGAATAGCGTTAATAATTTTCCTGATCATGCTGTTGTACATAGGCGGTGACCTTCAGTTTGTCTAGTATAGATTGGGAATGTCATACTGTCAAAACAGGTGCCAAAGGCTGGGTTTCGTTTGACATTGTTCTTGATGTCTTGTCCGAAAATTACTTTGAGCAGATAGCTAGAGAACCAACTCGTAAGGATAATATCGTAGATTTCTGTCAACAAACAGACCACAACTTCTCGAATCGGTGAACGTGGAGGAGGGTATCAGTGATCATAGGGCTGTGATAGCATCTATGACAACTGGTCGCGTAACGAATGTTAAGAAAGGTAGGAAGATAGTCCTGGTCAGCAGGAGTGACAGGATATATATTTCAGAGCACCTGAGCAGTCAGCTTCAAATATTCGGTGATGAGAACGAAGATATGGAAAACAAATTGAAAAAATTCAAAGGAAATGTGCAACATGCCCAAGACAAGTATGTCCCGAGTAAGGTTTTAAGGGATGGGAAAGACGCACGTAAACACTGATAACTTCACTTGCGATTCAAGAGAAGTACAGACCTATGTGAGAAAGAAAAGGTGAATGAAGCGAAAATGAGCGTAAGGAGTGGAATGAGAGAAGCGTTCAACGACTTTGAAAGTAAAACTTTATCAACTTATCTAAGTAAAAACTCTAAGACTTTCTGGTCATATGTAAAATACATAAGTGTATCAGAATCATGTATTTATTCACCCTGTGACCACATTGGCACCAAAATGGAAGACAACAGAGAGAAAGCTGAAATACTTAATTCTATCATCCGAAAATATTTCACCGCCGAAGATAGCAACAGGTCACTCCTTTCAATTGACGTCCGAACGTCAAAATGACAGATATTCAGATAACCGATAGTGGAATAGAGAAACATTTACAATCGTTTTGTAGTGGAAAGGCATCAGGACCAGATGAGATACGTACAAGATGCTACAAAGATTATGCGGAAGAACTTGCTCCCCTTCTAACAATAATTTATTGCACATCGCTTGAGCAAAGAAGGGTGCCTAGCGTCTGAAAGAAAGTGAAAGTCATTCCCCATTCTAGGAGGGGCCGTAGGACAGATACACGCAATTATAGATCTATATCGTTGGCTTTATCTGTTGTAGAATTATGGAACATGCTTTATGCTCAAGAATTATGGCGTTCTTGGGGAAGATAAACCCCCTCTATAAAAATCAACATAGATTCCGCAGACAGAGATCCTGAGAAACTTCGCTCTGTTCCCCCATGACATCCACAGCGGCGTAGACAACGCCGCTCTGGATGATGCCGTGTTCCTTGACTTCAGGAAGGCATTTGACGCTGGACCGCACCGCCGTTTAGTGAAAGAAATGCGAGCTTGTCGAGTATCGGACCAGATTTGCGACTCGATTCAAGACTTCCTTGCAGACAGAACTCGACATTTCGCTCTTAACGAAACAAAATCGACAGATGTAAACGTCCTTTGCGGAGTACCCCAAGAAAGTGTGATAGGACTAGTACTATTCACAATATATATATAAATGATGGAGGAGAAAGCGTCGGATGCTCTCCAAGGCTGTTCGCAGATGATGCGGTTATCTACAACAAAGCACCAACGCCTGAACGTAATAATGATTCGCAGAATGACATCCGGAGAATTGATGAATGGTGCAGGCTCTGGCTGTCGACCATGACCGTAAATGTAACACACTGCGCGTACATAAGTAAAGAAACCCACTAGTGTATAGCTACACTACTGATGACAAACCTTTGGAAAGTGTATCTGCCGTAAAGTATCTAGGAGTAACTATCCAGAGAGACGTTAAACGGAATGACCACATAAAATAAATAGCGGGAAAACCAGATGACAGACTCAAATTCACAGTAAGTATCTTAAGCAAATGTAACTCATCCACGAAGGAAGTGGCTTATAAGGCGCTTAATCGACTCAAAAAATGCTCAAATGTGTGTGAAATCTTATGGGACTTAACCGCTAAGGTCATCAGTCCCTAAGTTTACACAGTACTTAACCTAAATTATCCTAAGGACAAACACACACACCCATGCCCGAGGGAGGAATCGAACCTCCGCCGGCACCAGCCGCACAGTTCATGACTGCAGCGCCTTAAACCGCTCGGCTAATCCCGCGCGGCCGCTTAATCGACTGGTTCTTCAAAGTTGTTCATCTGCATTGGATCCCTATCGGAAAGGATTGATAGGGAAGACACAGAAGATCGAACGAAAAAGGGCACATTTCGTCACGGAATCGTTTAGTTGACACCAGAGCGTTTCAGACATACTCAACAAACTTCACTGGCAGACGTTACAAGAGAGGTGTTTCGCATCACGGAGAAAGCTATTACTGAAATTTCGAGAGTCGGACAATACATTACTTCCCCCCCACATACGTTTCGGGTAATGACGACGAGGAGAAAATTCCAGGGATTAGAGCCAGTACAGAAACTTGCTGACTAATTTTTCTCACGTGCTGTTCGCAAGTGGAACAAGGTTGAAGGGCTCAGTTAGTGGTACAAAAAGTACCCTCCGCCACAAACCATTAGATGGTTTGCGAAGTATGATGTAGATGTAGAAGATTCATGGTAGCAGCATGGTTTTCTCCAAGGTGACAATAAAAATTTTATGATTACCAATCGTAGTGCTATTGTGATTGCGGTCTCATATTCTGATTCTGTGCTATTTACTGATGAGGATTCTACCTTTTTAAAAGGGACCTAAATGTAAAGACTTGGTTTATAGTGAAAATAAGATTGTACAGTGGTGTGCTAAGCTGAACAATAAAAAAAGGTGGAATGTGGGTCACAGTGCACAGTAATGCGTGCTCTGCAGGGTACTCCCACGCTTACCACGAGGTTGTTCAGGAGGTTCTGTGGTAGGGCGCTCCACTCCTTCACCAGAGCGTTGACGAGTATTGGATTCTCGTTGACGTATATGGACGGACTGAAATACGTCTCGTCATCGCATCTCATACCTTCTCCTTTGGATTCACTTGAGGTGGCTGGGGAGTGGGTTTTTGCGGGGTGGGGAGGGGGGGCGGGGGGGAGGGACAGCAGGTCAGTGCAAGAACTCTTCTTCCACTACACTGTTCGATACGTAAATCAAAGCGAAATGCGACCCTGAAACGACGTATGTGAGGAAGGAGTACAGTGTCACAATAATATTGACCGGTGTGCCGTTTTCAAAGATTTGGAGGTCAGTACGCCAGTGGAACAATAAGCCTTCCCACACCATAACACGTGGACCAACAAAAGTATCGGTTTTGATTACATTTCAGGATACATTTCGTACCCTCATACGGCAAGGGTGGGAATACGCAATGCACCCGAGAACAAACATCATGATTTTGGTGGTGCACGTATTATGGTATGAGACGGCGTGATGTGACCGTAGTGACCGCCAAATCTTTGCATACGCTACATCCAGTGGTCAGTGTTATAGTGACGCTATAGTCCTTATCCTGACTTGATTTTTCTGTATTACAATGCGCCACCGCAACGAATTGCACAGGTGAATGAGCTATTATTGGAAGCAGTCGATATTCCGCGGATGCACTGCCCTGCCCGTTCCCCGTGACTTAAACCCTATCGAGCAAAAGTAAAATGTGTTGATGAAACGTGTTACAACACTTTCACACTCACCAAAGACCAATCATCCCTGGTCAACTGCTCTGACGGAGGAATTGGATGCCCTACCACAAGATTTCCTTGCCAGCCTAATAACCGGCATGGGAGGACTTTGGCGAGTATCCATTGTCATTCGCAGTGACCATGTCGTATATTAAGAACCTTTTGTAATGTCCAGAGAGCAATCTAGAGCAATCAGAAATACCGTAATTTCAGTTTAATAATTGTCTTTAAATGACAGTGTCCTTTCTGCTAGTCTCATTGTGTAATTCTCCCAGTTCCATTGTGTACTGCATTTCTTTCTATGCATAGTATTAGATTATCTTGTTCGTTGGCATTGCGATATCATGCGAAAGTCATTTTTGTCGTCAAACTCTGCACACAAGTATATAACGATGAGCCAAACCTTTATGACCACTTGTGTAATAGCGTATTGTCCCACTTTTGAAACAAAGTACAACAGGGATTCTACTTCGCGTGGATTCTAAAAGTCATTGGCGGTGTTCCAAAAGTATGTGGCACCAGACGTTTACGCACAGGTCAAGCAATTCCCGCAAATTACCGGGTGGTGAGTTGCGGGCACTCAGCTGGTGCCCGATATGTGTTCCAATGGGTACAGATCAGGCACATTTTCTGGCCAAGACATGAATTTGAGTTCATTATAACGCCCCCCAAACCACTGTAGCACGTTACTCACGTTGCAGCATGAACAGTTATCCTGCTGGAAGATGTCACCAGCGTAGGAGGAGACTTCAAGCATGAAGCGATATAGGTGGTCTGCAACAATGTTTACATAGTTCACTGCTGTAACGATGCCTTCGATTACCACCACAGATCCCATGAAAGCCCATCTCAGTGTACCCGATAGCATAATACTGCCCTCACCGGTATGCATCTGTATCACGATGCCTGTTTCGTGCAGCCATTCGCCTGCATGATGGCACATAAGGGCCCAACCATCGACCTGATGTAACGAAAGAAATGCGATTCATTTGACAGGCAACACGTTTCTATTGATCGACGGTGAAAACTCACTGATGCTACGCCCATTGCCATTATAACTGACGATGTCGTTGGGTCATCACAGGAACAAGTAGAGGTCGTGTGATGTGCAGCTCCATGTTCAACAACGGCATTTGAACTGTGTGCTCCAAAAAACCTGTGCCTGTACCAGCATTCTACTCTGCCGTGAGATAGTCGCTGCGTATCCTCGATGCACAGTGGGGAATCTCCGACCTCTAAGTTTTCTGATTAGACGACCTACTTGTTATTTCACCATCCTTCAACCAGTTTCCGTAGGAGCTCAAGACAGTAGTACTCCAAGAGGGTACCATCTTGGCCGTTTCTGAGATTCTCGTTTCCAGCCTCCAAATGATAAAGACAGTACGCATTTACTGTAAAACCCCTAACAGTTCTAGCAACGGATGAACATAGGACAAAACTTCTTTACATGATCGGTCGAATTCATTGTTTAGAATAGTTATATAATACTTTTGAATATTGTGCTACCTTTGTTATAATACTGAGTAGCGTTGAAACAGATCCTGGAGGCAAACACAAA
Source organism: Schistocerca cancellata (assembly GCF_023864275.1). Classification (NCBI taxonomy): domain Eukaryota; kingdom Metazoa; phylum Arthropoda; class Insecta; order Orthoptera; family Acrididae; genus Schistocerca; species Schistocerca cancellata. Next base: position 1,141,004 of record NW_026047100.1, read on the forward strand.
GCTTTTGATTGCGAAACGGCCCGTCGGTTCATTCATGCTTCGCTGGTATGCAGAACTGATGCGGTAAAATGTTTCTCTTTAGAATACACGTACATATTTTCGTCGCAGCGTTCCATATTATCTTACAGAAATTGCTGATCGCAGTATTTAAGAGGTATTCGCATCCAATAATTCTGGTTCAGAGAATAAAAACAATGCGCGCACAGATTTTGTATCACGTCTTTTCATAACATCTGAAGTGAAATCATTTTCAAGTAATGGATGAACTACTTTTTACTTACAACAAGACCACAGAGCAATTGGACTTTCTTAAATTTTTATACTTCTGAACGTGACGTTCAGAACTGAAATATCGATTCCTGAAGCAGTTGGATACAACTCTCGCAAGTTGAGAAAATCGATTTTGGAGTTTAGCGGCCATCGTTAATACGCTACAACAAAGCAGATTTTTTTTCGACATATAATGTGGCTATGGGGCATGCTATTTGTTTGGGAAAAAAATGGTTCAAAATGGTTCAAATGGCTCTGAGCACTATGGGACAAAACATCTGTGGTCATCAGTCCCCTAGAATTTAGAACTACTTAAACCTAACTAACCTAAGGACATCACACACATCCATGCCCGAGGCAGGATTCGAACCTGCGACCGTAGCAGTCGCGCGGTTCCCGACTGCGCGCCTAGAACCGCTAGACCACCGCGGCCAGCTATTTGTTTGGGAGAGGACGCGTTCGATTCCTGGCGGAATCAAACTTTCAGCTGTTCTGAGAGGTTTTTCATGAGACGTGGAATATGTCAGTAGCGCTCGAGACATAATCGCTGGATCGAGCCACGTTCCATTCATATTTTTTTTCGACTTTTATCGTTCCTATCGAATACCTACGTTATTTAAATATAAAATTCATTAAACATATGCTACCGAACACACCTAACTCTCATCTTTATGAAAAACGCACGTCCTGATATTTCTAATTACATACTGCATAAAAAAATCTCGTAGTCAAAAATGGTTCAAATGGCTCTGAGCACTATGGGACTTAACTTCTGAGGTCATCAGTCCCCTATAACTTAGAACTACTTAAACCTAACTAACCTAAGGACATCACACACATCCATGCCCGAGGCAGGATTCGAACCTGCGACTGTAGCGGTCGCGCGTTTCCAGACTGTAGCGCCTAGAACCGCGCGGCCACCCCGGCCGGCCATCTCGTAGTCATTGGAAACATTAATTCTTAATTATTGATATTTAAAAACTGTTTTAATCAAGATTGTTTACATTAAAAGAAAACAAAAAACTAATTTTTCCCAACATTACCTATTTTACACTTCATGGAAATGGTCGTAGAAGATGCGTCTTTTCTAAAACTCTGATTTGACAGGGAATCGAATCCACGCAATTCACAAGACTAGAATGCACACTGCTACATAGCCCCACTGCTCCTCGAAAATCTAACTTATTTTAGCGTATTGAAGATGGTTGGGAAGTTTCAAAGTCAATTTTCTTGAGAATTTTTGAGAGTTGCGTTTAATGGCTTTTGGCAACTTGATATGTGAGTTCCGAACTTCACGTACCATAAATATAAAAAAATACAATAATCCTATTGCCATGTGGCCTGCTTCTTAGTAATAACTTTCCCCTTATTCGTTTGAAGGACCTCATGACCTTCATAGCACGAACATTTTGAACAGTCCACTATTGTCAGGTCTGGTTTGGAACTTCACTGAAAGAGATTAACTACATTAAAATCCAAGTCAGGAAGGTTTATTTTGTCTGACTTACGTATGTGTATTCTAATTATTAAGCTTCAGCATACAAAACTAGAAAAATAAATTGTCCTCTTCAAACTGTAAATGTTTTCTAAAACAAAATACTTACTTTAAAGGTCTAATAGTCATCTTACAAAGATCATTGAAAAACTGATCTTCTAAAATAAATGGAAATTTTTTCGAAAATTTCTAATTGTCTCCCACACACTCTACATTCTACAATCTACGGCTGAAACAGATTTTAAACTGAAAACTATTCTTCCAACAAAAGACTGTATTTGCAGTAACACAAAGTAGACTCTTCGCACAATTGGTCTCACAAATCAGCAGCGTCAGTCTGACGCCCAGTTGAAAGACCAATTGGTCTACAGGCGCAAACGTGCGTGCTGTAAAAACCACTAGTGTGTTCAGCAGATCAGGGAACACTGAAAGGTGCTGAGTGCTAAGATCTGTAGAGCTGCGCTGTATTCAAACTAAAAAAAAAAGAAAAAAAATCTGGTTAAGTGCGCTTAATTGATTACACAGCTGGTTTATCCATTCCTGGAATCGATGCGTTTACTCGTTCTTGAGCAAGCGGGTCTTTACAGACGGAGAGACAGACGGATAACTAGTGACAAAAAATTTTTTTCTTGTGATATAATTACAAATTAACAATTTTCAGATTTTTTCCATCATTTATGTTGCTTATAGCCAAATTTCATAGTTCTAGGAAAAACCCTATAAGTTTTGATGCGTGAGTTTGCGTTCTTCTAAGTATGTGACATAAATGGCTGTATACAGTACCGCACCGATCTAATCTGGGCTGGGCGCCCTGTCCCTCTTCGATAACTGAACTGCAACACAAACTTCCTCCTGTGCCAGCCGTAATACAATCGGCGACGCAGTCTCCGGCTCCTAAGTTGCTGCTGTTCTTCGTTATCCTCCTCTCCGTCGTCCACTTGCAGAGTAAAGGCATTCCATCCCTGTCCCTGTCCTGCATCTGTCTTCTTCATTGTCGACATTACCAGTAACTAACGAATTTTTCCGTTCCTACTTCGAAAGGGATTCCCAGGATTTAGTTTCAACGTTGTTCATGACAAGTGTTTCCCATGCCTTAGCTTCGACTTTTATATTTGTACACTTTCTTTTCCGACAGTGGCGCGGTCAATTTCGCAATATCTCGGGTGCGTTGGCCGATGTACTAGCGCCCACTTCAATGCTGCCCCAGTCAATGTGGGACATATCTCACCGAAGCGGTCACATTTCAAGTTTTTTTTTTTTTTTTTTTTTTTTTTTTTTTTTTTTTTTTTTTTTTTTTTTTAGCTATGTCAGAGATTCCTTCCCAACAACACGACTACCGACGACGCGAGATGTATACCAACTCTTACTGCCCCGGTGACCCAGGAATACCCTGGAAAAGAAGTACCCAGACAAGAACTGGCGGAACGTTTACCTCCCAACGTCGGTACGCTCAACATGGTATGTGGTGGTAAATAGGAAGTTCGCAACGAATCAACGGCGGCACGCTATTCATTTGGCAGACACTCCACTATGTTTAGACTGCGCAACATTGGACACTGATGAACATCGTTTAGCATGTAGTGGGACGGCTCCAGTGTTGCACTTGGCACAACAGATATTGGCGTTCCTGTTACGCTCCGCACCTCACACAATTTCATCAGACACACTTTTTTTCCCCCAAGAATCTTATTTTCCGGTCCAAAAAACCAATGCAGTGACATGGGTACGGGGAATGGTGGTGGGCTATGTATATAACGAATCGGAAAAGAATAAAATTGATTTTTGGCATTTTCTCCTGGATGGACACACGAAGCTGCAACAGCATAAGAAATATGGGTAAGACTTCGCTAATTACTTGCGACTTACATTTACCGACTCGCCGGCCAGATGGGGTGTGACGGGTGAGAGATGAGATAGACGAAGAAGCCGAGATAGACATCGATCACACTTACGGACCCTTAGTTAATTTCGAGAAGACGACCCAGTCTTACACCAACGTCTGGAGAACGAGTCGATAGATGGCTCTCTTGCTACATCGAACGTCGGGTCGTGAGCAGATGTCACCCCCCACACGAATTTCATTTCATTGCTACAGGAGCTTGTTTCTTTTGTATTTGTACTATCCGCAATGTCTTCATGTCTTTCATTTGGGCATTTTTAGTTTTATTCATTTCCTTAATTAATTAATTTTCTAATTAGCCACTATTTGTCAACATATGGACATTGTAGACATAATTTATGCGGTAGTCCAACAAAATTTATGTCAGCAAAGGTGGTAGGCCTGACATTGAAAAAAATAAAAAAATAAAAAAATAAAAAATATATAAAAAAAGTTGGTTGAGCACTAACAAAACTACTTTGGCTATCCGTGCACGAATCACGGCCAGATACAGACATCCATATGTCGTCGTCCGTATGTCACAACATGCACTCCTATGTTGCGTATATTCTCGTACAGAAGTCTCGTATTTACTGAGAGAACTAGCTGTGCCCATGTAATTAAGAACTAGATGCAATGTTAAAAAAAAAGTGGTTCAAATGGCTCTGAGCACTATGGGACTTAACAGCTATGGTCATCAGTCATCCAGAGGCAGAGAAAATCCCTGACCCCGCCGGGAATCGAACCCGGGAACCCGGGCGTGGATGCAATGTTCCTTTAGTCATATATAAATTGCTGTTTCGTACTTATTCGCCAATACCAAACCCTCGATTGTCAAGAAATATGTCCTCCATGAGCGGGAAGATAGGTAATGTACGAATGCACGTTGGGACACACGGACGATCTCAAACGGAAGTTTGAGCCTGACCGTGATTCGTCCACTAATAACAGAAGCGGTTATCGCGAACGCTCGCGTAAAGCGGGAAATCTGGGTTCGAGGCCCGGTCTGGTATGGATTTTTACTGTTGGCATTCCAGTACACAGGCGATGGCGGGATTAGCCGAGCGGTCTCGGGCGCTGCAGTTATGGACTGTGCGGCTTTTCCCGGCGGAGGTTCGAGTCCTCCCTCGGGCATGGGTGTGTGTGTTTGTCCTTAGGATAATTTAGGTTAAGTAGTGCATCAGCTTAGGGACTAATGACCTTAGCAGTTATGTCCCATTACGTTTCACACACATTTGAACAACAGGCGATGACGATTCATGTTAGCAATTGACAATGCATTATCTATGTTACAATGTGAGTATATTTGTCTTTTCAGCTTTCGAAAAGCACTACAACGATTGCTGTACAGTACTACTACACAGTAAACGTTTCAGGATTCCTAGGAATTGTCATAACTGGCTTTGTATATTCAACTTTGACCCATTTTTTGTACCATATAACGTGTCAATATGTTAAGCTACACACGGGAACCTGCAAATTACTAGTACTCTGTTTCAGTAGTTGCGCATCATACGAAGGTAGTTTGAAAATTTTTCGGAATGGAGTTGAAAGAAAGGATTTACCTCAGTGAAACTTTCTTATTTTTGAAGGTCGTCTCCCTGTACATTCGTGCACTTGGTTCAGCGATATTCCAATGCGTTTATTCCACCTTGAAAATTACATTCTGTCAACTTTGGGTGTCACTTCTTCGTTTGAAAAGAATTTCGTCCAGCGCGGAAAATTTTTAACTTGGGAAAGATGTCGAAGTGTGATGGATACCACATCAGGTGAATGTAGCGCGTGTGGCAGTAATACGCATTTTCTTTCACAAATTTTTGTCTTGGAAACTATACTTGAGTGTGGACGGGCATTGCCTTGATTAAAGACAACTTCCTTCCTTGCCAAAATCAGGCCCCTTATTTACTAATCTTATGTTGCAGTTGGTGTTGGAGATTAGACTAGTGTTTCCACGTAATTGTTTGACCAGTGGGAAAGTAATCTATCAGCTGAATCTGTAGCGCATCCCAGCGCATCTTTGCTCTGAAAACAACATACAGAAGTCCGCACCACGGAGCAGCACCCGCATAACTGAAACGACACACGTTTACTAGTAAAGGATGACCTATTACGAGAAGGCAACTTCGTTGCGCCAGCGCTAATATCTGTTGGTAATTCCGCAAACTTTTCAAACTACCCTCATTGTACATAGCCATACCGGTCCTATAATTGGGCCAGAAATTTGATTTTAGAATGCTTTGTAACACACACAAACATACATATACTCCCAGGCAAATACTACACAGGCCAACGAAAATTTTTATTTTAAAAAACGTTTTTTACTTTGATAGCTGATCTTTATAGAGTTTTATGAGCTGAATCCAAATCTAGCCTTAGTTGTTTGTTATCACCCATTGTTTTCGAGCAATATGCTTTTCGCTATATGGTATAAAAATCCTAGGCTATACGGTAAATGGGAAAATTAATGAAAGGCTTTGTTACAACAGAAGCATGGTTTGTGTTTACAGCAAGCTACTTAAAACAATGATATGGGTTAACAGAGTTTTCACTTGTCAGCTGGAATTGGTTTGCATTTTCTCTCTCTTTTTTTCTTTGAAGCTTCTTGTGTAGCCTTTTCTACGATGAGTCGCTTGCTGAACTTCTCGGTGAAGTGACCAACAGTAGTCTTCCATAATGTTGGTTTTCTAGCGGCCTTGGCAGCGGTTTTCCATCACTTTAATGTTCTGGTGAAAAGGCTCTACTTGCTCCTCACTAACATCTCCCGTATTGTCTGGGGACTAATCTAGGTGAGTGTTCAAAAAGTGAACTTTCAGGCTCATTAAACATCCTAAAGTTTTAACTTCTTAAAATTGTAGCTACAATAGAAACATATTCTGGGTCTTTTTCATGTCCTAAGAACTTTGTAACGACTTGCTTGAATAATACCCATGCTTCTTTCTCATTTAAGGTCATTGTGGATTCAAAGTTAACATCAAACATCAATTTGCTAGTGTCAGGTCCGACGAAAACGCCTTCTTTTAGTTTAGCTTCTGAAAGGTAAGGTAACTTTTGGCAGAGATACTTAAAACATGACAAAGTCTTTACAAACTGTTCCATTAGAGCAAACTTCATATGTAGAGCTGGTAGGGGTACTTTTTTTGGATCTACAAGGTTTTCGCGTAGAATGTTCTTCTCACCAGATTTTAAAGACTTCCTCACAGGCCAGTTCTTTCTGCACCAGTGTTGATTCCTAGTTCTAATGTCCCAGTCACAGAAGAAACATGGAAATTCGGTAAAGCCACTTTGCTGACCAACGAGCATGCATGTTACTTTTAGATCACCATATATCATCAGCCCCCCCATGAACCATGGACCTTGTCGTTGGTGGGGAGGCTTGTGTGCCTCAGCGATACAGATAGCCGTACCGTAGGTACAACCACAACGGAGGGGTATCTGTTGAGAGGCCAGACAAACGTGTGGTTCCTGAAGAGGGGCAGCAGCCTTTTCAGTAGTTGCAGGGGCAACAGTCTGGATGATTGACTGATCTGGCCTTGTAACAATAACCAAAACGGCCTTGCTGTGCTGGTACTGCGAACGGCTGAAAGCAAGGGGAAACTACGGCCGTAATTTTTCCCGAGGGCATGCAGCTTTACTGTATGATTAAATGATGATGCCGTCCTCTTGGGTAAAATATTCCGGAGGTAAAATAGTCCCCCATTCGGATCTCCGGGCGGGGACTACTCAAGAGGATGTTATCAGGAGAAAGAAAACTGGCGTTCTACGGATCGGAGCGTGGAATGTCAGATCCCTTAATCGGGCAGGTAGGTTAGAAAATTTAAAAAGGGAAATGGATAGGTTAAAGTTAGATATAGTGGGAATTAGTGAAGTTCGGTGGCAGGAGGAACAAGACTTCTGGTCAGGTGACTACAGGGTTATAAACACAAAGTCAAATAGGGGTAATGCAGGAGTAGGTTTAATAATGAATAGGAAAATAGGAATGCGGGTAAGCTACTACAAACAGCATAGTGAACGCATTATTGTGGCCAAGGTAGATACGAAGCCCACACCTACTACAGTAGTACAAGTTTATATGCCAACTAGCTCTGCAGATGACGAAGAAATTGAAGAAATGTATGATGAAATAAAAGAAATTATTCAGATAGTGAAGGGAGAAGAAAATTTAATAGTCATGGGTGACTGGAATTCGAGTGTTGGAAAAGGGAGAGAAGGAAACGTAGCAGGTGAATATGAATTGGGACTAAGAAATCAAAGAGGAAGCCGGCTGGTAGAATTTTGCACAGAGCACAACTTAATCATAGCTAACACTTGGTTTAAGAATCATGATAGAAGGTTGTATACATGGAGGAACCCTGGAGATACTAAAAGGTATCAGATAGATTATATAATGGTAAGACAGAGATTTAGGAACCAGGTTTTAAATTGTAAGGCATTTCCAGGGGCAGATGTGGACTCTGACCACAATTTATTGGTTATGACCTGTAGATTAAAACTGAAGAAACTGCAAAAAGGTGGGAATTTAAGGAGATGGGACCTGGATAAACTGAAAGAACCAGAGGTTGTACAGAGTTTCAGGGAGAGCATAAGGGAACAATTGACAGGAATGGGGGAAAGAAATACAGTAGAAGAAGAATGGGTAGCTTTGAGGGATGAAGTAGTGAAGGCAGCAGAGGATCAATTAGGTAAAAAGAAGAGGGCTAGTAGAAATCCTTGGGTAACAGAAGAAATATTGACTTTAATTGATGAAAGGAGAAAATATAAAAATGCAGTAAGTGAAGCAGGCAAAAAGGAATACAAACGTATCAAAAATGAGATCGACAGGAAGTGCAAAATGGCTAAGCAGGCATGGCTAGAGGACAAATGTAAGGATGTGGAGGCTTATCTCACTAGGGGTAAGATAGATACTGCTTACAGGAAAATTAAAGAGACCTTTGGAGATAAGAGAACCACTTGTATGAACATCAAGAGCTCAGATGGAAACCCAGTTCTAAGCAAAGAAGGGAAAGCAGAAAGGTGGAAGGAGTATATAGAGGGTCTATACAAGGGCGATGCACTTGAGGACAATATTATGGAAATGGAAGAGGATGTAGATGAAGATGAAATGGGAGATACGATACTGCGTGAAGAGTTTCACAGAGCACTGAAAGACCTGAGTCGAAACAAGGCCCCCGGAGTAGACAACATTCCATTGGAACTACTGACGGCCTTGGGAGAGCCAGTCCTGACAAAACTCTACCATCTGGTGAGCAAGATGTATGAAACAGGCGAAATACCCTCAGACTTCAAGAAGAATATAATAATTCCAATCCCAAAGAAAACTGGTGTGGACAGATGTGAAAATTACCGAACAATCAGTTTAATAAGCCACAGCTGCAAAATACTAACACGAATTCTTTACAGACGAATGGAAAAACTAGTAGAAGCCGACCTCAGGGAAGATCAGTTTGGATTCCGTAGAAATACTGGAACACGTGAGGCAATACTGACCTTACGACTTATCTTAGAAGAAAGATTAAGGAAAGGCAAACCTACGTTCCTAGCATTTGTAGACTTAGAGAAAGCTTTTGACAATGTTGACTGGAATACTCTCTTTCAAATTCTAAAGGTGGCAGGGGTAAAATACAGGGAGCGAAAGGCTATTTACAATTTGTATAGAAACCAGATGGCAGTTATAAGAGTCGAGAGGCATGAAAGAGAAGCAGTGGTTGGGAAGGGAGTAAGACAGGGTTGTAGCCTCTCCCCGATGCTATTCAATCTGTATATTGAGCAAGCAGTAAAGGAAACAAAAGAAAAATTCGGAGTAGGTATTAAAATCCATGGAGAAGAAATAAAAACGTTGAGGTTCGCCGATGACATTGTAATTCTGTCAGAGACAGCAAAGGACTTGGAAGAGCAGTTGAACGGAATGGATAGTGTCTTGAAGGGAGGATATAAGATGAACATCAACAAAAGCAAAACGAGGATAATGGAATGTAGTCGAATTAAGTCGGGTGATGTTGAGGGTATTAGATTAGGAAATGAGACACTTAAAGTAGTAAAGGAGTTTTGCTATTTGGGGAGCAAAATAACTGATGATGGTCGAAGTAGAGAGGATATAAAATGTAGACTGGCAATGGCAAAGAAAGCGTTTCTGAAGAAGAGAAATTTGTTAACATCCAGTATAGATTTAAGTGTCAGGAAGTCATTTCTGAAAGTATTTGTATGGAGTGTAGCCATGTATGGAAGTGAAACATGGACGATAACTAGTTTGGACAAGAAGAGAATAGAAGCTTTCGAAATGTGGTGCTACAGAAGAATGCTGAAGATTAGATGGGTAGATCACATAACTAATGAGGAAGTATTGAATAGGATTGGGGAGAAGAGAAGTTTGTGGCACAACTTGACCAGAAGAAGGGATCGGTTGGTAGGACATGTTCTGAGGCATCAAGGGATCACCAATTTAGTATTGGAGGGCAGCGTGGAGGGTAAAAATCGTAGTAGGAGACCAAGAGATGAATACACTAAGCAGATTCAGAAAGATGTAGGTTGCAGTAGGTACTGGGAGATGAAGAAGCTTGCACAGGATAGAGTAGCATGGAGAGCTGCATCAAACCAGTCTCAGGACTGAAGACCACAACAACAACAATATCATCAGCAGTATTTCTAGGTTTTCATAGCTTTCTTTCATATGTACTGAATGTCGAACAGGTATAGATGCATACATGTTACCATTGTGTAATAAAACAGCCCTTAAGCTAGTTTTGGATGAACCAATAAACAGCCTCCAGTCTTCCTTTTTGTATTCAGTACCAAACTCATTCATCAGACTGGGAATGTCTCAGCAGTACACTAAACCAACCTCTTGTTCAAAAACTTGGAAAATTGCTGCTCTCTCTTTCTATACATGAATGTGCTGGTTCCAATTGCAAATGAGGTCTTTTCTTTTAATCTAGAGCCAAGCAATTCAGCTTTTTCTTTCGTTAAGCCCGGACCCCTAACCAAATCGTTAAGCTCGGTCTGAGTAAACAACTTGGGTTCTAGACTTTCTGTACTACAATGGAATTCATTATCAGCTGGTTCATATAAATCAGATAGTACATCAGAAAATACTTCTGTTTGAATAGAATTAAAATCATCTGGTGGCTCAGGAACCGGCAAATCTACATCATGCCCTACTGGTCGGATGGTGGACGGAAATTTAGGGTAGCTTATTACCTTCTTGTTTTTCGAATTATGACCAGTAATATCAACACTGCAAAAGTAGCAATCATCGGTATGTTTTCTTGGCTCCCTCCATATCATAGGAACATCAAATGTAAAGTCTTTTTTCTCCATTTTCGACCATTTTCTCAGATCTTGAACATACACATAACATACTTTATGCAGCGCCCAAGATTTATCTTGATCATCATGTTAAAATTCAAAGTATGATAGGTAAACCTTTTTCACGAAGTATGTAACGTTTCTTTGGTATTTTTAATCACACTTCACCACAAACATAACAAAAACTGTCAGCAGACATTTTACAAAAACGATTAGACATTGTACTGAGCACATGTACAGGAATCTGGAAAGTGAGGTTAGGTTGACAGTAAACAAAACACCATTTGTTAAGACGAAAATAGAATCGACCTTTTTGTCAGCAAATGTTTTTTCAGCAGTGTAACCAACGTCATCTACATTCATTACACTTGCTTTTCACATAATTTCAACTATAAAAAAGCTGTCAAATTCGTTAAAAAGTCACTTAATTTAATGAATTTAACTGTAAAATGTAAAGAAATGCTGGGGAAAGAGTATTTTAAGGATCATATTGGATTTTCCACCCTAAAAACATAAGAATATGGTATTTTGAACAAAAAAATATTTTCCATCGTTGGCCTGTATTATCTAAGAGTTACTACTGACAGAGTGCATACACAGAGAGAGAGACACACAGGCAGAGACACACAGACAAAAACACGCACACACACACACACACACACACACACACACATATTCTATAACTTTCTGCCTACATGACGTCGGTGCGATATTCCTTGATAGCACGGTGACTACCGAACGGTACGTGAAGGTTTTGGAAGATGATTTCATCTCCATTATCCAAAGTGACCCTGATTCCGACAAGATGTGGCTCATAGAAGATGGAGCTCGATCCCATCAAACCAGCATAGTGATACGCTGGAGGAGTACTTTGGGGACTGCATTCTGGCTCTGGAGCACTCAGAGGCCACTGGCACGAGCCTCGGTTAGTCGTCATATTCTCCGGATCTGAACACATGCGACTCCGTTTTGTGGGGTTATATTAAAGACAAGGTATACAGCAATAACCAATGAACCGTTGCTGCGATGAATACACTCAGGAGGTCATCGACAGCATCGATGTTCCGACACTTCAGCATGTCATGCAGAGTTTCTCTATTCGTCAGCGCACATCATCGCCAATGATGGGAGGCATATCGAACATGTCGTAACCTAATTCGGAATATCTGTAGTGGCATTTACATGTTGGATAAAGCGTGTGCATGCCGAGGTTTGTAACTAACATACGTCTTTTCTCATATAGTTCAGTAATATTCACCCTGTATACTCATATTTACTACTTTGGGACAGGAGCCGAACAAAAGAACTTGTCACTCTCCTCCGTGATCCTGGAGCAGGAACAGTATTCCAAAAAGAAGTTTGAATAACTCCCTATGTCGGGAAGACACTTATTTTTACAATGACTGAGGCTTCACGTACATTCTTATTTTTATCTTATTTAATTTTCTCTGCACTTTTCAATATTTCGCCCATCGTCTACCTCACTCTCCTGCCCCTCCCCCCTGCCCATCCCTTATTTTCACTTCCTTATTTCCTCCATTCCCGATATCTCTCTTCCAGCCACGTCCGCACCTTCCCCTCTTTTTTCCATGTCATTCTTTCCTATCGGTTCCAATATCTTCGTTTTGTTATTCATTGGTTTCCATATATCGTCACTAACTCTAATCTCAGAACATCTTATTTTGCAGACTTTTTGTTGTACATATTATACATTCGGATATTCCCCTTTCTTTTTCAGTACTGTATAATTTTAGTTTCTCCTTTATCATTAGCACTGGGTATGTATAAGGGGCGTTGAAAAAGAAACGAGTCGGAGGCATAATTACAGAAACCAGTACCTGTATGTTAGAAGTATTGACCCTGGCTGTTGGGACACTTGTCCCACTGTGGCACAAGACGGTGGATGGCTGTCTCACAAAATTCCCGGGGCTGCGATGTTAACCAGTTCCGCACCGTCCAAGGTGAATCGTTTGCCCATCAGAGCCTTCTTAAGGGGACCAAAAATGGCGTAATCAAAGGGAAAAGTTCCGGACTGTATGGAGAGTGGCCGACAACCTCTGATTTGAATTTCTGCACGAGAGCCGTGACTGTGTTGGCCGTACGAGGCTTTGCACTGTCGTGGAATAAAATGACCCCACAGGTGAGATTGCCTGGTCGTTTTGATTTGATCTCTTGGCGAAGGGTGGTCAAAGTTTGCGAGTAACACTTCAGTCAGTGTTGTCCCGTACTGCAGGAAGTGAATCAGAAGGGGGCCATGTTCGTCAAAGAAGAACGTCAGCATAACCTTTCTTGCACTAGTGTGGAGGGCCTTGGCGTTTTTGGGTGGTGGTGGGCCCTGGATGCTTCCTCTGGCGACTTTGTCGTTTTTATTCTTGTTCGAAGTAATGACATCATGACTCATCTCCAGCCACCACTCGTGCCAGGAACGCATTCCCTTCCCGAGCATAGCACTTCAGATGACAGTGAGCCATTCGACATGCTTCCTGGTGTGGTTGAAGAATGTGGGGCACCCATTGGGCACACACTTCGCACATGTGATGTCGTACCTTCATAAAGTTGTGAACACTCCCGACGCTCAATCCTACCACGGCGGCTATAGCTTTCACTGTCACTCGACGGTCCTGGGTAATGACTGTATCCACCAGCTGGATGATGTCATCGGTAATGCAGTGTGGTGCTCCAGACCGCGCATGTGCCACGCCTTGACCCTCGCAAGAGACATGCAGTGTTCGCTGTACACTTGTGACATTCGGCGATGAATGTCCGTTCCTCCTACTCCTTCCGCTGTCAGAAAACGAACAACACCTCTTTGCTCTTCGTTTGACACCTCCATGTCACTGTTTGCAATGCGACTCGCAGCACTGGACGATTGATGCATGGTGCCGTTAGCGCTGTATAGTCACGTGACGTGCACGCATGCCGTCTAGCGACGGGATATGAACTTTCGAGCTCTGGTCGGAACCACACCTCTTAACAAACTGCACGATATTACCCTCCTGTCACCCGTTTGCGTATTCCAGATTCCGGCTCGTTTCTTTTCGACGCCCCATTATAAAATTCAACGTCTTTATTTGGTATGAATTTTTATTGGAGTTTATTTTAACGGTTTCCCCTTGTGTTGTATTTATGTGTATGCACCTCTGCTCTGGTCTCAGCAGCGCCTCTCGTATCTTTATTGGGCCTCGCTAGTTGCTCTTAGGTTATAGAGGGCGACCCATTTACTCTGGTGTATACGTAGATTCGCTGCACTGCCTTTTCTGCACCGATTTCCACTTGAGCTTGGAGAGCGTTTACTTTCGTTTTATTGTTATTCCTTGTCTCACGCGGGCTTAATATTGATTTCGATATCAGTAAAATTGTTAACAGTTTTAGTGTAATGATACTTATCTCGTCACTGTATTCCGTCCTCCTGGTCTAAACTTGATGACTGCGTATTTCGCTTTAACCTTGTGTTTTCGAGGATTCCCGTTATGTGACTAATACGGCTTTCGCTGTTTTAAAGCAAACACAATAAATGTTATACATCGCCATTAGCTTAAATTCGGTGATTGTTCCAGCCAGATAGATTCGCGTATTTTCATAGGACGAAAACATTTTTGTTCTTACTTGCAGATAATCTGAAGCTGCGTCAACCGTAAGGCACGCGTCACTATCAGTAAAGCCTTTTGCTACAGAGACTGTTCCTTCTATTTTTTAAATAATTTGTTTTTATTTTGGGGAGGGGGGGGTGGACTTCTATAGGTACATACTTTTCAGACAAAATATTTTTATGGCTACTGTTAGAAAGCGCTCTTAGGGTCGGAAATCTAGAGGTGAATGGTTCTTTATATTATTTGCGGAGTCACTTTTTGTCTCCAACCACAGCCCTTCTTCGACCTCCCTTCCCCAATTTTTGGTAGCCTGTGGATATTTGCGATATTGCGGGCATTGGAGCAGATGAGGTGTGTTCCCAGTCTTAAGTTTCTCATCTGTTCTGACTCCCTGAACGCCCTTCAGACCATGCAACACTTGTACCCAGTGGATACGGTCGTCCAGAACATCCATGATGCCCTCCTCCACCTGCAACGGCAGGGTGCCGGGGAACGTGGGTATTAGGGGAAATGAACTGGCGGATGTGGCTGCCAAAGATGCATGTTCCCTCCCTCACGTTGTTGAATGTGCCGTCCCCCTCCATGCTGTTACCTCCCTCCTGCGTTTTCGCGCTATGCGTCAGTGGGAAGAGGAGTGGCTGGCAGTCGGTGACAATAAGCTGCGTCTGGTCAAGGCTAACACGCGGCCATGGCGTACGTCCTACCAGTCATTCAGGCGGGATGAGGTTCTCCTCACTCGCCTCCGCATCGGGCACAGTCCCTTAACGCATGGTTTTTTACTCCGGCGGGAGGACCCCACCCATTTTGCAGTTCTTGTGGCGTCCAGATTACTGTCCGCCACATTTTACTTGACTGTCTTTTATTCTCTGACCAGAGGGCGGTGGTTTCTTTGCCACCGGATTTGCCCTCTCTTTTACAAGATGACGCAACGACTGTAGTTAAGGTCTTACGGTTTTGTGTCCTATCCAATTTGTTGCCTCGGATTTTAGGGAGAGGGTTTTAACGTGCTGCTGGATGACTGGCTCACCCAGGTTTTAGGTAAGAGGTCAGCCAGTCACAATTACCTCCTTGTTTCCCTTCGGTTTCAGTTCTCTTTTCCTTGTGTCTCCTTTCCTTTTTAGTGTGTCCCTTCTCCTCTTGTTTTCCCTCTGTATGTGAGGCTTTGGAACTGCGTCAGGTCTGTGTCTTTTCGCCGTTCTCCTTGTTCGCTGTTTGTCCTAGTCCCTTCACTGCATGTGTTCCTGTTTTTATGCGTTTGGGCGCTGATGACCTCGCTGTTTAGCGCCCGTAAACTTCAAACACACACACACACACACACACATTTGCGTACAGCAGTCGTATCACATATCGGTACTGCTACTGGAACAGCAGCGATGGGGCCGCAAGAGCAGCCGCGGAACCACCGCTTCTAACACGGTTGCTAATTCCAGCCGGTTACGTGGCATATTGAAGGGAAATTCCCACCGGAAGGCATCGTGCTCCTCACAAACGGATAGCCCACCACCAATCTGCTCTCGGAATTACCCTGCGGCGGGTTCCCGTAATTGAGGCTTTCACTAACATGCGCACCGACTTCTCAAATATGCAGTCTCGGTTCGCCCCGCCGCTAGCATCTCACCGGCCCTCCTTATCAATACTTGATCACCACACCGCAGCACGGAGCAGCCCATTTCTGCGAGGCAGTACCTCATAACAACCTATCTGTATTACCGCATTATACGCAAACGAATAAACCAGGCTCTCCTCGATGAAATCTCCTCCGGCCACGAGCGGAGAGGTGGCGTTGTGTTGTCGAAACATTTCGACGACTTTTACGCTGATCAGCCAAAACACTACGACCACTGCCAACCGCAACGTTGGATGTCGGCTGGTGCCGTGGCGGGCACGTGACGCGGCAACAAAAATACCTAATGGAACAGACACGGACAGGGGATCACCTGGAGAAGATACGGGCTGCATACGAGAAAATCCATTGAGATAAGCGATTTTGACGAAGGGCGGATTATTACTAAGCACAGTCTGTGAACGAGTATCTCGAAAACGGCGAAGCTGGTCGAATGTTGACGTACTACTGTTGTGAGCATCTACGGAAACAGTAGAAGGACAGTGAAATTACCACTAGAGGCTAAATGATTGGACGTCTGCAACACTTCACAAAACGTGGGGGTCCGAGGCTTGTATACTCTGTAAATTAGGGCAGATGGTCGTCTGTGGCATCTCTGCCGAAAGAACACAATGCAGGTGGATGGACGCACCTAATTCATAAGTAATACGTACTACAGATTACATAGAGAACTCATCCTGAGGAAATAAGGAGCATAATGACGGATACGGGGGTCAGTGACCGCAAGGTCGCTGTAGCGAGGCTGAATATCGTAACATCCTAACCCAAGCAAAATATATCTATTTAAAGAGGCAGAAAAAAATTCGCTTGACGTCTGTCTTCCTGTGCGATTATGTAAGCAGAGACAAGACGTGGTATTTCATTCAAAGAAATAGTATAGAATGCAGTTGAGTCATGTATACCAAATATATTAATAAGAGATGGGAATGATCGCCCTCGTTACACAAAAAAGGTTAGAACACTGTTGCAGAAGAAACGAAAAATGCAGTCCAATATTAATAATGTTGTACAGACGCTTGAAATTTAGTACGAACTTATTCGCGAGATGCTTTTAATAGTTTTCATAACGAAACCCTGTCTCGAAATCTGACAGAAAATCCAGAGAGATTCTTCTCGTTCGTGACGTATATCAGTGGTACGAGTCAGCCAATACCTTCACTGCCTTATATCACTGGTGATCTTGCTTATGGGAGTGCGACTAGAGCAGAGATATTAAACACGGTTTTTTCGAAATTCATTCACTAAATAAGTAAATGTTCTAGAGCTCGAATCAAGAACAACTGCCAACATAAGTAACTTAGAAGTAGATATCCTCGATGTAGGAAACAAGCTTAAATCACTTGACGAAGGCAAAGTCTCCGCTCCAGATTGTATACCAGACAGGTTCCTTTCAGCGTATTCTGATACATCTACATCTACATCTACATCCATACTCCGCAAGCCACCTGACGGTGTGTGGCGGAGGGTACCTTGAGTACCTCTATCGGTTCTCCCTTCTATTCCAGTCTCGTATTGTTCCTGGAAAGAAGGATTGTCGGTATGCCTCTGTGTGGGCTCTAATCTCTCTGATTTTATCCTCATGGTCTCTTCGCGAGATATACGTTGGAGGGAGCAATATACTGCTTGACTCTTCGGTGAAGGTATGTTCTCGAATCTTTGACAAAAGCCCGTACCGAGCTACTGAGCGTCTCTCATGCAGAGTCTTCCACTGGATTTTATCTATCATCTCCGTAACGCTTTCGCGATTACTAAATGATCCTGTAACGAAGCGCGCTGCTCTCCGTTGGATCTTCTCTATATTTTCTATCAACCCTATCTGGTACGGATCCCACACTGCTGAGCAGTATTCAAGCAGTGGGCGAACAAGCGTACTGTAACCTACTTCCTTTGTTTTCGGATTGCATTTCCTTAGGATTCTTCCAATGAATCTCAGTCTGGCATCTGCTTTACCGACGATCGACGTCATATGATCATTCCATTTTAAATCGCTCCTAATGCGTACTCCCAGATAATTTATGGTATTAACTGCTTCCAGATGCTGACCTGCTATTTTGTAGCTAAATGATAACGGATCTATCTTTCTGTGTATTCGCAGCACATTACACTTGTCTACATTGAGATTCAATTGCCATTCCCTGCACCATGCGTCAATTCGCTGCAGATCCTCCTGCATTTCAGTACAATTTTCCATTGTTACAACCTCTCGGTACACCGAAGCATCATCTGCAAAAAGCCTCAGTGAACTTCCGATGTCATCCACCAGGTCATTTATGTATATTGTGAATAGCAACGGTCCTATGACACTCCCCTGCGGCACACCTGAAATCACTCTTACTTCGGAAGACTTCTCTCCATTGAGAATGACATGCTGCGTCCTGTTACCTAGGAACTCCTCAATCCAATCACACAATTGGTCTTATAGTCCATATGCTCTTACTTTGTTCATTAAATGACTGTGGGGTACTGCATCGAACGCTTTGCGGAAGTCAAGAAACACGGCATCTACCTGTGAACCCGTGTCTATGGCCCTCTGAGTCTCGTGGACGAATAGCGCGAACTGGGTTTCACATGACCGTCTTTTTCGAAACCCATGCTGATTCCTACAGAGTAGATTTCTAGTCTCCAGATAAGTCATTATACTCGAACACAATACGTGTTCCAAAATTCTACAACAGCTCTATACACAGCAATCGAACAACACACAACTGTCCTCTCTTCGAAATATGCCTATCTAAAGGATGGGAAGTCTCATAAATCGCACCATAACCCAAAAAGGAATTAGCAGTATTTCAAGAAATGATTGGCCCATTTCACTAACATTGGTTTTTAGTAGGATTCTCGAACATATAC
This sequence comes from Schistocerca cancellata, assembly GCF_023864275.1. Classification (NCBI taxonomy): domain Eukaryota; kingdom Metazoa; phylum Arthropoda; class Insecta; order Orthoptera; family Acrididae; genus Schistocerca; species Schistocerca cancellata. Next base: position 1,160,011 of record NW_026047100.1, read on the forward strand.
CTTTTTCGAACTTTAATAATTACTTCGAAGAAAACCGTCTACTAACAAACAGTCGACTTGGATTCAAACAATATCGTTCCTGTGAATCCATCTTTATCCTTATGAAGTAATACGTGATATGGACAGGGAATGTCAAATTCATTGAGTAGTTTGGTCTACATGGCGCTGCGGCAACTGCCATAGTAGGATTGTTGGACAGGGACAGAAATGATTAGCGAAGAAGTTAATACAGCAAACAGAAGATGTACTTAACCTCTGTTTCTCCAAGCGTACGAAGAATCATTACACATGTCATGAAATGAGACAGCCTGGGCTGCTAATTTTTTTTATTTACAGGAAATGAAGCGTATTGCGCTTCTGGGGCATAATCAGATTGATGTAGAGATCAACGAGGAAGACCAACATTCGTACAATAATTTTTACTCCAATCAGATGATGCCCCAAAAGGGGAATTCGCGTCTTTTTCTGTACTTAAAGACGATTCTTCAACCGAGACTGTGCTACTTCAAAAAATTCATAACTGGTTGCTGTACCAGGCGCCCATATGAAGTGGAACCAATTTTACTCATTACACAGATTGTAGCAAGAAATAGAGTCCAGATGTCACAGCGTTATCAGGGAAGAATGTTCAAATGTTCAGATGTGTGTGAAATCTTATGGGACTTAAATACTAAGGTCGTCAGTCCCTAAGCTTACACACTACTTACCTAAATTATCCTAAGGACGAACACACACACCCATGCCAGAGGGAGGACTCGAACCTCCTCCGGGACCAGCCACACAGTCCATGACTGCAGCGCCTTAGACCAAGGAAGAGGCTCGCTGCACCAAGCACGAACGATGCTGTTGAAGTGAAGAAGCCCCGACTGCCAGTGGTAAGTGGCTGCTGCCGGCTGTCCTACAATGCGGCGGCAGAGGGCACTCGTAGTCCAGAGCCGCCCATCGGACGCCCGCCATTGGGTCCCTCACATCCCTTGCGACCGCTGTCGGCGTCGGACGGAAACTTGCAGTTCCGTTGCCATCTTCTTGATGCCTATGGGGTAGTATCGATATGTGATTCCACAACCTCAGTTGTATCCGTGATTTCCTGTTACAGAAGGACATAGTTCATAGTAATTGATGGAAAGTCGTTGACTAAAAGAGAAAGAGTATATGGCATTCGCAAAGAAAATGTTATGGGTCCTCTGCTGTTCCTGCTCCAGGTAAACAATCTAGGTGACAGTCTGAGCAGACCTCTTAAGAGTGTTTGGCATCGATCCTGTCACTTACCCTACTGTAATCAGATGGCTCTGAGCACTACGGGACTTATTTTCTGAGGTCATCAGTCTCCTAGAACTTAGAACTATTTAAACCTAACTAACCTAGGGACACCACACACATCCATGCCCCAGGCAGGATTCGAACCTGCGGCCGTAGCGGTCGCGCCGTTCCAGACTGTAGCGCCTAGAACCACTCGGCCACTCAGACCGACCTGTAATCAGATGATGAAATTCATTGCAAGATCATTTAGACGTGATATTTATATGGTGCAAAAAGTGGCTTTTGACTACACATTATGAAAAGTGTGAAGCCATTCAAATGATTAACAAATGGAATCAACAAGGTTTCGGTTATGCGACAAAACACACAAATTTAAAACCTGCAAATTCAAGGAAATACTTAGAAATTACATTTATATATAACTTAAACTGGAAGGATCACACAGATAATGTTGTGGGGAAAGCAAACTTAAAGACTTCGATTCTTTGGCAGAACACTTAAAACTGAAACTGGTTTACTAAAGTGACTGCTAAATTTCCTTTACTTTACTTCTATGGTCAAATTTTTTTGTCATCAGACTACCGGTTTTGGTCTGCAACGGGCATCTTCTGATCTTTTTTATGAGAAAACATGTCATAATACGCTGGAGCCACAGCGGCATCGTCAAAAGCTACACACTATGGCTCCAGTATATTAAGACACGTTTTTATGAAACAGATCTGAAGATGGTCTTTGCTCGGGCGTAACGACAAGTTCGGGCACGAAGATGAAGAATGCAAGAGCAGGAAAGGCTGTGAGACGGCGTCGGCCAATAGCCAGCTGACTAGGACCTCGCCACGACTGGAGCGGCCTCTGTCTGAAGAGAACATACGCGCCGCTCCTGCCAGCTTCGGCAGGACAGTAGAAGACGCGCACTAGCAGAGGCACTAGCAGACCTGGACTAGAAACCACGCACTAGAAGATAGGCACTAGAAGGGCCGTGATTGATGATCCATACGAACTTGTGTGAATTACTTATATGGACATTGTATATAGCGAAGGAAACTGATTATTCACAAATCGCCATTTGCTTGCGACCCAAATTTAAGCGTTGTGCATCTGCTTTATTGTAATATGTTGTGACTAGGCTAGACAGCCAAGCCACTATGATGGGTAGCCGAAAAGCACGCGTTAACGCTCACGCAGGCTGGTGTGAGGTCTGGAACAGTTATAGGAGTTTATAGTAAGAAGAAAAGTACGTAGCTTCGGGAATACTTAACTTTAATCCATAATTGGTGAACATCGGTCTGACGGTACATGCATCACAAGATAAATAGCAAATGATAATGGCGCCTTGCTAGGTCGTAGCAAATGACGTAGCTGAAGGCTATGCTAACTATCGTCTCGGCAAATGAGAGCGTAACTTTGTGATATTAGTAATTTTCGCCTCACAAACATTAATATACGCTCAATAGTAAACGCCTGATGGCCTAAAGTTATCGAACAATTGTAAAGTAAAAGAAATGAACCATCGCATATCAGTGACAGAATCTATTATTCTTTATCTTTGCCGTTCTTGCGCGGTGCCAGTAAATCTCTATGTACATGTTTCGATTAATGGTGTAAAAAAAGAATTCTGTTGTTTCAAGACAAATGAGGTTTTTGGCGCCTCACCTTTTACTGTTTGTATTCCATGAGAGGCGGACGCGGACTTGCTGCGTTCCGCAACTGTATTTTATATTCTATGTAAAAGTATTGAGTGAATATGCTAATTGTTATTTTTTCCAATCAGAAAACATGTAGTTTCTTGTAACTGATATCGAACAGACAGAGTCAAGAAGACATTTTTACTGTTATGTATAAAGTATCTAACCACAATGGTCATCTATTGTAATTTAATATGAAAAGGTACGTAGCATTAAAAAACGTGTGTTAAAGATAAGTGTGCTTATTTTAGTAAATTAACCTTGATGATTCCATCTCCTTATTTATCTGTATGATAATTATTTTTGTGTTACTTCATCACCAGAAATACGATCACGCTGATGGGCCGAATGCAGCATGAGGCAGAAGGAACATTATCGTTTTCCTATTATTTCTGAACCAACTCCTTTTTTTTTAATTGTGTAGTGTTGCAGTTCTTTTAAAGTCTATAAATCTTCTGGTCCCTTAGTGTTGATCCGGGTATGACTACATCGCGACTATAAAAATGCACAGAAATGATAATGTTTCTTCCGAGCGATCTCAAATATATATATATATCAATATGCTGCTCTTATTCAGGTATTTAACGGTCAACGTATACTATTGTAATAGAGTAATCAATCCCTGATTCTGTTGCCAAGTGGCCCACCAAAGTATTCACATTTTCTACATTTTTTTCAAAAAAAATAAATAAATAAAATATCAATTCTTTTTATTTTCGTCCCCCAAGAGCAACGCTACACTTGGCGCCCGAACAGGGACTCGATCAAAAAATCATTTCATTTATGTGTTTAAAAATTTTTCAGTGCTTGTTCTAATAATTGTTTCATTTTTTCATGTGGATGCAATTCAACCGAGAAAGAGAAGTGGGAAAACCTTTTAATTAATTCAGAAGAACGATTGATGAAATTACCAAAAAAAACGCGAGTATTCATCTGTATCACCATCAAGACAGCCATAGTAAGTGAAATTTTTATACGCAGTAGCCAAGCTTTCGTAGTGACGTAGCATCTTTCGAGTTGATCAGAACGTAAACCTGTCTTTCCTTGCCTTGAAACAGCTTTATTTCAATTTGTCCATAGTCCATTCTTATGTAGTTAAATTCAGTGAAAGTGTATCATTGTTGTCAGTGCATAAAAAAAATTACGATATGGCGGATAACTACGCTCAAAACGGGTAAAACGTGTGATATTTCATTTGTTTGTAATTAGTAGGAACCATCTTGTCTTCTTGGCGTAAATGAACGTCAGTTGTTACCCAGAGTTTAAATTTCATCTTAGGTCCCAGTAAGCCATAGCACTACGTCACAGACAAACGACTGACGGCAGTGACAAACAATATCTGTAGCATTTTACGTTTGACAAATAATTCATGAACATGGCTGACGGTAAACAGCGGACACAAACAAAACCAGACGACAGCGGTGATGCGAATGGACCTCACTATCCATTACGATCACGCGCGATAGGTACACGAGCGGAGGCAGAAACAGCCTCAACCGAAGTTTTAGAAGCTGGTGTGCAAACTATTCCCGCTTTTGAAAAAAATGACTTGGCTGCAATGATCGAAGCAATAATGGAACGCAAGTTCGAAAGCCAAAAACAGGAAAGATTAGATGAAAAGGCCCGCGAAGAAAAAGAGAAGGCCGAAAGACGGCATAATAAAAATCAGGTCCTTACAAATCTGTGCAACTCAGTAAAAGCAGACATAAATTCAGTAAAAACAGAAATAAATTCGGTAAAAACAGACATAAATTCAGTAAAAACAGATCTGCAAACGGAGATAAATGACCTAAATACACGGTTAAATTCGGTAAAGGCCGAACTAAAGGCAGACATAACAGCTGATTTAAATATCCTGTTGGGTAATGTCCAAAGCCAAATCAGTAGTCAGATCACGACCATGAGGCTAGAAATTGACACACAAGTAGAGTCAAAAATAGAGGATATTTCAAAACGGTTAGATGAAAAAATCGAAGCAGCCAAGGGAGAAATAAATTCAAATGTGATGGAATATCATAAACAAGCTGCGACCTTAAAAGAAGATTATACTGCAATCTCTGATGAGGTCAAAGGAGTTAAAGCCGCAGTAGACACGATCGAGAATGTTGTTGATGATCTTTCCAAACAGATCGAGACTCTTAATGTAGAGGATCAAATAAAGAATACTGTTAAGGCACATGCTGAAGCATTGTCTGGCCACTACCAAGAGTGGATTAAAAATAAAGACGGATTCATAGAAAACAAGGTCAAGAACGAACTCAGGGAAACTGTCAAAAACGTGACATTTGAAATATTGGCGTCCCCTGGAAAAACAGGAGACACGGTGATGTCAGAATTAGGCCAGATAAGACGAACGTTAGCTCAAGATTTACCTGAATGGCGTCAACAGATAGTTGATGAAGTTCGTACACTAAAATGTCAAGTTGAAAATTCCCCATCTCCCGTGTCAGGAGACTGGAATAATTCACCACGAAGTAATGAACAACAGCAGGTACATTACCGTTCACCATTTGATAACGCTCAAACTCATAGTTCTATAGAAGCACAAGTTAACCAGAGTACCAGCCCACCCACTTTCGTCAGTTTGATGCAGGAGGAAAGCCTGATCAAACATCGTATTTTTCCGACCTTTCACCCACAGAAAAGAGAAATTCATCCTATAGTGTTCCTCCGAAATTTTTCAGGAATTTTCCCGAATAGCTGGAGTGACCGCCAGCGAATTCAATTCGTTAGTGGATTTATCGTAGGCGATGCTGCCTTATGGGGAACCGAAATGGTCGACTCTTGTAAGAGTTACAAAGAGTTTGAACAGATGTTTTTAGCTAAATTCTCGAGTTCTGGTGTGCAGCAGCGCCTGAGAAAAGAGGTTTACAACGCCGAAGTGTTTAACAGTAAGCGCGGTAGTTTGAGAAGGTATTTTGAAAAATATTTAGCGAAAATCAAGTTCTGGGATTCGCCGATCACCGCCAAAGACGTTATTATGATTCTAAAAACTAAGCTACCTATTGCGATCAGAGAAAAGTTAGTAAACGTGTCTGAGGACGATACGGACACTTTCCTATCTGTGTTAGACTCGTTAGATCTGATTTACGAGGACGCTAGAGTTGATGTTGGCAACGCTCACTTCAGTGCAGGCGGCCAGCACAATACAGAATATGCAGGCAACAATGGTGGCCGAGCGAAAGCGCGTCACAGCGACAGCCAGTACCAACCCCACAACGGTTTCAAAAATAAACACACTACGTGCTCCAACAGCAAATACAAAAATAAGTACAATAACGGCCAGAGATACAATCCAATATATAATTCGTCACCACCTCAGTACGAAAATGCACATTATAACACACAGCCCCAGCAATATGGAAACACGCAACCGATCAACGGTAATTATCAAAACGATCAGTCTTACGATTCAAATCGTCAATGGAAAAGAAATAAATGGCATAATCAAGGTGGAGACCAACGTACACCTTTCAGTAACGGTTACAATCAACACAAGCCACAGCAAAATACCTTTCAGCCACAAAATATACACTTCACGCAACAAGCGAACGGACCTTCGGGAAGTCTGAAGCCTAAACGCCCGCATAATACGCAAATTTATTATGCGCAAGCGAATACGCCAGGACAACAAGATCCATTTCCAACCGAGTTCGTACCACAAAACCAACATCAGTTCCAGACGGAAGAAACTTTAAGAAATATAAATCAGCAGGAAAGTAAGCGTCGAGCGGAAAATTAAAAGCAGCACCTTTGAGCCTCCTAGAGGATGCTGCAGGTTTGAATGGGGGCACCCTGTCCCTTAGTCCACACGAAATTAAAGCAATTAGGTATGACAAAGAGACAAACTTACGGGATGATCTAGTAGCAGACACTGAGACGAAAGACAATGATGACGTATGGGACGAACAAGTTCAAGCTTCCATAAGAGTATCAATTGCCAACATACCAGTAACAGCCATTGTAGATACAGGAGCTAATATAAATGTCTTATCTTTATGTTTATTTAAGCAAATATCCTCTGTATGCAAAGTTTTATCACTTCCAATTCAAGGTTGCACCGTATCGGGAGCAATTGGTCCACTAACACAACGTGTAAATCTTCAGACTCAGCTTCAAATCCAGATAGAGTCTATTTCAGTAACGTGCATTTTTCTTATTGTTAAAAACCTATCAGTGCCATGTATCCTGGGTATGGAATTCTTGAGGCAGACGAAAGCTAAAATTGACATCGAGTGTGGAATCTGTACGCTAGTAGCGAGCCAGCAACAAGTAACTGTAAATTTGTTAAGAAGTAAGGTGAAGACAAACTTTGGGGTGCTTCGGATAGCAGTACGGCCATGGACTAAAAGACAACAGTACAGTCAGACAGAAGACGTGACAGATCCTGAAAGTGTTAATGACGATGAGTGTAAAGACCTAATTCCCGGTCAGAATGAATTATACGGTAAAGCTAGTGAGTCCACTGAATTATCCAAACAACAGAAGAATGAGCTTTACAATTTGTTAACAAATTACGTTCAAGTATTTTCTAAGAAACCTGGACTAATAAAAGGCTTTGAATATCGAATGGATGTCCTGCCCCATTCAACCTACTGTAGAACAAGCTATTCCATTCCATATGCGAGACGAGAAGCTGTCAAGTGCGAGATCAGGAAAATGTTACGCTGGAATGTGATAGAAGTATCTCATTCACCTTATTCGAGTCCTTTATTGTCTGTACTAAAATCAGATGGTAGCGTAAGGCTAGTCCTAGATGCCAGATTAATCAATAAGATTATAGTACCCATAAGAACGAGACCAGAGGCTCTTGAAGAGCATCTGCAGAAGTTTCATGGAGTTAAGTATTTGAGCACCCTTGATTTGAAAAGCAGTTACTGGCAAGTAAAACTTGCGCAGGAGTTTAGGAAGTACACTGCGTTTATATTTGCAGGTAGATCTTACCATTTCAAAGTTGTACCGTTTGGACTAAATGTGAGTTCCGGAATTTTTATTTCTGCCCTTGACTATGTACTGAGTCCTGAACTTTTAGACGAGGTAACAGTCTATGTGGATGACGTTCTTGTAGCATCGAGAAATTGGGAAGATCATGTGGCCCTTCTGCAAAAGATATTTCAACGATTCAGAGAGTATGGTGTTACAGCAAATCTTAAGAAATCCAAGTTTGGAAAAAGTGAAATTAAATTTTTAGGACACATCATCACCCCTGAAGGAATTAAACCCGACCCGGAAAAATTGTCTGCTATAAAAAACTTTCCAACCCCTGTTACAAAAAGGCAACTGAGAGGATTTATCGGTCTTACGTCATTTTTCAGACGTTTTGTTCCCAATCAGGTACTGAACAATCCAGCTCTTCACAACCTTTTAAAAAAGAATTCACATTGGAATTGGACGCCGGAATGCCAAGACGGATTTAAGAAAATTAAAGACAGTCTGGTTAACAGTAACATTCTCCATCATCCTCAGATGGATAAGGAATTTTGTATTACTGCAGACGCTTCCTTTGTGGGTATCGGCGCTTGTCCTTTTCAGATTCAATTAGTAAATGGACACGAGCATATCCAAGTGATTAGCTTTGCGAGTCGAGTGTTATCAGAGTGTGAGAAGTCTTATTCGGTTATGGAGTTGGAGGCACTTGCCGTAATATGGGCTTTTAGGCGATTTAACTATTATATCTATGGAAGAAAAATTAAAGTCTATTCAGACCATCAAGCCTTATCATTCCTCCTTACATGCAACACCCTCGTCTTACTCGATGGTGCTTATTCCTGCAGGAATATGACTTTGACATTGTATATATAAAAGGTAAAGATAATGTTATAGCAGACGCACTTTCTCGCTCACCTGAGGGCTTACCAGAAACCAGCAAACTGGTGGAACAAATGTCTAATTATAAAGTTTTGTTAATGAAAGATCCAATTCACAGAAAGTATTTTCTTCAGTTATGTAGGCAGATTCAGATTCTTCAAAATACAGATCCAAGATGGAAAAAGGTTATACAAATTCTTCACGAAAATCCAGCCCACAAGTTGTCCAAGTTTTATAAAGTTCATAACGAAGTGCTATTTCATAAGACGTCTGAGTCATCTGAGAGGTGGTGTGTTTGCATCCCTCGAAATTTCATTGAACATCTTCTGTGGTACACTCACATTTCATGGGGTCACTACGGACCAGAAAAATGTAAAAGGAAAATCTCGACTTACTGTTATGTTCCGAATCTACACCAGAGAATCCATAAATTATTGAGAAACTGTGTCATCTGTCAAAAAGCAAAATCCTTAAACATTTCCACTTCAATCCCACTAAATCCAATAATTGCTGAAAGGTCAAACCAGCTTCTTAGTATTGATTTGGCAGGTCCACTACCCACCGGTAGGGGAGGCGCTAAATACTTAGTAGCAATCCTGGACAATTTTTATAAGCACATAAGACTGTACGCAGTAAAATCTTCTTGTGCAAATCCAATAATTCGTCGCATTGAAAATGACTATTTCCCACGATTCGGGGTTCCAGAATCAATCTTGTCTGATAATGCTTCAAATTTCACATCACGCCCGTGGCGTGCATTTCTTGCTCGCCATGGAATCAAACAAATTTTGATATCCCTGTTTCGACCGCAATTGAATCCGACAGAAAGAATCTTCAAAGAATTTAACAGATTTATAAGGACGTACATTCCGAATAAACAATCTAAGTGGGTAGACTTCGTAACACCTTTCGAACAGATTGTAAACCACCTTCCTCATCTGTCGACCGGATTCACGCCACATGAGTTAATGTCAAGATCAAAAGAAAGGAATGAATGGATAGACCCCCTTCCAAAGTTACAAGACAACGAATTGGACCTAGACGCAAAGATCAGGCAAGCTCTCATATCATTGACAACGTATGCTAACCTCCGAAAAAAGGCATTTGATAAAAGGTAAACAGAGTTATAGATTTCAAAGAAGGAGAAAAGGTATTAGTCAGCACTCACTTTAAACCATCCCTGTTGTTAAAGAGGAATCGTAAGTGGCAACACATTTATGAAGGTCCCTTTGTGATAATGAGGAAACCACACAGTGGTAGCTATTTGTTATCTGACCCTGCCACGAATAAAATCAAAGGATTGTTCCACCATCATGATTTAAGAAAATTTTATAACGCCAGGAATTAAGTTAATGTAAGCTGTAAGAAAATTCTAAGGTATTGGATATCGGGATTAACCAATGAGTAACAAGAATTGAACTGAACTGAACTGACTACGGACGTTAACCGGTGCTAAAAGGAAACCTTATGTATCAAAACAACGTGTTTGGAAAATGAAATACAGAATAAGTTGTAGACAAGTATTTACACGAATAATCTTTATGTAAACAGGAGGACATGTCCTAGTGGCGATTTTCAATTTTAGTTATAAGTTAGTATGTAAGAAAAATGATGTACTCGAGAGGTATTAATTAGCCCCGAGGTACTAAAATGAGGAAAGAGGAAGGAGCGAATAATGCACTTCTCTCGCTAAATAGTAATTTGAGAATGAGCAGGATGGAGCGAATAATGCCCTTCTCTCACTAAATAGTAATATGAAAATGATGATTATATGTGCTTAGTATTAGTAAGTGAAATTTAATCGAGGACAAATTAATGACCTGTTTTAAAAGGAAATACTTAAACGTCCAGACAAAAGAGGTAAGTTGTGAGAAAAGATCCGATTCCATGAGGTTATTCCCTATTTTCAAATGTGACGTAAATAAGGCACCACCTCTTAGCGCAAAACAGTCGGTAGATTTAACTTGTAACTTCCAGCACAGTGCTGTGCCAGCGATGAAATAACATCTCTTTGAAGTAAACAGATACCTAGGATTAAGCATGAACAGATTGATAACGCAGTGCAATTGTTCTAAAAAAGGCCTGACGTTAACCTTAAGTAAAAGCGTGATGGAATAAAAAGGAAGTTTATTATATAACGCAAAGTAAGATGAGTCCAGACTATAAACAAGCTGAGTAAAAGAACATATGAGTAACATGATTTATTATGCCAACTTCACGGTACTATTGAGCATTAGCGATACTGCAAATTCACAAGCTAGCAGCAAATAGAATAAGAATCTCGCCCAAGCTTCACAGGTTGCGACAGCAGCAAACAACAACACTCTAGTGAGAGGCTTATATATACAAATGATAATTAATACCCAAGTGCGTAATGCATAAACTTGACTTAGTCTAAGAAATGAGCAAAGAGTAGTAAGCAAGCTGCAGCAAGATACATATTAGATATAAATGCTTGAAGTGATAGATTTTATTTTAAGTGCGCACTGCAATATTTATTGTTTTCTCTGTGATTATTGAATCCCTTTCCTAAGTGCAAATCCTTTAAGATCCTTGATCCTATCCACTCCTCAGGAGCAACTTGTAAAGATGCACGTGTGCTTGGGAAGTGAGGCACTACATATAAAAATGAGTAGGTTCGCGACGCGCATATTGCTTTTGTAATGCGCAATGTAAATTAAATTTTCGACCTGGTTGAGGAGTAATTTAAATTCTATCGACGATCTGTGAGTAGGCCCGCTTTGCCCACTTTTCTTTTACGACTGTTTGTATTTCTACACGAAATACCGAGGCGAATTTTGCTATTTTCAAATCTGTCCTCGAACTTTCTTTAAAGACAAGCACATACGAGAGAAACTTTGACATAAATGAAGCTCCCCTCACAAGTCACTAAATAAGACGAGCAATTTAAAAAAAAAATGTATTGGGCCTACAAAATGAATAAGCAAGCGTGATAAAGATTACTATGAATGAAATTAATTTGTAAAGGAGATTGGAATGGATTTGGTCAAAGAAAAAGGACTTATAATAGCCTACCTGTGACCGTAGGCATAAATAAAAAAAAGACTAATTAAGAAACAATTGTTCTGATTCAAAGTGGTCAATTAGATTATTTCTCGATTTAACTGAACTCTTGTAAATATTAGTATGTAAATCAACTTGTAAACACCGTGTGATGTTATGAAGCGAGAATTTCTTTTAATACACCGTTCACGCAGACGCTCACCACAGTGCAAGTGAAGTTTTAAAGTTCGACGATTTTCAGTGGCAGTATTCTACTGCACCATATGTGTAAAAAAATTCATTGATGTGTGCAGTGTGTAATAATCAGTGTCATTCCACACGTGCAGTTGCAGCGGTAGCTACCACTTACCTGTGAATCCGTAACTGGATAGTGGGCAGGAAGTGATATGAGGGAGTTTCGGTGGCAGAAGCTCCCTCCAGCAATCTAAAAAGCACAAAGCCACGATCCGCCGAACAAAAGCGACGCACGGCACCTCAAGCGCGAAATCAACGCTCTGCAAGAAAGCTCCGGTCACGTGCGCGCGCACAGACTGAATTTCAAGATTGCTCGCAACAGTGGAGGCGGACAGCCACCACGTGACGAAATAATGTAAACGTTCAACCGCCAACACAGTTGCTGTGCGCTACATTCTGTAGCAAAAACATTCACACCCAATACTGAAAGCATTTTGTATGTATCATAAACCTTCTGAGAGACTCTAAGATAGAGAAGTTAGCGTAATTAGTATAATGACTGATTGTACACAGAGACAAGTCACAAGGTCACCTCTGAACACTGTTGAAATGTAAACTTTAACGAAAGGTCACCACGATACGAATGAAAATAAGCACACGAAAATATGTCAATGGATCCGATCCTTCCTAAATCCCATCCAATATGTATATAAAATTAGTTTTGTAAGCTATTCTAATATAAGATATCTTATCTGTTTCATATGTGAAATAATTCGGAGAGCCACACTCGAGCCCTGAAAGTGAAAGATATGGACTTCCTTGTCGAAGCCATCACCAGTGGCCGCTCTACAATCCAAGTCTATCATAAATAGTGTATGTGCGACGAAAATAAATGTATAATTAAGTGCGACAACGGACAAGGCAGTCAATCGACAAGACGATGACAATATAATGAATGAAATTTTTAATAACCTGTATGTTACACCCGAAAATTACAAATATTCCAATGGGCATGAGGATGAAAGTAATCCCTTCGGTATTCCTTCCCTCCTCATGGGAGGCAGTGTAATATTAGTAATTTTCGCCTCACAAACATTAATATACGCTCAATAGTAAACGCCTGATGGCCTAAAGTTATCGAACAATTGTAAAGTAAAAGAAATGAACCATCGCATAGCAGTGACAGAATCTATTATTCTTTATCTTTGCCGTTCTTGCGCGGTGCCAGTAAATCTCTATGTACATGTATCGATTAATGGTGTAAAAAAAGAATTCTGTTGTTTCAAGACAAATGAGGTTTTTGGCGCCTCACCTTTTACTGTTTGTATTCCATGAGAGGCGGACGCGGACTTGCTGCGTTCCGCAACTGTATTTTATACTCTATGTGAAAGTATTGAGTGAATATGCTAATTGTTATTTTTTCCAATCAGAAAACATGTAGTTTCTTGTAACTGATATCGAACAGACAGAGTCAAGAGGACATTTTTACTGTTATGTATAAAGTATCTAACCACAATGGTCATCTATTGTAATTTAATATGAAAAGGTACGTAGCATTAAAAAACGTGTGTTAAAGATAAGTGTGCTTATTTTAGTAAATTAACCTTGATGATTCCATCTCCTTATTTATCTGTATGATAATTATTTTTGTGTTACTTCATCACCAGAAATACGATCACGCTGATGGGCCGAATGCAGCATGAGGCAGAAGGAACATTATCGTTTTCCTATTATTTCTGAACCAACTCCTTTTTTTTTTAATTGTGTAGTGTTGCAGTTCTTTTAAAGTCTATAAATCTTCTGGTCCCTTAGTGTTGATCCGGGTATGACTACATCGCGACTATAAAAATGCACAGAAATGATAATGTTTCTTCCGAGCGATCTCAAATATATATATATATCAATATGCTGCTCTTATTCAGGTATTTAACGGTCAACGTATACTATTATAATAGAGTAATCAATCCCTGATTCTGTTGCCAAGTGGCCCACCAAAGTATTCACATTTTCTACATTTTTTTCAAAAAAAAAAATATCAATGCTTTTTATTTTCGTCCCCCAAGAGCAACGCTACAACTTGTCAGTGAACCATCTCTAGCAATGTCGGCTGTACAACTGGGCGAGTGCTAGGAAGTGTCTCTAGACCTGCCGTGTGGCGGCGCTCGGTCTGCAATCACTGACAGTGGCGACACGCGGGTCAGTCGTATACTAGCGGACCGCGGCCGATTTAAAGGCTACCACCTAGCCAGTGTGGTGTCTGGTGGTGACACCACATAATAAATACCATTAATTTGATTTGCTTGAATTGTTATACAGCTATCAGAGAAAGCAGCATCCTTTAGGGACTCCATAAGAGACGAGTGGGCAGGACACCACAGTCATTATAGACCGAAACCGGTCGTATGATGACAAAACGTTTGTGACCATAGACGTGAAGTGAAGGAAATTTATTCTATATTCTGGTTACGGTTCAATTCGCGAGCATGTCGCTGCATGGGAAAAAAGAATGCTTACACTACACTTGCCGTCAACCTTTTTCTGGAGTACTGCTCTTCAGTGTGGAATCCGCATCATATAAGATTGACAGAGACCATCGGAAAAGTTCAAAGAAAGGCATCTCGTTTTATATTGTCGCGAAACAGGGGAGAGAGTGCCGCAGATATGATACGCCTATTCGGGTGACCATCATTAAGACAGAGATGTTTTTCGTGGCTGCAGAACCTTCTCATGAAACATCAGTAAATTAGTGCCACGTCAGGGTGTGAAAATATTTTGTTGTTACAGCCGTACATAGGGTGAAATGACTATTTTAATAAAACAACAGAAACCAGAGCTCGCACGGATAGATGTAAGGTTCCCGCGTGCTGTTTAAGAGTGGAACGATAGAGAAATAGGTGGAATGTGGTTCGATGGAACTTCTCCCAGTCACTTAATTGCGAACTGCAGAGCAACAACGTATATGTAGATGTAAATCAGTTGTTAATAAAGAAAGTGGAAAACTCTAACAGTTACAAACTGGACGTAGTGCCAGGGGAATAGCACCATTTTTGTTGTCGATGAGTTACCAGCGGGTGTCCCTGAGTGTGCAACGTTACAGTGTTAATCTATGTGTTATAGTGAATATGGTGCATATTATTTATTATCCATAGAAGAGTCTACAACAGGGACCAACCAAACGGGGCAGTACAGTTCTCAATGCTCGAGTGACATTTGCTCTCTCCAATCATCCTACTCAAGTTTCCGAGAGTTGCTTCATTTATTTTAGGTAAATTCCGGAACTCATCCTTCACCAAGCCTACGGATGACCAACTATCCCTCCCTCATAACTACATACTAGGAGGGCGACAATTACTGAACAATTCTTTTTTCTGTCATCAGTCTTTTGACTGGTGTGATGCGGCCCGTCACGAATTCCTCTTCAGTGCCATCCTCTTCATCTCAGAGTAGCACTTTCAACTTACGTCTTCAACGATCTGCTGGATCTGCTGTCTTCCTCTACTGGTTTGCCCTCTACAGCTCCATGGAAGTCATTCCCTGATGTCTTAACAGATGACCTATCAACTTGTCCCTTCTTCTTGTCAGTGTTTTCCACATATTCCTTTCCTCCGGTATTCTGTGTGGAACCTCCTCATTCCTTACCAATCAGTCCATTTAGTTTTCACCATATCTCAAATGCTTCGGTTCTCCTCTGTTTCGCTTTCCCCACAGTCCATGTTTCAGAACAATGCAATGTTGTGCTCCGAACGTACAGAAATTTCTTTCTCAAATTAAGGTCTATGTTTGATATTATTAGACTTCTCTTGGCCAGGAATGCCCTTTTTGCCAGTGGTAGTCTGGTTTTGATGTCCTCCTTGTTCCATTCCTCATTGGTTACCTTGCTACCTAGGCAGTGGAATTCCTTAATTTCATCTACTTCGTGACCATCCATCCTGATGTTAAGTCTCTTGTTGTTCTAATTTCTGTTACTTCTCGTTACTTTCGTCTTTCTTCGATTTACTGGCAGTCCATATTCTGTACTCATTAGACTGTTCATTCCATTCAGCAGATCATGTAATTCTTCCTCACTTTCACTCAGGACAGCAAAGTCATCAGCGAATCATTGATATCCTTGTAATTCCACTCCAGAACGTTTCTTTTATTTCCATCACTGCTTCTTCGATGATCAGATTGAACAGCATGGGCGAAAGGCAGCATCCTTGCCTTACACCCATTTTTAATCCGAGCACTTTGTTGTTGGTTGACCACTCCTATTATTCCCTCTTGGCACTTGCACACATTGTATATTATCCGTCTCTCCCTACAGCTTACCATTATTTTTCTCAGAATTATACGAAATAAAGTCGTCATAGTTTCTGAACGGTTTGCGTTAGGACGTTCAAACTGCACGGTTGACAGCAGGGCATAATGGGAATTTTGATGTGAATTTGGTTTGGCTTTTCGAAGAAGTCCACTATAATTTGGATGGATTCGTCAATAAGCAAACCTGGCTCATTTCAGGGACAGAGAACCAGCATTTCGCGATCGAGAAGTCTCTTCATCTTCAGAAGTTCTCCTCTTCATCTTCAGTGGGTGACAGTGTGGTGTCCAATGTCCAGTCACGAAATAATCGGTTCGATATTCCTTGATGGCACGTTGACTACCGAACGGTACGTATAGGTTTTGGAAGCTTATTTCATCAACCCCGATTTCGACAAGATGTTGTTCCTGCAAGACGGAGCTCGACCCCATCGAAGCAGGAGACTGGTGTCCTGGAGGAGCACTTTTGGGACCACATTATGGCTCTGGGCCACCCAGAGATCACTGACATGGACCTCGATTGGCCACCATATTCTCCGGATGTGAACACATGCGACTCTTGTTTGTGGGGCTATGTTAAAGACAAGGTTTAAGTATTAACCCCAAAACCATTGCTGAGGTGAAAACAGATATTCAAGAGGTCATCGACACCGTCGATGCTCCGACACTTCATAAGGTCATACAGAAAGTCGTCTGCGCCACATAATCACCAATGATGGCAGGCGTATCGAACATGTCATAACTTAAATACAAATATCAGTAGTGACCAGAACGAGATCTTCACTCTGCAGCGGATTGTGCGCTGATATGAAACTTCCTGGAAGATTAAAACTGTGTTCCGGACCGAGACTCGAACTCGGTACATTTGCCTTTCACGGAAAGTGCTCTACAGAGGTAGGAGACGAGGTACTGGCGTAATTAAAGCTGTGAGGACAGCGTGAGTCGTGGCTGGGTAGCTCATTTGGTAGAGCACTTGCCCGCGAAAGGCAAAAGTCCCGAGTTCGAGTCTCGGTTCGGAACACAGTTTTAATCTGCCAGGAAGTTTCATCTGTAGTGACGTTTACGTGTTGAATAAAGTGTGTGCACGCCGTAGTTTCTAACTATTTTACGTTTATTTTCGTATAGTTATATTATTGGATGGCATGGCAGCTAGGATGTGAGCTCGGGGAATGCACTGGAGGTGTTGTATCGAGGCAAACGGTGTGCAAAAGGCTTCGGCAGAGTGGCCCTTATTGTCGGAGGCATGTTGGATGTATACCTTCAAATGTGTGTGAATTCCTAAGCGACCTAACTGCAAATGTCATCGGTCCCTAGACTTACAGACTGCTTAAACTAACTTATGCTTAGAACAACACACACACACACTCATACCCGTAGGATAAGTCGAACCTCCGGCGGGAGGGGCCACGCAGTCCGTGACATGGCGTCTCAAACCGCACGGGCACTCCGCGTGGTTTTATGTCTACCTCTGACGCATCTTTACACAAGGCAACGTCTAGAGTGGAATCGTCTACATCTCACCTGGAAGGTCGAACAGTGGGTCAATGTTCTTTTTAGAGATGATTCCCGATTTGGTCTGAGAGAAGTTCTCCTTGGATTTGCATCTGGAGGGAACGTGGAACACGATTTACGGACTCAAACATTGTGAAAAGAGACCGAGATAGATGATCCCTAATGGTGTGGGCAGGAATTTTGTTGACCACACGAAATTGTCCGCATCAATTGGAAAGGTGTAACTGCAGTCAGGTATCATGACGAGAACTTGGGTCCCCATTTGAAGTTGTTTCGAGATGCTGTGGGCCCAGACGTCATACTCGACCTCGTAGAGCACGGGCGGTTGGTGTTTTCTTGGAAACGGAAGATATTAACACACATGGCATGGCCTGCTCTCCTGATTCGAATCCCATAGAGCATGTCCGGGATGCACTAGGGCAGGGGCGGGCAAGAATCCTGCACATGTGCGGTGCACTTGCACGCGTGCTGTTAACAGGTGTTCCGCGTGCACACAGGGGCAAGCTGGCCACCCGCTTATCGCCCATCCCCACCATACCTTCTGTCCGCTCCTTCCTCTGTAATGCGTTTTGTTTCCTAGTTTGCTTTATTGAGTGAATGAATAAGGTTAGTAAGAGTGCTTGAAAGAAATTATGGTTTGAAAGAGTACCTATTACCTACGATACGTTTTATTTAATTATCACAGGTGGAGTTTACAATACGTTTAATATCTGGAACAAAATTTCTACATACAGACAAACACAAACAGTTACGTAAATTTTCATCACTGATGTTGCTCTTAACCGAGACTTATTAATTCAGCAAATGGTTTTGCAGCTCTCGCTATATTAAGCGCAGTCTTATAACTTGCACATACCGCTGGGCTATTATTGTTGTCGTCCTCAAAACTTGAAAACAGTGCTCCATAAAATGTTAAATCAGTTAGATGAGAGACATGAAGAGAGAAAGTCGCAGATCTCTCGTGACAACAGCAACTACGACAAATTCAAATGGCTCTGAGCACTATGGGACTTAACTGCTGTGGTCATCAGTCCCATAGAACTTAGAACTACTTAAACCTAGCTAACCTAAGGACATCACACACATCCATGCCCGAGGCAGGATTCGAACCTGCGATCATAGCGGTCGCGCGGTTCCAGACTGTAGTGCCTAGAACCGGCCGGCCAACTACGACAGATTCATCTGGTATCGTCAGAACGCTCTTCTTAAGCTCAGTCAATTCCCCATCCGCTCAGAATCCGACAATAAATTGTACTCATCCTTGTGAAATTTATTATAATGGCCTTCAATACTAAACTTCCGTTGACCAGCGAGAATACTGCCACATATTAAAAATTTCGAATTTTCACGTTTTTGCACAAAGAAAAAATGATTCTCCCATTACTTTTTAAAAGATAGCAAATCTCCACTTCTCCATTTCTTGAAATACAACGTTCACTACATAGTGCTCGCTTCGCATCAACGTCCGCAGCTTAGCCTGGCACTACACTGCCGCAACCTGCCGGCTGTCGCCACAGCTCCGGTCGACGCCTGCACGCGAGCAGCACACGTGCAGCGCTGTGCGCTCATGAGCTGCGTGCAACGTTTGCCCGCCCCTGTACTAGGGTGACGGCTTGCATCACGTAAGCATCCACCAACCACTCTTCAAGACCGCGAGCACCTCTGCAGGAAAAATAGACGTTAATGCCTCAGAGGGTGACTGATGACATCATTCATAGCATGCGCCGTCGATGTCCGGCCTTTATTGCTACCAGAGGAGGTCAGACCCCATACTGGGCACATTAACCAGTTGTTGGAATGCGTGTGAAAATCCGTTTACTTGGAAAAAAGCGAAGCACATTTTTGTCTACCGTTATGTATGCTAGGCCATTTGCGTTTATGGCAAAATAGACGCAACTTTCCAAAATTTCCATTTGTAGCTTTAATTCTAGACACCAGAGTACTCTGTGACCGTCAATCCTGATGTTAAGTTTTTCGCTGTTCTCATTTCTGCTACTTCTCATTACATTCGTCTTTCTTCGATTTCCTCTCGGTCCATATTCTATACTTGAAATACTGTTCTTTCTATTAGGCAGATCCTGTAACTCTTCTTCAGTTTCACTGAGGATAGCAATGTCATCAGCAAATCTTATCGCTAATATCATTCCACGTCGTGTTTTAATTCAACTCTTGAACCTTTTCTTTGTTTCCGTCATTTCTTCTTCGATGTACCGTTAGAACAGTACAGGCGAAAGGTTTCATCCTCGTCTTACACCCTTTTTAACCGAAGCAATCCGTTCTTGGTCTTCCACTCTTATTATTCTGTAATGGCTCTTGTACACTTTGTATATTATCCGTCTGTCCCTCTAGCTTATGCCAAGTTTCCTCAGAACTTCGAACATCTTATACCGTTAGACATTGTCGAACGCTGTTTTCGAGTGGACAACTCCTTTCTACGTGTCTTTTTTTATTTAGTCATGCTTCCATTGTAAACTAAAACTTCAGAACTTCCCCTCTGGTGCCTTTACTTTCCTAAAGCCAAACTGATCGTCATCTAACAAATTGTCAATTCTCTTTTTCATTATTCTGTGTATTATACTTGTCAGCAACTGAATGTATAAGCTGTTGCGTTGAATGTGCACTAGTCAGCTATTGCAGACTTCGGAACTGTGTTGATGATATTTTTCCGAAAGTCAGATGGATATCGATAGTCTCATATTCTACACACCAAAGCTAATATTCGTGTTGCCACTTGTCCAAACATTTTTGAAATTCTGAGGGAATGTTTTCTATTCCTTTAGCCTTATTTGGTTTTAAGTTTTCCAAAGCTCTTTTAAATTCTGATCCTAATACTGGATCCCCTATTTCTTCTATATCGATTTCCGTTTCTTCTTCTGTGATATCAGACAAAGCTTCTCTCTCATAGTGGCTTTCAATGTACTCTTTCCACCTACCCGCTCTCTCCTCTGCATTTAATAGTGGAATTCCCATTGCAATCTTAATGTTACCGCCCTTGCTTTTAATTTCAAAGAAAGTTGTTTTGACTTTTCTCTATGCTGAGTCAGTCCTTCCGAAAATAATTGCTTTTCCTATTTCTTCACATTTTTCATGCAGCCATTTAGCCTTACTTTCCCTGCACTTTCTATTTGTTTCCCTCCTCTGCAACTTGTATCTTTGTAATTCTGAATTTCCCTGAACTTTTTGTGTTTCCTTCTTTCATAGACAAACTGAAGTATGTGTTCTGTTACCCATGGTTCCTTCACAGTTACCTTCCTTGTACTTATATTTTTCTTTCTAACTTCTGTAACTACCTTTTTCAGACATGTCCATTCAACTGAACTGCCTGCTGAGCTATTCCTTATCGCAGTATCTATAACCTTAAAGAACTTCAAGCGAATCTCTTTGTTCCTTAATACTTCCGTCCCCGAATTCTTTGCGTATTGATTCTTCCTGATTAATCTTTTAAACTTCAACCTACTGTTCACCACTGCTAAACTGTGATCTGATCTATATCTGCTCCTGGGTACGCCTTACAATCCAGTATCTGATTTCGGCATCTCTGTCTGACCATGACCTAATCTAACTAAAATCTTCCCCAAGTATATTTACTTCTCTTGTGATTCCTGAACAGAGTGTTCGCTATTACCAGCCGAAATGTATTCGAGAACCCAATTAGTCCTTTTCCTCTTTCATTTATAGTACTAATCCCATATTCCTACGCAACCGTTTGTTCTTTCCCTACAACCACATTTGAAACACCAATGGCTATTAGACTTTCATCTCCCTTTACATACTGGATAATCAGTTCATTATCCTCTTATACTTCATCTTTCCATATTCGGCTTGCTACGTCGCCATGTATACCTGACCCATCGTTGGTTTGGTGTCGATTCTGATGAAAACAATACTGTCATTGAATTGTTCACGGTAACACACTCTCTGCCCTGTCTTCCTATCTTCCTAATCTCACTCCCATTGTACCATTTTGTACTGCTGTTGATTTTGCCGTATAATCATCTGATCACAAATCCTTGCCTTCTTTCCATTTCACTTCACTGACGCCCACTATATATAAATTGAGCCTCTGCATTTCCGTTTTAAGATTTTCTAGCTTCCATACCACGCCTTGGCTCATAGAACGCTATCCTTTTGTTGGTCAGTCAATCTTTTTCTCATGGACGTCTCCCACTTTGCAGTGTTTCAGATGTGAACTCCTAATTATCCAAAGGGTATGTCTGCTCACCATCATTCTTATGGCAAAGTATAACATGCCACCAGCTTTTGTGGGGCGATTCTTCTTTTTTGAGCTTTGCTGGTGTATCTTGAGTGAAAGTTTGTCTCCCAGCATCTAGCAGGCCGTCATTGATATCCGGACCATTGTGAAACGATATACTTTATGAACTCCCAAAATGATGGTGCACAGATTGATCTTTTATATAGGTGGCGGAACATGTCTCAAGAAAACTGTAAACAACTGGTTGTCATGTTATTTATTGAAGTTTTGTCGCTTATGTTGGTTGTTATAGACGCTAACGTAGCTTTGTGTCTGACCTACAGAATGTTATATTTGAATTAGTCTACACTACTACATAGCATTTTAATATTTCCTATTGTCCATGGATCATCCTGCTTAGTTCATCAAGATGCAGCATTGTGTTGAATTTTACTTGTTCTTTTCTTTACCAAGCATTTACTGTATTATTTGTATGCCTTTCACTGTGTTCTTGAGACAAGTTTCAAGGGATCAACTTCTGTTACTCCTGTCCTTTCCGTACTTGTGACAGTAAGCAGGTTTACCAACTACCTGCTACCTTTACTTTTCTCAGTGAACCCAAAATCCTCACCACATTCTTTAGTGTACTGCCAAGTCAGAAAATGGTGAAAGGTGTCTACACTGAGCCACGGCGCCAAAGATCGCGCCAGAGAGTATTGTTCCGCCGCCTCCACTGGCAGTGATTATTGAGACGTAGCGGCAAGCAGTTCCTGCCGAGAAGTTGTGGTGGACACTGCTTGTAGCTGAAGTCAGAGTGAGATGCGGTAGTGGAGAGTGTTGTTCCATGTTTATGCAGTTATTTGATGGGAGAGATAGCAGATGTTGTTCCAATGGAGATATTGTAATGATCTGAGTGCTTTTCGTCAATATAAATTAAGGTAACTAACTACTGCTCTTTATTTTCTTATTATTTGTGTGTCCTGAATAATGCTTCATTACAGGTTCAGTCAACAAAGCATCTGGCGTTTGTTCTTGTATTAGAGTGTAATTCTGGTTTTCTTGCGCAATTATAGTATTTCTAATTTTCTTTTATCACGTCAGTATAATTGGTATTTAAAAATTCTTGTCTTGTTGAAGAAGAACCGTGCCAGATGTGCGTTGAGTCATACTACCACATACAGAACAGCTACACTTGTGTTTGTTGTTTCGTAGGTTTCATAGTTGCTGGGGACTTAATTAGTTAATTGTGTTAACAGAAATTTTCTTACATTCTTTGTTGTCATTCTATGCAGTCAGATAGCGTAACAATTAGTTGTCAGGGCCAGCCGTTGACGAGACTTGCGTAATCGGACATACAGCTACTAAAAATATTTGCATTATTTATATAAAATAAGCCCCCATGCACGTGGCGACCGCTGCTTCGGATCGTCCCTTGGAATTCTTCTGATTGGAAAAATAGTAGACAGTAGTATTGTTGTAGTAATTTGTAGTTTAGTAATTGTAGTTTGTATTGCATGTGTAGATTTGGAGATTGTCATTCTTCTATTGTTCGTTAATCGTGTTTGAAGGAAGCATTTCGTGTGATTGATATTGTTGGTGATAAAGTGTCATTGTGTATAAATTTCATTTCATATAGTGACGAGTTTTGTATGTTTTGTAAATGATTACGCGATCTATGAAAAAGGCAAAAATGATGGATAGTGAGAATAACGAAATTGTTAACATGGCGAATTCGCCAACAGAGGAAAACAGTATCATGAATAATGAAGTGGAAAACAATTTAATCAGTCGGGAAAATAGTCCGGAAACAGTTCAAAATTTTTCACAATCGAAAAATTCTCAGAATACGAGATTAATGATAGAAGATTCTGAAATATTATCGAACACAGATAGCGTTATGGCTATGCAGAAGGAAGTTAGTTTTGCGGGAAATGTTAGGGGCGAAAAGAATTTCGAACCGGCTAACATGGAGCAGTTGATGGATGCTATATTACATTTGGGATCACAGATGGGAACTTTGCGATCTGAATTAAAAACAGAGATAGGGACAATTAAAACAGAAATGGGAACAATGGAAACACGGTTAGACTCATTGGGATCACAGTTAGGATCTGAAATAAAAACAGAGATAGGGACAATTAAAACTGAGATGGGAACAATGGAAACACGGTTAGACTCACGAATAGGGACATGTTTCAAAAACATGAAAGATGAATTAAAGAAAGAAATCAGAGAAGAAGTACAACCGATTTTGAATGCTCACAATAATAGATTAATTGCAGTAGAGATTAGACAAAGGGAACAGGATAGAGAACAGGAAGAAAGAGATCGCGTGATGGTACAGAAATTTTCAGAGTTAAATTTACAACGTGCAAAGGATAAGGAAGAAATATTTGAGAGAATCGAGGAATCCGTACCAAATGACAGATTAAATAACCTAACACAACAATATGAACAGCTAACTACCAAATGTGTCAATACTGAAACCCGAGTCGCGACACTTACGGAAGACGTAAATAAACAGAAAGAACAATTAGGTAACTTATCGGAAAGAGTTGAGGAAATTTCAGATAAACTGACAAATCTTAGTTTACAAGGGGACAGAGATTCGGATGATACAGCTCCATTACCATTTGCAGAAACCGAAGAGTATCAGAACATAAATAAGCATGTTGAAAATCAGGGAAAATTTAATGAACGCGTGAAAAGGGAATTTTAGATATTAAAAAAGCAAGTCAAACAAATTGAAGGCGAAATCATAGGAAAAGACGGCAAAGGAAATTTAGAATCACAGATACCAGAAGGGTTTGAAGAAAATAATTTGTTTCATTTACGGGATGCAACAAGAGAGCGCCAGTCGCGCGAACTTTACAATAATCGACATTCGGACTGGGACAGACGCGGTAGGTCTTTGTCGCCACGAGGCGAAAACTTTGACTATAAACACTTTTTGACTGTCCGGAAATTTAAGATCTTCCGCAATTCTAAGAATGACATACATCCATGTGCATGGTTAGATCAATTTATGTACGCACTTCCACCAAATTGGCCACTAAGTCACAAATTGGAATTTATGTGTGGATATTTAGAAAACGAACCGGCGACGCGGATGCGCGCACTCATTAGAGATTGTAATAGCCTAAATGATTTTTATCATGTATTTCTATCGGCATATTGGTCCGAAAACACGCAAGACAGAGTCAAACACAGTCTTATTATGCAGCGTAATTTCAAACAGTCTGAGTTCCGCACGCCAGCGGAATATTTTGAAGACGTGATTCGAAAGAATCAGTTCCTTTCCAACCCTTATAGCCCGACTGAATTAATTCGCATTTGTTTAACTAAGCTGCCACAATCCATAAGACAAATTGCTTTAGCCGGAAGATGTGAAGACGACATTGAGACTTTTAAGACTTTGTTGCAAGAACTTGAGTATGACAACGACGATGGGACTTCCTGTAATTTTTTCAGTAACAGTAATTACAGTAGATTTTCAGAGAAAAGGGATAGTGATCGGAACGGGCGCTATATGGGTAATGTTGAGAATGACAGACGTAACAGACAGAACAATAGATACCAGCCCTATGACAATAACAGACGTTCTAACAGAAATTACACAGACAATTATAATAACGGTAATTCGTACCGGAATGATCAATCATACGGAAACAGTAATCGGTATTATCAAGACAGAAATTATTCAAACAGTAATAGAAATTCTTACTACAGAAATAATCAGGGTAGTAGATACCACAATAATTTCAGAAGTGACAGTCGAAATTACACATGAAGTAGTTATGTAGACAGACAGGAAAACAGAAATTTTAATAACAGAAACAACCAAGAATTTGTATCTAACAGACAGGAGGGACCTAATTGGCATCCTCCACGTGACAGAACTTCAGAGAGACAAGTGCAAATCGTAGAAATGGATCCGCGAAATGACGCGAATAATCAAAGACGTGACGCAAACAATCGACAATGACTAGCAGCTTCGGCTTCTGGCAGCAATATAGACGTTTCAGAAAGTAATGACACTACGGCTTTACACTACGTACGCCTGGAAGACATTAGAGACATTTTGTTAGACGAAAAGGAAAATAATGTAGACGCATTTTTACATCCTGTTATTGAAGTATGTGTGGGTAAGAATAAGTTCACTGCAGTTTTAGATTCTGGGAGGCCATTGAACGTCATTAGTGAATCAGTTTTTCGTATATGTGAAAGGACTATTGCCTGTCCTGTGTTACCTATTTCTAAAACTACAATTCGAGGAGCGATTTCTGGAAAGGGTGTAGAAGTTAAACAACAGACCAACCTAAATTTCAATTGTCAAGGATACGAATTTTCTGCTAATTTTATTATTGTTCCATTACTCAGTACACAAATTATATTAGGTATGGAGTGTCTTAACGCACATAAGGCAATTTTGAACTTTAAAGAAGGAAGTGTGAATTTGACTGTTGCCGGAATGCCGAAATGTTTGAAATTTTTCGAGTGTTTAACAAGATCTGAGTCAGATACAAAATGTTTAAGGTTTCTTACTTCTGATGTTTTCGTTGCGCATTATGACGACAATGTGTTTATTCATGACAATGACAATAGATACAGAGACGCGATGGATGATATAATTAATAGCGAAGAACTAATTAATGAATAGGTTAAGAAAGCTGAAGTGCCAGATGACGTTGCAAGAGAAGAGCTGCACCAAATTTTGACTTCACATGCTACAGTGTTTAGTCATCACACGGGAACTATACAAGGCTTACAATATTTATTTAAAGTAAAAGAACACACACCATTTCGCGGGAAAACGTACGCTATTCCTTTGGCTTACAGAGACAAGGTTAAGAATGAACTTCAGTACATGTTAGATCAGGGCATTATTGAGCCTGCAGTCAGTCCTTATACTAGTAGCCCATTACACGTTGTTCTTAAAAAGGATGGGTCAATTCGTTTGGTTCTGGATTCCAGACAGATAAATAATATCATCATTCCTGAAACTGACCGTCCACAAAATTTTGATGAACTTCTTCAACATTTTCATGGAATTAAAGTTTTATCCACGATTGATATGCGCGCAAGTTTTTGGCAAATAGAACTCCACCCTGATTGTAGAAAATATACTGCCTTTTTAGCCTTTGGTAACTGTTACCAGTTTCGGAAATTACCGTTTGGACTTACTGTATCTTCAGCAGCTTAAACGAAATTTTACCTGTTTATCTTCGTGACAATATTACTTCATATGTTGACGACATTCTTATTGCTAAACATTCTTGGAGTGAGCACAACAAAATTTTGGATTCATTATTACGTATTTTTGCAAGAGTTGGCATTACAGTGAACTTAGAAAAATCTGAATTTGGTCGTTCTCAGGTGAAATTTCTCGCTCACATTATTTCTACAGAAGGTATTCTTCCTGATCCAGAAAAATTAGACGCTATTCGTAATTATGCTGTTCCTACCACAAAACGTGATGTTCGTAGTTTTCTTGGTGTCTGTAATTTTCTTAGACGCTTTGTTAGATTGGACGATTTGGCTACACCTCGTTTATGTGAACTATCTGGAAAGAAATGTAATTGGTGTTGGGATGAGGAAGCTCAGTCAGAATTTGAACAACTTCGTGATGCCTTAGTTGCTGCCCCACTTCTTTCACACCCGGATTTATCTAAAGATTTTTGTTTGGCGACGGACTCATCATACAAAGGCCTAGGTGCACATTTATTTCAAGAGATAAAAGAAAACGGCGTTGTAGCACAAAAGACTATTGCATTTGGAAGTCGTGTTCTTTCTAAATCAGAAAAGAATTATTCGATTACGGAACTTGAAGCTTTGGCTGTTGTTTGGGCTTTTACAAAATTTCGCACATTTTTGTTTGGCAGACATACTAAGGTTTACACCGATCATCGAGCTCTGGAGTTTCTTATGTCGACAAAATTAACTCATGGCAGATTGTCACGATGGGCGTTGTACCTACAGGAGTTTGATTTTAGTATTGTTTACATACAGGGTTCTTCAAATATTGTTGCCGATGCTTTATCACGTTCACCTATGGGTTTGAAACAAAGTGCTGAAGAGGACTGCAAGGAAAACAATTATTGTTTGATGTATATTCAAGGTGTTTCGTTTGAGAACTTTATTTCGTCTTCGCTCCAGGACATCGCTAAGGAGCAAAATAAGGATCCAATCTGGAAGGACATTAAGGAGAAGTGGAGGAGAAAGGAAAGCGTAGCGATTAGACAGCATTATTTAGTTCGCAATGACTTTCTTTTCAAACGAAAATCGGTCGACAACTCTGTTTGGTTAGTTTGTATTCCTGATGAGTGGGTTAATAAGCTGATTTGGTATACGCATTTCAGTTATGCACACTTTGGTCCCAGAAAATGCTTTCATAAATTACGAGAAAATTGCTACTTCAATAATATGGAAAAACGTATTCGATCTGTTCTTGCCAAATGCAAATTATGTCAAAAGGCTAAGCCGCCGACTATTTCTTACAGAGCACCGTTGTTTCCTATCATTCCAGCGAAATTAAAGGACATGGCTGCAGTTGATTTGTTCGGTCCAGTGGTTCGATCTACTAATGGTTTTGCGTACATTTTCGTAGCAGTGGAGTTGATATCAAAATATGTGTGTTTTACACCGTTATGCAAAGCAACAGCTCGTTCAGTATCTAATGCTTTCATTAACCATTTTCTTAAAGAAGTGGGTCATGTTGATAAGGTTATATCAGATAATGGATCACAGTTTCGTTCTAAAATTTGGCTTCGTACTCTACGGCGTCGTAAAATTAAACCAATTTTCATTTCACTTTTTCACCCTCAATCTAACGCTTCAGAGAGATGGATGAAGGAAATCAATAAATTGTGTCGTCTTTATTGTCATCAGAATCACGGAACTTGGGATCAGTATCTTCATATTTTTCAAAACATTCTGAATGAACTTCCTAATGACTCAACTTCTTTACCACCTATACTGATATTAAAAAACAAAGCACCGACAAATCGCATTTCTGAAATCGTTCCTTTTCCGCCTACACGGAAACTGCGGCATTCTGAAGTTGTCAACCTGGCTCTACAAAATATTGCATCTGCGGCTGCTAGAAGAGAAAAATCAGCTAAGCGTCCTGGTCGTTTAAAAATCTTGTCAGTTGGTCAGAAGGTGTTAATTAAGGCTCATCGTTTGTCTCACAAAGGAAAAGGCTTCTGTCGGAAATTTTTTCTGCTTTATAACGGTCCATATAGAATTCGCAAAATTATTCATGATAACACTGTCGAAGTAGAAACTCTTAAATCACGACGCTCTAAAGGAATACATCATATATCTAACGTTAAAATTTTTGTGGAATGAAATACTTTTGAAAAATTTTTGTAGAATGACATACTTGTGAGAAACTAACAGCTACATGTAAACATGCAGAGAGTACAAGGATAACGTGCTGTGTTTTGGCGGCGGCACATACTCAAAGCAACAGTCAAGTCTGCGCGCCGCACAGGGCAGTCGTTGACCGCAAACAATTGCTTCCTACGTCACGCGCCTACAGCTGATCGAGCGCTCAGTGCGAATGCACTGACAACCGTAAACAAATACACAGTTTTTCTCCGAATAAAATCAGTATGAAGCTATAATGACTTGATAAATTCTGTTATTAACATTCAGTATTTTTCAGGATACGGTTCTATAAAATATTTAAGAACTTCAGGTAAATTCTGTGCGTGTCCGACGTTAAGACGACTTGCTATCGAGAAAATTTCAGGAAAAATCTCATTTCGAAGAAGAAAGTAATAAACTAAAAAGGTAATTATTGAGTTTATTTTTCAGGTAACATATTTCCACTTAGGTACGTACTTTAGACGTAATTTGCTGCTCGCGATTACGTGATTCATACTTTGTGCTAAATTTCATGTTCTATGAATTTACTTGTGAAGCGACGTGCTTGCGTACGTTAACTGATTTTGACAATGATTATTAATGAACTGGGTTGTAACTTGTGTATATTATGCATCGCTTGACTGCACTGCTTTTTCACTGATGTCATATTTTTTAATTATGTGCCTGCTGTGCTTATTTATTTAAATTATAATTGTCACCTGATTAATTGTGCTGATGTGGTTAGGTATGTAAGTTATACTTTGTGATTTATCTGCTTGCGCCTTCATGTTTACTTATTAAGATTACATATGAACATTATTTGCTTACGATAATACGATGCTAATTACCTGTTTGCTGCTATGCGTATGGATTATATATTTATACATTTCTGTTTGTCGTCACAACTACTCTTTAATTTGGTATATAGCAGTGCTGATGTACAGTGTACAAACATAGAGTTTAGGTTACACTATGGTACTAGTTACAGATTGTTCGCTTGGCAGAGCCTCGTTGTAAGAATTGTGCTGCATCCACTTGTTGACATTCTGTTCACTACTGATATATTTACTCGCTATTGCTTGTCTTGCTTACGCTCAGTGCCTTTATATTTTAACATAAGAAAATGAACTGCAGTAATTCGACGAGCGACTTTAGTACAAGAAACATCATAGAAGTCACATGAGCTGGAGGTTTTATGAAAGCTGTATAAATGTATGCCAATAGGAAGGAAGCTAACGACATGACATACCAACACAGTTATTACTCTGCATTTTTCGTGAGCAATTGAAATAGGAAGTGACACTTGACACAAGAAATACTCCACATGTTTGCTTCTGTTTGCCATAATTCTTGAAGTGGTGTACACACTGTGAAATATTAGGATCATTCACACTCCGTAATCGTACTTAATTACTGAGAGTTATTCGAACTAAGTCTGTTAGAGATCATGTATGCATTCTTTGTTTATAATTCATAATGAGTAGAAGATTTTGGTCAGATGGATTACACAGAGGTTGTGTGTTGACAGTGTGTCTTCGGATTGTATGGGATGAGGAGGTTTGCATTAGGATTTTATCTGTACTCGATCGAGGAGACTGACTAGAGGAAAGAGTTGTTATGGAAGTGAAATGATACTGGCAATAGGGTTTATATGTATCGACGTATTGAAGAGGTATTATGGAGGTATTGAGATTATATGAAGTTGATTGGAGTTATGGTGTATAAGAGGTCAAATAAGTGAGGTGCATATTTTTTTTGTTGGTCTATATGGAACAAGGAGGATGAAGATAGCAGACTAGAACACTAAAATGGAAGGAAGATTGTCTACAAACACTTTGTTAAATCACTAAGCAGTATGTACTTTTTTTTGGAGAGAGGAAGTTGCATATCTTGGCACACTGACAGTTGTTCAGCAACCGTACATTTTTATTTGGCTTGGCAAACATTGGTCTTGACATGATGACTATGACGCTGACTTAACTATTATTGACTGTTATACACTGCTGCCACTACTACTTGATACACAAGTTGAACATAAAATTTTGACAGAATTGAATTACACAGTTAACACTATTCAATTACACAGTAGTACTTAATGTGGATGAAAGATGAGTGAGTGTGTTTTGTGTGTTTTCCTTTCCTAATCCTACCCACCTATCTCCTAAATATTATTTTATTTGTTTGTAGTGGCTTGCACTGACACTGATGTTTGTGTATTTGTAATAGTAATATGACAATTATCTGATATCATTTGTGTGTTTGTTATGATTTGTATGTTTAGTGTAAGAGCATTGTAAAAGCATTTGTATGTGCATTCAAACTATTGTTCATGCTTGAACTGTCTGATTAGTGATGGTGAAATTATGGACTGTTACTTGTACTTTTTCTACATGATTGGTGCCACTAGGATATGTTTAATTTCTGCTAATGAACTGTGTGATCAGTGATAGTGAATATTATGGACTGCTGTCTGCACCTACTCAACATTGCTGGGTGCCACTGATGAACTGCTTCTACTGAAATGATGTCACCTGGTGGTGTCTGCACCTACTCAACAATGCTGGGTGCCACTGATGGACTGCTTCTACTGAAATGATGTCACCTGTTGGAGTCTGCACCTATTCAACATTACTGGGTGCCATTGATGGACTGCTTCTACTAAAATGATGTCACCTGTTGGAGTCTCAACCTACTCCACATTGCTGGGTGCCACTGATGGACTGCTTCTACTGAAATGATGTGACCTGTTGGAGTCTGCACCTGTTCCACAATGCTGGGTGCCACTGATGGACTGCTTCTACTGAAATGATGTTACTTCTAGCTGTCTGCACCTACTCAAAAATGCTGGGTGCCATTGATGAACTGCTTCTACTGAGAAATGTGACTTGTTGCTGTGTGTACCTCTTCAACATTGCTGGGTACCACAAATGGAACTGCTTCTACTGAAATGATGTTACTTCTTGCTGTCTGTACCTCTTCAACATTGCGGGGTACCACAGATGGAACTGCTTCTACTGAAATGATGTTACTTCTTGCTGTCTGCACCTACTCAACTTTGCTGGGTGCCACTGATGGACTGATTCTACTGAGATGATGTCACCTGTTGCTGTTTGCACCTACTCAACATTGCTGGGTGCCACTAATGGACTGATTCTACTGAGATGATGTCACCTGTTGCTGTTTGCACCTACTCAACATTGCTGGGTGCCATTGATGAACTGCTTCTACTGAGAAATGTGACTTGTTGCTGTGTGTACCTCTTCAACATTGCTGGGTGCCATTGATAAACTGCTTCTACTGAGAAATGTGACTTGTTGCTGTGTGTACTGCTTCAACATTGCTGGGTACCACAAATGGAACTGCTTCTACAGAAATGATGTTACTTCTTGCTGTCTGTACCTCTTCAACATTGCTGGGTACCACAAATGGAACTGCTTCTACTGAAATGATGTTACTTCTTGCTGTCTGCACCTACTCAACATTGCTGGGTGCCACTGATGGACTGCTTCTACTGAAATTATGTCACCTGTTGGAGTCTGCACCTACTCAACATTGCTGGGTGCCACTGACGGACTGCTTCTACTGAAATAATGTCACTTCTTGGTGTCTGCACCTGCTCAACATTGCTGGGTGCCACTGATGGAACTGCTTCTACTGAAATGGTGTCACTTGTTGCTGTAGCACCTGTTCAACATTGCTGGGTGCCACTGATGGAACTGCTTCTACTGAAATGGTGTCACTTGTTGCTGTAGCACCTATTCAACATTGCTGGGTGCTACTGCTGGAACTGTCAACTACTTGTAGTGAAAATTTGTATAAACTGATTTTTTTGTGTATTACTGTTTGTGAAAAGTTATAAGACTATTACCTGCTCATATTCGTCAATGCTGACGCTATCGATTGAATTGTTTAACCACATGATATTTGTGTAAACTATTATGTAAAGTCACATGTATGAAAGAATTTGTATTGCTTAGTGTATTTTATATATTAGGCTATTGTAAGGTCAGTGCAAAGCCAAAATTTTATCTAGTTATATGATATTTACGTATTAATATTATCTTTTATTTTTGTCTGTATTTGTTTGACGAATTTGGTGGTATTTTCACCACCAATGCTGGCAAAAATACCATCAAATTCTAGCCCGTGGAGGAAGGGCATATGAAAGGTGTCTACACTGAGCCACAGCGCCAAAGATCGCGCCAGAGAGTATTGTTCCGCCGCCTCCACTGGCAGTGATTATTGAGACGTAGCGGCAAGCAGTTCCTGCCGAGAAGTTGTGGTGGACACTGCTTGTAGCTGAAGTCAGAGTGAGATGCGGTAGTGGAGAGTGTTGTTCCACGTTTATGCAGTTATTTGATGGGAGAGATAGCAGATGTTGTTCCAATGGAGATATTGTAATGATCTGAGTGCTTTTCGTCAATATAAATTAAGGTAACTAACTACTGCTCTTTATTTTCTTATTATTTGTGTGTCCTGAATAATGCTTCATTACAGGTTCAGTCAACAAAGCATCTGGCGTGTGTTCTTGTATTAGAGTGTAATTCTGGTTTTCTTGCGCAATTATAGTATTTCTAATTTTCTTTTATCACGTCAGTATAATTGGTATTTAAAAATTCTTGTCTTGTTGAAGAAGAACCGTGCCAGATGTGCGTTGAGTCATACTACCACATACAGAACAGCTACACTTGTGTTTGTTGTTTCGTAGGTTTCATAGTTGCTGGGGACTTAATTAGTTAATTGTGTTAACAGAAATTTTCTTACATTCTTTGTTGTCATTCTATGCAGTCAGATAGCGTAACAATTAGTTGTCAGGGCCAGCCGTTGACGAGACTTGCGTAATCGGACATACAGCTACTAAAAATATTTGCATTATTTATATAAAATAAGCCCCCATGCAATGGTCATGCTTGACTGTTTCAGTCCCAGCAGATCAATACGAGGTGCCTCTGGTTTGTTTCCCTCAATTAACAGCAACTATTACAATGTACTCGTATCTCCATTCTGGAGCTTCTGTAAACGATAAAATAATTAATTCTTAGTAGCCATAGTGAAGATATCTCGCAATTTTAATCCACGTTACCTGATATAGTACTTAATTTTCTCCAGGATTTTATCAGCATCCTTAATATAACTGCTGAAATACAGCGCACTGTCGCAGAGTGACAATACTGGAGACGCTGGTTATGCAGTCATTGCTCTTGATGGTCAAGCTGTGCAGATGAAATCACGTAGAACTCAGCACCTGCTGGAGTCGCATCCTACCTTCCTCTTTCTCTCAACAGAGGACCCTTATATCATTACAGACCCGCCCTCGGCTTCACATACCTGGATACATCAGTAACCTCCACTGGCTCCTAGATACCTCAGCAGGTGTTTTCTTAAATTTAGATAAAAATTACCCATTTAGTTTTGTATCAGCAAATCCCCAATTCCTTAAACAGTAGAATTATCGTGTATAAACCAGCTTCAGTCATCTGATTACTCGATGTGTTGCCGTTCGGAGTGTCCGAGCGGTTCTAGGCGCTACAGTCTGGAACCGCGCGACCGCTACGGTCGCAGGTTCGAATCCTGCCTCGGGCATGGATGTGTGTGCTATCCTTAGGTTAGTTAGGTTTAAGTAGTTCTAAGTTATGAGGGACTGATGACCTCAGCAGTTAAGTCCCATAGTGCTCAGAGCTATTTAAATCATTTTAACTTAATGTGTTAAATATTTGACGTCAAGCATGTAAGCGGGTATATGTTAACAATTAGTTTGAAACAATGCTTAACGTTTGCTGGGATTCACTACGTCCCCTCATTATCAAACACTGAATGAAAATAATCTGTATAATTTGCATATCATTTTAAGCAAACGTACCTTTTTGACGCTTCTCGATTTACATGAGATCATATATCCGGAAATATGTGTCGAACAATCTTATAATTTTGAAGGTACATTGAGTGATATATTTAGAGAATGTCTGCATCATGTGTCGCGATAGTTGGTAGTGAAAAAGCAATTAATTAATAAAAAGTCATGCACGATGTTAACTGCTCACCGTTATAACCAGTATCGACGTATCCACGCAACTGTATAATAGCCTGTGAACTCATATCCTCTGTCTGCAGACTGTGCTACGAATAGGTTCGGTAGTAAGCAAGTAATAAATGAAAACGTAAGACCTGATTTTGGAATTTTACGAAGTGAACAGCGAAAATGTAGAAAGCAACAGCGAGAAAAAGTTTCGTAAAGACTTCAAATTATGTGTGAAGTTGACTGCAAGTCGTTAAGTGCCCTCATTGTGAAATACTGCATGTATAAAATTGAGTATTTGGACGTCGTCATTTACGCTGTCTCAGTACCAAACCAAAGTTTCTAGCTGTAACACACGTCCCACTGTATTAAACTTTTAACTAAATACTATTCCTCTAAATGAGCATTTTAAAAGTTATTTTAGCCATGTTGAATCTTGTGAACTCTACAGCCGTTAATGATGGTTGTCGAATGACGCAACCAGCCTCAACATTTTCTAAATAATTTACTTGGGCTCTATACATAAATCAAACAAAGATACACCCCCAACAGTCACACAACTGCAGTTTGATATACCAGTAAGTAACTGTATAAATATACACTACCATGATGAATAAATGTGTTGCTCTCATCCCACCATTAAACTTCTGAATGTTGAATTTCCTGCAGTTAACTTACCAAATGTAATGCAAATCTTCAATCGATTAGCTTTGAAGTATTTCGAATCCTACTAAAAAAACTTGTCCTACCGTCTTTTAATTATAAACTTACTCTTAGAGCGCAAACATTTTACCGTTATTAACATGTTACATTTTGCACATCCCACATATCATCATTACTCTGTTTACATCCTTGGTCAATATTTAGTGAATGATATCTTTGTATCTTTGATTGATGATAACCTTTGCATTGTAAAAATAAACATCAAGTGTGTACTACATGTGTGATGTTGAACACTCATTTTATGAATATTACTAAGTGAGCCAGAGATTTTTTTTTCAATGTGTGAGTGGTGCGGAATTCAAGAATATACACATCGAGCTAGAAAACTGCATAGACCACAACAAAGCAAATCGGTATCTACTTGAACATATGTAAGTGAAAACAACTACTTTACATCATAGATATAAAAAATGCAAGCACTTTTGAGTATTTTTATTAATTCAGTAGCTTATTAGATGGCACTAAATACTGAAATTTTCTTCTGCATTGTGAAGCAGATGACATGCTGTTGATCAAAACGTCTGTGTAACGACCATCTGAAGATCGGCATGGTAGCGCAAAACCAGTTATGACACTAAAATAAAACATTTAAAAATATTTGTGGCTGGTTGCGTCATTCACCAAGTACCATTTTAAATATTTAAATTCGGCCAATAACTAGGGGAAATATTAAATATGAAATGTTTGTGCCT
Source organism: Schistocerca cancellata (assembly GCF_023864275.1). Classification (NCBI taxonomy): domain Eukaryota; kingdom Metazoa; phylum Arthropoda; class Insecta; order Orthoptera; family Acrididae; genus Schistocerca; species Schistocerca cancellata. The sequence continues at coordinate 1,196,764 of NW_026047100.1, forward strand.
CTGTAAGCCGTTAGATAGGCAACCTGCAAATATATTTGAGTTCCTGGCTGCGGGATGGTAGATTTCTAATATATATCACACCATTTTCAGTGACTAATACGCGTCTGCTACAAGTTTTACGTCGTCAGAATATTTTAAATTTTTATTTCTCGAACAGCCTATTCCTGTTATCTGCTTTCACGTTCTTGTGGCTCCAGTTTTCCTTATCTAATACCCATAAATGATCAGATATAACCTTAGGTGATTAATTGTCTGGCAGGTTTCTCTACCCATTTTCTTTTTAATTATTTTTTTCGTGATTTGTATTCGACCATTAGCCATCTCAATGCAGCTTCGTGGAAAACGGACATTGAACTAGAACACATTAGTCTGTGTTGTGACTGATGACATTTTTTTTAGCGAAATTCAACCTACGTTTCTGTGGTGTCACAGCCAGACACCACACTTGCTAGGTGGTAGCTTTTAAATCGGCCGCGGTCCGCTAGTATACGACGGACCCGCGTGTCGCCACTGTCAGTGATGGCAGACCGAGCGCCGCCACACGGCAGGTCGAGAGAGACGTACTAGCACTCGCCCCAGTTGTACAGCCGACTTTGCAAGGAACGGTACACTGACAACTACGCTCTCATTTGCCGAGACGATAGTTAGCATAGCCTTCAGCTACATTTGCTACGACCTAGCAAGGCGCCGTATTCAATTGATATTGAGACCATATTAATGTATCATCAAGAGCGATGTTCTACAAATGTGGATTAAAGTTAAGTATTCCAGAAGCTACGTACTTTTCTTTATAGCATTCATTACGTATCCTGTTTCAGACCTCACGCCAGCCTGCGTGAGTTTAAGCGTGTGCCTTTCGGCTTCCTCTCATTGTGTCTAGGCTGTCTTGTCTAGACGCAACAGTTTCAGTGTGAAAGACTAGTAGGTACTACATGTCTTTAAGGCGCACAGATCGTCATCACTTCTCTTATCCGCAGCTGGCGTAATTCGTTAATTTAACATCCAAATGAACACTCGTGGACCACATTTAGAGACAGCGAGTGTCGATTAAACACTCGTGGACCACTTTTAGGGATAGTGAATGTCGATCGCATGGCTGGGTGGTCGGCAAGACCTTCCCATCGCCCTGCTAACGTCCGTGTCGTCTCTTTCAATCGCCGAGCAGCTGCGTCCTCTGAGTAGCCGGAGGGGTTAATTCCAGAGGCTCGTCCGGAAACGCGAGTTTCGAAGTTCGGCCCGCAAAGCGACCGACAAGAGAGGCCTCAGACTGAGACTGGTAAACGTCAACACACTTTGGTGGTCAGTTTCCACTCGCCGCCAGTGTAACTTGCTCAAAAAGTTGTGTTTTCACTTGAGCAGTCTTCAGTTCAGCAAGTTCTGATCCAGATCGGCTAAATAATCTCTAAACGCCTCGAGTTCGAGTTAGTTCTGTGAAATCTGCAGGAGGTAAATTGAAATTAAACCACTGTTCTAGTCGTTTGAAATTTTTTTTTTCAGTGCACCAGATACAGTGAATATTTTGCTAGGAAAATCAGATAACGAAAGGAAATAAAAGCTGCTATTCGCTCGTCTACGACCACAGCCAGAGACTGTGCTGAGGCTGTTTTCTCATTGCTATGTCATTCCAGAACACGGCCGTCACAACGAGGAGGTACAGTGTACAAAGTGATACCCAGAATTTCCGACGATATCCACGTTAAATCTGGAAACTTGCCATACATTGTAGCGTTACCTTTGTCTTGGGAAAATACCGTGAAAAATATAAAATAGAAAATCTGATTGATATCTTGAATTTTGGTGGTTTCAGTTACGGATAAGGCGGACTTATTATTGATTGAGATCGTGCTGTAATTTGACCGTGCATGGCAGACCGGGTCGGCAACACTACAAAAATCGACTGTACGGAAATAGCATCAGAAAAGTAATTGAAATTTACCTTATAATCTTGTTTGAGACGCAGTATTAATTACAATATAGTCTTCATGGCTGTCCTCCTAATTTCTCTTGTAGGACGACCCGTCTTTCACTTTTCTCCGTCTGTTGAAAACTTCAAGTTGTCACTGTCATGATCAATTTACAAATTTGGCGATAACCACCTCGAATCACTATTGAAACAACCTCGCTTTGTAATGTAATTTTAATTTCCACCCAAACGCACATTCAACACATCGCCGAAAAATACACGTCTTTCGTATGAAGACAAGAGAGAGAGTGTCTCATCAATTATTTGTTAAAAACAAAAAACCTACGCAAAAGTAAAAAGACGAACAAAATTATTTATAAAAATCGGTCGCTGGCGCAGCGCTCTTCTGCGTGCGCAATCGTAAATTATATCTTTGTATTGGCGGAGGCGCGGAAGTACCATTACAACATCTTAATTTCCATCGTCGGCTTCAAAGTATCCATCCCACCCCCGCCCCTTGCTTGTGCGCAACGCTTCCAGCGACATTCCCCATATTGATGGTGTTTCGGGATTGCAGCTGGATGACACCGGCGTCTTGCCACGGTATTGCGGCTGACAACCTTTCAGCCATCCTCAGGTGAGTTTGAAACTGAAGGTTTCTGGTGCACTTCACTAAGTTTATACAAAAATTTGGTGGGGAGGCTCATGTGAATGGGTTGCCGATGCATGAGCGCCCTCTGCCGATTTAACGCCAACTATCGCTCTATCACAAGATCAAGAGGCGAAGGAGTTGTTGAAATCCATAGCGTTATTCCCATATCGCGGCAATATTTCGTAGAAATTAGTAGAATACTAAATAAATATTATTTTAAACTAACGGTACGGCCACCAACAAGGACCAGTACTCTTCTCACGTCGGTAAAGGATGATCTGGGTTTGCGGAACGCTCGCGTCTACAGAATAACGTGCCAATGCGTCAAAGCCTACGTCGATCACACGGGACATGAAAGATCTGTCGAATATGAACGCAACTAGCCAGCCATATTCTGTGGATTATTCTGCAACGAATATTTTGGCGTCGATGAGTTCCTTCTGGCATTTAGTTACATACAGAAACTATGGAAACCATTTTGGCGGAGCATCTGACGAACCGTGATCGTGGCTTTCAAGTGGATAGGGCCTAGGACCTAATGACACGTCTGGTGGCAGTTAATTTTATCTTGTTGACACCTGAATTTTACGCCTGCTTGCAGGAAGCACATTATAGGCCATATACGCAGTATCACCTTCGTGCACGTACCAGCGTTACACAAGTCAAACAACATTGGAGAACAGATAGTTATTTGGTTACGCGCTCCGTTAACCATTTTAAAGATACTTTTGTCGACTGATGTGGAGCAAATCACTTTACAGGATACGTATATACCATTAGCGTTGACATTAATGAACACATTACTTCGTAGTCTTACTCATGCCATCGTTCTTAACAAGAAGTTTTGTTCTGATTTTTTGTTCCGGCGTAACGAGTAGCGCCGGCACGACGAACAAGAACGGATGAGCAGAGAAAGCTGTGAGACGACGTCAGCCAATAGCACGCTGACGAACCCGACACCACAACTGGCGCTGTATCTACACGAAGAGAATGTAAGAGCCGCGCCGCCTAGCCGCGGCGCCACTAGAACAAGAGCCGTCATACAACCGCTATACCACTGACTTAAGAACTGAGTTGCTTTGCTTGCACTGGAAATGTACTTACCGAACGACAGTGATTTTTTTGCATCTCGTCATTTTCTTGCGACACACCTTTGTGAATACGCAAAATTCAGTATTGTTAATTTGTGCTGTTTTGTTAAAAACTGATATTTTGAGCCAGTGGCTGTGTACAAAGTAAATATTACAACTATAGACATATTATGGCATACATTGAAATATTTATTTATGTACATCTGGCCCTTATCGCTTACTTTTGTTCCAATGTATGCTATAATACTTTCGTAATATCACTACAGTAACACTTTACAATTTACTGCTTTGCTAGTCGATCTTAATTTTAATCAGTTCGCTGTCAGTGTAAATATTAAGTACCGTAACATTAGCAATTTGTAAATTTCTACTGTCACATACAGGCACACAATGAAATATTTCTGAGAGTGGAAGTTTTTGGCAATGTTATAGGTGTAATATCACCATTTTTGTACCCATAGCTCCATGTGATGAAACAGTGTGTGAGTGGTGTTTTACATCGTGTGCATATACATACACAAAAAAGTGCATCATAGTTTCCGCTGCTGCAAAATGATGAGCAAACTGCACTGGGACATAATGGCGCGGATTCTTCATCGTAAGTAACCGAAACATCTTCCCTTTAACAATAATAATTTGTTTACATCACTTAAAATTGTTGTGTGGCAGAATCCCAGTTAAAAAGACGTTGTTTCACATTTTGTTTTGGTTGTAGGGCACCACCCCAGCAATGACATTTCATCAGGTTGGAAAACAAAAGGCGAAATCTAATGTAAAACGTGAACTAGCCGTCTGAAGATAAACCTCTCGTTTCGAAACCGCTAACAGTGCTGTTTAAGTAAATAAATAGCGCTGTAAAAAGTGACTGGTTGCTGTAACCTTCTGTATAAGAGTCGACCTATATAATGTTAATTTAACTTACTGCAATAAACTTCATTAATATGTTTTGCCCGAATTGTTGTCTAGCGAGCCGAGAAAACAGCTTCGTATGCACCCTATATTAGATGAGTGAGCAGAATACTACAATTTTTTTTTCCACGTCACCTTTTCGAGCATGAAAGGAGTTGTTCAGGAGAAATGATTTTAAGAGTTTTACAACATAAAAATCTCAGACGTTATAAAAATGGTTCAAATGGCTCTGAGCACTATGGGACTTAACTGCTGAGGTCATCAGTCCGCTGGAACATAGAACTACTTAAACCTAACTAACCTTGAGGACATCACACACATCCATGCTCGAGGCAGGATTCTAACCTGCGACTGTAGCGGACCCGCGGTTCCAGACTGTAGCGCCCTGAACGGCTCGGCCACTCCGGCCGGCTCAGACGTTATATGTTATGGTGAAAATGATCAAAAATTTTGTTACTGCTTATTGAACTCTTTTCTGAGCCACTGGCAGTTTTAATAAGTGGTAACGGTCTACCGTTTTAAATATAGATATTTCTGTTCTTCTCAGACTGTCATGGATTGTTTATGGCGAATTTCATTAGGGAATACACGCATTATGCAGTAATGCAGTTAAAATGCCTTATTCCTTCACGAGGTATCAACATGACCCCCACGGGTGAACATCACGTATTATTCTTACTGCTGGCATTGAAGCAGCAGCAGTAGTAGTAGTAGTAGTAGTAGTAGTAGTAGGAGCAGCCAGAGCGATACGATAGTAGTCGCCAATGCCGCTACGCTGTGGCCCCCACAGCTCCTTGTCACTGCTGGTCCCTGTCTCTCTCGGTGCATCTCCGCAGACCCCACCACACCTCTGACGGACTTCGGCGTTGACCTTGACTGATACAGGGTGGTCACAGTGACTTACCCAGATGCAGGCGCGGCTCGTGGTTTCTATACTGGGGAAGGCTGCGGCATTTATCGATCGGAGCCAACATAGACCTCGGGCTATGCTACAGATTAGTCTGACATAAACAACTAAGAATTCAGGTGGACGGGTTGGGCAGATCACTCTCTACCCATAATTTTACGTACTGTATCTTCTATAATCAGGTATTAAATATCATTAGAAGCTAACTTCGAGTTAAAATCTTTGGTAAGTGTTTTATACGTCATCATTACATTTTCTGACACTTTGCAGCAAATCATATAGAAAGACGCGTTTCGGAGAGATCTTTAATGCGGGTCTGGATGCACAAAGTTCTTTCACTTTCATTCTATGGCCGTGTTCCAAGTTTTTACCTATTAAATTGCACACTGAATTCATATTGCGCTTGTTTCACACTCGCGGTATGTCGCAGATATTCACCAGCAAGTAAAACTCACTAAAATCTTGAAAAATATACTCCGAAAAAGAAACTTGCAAATATTACACGGTATCACCAAAAGCAGTCAGCATCAGCAAACAAGGAAAGTAAAGTAACGGGACAAATTTCGCGCGCTTTCTCCTCTAACCACCTAGGAAACTCTCGCTAGATGGCAGTACTGGTATGTTACTGTAGTGTAGTGCACTCTGGCGGGATATTTGCAAACTTATTCTAAATGTGGATAAAATAGCCAATGGCTGAAACAAAACAACTATGTAAAACATTATCAAAACGATAATACTAAACGTCGATTAATGACGCATCGAAGCGTAGTAGAGATGTGCAGAGACAGAGATTGGATAGCGAAGTTTCGGCCGGTCTACATTCCTTTATTACATAGATAGTGGAACCTGAAAAATGTGTGGTGGTTGGTATGACACCCTTAGGCTGCAAGCTCTGAGCCTTCGGGTCGCCCATAAAGAGCAGTACTATGTAGAAGCCACGCCCCCAAACCGCTACAACATGCAGCTTACGGACGTTCCAAGGCGCAGCCTAAACACTACTAACCGTTCGGAAAACATCTATCGATACAAACAGTTCCAAAAACGTTGACCGCGGTTATTTTAATCGGAATGGGAAATATGCGAAATTCGTCCTGATAATTTAAATTATGTAATACGTTCTTGCGAAATTTACTGTAACATATATTTTGGGGCGGCTCCGCCTCAGAGCCTTTAATTACGAGACGCGCCTACCCAGATGTCTTCTCCACATTAGCACTGTGGTAAGTTCTATGCTGTGGTCATGGACCCTAGGCTTACACACTACTTAATGTAACTTTAACTAACGCTAAGGACAACACACACATCCATGCCCGAGAGAGGACTGGAACCAAAGACAAGGGGAGCCACGCGAACCGTGGTAAGGCTCCCAAGACCGCACGGCTACCCCGCGCGCCTCTTCTCCTCACCCCGTCGACCGTCCACGACATCGAAATGGTCACCCTGAAGCTTGCATGAAGTGGGTCATTTCCAGTCCGAAGTGCTACCTCACGTGAGAAAGCGATGCTGTAGCTAGTAAGTCAGCAAGTCTATCGTTACACAGAGCAGATGTTTTATGGGCAAATATAAAATTTTCTCAAAGTCCCTGTAACAACAACGACTCTGTACTATTGTATATATACATAATTCTTTTCATCTGATTTTTCGTTAAGCTTGTGTAATTGATGTTATGATTTCATTTCTTTTTGTTTCATACCATTATGTTAAGAAAACTGTAAATAAGTTTCAATGTGAATATTAATGTTTATAACAAATGTCAAGTAATATTGTAATAGAATTGTAATGTAACAAATGTTGAAACTGTTGCAAGATGTTTAAAATAGTAACTGTGCGCCTGGTCCATACGTAGGCAATGTCTTAGGATATGTAGAATGCAAAACCTCGGGTGAATACCCGGTCTGTCAAGGAGCGGTAAAAGGTGGATTGCAGGCGAGCGCGGGAAATTGCAGGCGGGCACTGCACGGCCGAACGGGCACAGTAGTAGTTGGAGTTTGGCACTGGTTTGAGCAACACCTTCTGGGGCGAGGAGGCTCTCCTGGAAGACGTAGCTTCACTGAACCTCGGGTATGCCGTTCCAACGCCCACACAGCATGGCAAAATTCCAAAGGCGCTAAATGGAAAAGTATTGCGAGGCTAAGAAGAATTAAAGTGCTGATACGTCAAGAGCCATAGCTGTTGTATGTGTGCTGTGTGCCTCGCCATCTTGCCGCCCGCCAACCGCCGCATCGATACTAGCACGTTGAAACTTTTAGTACTGTATTCGTGTGGTGTCACCACCAGACACCACACTTGCTAGGTGGTAGCTTTAAATCGGTCGCGGTCCATTAGTACATGTCGGACCCGCGTGTCGCCACTGTCAGTAATTGCAGACCGAGCGCCACCACACGGCAGGTCTAGAGAGACGTACTAGCACTCGCCCCAGTTGTACGACGACTTTGCTAGCGACTACACTGACGAAGCCTTTCTCTCATTTGCCCAGAGTTAGTTAGAATAGCCTTCAGCTAAGTCCATGGCTACGACCTAGCAAGGCGCCATTAACCATATCTAGAGAGAGTCTCACTTGTATCATCAAGAATGCTGTATACAAATGATGGAGTACAGTTAAGTATTCCTGGAGCTACGTACTTTTCTTTATAGCATTCATTACGTATCCTGTTTCAGACCGCAGCAAGCCTGCTTGAATTTAACGCGTGCATTTCGGCTACTTCCCAGTGGCGTGGCTGTCTTGCTACGCCACAACAATTCTTATGGATCAGAGAGTGAACTGTGTTGCTTTGGTGCAATAATAACCTAAATTTTACCAGAAATTTTCCATCATTTAATTATCCTCGCAACTAACCTAGACAGGGTCCTTCCCAAATGTTGTGCAATCTTAGTGTCCCGAAATGAAAATTAATAATAATTATAATAATTATTTGCAGAAGTAGCTATATTAGGATGGTGTTTAAAGAAATGTTTTGTTAATGAACCAGTAAATGAATAGCGGAGGTCAAACGAAGTCGAAAGGTAACTTTAGTATTGATATAGTAATGAAGTTTATTATTTCGAGACAGATTTAAAGGCATTTAAACGAGCAGTAAATAAGAGGAAAGGAATAGTAACTTATATACTGGAAATCTTGAACGAATAGTAAATTCAGTAATCATTTTTTTAATACAGCGATCATAACAGTTTCAGGCCCCCCTCCCTAATTCATTTGAATTCTGAAGTGTTCTAAATTGGTTTGACCAGCAAAAGTTAAAGTCAATATAAAAGTCAAAATTTATCAGTGTTTTATCTTTAAAAAAATTGACATTTTGTGTGTGGCATGAAAGTACAATTTCTAGGGTAACCTATGGCCGACTCTAATCAGATTAATTGACACTATAAAGTTTCGTAGTAAACATTATAGTGTAGTGTTATGTATTCATGGTTTTCCATATTGTGCAGGACGTGAAACTATCAGTTCAATAGATTTTCTGGTTCTAAAATTTTACTATATTATGTGGTGTTACAACTTGTTGTTTTGTATGAATATATACCAACTTGTACAGGGAAGAAACTCAGTTAATACCTAATTAGGCTAGCGCCGTATTATTATCACATTGGTAGCATTTTATGGGTTGCTTTTGATCCATCCTGACGTGTAATTGCATTCGGAACTTACTTGACGGATCATTGTTATTACAGAGTGGGTGCAAGTCTGATTTGCCACCAATCAGGCACACACGGTCGATATCTTTCCGAAAATCCTTTCTCATAAGGTGAATCCCGCTCACTTACCACAGCACAGGCTTTACCGAGTTCTGTGTTCACGCACCACATCCTCTCCAGCCAGTACCAAGACAGGACAGGCTACCCAACATCCAAGTCGCAAGCAGAAATCTAACATTGCGGAATGCAGATGAAACCCGGAAGGCACTCCATCTTCTCGTGCGAGGATGTGGCTAGAATCGTAAACTCACTAACATGATCCAAGTGAGGAGAATGCATCACATCATTCTAACAGCAGAGGTTGATTTAGTAATGAGAGTAAAAGTTCCACAACAATACCTATCAGCTGACTGATATGGTGGAACGGCAACAAGCAGAAGTGCTGAAAGCCAGTAATGCGAAATAGAGGGCTGTTGAAGACAATTGATGAGCCCAGAAAGGTAGACCACGTTCGGTCATCCCAGCGAGACATAACTTCATTGCGTCAGAGAAGAAGTAATAAATACTCAGGCGCTTCAGTCAGGAACCGTGCGACCGCTATGGTCGCAGGTTCGAATCCTTGGTGTGTGTGATATCCTTAGGTTAGTTAGGTTTAAGTAGTTCTAAGTTCTAGGGCACTGATGACCTCAGATGTTAAGTCCAATAGTGCTCAGAGCCATTTGAACCAAATACTGAAAGCCCTGACATCTGTACGTTGCCTTATACCGGCTACGAGGCTGATCCTGTGATACGCTGCTATCGTTCGCCAATATGACTTCCACCTACAAGACCTCCACGGTACCTAACCTCGGTGGCAGAGCTATGATGTTCAACTCCACACCGAGCAGAACTGGTGAGGGAGGAGAACGGTTCAGGTCAATGGGAACGATGGAGTCCGTGTCGATGACATTCCGTTCCATGACCACGTTGCTTTACTAAAAAATGTCTCAGATCAACCAGCGCAGTACCAGCCATCCGTAAAAGTGCCTCAGAGCTGAACTCCATTGACGAACGTCATGCTGTCACACCTAGCACTACTGATGGGAGTGCTGATGAACTACCAGTAGCAGTGCAGTACCAGGTGCTGTACTCTATGAGTGTGGGACGGAAGACGACGGCCAGGGTTCGTGGCGGACCACCGTCCGGAACTATTAAGTACATGCGGGAGCGCAGCCTACCAGGCTGGCAGTGCTGGGTTCAAAGCCAGCCACCTACACCACACCGTGGATCGGGTGATCCAGGGAAGTTGAGGCACGGAGTGGGATCGACTACAGTCCCTCAGCCGTAGTAGCCACCCATGCTGTACCAGGCTGGGCTAAGCATCTGTATTGGCGCAAGAGGATCGACGCCTTGCTAGGATGCAGGCGCAAGGACTGACGCAGTGTCCGACACCGAGAGTCAGTCGGTGACCAGGGCAGGGGGCAACTACGGCCAACAGCGCACCACCCTTTGTACAAATTGTCAAAACGATGCACTGAATAATCATGTTTTCTTAGCGCCACGAGCGCTCCCAGACCATTCCTGACGTCGTGCACAGGCGTCACTAGCTCGGTCGCTGATGTCCGAGTGCTTTGGTAACTCATACAGCCTCCATTCTGGGCAGCAACGCTTGATCGTGTGGCCACGCGGGCCGCCAGCGCAGCCTGCCACCCGGCCGACACAGTGGTTACCCAAGCCGGACGCCGCAGTGAAACGTCCTCCGCATTATTACCGGAAGAACATCAGAGCCTTCCGAAGCCGTGCGCTGCACTGGCGCTGGCTTGAGCGCCTCCACGCAGAAAGATTGATGATCGTAAACTTCAATGGAATATACACTCCTGGAAATGGAAAAAAGAACACATTGACACCGGTGTGTCAGACCCACCATACTTGCTCTGGACACTGCGAGAGGGCTGTACAAGCAATGATCACACGCACGGCACAGCGGACACACCAGGAACCGCGGTGTTGGCCGTCGAATGGCGCTAGCTGCGCAGCATTTGTGCACCGCCGCCGTCAGTGTCAGCCAGTTTGCCGTGGCATACGGAGCTCCATCGCAGTCTTTAACACCGGTAGCATGCCGCCACAGCGTGGACGTGAGCCGTATGTGCAGTTGAGCGAGGGCGTATAGTGGGCATGCGGGAGGCCGGGTGGACGTACCGCCGAATTGCTCAACACGTGGGGCGTGAGGTCTCCACAGTACATCGATGTTGTCGCCAGTGGTCGGCGGAAGGTGCACGTGCCCGTCGACCTGGGACCGGACCGCAGCGACGCACGGATGCACGCCAAGACCCTAGGATCCTACACAGTGCCGTAGGGGACCGCACCGCCACTTCCCAGAAAATTAGGAACACTGTTGCTCCTGGGGTATCGGCGAGGACCATTCGCAACGGTCTCCATGAAGCTGGGCTACGGTCCCGCACACCGTTAGGCCGTCTTCCGCTCACGCCCCGACATCGTGCAGCCCGCCTCCAGTGGTGTCGCGACAGGCGTGAATGGAGGGACGAATGGAGACGTGTCGTCTTCAGCGATGAGAGTCGCTTCTGCCTTGGTGCCAATGATGGTCGTATGCGTGTTTGGCGCCGTGCAGGTGAGCGCCACAATCAGGACTGCATACGACCGAGGCACACAGAGCCAACACCCGGCATCATGGTGTGGGGAGCGATCTCCTACACTGGCCGTACACCACTGGTGATCGTCGAGGGGACACTGAATAGTGCACGATACATCCAAGCCGTCATCGAACCTATCGTTCTACCATTCCTAGACCGGCAAGGGAATTTGCTGTTCCAACAGGACAATGCACGTCCGCATGTATCCCGTGCCACCCAACGTGCTCTAGAAGGTGTAAGTCAACTACCCTGGCCAGCAAGATCTCCGGATTTGTCCCCCATTGAGCATGTTTGGGACTGGATGAAGCGTCGTCTCACGCGGTCTGCACGTCCAGCACGAACGCTGGTCCAACTGAGGCGCCAGGTGGAAATGGCATGGCAAGCCGTTCCACAGGACTACATCCAGCATCTCTACGATCGTCTCCATGGGAGAATAGCAGCCTGCATTGCTGCGAAAGTTGGATATACACTGTACTAGTGCCGACATTGTGCATGCTCTGTTGCCTGTGTCTATGTGCCTGTGATTCTGTCAGTGTGATCATGTGATGTATCTGACCCCAGGAATGTGTCAATAAAGTTTCCCCTTCCTGGGACAATGAATTCACGGTGTTCTTATTTCAATTTCCAGGAGTGTATTTTTGTCCTGCTAACGTATCATTGTCACCCAGAGCGCCAACCGGCCTGTTCCACTGTACTCCACACTTCATCGTCCCGACGACAGTATGGACGCCAATCCACGGCCCTTCAAAACTGGCGTCAGTGACGTTTTGTGTGCCACAGACACGACGTAGCACCAGTATCTTAAAAACCATTTGCATTTCCTTTCTGCCGCAATGCAGTGCTGTGAGAGAGCGGTTATTCCATGTTATTGTTTGAGGTCATGTCGGATTTACGGTAATTTACGGTACATTAATTCTTCGTATAGAGGAAATACCAGGGAAATGTATTCAGCGCCAGTGTGGTGCAAAATGTCTACTTTATCATGCCATGAGCTGCCGTCCGCTAGGTCAGTATCGGCTACATGTGACGTCTGTAGAACTTTTGGGCACTTGACGCAGCAGTGTTCAAAGTCACTTTGGGCGACGATCCGGCGTAGGAAGTAATTGGTTGTGTTTTTGCATGTGTCAGTTTTTAGTAATGTCAACTGGTGATATATTTTGTTGTATATAGGGCTAGCACACATTGTATTTAATATGAAGTGTCGACATACTTTAGTAGACACGCTGGCGAAACGTTAGCTTGTAATAGATACGAAACAGTTGTCAATTATGTGCGTGTACATCGTTGTTTTGGGTTGTTCTCTTTTTTGAGTTTAATAAACTTGTCAACAGGTCAATCACGTCCGTTGACGATTAACCAGAGGGCTGTCCTAGAAGGCTGCAGAGCAGAGCCGTGCACTCGCGAGCTCTAGTAATTATTTAAAACAGTGAATAAGTGTGACACAACTTCAGAGGAGAAAAGAAGGATAGAGGAAGGGAAAGCAGAGAAGGAAGAGAAAAAAATTGGATCCCTGGTGGGAGGACCACTTCGATGGTGTTAGTCCAGCAGTAATGCAATCTGTCGTTATCAAGTGGCGTAAATTACAGCTGAATAGTTCTCGTCTGAGGAGGGAGTGGTCCAATCGGACACGTCGAAACCCACCCTTAAACTTTCATTCACGGATAATACAAGAGAATACAACGAAAGAAACGTTCGTCAAAATTTTGGGGGCCAATACGCACTGCAAGTAATTGCTTTTTTTATTACTGTTTTTATTAAAGACACTCGTTTCCGACTCACGAAGAATTGCTGACGACAGCGGTTTGTGCAGTCGCTTCTGCCTAGCGCGCTGTCAGCCGTGACAAGGCAGCATGGCACTGCCTATTGCTATAATCTATTATATCATACAAAAAGAGTCGCGTATCATTAAATATTTCGGATAAGAGGCAGTCGCATCGACAGCTAAATTGTTACATACGTAATTCTTACAAAGGGGAATGGCAGAGGAAAATAAACCGAAGCGCTGTTTGATGCCACATTACAGACGACTGCTTTTAATGGTGACTATAATTTGTTGAAATAAAATATTTCTTACGTATACATCTTTTATGAAAATTTCTGTAGCACAGTTCTTATGATAATGTTAGGACAATATATATATTAGTAACAATGACACAATTCTTTTTTTATCAGACAACAAAGGATGTAGAGGCTTATCTCACTAGGGGTAAGATAAATACTGCCTACAGGAAAATTAAAGAGACCTTTGGAGATAAGAGAACCACTTGTATGAACATCAAGAGCTCAGATGGAAACCCAGTTCTAAGCAAAGAAGGGAAAGCAGAAAGGTGGAAGGAATATATACAGGGTCTATACAAGGGCGATGTACTTGAGGACAATTTTGTGGAAATGGAAGAGGATGTAGATGAAGATGAAATGGGAGATACGATACTGTGTGAAGAATTTGACAGAGCACTGAAAGACCTGAGTCGAAACAAGGCCCCCGGAGTAGACAACATTCCATTGGAACTACTGACGGCCTTGGGAGAACCAGTCCTGACAAAACTCTACCATCTGGTGAGCAAGATGTATGAAACAGGCCAAATACCCTCAGACTTCAAGAAGAATATAATCTACATCTACATCTACATCCATACTCCGCAAGCCACCTGACGGTGTGTGGCGGAGGGTACCTTCAGTACCTCTACCGGTTCTCCCTTCTATTCCAGTCTTGTATTGTTCGTGGAAAGAAGGATTGTCGGTATGCCTCTCTGTGGGCTCTAATCTCCCTGATTTTATCCTCATGGTCTCTTCGCGAGATATACGTAGGAGGGAGCAATATACTGCTTGACTCTTCGGTGAAGGTATGTTCTCGAAACTTTGACAAAAGCCCGTACCGAGCTACTGAGCGTCTCTCCTGCAGAGTCTTCCACTGGAGTTTATCTATCATCTCAGTAACGCTTTCGCGATTACTAAATGATCCTGTAACGAAGCGCGCTGCTCTCCGTTGGATCTTCTCTATGTCTTGTATCAACCCTATCTGGTACGGATCCCACACTGCTGAGCGGTATTCAAGCAGTGGGCGAACAAGCGTACTGTAACCTACTTCCTTTGTTTTCGGATTGCATTTCCTTAGGATTCTTCCAATGAATCTCAGTCTGGCATCTGCTTTACCGACGATCAACATTATATGATCATTCCATTTTAAATCACTCCTAATGCGTACTCCCAGATAATTTATGGTATTAACTGCTTCCAGTTGCTGACCTGCTATTTTGTAGCTAAAGGATCTATCTTTCTGTGTATTCGCAGCACATAACACTCGTCTACATTGAGATTCAATTGCCATTCCCTGCACCATGCGTCAATTCGCTGCAGATCCTCCTGCATTTCAGTACAATTTACCATTGTTACAACCTCTCGATTCACCACAGCATCATCTGCAAAAAGCCTTAGTGAACTTCCAATGTCATCCACCAGGTCATTTAAGTATATTGTGAATAGCAACGGTCCTATGACACTCCCCTGCGGCACACCTGAAATCACTCTTACTGCGGAAGACGTCTCTCCATTGAGAATAACATGCTGCGTCCTGTTATCTAGGAACTCCTCAATCCAATCACACAATTGGTCTGATAGTCCATATGCTCTTACTTTGTTCATTAAACGACTGTGAGGAACTGTATCGAACGCCTTGCGGAAGTCAAGAAACACGGCATCTACCTGTGAACCCGTGTCTATGGCCCTCTGAGTCTCGTGGACGAATAGCGCGAGCTGGGTTTCACATTACCGTCTTTTTCGAAACCCATGCTGATTCCTACAGAGTAGATTTCTAGTCTCCAGAAATGTCATTATACTCGAACACAATACGTGTTCCAAAATTCTACAACTGATGGACGTTAGAGATATAGGTCTATAGTTCTGCACATTTGTTCGACGTCCCTTCTTGAAAACTGGGATGACCTGTGCCCTTTTCCAATCCTTTGGAACGCTACGCTCTTCTAGAGACCTACGGTACACCGCTGCAAGAAGGGCGGCAAGTTCCTTCGCGTACTCTGTGTAAAATTGAACTGGTATCCCATCAGGTCCAGAGGCCTTTCCTCTTTTGAGCGATTTTAATTGTCTCTCTATCCCTCTGTTGTCTATTTCGATATCTGCGATTTTGTCATCTGTGCGACAATCTAGAGAAGGTACTACAGTGCAATCTTCCTCTGTGAAACAACTTTGGAAAAAGACATTTAGTATTTCGGCCTTTATTCTGTCATCCTCTGTTTCAGTACCATTTTGGTCAAATAGTGTCTGGACATTTTGTTTTGATCCACCTACCGCTTTGACATAAGACCAAAATTTCTTAGGATTTTTTGCCAAGTCAGTACATAGAACTTTACTTTCGAATTCATTGAACGCCTCTCGCATAGCCCTCCTCACACTACATTTCGCTTCGCGTAATTTTTGTTTGTCTGCAAGGCTTTGGCTATGTTTATGTTTGCTGTGAAGTTCCCTTTGCTTCCGCAGCAGTTTTCTAACTCGGTTGTTGTACCACGGTGGCTCTTTTCCATCTCTTACGATCTTGCTTGGTACATACTCATCTAACGCATAATGTACGACGGTTTTGAACTTTGTCCACTGATCCTCAACACTATCTGTACTTGAGACAAAACTTTTGTGTTGAGCCAACAGGCACTCTGAAATCTGCTTTTTGTCACTTTTTCTAATAAGAAAAATCTTCCTACCCTTTTTAATATTCCTATTTACGGCTGAAATCATCGATGCCGTAACCGCTTTATGATCGCTGATTCCCTGTTCTGCGTTAACTTTTTCAAATAGTTCGGGTCTGTTTGTCACCAGGCCGGCCGTGGTGGTCTAGCGGTTCTGGCGCTGCAGTCCGGAACCGCGGGACTACTACGGTCGCAGGTTCGAATCCTGCCTCGGTCATGGATGTGTGTGATGTCCTTAGGTTACTTAGGTTTAAGTAGTTCTAAGTTCTAGGGGACTTATGACCTAAGATGTTGAGTCCCATAGTGCTCAGAGCCATTTGAACCATTTTGTTTGTCACCAGAAGGTCTAATATGTTATCGCCACGAGTCGGTTCTCTGTTTAACTGCTCAAGGTAATTTTCAGATAAAGCACTTTAAAAAATGTCACTGGATTCTTTGTCCCTGCCACCCGTTATGAACGTTTGAGTCTCCCAGTCTATATCCGGCAAATTAAAATCTCCACCCAGAACTATAACTTGGTGGGGAAATCTACTCGAAATATTTTTCAAATTATCCTTCAGATGCTCAGCCACAACAGCTGCTGAGCCAGGGGGCCTATAGAGACATCCAATTACCATGTCTAAGCCTGCTTTAACCGTGACCTTCACCCAAATCATTTCACATTTAGGATCTCCGTCAATTTCCTTCGATACTATTGCACTTCTTATCGCTATAAACACGCCTCCCCCTTCACTGTTCAGCCTGTCTCTGCGGTATACATTCCAATCTGCGTTTAGGATTTCATTACTGCTTACGTCTGGTTTCAGCCAACTTTCTGTCCCTAGTACTATATGGGCGTTGTGACCGTTTATTAATGAGAGCAATTCTGGGACCTTTCTGTAGACGCTCCTGCAGTTTACTATTAGCACATTAATATTGTTATTCCCTGTTGCATTTTGCCTACTTCTACCTTGCCGCGTCTCAGGAGGCGTCTTGTCGGGCCTAGGGAGGGGATTCTGTAACCTAAAAAACCCCCACGTGCACTCCACACGTACTCCGCTACCCTTGTAGCCGCTTCCGGCGTGTAGTGCACGCCTGACCTATTCAGGGGGACCCTACATAATAATTCCAATCCCAAAGAAAGCAGGTGTTGTGAAAATTACCGAACAATCAGTTTAATAAGCCACAGCTGCAAATTACTAACACGAATTCTTTGCAGACGAATGGAAAAACTAGTAGAAGCCGACCTCGGGGAAGATCAGTTAGGATTCCGTAGAAATACTGGAACACGTGAGGCAATACTGACCTTACGACTTATCTTAGAAGAAAGATTAAGGAAAGGCAAACCTACGTTTCTAGAATTTGTAGACTTAGAGAAAGCTTTTGACAATGTTCACTGGAATACTCTCTTTCAAATTCTAAAGGTGGCAGGGGTAAAATACAGGGAGCGAAAGGCTATTTACAATTTGTACAGAAACCAGATGGCAGTTATAAGAGTCGAGCGACATGAAAGGGAAGCAGTGGTTGGGAAGGGAGTAAGACAGGGTTGTAGCCTCTCCCCTATGTTATTGAATCTGTATATTGAGCAAGCAGTAAAGGAAACAAAAGAAAAATTCGGAGTAGGTATTAAAATCCATGGAGAAGAAATAAAAACTTTGAGGTTCGCCGATGACATTGTAATTCCGTCAGAGACAGCAAACAACTTGGAAGAGCAGTTGAACGGAATGGATGGTGTCTTGAAGGGAGGATATTAGATGAACATCAACAAAATCAAAACGAGGATAATGGAATGTAGTCGAATTAAGTAGGTTGATGTTGAGGGTATTAGATTAGGAAATGAGACACTTAAAGTAGTAAAGGAGTTTTGCTATTTGGGGAGCAAAATAACTGATGATGGTCGAAGTAGAGAGGATATAAAATGTATACTGGCAATGGCAAGGAAAGCGTTTCTGAAGAAGAGAAATTTGTTAACATCGAGTATAGATTTAAGTGTCAGGAAGTCATTTCTGAAAGTATTTGTATGGAGTGTAGCCATGTATGGAAGTGAAACATGGACGGTAAATAGTTTGGACAAGAAGAGAATAGAAGCTTTCGAAATGTGGTGCTACAGAAGAATGCTGAAGATTAGATGGGTATATCGCATAACTAATGAGGAAGTATTGAATAGGATTGGGGAGAAGAGAGCTTTGTGGCACAACTTGACCAGAAGAAGGGATCGGTTGGTAGGACATGTTCTGAGGCATCAAGGGATCACCAGTTTAGTATTGGAGGGCAGCGTGGAGGGTAAAAATCGTAGGGGGAGACCAAGAGATGAATACACTAAGCAGATTCAGAAGGACGTAGGTTGCAGTAGGTACTGGGAGATGAAGAAGGTTGCACAGGATAGAGTAGCATAGAGAGCTGCATCAAACCAGTCTCAGGACTGAAGACCACAACAACAACAACAGACAACAGTCGTCACAGTAAAGCGAAGTGTCGTTTTAATGACGAAAGCAACGTTTTCTTTACAGAAAGCATACCTCACGAAAGAAAAATAAATGCTTTCAGGCACGTCACACCGATTACTAGTTTTATTTAGCCAGAATTAGGTGGGGCAGGAAAGTTGTGCTTCATACTGAGCATACTGAAAGCAATTCATGAAATGTGCCGAAGCAAACTGATCATGAAAAACAACTGAAATTTAACAACGCTAACTCGGAATATCTGAAATTACGTTGTCCTACAATATTCTTGAAAACGCTATCCAAAGTCAAAAAAATCTTTATCGAGAATCACGTTGGTTGTTCCGGGTGGAATCTGAATTATATCAATTATATATTTCGTCACCCTCCTTAAAGACAAATGTATCATTATGTAGTGGCCAAGAGTCCAACGAAAGCAATGAAATAAATTCGGCAACCCGTTAGAAGCCGTTTCAAATGAAATGTTAGAAATTATTCTTTCCAATTTTTCCATTTTTTGATAGGATGACCATAACATTTTTGCCACTAAACCGTATATATATATATATATATATATATATATATATATATATATATATATATATATATATATATATATATATATATATTTACCTAACGTGCCTTGAGCTCACTGAACATAGACATGAAACAGCGGAAGTAGTAATCCATTCATACGTATCACTGTAATTCGTACTACTATAAAAGACCAGTTGCATTTTAACGTTGTTGACCTATTTACTTCCAATTTTTACGCGATACTCATAAACGTTGGGATAGAGATGGAAACATTGGCTCCATATTTTTAATATATATTTAACGTTATTACCAAAAATGTCGATAGGTTCGTGACAGATTTACTTCACATTTTTACACGGTGCTCTGATAAACGTTCAGACGGAGATGGGCTGGATATATGTTGGATTGTATATATACACACCATACTGTAATAAACCTTCAGACAGACACAACCCATAATTTTTTAATGGATATGGCAAATGAATATGTATGTAACACATAACGGAAAAACGTTGTGAGAAAAAATTTCGAAGTCTTTGACCGAAATTACATACAAACGGAAAAGGTATTTAGCTAAAATACTGAAAACTTCTTGACCAAAGTACTTCAAATTTTTACACGCTAGTCTAAAAAACTTTCAGATCAATTTTAAATATACATGGCATAGAAATACGTACGTGCTACATAAAGGGGGAACGTTGTTATAAAAAATCTCGAAAAATTCTTGGACGCATTTATGTCTAATTGTTACATATAATATAATTACACAAAACATTCAGACAGCCGTAGGCCATATGTGATTTTTTTAAAACAATGATGTGTAGATTATCTGCTGAAACAGTCTATGAGAAAGAAAATACTGTGCTGAAATGTGCGGTTTCGCGTGTCTTCGCAGTCCTTTCAGGACGTTTAAACCTTTAGACAAGCTGTTTCTTCCACATAAATTCTTTCGCCTTATCTATTACAGAGATATTGAGGTAATGTTTCGTTACCTGATGATAGTCTCGTAGGTCGAAACTCGCAACAGAGTAAAAAGCACTTTACTGCTATTGCTGTATGTTCTGATAAGTTATTCATAAAATTGTTACAGTTGTAGAACCCCGCTATCGGAAGTATGTGCCCCTTAATTTTCCAGGCACAGTTTCAGGTCCAGACGAATGAAGGAGGAGGATCAATCTGAAAACTAAAGCGTGACTCACTTCTGAAGAGCTGCTTCTTCTATTCACTCATGGTTTGATACCTATGTCCCTGACTCCGCTACAAGCTGAGGTGTCTGTGCAATGGAAAGATAAACCCTGCTTGAAATTTGAAATACAAGCGACCGATTCTAAGCACTATTGACGCCACGGCAAAGCTCTCCAAATCACGAAAACAGCGTTTCTCGGGAAACTGTATGTTTCAGATTTATGTTTTCCACGTTAAAAAGGACGGAATAAGGAATCAGTCACATAGGCGCCGCGCTCGGTAGGGACAGAGGACAAAGTGGGATTAAGGGAAGGATGGGGAGGTAGTCTGATAGCGTGCTTTTAAAATGAACTTTCGTGTCATTTGCTTTCAGAAAACCTAAATTTCGATACCTGAGTGGTAATATGGAGCACAATTGACCAATGTGTGGGTCCAGTGTTAAATGTTTGTCGTGCTACGTAAAGAACAGCAAGAGGCAAACTTTGTGTAATACAAATACACTCCTGGAAATGGAAAAAAGAACACATTGACACCGGTGTGTCAGACCCACCATACTTGCTCCGGACACTGCGAGAGGGCTGTACAAGCAATGATCACACGCACGGCACAGCGGACACACCAGGAACCGCGGTGTTGACCGTCGAATGGCGCTAGCTGCGCAGCATTTGTGCACCGCCGCCGTCAGTATCAGCCAGTTTGCCGTGGCATACGGAGCTCCATCGCAGTCTTTAACACTGGTAGCATGCCGCGACAGCGTGGACGTGAACCGTATGTGCAGTTGACGGACTTTGAGCGAGGGCGTATAGTGGGCATGCGGGAGGCCGGGTGGACGCACCGCCGAATTGCTCAACACGTGGGGCGTGAGGTCTCCACAGTACATCGATGTTGTCGCCAGTGGTCGGCGGAAGGTGCACGTGCCCGTCGACCTGGGACCGGACCGCAGCGACGCACGGATGCACGCCAAGACCGTAGGATCCTACGCAGTGCCGTAGGGGACCGCACCGCCACTTCCCAACAAATTAGGGACACTGTTGCTCCTGGGGTATCGGCGAGGACCATTCGCAACCGTCTCCATGAAGCTGGGCTACGGTCCCGCACACCGTTAGGCCGTCTTCCTCTCACGCCCCAACATCGTGCAGCCCGCCTCCAGTGGTGTCGCGACAGGCGTGAATGGAGGGACGAATGGAGACGTGTCGTCTTCAGTGATGAGAGTCGCTTCTGCCTTGGTGCCAATGATGGTCGTATGCGTGTTTGGCGTCGTGCAGGTGAGCGCCACAATCAGGACTGTTGTAAGTAGGCTGTTTAGATTTTTATATGGGTTATGCCACGTAGCACTCTCTATATGAAAATCACTGGCTGTGCTGTGTGCAGTATGTGGCTAGTTTGCATTGTTGCCTGCCATTGTTGTCATGAACTGCTATAGCTGGATGTGAACAGCAGATTGCGTTGGGCAGTTGGAGGTGAGCCGCCAGCAGTGGTGGACGTGTGGAGAGAGATGGCGGAGTTTTGATAATCTGTAAGACTGAATGTCAATTATGAATATTAAGGTAAATACATTGTTTGTTCTCTATTAATATCTTTCATTTGCTAACTATCCCTATCAGTAGATAGTACCTTCAGTAGTTTGAATCTTTTATTTAGCTGGCAGTAGTGGCGCTCGCTGTTTTGCAGTAGCTTGAGTAGCGAAGATTTTTGTGAGGTAAGTGATTTGTAAAAGGTATAGGTTAAAGTTAGTCAGGGCCATTGTTTTGTAGGGGTTATTGAAAGTCAGATTGCGTTGCGCTAAAATTATTGTGTGCCAGGTTAAGCACAGTCTTGTACAATTGTTCTAAGTGGACGTTTCAGTCAGTATAAATTGTTCTAAGGGGACGTTTCATATGTCGACCCTTAGCCTAGGATACCTCACTGGAATCTTCTGATTTTTTCTTGTAGTTTGTGTAATTAGTGTAGATTTTGTTTATTGCTAGTGCGTAATTGTAGAGAGAATCTCCTTGGTAGTTGCAGTCTTTCATTGTTGTACAGTAAAACAGTTGTGGCATGCATGTAGATTTGCACCAAGTATTTCGCAGCTGCAATTAACTAGATATTATTTTCAGTGCTATGTTAATGTGTTCTCTTATTTTTGCTATTCAAATTGTGCTTTTCTGTGTTATCGTGTGAAATATTGTGACAATAATGGCGTGTGAAAAACGTAACACTCGGCTCCAAAGTAAACTAAGAAATGACAGTGAAGACGAAAGCAGTGTGTTGGCCCCACCATGTAATGAGTTAACTAATGTTCAAAGTAGTAATTTGGAAACTGTGCATAGGGAAATGGAGCGGGCGTCAAACAATGGCGTAGACAGTCAAACAGGTAGTGAACAGGGAAGCATTATCGCTCGATCGGTCGGCAACAGCTCACCTCAGGAATCCGAAATGATAGGACACAATTTTGCAAATACTGTAGATTCAGGTTTTGCGTCCTCACCGTTTTCTCAAATGAGACAAGACACATTTTCTGCTTGTCAAAATGTGAATGCTGCCGGTGAAAACGCACTGCCAAAAAGCATAGAGAAACAGATTCCAGACACTAATACATTATTATTGCAATTAATGCAACAAATGGAACAAAATCAGAGGCAAATGGGACAAAATCTTCAAAAATTAGACACAATGGAACAGAATCTTCTAAAGTTAGACACAATGGAACAAAATCAGAGACAAACACAGCAAAAGCTTCAAAAGTTAGACACAATGGAACAAAATCTTCGGAAGTTAGACACCACACTTGAACAAACACGTGAAGATTTAACTACTGAGTTACATAACATTGAATCGAAATGTCAAAAGGTCTGTAATGACGTAAAAACACAAATTTGTGAGCATTTTCAGCCTATTTTTTCGCGGCATGAAAACGCATTACAGAATCACGAAGCAGCCATAAAAGAGCTGCAAACCATTGTTCATGAAAATCATGAGACCTTGTGGGCTAAAATTGACTCAGTTGCATCTACCGATTCGGTTACACAACTGGCAAAAACTCAGGAAAACTTAAAGAACACAGTAGATTCGATTTCAACACAAATGGACACTCTGAAACTTGGTTCAGAAAAACACACTGAGGAAATGTGTTCACTATCGGAGAAAGTAGCCGAACTTTCGGATCAGGTCACTAACTTATCTACAAAGGTAGATGATGATCTGAATGACACAAGACCCGTAGCCTTCACTGACACAGAAGACTATGAACAAATTAGAAAATTCAAACAAAATCAAAATCAAATCAATACACAGTACAAAAGAGAAATCCGGGAAGTACAAGATCAGTTGACACAGGTAATACAAGAATTACATATTTCAGAGGATACTCGCGCTCCAACACGGGAAGAGGAACTTAGAAATACGGAAAAGCCACAAAATAATAGCACAGGGCATTTCGGTAATTATGAAAGAAATTGGCAAGGTACACCGAATTTTGAGATGGAACCGCCGAAACGACGTGACAATGACCGACATGCTACTCGCCGACACGATGATTTTGACTATAAGCTGTTCATTACTACACGTAAATTCAAAACATTTAAGAATTCTGGCAACGACATTCATCCACAAGCATGGCTCCATCAATTCTCTCATTGTTTCCCTCCCAACTGGTCATTAGAACACAGATTAGAATTTATGTGTGGCTATTTGGAGAATGAACCAGCTGTAAGAATGCGATCGGTCATTCACGATTGCCACAGTGAAGGAGAATTTTACCATGCGTTCCTCTCAGCATATTGGTCACAAGCTACACAAGATCGCGTAAAACATAGCATCATGATGATGAAACACTTTGAACAATCTGAATTTTCCAGTCTTGTCAAATATTTTGAAGACATGTTGCACAAGAATCAATACCTGTCAAACCCATACAGCCCCTCAGAACTCATCCGCATTTGCTTAATCAAACTGCCCGAACATCTGAGACATATTATTTTAGCAGGACGTTGCAAAGACGACATTGAAGCTTTTCAGGGACTGTTACAAGAACTGGAAATTGACACAGACAGTCGCGGGATGCGAAAACAGGAAAACAATCATTACAGGTCACATCCGTCTCAATTCCGTGACGACAGAAACAATAAATGGCCACGACAAACCTATTCTTACAACGTAAATCGTGACCAAAACAGACACCACCCATATGATAACCACTGGCAGAGTAATAGTTACAGGGAAAGATCACCTTTCCGCGGTAATGACTATCACAGAGACAATCAGAGAAACAGACAATATGGGAACCAAAATAACTATTATCAAGGGAGACAGAATAACTTTAGACGCAACGGTCCAGCACGCAGTTACGACTCAGGCAGAAATTCTCCACCACGTGACAGACAAGAAAGAAACTATCGAACGTACCGACATGACGACAGACGATATGATCGTAACGACAGACCTGAATTGCATCAGAACTGGCGGGTTTCTAACAGAGCTGGGCCCTCTCGGCAAGGCGAATTTGTGGAAGTTCGGCCTCCTAATCCCAGTAACGGCGCGCGCCAACAAAGAAACAGACAATGACTCACACCGTAGGCAGCCGCATGCGCCCGCTGGCTCAGGGAAAAATAACATTGACGCTAACCTTGAGCAAAATTCCCGTATTCTTTACGGACGAATACCACATGATACTTGCATTCAAGTTGAACCTCTGCGTACTGAGAAGAGCAAAGGGTAAAAGATTGCACCACATTTCTCATGTAAAACCATTTATTGACAGATAATCTGCTTTTTAACTTAGTCTTTGCAATTTTCACTTCACGCTACTTGTACAATTTGTCAGACTTAAGAAACTGTTAACATGCAACATTTTGGTTTGCTTACGAGTGGATTCTGGATTTGAGGTGCTTTCTGTGAAATGCCAGATGACACAGTGGTTAGTTTATGTGACAGCTACACGATTTTATCACGACGCTGCTAATGCGTGACAATTTACAATGTTGCTTTTGCGGTGTATCTGTTTTATATCTGCACAGTTTTTTCTGAATTCTTCTATAAAGTGAGACATGTTTTAGTGGTGACTTTTGTGGTATAGCTACAAGGAGACAGCCTTTTCTGTAGCACAACAATACGTTACAGCACAGTACTTTCTTCATCATGGCAATAATCGTAATAAGTATGATATCTATACGCAAAGCATTTCACTTTGTTTATCATGAGGTAAGTACATTGGCTTCTGCTGAACTTAGCTTTTGGAGGACGATAACTACGACA
This sequence comes from Schistocerca cancellata, assembly GCF_023864275.1. NCBI lineage: Eukaryota > Metazoa > Arthropoda > Insecta > Orthoptera > Acrididae > Schistocerca > Schistocerca cancellata. The sequence continues at coordinate 1,222,557 of NW_026047100.1, forward strand.
CTTCCCAGAGATTATCTTACAGCAAGACGCACATTTAGCGCTACAGGACACGTATTTGAGTGATTAATTTTGTACTTAAAACATTTATTTTTAGAGATTTTTGAATTACAAAGAAAGTTTTTTGTGATACATTTCATTCCATTGCTGTAAGCTGTAATACCTGAGGATACAATTACAATAAACCTCAGGGGGGTACACGCCTACTTTGTGTACCATGTGTTTGGCAAGCACAAGGAGCCCTAGCTAATATGGTATTTGCTTATACAACTTTACACATCGGTACCATATTTCTCTAACACATAAATTACACAGCTATCTGATCATTTAACTGAGAGAGACAAATCTTTTTTACTACGTCAGTGACAGATGTTTACGCAATTGCACAGTTGGGTAACTTCACACTTACGAAATTGTATTTTGTCTGTACTTTGTGAACTGTTCATATTTTTTGGTACCATTGTGACACTATGAAAGCTTTGAATGATGTATTTGGTGTGAGATCATGATTTTTAAAGTACGTTTGAGGCAGATGACACTACTGAAATGAGCAGAGAATTTTCTTTAAGGTTTTGAAATCATTGGAGGAAGCTACGACGTTTTTGACATTTGACTGAGGTGTTATGATGTTATTTTTACGACGACGATGTGTATTATGCTGTTGAGGTATGTTTATGTCAATAAGATGATGCTACCATATATGAGGAATGTGTTTACGTGTTTATATGTATATGAATAATGAATAGAAGTTAGGGACTCTTGACTTGTGAAAAAGGATGTTGGAAACCAAGAATCGTACTTTGAGAGTTATGAAATGTGTGTGTAAATGCGTGAAAGTATCACAATGCAAGCGAAAATATTTTGGACACTGTCATATCAATAGCATTTTGTTTCTACAGATTTGCAACGCTAATTCTTGACCTGTGAAATTTTGTATATGAGACTGTCACTGTAGCGAAAACTGCTGTCGTAAATGTTTCCGTAAGAAAGTTAAGTGACCACCTGCACATAAGGCGACGTGGGCACCCAGGTGTGTCAGACACCTGGAGAACAAGCCTTTTCAGACGCTCAGGTAGAAAAGAAAGCCATTAGGGTGTGCCAGAGGCACAGGTGGAACAAAAGGACAAAGGGAGGCCATTAAACTCGCTGTTGACATACCTTTGTAGAGGGCATCGCTAATGCGACACGCTCGTTACTTGAAAACATATGATTTTTGTAATGCGTTGTGGGCACACAGCTGTGTCAAACACCTGGAGAATAAGCCATTAGGATGTGCCTTTCATCGCTAATGCGACACCCTCGTTACTTAAAAATTTATGATATTTACTGAAATGCCTAACAAAATGACAAGAAATATTTTTACATCTGCACACCTGATTATGACAAGTGTCTTTCTACGAGAGTTGAGAGCCATTAACTTATGAAATGAAATGTCACATGACTACTGAATGATATTTTTATGCTTTGGTTTGTGTAATTGCTTATTTCATTTGATATCTGGTTTCCAGCTGTGTTGCAGCATTGCTTTTATAAAATGAGATGCATTTGCTAATGTGAACTCTTTCTGTCAACAGATCTATTAAATGATAATTTTGTAATCCACATTCTTTAAAAAAGGAGCACTTGGAAAGGAAAGAACAATAAGAAGTAACTCGTAACAGTAACACTTAATTTTCTTTTCAGGTACATGGTAATATTTTTTTACAATCAGTTGTTATGGTGCACCACTTTAATTACATAGACATTAAGATGTGAATATGCATTTCCCTTGTCTGCATTGTTGTTTCCTGTAATATTTTTTCTGCTTGAGCTATGTCATGTTTAGGTATAAGTTGCTGCTGTTTGTCAGGCATAGTGTTACTGAATTTGACTTTGTGTTACTCTTCTAAGCTAGTTTTTCTTGTTTCCTGCATTGCCTTATATTAGTTGTAATATTGCACTTGCTTTGCTAATTTATGCTGCTTGCTTTGCCATTTCTATATTTTGTCATTGATGTCTGTGTTAATTATTTTTTTTGCTGCATTGCCTCGTCCCTTGGTATATATATCTGAGCTCAGTAGATTTAAGTTAGCTTAAGAGGGGGTAGACTATATAAGAAACTGACTATGGAGAATAGGTAAAGAATGCATTGCGAAGAAAGATTTGGGCCCCAATGAGTATTGTACAATCAGAAATAATTATTTTGAAAGAAATATGAATAGAATACAGGAAGGAGGTATAGGTAGGATTATCTTGGAAATAAATAATGAGGTAAGAAATATGTGAACACATAAATACAGAAAGCATGCTTGGATAGGATTTTTTTGGTGGAAGCAAAGGTTGAAATAAGACGAACGATCTATGGAATGAAGGGAGATCTCCAAGCAAAATACTGCAGTAAACCAAACCCTGTCCTTTCCTCTTTGCTGCCTTTTCCAAATATGTAATTGTGTGGTGTCCTTTCCTTTTGGTGTTATCCCACTATGTGTTTGTGTACCCTTGTGTATTTGTGTTTTTTTCCTGTCTTTATGTGTTTAGCTGATGAGAGCTATGTTGTAGAATTTTTCTAATATTCTGTTATTTTCTTTGTAAAGATGCTTAGACATTATTTATTCTGTGTTGTTTTCATGCTCATGTGTGAAGTTGACGTTTCAAAAGTGATTCTGATCTTTTATGTATGTACTCATGTCATCATTCCTGTAACACTGATGTATATGTTTATTTCTATTCTTTTGTAAAGCCCCTATTACTACAAATGTTATCTGTATTGTTATGTTTTTAATGATGTATTTTGTACCTTTGTAATCGTATTCTTATGTTATAAAATTGTAATTGACAGCAGTTCATCAAGTAACTTGTAAGCATTCATTTCACTGCACACATTTCTGTTGGTCATAGTATATGGACAATATGTGAGAAATAGGGACTGATAGTGTTTGCACGTGTGTTAATAATTCAGCAAGGGACTGGATAACAGCATTGCTGGTTCTAAGGACAATTCCAAAAACTTTGTGAGTGCACAAGTGGTGGTTATGGACTTGCTCTATTATCCGCAAGACTCTTGAATGGTGATTGTGCACCTGCACAGTCGCAACAGATGGCTGCTGGCCATCTCTACAAGGACTACAGTGGGTCTACACCTCTGGTGGCCCACCAATACTCTCTACAAGGACTACAGTGGGTCTGCATCTCTGGAGGCCCACCAATACCACAATCTCTACAAGGACTACAGTGGGTCTGCACCTCTGGTGGCCCGCCAATACCAATACTCTCTACCAGGACTGCAGTGGGTCTGCTCTGTGATGACCTACCTACCAATATTCGTCAGAACTTCGTATGACTCTGCTGTGGGTTTGCTCTGTTGTGGCCCATTACCTGTCAGCATGTCAAGAGTCAGCACTTCTGTTGGAAGGACAACACTACTTCTTCAAGACTGCATGGAAATCCACTACTTCCGTGTGCATTGTCTTTTACTGCACAGACTTTGATAAAAGAAACGGCAGTTTTACTGTGATGAATGATCAGGACTGTCTTTATTGACTGTAAAAAAAAATATTAGCTGTTGACCAACATTGTATCAATAAGTGTGTGCATTTGATATCTTTCTTACTGTAATTATGAAAAAATTTTTCAAATCTCTATTGGCCACTGCCCAAAAATATTTTGTAAAATTTTTTGTGGGGAGCATGGGGGCTATGTAAGTAGGCTGTTTAGATTTTTATATGGGTTATGCCACGTAGCACTCTCTATATGAAAATCACTGGCTGTGCTGTGTGCAGTATGTGGCTAGTTTGCATTGTTGCCTGCCATTGTTGTCATGAACTGCTATAGCTGGATGTGAACAGCAGATTGCGTTGGGCAGTTGGAGGTGAGCCGCCAGCAGTGGTGGACGTGTGGAGAGAGATGGCGGAGTTTTGATAATCTGTAAGACTGAATGTCAATTATGAATATTAAGGTAAATACATTGTTTGTTCTCTATTAATATCTTTCATTTGCTAACTATCCCTATCAGTAGTTAGTACCTTCAGTAGTTTGAATCTTTTATTTAGCTGGCAGTAGTGGCGCTCGCTGTTTTGCAGTAGCTTGAGTAGCGAAGATTTTTGTGAGGTAAGTGATTTGTAAAAGGTATAGGTTAAAGTTAGTCAGGGCCATTGTTTTGTAGGGGTTATTGAAAGTCAGATTGCGTTGCGCTAAAATTATTGTGTGCCAGGTTAAGCACAGTCTTGTACAATTGTTCTAAGTGGACGTTTCAGTCAGTATAAATTGTTCTAAGGGGACGTTTCACGGACACTGTTGCTCCTGGGGTATCGGCGAGGACCATTCGCAACCGTCTCCATGAAGCTGGGCTACGGTCCCGCACACCGTTAGGCCGTCTTCCTCTCACGCCCCAACATCGTGCAGCCCGCCTCCAGTGGTGTCGCGACAGGCGTGAATGGAGGGACGAATGGAGACGTGTCGTCTTCAGTGATGAGAGTCGCTTCTGCCTTGGTGCCAATGATGGTCGTATGCGTGTTTGGCGTCGTGCAGGTGAGCGCCACAATCAGGACTGTATACGACCGAGGCACACAGGGCCAACACCCGGCATCATGGTGTGGGGAGCGATCTCCTACACTGGCCGTACACCACTGGTGATCGTCGAGGGGACACTGAATAGTGCACGGTACATCCAAACCGTCATCGAACCCATCGGTCTACCATTCCTAGACCGGCAAGGGAACTTGCTGTTCCAACAGGACAATGCACGTCCGCATGTATCCCGTGCCACCCAACGTGCTCTAGAAGGTGTAAGTCAACTACCCTGGCCAGCAAGATCTCCGGATCTGTCCCCCATTGAGCATGTTTGGGACTGGATGAAGCGTCGTCTCACGCGGTCTGCACGTCCAGCACGAACGCTGGTCCAACTGAGGCGCCAGGTGGAAATGGCATGGCAAGCCGTTCCACAGGACTACATCCAATATCTCTACGATCTTCTCCATGGGAGAATAGCAGCCTGCATTGCTGCGAAAGGTGGATATTTACTGTACTAGTGCCGACATTGTACATTCTCTGTTGCCTGTGTCTATGTGCCTGTGGTTCTGTCAGTGTGATCATGTGATGTATCTGACCCCAGGAATGTGTCAATAAAGTTTCCCCTTCCTGGGACAATGAATTCACGGTGTTCTTATTTCAATTTCCAGGAGTGTATGTCTACATTGGTGTAAATTACTCATTGTCCATAGGCTGTGGAGTAAACATTGGCCTAAGACTTCGTTACAATACGTCGATATAGTTTCTTCTAGTAGACTGCTGCTTCAGCCTGGAACCGGGCGACCGCTACGGTCGCAGGTTCGAATCCTGCCTCGGACATGGATGTGTGTGATGTCCTTAGGTTGGTTGTAGTTCTAAGTTCTATGGGACTGATTACCTCAGATGCTAAGTTCCATAGTGCGCAGAGCAATTTTAACAATTTATTGACTGTAGCTTAGAGCTTTCTATGTATGGAACTCGCCATGTTGTGACGAATTCTTATGGCATTCCACGTGTCACTAGCATTCTTTAGTCGGCGCCAACTAAAGACGTATTACAGTCTAAACCCTAATAAACTTTATCGTAAGTCCTGCAGATGATGAAAGTTCTATAAACATACAACATGCAGGATTCATTGGCTCTCGTTGCTGTATTATGGCCAGATTTTGGGATTGCTGTGGGGTTGCTACTATACATTGACCTGGTACTAATATTATGTTTGTCTTACATGTGTCGCATATGCCACTGTACTAAACGTCGAATTGTTCTGATTATACTGTGAGCGTGACTGGTCGTATTTTTGTTTTGCCTTGTATTAGTGATGTATATCGTACGTCACACTGAGCGAGAAACTGCAGTGAGTAATTGGCTTAGATAGTGCTATAGATGGTTGTTGGTAAGTTTGCTGTGATTATGTAAGTAACCTTAATGAAGTGTGAGAGTAGCCTTCTAGTTTGCTGTGTCGTGGTCGACTGTAGAAGCTAATTTTTAATGTCTTGTTTTATACCTGCGTCTAGGTACTACATATTGTGGACTATTATTATAAACTAGTCACCAGATTTTATCTGCTGGAGCGAAATCGATTTTTCTTTTCGTCTTGCTAAAGATATTAATTTAAGTTGTTATTTTCTTCTTAAGACCTGCCCCTTAGAACTTTATTGTCTCTCTGCTGCCAAGGAGAGTATTTTATGCATAACAATTTCTGTATGTATCTAACGCCTACACAACTCCCGCCCAAACCGTACTCCTCCCAAATCTCCACAACGTCTGACAACGTCTGGTAACTGAGGCACCGTCCACGTATATCTGGGTTTTGGACCCAGCACGTTTCACAACGAAATACTTGAGATAAGTGACAAAACTTAACACCGAATTTGGAGACAACACAGCACAAGGAATGAACGAATTCCGGAACCTTAAATGTAGAATAATACATGTCATACGAAGAAAGGAAACAGGAAGCAGACTTCCGTTGGTAACAAGACTGTTCCTCGCAAAAATCGGTTTATTGGCCGTAATGATAGACAGAAATTTCTAAGAATATATGTATGGTGTCTGAAATGTGGTGCTACATGAAATTCCTGAATATTAAGAAATTATGTAACAGTTCGCTGAATCAACGACGGACAGAATAGGTGAGCATCATATGCTGAAATAGAGATAGGATGATAAGACGTATGTTTACACAATAGTGAATACACAAATCAAAAATGTTTTGCATCACCCCGGTAGCCAGGTCTCCTGAAGAGAAACGTTGACTGTGGATATTGTATCACAGACACAGTCCCTTTGAATGTTCAGAGATGTTACTAAAGCCACCCGAAGATATAAACAACCATGTATGAGCAGCGTCTATTAGACAGAGGTGGTCCGACCACCGATCAGTTCCAGTCATTCCACTAGGAAGGAAGTAACTGCTCGTGTTGTCTGTAGTTCAACCATGCCTAGACGGTCAATAACGCGGTTCGATCGCAGCCGCATTGTTACTTTGTCCCAGGAAGGGCTCTCACAAGGGAAGTGTCCCAGTGCCTCGGAGTGAACCAAAGCGATATTGTTCGGACATGGAGGAGATACAGAGAGACAGGAACGGTCAACGACACCTCTCACTGAGGTCGCCCAAGGACTACTACTGCAGTGAATGACCACTGCCTACGGTTTATGGCTCGGAGGAATCCTGACAGCAATGTCACCTTGTTGAATAATGCTTTCCGTGTAGCCACAGAACGTCGTGTTACGACTCAAACTGTGCGTAATAGCCAGAATGTTGCGCAACTTCAGTCGCGACGTCCATGGCTAGGTCCATCTTTGCAACCACGACACCATGCAACGTGGTACAGATGGACCGCTCAGGACTGGAATCACGTTCTATTCACCGATGAGTGTCGCATATGCCTTGCAACAAGACGATCGTCGGAGATATGTTTGGTGGCAACCCGTTCAGGCTGAACTCCTTAGACACTGTCCAGCGAGTGCAGCAAGGTGAAGGTACTTGCTGTTTTGGGGTGGCATTATGTGGTGCTGGTGGCCATGAAAGGTGCCGTAACGGCTGTATGATACGTGAATGCCATCCTACGACTGACAGTGCAGCCATATCGGCAGCATACATGCGAGGCATTCGTATCGATGAATGACAATTCACGCCCCCATAGCGCACATCTTCTGAATGACTTCCTTCAGGATAACGACAACGCTAGAGTGGCCAGCATGTTCTCGAGACATAAACCCTATCGAACATGCCTGGGATACATTTAAAAGGGCTGTTTACGGACGAAATGACCCACCAACCACTCTGAGGGACCTACGCCGAATCGCCGTTGAGGAGTGGGACAATCAAGGTCAACAATGCCTTGATGAACTTGTGGATAGTATGTCACGACGAATACCGCTATACATCAATGCAAAAGGACGTGCTAGTGGGTATTAGAAGTACCGGTGTGTACAGCAGTCTGGACCACCACATCTCAAGGTCTCGCAATGTGATGGTACAACATGCAATGTGTGGTTTTCATGAGCAATAAAAAAACGGAAATGATGTTTATGTTGATATCTATTCCAATATTCTGTACAGGTTAGGGAACTCTCGGAACCGAGTGATGCAAAACTTTTTTTCATGTGTGTAGATTTCGTGCTACTACAGGGAGCCGTAGGGGATGACAAGTAATACAATATCTTGTAACTGCACTGAGTTGAAGAGAAGGATAAAAGAGATGAAATTTTGGTGGGCTGCACAACACCAGCGAGAAGGCTGATGACCCAAGACAGATGAATTTTTGTCTGTAACTAGCACATTTTGTGAGGAACATTGGTTTCCATTTTATTTTTTTCCATGTTATTGTCTAGATTGCTATTAAACTAAAATGAACCCGAGGAGTCCGAAGAGTAAAACAGGACAGTCGTGGCCACAAGACGTCCATTAGTATCAAGCTACGGCCTTAATTTGAAGAAGAAATTTTTAAGAAATTAAGTTTGCAGCACAGCATTATACGGAAGGGAATCATTGACGGAGAGAAAACCTTTCAAGAGCAGAATCAGATGGAGCGATAAGAAATGAGCCGGTTGAAGTGGCCGTGCGGTTCTAGGCGCTGCAGTCTGGAACCGCGAGACCGCTACGGTCGCAGGTTCGAATCCTGCCCCGGGCATGGATGTGTGTGATGTCCTTAGGTTAGTTAGGTTTAAGTAGTTCTAAGTTCTAGGGGACTAATGACCTCAGAAGTTGAGTCGCATAGTGCTCAGAGGCATTAGAACCATTTTTGATAAGAAATGTTCTCCACAGAACCGGGAAGGAGAGCAACAGATTGTAAACCATTGGCAAAAGATAGCGATAGGAAGACAGAACATGTCTTAAGGCATAAAAAAAACATGGCACATGAGGGATCTGTACGGAGTAAAATCTCCAAAGGAAGATATAACTTGAAATATAAACAATAAATAATTGTGGTGGAAGATGGATAGGACTTCATGTCAAGCTGTCTCTAACCAGTCAGAAAATATGTTAAAAAGCCTGGGAGTGTTACTACCGATAAATTCTTTTTTTGTGATTTATGATGAGAAACTTTGAAGTGATTACACTGATGTTTTAAACTGTTGTTATATTGTAGGCTTTGTCGCCTTGTCTGGTCTATAGAATTTGGGTCGTGAATGGTAATAACCACGTGCAGTGGCATACACAGGATCATTACAAGATGCCCTCGCTTGTCAACACAAACTACGATACGGCTCTCCACAATGTGAGCACTGGCATGACATGGATTGCGTATATTGTACGAGTGGTGGCCACATGAATTCTGGGAATAACCATATTTATGTCTCACAAAATACATAAAATCAGCACTGGGTTTCAGTATCTGAAGGTTACATGTATCCTAAGAAGTATTTAATCTTAACAACAGTGAGTGACTGTGCAGATTGGAGTAGTCTTGTAAATGTCGCCTATCTCTACCAATGAACCCCATCCCCCTCCACATACTCGTATTTAAACAATATACGTATATGGTTTACCCGATGAGCCAGCATAATACTTCCTCAGAAGTTTTTTATGAGTTTCAAATCTGTGGGTGGACAGCTATAATCACTACACAAGGATATGGTGGATTTTCTAGCCAGACTGACATATCCTTATATGGAAAGAGGAATGTGGAATTCCTAAATGAAAAGTTTTCATACTTTCCTTCTTTTCCAGCCACCCTCACTCCCGGTGAAATCTGAGGGTGTGGTATGTCGGGAGACGGCACACAGAGCAACTACATCTTTAGTACCCGCCTCGAAGGCTGTCACATCTGTCAGCCTCCTCTCATGATCTGCTACCCACCAAAATAAGACCCCATTTTTTCAGTACCTATAGGCAAAGAAGTATATTATAGATAGGGTGGAATTACTTACCTGGTTATAACACGCGTGTTGTAACTTGAAGGTGCTCAAGCAGTAGGGGCAGTTTGCTCCTGTATCCTGTTAGTACCTTGTTAATCTTCTTCAGACACAGTAAATTCGTAGGGAGAACACACCTAGGTAAATAAGAGAGTTCATAGATTTTAACCATTAGCAAATGTTACCATGTAGTTATGTTCCCCGTCTGCTAGTTAACAAAACATGACTACCTGTGTCTCCTTCTGTAACGAGCGCGATAATCTGCTCTATTCTGGCTTAGAATTAGCATTTTTCGCAACCAAATGCTGTCAGCTCATGCTTGCCGAGGACACAAATCGACACAGAAGCAGCAGGAGCCCTCTAATCTAGAACAATCAAGAAAATATACACGTGACGCGCCATGTCTTGTGCAAATGTATTGATGAAAATTATAGCTCTCCGTTCCTTCGCAGGGTGCATTGTGGTCCCTTGGAAATAACACGTTCGCCGAATGATGGGAACCGCTACAATTAGCTCGCGAAGTAACTTGGGTGCTATTAGCGAATTCTGTTGCAAGTAGTCTCGCAAATTTTTCTCACACGAAAGCTGAACTCGGTCGATGGAGGCGTCGCACCCCTGAGTCGGAAGTATTTATGTGCTGAAATAATATCATACATGTCTCACACTAAGACCATTGCGCAACAACAATGGCGTATTGTCGGAAGAAAGTATATGTCCCAAGTTCCCTGCAGGCAGTTCACTTGCGGTACGAATGACCGGTACACCACAGTGTGCCAGAGAAATGGCGCCACAAGTTTGAAACACGTGGGATAGTAATGTTCTTGTGGACAAAACGTCTAAGTTACACACAGGTACACCACAAAATTCTGGTGATATGTGGACCAAACGCAATGTCTCGTCCAGCCGTAGTGTAATGGCGCCAAGAATTTGACCACGGCCGTACAGGCGTGGATGGTGCTCATTGGGAAGTCCCGATCTCGCACCACGCCATTTCCATATTCCCTGTAAGCCGAAGTAACATCTGAGATTTAAGATGAGGACTTCTATTTTCGAGAAACTGAACGATTGGAAGGCCGCTCTGATCACTGTTTATAGAGACTTGGTGACTATGGTGAAAAACAGTGTCCTGTAGATGTGCAACATTGAAGTGCAGTCCAGTGCAGCATTCAATAAAAGTTACGTGGCCTGTCATACTCATACGTCACTTACCTTCTGTAGCCCCTCATATAATGACTGATGCACAACAAATGCGGCACCTCTTTCACTCAGAATCTTATGTGGGTTTCGAAGTGTTCAAGTTTTCCTATGACTGCTTCATCCACTGGGACAATGACATAAATTATTACGTATATCTCTCTTATTAGCTCACTGGTGGTTTACCATCGTCTATTTTGTGTCCAAAAAGCTGTCGAGGTTCAAATAACAAAAGGTTGTATTAATAAACCACCGAAGCGCTGTAGTGCTAAATGAAACCATTTCAGCAAGGAAACGAATGTTTTTAAACACGCAATCTACAAAATAGGTATTCCAGTATAACAATGTCAAATACACAAAATCGGATTCCGATGGTCTTGAATTTTGCATTGAGGTTTTGACGAAGTTTAAAGTGGCTTGCATTTGCCAACTGAAAATGTCAAAACTTGGTCACAAACATGAATTAGAGATGCACAAACTCTTACAGCATGCCTACTGTTTATTTATTTAATCGTATGGCCAGGGCCCCGCAATGGGGCGGGCTGTTTGCCGGGTGCCGGTCTTTCAATCTGACGCCACTTCGGCGACTTGCAGTCGATGAGGATGATAGGATGATGATGATGATAGCACCACACGCAGTCCCTGGGCGGAGTAAATTAGGTGACGTAGGTGAAGATGAAATAGGAGATACGATACTGCGTGAAGAATTAGACAGAGCTCTGAAAGACCTCAGTCGAAACAAGGCCCCGGGAGTAGACAATATTCCATTAGAACTACTGATAACCTTGGGAGAGCCAGCCCCTGACGAAACTCTACCACCTGGTGAGCAAGATGTATCATACAGGCGAAATACCCACAGTCTTCAAGAAGAATATAATAATATTTAATCCTAAAGAAAGCAGGTGTTGACAGATGTGAAAATTACCGAACTATCAGTTTAATAAGTCACGGCTGCAAAATACTGACAGGAGTACTTTACAGACGAATGGAAATACTATTAGAAGCCGACTTTGGGGAAAATCAGTTCGGATTCCGTAGAAATGTCGGAACGTGTGAAGGAATACTGACCTTACGACTTATCTTAGATTGAGGAAAGGAAAACCTATGTATCTAGCATTTGTAGACTTAGAGAAACCTTTTGACAATGTTGACTGGAATACTGTCTTTCAAATTCTGAAGGTGGAACGAGTCAAATACAGAGAGCGAAAGGCTACTTACCATTTGTGCAGAAATCAAATGGCAGTTATAAGAGTTGAGGGGTGTGGAATGGAAGCAGTGGTTGGGAAGGGTGTGAGGCAGGGTTGTAGCCTATTCCCGATGTTATTCAATCTGTGTATTGAGAAAGCAGTAAAGGAAACAAAAGAAAACTGTGGAGTAAGAATTGATATCCATGGAGAAGAAATAAAAACTTTGCCGTTTGCCGATGACATTGTGTCAGAGACAGCAAAGGACCTGGAAGAGCAGCTGAACGAAATGGATAGTGTCTTGAAAGGAAGATGTAAGATGAACACCTATAGAAGCAAAACGAGGATAATGAAATGTAGTCCAATTAAATCAGGTGATTCTGGGGGAATTAGATTAGGAAATGAGACACTTCAAATAGAATACGAGTTATTCTATTTGGGGAGCAAAATAACTGATGCACGTCAAACTAAAGAGGATACAATATGTAGACTGGCCATGCCAAGAAAAGCGTTTCGGAAGAAGAAAAATTTGTCCGATCGAGTATAGATTTAAGGGCCAGGAAGTCTTTTCGAAAAGTATTTGTATGGAGTGTAGCAATGTATGGATAAGAAATATGGATGATAAATACTTTAGAAAAGAAGAGAATAGAAGCTTTCGAAATATGGTGCTACAGAAGAATGCTGAAGATTAGATGGGTAGATCACATAACTAATGAGGAAGTATTGAATATGATTGGGGAGAGTAGAAGCTTGTGGCACAACTTGACCAGAAGAAGGGATCGGTTGGTAGGACATGCTCTGAGGTATCAAGCGATCACCAATTTAGTACTGGAGGGCATCGTGGAGGGTAAAAATTCTAGACGGAGACCAAGAGATGAATACACTGAACAGATTCAGAAGGATGTAGGGTGCAAAAGCTTGCACAGGATAGAGTAGCATGGAGAGCTGCATCAAATCAGTCTCTGGACTGAAGACCACAATAACAACAACCACAACAAAATGTAAAAATGTAATTTTAAAAAATGCCGAAAAATTAAGGTGTGTCATATAGCCTGAAGCGTCTTACAATCCGCATAATACTCTGTTACAAAAACCATCGTTTCTGTTCTTCATTATAGTTACCTGTGGAGATAATTGTTTACCTGTTGATCCTTGAAAATTCCTGTGATTACTCCGTCTTCATGTACGTAAATGATACACGCTCTTGCACAACAAATGAACTAAACCCTTTGTATGAGCCACTACTGATTATGTCGCAGCTCCATAACGTAACTTCGTAGAGTAGATCGAGCTGCCACATTTTTGGGACCACCTTCGTAGAGGCTAAATGCGGGGAGACAACACACGGAGAGATGGAGATGCTGAGGGAAACTCGTCGCTTGCGCCCGCTGTCTTGCCAACGCGCTTTGCCGCTCTCCTCTATTCACAAGACTGCAAGCGCGTGTTATTTCCACTGCAGGAAATCCCAATGAGACTCCGTGCAAGACTTCCGAAAGTTGCGGTATACGTATAACGTCGCGAACGACACAACGAAGCCCTAACGCGGAGCTCATTAAAAGAACTCATTAAAACTAGACCTTGAAGTCTCGCTTAACTGTACTTTCGTAATATCACAAACAAGTAAGCGAATTTTTTTTTCCATAGCGGGTCCTTAGTTGATCTCCTGTTACAGGTTTTCGTGTCGTATTAGTTTCACCATTACTCTTGATTTTACGATCGCACTGTACAGGAGATGTGAATCTAGTACGAACAGGATTACTAATAAGGCTAGAGCGTGTGAAATGAGAAATTACCAAAAAGATGGTTCGATCTCTACATGATACGATATTCATATTGGATGAGCAAATCACAAGAAAAGAACTACTTTGGACAGCTCTGTAAAATGTGGTAGGTGTAATGAATAAGTTCTATAGCTGTTTCCAGATGGTCAGAAAACCAATCGTAGCTTTCTGACTTAGGTTACAGATGGACTTCCTGCAATAGCAAAAATCATCTCGTAACGTTCTTAACGAACAAACGAACTCAACACAGAAATTTTTCTTTGAAGACATCTTGGCACCAAAACACCTTTAAGTAAGCCAGTAATATGATATATTCATTCTGCAGCATAAATCATTGTTCTACCAACGCACTGTCGGTAATTCAACGCATGCAGCCATCTGCAGCTTGCGACGTTCATCTGTGGCTGCCATGTGTGCTTGTGACTTATTTATGTAACGATTATTTCAAAGATTTAATTTACATTTCACCCAATTAAGTTACCTGTAAATGTTTTACTTCTTATTATTTTATGTTGTCACAAACAGAAGCTCAGTACCAAAACCTTTCATGATCATCTGTGTCTGCGATGTACCCTAGTCACTCAATAACTATATCATTACAGTAATAAATATTTCAGTCTAGTCACCTGTAAGTCTTTTACTCACTGATTGCCACCTCATGGACACATTTACAGATTCCAATGTCTACTGTCTAAGGTTATAAATACTTTATTCTCTACTGGAATGCTTATCAGAGATTTCCATGGCCATTTGTATGCCACTTACATTTGTTTCAGTTTCACTCTCTTTTTCGTGGAATAACTACTGCCTTCTATTAGTGTACTTGTAATTCTTGTGTTGCTTTTATTTTCTATTGACATGTTTTCACAAATAAAAGTTCAGACCATGTACACACTTACAGCTTTCCACGATCATCCATATCTGCCATGTACGCTAGTAACTAATTCACTCTTCAGTTATGTAGCAGATATTTCGCTGTATTTATTTATCTGATACCTTTCTTTGATCCACTGCACATTCATACAGCCAACGTGTGGACACATTTGCAGTTTGTAGTGTTCGCTTGCACTCGTTATCTATGCTTGTAAGCATTTTACCTTATAATTTTATGCATTTCACTGCAAAGATCACAATATGGCAAAATGTAATATCTAGCAGCCTCATACTCTTTGTGTAACAAGATTTTTCGCCATCGTTTAGAACACAATGGTGAAAGTACGCTGAGCGCTCCTAATGGAGACCCCGCCGGCGCATGCATGATGTAAACGTTTGTCACTGCACATGGTTTACTAGAGTGCACACGGAAGTCTGGGTGCCGCTTTGAGAACCTGCTGTGAGGGCCGGTTTGGGACAGCTAAACATCGGACGAAGCGTCAGTTCCGCTGATGCGATATCACTGTAACGTAACTAGTAGGACAGCACTGCAGGTACGAACCAAGGTAACGATGTTATCTCAAAGTCACTGACAACGTAAGGGGGTATCAGGTAAGACAACTGGTGTCAGGTTACACAGCTGGCTGACTTACAATCATGGTAAGCTCTGACCTCTTCCCCCCAGGGAATCAGTGAGAATTGATCAATATCATCGAGGGAATCTCCACACACCTTAGGTAGTTGTGCGAGTAATATTCAAGGTCGTGACTTGATACCAGTCACATCGATCTATCCACACACCTAACGCAAGTATATTATTTTTATTCAAGTTCAAGACTTAACTTGATAGTGGCCAAGTAACACAAAATTGGTAGCAATCCCCTGGACCAATGGGAGCACACTGAAGTGGTGGTAAACCCCTGGGAAAATAAGATTTGAGGTCTCTCTCCCACCCTTCACTGAGTTTTCTCTCTCTCTCTCTCTCCCTCCCTCCCACCCCGCTCTCAATCTCTCTCTCTCTCCCTCCCTCCCTCTCTCTCTCTGTCTGTGTGTGTGCGTGTGTGTGCGTGCGTGTGTGTTTCTTTACAACAGCATAACGTCAACACTCAACCTCCACAGCAAATCCCTTCATGTGTTTTAGAGTTGGCTGTGTTACTTAGTTTAATGTGTGTTGACATTTGGAAGGCGTAGAAGTTGTGGATACCAGGACTGTGTTGGAAACCTCAATCATAGTGGGATGGTAGTGTAAGGAATGAGAACATGTATACACTTGTGTATTTAGGTATAGAAAGTGGAAAAAAATGGAAAAATCCGAAAATATGGAATAATATTGTGAAACGGTACAATAATTCCAAAAATACGGTAAAATGTAGATACGACTTGATGGTCATACAACGTATATGTGTTCATACTTAGGTTAAACCGAAATTTTTTGTGGCATAAGCACTAGATCAAAGTCCCTGGGGGTATCCTGGATACCCTCAGAGAGCTACAAGTTCGTTCCGAGGAAAAGAGAATTATTAGAATCACAGTACTGTATGCTTCCAAAATGTGCGACAGGTAGAAAAGCTCGCAGATTCCCGCGAATGTTTGTTATTGGTACACAAGGACATGGATTCAAACATACACATAGAAATAAAAGAAAGACATTACACAGACAGATTAATAGGTACAGAGGGGCTATAGCGACAACATACAAGAAAGGAAATGAGACCACTAAGCTTTAAAGCCGAAATACAGTGGTTTTTAGAGAGACATGGTGACAAGAAGAGTTTGTTATACTGCCTCTAATTCCATGCGCGTGAGAAAATAGTATTTTTTTATTTAATTCTCAATGCGGTGATATTCTCTCCCAATACATTCGAGTTGCATGTGATATATATCTGGAATGGCAGAAACATATGAATGCCACGTAAAGTGTAATTATTACGCATGCATCGCAAATATACGTTACTATGGACGAAATGACGAGAATTTTCCATTTTATCTACTATTGCTCGGCCATTATCTAATTTTTCAAAACTATTCATCCTATATTCAACCATTTTTCAACTGTTCGCTCCAGCAGTGTAAAACTGCTTTTGACACACATAAAACTGACTATTTTTGAAGATGACTGAAGACGTGTTGGAACGAGAGGCGGCTGAAGGTGAAAATACACAGTCCGTATCGCATCTTCGTGGTGTCGTAGGTTATGTATACTTCTCGATATCTCTGTTGCAGGATGTGCTGTATCGCTATCCATCAGCCAGTGAGCTCCTGATCCCATTCCCTGTTTAGAATTTAAGCCATTTACATTATTATTATTACTAATATTATTTAATTAAGCAGTTCCAGTCTTGCTCTAAAGTGGATCTGGATTTAAATTTTTTTGGAACATCGTTCCCGGAAAAAGAGCGATCTTTATAATATTGTATCTTACTTCAATTCGCACACTTGTGAAGACTATATTCTCCCTACCTTTCGTTACTGCTACTACTACTACTACTACTACTACTACTATGACGATTATTATTACTATTACAGAAGCTGTGTGAAACGAATGATGGTTACACCGATGGGTCGTGTGGTAGTGAATACCTGCAAAAGGCTTGTCAAGTAGATGTGGTACTCTTTGACAGTGGCGCCTGAGGAGTGGACTGCAAATACTGGTCGCTGCACACACCAAGTCTCAAAAGCACTCGTTAATTCTTCTTCTCCCTTTGAACAGCGGGAGCGGCGTTCACGTTACGGACCAGGATGGCACCTGCAGTGAAATATAATCCATTACATAAGAATACCGGTAGCGGTGTGGGATAGCGCCACCTACACAGAGCCGTAAGTAGACGCCTTCCGGCTGAGATACCATGAGACTAGACATCAGAACATACATTTGCTGTTCACTGAAATAAATAAAAGAATGTGTTTTTCAGCTGCAAATAGGAGTGGTGTCAGTGGAAGAAATTACAGTGTGTAAGTGCAGCCACGTCAACAGAAAAAACAGAATCGACAGAGATAAAATACCATAACGGAAATGGTTCATGAGGGATTAAGAAGCAACCTCAATTTGACTCGATTGATAATTGAGATTCCGTGATTGTATATACTCGTTATAGTGGCATTCTGACGATTAATTTCTCCTTCTCCTACTTCTTCTTATATTGCAGATGTAATGCATGTTTGTGCAGATTTGGAGAAGCACCGCTAACAACTACTCCAAGACCAACCAAGAGCACTTGTCGCTCCAGCCTATTTCATCAACAGCGTATTCACTGCACTAATAAACACGATTGCCGTCGGAATTACTATTCAAAACGCGATTAGCCCACAGACAAAAATATTACAGGAGAAACAAAAAATTAATATTAGGCAAAGTTGTGGAGTAAACTGTGTATGAGAATTTATTAAACTTCCAGAAGTTAGAAGAATAGAATGAGTGAGACATATTTCATTCTTTATTTAAAGGCAGTGTTGCCAATTGAATTTTTGGAAACTCTGGACTTTTCTCGTTTTGCATCAGCCGAAAGGACATAATGTCTTTTGAAACAAATTACATTATAAAAAAACAAGAATTCAATCTTTGTCCTTTATTTACACCAATAAGACACAACACAAACGAAAGAGGAACAAGTCTCCAGCTTTTGTCGAAAGAAAACAAACAAAATTAGTCATTTGTTTGAATGGTTGCTTACTATAGATGTTTACATATTGTCTTTTGTAACAGATTTACAAATGCCATATTCTTAAATCACTCACTCAAAATTAAAGTTAAGCATGACATTTTCAAATATTGCTAAAGAGTGCAGCCGTAATTTTTATCGAACTTACAAATTATAATATACATTGTTTTCCCGAAAATTATCTAACTTTTGTAAGCAGTTAAATTGAAATTATTAGTAATCCTTTTCACACCTTAGTTAATTTATTGTGTTAAAATAATTTTGATATTCATTTTTACGAAATATTGAAAAGAAAATCATATTTTGGACATAGCTATCACCAACGTCATTTCGTTTTTCCATTTTTAATTAAAAAATAGTTTTCAAAATTTAGTAGGTATTATTCTTTCTAACTTTCTTCAAAGCATATGATATACTGGTTCCTCGTCTAAGCGATCACACTCTGCATTTAAAGCTTCGTCTTCTTCATTGGCTATCACACAATCTCTCTGAAGTACGTCTACATAAAATTTTAAAGAATAGTCTTCATTACAACAATTACCAAATTGTTGTTTCAGAATTTCGAATAAATCCTTCTTTTTTCTGATTTTATTGGATGTTTCAGACTGACAACATGTAGGTGACTGATCTGATCTGTTGCTACACCTCTTTTTAGCAAGGTCATATAACTTTTAGACGGAATCCCAAACCATATGAGCGCTACATTCTAAAAACAACATGGATTCTTTTTCCCTTCAGGTTCTTTTTGAGTACAACCCGTTTCATGTCTCTTATCTCCACTCACTTCCTTAAATTTTGGCAATGGTCCTTGAAGCTCAAAACATCCCAGTGTATTCCTAGTCTTAGAACATTCCGAATTCTCTGATAAATTCTGTGATATTGTTCAGGAGTAAGTATTTCAGATTGCTTCCGAAGGCTCTTTTACACAGCACCAAATAGTCGATCAGGAGGAGTGACCACGTACTGGAAATGTAATGCGCATCTCCTTTACTGAGTCTGGAGATTTTTTTAACAGCCACCAGTAGAGAGAATCAACCACACTGGCGTTCCTGTTTTGTCCAGCGCAGTCATCGTAAAATAGTCTTATCGTTGAAGAATTTTCTTCATATCTATGCTTACTCAAAGCGTCTATTAAGGCTGAGGCTACTTCGTTTGAACCTTTACCAGCCTGTTCTACAGGCCAGCAGTAAAGGTTTGGAGATTTATTGTCAGTATCCGTAATACAGAGAGCATAATATGATAGTTGCCGTGGGTAATAAGCCTCACCAATAGTGACTTTTAGCAGGGGTTGGACTTGCTGTAGATCAAAGCATGAAGACAAGCTATTGGGCAGTTTCTCTTTCATAATTTTGTAAAACTGTTTACCTCTCATTTTATGAGCAGCAAGCTCTGGTAGCACCCTTTGTCTTTTGAGTAAGTCTTTAGTTAGTTTATTTCATGTTTCATTCTACAGCAGGAACTACAAACATCTACTGCAGGATCACCAAATCCCATAACTATTTTTTTTTTGAGAACATATTGCTGAGGAACCACAATTTTTCCTTTATTGAATCAGGGACACTTTCAATATGCATTTTAAAAACATTTGTGATATTTAAGCCTGAAGATTGATACAGCGTTTTACTTTTTTGTCTGCTATAGTGACTTCCTCTAACTTTCGAATTTCCGATGAATTGTATCACACTACTTTCTTTGCAAAGTTTTGTTTTGCTCTGTAATCCCCTCCTCTTTTCTCACTAATGACATTACCAGCAACTACCGAGAAAGCAATGCTAGTAAGTCGGGTTGTTTCTGTACCGGACAGAGCTCTAAAAACTAGGAACACACAGGAACTTGCATGGTGTCTACTCTCACTTGAAACATTGTAGTTTGAGTCATCAGTTTTCCAACCTGTTTCCGAGGACGTCGTCGTTTCGGACTGGAGACAACCATTAATGAAGACAGAATCCTGTCCTGCTGTACTATGTTTAAGTGTTGTAGACTTTCATTCTATTTCTGATGAGATGGTATACAGTGATGGTACAGCATTTGAATCTTCCACCTTTGTGTCCACAAGGAGGCTCAGACTCCTGCATTTCAGGGTCCTTATCACGCTATCTGGAACAGTTAAATAGCTCACGTTTAAGTGGATTCGTACCCAGAAATTAAAGCGAAACGCGTAGTTCGTATGTGTAGTAAAATCGATTTAGTGGACTATGTCGCAAAAAATTGTCTTTTAAAACATCTTACCTCTGCATCTGCTCAATCGTCCTTTCAACAACGCCCTTCTGCCGTGTCCTAGATCCAGAGGAGGGGTCCCCTACACGTACAACTCGTTCCACGTCAGTCATACTTTTTCACGAACAGCAAGCTCCCACGTGAACAAGATACTGGCCAACCAGTCTGTGTCATGTTACAATGCGCTCGCTACAACAATAAGTGGTACGGGTGTACAACAAATACATTGTAGTGAAGTTTCAAGACGCATTCTGTCTTGGCGCCACAGTTTTTATTTGTTTTACTGAAAAAAATTTCGTTAGCAATTGGCTACACTTACCGCGATATGAACCAGTGTCACTTATGGACTTATTGTACTCTGAACCTAAAGTCGAATTTTGCAGATGACTTAACTGGTAAAAAATACAGTTTTGAATTAAAAGAACACTATAGCTCGATGTAGCACACCTGGTAGAGTAGAAATTCGCCTCAGACTAATTTTTGACTGCTAGTGGACTTACCTGGTTTTGAAACGTGACTCCTCATTTTCACTTCACTCACAAACACCACTGTCGTCTCATCTTTCATCACCATCAGAGTGGTACGGGCTGATGACACCAGCACGTTTGCCACCGTAGCTGCGTACTGAACCGTCATCGGACATTGCTTCAACATCACTTTGGGCCTAACAGCAGTAGCACCCAAGCCTGCTCTGTTATGTATCACCAAGTAAGTTCTGCAACCGCACTGGACTACCCTGTCGTTGCTAACTGATTTGGGGACAGATTGATAAATTGAATGTAACCTACTGAGATCATGCTGTTTTTCACGGTGCCTGTGAAGGTGTTCCGGAAAGGATTATCCCCGAAGTCGTGAACGGCCCGTGGTACCCTGTAATCATGCACCTTCAGAAGAGAGCAGTGATGCTGGCGAGAAGAAGAGCAACGTAAATAATTGGCGTGGGGCGGGGGGGGGGGGGGGGGTACTGGCATGATATCGCACGGCTGTCCAATCGCAGAGCGGTTCAGAACTTTTGTCAATATTGCCACACTCGGCCATTTTCCATGGTGCAGGAAAGAGGGCCAGGCAGGGAACTGAGCCGTGATCTCCACCAGTATATACTCATATGTCTAAACACCACTTAAGTGGTGGGGGAGGGGGGACGAGTTTCAGCCCACTTCCATTAGGTATTGCCGCTAAATGTCATGCATTAGTATCCACAATCTAGAAAGACATGTTTATGGCTTTTAATAGTAGTTTCTTGCTAGTGATAGAAATTGTAATGAGCGCTCAAGTAAATACGAAACTTCTTATATCTATGGACATTATAATATCAAAGGCGCCTCTTTCCCCATAAAACTCCGGAAACAACCTAAATTCAAGAGACAGAACCTGATTATTCATTTCACATATAAGCCCTGAATGCTCATAAGCCAGAAGAAGATGACCATAAACAGACTGTGAAGAACAAAGATGTTGCCGTTGTGGTCCTCAGTCCTGAGACTGGTTTGATGCAGCTCTCCATGCTACTCTATCCTGTGCAAGCATCTTCATCTCCCAGTACCTACTGCAACCTACATCCTTCTGAATCTGTTTAGTGTATTCATCTCTTGGTCTCCCCCTCCGATTTTTACCCACCACACTGCCCTCCAATACTAAATTGGTGATCCCTTGATGCCTCAGAACATGTCCTACCAAACGATCCCTTCTTCTCGTCAAGTTGTGCCACAAACTTCTCTTCTCCCCAATCCTATTCAATACTTCCTCATTAGTTATGTGATCTACCCATCTAATCTTCAGCATTCTTCTGTAGCACCACATTTCAAAAGCTTCTATTCTCTTCTTGTCCAAACTATTTACCGTCCATGTTTCACTTCCAAACATGGCTACACTCCATACAAATACTGTCAGAAATGATTTCCTGACACTTAAATCTATACTCGATGTTAACAAATTTCTCTTCTTCAGAAACGCTTTCCTTGCCATTGCCAGTCTACATTTTATATCCTCTCTACTTCGACCATCATCAGTTATTTTGCTCCCCAAATAGCAAAACTCCTTTACTACTTTAAGTGTCTCATTTCGTAATCTAATACCCTCAACTTCACCCGACTTAATTCGACTACATTCCATTATCCTCGTTTTGCTTTTGTTGATGTTCATCTTATATCCTCCCTTCAAGACACTGTCCATTCCGTTCAACTGCTCTTCCAAGTCCTTTGCTGTCTCTGACAGAATTACAATGTCATCAGCGAACCTCAAAGTTTTTATTTCTTCTCCATAGATTTTAATACCTACTCCGAATTTTTCTTTTGTTTCCTTTACTGCTTGCTCATTATACAGATTGAATAATATCGGGGAGAGGCTACAACCCTGTCTTATTCCCTTCCCAACCGCTGCTTCCCGTTCATGCCCCTCAACTCTTATAACTGCCATCTTGTTTCTGTACAAATTGTAAATAGCCTTTCGCTCCCTGTATTTTACCCCTGCCACCTTTAGAATTTGAAAGAGAGTATTCCAGTCAACATTGTCAAAAGCTTTCTCTAAGTCTACAAATGCTAGAAACGTAGGTTTGCCTTTCCTTAATCTTTCTTCTAAGATAAGTCGTAAGGTCCGTATTGCCTCACGTGTTCCAGTATTTCTACGGAATCCAAACTGATCTTCCCCGAGGTCGGCTTCTACGAGTTTTTCCATTCGTCTGTAAAGAATTCGTGTTAGTGTTTTGCAGCTGTGGCTTATTAAACTGATTGTTCGGTAATTTTCACATCTGTCAACACCTGCTTTCTTTGGGATTGGAATTATTATATTCTTCTTGAAGTCTGAGGGTATTTCACCTGTTTCATACATCTTGCTCACCAGATGGTAGAGTTTTGTCAGGACTGGCTCTCCCAAGGCCGTCAGTAGTTCCAATGGAATGTTGTCTACTCTGGGGGCCTTGTTTCGACTCAGGTCTTTCAGTGCTCTGTCAAACTCTTCACGCAGTATCGTATCTCCCATTTCATCTTCATCTACATCCTCTTCCATTTCCATAATATTGTCCTCAAGTACATCGCCCTTGTATAGACCCTCTATATACTCCTTCCACGTTTCTGCTTTCCCTTCTTTGCTTAGAACTGGGTTTCCATCTGAGCTCTTGATGTTCATACAAGTGGTTCTCTTATCTCCAAAGGTCTCTTTAATTTTCCTGTAGGCAGTATCTATCTTACCCCTAGTGAGATAAGCCTCTACATCCTTACATTTGTCTTCTAGCCAACCCTGCTTAGCCATTTTGCACTTCCCGTCGATCTCATTTTTGAGACGTTTGTATTCCTTTTTGCCTGCTTCATTTACTGCATTTTTATATTTTCTCCTTTCATCAATTAAATTCAATATTTCTTCTGTTACCCAAGGATTTCTACTAGCCCTCGTCTTTATACCTACTTCATCCTCTGCTGCCTTCACTACTTCATCCCTCAAAGCTACCCATTCCTCTTCTACTGTATTTATTTCCCCCATTCCTGTCAATTGTTCCCTTATGCTCTCCCTGAAACTCTGTACAACCTCTGGTTCTTTCAGTTTATCCAGGTCCCATCTCCTTAAATTCCCACTTTTTTGCAGTTTCTTCAGTTTTAATCTACAGGTCATAACCAATAGATTGTGGTCAGAGTCCACATCTGCCCCTGGAAATGTCTTACAATTTAAAACCTGGTTCCTAAATCTCTGTCTTACCATTATATAATCTATCTGATACCTTTTAGTATCTCCAGGGTTCTTCCATGTATACAACCTTCTATCATGATTCTTAAACCAAGTGTTAGCTATGATTAAGTTGTGCTCTGTGCAAAATTCTACCAGGCGGATTCCTCTTTCATTTCTTAGCCCCAATCCATATTCACCTACTACGTTTCCTTCTCTCCCTTTTCCTACACTCGAATTCCAGTCACCCATGACTATTAAATTTTCGTCTCCCTTCACTATGTAAATAATTTCTTTTATTTCATCATACATTTCTTCAATTTTTTCATCATCTGCAGAGCTAGTTGGCATATAAATTTGTACTACTGTAGTAGGTGTGGGCTTCGTATCTATCTTGGCCACAATAATGCGTTCACTATGCTGTTTGTAGTAGCTTACCCGCATTCCTATTTTCCTATTCATTATTAAACCTACTCCTGCATTACCCCTATTTGACTTTGTGTTTATAACACTGTAGTCACCTGAACAGAAGTCTTGTTCCTCCTGCCACCGAACTTCACTAATTCCCACTATATCTAACTTTAACCTATCCATTTCCCTTTTTAAATTTTCTAACCTACCTGCCCGACTAGGGGATCTGACATTCCACGCTCCGATCCGTAGAGCACCAGTTTTCTTTCTTCTGATAACGACATCCTCTTGAGTAGTCCCCGCCCGGAGATCCGAATGGGGGACTATTTTACCTCCGGAATATTTTACCCAAGAGGACGCCATCATCATTTAACCATACAGTAAAGCTGCATGCCCTCGGGAAAAATTACGGCCGTAGTTTCCCCTTGCTTTCAGCCGTTCGCAGTACGAGCACAGCAAGGCCGTTTTGGTTATTGTTACAAGGCCAGATCAGTCAATCATCCAGACTGTTGCCCTTGCAACTACTGAAAAGGCTGCTGCGCCTCTTCAGGAACCACACGTTTGTCTGGCCTCTCAACAGATACCCCTCCGTACCTACGGTACGGCTATCTGTATCGCTGAGGCACGCCAGCCTCCCCACCAACGGGAAAGTCCATAGTTCATGGGGGGGGGGGGGGGGGGGAAGATGTCAAGTTTAAAATCCATTTTTCGAAATTAGCTGATCAGCTCCACCAACGTGTAGATAAGTTGCTGTTCTCTGAAGAACGAGAAGGAACACTACATATGGATCAAAAGCATGTCCCGTCCACTTTCCACAAACTGTGTAATAAAGAACTTGCTGTAGATGCCTCAACTCTTTTAGCCAAAGTGAGGTCTCATAATGGCGCTTCACGGACTGTTCGGTTTGTATGGAGGTGCCTACCAAAGATAAGAACGTTCTTAGGGTTTAAGTGATGTGACTTCCTCGTTCTGATCGACCTCGCGTGCCTCCTTGCTCCAGTAGCACTAAGTGAAGATGACGTCTCTGCCTCCCATACTACCTACAAAGAATGGCATGTGCTGTTTGTAGTATTCTATCAAGTTATAAGCTCCTACGACCCTAGCTGCAACTAATTCTAATCTCACATGAAGGATAATTCTATGACTTGGTCGCTCACTGACCTCGAAAACCTTATATTGTAAGTTGATGGGATTTAACGCAGCAACGTCCCCATGACTGACTCGCAGGGGAATAACGCCGAGTATGAACTGGTAGTTAAGTGTCATATTTGTGAGGTTTCGTTTGATAAAGAATCCATAACTCTACAAAGAAGCAGATGATGCTGTAATTTACCGTCTAGTAAGGTCATCCGAAGACCAGTATCAGCTGCAAAGCGATTTAGAAAAGATTGCTGTATGGTGTGGTAGGTGGCTGTTGACGCTAAATAACGAAAAGTGTGAGGTGATCCACATGAGTTCCAAAAGAAATCCGTTGGAATTTGATTACTCCATAAATAGTACAATTCTCAAGGTTGTCAATTCAACTAAGTACCTGGGTGATAAAATTACGAACAACTTCAGTTGGAAAGACCACAAAGATAATACTGTGGGGAAGGTGAGTCAAAGGTTGCGTTTCATTGGCAGGACACTTAGAAGATGCCACATGTCCACTAAAGAGACAGCTTACACTACACTCGTTCGTCCTCTGTTAGAATATTGCTGCGCGGTGTGGGATCCTCACCAGGTGGGATTGACGGAGGACATCGAAAGGGTGCAAGAAAGAGCAGCTCGTTTTGTATTATCACGAAATAGGGGAGAGAGTGTGGCAGATATGATACGCGAATTGGGATGGAAGTCATTAAAGCAAAGACGTTTTTCGTGGCGGCGAGATCTATCTACGAAATTTCAGTCACCAACTTTCTCTTCCGAATACGAAAATATTTTGTTGAGCCCAACCTATATCGGTAGGAAGGATCATCAAAATAAAATAAGAGAAATCAGAGCTCGAACAGAAAAGTTTAGGTGTTCGTTTTTCCCGTGCGCTGTTCGGGAATGGAATGGTAGAGAGACAGTATGATTGTGGTTCGATGAACCCTCTGCCAAGCACTTAAATGTGAATTGCAGAGTGCTCATGTAGATGTAGACATATAGATGTAGATGCATTGTAACGGGGAAGTTCAGTAGCGCAGCTCACAACACACGTAGCTTCAACTAGCAACTCCCACGGCCCATACCCTTATTCTTTCAAAGTTTGTTTGCGTATGATGCTGACTTTGTCGTTCAGCGCTTGGGTGATTTCGATTTCAAGGATTATAAGTTCTGTAACATCAGTGACACCGATGAGAAGTGCATTTCTTTTTCTCAGAGAACCATGCAAACAATGATACACCAATTCACATACACATTTCTTTAGAAACTTCCTGAGTCAATACGTCAGGACGAGTATATCACCAGAGCCGCATATCCCGATGACCCAAAGTTTCAGCTTGTGATGAAGAACAATGACTTTCTATACGAAAACCCAAATTCGATACGGAGACTCCAGGAAACCCCACTGCCCAATATAACCACATTTTCCAGTACACTGACAGATACTACCATAACAAATGTGAAGTATGAGCACACTGTGAATGTTTGGCAGGCGTTCCACGTCCCTGATTTAGGAACATACGCTATAATATACATGAACACCACTGTGCATCTGATTGTGGGCGTTTCGAGAAGCTCTGGAGTTCATGCTTTGGCTTATACTCTCTGGATCGTCTCTTCTGTTTTATCATACGAGGGCATTCATGGGAAGCAACGTCAAGAACACTTTTGAACTGGTAACCACTGTTGAAATGCTGCTCATCATAGAATTCATATGGGCTTTGCCCGTGAATGCATAGGTACAAAGCAAATAACCCATGAATGCGTGAGGAGGAGCGCAGGTTGTCTGACGAGCTAGGTTAAATCCTTTACTTGGACGTAAACAGCCTCTAAGGGTATAACATGAGACGATCTACCACTGGGAAAGTTGCGAGGGATGACCAAAGGGGAAATTTCCAGATTTAAGGAAAAGATTCTTGATGTAGCTCTGGACACTGGTAAAAGATATGTTCTGGAGGTAGATATAATTTTACTCTTACCCATAACATTACAGCCACCAGCCCCTTTTTATAATGCTATATATATACTTACACAGGGCCGTTACCGCTTAACCGATAGGTTCATCTTCAGACGGCTACTTCACGTTTTACATTACACTTTGTATTGTTTCCCCACCTGACGAAACTTCGTTGGGGTGGTGATGCCCTACAAGCTAAACAAGATGTGAGACAACGGCTTTTTAATTGTAATTATACTTCACGGCGATTTTAAGTAATGCAAACAAATTATTGTTATTAAATGGAAGATGTTTCGGTTACTTACAATGTAAGGGGGCCTCATGTCAAGGATGTATGCATATCATACGGGCGTAGGTGACACCCAGAGAAGGGCTGAGTTTGTACACAATGTAGCCTCAAAGCTCTCACGACTGAAGATTACAAGAGGTGACTCCTCGAGGACATTGGCACAGCTCCACATACGGTGCGCCCAGTAATCTGTCCATTGAAGGGCCATGAGGCACATACTGCACTGTAGCTGAAAATAGGATTGTCGCGTTGTGATAAGAAACGGTTCATACGGTTCACCAGGGGGGACTGACTCAGCACCCTACCATTCTCACACTGCTCAATGAAGTGACTGAATGTATGCCTGTGTTTTTATTTGTTAGTAGTTGATATGTGTGTGTGCAGAATAGTTGGCTCAACCACTTATCGTAGTTATGTGTGTGTGTGTGTGTGTGTGTGTGTGTGTGTGTGTGTGTGTGTGTGCGAGAGACAGAGAGAGAGAGAGGGTGTGTGTGTGTGTGTGTGTGTGTGTGTGTGTGTGTGTGTGTGTGTGAAAGTGTGAGTATGGATGCCTGACTGCAGACTATGTGTCCGAGTATGTGTACTACGTACACAAGTGCACACTATGTGTGCATGCGTATTTCGTGCATATATTTGGGTTTTTGTGTGTGATTGGAGGGATGGGGGTTCTTTACCTGCTGCTGCTGGAAAAATTTACGAGAGAGACAGTATTAAAATGTAAATACCGTACATAAAATGGTCAGAAAGGAAATATAAATGTTGTATAAAAAAGTAACAAATGTATATAGAACCAAAATAATAACTGTAGAATTAAAGTTCTTCTTCCCTGTTTTAGCTTCAGGGTAAATAAATGCGTCGGAGAGACGTAAGTCGTCTGAAAAAGGTAACTTTGCAAAAAGAACCAATATATGTGCATATGTGTAGGGAAAAAATGTTGTGTAAATACATTAAAAAAAATTGTCAAGCAAAATAAGCTTTAAGAAAAAATATCTTTGTGAAAAAATTACAGTGAGATATGACACTAGAAACCATCAGCTTTGTAACCAAAAGGAAAAATTGTTAACAAACAACAAAACATTATTGTAAAAACTGGGTTGGAAAAAGAAATTGTTAATAGTAAACCACAAAATTGATTAGTTTCATCATTGTTTTTATTAGTTACATCATTCTTTTGACTAGTTATATCACTGTTTTAATTTGCAAACCCTTTGTCTATACATTTATTGTTTCTAACAAAGCTGAACCTGACTCCACGATGAAGACCTCTTGAGGCCTACACAGTTGAGCTTGTTAGTAAGGATGATAAGTTAAAGGAGGTGAGATCGAATTTTATTGGTTTGGGGGTTTCCCACCATTTCAATATGCTCCCATCGGTCTAATTGTTTCCCATCAATTTTATCAAGTTACAGCAAGACGTTCAATATAATAGTTCACTTCTCTAAGATGTGTGGCTAGCATCATGTGAATGGTATCGAGTTACGTCACATCTTGAACACAATTCACACAGTTGATTAGGTGTAAGTGAGTTTCCCTGGTGGACTTCATCATGGTTATCCACAGAGAGAGGAGTGTGGTGTGAGCTTGTTATAAGATTTCTAGGTGCCTAACCTAACAATGGATTTGTACCGGATAACCCCTTGGCTTGGTCAGTACCAGCAGTGCTGACCTACTACTTTAGGTAACGATGTTATCATACCACCGGAAGTTATGCGTCACTAGATGTATAGCTTTCCCAGAACCAGACCTTGGTACTCACTCTTTGTATAAGGCAGCATTAAATTTTAAATTTTAGCTCATACTTTCGGCGAGAGATTCTTTACTGTATAGCCAAGGGAAGCTAAATAAGGTGTGTGTGTGTGTCAGAGGGCTAGAACATACATTATGGGGGTGAATTTCTCATGGATACCAAGATGCAACGCTGCCATCGGGCGCATTGCTTTCATTTATGACTAAATGTCGGTTACTTTTGCCAGCAACACGACTGCATGTCCCAGGCGGTGTAGTAGTTAATGATACAACAAATCGAATCATGTTAAAAAGTCGACTGGGAGAGAAATGCCCACAAAGGAACTATCAACAAAAAAGAAATATCGGCTGTGTATTCTTGCACTGTATGATGTAATAATGTGAAACTGTGATACATTGGTCCCCTGTGTCATTCTGAAAAGCGTTTCTAGGTCGATGGGAAATATGAAGGATTGGAGACGTTTTTCAAGCATTAGTGGAGACAATGTATGAAAATATCTACAGGAAGACAGAATTGTTGTACATAAAATGGTAACATCTGATGAAAGTGACGAATGTCACAGATACATAGCACTTAGGAGGTGCCGGGACCTTTCTTGAGCAGGACCTTTCTGGCTAATTACAATGAACAGTTGGCAATTATAAATAAAGAGCAAAGAAAATATTGTCGGATGAGGTCAACGAGCAGACTAGAACTAATGTTATCATAGGATGCAGTACTGGTGAACTGCACTCAGCAAGACATTTCGCCCTGAGGTGCAGACAAATTTCATCATTCACAGTTCGGTAGCAACACAATCGAAAATATTAAAGCTAAGCAATAACGCGGAGGGAACAAACCAGACCACTTCAAGACTTCTTCTTCCCTTTCTTTTTCTTCTTTTTCTTTGGCGTTTCCCTCTAGCTTTAACCGTTTCGAACGGACCCCCCACCCCTTCTCTTCTTCCAACCCTCTTTCGTTCCAGTCATCCATTCATGGATGTCTGCCTTCAACTGCTCCCTGTGGATAATTTTCCCGCCTTAGCTCTGGACATCCTCTCTTCCTTCTTCCGGGAGGCTCCTAATTTCTTCCTTGGGCACATATGGTTGGATACTCCCATACTACTGAATTCCCCTATTGTCCAAAGTTTTTGAAATATGCTGCTACACAACAGTACTGATGACTGGATTGGTAGACCACGTAAATAATGAGGAGGTACTGTATACAACTAAGGGGAAAAGAATCCGTAGCATAACTTAACTAAAAGAAGAGACGTCAGGGTACCGTCAATTTAATGCTGGAGGGAAGTGTGGGGCGGGGGTCAGAAAGGGGGTGAAAATTGTAGAAGGAGACAGAGGAGTCGAGCACAGTA
This sequence comes from Schistocerca cancellata, assembly GCF_023864275.1. Taxonomy (NCBI): domain Eukaryota; kingdom Metazoa; phylum Arthropoda; class Insecta; order Orthoptera; family Acrididae; genus Schistocerca; species Schistocerca cancellata. The sequence continues at coordinate 1,253,848 of NW_026047100.1, forward strand.
AGCAGTTTCAGGTAAATGTCGGCTGCAGTAATTATTCGAAGATGGAGTGGCTTGCTCAGGAGTCAGTAGCGTGCAGAGCTGCACGAAATCACACCTCGGACTGAAGACCATAACAAGCATAATGTCAGAGAGGATACAGTACTGTTTAACAACACTGAAACAAGTATTACAAACTGGGTGAAATTAATTTTTTCAGTGCAATAATAACGTAATTCATAATATTTTATAAGTAAACGTCAAGCGAACAAATCAGTAAGTGTTAGACTATTCACCGACAATACACTCTCTCTCTCTCTCTCTCTCTCTCTCTCTCTCTCTCTCTCTCTCTGCTCTCTATCTGTGTGTGGGACAATGATGGTTAACAGCAGCACAACCACATTAGCAAATAACTACACTCAACAAACGAGAAGATGCAGAAGTGATGAAATAATCAAACAGCCTATATAATAATTTACATTAAATGACTTTCCTAATGTAACAAAATCCAAGGGTATTACAGGACAGCTTGGTAAGGTATTAGGAAGGTGATGTAGGAAGAGAGTAGAAGATACCATCAGCAACTGTACTAGTTGGAGACGCAATGATCAGCTGAATATCAGCAACTAAGAAGAGTTACATTTACTTAAGGAAAAATGTTCAGATGACAAAAGAAGACAATATCTAACAATTTGGAACATAGTTACTGTCTTAATCAAATAAGTAGATACTGGAAAATGGAGCAATTGCAAGAAGCATGCTGTGTGGAGAGAATTGGGGAAATCTGGCGCTTAAGTGAAGAGAAACAGTATTATTAATCTGTATTTACTAATATAATATTAAACGAAGACTATGTAACAGATGTTTGTTTATCACAAGAGCTTGAAACAGATCAAGTAGTTGCTCTCTGTTTCCTTGGTATAAAAGATGGCACTGTGGTAATTGGTCGTCACCGTCATTCAGTACGTGCTCAGAAAACGTTAAGTGAGAATCCAGCAGCGTTGGTCTTCGTCTACAAGGCAGCAACGCAAGAATCAGTTAACGTAACATTCGCAAGTGAAGGCGTTTTCTACGCCAAGAGCCGCACTCATCACACTCCTTAAATGCCGCTTTGACATATTTTTCTTATTTTTCGTAATGACTGCTCATGACGAGTACTTTTTCTGTTCCAAAATTAGGCAACCCGGTGCAAAGTTTGAAACAGTGTGCCCAAATTCCTGTAAGTAAATCTTGACACTCTTATCACGATTCCTTCAATCACATCAGGATAAGACCTTTATCGCTTCTTAGAATATGTTACGACAAAAAATGGATCCATCTTGAAGGATAGATGTATAGTTATACTGTAAAGAATAGACTATCAGTTGTTAGCATCCTACTTATACTTTGAATGAGCATCATTTAGTACCTGTATGACAGAAGTAGAGGAATCATACAAATCGCTTAAAATGACAGTGAATCGCGCTCTGGGGAACCAGGTACCGACTAAGTGGATTAAGGACGGAAGGGACTCATCGTAATATAATAATAAAATTCGGAAGCTCATGAAGAAACAAAGTCTGTTGTAGTCTCGTTTCAAAAAAGAAGGCGTTAATGACGACAGACAATTATCAGTAGAAACTCGCACGTCGGTAAAAACATCAATGTAAGAAGCTTGTAGCACCTTCCAGCGTCATACTTTACCAAAAGACGCTGCCGAGAACCGTAGGAAATTCTCGTCCTACGTAAAATCGCTAAGGGGGTCTACGGCTTCTATCCTGTCACTCGCTGACCAATCTGGTGAGGCAACAGAAGACAGTAAAAGAAAAACTTAGGTTTTAAATTTCGCTCTCAGGAACCCATTCACTCTGATGAATCATACAACCATACCATCGTTTGAGCGACGTGCAGACTCCCATATCGAGGACATACAAACTACTTACAGGCATCCCTGGCGTTGAGATGCAACGGAAAGAGTGGTAAACAAGTGCTTTACAGAGAGTGGTCTAAGACGTCAGTCCATTACTTAGTTAGCATCTAGAATCTTCCAAGTCACTGGCGGAAAGGGGACACCTATTTATAAGACGTGTAAAACAACGGCCTCGCAAAACTACTGACCAGTGTCCTTAACATCGATTTCCTCCAGAATTCTTGAGCACATTCTTAGTTTCAATAATATAAATTTCATTAATATTGGAAAGCTTCGGTCACCAAATCAGCACGCATTTAGGAAGCAACGCACATGCGAACCTCAGCTTTTCATTTTTTTTCATGGTATCCTGAGTACTACGGATGAAGGCCAACAGGCAGATTACATGTTCCGAGATGCAGTTTCACGTCCCTAGATTCCCGAAAAGCATTTGAGACCATCCCCCAATGCAGCAATCATCGAAGGTTCGAGGACACGTAATAGATTCCCAGAAAAGTTAGTGGCTATGACCTCTTAAGTAATAGAACCTGATACATTATCCTTGTCGACAAATATTTACGAGATACAATGGCATCGTACGGAGCGCCGAAGGTAAGTGTAATAGGACCGCTGTTATTTTCTGTATAAATAAGTGATGTGAAGGATAAGGTGACAAGAAGTTGCCACTATTTGCTGATAACGTTGTAGCATAGGAAAAGTGTCGTCGTTGAGTGACTGCAACAGGATACAGGACGACTTACACAGAATTTCTACCTGATGTGACGAATGGCAGCTTGTACTGAACGTAGAATAATTTACGTTAATTCGGATGAGTAGGAAAAACAATTCTGCAACGTTCGAATATAGTATTAGTCATGTGCTGCTTCACACAGTCACGTCGATTAAATATTTCGACACTCCGACACTGGAATTTGTGTTGACAACATTGTATATTAATATTATACTGCCTTACTAACTAATGAGGAGGTACTGAACAGGCTTGGGAATTGTGGCAAAACCTGGATTAAAGAAGGGACCTGTTGGTAGGACACTATCTGAGACATCAAGGGAACACAAATTTAGTATTGGAGGGAAGCTTGGAGGGTAAAAATCGTAGAGGTAGACCAAGAAGTGTATACACTAAGCAGATTCAGAAGGATGTAGGTTGCAGTAGTTACTCGGAGACAAAGAAGCTTGCACAAGATAGAGTAGCATGAAGAGCTGCCTCAAACAACCCTCTGGACTGAAGACCACTACAACAACAACTGCCTTACGCGTTTAGGGCTTACACCTTTCTCAAATGCTGTACAAGAGAAATACGTACAAACGTAACAAGCAAGCACTTAGTGAAAAAAATTCGATAAAATACATGAAATGCAACATCGTATAAGAAAGGAGAGACGTAGAACTCAACAAATCATCTATAAGATATTCTTAGGTAAAACGAAACTGAATTTGTGGAACATAGGCCTAAAGTATCTGGTCGACATTACTTGATGAAATCCGAATGCAAACTGACAACTATACACATCGAAGTACACTACTGGTCATTAAAAGTGCTACTCCGAGAAGATGACGTGCTACAGACGCGAAATTTAACCGACAGGAAGAAGAAGCTGTGATATGCAAATGATTAGCTTTTCATAGCATTCACAGATGGTTGGCACCGGTGGCAACACCTACAGCGTGCTAACATGAGGAAAGTTTCCAACCGATTTCTCAAACACAAACAACAGTTGACCGGCGTTGCCTGGTGAAACGTTATTGTGATGCTCGTTTGTGAGGAGGAGAAATGCGTACCATCACGTTTCCGACTTTGATAAAGGTCGAATTGTAGCCTATCATGATTGCGGTTTATCGTATCACGAGATTGCTGCTCGCGTTGGTCGAGATCCAATGACTGTTAGCAGAATATGGAATCGGCGGGTTCAGGAGGGTAATACGGAACACCGTGCTGGATCCCAATGGCCTCGTATCACTAGCAGTCGAGATGACAGGCATCTTATCCGCATGGCTGTAACAGATCGTGCAGTCACGTCTCGATCCATGAGTCAACAGATGGGGACGTTTGCAAGACAACAACCATCTGCACATTTACAACAGCATGGACTATCAGCTCGGAGACCAAGGCTGCTGTTACACTTGACGCTGCATCACAGACATGAGCGCCTGCGATGGTGTACTCAACGACGAACATGGCTGCACGAATGGCAAAACGTCATTTTTTTCGGATGAATTCAGGTTCTGTTTACAGCATCATGATGGTCGCACCCGTGTTTGGCGGCATCGCGGTGAACGCACATTGGAAGCGTGTATTCGTCATCGCCACACTGGCGTATCACCCGGCGTGATGGTATGGGGTGCCATTGATTACACGTCTCGGTCACCTCTTGTCCGAATTGACAGCACTTTGAACAGTGGACGCTACATTTCAGATGTGTTACGACCGTGGCTCTACCCTTCATTCGATCGCTGTGAAACATTTCAGCAGGATAATGCATGACCGCATGTTGTAGGTCCTGTACGGGCCTTTCTGGATACAGAAAATGTTCGACTGCTGCCCTGGCCAGCACATTCTCCTGATATTTCACCAATTGAAAAGTCTGGTCAATGGTGGCCGAGCAACTGGCTCGTCACAATACACCAGTCACTACTCTTGATTAACTGTGGTATCGTGTTGAAGCAGCGTGGGCAGCTGTACCTGTACACGCCATCCAAGCTCTGTTTGACTCAATACTCAGGCGTACCAAGGCCGTTATTACGGCCAGAGTTGGTTGTTCTGGGTGCTGATTTCTCAGGATCTGTGGCTCAAATTGCAAGAAAATGTAATCACATGTCAGTTGTAGTATAATATATTTGTCCGATGAATACCCGTTTATCATCTGCATTTCTTCTTGGTGTAGCAATTTTAATGGCCAGTAGTGTATTATGTTATGAAGCCACGAGATGGCGGTAGAAGCAGTGTCCTTCATTTTTTTTATGTTCTGAAATATAAAAGTACTGATACACCTGATTGATGCAATGTAGTTTTAAGTGACAAAACATTCTATTACGTGTATAACATCATCCAGCTTATTACCTAACAAATACCCGCCTAGTGTAAGGAGACTGGCGAAGATTATCAGCGTAAGATGGCGTCATTGTATAAAGACGTAATCAAGATAAGCGAAAATGTAGCTCTTCAATAAAATAATATAGTCCAACAAATAAGTAATTTAGTATTCATTAATGTGTACGTAAAAACGTTTAAATCGGTATATTGGCATTCCAACCTCAAGATCAAACAAAATATACAGAGTTATACGCAAAATGACGGGAATCATATGTGATGTGTAACGGTTTTGCAGAGATAACCATTGGTGTAAAAAAGAAAGTACTAAAAGTAATATATTTAGCGACAGGAATACACCACTTCAGTGTTTATTTAATATACAACTCAAGATAAATAGTAAAAAAATTAGTATCAGACAAATCAGGCACAATGTGTAACCCACAATTCGAGGACAGTGAGCTATAGTACACAGTAAGCGTACCATTAAAAATCTAGCAGCATTGTGTAACGATATTCCACTTTTGAAAGAACCAGCAGTAAATAAAAACTAAGGAAACAGTATGTAAAAGCGGGATACGATACATAAAGCGTAGCGACAACGTGTTGTGATACATAAGATGGGAAAGTGACATAAAGTTAGGTGTTAATTTCTTTTATTTTTTTTATATTTTCATGTTTCTAAACTGCTGTCCATATCACATAATAAATAGTGTCTTACAGAAAGCTAACCCTGAAAATACAGCTGTTGTACATCATATGGACTGTTAGGTACAATACCAGTTCGACATAATTTTACGTCAGTTATTTCAAAATATAAAAAGATTTTGATTAATTTCATGTGGTAGTGCCATCTCACCGCTTCTTCAGCTAATACTTCGTTGTGTGCAGTTAGTCAGTAGGCATTCAGATGCCATCAAGTAATGTAGAACAGATACTTTACATCCATGTTCGACAAATTCGGTTTAGTTTTACCTAAGAATATCTGATAGCTACATTGATGAGTTCTATCTCTCTTCGTTGTTTAATGATGTACGTTTCATGTATTTTATTAATGTTATGCAGTGAGTTTTTGCTTCCTGCTTTTGTGCGAAGTACGTTTTATGTAATTGTACCAATGTTCAAAATGTTCAAATGTGTGTGAAATCTTATGGGACTTAACTGCTAAGGTCATCAGTCCCTAAGCTTACACACTACTTAACCTGAATTATCCTAAGGACAACACACACACCCATGCCCGAGGGAGGTTTCGAACCGGCTAATCCCGCGCGACAATTGTACCAATGTATTTCCACTTATACCCTTTCATGTATGTGACCACAGCCCACATGTTTGTATGTAAACATAGTGTAGTGCACATCATAATAGTGTAATATGGAGCTATACCTGATATAAGGACGTCAAAATGACCATTAGTGTATAACTAAGTGGCAAAACTATCATCACAGCATATCTGTAATAACGGTGCTTCATCTTTTTTGATCTCCAACAGTACAAACATGTAAAGGAATGTATAAACACCTGAAGATGGGCGCAAGCCCGAAACCGGTCGTGTGACGAATAAACAACCTTTTACTGTGACTGGTAGCGGATATTTTTGTACAACCCCATAAAGGAACAGTCACGGAGTTCGACAGCATCCACTATGGATAAAATTCATAAATTCTTGTCTGTTTCTGGCCCATTTAGGCAACATGTTGACAGCACTTTTTTACCTTTTTTGAAATTCAAGTGACACCTGAATGATCCCTTCACTTTCACTTGCCTTTAACAAAAGAAGCTTAGAACCAGGATAGCGTATGGTAACTTCATGCTGACACCGAGAGGGTTGGGGAAATTATGAAAGGGCTGTGAATGCTTGCAGGCCGGGAGCAAGAGAGAGCAAGAGAGAGAGACAGTGACAGAGACAAAGAGGGGCAGATAGAGAGGGAGAGAGGGAAAGAGGGCGAAAGAACGGGGCAGAACGTGCACTGGTAGTTCTACTGGCTGTTCCTGGTCTGCTCCGGTCGGACACGGCCAATAACCTTAATGCACCACAACGCTCCGTGAAAGGGCCGCGGGAACAATGTAGGCTACTTCGGCAGAGAGCCCGTCCGTGCAAGATAGGCCCTGCTCTACTGACAAGTACTCCGCTGATTGCGGAATTCCTCTCGCCTGTGTTCGCGCCGCCAGCAGAGCGTCACCAAACACTGCTGCAGTACGCCGCCAAACTCTCTGACTCTCAAGTGGGCCTCCTCCCAAAGAGGGTGTCTCATTCAGTGAATCCTTTAAAGCAGACATGTCGGCAAGGCGACCTCCTGCAGGAGATAGGGAATAGCGCAGCATCCGACTTCAAGAACAAGTTAAGTTACATCCATTTTGTGCTATACTGTAATATCCAAGATTGTGGTCATTTTGAACTAGGCATTCAATAAGTAATCCAACGCCGTTTTTTTTTCCTCGGCCAATTTCAGTTGAAAAAATACCGAATCTGTTGTGGAACGTCGTGAAACATTCCTGCTTCAACCTCTACACTTTCACGAAGTATCTATAGTAGGCGCTATGCTTAGCCTTCAAACTGGGTCTGTGACGGAAATGCGCTCGAAGCAAAGAGCTGTAGCTGTCATTGACTTTCTTTTGGGCGGAAAACCGGACCATCACAGATATTCATAGGCGCTTGAAGATTATCTACGTGGACCCATCAGTGAACAAAATCACGGCGAGTCGTTGGGCGAGGCGTCTGTCACCATCGCAACAATCTCACTCAAACCTGTTCAGCTCCCGCGTACCGAGCGGCCGCACGAAGCTCCTGCAACGATGGAGCGTGCTGATACTCTCATTCGAGTTTATCGGCGGATCACAATAAACGCATCGCTGCACAACGGGACGTCTCAGATGGTAGTCCTGACACACACATCCAGCAGTAGCGGTACTCAAAGGCGTTTGCCCGCTAGGTTCTTCGCCGCGTAACAGAAGGCCCTAAAGTGCAACGAAGGATCGTCTGTGCGGATTTCTTGCGAGTAGAGATGGGCAAACTGAAACACGTAAATGTTTCGAAACAAATGAAACAGTACAATATAATGTTTCGATACGGTGTTTCGAAACAGTGAAACAGTTTGTGTTTTGTAATCTAATAAACCTACACATTTTATCATCTTGAATGTCTACTGTATAAGTATGTCCATACAAACACAAATGAGGTGCGAGAGCGCTAATCATATCGCAGAAAGTATGAAACTATCACTTAGGCGTCTTGGCAGTTTCGTATTTCCTGCAGCAAATGCGCTGCTTTTGTTTCATGTGGCTTTCATACTTTTCAATTGGCTGAGGAAAGCCTTCGCTGAAGACAGAAGAACCACCACGAACGGAACTGGAGGTTCTTCATTAGTATGGCTAATATACCCATCCTGCTAATTTCCATGCACACAAAGGGAATCATGTGGATAATAGACACAGTGAATATAGACTCACAAATAACGCCAAATAATTTGAATAAATAACAAAATATAACAGAAAATTTTTTTTGTGTTTCAAGGTGTTTCGAACCGTTACTATAAATTTACGATGCTTCCCGTTTACCATTACACTATCAGTGATATGTCAAACAGATTGCTTGCAATTATAGCTACATCAAATTTATGTACATGTCTAATAACTGTCACTCTACGCCTTTTTTTATTTAAAATGTTGTAGTCTTACTTGCGTTTTTTAATATGATTACTGTACATGAACAGAGAAGCGTATGCTATAAAAAAAGTGCAATTTAACTGAATGATTTTTCACATATTTATTATTTTGAATGTGAATAGTATGCGTTGTTTTATTGTTTGGTTAGTGTTTATAAAGCAGATGTAACGCCATTTCGGAATAGGACAGTCAGCTAGAAACGAAGCTTTATTTGCGGATATCTTAAGCTTCATGCTATTGCTTGTCTAAAGATTTCGACACTTTTGAAAGTGTTTCATGAAGTGGTATGTTGTGTTTCAGTACCTGTGCCGAGCCCGAATCTCGTCCGACACAGAGCGGAATGAAACATCACTGTTTCGATACAATTACTCCGTTCCAGGCGCAGGTGGACTGAAACAGTCTTATTTTGAAACAACGATACAGTTTCTGTGTCTGGCTCGAGATCCGAGACAGGGGCGGAATGAAACACCACTGTTTCGAAACAGTGAACCATAGCCGTTCCGAAACACTGAAACAGTTGCAGGTATCGATACACTGTATCGAAACATAGAAACAGTGGCCAAGTCTGCTTGCGAGATACGAGGCTTTTGTTGAATGTCGTTACAGACTATGAAACATGGATTCATGCCATCGAACCGGTGACAAAACGGAAATCAATGGAGTGGTGCCACATACCCACGTGCCCCTCTCCTCCGAAGAAAAAGTTGAAAGCCCGTAAAGTCATGGCGGTGGTCTTCTGGGACCCTGAGGCGGTTATTCCGTTTGATGTTCTCCGTCAAGGTGCAACGATCAACACGTTAGTACACTGTGCTACCCTCAGGAATAGAAGAAACGACTTCAGCGTGTTCGTCGCAACAAAAATACAAACGAACTTCTCCTTGTCCTTGACAACATAAGGCTCACACAAGTCTGCGACCCACGAGAAGCTTACAAAACTACTCGTATCATCAGTCATTTATCTGTTAGGCCCAATGATGGACTCACTCCGCCGGAAGCAGTACGTGGATGGAGAGGGTTTACTGAGGCAGCAAGACGGTGGCTCAGACGCCGGCCGTCTCAGACGTCGACCGGTATAGTGGTTACATGCAGGCATACAGGCCCTCCCTGTAAGCTGGCGTAAGGCTCCCGCATTCAACCGAGATTATGTTCAAAAATAGGATTTTGTAGCAAAAAGAGTGGGGAATAATATGGCGTATTGGTATCTCGAATGAAACCAAGCTGTTTCCAAAGGAAAATGTGTTGATTACTTATTGCATGTCCCTCGTAATGTACACTCCTGGAAATTGAAATAAGAACACCGTGAATTCATTGTCCCAGGAAGGGAAAACTTTATTGACACATTCCTGGGGTCAGATACATCACATGATCACACTGACAGAACCACAGGCACATAGACACAGCCAACAGAGCATGCACAATGTCGGCACTAGTACAGTGTATATCCACCTTTCGCAGCAATGCAGGCTGCTATTCTCCCATGGAGACGATCGTAGAGATGCTGGATGTAGTCCTGTGGAACGGCTTGCCATGCCACTTCCACCTGGCGCCTCAGTTGGACCAGCGTTCGTGCTGGACGTGCAGACCGCGTGAGACGACTCTTCATCCAGTCCCAAACATGCTCAATGGGGGACAGATCCGGAGATCTTACTGGCCAGGGTAGTTGACTTACACCTTCTAGAGCACGTTGGGTGGCACGGGATACATGCGGACGTGCATTGTCCTGTTGGAACAGCAAGTTCCCTAGCCGGTCTAGGAATGGTAGAACGATGGGTTCGATGACGGTTTGGATGTACCGTGCACTATTCAGTGTCCCCTCGACGATCACCAGTGGTGTACGGCCAGTGTAGGAGATCGCTCCCCACACCATGATGCCGGGTGTTGGCCCTGTGTGCCTCGGTCGTATGCAGTCCTGATTGTGGCGCTCACCTGCACGGCGCCAAACACGCATACGACCATCATTGCCACCATGGCAGAAGCGACTCTCATCGCTGAAGACGACACGTCTCCATTCGTCCCTCCATTCACGCCTGTCGCGACACCACTGGAGGCGGGCTGCACGATGTTGGGGCGTGAGCGGAAGACGGCCTAACGGTGTGCGGGACCGTAGCCCAGCTTCATGGAGACGGTTGCGAATGGTCCTCGCCGATACCCCAGGAGCAACAGTGTCCCTAATTTGCTGGGAAGTGGCGGTGCGGTCCCCTACGGCACTGCGTAGGATTCTACGGTCTTGGCGTGCATCCGTGCGTCGCTGCGGTCCGGTCCCAGGTCGACGGGCACGTGCACCTTCCGCCGACCACTGGCGACAACATCGATGTACTGTGGAGACCTCACGCCCCACGTGTTGAGCAATTCGGCAGTACGTCCACCCGGCCTCCCGCATGCCCACTATACGCCCTCGCTCAAAGTCCGTCAACTGCACATACGGTTCACGTCCACGCTGTCGCGGCATGCTACCAGTGTTAAAGACTGCGATGGAGCTCCGTATGCCACGGCAAACTGGCTGACACTGACGGCGGCGGTGCACAAATGCTGCGCAGCTAGCGTCATTCGACGGCCAACACCGCGGTTGCTGGTGTGTCCGCTGTGCCGTGCGTGTGATCATTGCTTGTACAGCCCTCTCGCAGTGTCCGGAGCAAGTATGGTGGGTCTGACACACCGGTGTCAATGTGTTCTTTTTTCCATTTCCAGGAGTGTAGTACGAGCCACAGACTCGTAAGTTGTAGACAAGGCAGTTCATGGTGGAATAGGTGTTCTCCCTGTCAAACATATCCTAACTTGTACGTGTAAGTTTCATACGAGTTTCATTTAAGTAGGATTATATACACTGTTAGAATGATTTCTGTTGTAACTACGACCGGGCCGGTCGCGGGGTTGAAACGACGGAAAGCGTGGTGGGACCTGCGGAGAGGCCCGCGAACAACAGCACAACGGGAGAGGACGGACACGACCAACGAAGGACAGAACGAACAACAACAAGATCGAACAACGGAGTCACAAGGAAACCTATCAAACACGTCCACTCATACACACAACAAGAAAGCAAGTAAGCTCTCGAACGTGAGGCAATGTGTCCACAGACGTACGCGAGATTAGACTGGCTGGCTGAGCTTTTTTTTTTCTTTATTGTGATTTTCAAACCTGTGGAACAGGTAGGCTGGCAGCAGCACAATACGCCGCTCTTCAGCCGAAGATAGTACAATGATATAAACAGAGAAGATACATCACTTGGAAAAACGGCGGGAAAAAACAGTAGACACATGAACATAAAAAAACATGAAGCCGTTCACACTCGATGACAATCCACACTATAAACTGTTGACACGAAGCACAAACACTGAAGATGACGATGGCACTTGTGAACGATGGAGTGTGACGGTGAACACTGAGCACTAAACACGACGGCACACACGAGACACTCATGGCGGTGATCTCCGGCGCGCGAATGTCCATTTAGCGTAAGCGAGTCCGGGGACCTGCCAAGAGGGGAATAAGGGTGAGGTGGGAGAGAGGGGAGAACAAGGATGCCAATGGCTGAGGAAATGGGGGGAGGTGGAGAGGGGAGGGGAAGCCCAGGGGAGGAGTGGGGAGAAATGGAGGAGTGAGGGAAGAGGGAGAGAAGGGAGGGAGGGTGTCCAGAGGAGCAAACATAGGAGGTGGGTGGGAGGAGGGGTAGATGGAGGGGAGGAGGGCATCATCAGGGAGAGGGAGCTGGCGGAAGCCATCTTGGGAGAGCATAAGGAGGGTGGAGAGATGGAGACCGGGTGGGAAGTGGGAATACAGGCACAGCAGTGGGCGGGGGTGGGAGAGGATGGGGGAGACTACCGGGTGAGGACGATCGAGTTTGCAGGGAGGTGTACAGGATCCGTATCCTTTCAAGGAAAAGGAGGAGGTGGGGGAAGGGGATGAGATCGTACAGGATCCGCGTGGGGGAGGGGAGGCGGATGCGATAGGCGAGGCGGAGAGCATGGCATTCAAGGATCTGGAGGGATTTATAAAAGGTAGGGGGGGCGGAGATCCAAGCCGGAAGGGCGTAACAAATGATAGGGCGGATGAGGGATTTATAGGTGTAGAGGATTGTGGAGGGGTCCACACCCCACGTACGGCCGGAGAGGAGCTTGAGGAGACTGAGTCGGGAGCGTGCCTTGGCTTGGATTGTCCGGAGGTGGGGAGTCCAGGAGTGGCGACGGTCGAGGGTGACGCCAAGGTACTTAAGGGTGGGAGTGAGGGCGATAGGACGGCAATAGATGGTGAGATATAAATGAAGGAGGCGGAAGGAAGGGGTGGTTTTGCCTACAATGATCGCCAGCTGCCTGAGCGAGAGGCGGGCGCTTAAGTAGTCTATCAGGGGCGCCGCTATTGGCCGCTGGTACCACGTGTTTCATTGTGGCGCCAGGAGGCGCGCGCCGCCACAGATTACGGCGCAATGGTGCAGAGACTTCTATGGGTCTTCGACGTCCATGACGTCTGGCGCGGATTCAAATTCCACAGCGCGTGGTACCAGACTGTCCATTTCACGTAATACTACACGTAGTTAAAGTCGAACGTCTCACGATAAATATTACTTGCTTAAAGATGTGGCTAGGCTTCACGAGAGTGTTACGACGACTGTTCCCTTAATCAACCGATTAACTAGGAGAACATGAGCCACTTCATCTTCTGGGTAAATGACCTAGATGACCTAGTAGCGGAAAATAGTAAAAGAAAATGAGTTGAGTCGTTGTTTGACACACGCAGCGGGCTGCGTCTTGGTGTATCTGAAATAATTTAAAATTCTAACCATATGTATTTGTTCATTTTACTTCTTTTGATTAATCGAGTTTTTAGCGAATATGCCGGCTCCTCGACCAGTTTTAGCTGAATTTAGAGAATGTTGCAGCAATGGCGACCAACAATTAACGTACATCTGCTACACTGAAAATGGCAGTAACTCGGAGAAAAGATGCTTTACACGCATTTGCACATGAAATAAAATCAGCTATTTTATGTTAACGAACAATAATTATATTGTGAGATAACAAACAGAAATTATCACATCACAAACCCTTCCATCCACTTACCAAACTGCTAGCGTACACCTTTGCGCCTTATTCTTCCAAGAACTCTAACAGAAGTAAGTTTTAGTGATATCACTGTCTTTAGATAATGAACACTGTATTTTCTTTGATTTTCTGCATCACAGGAACGACTATTATCTTGGCTTATTGGATTTTGTGCTTTTGTCACTTCGTGTCTTTTCACACGCAAGAAAATATTTATTTAGCACTTTTTCAATTTCCAGGCGACAGTACTCCTGGAAGACTCAATGTCATTAACTTTAGCAGCATCATTTATGACAGACAGTTCTGCTGCCAGCAGGACTGCTTGAAGACGACTTAGGTACTCAATCTCTACCCCAGGGCTTCCCAACCTTTTCAGCTGGCGGACCCCTTCTGCAGTCAAAAATCCGTGGCGGACCCCTAGTCAGTCAAGGCCACAGTAACTTTAAATTTCAGAGCGAAACCCATGGGAACTGAAAGCTTCTTAATGCAAGTGCCATGTTCCCAACGACACCCCCCCCCCTTCCACGCTCCCCCCACCACCAAACCCCGCCCGAAGTATCAATAGTCTTTCGTTTAGAGATGAATGAATACAACTTGAAATTAACGATCCACTTTGAATTCCCACTGTATCCAGACACTTACTAGTTGATTTTTTCCCTTTGTTCAACACACTATAGCCTGATTTAAATTACTTGGTAATTGACATTTCACACATTGGAGCTGCCTTCCTCCAAGAGCAATCAACGTCACGTCCAGACAGTTCGCTGTTGACAAGTTGCCGGTTGTGGTCTGTTCACTTCTACTGTTTGGCTACTGTTGTGTATGGAGCATGCATATTTCGTAACAGTGGTGTGTGTGTGTTTGTGTGTGGTTTTTCGTGAAATCCGAATAAAAATGTTCAAATACATGTAAAGTCCTGGGACTTAACTGCTGAGGTCATCAGTCTAGTCTTACACACTGCTAACCTAAGTTTAACTTCTGCTAAGGACAAAACACACACACACATGCCCGAGGGAGGACTCGAACCTTCGGCGGGAGGGGCCGCGCAATCCCCGACGACCTGGCGGCCATTTCGCGCAGCTGTGAAGATTCGGGGTACAAACACATCTGGAAAGGAAAGAGACCAAGGAATGGCCTTTAAAGTACTATTGTGACATTTGTTGTGCAATGTGTGGGAATACACTCCTGGAAATGGAAAAAAGAACACATTGACACCGGTGTGTCAGACCCACCATACTTGCTCCGGACACTGCGAGAGGGCTGTACAAGCAATGATCACACGCACTGCACAGCGGACACACCAGGAACCGCGGTGTTGGCCGTCGAATGGCGCTAGCTGCGCAGCATTTGTGCACCGCCGCCGTCAGTGTCAGCCAGTTTGCCGTGGCATACGGAGCTCCATCGCAGTCTTTAAAACTGGTAGCATGCCGCGACAGCGTGGACGTGAACCGTATGTGCAGTTGACGGACTTTGAGCGAGGGCGTATAGTGGGCATGCGGGAGGCCGTGTGGACGTACCGCCGAATTGCTCAACACGTGGGGCGTGAGGTCTCCACAGTACATCGATGTTGTCGCCAGTGGTCGGCGGAAGGTGCACGTGCCCGTCGACCTGGGACCGGACCGCAGCGACGCACGGATACACGCCTAGACCGTAGGATCCTACGCAGTGCCGTAGGGGACCGCACCGCCACTTCCCAGCAAATTAGGGACACTGTTGCTCCTGCGGTATCGGCGAGGAGCATTCGCAACCGTCTCCATGAAGCTGGGCTACGGTCCCGCACACCGTTAGGCCGTCTTCCGCTCACGCCCCAACATCGTGCAGCCCGCCTCCAGTGGTGGCGCGACAGGCGTGAATGGAGGGACGAATAGAGACGTGTCGTCTTCAGCGATGAGAGTCGCTTCTGCCTTGGGGCCAATGATGGTCGTATGCGTGTTTGGCGCCGTGCAGGTGAGCGCCACAATCAGGACTGCATACGACCGAGGCACACAGGGCCAACACCCGGCATCATGGTGTGGGGAGCGATCTCCTACACTGGCCGTACACCACTGGTGATCGTCGAGGGGATACTGAATAGTGCACGGTACATCCAAACCGTCATCGAACCCATCGTTCTACCATTCCTAGACCGGCAAGGGAACCTGCTGTTCCAACAGGAAAATGCAAATCCGCATGTATCCCGTGCCACCCAACGTGTTCTAGAAGGTGTAAGTCAACTACCCTGGCCAGCAAGATCTCCGGATCTGTCCCCCATTGAGCATGTTTGGGACTGGATGAAGCGTCGTCTCACGCGGTCTGCACGTCCGGCATGAACGCTGGTCCAACTGAGGCGCCAGGTGGAAATGGCATGGCAAGCCGTTCCACAGGACTACATCCAGCATCTCTACGATCGTCTCCATGGGAGAATAGCAGCCTGCATTGCTGCGAAAGGTGGATATACACTGTACTAGTGCCGACATTGTGCATGCTCTGTTGCCTGTGCCTATGTGCCTGTGGTTCTGTCAGTATGATCATGTGATGTATCTGACCCCAGGGAAGTGTCAATAAAGTTTCCCCTTCCTGGGACAATGAATTCACGGTGTTCTTATTTCAATTTCCAGGAGTGTACATTCACCCAGTTTACATGCGTTTCCAAAACCGGATTTCGTAAGCCGATGTCCCAGTTCCACCTTTGGTTAGTCAGGTAAACACTTCAAAATCGATTCTGGAAATCTGCTTTTATAAAACCGTTTTCCAATTCCACAATGAATTTTTCGTGCCCAGGTAAACAGCTCGCAAGGTCTACTTACTTTTACGTCTTTGCGTATCTACTGAACGGCAGCTGTCAGTCTATAGCCGACTGCTAGCAGGCGGCGTTGCAACAGTGTACTGTCAGTTGGTAGCTGGCAACTGGCAGGCGGCCTGGCAACAGTTTAGCCACAGCTGACAACTTCAACTACTACTTGGACACTATATCGTGGCACTCAGCTTCGACTGTAAACAAATTAGGAAAATAAACAGACTCTCTTATTTCTGCATAAGAAGATAAAGCATTTCACAGAACGTACGACTTTTTTTCTCACAGGAAACAATTCTGGCAGAGGAGGTTCACCTTTAAGAAGGTGACACGTGAAAAGTCCTCATTTGTTTACGCTCGCAGCCAGTTGCCACAATATAGTGTCAGAGTAATAACAAGTAATTGTAATTGAAGTACAGGCCATATTTTTAACTGAGAGGACGAAATATATTATAAAGAAAAGAAATTAGCTTTAGAGATCGTTTTAATTTTCGTACAAAAATATCAATGCCAAGAAAATTCAATTAATAATTATTTTGCAAATGATAGAAGACAGAAACAAAATTCCTACAGAGTTATAGTTCAGGTGCGTTCACTGATCATCTACGAAGAAAAATGCTTTCTTCTTTACTATATATGAGTCTTTAGGGATAATAATGGAATCCTAATGTGATGGTTGATGGTGCTTCTGCTGAAAAGTTGGGTTCAGTTCTTGACAACTGGAGACTGATGTCTGGTTCCGCATCTAGACAGCTTCGGCGCTTAGTTTCGTGGGCAGCATACATTGATAGACTCACACATGTATCTTCTGGTAAACCTTCCGGGATGTAAGGTCGTGGTCCATGAAACGCTTCAGCTCGTAACGTTTCGTCCAGAGCTGCGCTGGACATTTTCAGAGGGGTGTTTCTCCTCCGGTGAGTCTTGCCGGAGGAGAAACACCCCTCTGAAGATGTCCAGCGCAGCTCTGGACGAAACGTTACGAGCTGAAGAGTTTCATGGACCACGACCTTACATCCCGGAAGGTTTACCAGAAGATATGTCATCCGGTCGTGAAAGCCTTCATACTACGATCACACACGTATGTTGTGGCAAACGGAAGAGGTACACGTTTTGCCTTTTCAACAAGGGGGTAGTATTTCTTACTATCCGAACAGACCCAAAAGTGTGAGTAACCGTTAATGTCAAAACTTGTTTTCAAGGTAGGGTCTGTGGCAATTTATATCAACAACTCTTATTCATTTGATGATAGAATGTTCGGCTTTATGGATACAGTGAATGGGTTGACCAACAATTCGTATTTCTGCAGCTTCTCATCTTCAGCTGTTGGAAAGTTATGCTCCAACAATTACATCAAGTTTCGGAGCTGTTACAGGATTTGATGAAACAAATTCTTCCCAAGCGCCAATGTTGTGTTTTGCAAAAACTCCTTGATAAGTGGAAAACACTCGACCTCCCTGTCCTCGACACTCTCTGTCCAAAAATTGATTTTCCTCTTGAATGCTCGAACTTTGTCGATAGCAGTGTCCTTTGTTTCACATTGCTCTTGGAGTGAAATATTCATTTCGTTCATTTTGGAGAAAATATATGACAAGTAGGCATGTATACACTGCCAATTTTCGTCATTAATAAGGTCTGCTATTTGGTGTTATGCTCCAAAAGGAAAGCTAAGGCTTCCAATCTTAATTCGTACAACCGAGAGAGTGCATTCCCACGTGAGAGCCACCTCAGTTCTGTGTGGAGAAGCAGGAAACGATGAAGGCTTCCCATATCTTCAAACAGTATTGCGAAAAGTCTTGACTTCAACGGCCTTGATTTTATGTAGTTAATGATTTGAATGGATTCGTCTAAAACTTTCTTGAACGAAACAGGCATTTGTTTCGTAGCTAAAGTGTATCGATGGAGAGCACAATGACTACTGCTGCAATACTTGGCGTTTTATTTTTTTTCGTTATTGCTCCCGTCAAAACTTTTGCACCATCTGTGCACACATCTATGCAATTAGACCGACTTCGTTAGTTCTTAAAAAATCATCCAATAGTCGGAACATTTCAGCACTTCTTGTGTTTGCAGGTAGTGGTCTGCACAATAAGAGGTCCTCCTCAAAAAATCTAGAATATTCATAACGGACAAAGGCCAATGAAATCGATAATCCTGCAACATCAGTGGATTCATCTATCTGCAGAAAAAATGAATTGTGTTGAATGCGAGAAACAGGAGTGTCTTTCACATCATTTGATATCTCAACAATGCGTCTCTGGACAGTATTGTTTGATAATGGCACCGAAAATACAAGCTTTACTGCCTTTTCGTCTAGCATGCAAGAAGTAGTATCATTAACACACGGCTTTATGAGATTTTCTGCAATGGTATTAGCTTTGCCTGTTTTTGTCACTCGATAACTAACCAAGAAAGAAGCTTTAATGAATTTTCATTAATTGTTTTTGGATGAGTTTTCATGCAATGCTGAGAAGCAGGAAGTTCAGCACTCTTCCTTTTGAAAAAATCTATGTCTTTAGCCTGGAAATCTGGGTGAGTACCTTCAAAGTGACGGTGCAATTTAACTGCAATTACTGAACTGTTCGGAAGGACTCGCGCTCAAATTACACATTGAGGTTTACCCTCTTTTTTCTCTATAAAGCCCATTTCTAAATAGCTTTCGTTGTACTTACACTTCTTGGTTATTCCACTTCCACAGGATATTGCAACCAATGGAGTACTAGCAGCGTTTTCACATAATAAATCCGGCTGTGGAGCTTCTTGTGATTGTTCTTCCACTTGTCGTCCTCCCTCCTCATTCACTTCCACTGGAAACTTCCCTTCTTCAAAGATCCTGACTTCAGCCGCCGATCCATGTTAGAAGTAATAAACAGGTCAAAAATCGACTTATGAACTAGGTGGTGTACTGCCAAAGCAATTTTAACATCAAATGATGACTGGGGCCGCATACGTGCCAGCGAGCTCTGTGATTGCTCGACAAAGCTCGCTTCGCGCATGCGTAAAAGGTTTCAGCGCATTTAGCTCCGTGAGCCGGCGCAGAAATGACCCCCGTATTGTTGCGAAACAGTCGATCAGTGAAGCCGCATACTCCAACACTAAACTGAGTATGCGTTCTCACTTGGGAATTGCAAAGGCTGCGTGGGAATACGATCTGAAGTAAAAGTACACATGTTTGACACAAGAAAAAAATAGTGATGTATTTGATTTTCACATTTTTATTCAATAATTTTACTCATTATTTTACACGATTTGGTGGCCGCGGACCCCCTATAAAGAGCCGGCGGACCCCTAAGGGTTCCGCGGACCACACGTTGGGAAGCCCTGCTCTACACCATGTAAGTCACACATATTCTTCGTACCTCTTTAAGGGGCTCCGAAACGCCCTATACTTGCAATGTTAAAATGACGCTTATAAATTACATCTTTCCTCACAAAGTATTTGAGGTAGGAAGTTGAAATTTTTACAGATTATTTATTGGAATATGGGCTACAACTTGACACAGGGATTTTACAAAATTTTAGTTCAGTTATTAAAGATGATTTTTTTTTCAATTCTAATGAAAATTCACAACATTTTTTTGCAATTTTTTATTTATATATTAAAAAATATACAGTTTTTTGGAAAAAGGCTGTGTTAAATTATGCAGAAGGTACTGTGTAGCATTTACTGTAAGTTTGAAACAAATATGTTTGGAAGATCCTTAGAAAACATGTAATTAGTATGAGAAAATAAAAGTTTCGGGAATCGAGCGACAAAGATTGGATTAATGTTTTAGTGCATTCCAGATCCATAGGATGGATTATCTTCATCCTCTGCAAACTCCTCCTCCAGCTTGCTCTTGTTCCTCCTCCTGTTTACTCTTGCTTGTATTTCTAGACTCTTTACAGCCCTGTCTGCAGCCCGAAGGCGTTCCTTATCTAAAGCAAGCATCGCTCGTACCATGTTAGAACCTATCTTCATTCCCATATTTCTAAATACGTTGCACCTTACAACGTTGCCATCATTGAAAGTCGCAACAGCATCATACACACCAAAGTGAAGTGTTTCTATTCCAACAAATACAGTCTTGGGGATTCTCGATCATATAACACTATTTACACTATCATTGGGGTTTTGAGTTTTTCCGTGAATACACTTTTTCAACAGTTCAGGTGCTGCTAAGTCTCTGAAAATAGGTTAGCCACAACACATACTTTATCTCACATCACTAAAATGTACCTGATGAACACGGACGTTAATAATAACACAATTTGACAGCAGTTTAACAGCGCCACAGTGGGTAACGCCCATGTAGAACACATTTCAAAAAAAAATTAAAAATAGTTGTAGTCTTCGGAATTGAATAAACTGTATATCTATTAAAAGGTAATAGTCTGCAGATTCAGAAAACGCAAAAAAGTAAAAATTGAACTTTTCATGATTTTGAGCCTTTCCGGAGCCCCTTAATTGATTCTAGGGTGAGTTTACTCAACTGAGTATCATGCTATGTTTCTGCCTGTTTCTGTGGTGTAAGACGGATGGCCAGAGGAAGCGTCTGCGTAAACATGCGTTTTTAATTCCCCTTCCTGATCAGTGAATTCCAACTCTGTGTCGGTTCTCTGTAGTGCATGAGAATGTAAGTTAAGCTGAGCGTTAGGACTAACTTCTCCTTTGCTTAGTGATGGAGGACATGGAGGTTCCGTTAGCTTTCGTAGCACAATAGCGGGATGGACAAAACTGGAGGAGGAGTGCATTCCTGTGCGGCCTACGTGACTCGTAGATAGTGTTCAACGGAAAAAAAGGATCTTCCCACAAAATTTTAGGAGAAGCGTTTCACTGGCTCGTCCGATTCCTTGGGAGAGAGTTCTAGAAGCTTCTTATAGCTTTCTCACGGCAGAACGGCTACAAATGATTCGTGTTCTCGGAGTCTGATTCGACAGTGCCATCGCGCAGAAAAGCGTGATAGAGAACTGGTCAATGAGGACTGTGAGGAAATGCGGGCAAGGTGCCGTCTTGGTCGCTGGAGTGTCGGCAGATAGCTTTGGGGGCAGGAAGAGTAGAGTCACGATAGCTTTGTGGCACTGAAAGTGCAACCAGGATTTTCTGCAGTTATATAAACTTCAGTCAGTTTGCGTTGGGAAATTATAGTGATTAAGAAGAGTAAGTTCGTTGCACGGTGTGGTCAGATAGAGGCTGCTATTTGGAGAAAATTCAGTGTTGAGGCTCCCAGATAAACGTTTGGGCGCTGCACATACCACATTCTTGTATGCTGCAGTAGATGAGTCATGGAAAATCGCAGAGATTGCTACTGTGGGGGGCTACTTCAGCCTGCACGCTGAAATGGTAAGGAACAAGTAAATTGTACTGTGGTTAGTGATGAGCTGTGGTCCTAGAAGTAATTGATAGCTTCCTCAGTATTTCATGTTTCCTCTTTTGGAAAACAGTTTAATTATGAAACAATTTAAAATCAGTGTTTCAAATTGTGTGATTATCCGGTTCGTTGTTTCAGAAAGACTTCGTTCCGAAATGGTCCGTCCTAACTACCGAAGTTTCATGTCAGTTGATGAAGAGCGTGTTAATAAATGTTGTAGTTTGCGATGAGTCTTTAAGATTACCAGTTTCACCGTTTCATGTAGCTGTAGGGGGTATTACAAGTCAGAAAGGTACCAACTGCATGCAAATTTCTAGTAGTTGTCATCCTAGAACTGTACCGTGCTATAATGTGTGGGGTTGGATTAAGACCTCTTTCTTAAATTCAGAGCGTAAATGATTCACTTTTCTGTGGATAGAAGCCGTTACGGTACGGCCACTGCACTTATGGTTGACGGTAGTGATGCTAAATTACAACAAAAAAAGATTGAGGTGTCTGATGAGGGAAGAGACTGATATTCTCATACAGGCCTGGAACGGTCAGCTGTTAACCATTCACAACTATTATCAGTAATAATCCCCAAACATTTCCAATGAATTATACCACGGTTAATCATGATAAATCAACAAGTACCTTTCAAGAATATTTGATGACTGTTTTGCTTTTAGGCATTATCGTCACTTGCACAGTTACAAAACTTATATCAACTATCATATCTCTCTCTAACTGCTGCTCCGCCGAATAAAGGTGGAGATGAAAGGCATTGTTGGCAGCGAGGACATGAAGAGGAAAAGGTTTTCTTCCTCCACACACATTCGCCACCTTCCACACGGTGTATCTGAGCTGTGCCTAAAAGTCTGTGTGTTCGCTGTAGGTTATCGCAAAGCATAGCGAACTACATAAGAAGACGGATGTGTGTAAAATAAAAGACACACAGAAAAGTGACACGTACCAGTGAACAGAGCACCTCTCCATCTTTTTAATCATAGTAACCCCCATTGCATTGTTTCCCTATGAAGGAGGCGTGTCTGAACATGACGACAAATCATCTACTTCGTATTCTTTTTTTATTTTATTTATTTATTTATTTATTTTTTGAGCCTTCAGTCTTCTGACTACTTTGAGGCAGCCCGCCACCTCCTGTCTCCAGTCTCTTCAGTCCAGAATATCACTTGCCACCTACGTCCTGAGTTATTTGCTGTCTGTCTTCTGATCTCTGTCTCCTCTCCCGTTGTCTGGAGAACCTCCACATTTCTTACCTTATCAGTCCACCTAATTTTCAACAGTCATCTCTAGCATCACATCTCAATTGCTTCGGCTCTCTTCTGTTCTGGTTACCCATAGTCCATGTTCCACCACCTTAAAATGCTGTGCTACAAACGTACATTCTTAGAAATTTCTTCCTCAAATTAAGGCCTATGTTTGATACTAGTAGACTTCTCTTCGCCAGGAATGCCCAGTGCTAGTCTGATTCTGGTGTCCTCCTTGCTCTGTCCGTCATTGCTTATTTTCCTGCCTAAGTAGTAGAATTCCTCAACTTCATCTACTTCGTGATCATCAATCTTGATGTTAAGTTTCTCGCTGTTCTCATCTCTGTTATTCCTCATTACTTTTCTCTTACTTCAATTTGCTCTCAGTCCATATTCTATACTCATTAGAATGTTCATTCCGTTCATCAGGTCATGTAATCCTTCTTCACTTTCACTCGGAATAGCAATGTCATCAGCGAATCGTATCATTGATATTCAGTCACCAAGTATATTAATTCCTCTATTGTACCTTTCTTTTATTTCTGTCATTGCTTCTTCCATGTACAGGTCGGACAGCAGGGGCGAAAGACTACATTCCTGTATTACACTCTTCCTACAGTTGGGTCAAATTAGTTCACACCTACAGAGAGGCAAATCTATCATCAGAGGAAAGAAAATTCAAATGTTGTTATAAAAATAATTAAATTGATAACTGTTTAATGGAGTTTGTTAAAGCCAAGAAGACCAGAATTGATGCCACTGCGAAGTACACTAAGCCCCGGAACCAAAGAAGCCATTAAAATGTTTCTTCTCAAATTATTGTCTGAGCTGGATGAAATGAGTGACCAACGAATAAAAATATTCAAATATAAGTTTTTACAAGTATTCAATGAAATCATGAATCAGTCATCCACTCCACTACCATTTTCCCCTGTAGCTGTTATGCAGTCACTAGAATCTCCCAACCCGTCGGTGCCTCATACAAACTGGACAAAGTTGCTAATAACGGTCTTCAAGGGAATAGTGCTGGCCGGCCGCTGTGGCCGAACGGTTCTAGGCGCATCAGTCCGGAACCGCGCTGCTGTTACGATCGCAGGTTCAAATCCTGCCTCGGGCATGGATGTGTGTGATGTCCTTACGTTAGTTAGGTTTAAGTAGGTGTAAGTCTAGGGGACTGATGACGTCAGATGTTAAGTCTCATAGTGCTTCGAGCCATTTGAACGATTTGGAATAGTGCTACCAATCTGTATTACAGTGATGTTCAGAAAGGTGTTGGCCAGCAATTGGTGGGTGATTGCTAATTACACAGATTGTCTCACATGCCAGTTACAAAAATGATGTACAAAACACAATAATATGTAATCTCATTGAAATTTTATTATTTATTAGATTGTATATTGTGATGTTTAATTCTGATACAATTTTCTTTATTTGCATACCATGTGAACAACATAAATCAACACTTTCTGACTCAATGTGATTAATGTCTGTTCCTCTGCACTGATACATGCTTTCATACCTGTATTACTCTATATTATGACAGGATAAATGAACTGTATCAAATCACTGTAGGACAGTTTAGTCAGCCTATGAAAAGCTGTGAATTTCGAATCTGTCTGTGACAGACCTTTGACTGTTACAAATAGCCTTCAGTTTGTTTCCTATGGGTTCCCTCTTAGTACCCACCCATTCACCGATTCTTTGCCAGAATAATAACAGCCTGTATGCTTGTGTATTTAATAAGTTCCAAATCATCATGTATGTGTGTGTGTGTGTGTGTGTGTGTGTGAAACATACGTTCCTTAACCCCTGTTAGAAGATGGGTTCCTGGGATACTGAGACTAATTTTGTCATAAACAACATATTTTGTTTTGTCATCTCTCAATGAAGTTTTTCAGGTTATCAGTGGCACATTCATTTAAATTAATTCAACATTCAATGAGCTTTCTCCATACCTTTTATTAATCCTTTTTGGTAAGAAACTCAACAGAGAAATAATACTCTAGAATGTGTTGACTAAATGGGCTAGATACTGAAATGATTCCTCTAATCACTCTCAGAATGGCATATGCATTTCTGACATCTATTTACATGAGATTGTTATCATCTTACTTTATGACAATCGGAAAATCTGGGTTCGAGTCTCCGTCCAGCAAAAATTTTCATATGTCACTTTAGGTAGTACATCATTACAGTTACCTTGAACTCCAGGAACAAATTTCAATATTTGAAATTGTAGGATGTTATCAAATATAAGTATATGGACTATTTCTCGCATTAGGCGGCAAAGAGGCGTCGTCATGTGACGGCCACATGACCACATGACCATCAACAGCAGCAAGTGCTCGAATTCCATTACACATTATGGAGGAGCTTGGCATTCAGTCCATTACACTGGTAGAAAGTATGGTGATCAGAAACCTTATACCACCACATCTCACATCCTTAATGGCTCCTGCTGCTGAAGATTTCTTCTGCCACCAGTATTAATACCAGCCCCTGCAAGTGGAGTTCGACCGCACAGGTGTGCGCAAGCGACCTTCTTCTAGTTTTTAGCTTTTTATTGCCGGGGATTTTTTTTCAAAATAGAAGAAATGGCTGTTATCGAATTCTGAATCCAACTAGTTTTTAATACCAATCAAAGATGCTCACCCTAGAGCACCTTTTGTTATTATTATTGTTGTTCTTATTCTTATTATTATTGCTGTTCCCCACTTTATAGCCGTCTTCTCTTGGAAGTGGCCTCCTTTAGATCCGGTTTTCCTAGCAAATCTTTCTCAAAATTTTTCCTTTTTCAAGCTTTCTACTCTCTGTTCTCTAAAAGGCTTAATGCTTAAATCATGAAATGAAAAGTAAGAAGAAAATGAAAGACCCTTCTTAAGGGTTTGAATATTCGGTCTGATCCAGTAAAGACCATTAACACTCCAAGAAAGTCATCGAACGTCTTTGAATTCGAGTTTGCTATCGTCTTTTATGCAAAGCAGGAATGGCGATAAAAATAGGTAGTGATTAAAAACTTACCAAAATGCTCAATGTATTTTCTGCGATATCTTTGTCACATGAACCAGTGTTGCTGCTGCAGACAAGCTTTCAAGTCCAGTAGGGTCTGGAGTGTGTGTGGTCATCCAGCAGTAGTGAAATGAGTTACGTACCAAGTACGTGATTGGTATTTACTTTCTGCTAACATGTGCCGGGTCGGATGGAGCATGATACTCAAAATCTTGAAGGTGATATTCATTCTGGTAGACCCTAATAAAAGCCACTTTGTTCCTTGTCCATGTCCAAACTGCATTTCGGTCTCCACAAATAAATCTGTTTGGGAGAGGATCCTGTGACACATTTTTTATGCAAAGAGAGTTTGGTGTTAGATTTACGTTTCACAAACTGCAACCAAGCTCGCTTTTGTTCAACATATTTCAAGATGGTCATCACTGATCGAAATCGACAGTCTGTGTACAGTATTTATTTTGTTTGAAGACTGGAATAAAAGAAAAAAATTAACTCTATATTGTGTAACTTGTCTTTTGTTGCAGCCTTTCCATGGACTGCATCCGACCAACTGGGTTTGACATCTGACGGAAGGAATTTTTGTTAAACTTGCCGTTCTGTCGATGTCAGCGTGTTGTCAGGATTTCTGGGCATTCAGGGAAAACAGCAAGAACTTCAGATGGTCAGTTGTCTATATTCTGTATTTGAGAGTACAGTATGACGCACACTGCAATCGGTGAACAAACCACTAGCAGGTGAGTGACGGAATAATCATTAGGAGAGAACACGGAAAGGAGAAAACGTCTTCCTGAGCCTAGAGCCCAAGCCAGATTCAAAGACTGCCTACCGACCGTCTGCTTGGTCGTGTTTCTTCGGCCAGTAAGTGATCCCTTAACACATTCCCTGTTGGTCAGTCAGACGTAACACGGCCAAACTGTGTCTGTAGGCACCCTCTTCAAGGACACGGTGAGGTTCTGTTGAGGACCAGCACCTAAGTCACCAAAGGTTGTGCCGAAGTATTGGCTGTGTGATTTTATGTGTGGAAAGGAAATTTTTGAATTGCCAATAAAGCAGTCATGTTGCACCATAGACTGCCAGTAGATTTCACACCGATAAACATTGCTCCAGTGTGTCGACGAGTAATTCCTGTAATTTGGGTAGGCTGATGAGGGCTGAAATGCTTTTTGGTATAGAAAAGCTGTGTATGGTTAGGGGATTTTCCCTCTTCAATTTCTCATAGTAAAGTACAACTCGCCACAACGCATAGATTTAGTTGCAGGCATGAATATTAGCGGAGACTTGTTGACTGACCTAGTGGAGTTGAACAATGTCTTACTCACAGAATTCTTAGTAGCTGATAAGGAATTGAAATTAGTTATTGTGGAAATAACGTTGCAATGTATTAGAAGACTGTGAAAACTGAAACGGCCTTTGGAAATGGTTGTTGCCATCTTTAGAAAGGGTAACTTAACGATGTTAGGCGACCAGATTGCCCGAGTAACAACTGCGAGAATATGTTATACTATGTTGACCGGGACGGAGAAAAGTGATGCGACACGGAGGAGCATATGTAAACTACAGGTGCTAATGAAATGTCCCATTTGAAACTTGTAAAAATACCACAGTTGTTGCTCTGTTAAAGTACTCCAAAATACATTCCAATCATCACGTTTCTGTGTAACATACAAAGGTCGTTTCAAAAATTATGCACACTGTAAGATCAAACTGGAAGAGATAATTTATTTTACGAAATAATTCTACAGGCCTTCAATATAATCTACATTCTTACTTGTGACAGCGCCCCAACGCTTTGACAATTTCTGTATTCTGTACACGACTCGCAGGAGAAGTTCCATACTGTGATCGTATCCACGTAAGTCGCTCGGAGAAAAGTTGGCATGGAGCCGGTAGTATTCAATCACAAAGCAGTTTGTGTATAGCATCGTCAAAGTGAGAATGCGGGGAATACAGTATATTGGCAGTGGTACATCGGAAACAAGCTACTTGACTCACAGGTAAATTCCATACGGTAACCGTAGCCATATTAGTAGTTTGGAGGAAAGTCGGATAGGAGCTTGAAGTATTCAGTTGTAACGCAATTTATGTGTTGCATCGTCAATATGAGGGTGGTAGGGTATCGCAAAGTGGTAGAGGTATTCTGGAAGCAACCTACTTAACTCACACGTGATGTTCCATATGGTGATCATTGACGTCTTAGTGGTTTGGATTGAAATCGGCAAGGAGTTCGAAGTACTAAATCGTGACGCAATTTCTGCGTTGCGTCGTCAAAATAAGGGTGCTAGGATTACATTAAACTGGCAGTGGTGCATCGGAAACAAGTTACTTGACTCCCAGGGGAAGTTCGGTACAGTTACCGTACCTGTGTTAGTCTCCTGGAGACAAGTCGGCAAGGAGACTGAAGTATTCAATCGCGACGTAATTTCTTTGTTGCATCATCAATACAAGTTAGCTAGGATTATAGTAAATTGTTAGTGGTTGTTTAAAACAAGCTACTTGACTCCCATGGGAAGTTTCGTAGCCGGCCGAGCAGTTCTAGGTGCTCCAGTCTGGAACCGAGCGACCGCTACTGTCGCAGGTTCGCATCCTGCCTCGAGCATGGATGTGTGCGATGTCCTTTGGTTAGTTAGCATTAAGTAGTCCTAAGTTCTAGGGAGCTGATGACCTCAAATGTTAAGTCCCATAGTGCTCAGAGCCATTTGAACCATTTGAAGTTTCGTATAGGGAAGGTTGCAATGTTGGTTGTTTGCCGACCAAGCTACTTGGGTCCCAGGAGAAATTCCATACGGTGACTGTAGCCGTGTTAGTTATTCGGAAAGACGACGCCAAGGAGCCTGAATTATTCAGTTCCGACGCATTTTCTTTGTATCATTGTCAATATGAGGGTGCTAGGGTTGCAGGAAACTAGCAGTGGTGGTTCGGAAACAATCTACTTCACTATCAGGGGAAGTTCCGTATGGTGACCATAGCAGTATATGTCGCTAGGAAATAAGGTGCAAGGATCCTGAAGAATTCAATCGCGACGACATTTTTGATATGCATAGTAAATATGAAGGTGCTAATGTTACAGTAAAGTGTCAGTGGTGCTTCGGGAACAAGCTACTTGACTCTCAGGGAAGTTCCCTTATGGTGAACGTATCTATGTCAGTCGCTTAGGGAGGAGTCGGCAAGGAACTCGAAGTATTCAATCTGGACTCACTTTCTGTGTTGCATCGTCATTATAAGGTGCTAGGGATACTGTAAACTGACAGTGACGCATCGGAAACAAGCTATTTCACTCACAGAGAAAGTTCACTGCGGTGATCGTAGCCAAGTCAGTCGCTTGCAGTGAAGTCAGCAAGGCGCCTGAAGTATTAGATCGTGACGCAATTAGTGTGTTGTATCGTCAATATGAGGCTGCTACTGTTACAGTACACCGGCAGTGGTCCATCGGAAACATTCTAGTTGAACCCTATGCGATGTTCCAT
Organism: Schistocerca cancellata; assembly: GCF_023864275.1. Lineage (NCBI taxonomy): Eukaryota > Metazoa > Arthropoda > Insecta > Orthoptera > Acrididae > Schistocerca > Schistocerca cancellata. Next base: position 1,283,310 of record NW_026047100.1, read on the forward strand.
ACAGTGACCGCAGGAGTCTTATTCGCTTGGAAACAAGACGGCATGTAGCCAGAAGTATTCAGTCTCGACGCAATTTCTGCGTTCCATCCTCCATATGAGAGAGCTAGGGTTACAGTAAACAGACTGTGGTGTAATGGAAACAATACGAGGTGCGGCTAGAAAAAAACCGGACTGATGCCAGAAAAAACATTTATTACAATTATATACAATTTCATGTTATCTCCTTCAATGTACTCTCCTCCTCGGTCTCTACACCACTCCATACGAATTTTCCAGTGTTCATAGCAATGCTGCAGATCATTTTCGGTAAGTCCATACATTACTTCCGTCGCTTTTTCTTTTACTGCTTCAACAGTCTCAAATCTAGTTCCTTTCAAAGCTGACTTGACTTTAGGGAAAAGATAAAAGTCACAGGGGGCCAAATCAGGTGAGTAGGTTGGATTATCTAAGATGGGAATGTTGTGTTTTGCCAAAAACGTCTTCACTGACAACGCACTGTGAGCTGGGGCATTGTCTTGGTGAAGGATCCATGACTTTTGTCTCCACAAATCGTTCCGTTTTCTCCGTACTCGCTCACGTAGGGTAGCCAGGACGCTAATGTAGTAATGCTGATTCACTGTTTGTCCCTCTGGTACCCAATCAATGTGCACAATCCCTTTGATGTCAAAAAAACAATCATCATTGCCTTGAATTTCGATTTTGACATTTGTGCTTTTTTTTTGTCGTGGAGAACCAGGAGTTTTCCAATGCATCGATTGGCGTTTAGTTTCGGGATCGTAAGTAAAAAACCACGATTCATCGCAAGTAATAACATTTTGTGAGAAGGTGGGATCACTTTCAATGTTTTCCAGGATGTCAGAACAAATCATTCTTCGCCGTTCCTTCTGTTCAGTTGTGAGACACTTTGGAACCATTTTTGAACACACTTTGTTCATGTTGAAACTTTCATGAAGAATCTACCTAACATTTTCCTTGTCAACTCCTGTTAACTCAGACACTGCTCTGATTGTTAAACGGCGATCTTGTCGAACAAGTTTACCGATTTTTTCAATGTTTGCATCAGTTTTTGCTGACAATGGTCCGCCAGTGCGAGTGTCATCACTGGTGTCTTCGCGGCCATCTTTAAATCGTTTAAACCACTCAAACACTTGTGTTCGCGATAAACAATCATCGCCGTACACTTGTTGTAACATTACAAACGTTTCACTTGCAGATTTTCCTAGTTTGAAACAAAATTTGATGTTAACACGCTGTTCTTTCTGTACACTCAACATTTTCCGACGCACAGACAAAACGTCAACTACTTAAAACAGACGCCACGGGCAGACTGAGTGCAGGAGGCAGATGAAACTCGAGCAGTAGGCGGAGCGAGAGTCATGTGACAGGCCACGCGACTTTCAGCCTTATTGCATTCGTTTTATTGTTTCACCAGTACTAGTCCGGTTTTTTTCTAGCCACACCTCGTATACTTGACTCACAGGGTAGGTTCTTTACGAAGACCATAGAAATTTTATTCGCTTGGAGACAAGCCTGCCAGAAGCCTGAAGTATTCAATCAGGACGCAATTTTTGTCTTGCGTCGTCAATATAAGGGTTCTAGGGTAACAGTAAACTTGCGGTGGTGCATCGGAAACGAGGAACTCGTCCATCAGGGGAAGTTCTGTACTGTGACTGTAACCGTGCTAGTCATTTGGAGAGAAGTCGGGAACGAGAATGAAGTATTCAATCTCGACTCGTTATCTGTGTTGCATCTTCAATATGAGAGAGCTACGGTTACAGTAAACTGGCTGTGGTGCAACAGAAACATGCTACTCAACTCCCAGAACAATTAATGTACGATGACTGTAGCTGTGTTACTCACTTGCAGAAAACCCGGCGAGGAGCATGAAGTATTCAATCACGTCAAAACGTTTGTGTTGCATCGAATATATCAGGGTGCTGGGATTACCGTAAACTTGCAGTGCTGCATCGGGAACAAGAAACTTGTCTCCATACAGTGACCGAGCAGTCTTATTCGCTTGGTGAGAAGTCGGCAATAAGCCTGAAGTATTCGGTCGCAACGCAATATCTCTGTTGCATCGTCAATATGGGTGTGTGAGGGTTACAGCAAATTGGCAGTGGTGATTAAAAACAAGCTCCTTGACTCCCAAGGGAAGTTCCGTATGGTGAGTGTAATTGTGGTAGTCCCCTGGAGCGATGTCGGCAGGGAGCCTGAACTGTCCTCTCGCGACGCAACTTCTGTGTTGCATCGTTAATATATGGCTGCTAGTGTTACAGTAAACTGGCTGTGGTTCATCAGAAACAGACTACTTGACCGCAAGTGGAAGTTCCATACAGTGACTGTAGAAGTGTTAGTCACTTGGAAAGAAGTAAACAAAGAGCCTGAGTTCTTCTATCTCGACGTAATTTCTGTGGTGCATCTTCAATAAGAGAGGGCTAGTGTTACAGTAAATTGGCTGTGGTGCAACGGAAACAAGATACTTGACTCCCAGGTTAAGTTCTGTACAGTGACCACAGCCGTCTTACTAGCTTGGAAAAAAAGCTGGCCACGAACCCGAAGTATTCAACCGCGACGAAATTTATTTGTTGCATCGTTAATAACAGGGTGCTAGGGTTGCAGTAAACTTGCAGTGGTGCATCGGAAACAAGAAATTGTCTTCCAGGGGATTTTCCGTACGGTGACTGTAGCTGTGTTATTCCCCTGGATGGAAGTCGGCAAGGTGCCTGAAGTATTCAATCTCTACGCAATTTCTGTGTTGCATCTTCAATATGAGGGAGCTAGGGTTGCAGTAATCTGTCATTGGTCCATCATAAACAAACTATTCGACTCCAAGTTCGGTTTGGTGACCGTAGCCATATTAGTCGTTTGGTGAGAAGTCAGTAACGAGCCTGAAGTATTGAATCTCGACGCAAATTCTGTGTTACATCTATCATCTGAGGCTGCTAGTGTTACTGTAAACAGCCAGTGGTTCATAGGAATCAGGCTACTTGACTCCCAGGGTAAGTTCTGTATGGTGCCCGTAGCCGTGTTATTCCCTTCGAGAGAAGCCTCCCAGGAGCCTAAAGTATTCAATCACGACGCAATTTCATGGTAGCATCGTCATTTTAAGGGTTCTAGGGTTACAGTAAACTTGCAGTGGAGCATCGGAAACAAGCTCCCAGGGGTAGTTCTGTACAGTGAGTGTAGCAGCGTTCGTCCTCTGGAGGTAAGTCGGCAGTGAGTCTGAAGTATTCACTCGCGTCACAAATTCCGTGTTACATCGTCAATATGATGTTGCCAGGGTTAAAGTAAACTGGCAGTGGTGCATCGGAAACATGTTACATGACTCCCAGGGAAAGTTCCGTATGGTGAGCGTAGCTGTTTTGGTCTCCTGGAGGGAAGTTGGCATTGAGCCTGTAGTATTCACTCGTGATGTAACTTCTGTCTTCCATCATCAATATGAGGGTGCTAGCGTTACAGTAAACTGGCAGTGGTACATCGGAAACAACCAACTTGTGTCACTGGAGAAGTTACGTATGGTTACTGTAGCTATGTTAGCTGCACGGTAAGAAGTCGACAAGGAGCCAGAAGTGTTCAATCGCGACGGAATTTCTGGGTTGCATCGTAAACATGAGGGTGCTAGGGTTACAGTAACCTGGCAGGAGGGCCTCGGACTCAACATAAGGGTGTCAGAGGTACAGTAAAATGGCAGTACTACACCGGATCTAGGTAAATGACCCGCAGGGGAAGATATGTGCGGTGACCATAGGTGTGTTATTTGCTGGAAACGACGTCGGCGAAGTGATTGAAGCATTCATTCACGATGAAATTTTTGTTTGGCAACGTCAATATGAGGGTACTAGGTTTATATTTAACTCGCAGTGGTGCACCGAAAACAGGCTACTTTCCTCCCAGGGGATGTTCCGTTTGGTGAGCATAGCCGTGCAAGTCATATGGAAAGAAGTCGTCAAGTGGCGTGATGTATTCTTTCGGGATGCAATCTCTATGTTGTATCATCAATATGAGGGTGTTAGGGTTACAGTATACCGTCAGTGGTGCATCGGAAACCAGTTACTTGATTCGCAGGTGAAGTTCCGTATGATGACCGTACACGTGAAAGTCACTTGGAGAGTTGTCGGCATTGGGCTTGAGGTATTCAATCGCGACACAAGTCCTGTGCTTTATGTGCGTTGTAGGGTTGCAGTGAACTGCCAGTGTAGCTTCGGAAACAAGCTATTTGACTCCCAGGGGAAGTTCTGTATGGTGACCGTAGCCATTTTAGCCAGACGGCGAGAAGCTTGAAGTATTCAGTCGGGATGCAATTACTGTTTAGCGTCGTAAATATGAGTTTGCTAGGGTTACAATAAACTGGCTCTGGTGCATCGGAAACCACCTACTTTACTCCCAGGGGAAGTTTCATATGGTGACCGTACCCATGATAGTCACTTGGAGAGATGTTAGCAGGGAGCTTGAAGTATTCAGTGGCGATGCAATTTATGTGTTGCATCGTCAATTATTAGGGTGGTGGTGTTACAGTAATCTGCCAGTGGTGCATCGGAAACAAGCTACTTAACTCGAGGTGGAACTTCCGTAAGGTGAACATTCCGTGTTAGTCACTTTGAGAGAAGTCGACAAGGACCACTTAGAGTGAGGTCGGAAAGGAGCCTCAATTTTCCAACGGGACGTAATTTCTGTATTGTATCGTCAATATGAGGGTGCTGTGGTTATGGTAAATTGGCAGTGGTGCATTGGAAAGAAACTTCTTGACTCCCAGTGGAAGTTCTTCATAGTTAATGCAGCTGTGATAATCGCTTGGAGAGAAGTCGGTAAGAAGCCTGAAGTACACAATCGGGAAGTTATTTTTGTGCTGCATCTCAATACGTGGGTGCTTGGGTTGCAGAAAACTGGCAATGGTGCATCAGGGAGGGGCTACGTGACTCGAGCGGAGGTTCCGTACGCTGTTAGTCTCCTGAAAGGAATCAACAAGAATACTGAATACTCAATCGCAACGCAATTTCTAATTTACATAGTGAATATGACAGTGCTAATGTTACAGTAAACTGGCACTGGTGCATCGGATACAAGGTACTTGACTCCCATTGCAAGTTCCATACACTGATCATAGACTTGTTGGTCGCTCGGATAGACGTTGGCAAGGAGACTGAAACATTCAACCGGAACGCAATTTCTGTGTTGCATCGTGAATATGGGGTTGCTAGGGTTACATGTAACTGGCAGTGGTGCATCGAAAACAAGCTACTTGACTCCCAGCGGACGTTCTTTATAGTGACTGCACCGGTGATAGTCGCTTGGAGAGAAGTTGGCAAGAAGCCAGAAGTGATTAACCGTGACACAATTTCTCTGTTCAATCGCCAATATGATTGTCTTGGGGTACAGTAAAATGGCAGTGGTGCATCGAACACAAGCTACGTTACTCCCAGGCGATGTTCCTTACGGTGATTGTATCCATGATAGTCACTTTGAGAGAAGTGGACAAGGACCACTTAGAGAGAGGTTGGAAAGGAGCCTTCTGTGTTAATATGAGGGTGCTAGGGATGCAGTAAATTGGCATTGGTGCAAACGGAAACTAGCTAATTGACTCCCAGGAGAAGTTATGTACGGTGTCTTTAACCGTGTTAGTTACTTGGAGAGAAGTAAGCGAGGAGCCTGAATTTCCATCACGACCAAAATTCTGTAATCTATCGTCAATATGAGGGTGCTAGCGTCACAGTAAACTGATAGTGGAGCATCAGGAAGGTTCTACTTGAATCACAGGAATAATTCCGTATAGTGATCGTAGACGTTTTAGACGCTCAAAAAGGAGTCGACAGGGATCGTGAAGTATTCGATCACAACGATATTTCTGTGTTGCATCTTGAATATATGTGTGCTAGGGTTACAGTAAACTGGCAGTCTTGCATCGGATACAAGCAATTTGACTCCCAGGTAATTTTCCGTGCGGTGGCCATAGCTGTGTTAGTCACTTTGTGTGTAGACGGCAAGAAGACTGGAGTATTCATTCACGACGCAGTTTGTGTGTTGAATCATCAATATGAGGGTGCTAGGGATACAGTAAACTGGCAGTGAAGCATCGGAAACAAGCTACTTCTAGTTTAAATTCGTTTCGGTGACCATAAAAGTGTTAGTCACTTCGAGGGTAGTCCGCAAGGAGCCTGAACTATTCAGTTGCGAAGCAGTTTCTGTGTTGCATCGTTAATATGAGGGTGCTATGGTTACAGTAAACTGGCAGTGGTGCATCGTAAACAGGTTACGTGACTCCCAGGGGAAGTTCTATACAAAGTCTGTAGTTGTGATAGTCGTTTAGAGAGAACTCGGTAGTTATCCTGAAGTATTCAATAGCGACGCTATTTCTGTGTTGGATCTTCAATTTGAGGGTGCTAGGGTTCATCGGAACAAGGTACTTGACTCCCTGTATAAGTTCCTTTCAGTGGCCGTAGACGTGTTAGTCACTTCGACAGTAGTGGGCAAGGAGCCTGAACTATTCAATCGCGACGCAAATTCAGTGTTGCACCGTCAGTATCAGGGTGCTAACGTTACAGTAACCTGGCAGTGGTAAATCAGAAAGAAGCTACGTGACTCCCAGGGAAAGTTCTGTGTGGTGACCGTAGCTGTGTTACTCACTCAGAGAGTTGTCGGCAAGCAGCCAGAAGTATTCTTTCGCAACACAATTTCTGTGTCTCATAGTCAATATGAGGGTGCTAGGGTTACAGGGAACTGGTGCTAGTGCATCGGAAACCTGCTGCTTGATTCACAGGTGAGGTTCCGTATGGTGACCGTACTCGTGATAGTCACTTGGAGAGATGTCGGCAGGGAGCTAGAAGTATTCAGTCGCGACACATTTTCTGCGTTGTATCGTCAATTATGAGGGTGGTAATGTTACAGTGAACCGACAGTGGTGCATCCGAAGCGAGCTATTTGACACCCAGTGGAGATTCCGTACAGTGACCGTAACGGTGTTAGTCGCTTCTAGAGAAGTTGGCAAGGTGTATGAAGTATTAAATCACCACACACTTTCTGTGTTACATCGTGAATGTGAAGGTGCTAGGTTTACAGTAAACTGGCAGTGAAGCATCGGAAACAAGCTACTTCACTCCCAGTTTAAATTCGTTACGGTGACCAGAGATGTGTTAGTCACTTCGAGAGTAGTCGGCAGGGAGCCTGAACTATTCAACTGACAGATCCCTTCTGCCAAGCACTTAAATGTGATGTAGATGTAGATGCGTAGCAATTTCAGTGCTGCATCTTGAATATTAGGGTGCAAGGGTTCCAGTAAACTGGTAGTGGTTCATTGGGAAGGGGCTATTTGACTCCCAGGTGGAGTTCCATGTGGGCTTCATAGCTGTGGAGGACAACATAAAAAAGTCAGCAAGATCCTGAAGTATTCAATCGCAACCCAATTTTTGTGTTGCATTGTGAATATGAGGGAGCTAAGGTTACAGTAAACTGGCAGTGGTGCATCGGAAACAAGTTACTTGACTTCCAGTGGATGTTTCGTACAGTGACCATAGCCGAGTTAGTCACTCGGAGGAAGACAATGAGGTGCCTGAAGTAATCAATCGCGACGCTATTTCTATGTCGTGTCATCAATATTTGGGTCCTACGTTTACAGAAAAGTGGCAGTAGTGCATCGGAAGCAAGCTGCCTCGGTCCCAGGAGAAGTTCTGAACGATAACCATAGCCATGTTAGTAGCCAGGATACAACTTGACAAGGAGCCTGAGGTATTAAATCGCCACGCACTTTCTGTGTAGGATCGTCAACAAGAGGGTGGTAGGGTTACAATAAAAGGGCAGTGGTGCATCGGAAACGTGCTAGATGACTTTCAGGGGAAGTTCCGTATGGTGACTGTAGACATTTTAGTAACTTGGAGACAGTCACCAAGGAGCCCTAAGTATTCAACCGCAACGTAATATCTGTGTTGCATCATCAATATGAGGCTACTAGGGTTTCAGTAAACTGCCAGTGGTTTGTTGGAAACAGGCTAATCCCAAGGGAGGATTGGTAAGGTGACGGTAGCCGTCTTAATCGCTCAGAGGGGGACGGAGAGGAGTCTGAAGTATTCGTTCGGTACGCAATTTCTGCTTGCATCATCAATACGAGTGTGCTACGGTTAGGGTATTCTTTCAGTGGATCACAGGAAACAACCTACTTGACTCCAAGGGGAGGTTACGTACGTTGACTGTAGCTGTGTTAGTCAATTGGAAAGAAGTCGGCAAGGAGCCTGAATTATGGAATTTTGTGTTGTATAGTCAATACTATGGTGCTAGTGTTACAGTAAATTGGCAGTTGTGCATCGGGAACAAGGTGTCTCCCAGGGGATGTTCTGTATGGTGACCTTACCAGTGAAAGTCATTTCGAGAGAAGTCGGCAGGTAGCCTAAAGTATTCAATTGGGACATAATTTATGTTTTGACTCTCAATATGGGGGTGCTAGGGTTACAGTAAGTTCACAGTGGTGCATCGGAATCAAGTTACCTGACTCAGAGGGAAAGTTCCGTACGGTGACTGTAGCCGTGTTAGTCACTTTGATGACTGGGTGTTGTGTGATGTCCTTAGGTTTAAGTAGTTCTAAGTTCTAGGGGACTAATTGCCATAGATGTTAAGTCCCAAAGTGCTCAGAGCTATAGTCACTTTGAGAGAAGTTGACAAGGATCACGTGAAGAGAGGTCGACAAGGAGAATGAAGTTTCAAACAGGACGGAATTTCTGTGTTATATCGTCAATATGCGGGTGCGGAGGTTACAGTAAATTAGCAGTGGTGCATCGGAAACTAGCTGCTTAAGCCCCCAGGGGAAGTTCCGTACCGTTACCATAGCTGTGATAGACATATGGTAAGATGTCAGCAAGGATCCTGAGGTATTCAATTTCGACGCAATGTCTGTGTTGCACCGTGAATATGAGTGTGCTAGGATTACAGTTAACTGGCAGTAGTGTATCAGAAAAAAGCTACTTGGCTTCTAGGGAAGTTCTGTACGGTGATGATAGATGTGTTAGTCCCTCTGTGAGAAGTCGGCAGTGAGACTGAAGTATTCAATCGCGACGATAATTCTGTTTTGCATCGTCAATATGAGGACACTAGGGCTATAGTAAACTGACAGTGATGCATCGGAAACGGGCTACTTAACCCCCAGGGAACGTTCCGTATGGTTACCATAGCCACAACCTGACTCCCAGGCAGTGTTCCGTACGATGACCATTGCCGTCGTAGACGCTCAGAAAGAAGATGGCAAGTAGCCTGAAGAATTCAATCGCGACGCAAATTCTTTGTTTCAGAAAACAATCAGTGTTACATCGGATAAAAGCTAGTTGACTATCAGGAGTAGATCCATACAGTGAATGTAGCCGCGTAAGTCGACTACAGAGAAGTCACCAGGAAGCCTGTATCACTCAATTACGACGCAATCTCTTCGATGCCCGATCAATGTGAGTGTGCGGAAAGTACATTAAACTGGAAGTGGTGCATTGGAAGCCAGCTATATGACTTCCAGGAGAAATTCCATAGAGTAACCGTAGCCATGTTAATCTCTTGGAATTGAGTCGGTATGGAGGCAGTAGTATTCTATCTCGAAGAAATTTTTGTATTGTATCGTCATTGTGAGGTTGCTCGGGTGACAGTAAACAGGCAGTGGTGCAACGCAATGAAGCTACTTAACTCCCAGCAGTAGGTCCATACGGTACCTGTAGCTTGGAGAGAAGACGGCGTGAAGCTTGTACTATTCAATGGCGTGGCTCTGAGCACTATGGGTCTTAACATCTATGGTCATCAGTCCCCTAGAACGTAGAACTACTTAAACCTAACTAACCTAAGGACAGCACACAACACCCAGTCATCACGAGGCAGAGAAAATCCCTGACACCGCCGGGAATCGAACCCGGGAACCCGGGCGCGGGAAGCGAGAACGCTACCGCACGACCACGAGCTGCGGACAGTTACTCAATGGCGACGCAATTTCTGTGATGTATCGTCAATGTGAAGGAGCAAGGTTTCTGTAAATTTGTAGCGGTGCATCGGAAACAAGCTACGTGACTCTCAGGGAAAGTTCCATACGGTGACCGTAGCCTCATTACTGTCTTGGAGAAAAGTTAACATGGAGCCTGTAGTATACATTCTCGACGCACTTTGAGTAATGCATCGCCACTGTGAGGGTGCCAGGGTTACAGTAACCTGGCAGTCGTGCATCGGAAACAAGCTACTTGACTCACAGAAGAAGGTCCATACGGTGACGGTAGTCGTGTTACTAGCCTGGAGAAAAGTCGGCATTGAGGTCGTAGTATTTAATTGCGACGCATTATGTGTATAGCAACATCAGTGCAAGGGTGCGACGGTACTGAAAACTGGCAGTGGTGCATCGGAAACAAGCTACTTGACTCCCAGGAGTAGTTCCATATAGTGACCGTAGGCGCGTTAGTCACTTAAAGAGAGGTCGTCATGGACCATGTAGTATTAAGTCGCGACGCAGTCTCTGTGTTGCATGGTTTATGTGAGGGTGCTAGGGTTATAGGAAACTGGTGGTGATGCATGGAAAGAAGCTACTTGACTCCCAGAAGGAATTCCATACCGTGACGGTAGCCACACTAGTCGCTTGCAGAGATGTCAGCATGGAACTTGTAGTTACAAATTGCGATGATATTTCTGTGTTGCATCGTCGGTTTGATTGTGGAAGGGTTACAATAAAATGGCAGTAGTGCATCGGAAACAAGCTACAGGAGTCCCTCGACTATTTCCATATGGTATACGTAGCCGTGTTAATTGCTTGGTGAGAAGCCGACATGGAGCCTGTATTATTCAGTCGCGACGCAACTTCTGTACTGATTCAACAATGCGAGGGTATAGGATAACGGTAAACTGGCAGTAGGGCCTTGGGAACAAGCTACATTATTCCAAAGAGTAGATCGATATGGTAATTGAAACCGTATAAGACGCTTGGAGAAAAGTCGGCATGGATCCCGAAGTATTTAATCGTGAAGTAATTTCTGTGTTGCATCGTCGATGTGAGGGTGTTGTGGATACAGTAAATTGGAAGTGGTGCTTCGGAATCCAGCTGCATTACTCGCAGGTGAAGTTCCATACGGTGACATATCCACGTTAGTCGCTGGGAGAGAAGTCGTCATGGAGCCTGCAGTATTCAATCTTGAGGCAATCTCTGTGTTGCATAGCCAATGTGAGGGTGCGAAGGTTACAGTAAACTAGCAGTGGTGCATCGGAAGTGTGGTGTCACAGCCAGACACCACACTTGCTAGGTGGTAGCTTTTAAATCGGCCGCGGTCCGCTAGTATACGACGGACCCGCGTGTCGCCACTGTCAGTAATTGCAGACCGAGCGCCACCACACGGCAGGTCTAGAGAGACGTACTAGCACTCAGCCCAGTTGTACAACCGACGTAGCTAGCCATGGTTCACTGAGAATTACGCTCTCTTTTGCCGAGACGATAGTTAGCATAGCCTTCAGCTACATTTGCTACGACCTAGCAAGGCGCCGTATTCAATTTATATTGAGATTCTATTACTGTATCATCAAGAGCGATGTTCTACAAATGTGGATTAAAGTTAAGTATTCCAGAAGCTACGTACTTTTCTTTATAGCATTCATTACGTATCCTGTTTCAGACCTCACGCCAGCCTGCGTGAGCTTATAGCGTGCATTTCGGTCTCCTCCTCTAAAAACAGTGTTGGCAATTCTGCCGACACTTCAGGAAGCATGCTAATTGATTCACACAAAAAGTTCCATACGGTGACAGTAGCCACGTAGTCGCTTGAAGAGATGTCGGCATGCAGCCTGTAGTATTCAGTCGCGACACAGTTTCTGTGCTGTTTCACAAATGTGGCAGGGTTACAGTAAACTAGCAGTGGTGCATTCGAAACAAGCTACTTGACAGGATTAGTTCCCTTCAGTGACCGTAGCCGCATTAGTCGCTTGAAGAGAAGATGGCCTAGAGCCACGGTCACGACGACATCTTTGTGTCCCATCATCAATGTGAGGGTGCGAGAGTTACAGTAAACTGGCAGAGGCGCATCGGCAACAAATTACATTAATCACAGGAAAAGTTCAATACGGTGACTAGCTATGTTAGTCGCTTGGGAAGAAGACGACACGTAGCCTGTAGTATTCAATCGCTACGAATCTTCTGTGTTGCATCGGCAATGTGTGTGTGCAGGGATTACAGTAAATTGGTAGTGATGTATCGGAAAGAAGCTACTTGACTCCCAGGAGAAGTTCCATACTGTGACCGTAGCCGTGTTAGTCGCTTGGATAGAAGTCGGCGTGGAGCGAGTGGTATTCAGTCATGACACAATTTCTGTGTTGAATCATCAGTGTCAGGGTGCGAGGGTTACAGAAAACGGGCAGAGCTACATCGGAAACAAACTACACTCCTCGAAATTGAAATAAGAACACCGTGAATTCATTGTCCCAGGAAGGGGAAACTTTATTGACACATTCCTGGGGTCAGATACATCACATGATCACACTGACAGAACCACAGGCACATAGACACAGGCAACAGAGCATGCACAATGTCGGCACTAGTACAGTGTATATCCACCTTTCGCAGCAATGCAGGCTGCTATTCTCCCATGGAGACGATCGTAGAGATGCTGGATGTAGTCCTGTGGAACGGTTTGCCATGCCATTTCCACCTGGCGCCTCAGTTGGACCAGCGTTCGTGCTGGACGTGCAGACCGCGTGAGACGACGCTTCATCCAGTCCCAAACATGCTCAATGGGGGACAGACCCGGAGATCTTGCTGGCCAGGGTAGTTGACTTACACCTTCTAGAGCACGTTGGGTGGCACGGGATACATGCGGACGTGCATTGTCCTGTTGGAACAGCAAGTTCCCTTGCCGGTCTAGGAATGGTAGAACGATGGGTTCGATGACGGTTTGGATGTACCGTGCACTATTCTGTGTCCCCTCGACGATCACCAGTGGTGTACGGCCAGTGTAGGAGATCGCTCCCCACACCATGATGCCGGGTGTTGGCCCTGTGTGCCTCGGTCGTATGCAGTCCTGATTGTGGCGCTCACCTGCACGGCGCCAAACACGCATACGACCATCATTGGCACCAAGGCAGAAGCGACTCTCATCGCTGAAGACGACACGTCTCCATTCGTCCCTCCATTCACGCCTGTCGCGACACCACTGGAGGCGGGCTGCACGATGTTGGGGCGTGAGCGGAAGACGGCCTAACGGCGTGCGGGACCGTAGCCCAGCTTCATGGAGACGGTTGCGAATGGTCCTCGCCGATACCCCAGGAGCAACAGTGTCCCTAATTTGCTGGGAAGTGGCGGTGCGGTCCCCTACGGCACTGCGTAGGATCCTACGGTCTTGGCGTGCATCCGTGCGTCGCTGCGGTCCGGTCCCAGGTCGACGGGCACGTGCACCTTCCGCCGACCACTGGCGACAACATCGATTGGAGACCTCACGCCCCACGTGTTGAGCAATTCGGCGGTACGTCCACCCGGCCTCCCGCATGCCCACTATACGCCCTCGCTCAAAGTCCGTCAACTGCACATACGGTTCACGTCCAAGCTGTCGCGACATGCTACCAGTGTTAAAGACTGCGATGGAGCTCCGTATGCCACGGCAAACTGGCTGACACTGACGGCGGCGGTGCACAAATGCTGCGCAGCTAGCGCCATTCGACGGCCAACACCGCGGTTCCTGGTGTGTCCGCTGTGCCGTGCGTGTGATCATTGCTTGTACAGCCCTCTCGCAGTGTCCGGAGCAAGTATGGTGGGTCTGACACACCGGTGTCAATGTGTTCTTTTTTCCATTTCCAGGAGTGTATTTGAGTCCCAGTAGGAGTTCCATACGGTGAGGCTACCTGCGTTAGTCGTTTGCATGGAAGTCAGCACGGAGAATGTTGTCCTAAATTGCGACGCTATTTCTGTGTTGCATAATCAATGTGAGGGGGCGAGGGTTACAGGAAACTGACAATGCTGCGTCAAAAACAAGATACTTCAGTACCAGGAGAAATTGCATGCCGTGTCCATAGCCACGTTAGTCACTTGGAGAGAAGTCCGCTTGCAGCCTGTAGTAATTGTGCATTAGAAAAAAGCTATATGACACCAAGCAATCCTGTGACCGTCGCTGCGTTAGTCACTTGGAAGGAAGTCTGCCTGGATCATGTAGTATTTATTCGCTAAGCATCCCTGTGTTGCAACGTCAATGTGAGATTGCATGGGGCCTGTAGTCTTCAATCGCAACACGGTTTCTATGATGTATCGTCAATGTGAGGGTTCACGGATTACACGAATCTGGCAGAGGTTCATTGGTAACAAGCTACTTGCCTCCCAGGAGATTTCATACGGTGACCGTTGCCACGTTAGTCACTTGGAGAAAAGTCGGCATGGAGCCTGTAGTACGTGTGGCGTTTGAAAAGTCCGTGCAGAGTCCGAGAGAGTGCACCACCTGCGCGTATCTACGTCATGTTTAGTTAGTAGCGTCTTTGAAAGAACGCACACCAAGATTCAGCCATACTGGACTATTTCTTTGGCATTCGTGTGAATCAAGGAAGTCAAAAAATGGACGAAAAAGTATTTCGTGTGGTGATTAAACATTATGAGAGGCAAAACGCCTCAGGAGACTAAAGAGAAGCTTGATAAACATTACAGTGACTGTGTACCTTCGATTAGAACAGTTTATAGGTGGTTTCAAAATTTTCGGAGTGGCCATATGAGCACAAGTTATGCTGAACGTTATGGACACCCTGTGGAGGTTATGACTCCAGAAATCATTGATAAAATCCACGATACTGTGATGGGTGACAGGAGAGTTAAGGTACGTGCGATTGCTAGTGCTGTGGGCATCTTGATGAACGGATACATAATATTTTGCATAAAAATTTGGAAATAAGAAAGCTATTCGCAAGATGCGTTCCGCGATAGTTAATGCTTGATGAAAAACGGAATCATGTGAAGTGTAGCAAGGATGGTTTGCAGCTGTTCAGGAAGAATCCGCAGGACATTAAGCGTCATTTCGTCGTTGTGGATGAAACATGGATACGATACTCCTGAAACCAAACAACAATCTAAACAATGGGCTAGCAAGGGAGAATCTGCACCAAAAAAAGGCGAAGACCATTCCTTCGGCCGGAAAGATTATGGCGACTGTCTTTTGGGGTAAAATTATTACAGGTGAATATTATTAATCGTTATTGGACCATTTGAAAATCGAGCTGCAAGATAAAGGCCTGCAATTTTACATAGAAATGACCTTTTCCATCATGAAAATGCAGCAGCACACACCTCAGAAGATGTGGTCGAAAAATTAATGGAAGTAGGATTACAACTCGTTTCACAACCCCCCTATTCTCCAGAGTTGGCTCCCTCGGACTGCTGTTTGTTCCCCAATTTGAAGAAATGGCTGGAGGGGAAAAATATTTTATTCAAATGAGGAGGTGATTGCAGCAACTAATAGCTATTTTGGAGACTTGGACAATTCCTATTATTCGGGAGAGACAATAATTTAGAACAGCATTGGACGAAATTTATATGTCTAAAAGGAGACTGTGTCGAAAAATAAAAAAGGTTTACACCAAACACGTAACTAGTTTTTATTTTTGCACGGTCTTTTCAAACACGCCTCATATTTACTTGTGATGCAATCCCTGTGTTGGATCGTCAATGTCAGATTGCAAGGGTTACAGTAAAATTTCACTGGTGCACTGGGAAGAAGCTACTTCACTCTCAGGGGAAGTTTCATACGGTGACCATAGAAGTTTAAGTCACTTGGAGAGAAGTTGGCATGGAGCTTGTAGTATTCAGTAATGACCAAAGTTCTGTGTTCCATCATCAATGTGAGTGTGTGAGGGTTGCATTAAACTGGTGGTGAGGCATCGGAAACAAGCTACTTCCCTCGCAGGAAAAGTTCCATACGGTGATCGTAGCCCCGTTGGTCGCTTGGTGGGAAGTCGGTATGGAGCCTGTAGTATTCGTTCGCGACGCAAAGTGAGGGTGCCAGGGTTACAGTAAACTGGCAGTGGCGCATCGGCTACAAATTATCTTTAATCACAGGTGACGTTCAATTCGGGGACCAGAGCTATGTTAGTCGCTTGGGAAGAAGTCGACATGCAGCCTGTAGTATTCAATCGCTACGACATTTCTGTGTTGCTTCTTCAATGTGAGATTGCGACAGTTACAATAAAGTGACAGTGGTGCATTGGAAACAAGCTATTCACTCCCAGGTGAAGTTCCATATCGTGACCGTAGCTGCGTTAGTCATTTGGAAAGAAGTCGGCGTGGAACCTGTAGTACTGTCACGACGAATCTTCTGTGTTGCATCGTCAAGGTGAGTGTGCGGGGATTACAATAAACTGGTAGTGGTCCATGGTAAAGAAG
This sequence comes from Schistocerca cancellata, assembly GCF_023864275.1. Lineage (NCBI taxonomy): Eukaryota > Metazoa > Arthropoda > Insecta > Orthoptera > Acrididae > Schistocerca > Schistocerca cancellata. The sequence goes on from NW_026047100.1 coordinate 1,299,643, forward strand.
CTACTTTACTCCCAGAAGAAGTTGCCTTAGCCACGTCACTCGCTTGGTGAGAAGACAGATTGGAGGAGTCTGTTGTATTCAAATGCGACGCAATTTCTATGTTGCATCATGATATGCTGTGGGGGTTACAGTAATCTGGCAGTACTGCATCTGAAACATGCTACTTGACACCCGGGAGAAGATCCATACCGTGACCATAGCCGCATTATTCGCTTGGATAGAAATTGGCATGGTGCCAGTGGTATTTTGTTGTGACGCAATTTCTGTATTACATCGTCAATGTGAGGGTTCGAAGAAAGCGGCAGTGGTTCATCAGAAACATGCCACCTGACTCCCGGGAGAAGTTGCATATGGTGAGGCTATCTGCATTAGTCGCTTGCAGTGAAGTCAGCATGGAAACTGTAGTCCTCAATTGTGACGCAATTTCTGTGTTGCATAATCAATGTGAGGAGGCGAGGGTTAGAGTAAACAGGCAGTGCTGCATCAGAAACAAGGTATTTTACTACCATAAGAAGATCCATACGTTGACCATTGCCACGACAGTCACTTGGAGAGAAGTCCGCATGCAGGCTGCAGTATCCCACCGCGACGCATGGTCAGTGTGAGTATGCATCGGAAAGAAACTGCCTGACTCACAGGAGATGTTTAATACATTGACCGAAGCTTCAGTAATTACTTGGAAAGAAGTCGTCATGGAGCCTGTAGTATTTATTCGCGATGCATCGCTGTATTGCACCGCAAATGTGAGATTGCATGGGTTACAGTAAATTACAGTGTTGCATCGGAAAGAAGCTACTTGACTCCTAGGAGAAGTTGCCGCATCTTCTTTACTCGCTTGGTGAGAGGTCCGTATGGAGTTTGTAGTATAAAATCGCGACGCAATTTCTATGTTCCATTATCAATGTTAGGTTGGGAGGGTTACAGTAAACTGGCAGTGCTGCTTCGGAAACAAGTTACTTGACTCCCAGCAGAACTTACATATGGTGACCGTAGCCGCGTTATTCCCTTGGAGAGAAGTTGTCATGGATCCCGTAGTATTCAATCGTAATGCAATTTCTATACTGCATCGTCAGTGGAAGGTGCGTGGATTGCAGGAAACTGGCAGAGGACCATCGGAAACAAGCTACTCGCTTCCCAGAAGAAGTTCCTTACGGTGCTCGTAGCCGTGTTAGTCGCTTCGACAGAAGTCGGCATTGTGCTTGTAATATTCAGTCGCATCACAATTCGCGTGTTGCATAAAAAATGCGGGGGTTCGAGGGTTACATTAACTGGCAGTAGTGCATCAGAAACAAGCTACTTTACTCCGAGGTGTAGTGTAATAAGGTGACCATTGTCGCGTTGGTTGCTTGGAGGCAATTGGCATGCAGCCTGTAGTATTCAGTCGCGACGTTATTTTTGTGTTGCTTCGTCAATGTGAGGGTAGGAGGGTTACAGTAAACTGGAAGTGTTGCATCGGAAACAAGCTGCTTGACTCACAGGATAAGTTCCATATATTGACCGTAGCCATGTTAGTTGCTTGGAGAGAAGTCAACATGGAGCCTGCGAGGGTTACAGGAAGCTGGCAGTGGTGCATCGGAAACAAGATCCTTTTTTAAAAAAAATCTATATTTCAAACAACAACATGATACATGAACATCCCACCACCTAATACATTAGTGGGTCCTAATTTATACTCATGATTACACTTCCTGCAACAATTGTTAGTTAGTTACTTGGTATGTTAATTGTTTTACTGCCACTATGGGCAATCCAAGTCCTACCAGTGCTAGTTCTACTATTAATCCACTCTACCTGCAGCGTTACATGCATGCCAGCGTATTATAAACCTACTTTTCTGGCCGCGCCCACCTATATAACCCCAGTGGGCATGCCCCTGGCACTGGGTTGGCCCAAGATGCTTTGAGTCGCTGCAGTCTTATACTAATGGTGTTATCCTAACTTATCCTACGTCTTAACCTAATTCTCATCCTACTGTCAAATCCGGTGTGTGTCCAATTCGGTCTGAGTGTGCATACACCTTCCACGGCGGATCCCTGCCATGACACGGCTGGCTAATTCCATACCTCGGTGGAAAGGACTGGTGCACAGTCTAATAGAGTTTAAGTCTGGTTTAGTCTGTTATTGATCGTTCCTTAGATATTCGCTTAGTACTTTGCTAGATATCTCATTAGCAAGGTTGTTTAAGATTTGGAAATAGTCCTCATGCTTGAGCAGATGGTACGTGTCATGATTTGCTAATTGAAGTCTTAGTTGTAATATGACGTCGTCGAAGAGGTGGCGCTCATACACCACATGGTCTGGGGTACCCTGTGGGGCCCCACAGTCTTACTTTGGAGTAGCCCGTTTCCCAAACCGTCATATGTATGCAGGGTAGGGTCCATGTCCAGTAAGAAGTCCTCTTGATGGCTTGAACTGTTTGAGCTGGAGTCGCTCCTTGATATCAGGCAGCAGTTCGTGTGTTCGATGACCTGTTTTGTCACTACCCCATTGCTCCTGCCATAGCTCCTCCCACCCCCCACCCCCCCATGTTAAATTTCAGATTTAGTGCCAAAGGGTTCCCCATTAGTTTAGTTCAACTATTTTATCACTTTTTCCCCTTTTTGCCCAATACCAATTCTAGTTTTTCGCCGTCCACATGTCTGGTCATTTGCACCAAACTGCGTCATGTAGTCGCCGGAGAAATCCTGATAGTGCTCCTATGCCACATGACAATACCGTCAACAACAAAGTAGGAAGCCTATAGGTGCAAGGTTTTTGGATTTCCATCCTGCAGCGAACGACCGTTGCAGGGTGCGAGGGGAGAACTGTACCAGAAATGCCCACGCAAAAGGCGTTGGACATTGGCGCGCCACGTACAAATAAACTGCGACTGCGAGCTCGACTCCAGTTCACCATCAGCAATGGAGGATGAAGCTAGGACAATGCCAGCCACTTGTGCTGCCGAAACGTCAGTAAAATCATCAAACAAATTTCGCCCTAAGAACCTGAGACAGAAGTCAAAATGGAGTCTGTCAACAGGCGGGCACAAAATCCTTAACAATTTAGTAAATTCTGTCATACTGCGAATTTTGGCCAAGTGAATAGGCCGTTCATGCAGGCATACTACAAACCCAAAAATTAAGAATGTTGCTGCCACATGATAGTAAATACATGCCTCATAAGCAGAGGCGAACATTAACCAGTCTACATATTACTGAAATATTTTGCTGCTGAGTTTGAACTAAATAAAAGTAAATTACATCTGTACTATTGGTGCCATATAGTTACCGAAACTCTTACATCGAAAAAATCCTACGTTAAACGTAACTCATCAGACGAAGACAGTGTCATGAAGTTGTTCGAATAATAACCACTAACAAGAAAAACAAAAAAAAAAAAAACAAAGAGGATGGTCAACTGTATTTTAGCTTCAGATATACGTATCAACCAAGCACAACCTAACAGCAAACAGATTCATTTTCAGGTTGATTTTCCTAGGCTTATGACAGTGCTTTTCTTGGCCTTTATGAAACACTCAGCTGAAAATTGTTCGTCTGTTGGTGATGCTTGCTATTTTATCCTACCTCAACCTTTGGCTGGTATCCATAGGAGACGAAACGTAACAGTCGGTGCCTCGTCGACCCACTGTGTTGACATCGGCATAGATACTCCGCAAGCTACCATACGGTGCTCTAACTCTACTTGTCATTTCCTTTCCTGTTCCACTTGCAAATAGATCGAGGGAAAAACGACGGTCAATATGCCTTCATACGTACCCTAGTAACACGTATCTTTTTTTCGTGGTTCTTACGCGCAATATAACTTGGCGGCAGTAGAATCGTTCGGCAGTCAGATTCGAGAATAGGTCGCACCAGCGTCCTACATGTGACCTAAAATTCTACCAATAAATCGAAATCGACGATTCGCCTTCCCCACCACAATTCTCACACGCCCGTTCCACCTGATAGCCGCTTTGCCACGTTACGCCCAGATATTTAAACGACTTTATTGTGTCAAGCAGGACAGTAGTAACACTGTATCCAAACATTACAGGTTTGATCTTCCTATTCATCCACATTACCTTACATCTTTCACATTTAAGGCTAGCTGCCATTCATCACAACAATTGGAAATTTTATTAAGTCGTCTTATATCTTCTTATAGTCGCTCAACTTCGACATATGACCGTACACTACGGCGTTTTCTTCATCAGCAAACAACCCTGTCCGCCAAATCATTTATGCATACTGAGAACAACAACGTTCCTATCACACTTCCCTGAGGCACTCCTGACGATACGCTTTGCTTCTGATGAACACTCGTCGTCGAGGACAACATACTGGGTTCTATTATTTAATAAGTCTCGAGCCACTCACATATCTGTGAACTTATTAAATATGCTTGTACCTTCGTTAACAGTCTGCAATTGGTTACCGTGTCAAATGCTTTCCAAAAATCTAGAAATATAGAATCTGCCTCTTGCCCTTCATCAAAAGGTCTCAGTGTTCGACGTGAGAACAGGGCAAGCTGAGATTCGCACGAACAGTACTTTCTAAACCGATGCTGATTCGTAGACGTAAGCTCCTCAGTCTCAAGAAAGTTTACTATAATCTAACTGAGAATATGTTCAAGGACTCTCCAGCAAACAGAAGTTAAGAGTATTGGTCTGTAATTTTGCGGGTCCGTTCTTTTTCCCTTCCTAGATACTGCAGTCACCAGGACTTTTTTTCAGTCCCTTGCGACTTTGTGCTTGGTGAGAGATTCGCGATAAATGCAAACTATGTAAGGGACTAATACCGAATGCCGTAGAGTATTCTTTGTAAAATCGAACTGAGGTTCCATTTGGACCTGGTGATTTATTTGCTTTCATTTCTTTCAGTTGTTTCTCGACGCCATGGGATGGTTATTACCATGTCGTTCGTATGAGAGTCTGCCCTATGGTTTAACGACGATATGTTTGTACTTTCTCCTGCGTGAACGATTTCTTGAACATGAAATTCAAACCTTCGGCTTTCGTTTTGCTCTCTTCAATTGCCACACCAGACTGCTGAACTATGGATTGAATGGAAGCCTTAGACTAGCTTAGTGATATTACATTAAGACCAGAATTTTTCGGGTTCTCTGCCAGATCTTTTGCTAAAGTGTGACACTGGTCGTTGTCTGTTTCGCGCACAGATCTTCCTGTACTGACATTGTCAATAAGGTCCGGTCTATTTGTAGCTACAAGGTCTAAGATATTTGGAGTATGTACGGGCCTCCGAGTTAATTGCTCAAGACAATTTTCGGAAAACGTGTTCAAAAGTGTTTCGCATGACGTCTGCCTGTCCCCCTGCAATGAATACATAGTCATCCAAGTTTACACTCGGCAGGATAAAGTCGCCTCAACTAGTATTGCATGATCTGAGTATTTACGCGCTACTGACCATAGACCAGACATTGCGAGTGATCTTTGTGGTGGAGTCTCAATAATTTCCCAAACCACCATTCCGCCTTCACTGACAGATATTACCTAATCGTAAGTGGCTCTTATGGACAACTTTAATCCTTACTAGATCGACTGATTCTCATTACAGTTTGCCGCGAGGGATTAGCCGAGCGGTCTTAGGCGCTGCAGTCGTGGACTGTGCGGTTGGTCCGGCGGAGGTTCGAGCCCTCCCTCGGGCATAGGTGTGTGTGTTTGGCCTTAGGGTAATTTAGGCAAAGTAGTGTGTAAGCTTAGGGACTGATCACCTTAGCAGTTAAGTCCCATTAGATTTCACACACCATTTAAATGTTTCTCATTACAGTTTCTTCGTTGCCAATACACGAAATGTTCTGTGAACCTCTCTTCGGCAATATGCATATTTTCGCACACTGAGACAACAATTTGCATACATATTTACGCATTACGTTAACTGCTCTGGACATCACATAATTGTAATTTGATGTGCATATGTGCAGATATAATAAATTATCAAACAAGTCCAACTCATAGGTCTACTATGGCGTTCTCTAACTATACTACAGTTTGGTTGTACAAAATTCTTGAAACACACAAGACTGCATAACATAGAGCACCATCACATTCCTTGAGACGTATTTAGAACATATATATTTCATGCTCTTACACTGCAATAACAGCGTAACATATGGTACTTCCTACGGCAAACGTAAGGAATCTCGCCTGTTAAATACGGAAGACGATACTTACTAATTAGAAACTGAATAACGAGAGACCAATTTTATTATCTAGCCCTGCCCTTCGCGCAGCTGATGGGCATGGCCGGTAATGATAAGTATTGTATAGATGACCGGGCATCAGGCAGTATGTTGGTACGGGATGATGCATGGCTAAACAGTAAATAATGTTAGAAATACGTAGGCTAGAAGGCGGTGTCAGTATCACAGGAATCTTTCTGACTGCTGTTCTGCGCCATCTTACAACTTCATGTTACTTTATAACGTAAAAGATTAGCCTCGACTTTGTGGCTGCTCGGTGGTGGGGGATTGGTGAAACAGGTAAAGTTGTGATACTTGCTGTTTAGGGAACTTTACGCCGGGGTTCTCTGTCTTTTACTGTGGGTGAATTGTTGAGCAATCTTCAGTGCTTTCGCTTTGAGTGTATGAAATCGTGCCAGGGCCATTATGGTGTGGAGCCTGTACTGGGGCACGGAGTGCTGTATATTACCACAATGAAATTCAGCCGGGGTTGGCCAGTAGGACCAAGGCGTATGGTGTCATTTAAGGTCCAAAGTAAAATGAGCTTGGTGCATTGAATTTGGATAAATGGAGACGTCTGCAAAATCGTCTATTCACGGTTGTCGAGCACACTTGGATGGATGGACAGCTGGGTCATGGAATATTTTCCTGGAGGCTCGACAGTGCAGCATTTTGAAAACGGCGAGCATCGATCAGTTTGCATATAAATGATTTCTCGCACTCACCGTGAGCTAACTGAAAGTGGTGCTCTCCCATAACATCGACAGTGTTACGCGTCAATCGTAATGTTCTGCTAGGAACTTGGCTTCTGTGAAATGTTATGGCACATTGTGCTACTTGTGCAGAGTTACAGGTTTGAAAAATTATATTGGTCTTTGGAAACTGTAAAATCGCAGTGGCAAGCAGCATGCAGTTTTATTTGTCTCTTATCAATTTTAAATGTGTTCTGGCTCATTTAATTCACAACTGTCCCTACTCTTAATCAGTTTGAGAACGGAGCGGTTAAAAGGTAGTGTAGCTTGTAACACCATTATCAACATTATCTTAATTGTCTTATCTAACCTCTCTGCTTTTAATTAACGTGACTTCCGTATAACCAAGCTCTTTCGTGTAACATCTTTGTAAATGTTTTATTAATTATTTTTGACCTTTTATACAATTGTAATTAATCTACGGATATATTTTCAAAAGTAATATACTGTAATATGATGGAAATGTTGAAACTTTACTTGTAATACTGGTTCATGCATAGGGCATGAAGGTTTGTAATGATGTAAAACATGCAACGAAACTGACTAGGCGGGAATAGGAAAGGTGGATCTGGCGGTCGAACTGCAAGACTCTTTTGTGACAGGAATCACTCCGTGACTAGCAGCAAGATGTTTGCGTCCTGTGTACTGAAAGAGGCGAAGAGAAAAGTAAGATTTAATAATGTGGCCTCGGGTGTGGACCTAATTCGTCTTCTTATTCGTGGCATAGTTTGGCTGGCTCTGTACTCCGAGAAACTGAGAGAATTTTCAGAGCTAGTTACACAGCATGAGCCGTGGATACTTTTTCCGTCTTTTTTGAATAGCACAAGAGACCGACATTGCCACCATCTTCATGCCAAATTACCACTTGAGCAGTGTACAACTGCATGGACGACTTATGGCATTTCTTTTACAATAATAAGTTTGTCTTCAGAAATTTTCTACTGAGCACCCGTATTTTATCCTTAGTGTTTACCTAGACAGGGTCCTGTCCCAAATGCTATGATATTTCCGAGTATCCTATTTTATTAAGCTGAAAATTCATTTCAGTAAACTTCCACTACTGTCAATAAACTTTGTGAAGTATTAATTTTCATAATTATTCAGTTACTAAAAGTTTTGAAGTACGACGCATATTTTTCATAAAAAGATAGTTAAAGTTTCACCAAAGTTCAGTTTCCAAGGAAAGATTTATAATATTCAGCTTAAAGATTGCTCTTATTGAAATCTCTGTAGAGTATCACGTTTAGAAGCTAGAACGGTGTTAACCCAAAATAGTTACTGGCTAGTAGAATTTGAAATGCCAACATAAGGATTATTATTGTACAGGTGTGGAAGTAACAGTGTACAGTTTCACGTGTATGTAATTAAAAGTGTTATTCATACTATGTGGTGACTAAAATGTTCAGCCTTGATGCGAGTCTACTTATACATTAGTTTCTAATTGGTGAGTCAGATTTAAATGGTAATCGAGATGTACAACTTTCATTCTTATAACCTGCGAGTTCTGTAGCAATCAAATAGCTAGAACTATGCAAACAATAGTAGGTTCAGATATTACATGTCGCATGTGAGGTAAATAGTATAAGGAAGTGAATACCCCTATAGAATACAAATAATAATCAGTACGAAAGATACAATTACTTGAAAACTATTGCTATAATTGTAATTTCCAGTACCTAAACTGAGAAAAGAACCCCTTGTCCTAGTTAGTAGTGCTCCACCATTAATAAGCATTAGCTTCCTACTGTAATGCGCAGATGAGTGTTCGAGAGCCAGCTGTTGCCTAATCGTATCGACAATACTCCTGTGTAGTTCATGCCAAGTTAGTGGTATATTACTTGCTAAATCGCGCTGTTGTCTTGTATCTCATCTGTAAAACAGACTTGCAGTATCCGAGGTCAATCCAGTAGGCAACTTTCTGGATGAACCACGTCGATGCTTGGTAGAACTTTGCCTAAGTGGGCTGCCGACCGTTTCCTTTTACATAATTGCAGTTTACTATTACTAATAGAGCCTTGATTCGAGTCCCGTTTCTTCTGCTACTGCTTCTCAGCAACAGAAATCCTTAGAAAAACGAGAACAGTCCGATATCTTTCGTATACACACGATCACGGTAAAATAAATATCCTTTCACAGGTTTAGCATTACCGTTGTATTGCTAATTTAGTAGTAGCCGGATGTCTTATAAGCTATTTAAAATTTTAGGTCCGAACTGTTAATTTTAATTGCTGTATTCGTGATCTTTGTTTATGTTTTCATTTGCTTTCTGAATAATTTTTTAAGCTCCTGTATATCTCTTCAAGTTTAAGAAGGCCGCTCCTGTAAGGCAGGAGATCCGAGTTCGAGTCCCGGTCCGGTACAAATATTCACTGCCGTCATTTCCATGTACAGCTGATGGTTGTCCGTATTCTTAACCGCGAATAGTTTTGAAACATTTCATACCGACGGTCACAGTGCCTGTTCCTTCGTACACACACACATGTCCGAAGGTACATTCCATCATTGTTCTTAACAACACAGCAACGGCACTGTCATATGTCTGACAATCACTCACATTAAGAGGTAAGTCATTCTACACTCATTCATTCCTCTATGTAGCTACAGAATCGTAATCAGCATTATGAGATGATTGGACACTGAAGATCTGAAGGTAGCTGCTGTCTCTCTATGCACTTCACGCGGTATAGATTCTTCCCGGACGGAAATAACAATGAGGCTAATATAGAAACGATAGATGTTGATTTCGGTTATCAATAGTAATTATCTGGTCGGTTTCTAAAACATCTGCTCTTCTCTGCCTCCATCGCTGGTACAGGATAATTCGATATTCTTTAATAATTATATTAAAACGAGGGTTTCCGAACAAAGCTTTTGTGTACAATAGGGCAATTTGATATTTCTACCCATATTCGAATGTCATTTGTGTTGTCTGTTTACGGATAAAGAAGCAACTAGCACGAAGTTCTCTTCTTGACCAGAGGCGTGCAGTCTGACCCTACCTCAGCGAGTTGTCAGACGGTTTAGACGTACTTCTAATTTCTCCGAAAAACCGATGATGTCATACAAATAGCAAAAATACGTTGCCCATTTGAGGTGTGACTGGGGCGTTATACAGTCCAAACGGAACAGTGTGACGTCATAGAGGTTGTCAGGAGTTACAGGAGCTGTCTTCTCCCGGTCAGTTTCGTCAGCCTCGATGTGCCAATAGCCTACTTCATGTCCATTGCCGAGAAATGTTCTGCTCCTTTCAAGCAGTCTACGGTAACAGGTGGATGTCTGTTTCATTATTATATTCGGTCGTTAGTAGTCGATGGAGAAGAGCCATATGATGTCCACCTTCTTCTCAAGGACCGCAGGAGACGACCACAGATTCTACGACGATCGAATGATTCAGTCACTTCACAGATCAGATCACAGTCGCCATTATAATACTGAGAAAAACGATTCACATGATTATAAGAGAACACATATGAAATAAATGATGCAAAGAGGTTTAAACAGTAAAAAGCAACCAGAATGAGATTTTCACCCTGCAGCGGAGTGTGCGCTGATATGAAAGTTCCTCGCACACTCCGCTGCACAGTGAAAATCTCATTCTGGAAACATCCCCCAGGCTGTGGTAAAGCCATGTCTCCGCAATATCCTTTCTCTCACGAGTGCTAGTTCTGCAAGTTTCACAGGAGAGCTTCTGTAAAGCTTGGAAGGTAGGAGACGAGGTATTGGCAGAAGTGCAGCTATGAGGACGGGGCGTGAGTCGTGCTTGGGTAGTTCAGTTGGTAGAGCACTTGCCCGCGAAAGGCAAAGGTCCCGAGTTCGAGTCTCGGTCCGGCACACAGTTTTAATCTGCCAGGAAGTTTCAATAAAAAGGAACCGCGAAAATGTTTCTTGTTGTGTGAAAATCATTTATTTCATGCTTTTGGAAAATGGCTCTGAGCACTATGGGACTTAACATCTGTGGTCATCAGTCCCCTAGAACTTAGAACTACTTAAACCTAACTAACCTAAGGACATCACAAACATCCATGCCCGAGGCAGGATTCGAACCTGCGACCGTAGCAGTCGCGCGGTTCCGGACTGCGCGCCTAGAACCGCTAGACCACCGCGGCCGGCTCATGCTTTTGGAGTTGGCGTCTATATTCACTGTCCAGTGACATAAACAGGCCATCTGTCAAAAACGTGAATAACAACGTTTTGCGGTGAGGGCCGCTGCAAGACATGCAAGAAGGAAGCCAGTGAGGTTCTGGAAGGTAATGACAGGGATGAGGAACCATGCCGGCACCACTGCCGTGGGCAGGTATGCTAGCTTATCTCCTTTGAGTATCTGCGGCGCAACAGCCCGGTCGAGGTGTTCCCACGGATGCTCGATAGTGTTTCAACCTGGGGCGTCTGGTGGCCATGGGGTACAGTAAAAGCATTCTGGTGCTCTTCAAACAAGGCAAGCTGTGTGACAAGTTGTATCGTCCTGCTGGTAGATGCCATCGTGTCGAGGAAAAACGAACTGCTTCTACTTGGTGGACGTGATCTCCAAGGTCTGATGGATACTTGCGTCGATGATCCATTGTGCCTTCCGGCATGACGAGATCACCCAGGGAATGTCATGAAAACATTCCCCAGCCCGTAGCGCTCTCTCCTCCGGCCTGGACCCTTCGGAGGTTCTTGCCTCGTGTTTGCTTCTGTCTGATAAAATATTACGTTTTTCATCTGAAAACGCTTGTTGTTATGCAGTGGACGTCCAGCTGCCGTATTTACGTGCAAATTCCGGCCTTCATCGTCGATGAACTGCAGTCAGCAAGGCTGCTGGAACCAGGAGGCACGTAGTGACATAGGTTCCCTGAACGGTCGTTAACGGGATAATGATGGTAGCCCCTTTGCTCATCTGGCCGGATAGTTGCTTAACTGTTGCACGCCTATTCAGCTCTACACATTTCCGCAGCCATCGTTTGCTCTTGCCATCTACGGCCCGTGGCGCACCACAGTTGCCTCGCCTCCACATTTGAATAGTGCCATCTATAGTTTAACCGCGGTGGCACCAGAACAGTTTACAAATGTAAGCTGTTTGGGAACTGCTTCCATTCTCGGGGCGAAGGCCAGTAACCATACCCTTTCGTGTGTCAGATAAATCTCTCCGTTCCCACATTACCACAAGGACTATACTGTTGACTGCATCCCCCACTCTCCGCCCCAACACGCATTATATGCCCTCCACTGCTAGTGCTGCCACCTGCCATCTGACCGCAGCTCGTGGTCGTGCGGTAGCGTTCTCGCTTCCCACGCCCGGGTTCCCGGGTTCGATTCCCGGCGGGGTCAGGGATTTTCTCTGCCTCGTGATGACTGGGTGTTGTGTATAAGTTAGTTAGGTTCAAGTAGTTCTAAGTTCTAGGGGACTGATGACCATAGATGTTGAGCCCCATAGTACTCAGAGCCATTTGAACCATCTGAACCTGCCATCTGTGAGTAGATATTGCACGTTGACGTGGAACACAGGCGGTGTTGACATTAATATGAGTGGAGCGTGTATAATTCTATAGAATTTAGAGTTGGTAGTGAAATTTTATAACGCTCAGTGCCACTAATTACTAAAAAAAAATAAAGATAGGCAAGAGAACAACAAAAGAAGTAATAAAAGAACAGCTTTTCTGGTCAAGAGTGCTACTCTGTGTTTCATGCGAGGCAGTGTTTGCAGAAAAGATTGTCCGTGAGAATTTTCGGGCTTACTTAATTTTCGCGTCACTGACATTTACTATCGCACTTTAACGTTAAGATGTTTAGGGGTTTGGGGGACTTTTGAGGCGTGGAAAGATGTTCTTCACAAATTCACTTCGCAACAGAAGCCTGCTTCAGCCACGTTACCGGCGTTCTGCGGCCTGTCTGGTGTCTTTTAGAATACGCCGGTTGTCTTTCTGTCGCCGACTTTCAGACGCCACGAGCTGAGCTGTGTGTTCCGGCAGTGACAGGTGTGAGAACCATCGCCGGCCTGTCTTCGTCTGACGTCACTCCTAGGAGCGCCGGTCCACGCTCTGCTCTCAGCCGGCGCCGGCTTACAGCAAATCCCACAGCCGGAGTTTTCTGGGGGCGGAGCGGGCGCTGCGAGCTCGGTATACAGGGAGGGATTGGCGAGGAAGCGGCCCCGCACATAACCCTTCTGCGGAAATTACTTCTCAGCACGGGCCACGGAAAGTCCGCATCAGGCAGCTCACACCTGCGGTTCGCCGATCTGCCAACTGTAATCCGCTGCGCGCTGAGAGGTATTCCACACCACAAGAAGGAATTACACTAGCATGGTGCCCCACGAGTTTATCGGTTCAAAAGATTTGCATCAACTATTCAGAGCTCCCCTCTGATATTGCTCTAGTGCTGAAGAAGCAGCATGGCTCATTTCAAATTACATCAACTGTGTTCCATTTTCGAATTTACCGGTGGTTGCAGTTTCTGCCCGTGTTTTGGAAAGAACCACATTCCTGTCTTAGAGCAGCCGCCATCAATTGTTCAAATGCCTGTCTTGAAAAGAACTTCTCTTCCAGTTCAATCGTAGGCAATTTTATAAAAAAAATCCCCGACAAGGTGCCATTTTCTCCTTCTCCTGTATTTATATTATTGGTGTAGGACTATTGCCGGCCGCGGTGGTCTAGCGGTTCTGGCGCTGCAGTCCGGAACCGAGGGACTGCTACGGTCGCAGGTTCGAATCCTGCCTCGGGCATGGATGTGTGTGATGTCCTTAGGTTAGTTAGGTTGAAGTAGTTCTAAGTTCTAGGGGACTTATGACCTAAGATGTTGAGTCCCATAGTGCTCAGAGCCATTTTGTAGGACTATGATCTGCCTTTGAAGCTATTTTCAAGTGATTTGCTTTATAAAAGAGACCACACTACACTTCACAAATAGAAACGTAATGAGATAAATTAGAAACACTACCTGCAGTACTAAAATGTGCCATATGCGTTACAATGACGACTTCTTTCAATTAAAGAGTTTTGTACGTTGTTGTTCAATGCATGCTGTCTTGCTGGATTGACAGGTTGTAATTTTGACAAGATTAGAAATTTACAAATATAATACACTGACCAACGAATAATCTAAGCATAGACTATTGATTTAAAAAAAACTGTGTCTGTTTATTGGCGTGCATAGTTCAGAAATTTTAATAAATAGTGTAGCGGCACCACCGTTTACGATAGGGACAGTTAGTTTTGTGTGAAATTCGGAGCACGAGTTACAGCCAGGTGCAGGCCAGATGGCAGTAGGTTATGCATACCAGCAGTTGCGAAGGCAAATAGAGGCCTCAGGGGCGTAGAACTGCTGGACACAGCACACACAGCAGTTTCCATGGTGCAAATCACAGGCACGAGAGAGCCACTGGCCAACATAAGTGTTATGTGTACGTGACGCGAAGTGGTGCGTTAGCGAAACAGAGGTTCAAATGGCTCTGAGCACTATGGGACTTAACAGCTGTGGTCATCAGTCCCCTAGAACTTAGATCTACTTAAACCTAACTAACCTAAAGACATCACAAACATCCATGCCCGAGGCAGGATTCGAACCTGCGACTGTAGCAGTCACGCTGCTCCGGAATGCGCGCCTAGAACCGCGAGACCACCGCGGCCGGCGAAACAGAGGTGTGCAGCCGCGTATAAACAAATCTTTTCTAACGTGACTCATTCAAGTGTGGCAGCTCTCCTGGATGGCGGGGTGTATCACACCACCCGGCTACACGCAGCAATAGATGGGGCGCCAGCGTCCCAGTCGTTGGTTCGAGACTCTGAGGCCAATGCAGGGTCTGCAGCCAACCAGGGTGCGCCACTCTTTGGTTCGCTACAGCGGGTAGTCGTCTCGGCTCCCGACACATGCCAGAGATTTCCGAGGCAAGGGCCGCCGATTCGGACACTGAATCACAGGCGGTCGTAGCTACCGCGTTCCCAGCTACGCCGTAAAGGAAGAAGTAACAGTGGGGCTGACCCATGGCTCCTAGCGGAGCAGTGCGGAGTCAATGGGGATGGTGGCCGCTGAGCCGGCTTCTGGCGCCACCATTCTAATGTAATTGGAACTCTGCAGCTGGTGTACAAGGCCGGCACGACACAGCGTTGTGTTGCACAGACCGCTGAGGTCATCATCATCATCTCATCATCATCATCATTTAAGACTCATTATGCCTTTCAGCGTTCAGTCTGGAGCATAGCCCCCCTTATACAGTTCCTCCATGATCCCCTATTCAGTGCTAACTTTGGTGCCTCTTCTGATGTTAAACGTATTACTTCAAAATCATTCTTAACCGAATCCAGGTACCTTCTCCTCGGTCTGCCCCGACTCCTCCTACCCTCTACTGCTGAACCCATGAGTCTCTTAGGTAACCTTGCTTCTCCCATGCGTGTAACATGACCCCACCATCTAAGCCTGTTCGCCCTGACTGCTACATCTATAGAGTTCATTCCCAGTTTTTCTTTGATTTCCTCATTGTGGACACCCTCCTGCCATTGTTCCCATCTACTAGTACCTGCAATCATCCTAGCTACTTTCATATCCGTAACCTCAACCTTGTTGATAAGGTAACCTGAATCCACCCAGCTTTCGCTCCCATACAACAAAGTTGGTCGAAAGATTGATGGGTGCACAGATAACTTAGTCTTGGTACTGACTTCCTTCTTGCAGAAGAGAGTAGATCGTAGCTGAGCGCTCACTGCATTAGCTTTGCTACACCTCGCTTCCAGTTCTTTCACTATGTTGCCATCCTGTGAGAATATGCATCCTAAGTACTTGAAAACCGTCCACCTGTTCTAACTTTGTTCCTCCTATTTGGCACTCAGACCGTTTATATTTCTTTCCCACTGACATTACTTTCGTTTTGGAGATGCTAATCTTCGTACCATAGTCCTTACATTTCTGATCTAGCTCTGAAATATTACTTTGCAAACTTTCAATCGAATCTGCCATCACAACTAAGTCATCCGTATATGCAAGACTGCTTATTTTGTGTTCACATATCTTAATCTCACCCAGCCAGTCTATTGTTTTCAACATATGATCCATACATAATATGAACAACAGTGGAGACAGGTTGCAGCCTTGTCTTACCCCTGAAACTACTCTGAACCATGAACTCAATTTACCGTCAACTCTAACTGCTGCCTGACTATCCATGTAAAGATCTTTAATTGCTTGCAAAAGTTTGCCTCCTATGCCATAATCTTGTAGAACAGACAATAACTTCCTACTAGGAACCCGGTCATATGCCTTTTCTAGGCCGCTGAGGTGCATCCTCATAATTACGGGGGCCTGTGATGCAGACTGAGGTGAATGGACCACTGTAGTGGAAACAAATAAATCATTTGTAAAGTTCTCGCTGAGTTTTGTTACGGCACCTCCTGGCATCCACCCACTGCATTTGGTGTCTTCCCGCTACATTTGGTCAACCTGATGCATTCAGTGGCAGAAGCCACCACAACATTTGGTGTCAGAATAGCAGACGTCGTCTGTCCAGTATGACGTTCGATCCCACTGCCTGCAGTACAGTCACAAGATGTGGTGAGTTTTGACCAGTTTTCTTTCTGAGTGTTGGCCCTTTTCTATCCGTTTTGTTTTTTCGAGTATGGATCATGGCAAGCCACATTTTAGGTGTTTTGCGTGGGCCTAGTATTTTATATTGTCAGAGTAAGTGTTAATGTATTTGAGACAGTAACATTTTTTAATTTTTTTCATGGCATTTAATTACTTTTGTATGGGTTTATGATGATACTGAGTGTGATGATATGGAGCTGTAGGAAGTAAAGTAGTTCTTGTACTTAAATGTTTTGTTTCGGACTAACTGGGAACGAAAGCAAAACAATGGCAGAGTCAAGGAAGCAAGGTGTGTCGGAACTAGAAGTGGTACGGATTTTAATGGAAAAGTTATCACAATTGATAGCGGACAATATGCAGTTGAGAAGTGATTTAACGTCTGGAAGTGAGCAGGAAACCGCATCTGCCCATTCGTTCTTGCCTAGGGTGCAGTAGATTGATTCAGCCGCCTCAGGTTTGATTATTCCGTTTTCTGGCAAGGCATCTGAGGATATGCGTTCGTTTATGGAGGACTTACAGAGTTTTCAGCGGTGATAAATGGTTGGTCTGACGAGCAGTTGTTACATATAGCCAAGATTAGATTAACGGGTGAAGCGAAAAAATACGTAACGTGTTCTGAGGCCTTAAGGAAGGCAGGACAGCTTAAGCAATTAAAGGAAAAACTTTTACAAAGGTACAAGAAACAAAATAGCGCACGATACTTTAGGGAGAGGTTAAGTGCAATGACAAAGAGTCAGGGGCAAGGTGGAGAAATTTGCGGACAGGATAAGGGAAATTAATGAGTATACTTACGAGTTGGGTCAGAGGGATGAAGCGAATATTGTTCTGTTGCAGGAGCCGAGCAAAGGGCACTAGATGCATTTTTGAGAAGGTTACCGGAGCATATGTCACGGAAAGTGCGTGAAGGGACTCCGAAAGATTTGTATTCGGCCATTCAGCTGGCAATGCAATGTGAGGAAATAGACGTGGCAACAGGGGTACGCGAGAGGCCAACAGTATTTGCAGTGGGTATGAAATGATTTAAGTGTGGTCGTATGGGACATGTGCAGAGGCAATGTGCCCAGTCACTGAGGAATAGTGGAAGGGGTGGAAATCAGCAGCGAGGATGATGGAGCAGTGGAGATAGGAGAGGTGGACAAGCGTTAAACGACAGAGGGGGCCCAAGAACAACCTAAGGGAGCTCCCGTTTAATTTCAATGCTATGAATAGGTATGCAGAGATGGAATGTTCAGTGGTAGGATCCGTAGGAACTAAAAAGTTTAAGATTTTATTGGACACTGGGACGCAAGTGTCAGTGGCTACTAAGAATATGATGGGACAAAGGAAGTTAGACCAACCACGTTATAGGTGGCGTGGAGTGGGGCATAAGGAGGTCACGCCTTTGGGGTCGGTGACAGTTGCCTTTCGCACAGGAAACGTCCGATTTAATGCATGCATGGAGGTAGTACCATGGCTGAGCGAGGGCTACGACATGATTCTGGCATCAACATAATGCTGAAACTGACCTTGAACAACGAACTGTGGCACTAGGTGGAATGTTATTTCCGCTAGGGGAAATTGTTGTCAATGCAGAGCTGTCGCGAGGAGCGTTCAACGTAAGAAACAAACCAACAGAACCACGCACATGAGCATTATGGCTTAATTCGCATGAGTGTGTGTATAGTGGCACCGGGGAGTGTGGAGTTGAATCTCCCTGTGTGTACTGTATGTGTTATGGAACCATTGGAGGGTAATGAAAATTTGGATTTATTGGGTTGTTTTGTGAAACGTAGTGTTGTACGCGTACAGGAGGGGAACGCGGGCGAGTAGTTCACGTGTACGTGGATAATTTTAGCACTGTAGACGCGAACTTGAGGAAAGGAGTTTTAGGAGTAAATCTGGATGTGCCAGATGACAAAGACAGATGATCGACAGGTAGGGGAAGCGATCAACCACTAACTGCCGATAGAACTGCATTGCGTGACAAAATTAAGCATTTGAAAGGAGGAGAAAGAGAGCATATGGAAGAATTATTGTGGGAATTTAAGGATTTGTTTTTTCCACAAGGGCTGTTGCCAGCAACTCCATTAGTTCAACATAGGATACCAACAGGGAATGAAGCTTCTGTTTACCGTAAACCACACAGAATACCGATATATTTCCAGCCGATTGTAGAGGATTTCATTGATCAGCACCTTGCGAACATTATTATAGAGCATAGTAATATTTGCTGGAGAAGGGGCATTATCGTTGTGCCTAAAAAAATCTACAGATGGAACTAAGAAATACTGTTTCTGTTGTCCCGGTGGAGGTTCGAGTCCTCCCTCGGGTATGGGTGTGTGTGTTTGTCCTTAGGATACTTTAGGTTAAGTAGTGTGTAAGCTGAGGGACTGATGACCTTAGGAGTTAAGTCCAATAAGATTTCAAACACATTTGAAAAATGTTTAACTCGTTCTGCTGCTACTACCGATCACTCAGTATAAGACAGTAACGGACGCATACCCCATTCCAAACATATCAGAGACTTTGGATCACTTAGGACAGTGCCAGTACTTTTCTACGATGGATTTGACAAACGGTTATCGTCAGTTAGAGGTGGCTTCAGAGGTTCGTCCAAAAACCGCTTTCGCTACACCTGGAGGCCATTACCAGTACATTAGAATGACATTCGGTTTGAAAAATTCTCCAGCAACGATTCAGAGATTGTTAGAAAGTGCCTTGAGGGTTTTGAAACAACGGCAGTGTCTTTTTCAAGTAGTATGGAGCAACATAGACTGCGGTTGAGGGAAGTCTGTATGAGGTTAATAGCAGCACGTTTGAAATTGAGCCTGGAGAAGTGTCATTTCGCATTAGAAGAAGTAAAATATTTGGCTCATATTATCAGTAAGGACGGAGTGCGAACAGATCCGAGGTTGTTACAGGCTGTAAGGGACTTTCGGGGACCGAAAACAGTCAAGAAGTTCACTCATTGTCCGCAGCTCGTGGTCGTGCGGTAGCGTTCTCGCTTCCCGCGCCCGGGTTCCCGGGTTCGATTCCCGGCGGGGTCAGGGATTTTCTCCACCTCATGATGACTGGGTGTTGTGTGATGGCATTAGGTTAGTTAGGTTTAAGTAGTTCTCAGTTGTAGGGGACTAGATGTTAAGTCCCATAGTGCTCAGAGCCATCTGAACCATTTTTAGTCCATTCATTCATCGTAATTTGCATTTTCTATCGAAAGTTCGTGAAGGGGTTTGCAGATTTAGCACAGCCGTTGACGGGATTGTTACGGAAGAGAGTGAAATTTGAGTGGACAGTAGAATGTGAGAAAGCGTTTGACAAATTAATAGAAGCGTTAACATCAAGTCAGGTTCTTTTGTTTCCAGATTTTAAAAAGGAGTCTATACTAGCTTGTGATGAATTTAATCAAGCATTAGGTTGTGTTATTAGCCAGGAAATTGATGGGAAAGAACATCCTGTAGCCTATGCGTCTGGGCAGTTGAATGCAACAGAGAAGAATTTCTCAACAACTGAGAGGGAGATATTTAGCGTTATCTATGGAATCACATATTTTAAATGTGATTATGTGGGAGGATATTTCCGGTACTGACAGATCATACAGCGTTGAAGTGGTTGTTGGGGTTGAAGGATCCATCCACTAGACTCGCTAGATGGGCTGTGAGGCTTAATGAATTCAACTACGAGGTGGTGAACAAGCCTGGGAAGAAGCATGGTAATGCGGATGTACTAAGTAGGAAGGTGGCAAAAGTAGAAGTCATTGGTTATAACCTAGCAGTATGGCAAAAATTACAGGACGTGGACAACGATTGTAAATTGTATCGGACACAGCCGCAGTTTAATGTGTACGACGGTCTTCAGTGCAGGGAAACGAAGTTAGGGTCAAGGGTAGTAGTGGCAGCGAAGTTGAGGGATGAAGTTTTAAAGGAAGCACATGATCACTTGTTGCCGGCCAGTGTGGCCATGCGGTTCTAGGCACTTCAGTCCAGAACCGCGCGACTGCTACGGTCGCAGGTTCGAATCCTGCCTCGGGCATGAGTGTGTGTGATGTCCTTAGGTTAGTTAGGTTTAAGTAGTTCTAAGTTCTAGGGGACTGATGACCTCAGATGTTAAGTCCCATAGTGCTCAGAGCCATTTGAACCATTTGATCAGTTGTTATCCGGTCATTGAAGGTGTAGAACGACGAATTGGAGAGTGACGGAGTGGTATTGGTGGAGAGGTACGAAAGGAGATGTGGACCAGTATGTCAAGAATTGTATACCATGTGCGCAGAGAACATATTTGAGTCGGAAACAGATACAGCTAAAACGAAGCAAAATGTCCATTTTCTTTGCTCGGGATCGATGTCTTAGGACCTTTCAGTCGTACACCATCGCTGAAGAGATTCGTTCTGACAATAAGACCATTTTTCAACGTATGTGGAGATGGTGGCTATGACAAATCAACAGGCAGAAATGGTCGCGCAAGCGTTAGTCAATAACTGGATTTGGAAAATGGCTCTGAGCACTATGGGACTTAACATCTGAGGTCATCAGCCCCCTAGAACTTAGAACTACTTAAACCTAACTAACCTAAGGACAACACTCACATCCATGCCCGAGGGAGGATTCGAACCGGTTAATCAAATGGTTCAAATGGCTCTGAGCACCATGCGACTTAACTTCTGAGGTCATCAGCCCCCTAGAACTTAGAACTACTTAAACCTAACTAACCTAAGGACAACACTCACATCCATGCCCGAGGCAGGATTCGAACCTGCGACCGTAGGGGTCGCGCAGTTCCAGACTGCAGCGCCTAGAACCGCTCGGCCACTCCGACCGGCTGGATTTGGAGTTTGGTGTACCAGATACAGTAATTACTGACGAAGGTACCAACTTCATGTCGGATTTAATGAAGGAGCTGTGTAAATTGTTGAACGTAAAGAAGTTGAGGACGAGCGTGTTGCATCCACAGGCCAACAGAAGGACAGAACGGGTACACAGAACCATCGGGAGGATGCTGAGTTTTTATGTGGATTCTCATCACCATCTGTGGGACGAGTATTTGAAGAATATTGTACGTGTATATAATGCAAAAGTCCATACAAATACCGGTTTTTCTCCATATGAGGTAGTGTACGGGCGAAAAATGCCGTCACCGTTTGATTTAGTAAAGCTACAGAAAGGAAGGACCGGTGAATCTGCTCGTCAATTCGCGAGAACAATTCGGGATGTTTGGAAACGGGTACAGAAGGCGAATGCAAAGGCCTTGTAAGGGCAGGAAGACGCAGTAAAGCGGAAATGAAGTTTACCGTAGTATAAAGTGGGGCAACGGGTAATGCTCTATAGCCCCTACACGCAAAAAGGGAAAACAAAGAAGTTCATCATTAGGTATCAGGGGCCATACCAAGTTCTTGAAACAACATCTCCCGTTAATGTTAAAATTCAGCTGCCAACTAGAACGACGATAGTACACATTGGGCGGTTACAGCCATTTAAGGGTTGCCCGGATGTTATTCCAGGCATGTCACAGGGAGGAAAGAGGAAGAAAGAGAGAGTGAAGAGAGGTGTTAAGCGCAGAGAAAACCAGAAAGATAGAGTAAGGCATGAAGTACCGTATGCTTTGGGATATAGAAAGTACTAGAGTATTTGTAGTTTTTTTTTCGTGTCATGTATCATTGGGTTAGCGTAGAGTAATTAAGCATTGTATTTTATATGCGTTTTCGAGTATTGTCAGCCTGCTAGGGATAGCAGTCTTTTTGAAAAGGGAGGAAGGGTGATGGTGATCCCTGTCTTCAGGTCACTGGATAGGGAAGTGCAGCGTCTGGCGTATGTGGAGTGTTGATGGAGGAGAGATCAAACGCAGTTCTGGAGAAATAAATGCGTTGGAGAAAATTTAGCGGCAAAGCTGTAATAAATATCTGTTGAACGACGTCTTCATCGTACGATTTCCTGTTTAAATTTTTAGTTATAGACTGTGCTGGGGCAGGAAAGTCGTGTTTATTGCACCAGTTCATATAATGTAAATTTAAGGAGGCAAGTAGTCACAATCGGTGTTGAGTTTGAATCAAAAGTAGTGAATGTTGGATGAAAATCTGTGAAGCTACAAATATGGGACATGTGCACGGTGCAGTTACTTTTAGGCAGGTGGAAAGGAATAGACTGTCCAAGGGACATCGTGGAGCCAAAATTGAGCTTTCAACGGGTTGGGATGCATTGGATCTTTTCCACCTACGAGAATTTGGTAGTAGCAGCAAGTTGTTTTGAGCGGGGAGTATTTGCAGAAGCAAAACGTATAGCGGTCGAGGGGAGCGTAATTGTAATCAAAGGAACTAAGTGTAACATAATAGGACCAACCTTTCATCTGGCAACGTTAATTTCAGGAGTCACGCAATTGAATGTTACGGAAACACAGCTGTACTGGGTAGAAGCCACTTTAGAATTTTTTCCAAGGCAGAATCTGACCTTGATAAATCAAACTCTGGAGCCAGGTCTGTTGAGATCCGTAACAGCTTGTCCATCATGTCGCTCAGTATAGGAGAAGACAATGGCAAACAACGATCATTTTGAGCACCTCTGTGCCAAGTGTCATCGCAGCCTCAACTTTGATATGTGTTGATTTCTTTCTGATTAGGTGGAGATCTAATTCCATGAGGGAACCAAGGGTAGTCCAAGTCCCAGTGGATTATATGCCGAGGGCGTGAGACGAGTAGGTAAGGGCTTGATCGAGCAGCGGTCGTCCAGTAAGGAATTTTTACGTTTTGTTTCGTGTCATGTGCTTAATAGCACTCGATCACGTCTAAGTTTTCTAATAGTAAGTACAGGGTGTTTCAAAAATGACCGGTATATTTGAAACGGTAATAAAAACTAAACGAGCAGCGATGGAAATACACCGTTTGTTGCAATATGCTTGGGACAACAGTACATTTTCAGGCAGACAAACTTTCGAAATTACAGTAGTTACAATTTTCAACAACAGATGGCGCTGCGGTCTGGGAAACTCTATAGTACGAGATTTTCCACATATCCACCATGCGTAGCAATAATATGGCGTAGTCTCTGAATGAAATTACCCGAAACCTTTGACAACGTGTCTGGCGGAATGGCTTCACATGCAGATGAGATGTACTGCTTCAGCTGTTCAATTGTTTCTGGATTTTGGCGGTACACCTGGTCTTTCAAGTGTCCCCACAGAAAGAAGTCACAGGGGTTCATGTCTGGCGAATAGGGAGGCCAATCCACGCCGCCTCCTGTATGTTTCGGATAGCCCAAAGCAATCACACGATCATCGAAATATTCATTCAGGAAATTAAAGACGTCGGCCGTGCGATGTGGCCGGGCACCATCTTGCATAAACCACGAGGTGTTCGCAGTGTCGTCTAAGGCAGTTTGTACCGCCACAAATTCACGAAGAATGTCCAGATAGCGTGATGCAGTAATCGTTTCGGATCTGAAAAATGGGCCAATGATTCCTTTGGAAGAAATGGCGGCCCAGACCAGTACTTTTTGAGGATGCAGGGACGATGGGACTGCAACATGGGGCTTTTCGGTTCACCATATGCGCCAGTTCTGTTTATTGACGAAGCCGTCCAGGTAAAAATAAGCTTCGTCAGTAAACCAAATGCTGCCCACATGCATATCGCCGTCATCAATCCTGTGCACTATATCGTTAGCGAATGTCTCTCGTGCAGCAATGGTAGCGGCGCTGAGGGGTTGCCGTGTTTGAATTTTGTACGGATAGAGGTGTAAAATCTGGCGCATGAGACGATACGTGGACGTTGGCGTCATTTGGACCGCAGCTGCAACACGGCGAACAGAAACCCGAGGCCGCTGTTGGATCACCTGCTGCACTAGCTGCGCGTTGCCCTCTGTGGTTGCCGTACGCGGTCGCCCTACCTTTCCAGCACGTTCATCCGTCACATTCCCAGTCCGTTGAAATTTTTCAAACAGATCCTTTATTGTATCGCTTTTCGGTCCTTTGGTTACATTAAACCTCCGTTGAAAACTTCGTCTTGTTGCAACAACACTGTGTTCTAGGCGGTGGAATTCCAACACCAGAAAAATCCTCTGTTCTAAGGAATAAACCATGTTGTCTACAGCACACTTGCACGTTGTGAACAGCACACGCTTACAGCAGAAAGACGACGTACAGAATGGCGCACCCACAGACTGTGTTGTCTTCTATATCTTTCACATCACTTGCAGCGCCATCTGTTGTTGAAAATTTTGTCCGAAAATGTACTATTGTCCCAAGCATATTGCAACAAACGGTGTATTTCTATCGCTGCTCGTTTAGTTTTTATTGCCGTTTCAAATATACTGGTCATTTTTGAAACACCCTGTAAGTATGTCGTAAGTGCCAATCCAAACACATTTAACAGTTAGTTAAAAGACAACCCGGGGACTGGGTCTTTCAGTAGAGGGGAATAATGTAGTGGCACCATCGTTTAGTTTAGGGAAAGTTAGTTTTGTGCGATGTTTAGAGCATGAGCTACAGCCAGGTGTGGGCCGGATTGCAGTAAGTTACGCATACCAGGAGTTGCAAATACAAATAGAGGCCACAGGGGCGTAGAGCAGCCAGAGAGGGTGCACACAGCAGTTTCCATGGCGCAAGTAACAGGCAGAAGAGGGCCACTGGCCAACCTAAGTGTTATGCGAAGCGACGCGTTAGCGAAACAGAGGCCCGCAGGCAAGTATAAATAGGTGTTGTTTTCTAACGAGACTGAATCAGATGTGGCAGCTCTCCTGGATGGCGGGGCGTATCACACAACTGGGCTACACGCAGCAACAGATGGGGCGCCCAGACCACAGAGGGTCATTGGTTCTACCCTCTGAAGCCAGGGCAGGGTCCGCAGCCAGTCAAGGCGGGCCGCTCTTCGGCTCGCTACTGTGGGCAGTCGTCTCAGCTCCCGACACATGCCGGAGACTTCCGAGGCGAGGGCCACAGATTGGGACGCTGAATCGCAGCCGCTCGTGGCAACCACGATCACCAGCTAGCTTGCACGGTTACAAGCAACAGCAGGGCCGGCCTACAGCTCCTGGCGGAGCAGCGCGGAGACAACGGGGACGGAGGACACTGAGTCGGGTGCTGGCGCACCAATCGTGACGTAATCGGCACACTGCAGCTGGCGTACAGGGCCGGCACAAGACAGCGCTGCGCTGCACAGGCCACTGGGCTGCTTCCTCAGCATTGCGGCGCCCTGTGATGAAGACTGAGGTGAACGGAGCACTGCAATAGAAACAAATAAATCATTTGGAAAGTTCTCGCCGAGTTTTAATATGGCGCCTCGTGGCAGCCACCCACTACATTTGGTGTTTTCCCGCTACGTTTGATCATCCTGATACATTCGGTGGCAGAAGCCGCCACAAAAACAGAAATAAATGAAAATAAAATAAAAAACAAAGAATAAAATAAAAATATTGAAATATTTATTCAGTCATTTAAATAGGCAACCAAGTACGTTTCTTCATGAACAAACATATATAGAGAACAGAAATTTGTCTATACCTTCAGCAATATTCTTGTAACGAGAATTCAAAAATCATCTGTACAATAACTATAATTTAAACTATAGTCTTACTCCACCAGATATTCAATTTTGTTTTAATTTACAGTTTATTTTTGATGTTGTTGTTGTTGTGGTCTTCAGTCCTGAGACTGGTTTGATGCAGCTCTCCATGCTACTCTATCCTGTGCAAGCTTCTTCATCTCCCAGTACCTACTGCAACCTACATGCTTCTGAATCTGCTTAGTGTTGTAAGTAGGCTGTTTATGTTTTCTTTATGTAAGTAGGCTGTTTAGATTTTTATATTGGTAACGCTGCCGCCACGTAGCGGTCTCTGTATTAAAAATAAAATCACTGGCTGTGCTGTGTGCAGTCTGTGGCTAGTTTGCATTGTTGTCTGCCATTGTAGAGGGGCAGCTGGATGTTAACAGCGCGTAGCGTTGCGCAGTTGGAGGTGAGCCGCCAGCAGTGGTGGATGTGAGGAGAGAGATGGCGAAGTCTTGTAATTTGTCATGAACTGCTATATATATATATATATATATATATATATATATTATGACTATTAAGGTAAATACATTGTTTGTTCTCTATTAATATCTTTCATTTGCTAACTATCTCTATCAGTAGTTAGTGCCTTCCGTAGATTGAATCTTTTATTTAGCTGGCAGTAGTGGCGCTCGCTGTTTGGAGGTGAGCCGCCAGCAGTGGTGGATGTGAGGAGAGAGATGGCGAAGTCTTGTAATTTGTCATGAACTGCCATATATATATATTATGACTATTAAGGTAAATACATTGTTTGTTCTCTATTAATATCTTTCATTTGCTAACTATCTCTATCAGTAGTTAGTGCCTTCCGTAGTTTGAATCTTTTATTTAGCTGGCAGTAGTGGCGCTCGCTGTATTGCAGTAGTTCCAGTAATGAAGATTTTTGTGAGGTAAGTGATTTCTGAAAGGTATAGTTTAATGTTACTCAGGGCCATTCTTTTGCAGGGATCTTTGATAGTCAGATTGCGTTGCGCTAAAAAATATTGTGTGTCAGTTTAAGCACAGTCGTGTATAAATTGTTCTAAGGGGACGTTTCAGTGTATTCATCTCTTTGTCTCCCCCTACGATTTTTACCCTCCACGCTGCCCTCCAATACTAAATTGGTGATCCGTTGATGCCTCAGAACATGTCCTACCAACCGATCCCTTCTTCTGGTCAAGTTGTGACACAAACTTCCCTTCTCCCCAATCCTATTCAATACTTCCTCATTAGTTATGTGATCTACCCATCTAATCTTCAGCATTCTTCTGTAGCACCACATTTCGAAAGCTTCTATTCTCTTCTTGTCCAAACTATTTACCGTCCATGTTTCACGTCCATACATGGCTACACTCCATACAAATACTTTCAGAAATGACTTCCTGACACTTAAATCTATACTCGACGTTAACAAATTTCTCTTCTTCAGAAACGCTTTCCTTGCCATTGCCAGTCTGCATTTTATATCCTCTCTACTTGGACCATCATCAGTTATTTTGCTCCCCAAATAGCAAAACTCCTTTACTACTTTAAGTGTCTCATTTCCTAAACAAATTTTAATCTATTTTTGATACGATTTTTAATTTTATTATCTACCAACTTTCCTCAAATACACAGATTAATATAGTCATAGTTATTTAAAATTATAGCACATATTTTGTTCTCTGGTCAATTATAAATATACTTGGGGATTTCACACGTTATAAAAAATTCATGTTGTCATACGGATAAGGAAGCGTAAATATGAACCAAAACGAATGGGAGTCTTAAATATAAAGATGCTGCCATTGTAATGAATTTGGCATATCCCCATAAAAAGTTTCATTTACAGCATCACATTTCTATTCGTGGAGGTAATGTAGTGCGCCATTTTTTGTACACAACTCCGTCCGAAGAGGACTTGGAAGGCCCAACGGTACCGACCGACCACCGTGTCATCCCCAGCCCACAGGCGTCACATGATGCTGATATGGAGGGGCATGTGGTCAGCACACCGCTCTCCCGGCCGTAGGTCAGTTAACGACACCGGAACCGCTACTTCTCCATCAAGTAGCTCGTCAGTTCGCCTCACACGGGCTGATATAGACAAAATCACTTGAAAATGGCCAGAACCGCAGGAAATAGTCCGCCGTCAATAACAAAAATGCAACAGAATACGAAATGTGTCACCGTTCTTTAATAAATATCTTGTTATGGTACCTGAAGAACAAGAAATTAACAGTTTCGACAGACACCAGCTATCACCAAATTAACAAGACAAAGCTTACAAATTGAATGAAAAGCTATACAGACTACGTTAAAATTAAAATGCAATAAAATAAAGCGATATATTAACGAGTTACGACATATTCGCAATAAGGTTCAACAGTGAGCCAGGAAATACCCATACATAATACAAAAATTGATACATGTGTGTACGTGTATGTGTATCTTCCATATTTCCCCCTAAACCACTGCCGGGCGGAGTGGACGTGCGGTTCTACGAGCTGCAGTCTGGAACCGAGCTAGCGCTACGGTCACTGGTTCCTCGGGCATGGATTTGTGTGATGTCCTTGGGTTAGTTAGGTTTAATTAGTTCTAAATGCTAGGCGACTGATGACTTCAGAAGTTAAGTCGCATAGTGCTCAGAGCCATTTCAACCTAATCCACTGCAGGGATTTCAATTAAACTTGGTGCACATATCCTTTACACTCGGGCAACAATCGCTGTGGGGGTAGGAACCACCTATCTAACATATTTCAGGATATATGACGTCATAAACAATGAGTAAGACTACCGCATCATGTTTGAATGTTCCTTACTGTATTCGCAGTAAATTTTGCAGACAGTATCCTCACACGAACCTAAATGCACCAGGAAATTATACCCTGGTACTACACGTAGTATAATGTGTTATGGTAAGATTAGATGCTATGATGAATGCATGCAGCTTGCCGCTAACTTTGTGTAATGTCTTGTCTGTATAGACGTGTATCTGTTGCCTTTAAGATCCCTTCACTTTCACACATAAATCTATACATTAAAGTAAGGGCCTCCCGTTTTGTCTTTAGGCTGATCCGTGATAAGACAGGCGAAAAATTAGACTAATGGAGGATTATTAGCTTTTTCTCTAATTTTCATTCGCTCTCTCTCTCTCTCTCTCTCCTTTATCTATGTACAGTTTTTGATATAATATTTCTTTACGTGAAATCAGCCAAATAGAATCTCTGGTGGAGCCCTTCGTCTTAGTATTCAGCGGCTGGCTTGCTGTAAGAGATCTTTACATTTATTATTATTGTTAAGCACTGCATTCAGTTGGGAAAATCAATCGTTTGAACAATTCGTTCCTTTTACGAAAGATTTCGAATTCCAGATGTGTACGAAGCCTTTTTGGACGATTTAAAAAAGACTCGGTGATTGCAGGCTCTCTTCGACACAGCTGAAACTTCCCCACTAATTACAGGGCCAACGCGATCATCAATGATTCAGACAAAGAACTCATTCGTTCATTCACTCCAGAATAAAAGGGGTCACAAACCTTATTTATGAAGGAAATTGTATATTCAGTCCATCTCCATTACATGTCCAGATCTCTGTTGGTTCCAAGTCTTAATTATTTTCCGTTACAGTTTCTTTCTCTTCAACCAACCCGCTAGTGGCACAAATGTTAATAGCTCGCTTTAGCGAGAAGAAAAGCAAATATGTCTCTTTTAGAAACCCGTCAATCTTTCAACAGATACTTCCGAAGCTGTCCTAGTTACCAGTCTAACAACCTAGGAGAATACATACATGTATCTCCGTTATTCCAAAGAATAAACGTACTAGAAAATACTTTGGTGTCGACGAGCTGTCGGCGCATATATTACTAGAAAATCAGATCAGATACTTTTCCAAAGTGAATGAATGTGGATGGTTTGATTGACAATGATTAATTGGTGCGTGGTAGAGGGTAATTTTCCGTGGGGAGATTACAATGCCCCTCGCAGCGAGCGAAGTTTGTGAGCTTAATTTTGATTTACCGAACACACTTCGCGAGCTATCTATTAGTGTGGATAACGCGGAAGTGATGATTGTCAGTCCTCCGACTGAAAAAAAAAATTATGTTTAAGACAGACGAAGAAAAGAAATATTGAAAACAGAAGAAATGAAGAGACAGGTACCGCGGCTGTATTGCTTTTACGTGCATCAAGGTGTTATGTCTGCTGTGCACAACCAAGGAAGATGATCTTTCATAAAACTGTTATCAGGGTCTACCCATTCGGGAACTTTCCTAGGCAGGGAAACCTTGGAAAACCTCTTAAGCCTAGACCCCCAGCCTACGGTACATAGAAGATAGGAAAGCCTACAGAAGAAAAAAATATATAATTTTGAAATTGATCTCTAAAGGAAAGATAGGGATCGATTTATAATGATTTGGAGAAGAGTAATTTGAGCCTCTAGCAAAAAAAAAAAAAAAAAAAAAAAAAAAAAAAAAAAAAAAAAAAA
This sequence comes from Schistocerca cancellata, assembly GCF_023864275.1. NCBI lineage: Eukaryota > Metazoa > Arthropoda > Insecta > Orthoptera > Acrididae > Schistocerca > Schistocerca cancellata. Next base: position 1,330,063 of record NW_026047100.1, read on the forward strand.
AAAAAAATTACAGTAAATAACGTGAGTTTTCGTTTTACAATCTTGTTCCTAGGACAATATCTTGCGGTGCTGAAACTCCCCCGGATCTTGCATGTCCCCGTTGCGGTGGTGAAACTCCCCCGGATCTTGCATGTCCCCGACGTCCACATTTGTAGTCGGTCTTCCACGCGGCCCACAATGGGAAGAGTAGAAGGGACAGGGATACCTGAATTCACATGCAACATTCATTCCAAAAGAATTAGCAATGACCGAAAGGGAAACTCTTCCTGTAAAAGAACTGGTTAGGTTGCACCGTCCAAGATTCTCCTTTTTGAAAACAAAATCCTTATGGCTTCATGCATCCTTTTTCTTACGATGTACTGCAAGGAATTTAGCCATTGACGTAAGTTTTCCATTTAGCCATTGACTAATGCTGTTGCCAAAAACATCATCATATTTACTCTAGTTTGAATATTCTTTTGGACTTTGCATCCCCACTTGTGCTTATAAGTCCAAAAATTCTGACACATTTGTCAATGATTTATTCTTCGTAATTTAAAGGATTCATGCAACTTACAGTAGATTTTGGATTCAAATCATCGAATAATGGAAAGTGTGGTTCATTTTATACAAATACATAATCCATCATTTCCTTGAAAAGTCATATAATTTATCTATACTCAAAAAATTTTTATCCTAAATACATATATTTCTCCGCTTGATTGCTGAAATGTAAAAGTTATTAGCATTGAGGAATGCGGATTCACTTCTTTCATTTATTCTCTGATTCATCCGGCGTTCCTACATGCACATATATGGAAATGGATTTTTCAAACAAAATTCCAAAACGAACACGACCCATTAAATAACTACTAATTCTATGAATATTACTTTCTTTTAACATTCAACAATAAATTAAGAACTCTTAACGTCTAATTATAACACTTTTTTTTTTAAAGTTCAACCTCAATCAGTTTACCCTCGCGTTTGATGCGAGTCTCTTACACCGCATATCTGTGTCGTCTATATCGATTCTAACTCTCGCGCCGACGTCAACTGTTTTGCGCGGGAAATTATCTTTGCGGCGTTAACCGACACTCATGATTCACTGCCTAAACGCATCCCTTCACACGTTTACACATCTAAGCGTGCACTTGAAATTATATATGAACATTCACTAGGAACCTCTTTTGATTATGCAGTGTCATTTGCGGGAAACATTTCATTCTTCTTGAAGGTCAGTCAGATCCTTTATAAATCTTGATGACATTAGAAATGCTAAAGTTCCATGTTTACCCAAACACAGGTGAAGCCCATCTCCACTATCTTCTTTGCAGCACTCGATAGTAATAGTTAGTCACTATTTCTATAATCTGTGTCACTGATTAATTATTTCAGTTTAAAGTTTTCTAACACTACACACACACAGTTTATTGTTATGTTTTTCACGAGCGTTCATCTCTGTCACTCGCAACACCATTACTCCCTATCTTCTAATCTTCATTAAATTTTTTCAATCTCCTTGGTTGGTAAAATTCCCTTTGCGTCAATTATATGTCCCAGGAACTTGATTCTGTTTACTGCAAAATGGGATTTCTGTAGGTTAGCAGTTATTCCCATGGTTTTGAACACGTCCAACACCCGGCTCAGTAAGGTAATATGCTCCTCCCAAGTCTTCGATGCTATAAGCAAATCATCAACAAACACTGTTATCCTGCTTCTTAGTTCTGGGCCTAGTGCATAATCTAGAGCTGCTATAAAGATTCCAGCACTAATGTTGAGTCCGAAAGGATCTACAGTAAATTGGTAACTTCTTCCAGAATAAATGAAAGCCGTATATTTCCTTGATGACTCATCCAGCTTGACTTGCCAATAAGAGCTCCGCAAATCAATGCTCGTCAAATATTGGACATCCTGGAACCGTTGTATAAGTTCGTCTATGTTTTCCGGATGTGTTCTCACTGGAATTATGATTTTATTTATTTCTCTGGCGTCGAGTACCAGTCTCACAGTCCCATTTGCTTTTGGCACGACTAACAATGGGGAGCAGTATGGGCTTGTAGAGAGTTCGATCAAATCCCATTTCAACATGCGATCTATTTCTTTTTGAACTTGAGCCTTTAACCTCCAGGGAACAGGATAGAAAGTTCTACAATACGTTTCGTGCGGCTTAACATAGAGATGGCATATGTATCCCTTAATAACTCCTGGCCTTTCATCAAACACGTTTTCATACGTTAATAATAATTCATTGAGCTGCTTCTTCTGAACTTCGATAATGCAGTCGGATTCATTTAACTTTTCACACACTAATTGACCGAAATGTTCTTTGACTTGGAACTCATTAATTACGTGCTCTTTCGAATTTTGTGCCGTCCTGATTACTTGCACACTGATCCCACAATTATATTTTCTCGTAAGGCTTTCTTTTTTCAACAACTCCAACTCAATTTCTTGTTTATTAACATTCAACCAAATTTTTCCTGTTTTAAAATCTATTCTGCATCCGTATTGACGTAGGCTGTCGACTCCGATAATGCAATCTACCACCAAATTTTTCACAACAAGGAATGTGCTTAATATTGCTACATTTCCGACTTCTACACCAAGTAGTGACTGCACTTTTACATTAGCCGATCGAGCCCCAACGGCGCCTATTATTCTGCAATTTTGAACTGGAAAAATTGGTACTCGTCTTATATTTCTGATCTTGTTGAATAGAGCCTCCGAAATAACATTTGTGGTTGCAGCTGTGTCTAAAACCGCCACTATAGGTACGTTCTCCAAAATGACTTGCACTTCGGCTACTGCCACCTGTTCCTTATCCTCATCTTGTGGTTCTAAGTCCTCGGTCAGTTCATCTGCCAGTAATCGTCCATCATTATACGTTAGCATGGGTACACATATCCTGTTGCCCCTCAACCAATTGTTGACCGCTCCTCCGGAGCACGAGTGGGTCCTTACAAGTTTGTTGGATTTTGATTTGTCTGCTGGTTGACATCATCCGTCACTTCGGTAATTACCGGTTGATTCGCAGATGTCCGTCCCCACTGATGTTGGTTATTTGAATTCATTCCTCCCGGTTGATTCCACTTTCTATTATTGTTATTATTCCAGGCTTGGGGTCTGAAATTCCTTTCGTTCCCCCACACGGGATTGTATCTTTTCCCATTCCTGTTGTTCCTTGGATAGCCCCTCGCAAGACTATTGCCGGGATTACTATTGAGATTTTGAGGGGTTTCTCCATTATTTAACGATCTCTGTTCATTCCCTAGCCTACCGTTTGGCGGAGGTTCTATCTCCCTATATTGGAATCTGTTATTACGGGCTTTCTGGTTGTTCTCTTCGATAATATCTATATGGTCTAACGTCGTGAGGAACGACTCCATGTCTTTATCGTTGCCGTAAATCAATTGATTCCGGATGTTAGTTGGTAGTCTTGCCTTAAGTATGTTTATTATGTCTGGCAAGGGCATAGGTCTGTCCCAGTATCTTGTTTTATTTATATATTTTTCGAAATACTTCCTAAGGCTTCCTTTTGAAAAGGAGAAAGGCTCTGGGTAGAGCACCTCCTGCCTTAGGCGTTCCTGTACCCCTTCTGACCAGAACTTTGCTAAAAACGCCTTCTCAAAATCGTCATATGTCGAGCAAACAGAAGTCATGTCCGAGGCCCAGATCGCCCCCGAACCTTGTATATATCCTGTAACAAAACTGATCTTCTGCCACTCCGACCAATATCTGGGTAGCACTCCTCTGAAACTTCGAATAAAGACGACTGGATGGACCCCCCTTTTGTCAGGGTTAAAAATCTGGAATTGCCGATGCTTTATCATTTTTTCCTCAGCATGGCAAAGGCTTTCGTAATCTCCGTTAGCTAAGAATTCACGCGAACAACTAGCTCGTGGCAATTTAATGTTTGAATTACTTACACAAGTCGGTATCGTGTGCGAATGTGCAGTAACTGGCTCTATAGTCGCTGCCAACTCTGCTGCTGGCCTGTATTCATTTGTTCTGAGCTTTGTTGTGAAGCGCGCATCGACTCTTCTATCGTTTGTTTCCAATGCTCGAAATCAGCACCTAACTGCTGTCGCACCTCCTTAAGTCCTTTCGCAAACAAATTCTCTTCCTGTTTGCCAGATAAAATCTGGAATGCTGCCTTAACATTTTGCTCGACGTTTTCACACATTAGCCTTTTGTTTTCTAATGTGATTTCGGATAATTTACCCGTTAATACGTTAATTTGGTGGTCTATAACGTCTTGATGCTCTGTCAGATGTTCAACACTGCTCTCTGCTGCTCTAATTCGGAAAACCTGTCTTCTAACTGCTGCTTAATCTCAGTTTGGACTAATTTCATTTCTTCTTGAGTTTGAGTAACTGTCACTAACTGTGCTCTAATATCGGTTTTCAGATTTTCCTGCCCTTCCGTAACTGAGGCTAATTTCGCGTTCAAATCATTTTGCCCTGAGGCTAACTTCGCGTTAATGTCGGCTTTCAGATTTTCCTGCCCTTCAGTAACTGAGGCTAATTTTGTATTCAAATCATTTTGCCCTTCAGTAACTGAGGCTAATTTCGCGTTAATGTCGGTTTTCAGATTTTCCTGCCCTTCAGTAACTGAGGCTAATTTTGTATTCAAATCATTTTGCCCTTCAGTAACTGAGGCTAATTTCGAGTTAATGTCGGTTTTCATATTATTCATGCTCTCGGTTATCATCTGTCTCATGATAATTACCAATGGATCTAATCCGTGTTGCGTACTTGCTGTTACATGTCCCTCCGTGTCTACAGGGCGTTCTATTGCTCTATCTGTAGCAATCGGTTCTACAACACTTCTTACTACATCCTTATTATCAGTGCTAACAGCTGAAGGCTGTTGCGTGCTGCTATGCTCTGCTTGACTCATCCTAAACATTGCCCTAGTTAAAACCATATAAATGTTCCACTGTCACTATATATATATATAACTCCCTTCTACTGTCACTATATGTAACTCCGTTCACACACTAGTACTTCTGTGGCTACTTTCTTACTGTACTTATACAGATAAATGCAACTGGGGCAGGTCAATCAAACTACATCTAGCATGAACACAATTAATCAATGTTCAAATACCCAATAATACTAAACAGAAAAGCGTATACTTCATCTATACTAGCAAGCTTTAATAATAAAATTATAGATCTGACCTTTCCTCTGCGCCCAGCATGTTGTTTTGTGTTCTTATTTGTAGATCCACTTAATTTGACTGCGAGTATTTCCTCTCTTTTCCAAGCGTCAGTTAAGTTAGCTCGTCGTAGTTCACATGAAACAGAGAACAAAATTATTTTAGCAACGTCCAAAAACGTGTCCTGTCACGGATTGGCCATTATAATGTATTAGAGTAAGATTAGATGCTGTACGATGAATGCATGCAGCTTGCCGCTAACTTTGTGTAATGTCTTGTCTGTATAGACGTGTATCTGTTGCCTTTAAGATTCCTTCACTTTCACACATAAATCTATACAGTAAAGTAAGGGCCTCCCGTTTTGTCTTTAGGCTGATCCGTGATAAGACAGGCGAAAAATTAGACTAATGGAGGATTATTAGCTTTTTCTCTCATTTTCATTCGCTCTCTCTCTCTCTCTCTCTCTCCTTTATCTATGTACAGTTTTTGATATAATATTTCATTACGTGAAATCAGCCAAATAGAATCTCTGGTGGAGCCCTTCGTCTTAGTATTCAGCGACTGGCTTGCTGTAAGAGATCTTTACATTTATTATTATTGTTAAGCGCTGCATTCAGTTGGGAAAATCAATCGTTTGAACAATTCGTTCCTTTTACGAAAGATTTCGAGTTACAGATGTGTACGAAGCCATTTTGGATGATTTAACAAAGACTCGGTGATTGCAGGCTCTCTTCGACACAGCTGAAACTTCCCCACTAATTACAGGGCCAACGCGATCATCAATGATTCAGACAAAGAACTCATTCGTTCATTCACTCCAGAATAAAAGGGGTCACAAACCTTATTTACGAAGGAAATTGTATATTCAATCCATCTCCATTACATGTCCAGATCTCTGTTGGTTCCAAGTCTTAATTATTTTCCGTTACAGTTTCTTTCTCTTCAACCAACCCGCTAGTGGCACAAATGTTAATAGCTCGCTTTAGCGAGAAGAAAAGCAAATATGTCTCTTTTAGAAACCCGTCAATCTTTCAACAGATACTTCCGAAGCTGTTCTAGTTACCAGTCTAGCAACCTTGGAGAATACATACATGTATCTCTGTTATTCCAAAGAATAAACGTACTAGAAAATACTTTGGCGTCGACGAGCTGTCGGCGCATATATTACTAGAAAATCAGATCAGATACTTTTCCAAAGTGAATGAATGTGGATGGTTTGATTGACAATGATTAATTGGTGCGTGGTAGAGGGTAATTTTCCGTGGGGAGATTACAGTAGTCCGGGAGATATGTCATCATAAACACCGGTGATGAGTGATAAATTGTCGCATTGGGTATGACGTTTGCGTTTATTATTTCGTTTCGACCATCTCTGTTCTCAACGTATACCGCAGACCGTATCCACATGTGCTGTCGAGTGTAGCTACACAAATACAACATTGTACGACTCATAGTTCAAGGGATATGACGTGAAAATCACTTAAAAGCGTGAATAATTGCCTTATCAAGCATGAAGTCTTAATAAACTTACTCTCTGCTACTAAGATAATTGCACAGTCAAACCAGATTGAGGAAATTCCTGGCATCTGGCAGCGCTATTGACAGCTTTCGCCGCGGAGCGCAAACTGCTGTAGCCATCTACACTCCTGGAAATGAAAAAAAGATCACATTGGCACCGGTGTGTCAGACCCACCATACTTGCTCCGGACACTGCGAGAGGGCTGTACAAGCAATGATCACACGCACGGCACAGCGGACACACCAGGAACCGCGGTGTTGGCCGTCGAATGGCGCTAGCTGCGCAGCATTTGTGCACCGCCGCCGTCAGTGTCAGCCAGTTTGCCGTGGCATACGGAGCTCCATCGCAGTCTTTAACACTGGTAGCATGCCGCGACAGCGTGGACGTGAACCGTATGTGCAGTTTACGGACTTTGAGCGAGGGCGTATAGTGGGCATGCTGGAGGCCGGGTGGACGTACCGCCGAATTGCTCAACACGTGGGGCGTGAGGTCTCCACAGTACATCGATGTTGTCGCCAGTGGTCGGCGGAAGGTACACGTGCCCGTCGACCTGGGACCGGACCGCAGCGACGCACGGATGCACGCCAAGACCTTAGGATCCTACGCAGTGCCGTAGGGGACCGCACCGCCACTTCCCAGCAAATTAGGGACACTGTTGCTCCTGGGGTATCGGCGAGGACCATTCGCAACTGTCTCCATGACTTTTCTTCTGCCATACGTTTTCCCCCTTCTTCGATAATATTTCGTTGTAATTTGACGTCATTCTGACCAGTGATGTTATTTCTACATCGGTCTGAAAGTTTAACTTCAATTAACATGATTATGATGAAGTCCCGTACTCTGTGACAGAGCGTAGGGGAACGATGCGGGAGACCCACACCGCCGAACTGTGAAAGGTCCTAGTGGAGGTGGGTTGCCATTGCCATCCTCCGACCTTAATGGGGATGAATGACGATTAAGACGACACAACAACGAGTCATCTCGAGGCAGGTTAAAATCCCTGACCCCGCCGGGAATCGAATCCTGGACGCGAGAACGCTACCTCGAGACCACGAGCTGCGGACCTTCAATTATAATCAACATGTAAATCACCTGCGCTTTTTCCAGTCGCTGGAGACTTAACGTCGGCTCAGAGATTTGTGATATATGCAATCTAAGCTAGGGGACAATGCAGAATGATATCTGAACAACCGGACTGATATTCCTTCCGGATCTTTCGAATTATTTGTTTTCAGCTCTTTCACTTGAATCTCAACGCCAGGGGTGTTTACATTTACATGCTCACTACACGTGACTGTGCTACGGTCAACAATGTTACGTATGTCTGGTACTCCGAGCACAACGACTTCTTAAATGCGAAATTTACACCGAAAATCCAAAAATACCGGCACACACATCATGTAGGGCCCCGTGAGCCCGCAGAAGTGCCACAACACGGCGTCGCATGGACTCCACTAATGTCTGAAGCAGTGCTGAAGGGAATTGACACCATCAATCATGCAATCCGTAAGAGTACGAGTGGGTCGTGACTTCTTCTGAACAGCACCTTGCAAGGCATCCCAGATATGCTCAATAATGTTCATGTCTGGGGAGTCTTGTGGCTAGCGGAAGTGTTTCAACTCAGACGAATGTTTCTGGAACCACTCTGTAGCAATTCTGGACGTCTGGAGTGTCGCATTGTCCTGCTGGAATTGCCCAAGTCCGTCGGAACTCATAATTGACATGAATGGATGCAGGTAATGAGACGGGTTGCTTATGGTTATGTACGTGTCACATGTCAGAGCCGTATCTACAAGTGTCAGGGGTCGCATTTCACTCCAACTGCACGCACCCCACACCATTACTGAGCCTCCACCAGCTTCAATAGTCCCCTGCTGGCATGCAGGGTTCATGGATTCATGAGGTTGTCTCCTTACCCGTACACGTCCATCCGCTCGATACAATTGGAAACGAGACTCGTCCGACCCAGCAATATGTTTCCAGTCATCAACAATCCAATCTCAGTGTTTAAAGGCCCAAGCAACGATTAATGATTTGTGTCGTGCAGTCATAAATGGTACGCGATTGGGCCTTCTGCTCCAAAAGCCCGTATCGATGATGTTTCGTTGAATGGTTCGCATGCTGTCACTTGTTGATGGCCCAGCAATCTGCAGCAATTTGCTGAAAGGCAGGACTTCTGTCACATTGAACGATTCTTTTCAGTCGTTGTCGGTCCGGTAATTCCAGGAGCCTTTTCTGGCTGTTGCAATGTCGGAGATCTGATGTTTTATTGGATTCCTGATAGTCACGGTAAACTTGTCAAATGGTCGTACGGGAAAGCCCCCACTTCACCGCTACCTTGGAGATGTTGTGTCCCATCGCTTGTGCGCCGACTATAACACCACATTCCAACTCATTTACATCTTGATAACCGGCCATTGTAGCAGTACTAACTCATCTAACATCTGCGCCTGACATTTATTGTGTAATATAGGCGTTATCGACTGCAGCACCATATTCTGCCTGTTTACATATCTCTGTATTTGAGCCCGCATCTCGTGGTCGTGCGGTAGCGTTCTCGCTTCCCACGCCCGGGTTCCCGGGTTCGATTCCCGGCGGGGTCAGGGATTTTCTCTGCCTCGTGATGGCTGGCTGTTGTGTGCTGTCCTTAGGTTAGTTAGATTTAAGTAGTTCTAAGTTCTAGGGGACTGATGACCATAGATGTTAAGTCCCATAGTGCTCAGAGCCATTTGAACCAATCTGTATTTGAATTAGCATGCCTATACCAGTTTCTTTGGCGCTTCAGTGTATACTATCACGTTTTCTTTAGCTCTCTTCCATTGATTCACCAGATTGGTCGACGAATGACTGGATAGAAACAATCGACCGGCTTAATAATTTTATAACACCAGAAATGCCTCTGTCTTCAGTAACGTGTGACAGTGGAAGTTATATACTTCACGTATCTTTTTATTGACATATAATATCTACTACATTCTTCCTGTCGACAGGTGGGCATTTTCTGAAATGCTGCAATCTATGCTTCCTCAGCGTTTTGATATTAAACCATGGTGGGTCCTTTTCGTCCTTAGTCCTCTTACACGGCACATACTTGTACAAAGCGTCATTTACACTCAGTTTCATCTTTGTCTTCAATCCCTCTACGTCCATTACATCGAAATTAAATGCTGTTCATTCATTGCTTAGGTAGGTCAAAAGTGTCAGGTAACAGTACGAACTTCGCTTATTCAGCCGAGGCAGGTACCCACACTGGACAGTTGAATGATATCAATGTATAAAACGAAAGGTCCTGATTGACTGACTCATCATCACCCACCCGAAACCACTAAAGATTAAAACTTCAGACTTGGAGAGATTGTTGATCGTGTACTGTACGTCGCGTTTAAGAAGGGACTTTTAAGAATTCCACCCGTAAGTCAGTGAAATACGGGATGAAAGTTTTTTCAAAGGTGTCGCTTTTAAGGCAGATTTGAAGCGAGAACTAGCAGGAATTGGTATTTGGTTTTTCGGTTACAAATAAAGATATACGTGTTTGAACATTTTTGAAAATTTAACCGTTATATGCGTGATGTTTCCTTTAAATAAATGAGCAATAAAAAACTACTAAAGTTTGTTTAAAACTATCGCTAAAAATATAAAATTTGAAATATGGAGAGGGTGTTGACCATATATTCTCTTGACATCGTTCAGTAAGGGATTGTCCGATATTCCATTCCCGTGACAGAATCAACTTGCACACTAAAACATCCAATGAGCTGATCCTTCACTGTACATTACTGTAGTGCTCCATTACAGTGATTGCGCAATGAGGTGGCGACTGCATGCTGGTAGGTGGAATTGCAGGTAGAATTGCTGGACTCTGTCATTTCTTGGTGGCGATGATAGATACAAATTCCAGAATAGTTCCAGCTATTTATCCATCCATCCGAGGTATTGGAAAGTAGCAGAAAAAGCCTGTCTCGGAACCAGCACAACATGCAACATTTACATGGCAGTGCACAGTTTGGTAGCTCGTCCCCGACTCATAGCTCGTCCCCGACTCTCAGTTCCACCTTTTCTACTTAGGCCAACCATAATTTGCACGCGCTACACAGTTCCGTTCCCGAGGGGAACTACAACACCTTTTACACACAGAATAACTAAGAATCCTAAGTGAAGGTCAGCAGTTTACATAATAGCAAACTAATACATTGAATAAAACAGAACATTTGCACATATTGACAATTCTACCAAAAACTATTCACACCAAATTACAATTATATACAGTAAGTTGTTCCCTCCAAATGGGACAAGGAATTACAGATACACTATTTTGCATAGAACCAAACCATGACATCAAAGTTTGTACAAAGAAAGGAGTATACAATTTTGTGTTATCGATTCAATGAAACAATATTTACAGAAGCTTAACGATGTAATATTAAATGAAACAAAAACAAAATAAATCAGTAGAGCACTAGCGTTATGGTGTTACACCTTGACGTCTCCCTTGACCGTCGCCTCTCCTGGACCCCCCCATCTCTGGACGATCCTAGCCAAGGCACACTCCCGACTCTGCCTCCTCAAGATCCTTTCTGGCCACACATGGGGTCTGCACCCCTCCACCGTCCTCCACAGCTATAAATCCATCACCTGCCCTATCCTCTGCTATACCATCCCGCCTGGATCGCCTCCCCTCCTACCTTCTACAAATCCTGGAATGTCATGCACTCCGCCTCACCTATCACATCCGCCTCCCCTCCCCCACACGGATCCTTTACAACTTAATTCCGTTCCCACACCTCCGTATACAGATCCTTTACACCTCCTGCAAACTTGATCCCCCTCACTCGCTTGTCTCTCCCACCCTTTCCCACCCCTGTCTGCTGCCGTGCCTGCACTCCTGCATCCCACTCGCTCTCCATCTCTCCACACTCCACACCCTTGCCCAAGATGGCTTCCACCAACTCCCCCTCCCTGATGATGCCCTCATCCCCTCCATTTACCCCTCCTACCAACTTTAATCCTCCCCTTCCTCCCCATGTGTTTTTCCTCCAGGGCACCCTCTTTCCTTCCTCTCCCTCCTCTCTTCCTCCCTCCCTCCCTTCCCCCCAGGCTTCCACAACCCCCCTACCCTCTCCCCTCCCCCTCCCTTCCCCACTCCCATGGGGCGTCAACACTCTCGCCCTCTTCCTCCTACATGTAACTCTTCCCTTTGGCAGGTCCCCGGTATTGTGTGTGAACAGTGCATCTTCGTGCGCCAGAGGTCGTCGCTAGTGCTCATGTGTGTCTTTGCGTCAGTGCTTCAGTGTCTCTCCGTTCACGCGTGTAAACTCGTTCTTCCCCGTTGTAGACAGTGATGGACGTTTTTTATCCAATCAGTATGCCCATAAATGGGTTCATTTACTTTTACTATGACTTTCTCCTGTTTTTGTCCACCATGTTTGTTGGTTTTTCTGTCTTTCTGTTTCCTGTATGTGTTCACTGTGGGCGAAGAGCGGCGTAGATAGGCTGCTGCCGGCCTACCTTTATTCTGAAGGTATTAAAATACCAATAAAGAAAAAAATAGCAGCGCTGGGAATGGCTTCTTTGCATCAACCCTTCCAAGATCCAGGCAGCCATCATAGGTCTTACCACCTGCTCCTTCCAGCTCCATGACTTTTACCTCACCATTTATGGTTGTCCTATCCACCTCACTCGTACCCTGAAACACCCTGGCCTCACCCTTGAGCATCAGCTCCCTGGACTCCCCATCTCCTTATGATCCAACAGAAAGCCCACAATAGACTCCACCTCCTGAAACGTCTGTCTGGCCAGACATGGGGACTGCATCCTTCCACCATCGTTCACCCCTACAAATCCTTGATCCACCCCATCCTTTGTCATGCTAGTATCACTTGGATTTCCGCTCCTCCCAGATGTTATAAAGCACTCAAAATAATAAAACGCCATGCCCTCCACCTCGCCTTCCATACCTGCCTTCTGCCCCTACACAGATGCTCTACGACCTCATCCCCATCCCACATCTTCTTTTCCTCGAACTCGTGCACACCATGCACATCATCCACCTACTGGATATCCCCCACCCGCTGGGGTCTTCTATCATCTCTATGCCCAGTCCCTTGCTGCCCTCTCTCCATCACCACACCCTCCATCTCCTTTCGCAACACAACCATCAGCACCTACCCCTCTTGGATGATGAGCTTCACTCTGATCTCCACGTCTCCTACCAACTCTAACGCCCCTTTCCCCTTCCTCAGGACTACCTCTCCCCTTGTCTTAACATCCCCTGAACTGTTTTTCTCCCTCCTACATCCCCCTCTTTCCCATGCCCCCTTCTGTGTCTCTGCACTCCCTCCTGACTTGCCTTCGATCTCCCACCCCAACCTCCATTTTTTCTTTTCCTCCAACCCCCTCCAGCCCTCGTGCCCCACTGCACCTTCATCCCCCCTCTTTTTCCCTCCTCTTAGGCCTCACATCCCTCAGCAGGTCCCTCCTAGCAGATTTTATTCCTCTTGTGAGCTGCATGGCTAACATTGGTTCCTTAAGTGTCTCTCGTTCTGTGTGTTTTTATACTGTGGCCGAATTTTAACTTCTGTGTATGACTCTAATGTATTTTAAGTGCCCCACAAATCACCAACTGCGTTCTTTTAACTTTATGTAACTTTATGTAACTGACCCCCAATGAACGTCCCCATGTCAGTTTACATTTTAACTTCCATTTTCTCCAGTTTTTATGTCCCCCTTTTTCCGCCCTTTTTTGGGTATGGTTTCTTCTTTTTATTTTCCAGTGTAATGGCACTCGGCTGAAGGTCGGCGGATTGTGCCCCAGCCAGCCCATATGGGGCAGGGGAATGACATCACAATAAAGAAAAAAATAGCAGCAATGGGACATTGGGTTGTTTTCCCAATATTATTATTCATCCTTATTTCTTTGCAACAGCTTATGACTTTTAGATCTTCTAGAGGATACTCCCTTGCACTTCAGTGACTGTTTTTTTTACCTTATTACTATTACCTATCCTTCCCACAAAGGTTTATTGGTTATTCTGGCTAGAGAAACTCTCTAGTGCTCTATCAATGATGGCAGATACCCTTCCCGAAATTCCATGATTCACTGCCACAAGAAAAAAAATTAATTTTGCCACTGATTTTTGTATTTCTGACCAATTTTGAGTTGCACATCAATAAGGGGAAGGGAATTAGAATCAGTCTGTATTCTGGGTTGAGCATCTTTCATTGTGACATCACAGTTAGACTGTGCCAGTATTCCAAAGATTATGAAAGAAAAAGAGTAAGCAACATCATTCTACACCAGAGATATGCAAAACGTTTTTTTATAAATAATGAATATATTATTATTATTATTATTATTATTATTATTATTATTATGTCCTGCGCAATGCAATGTAGTTAGCATTTGAATTTACCGGAAAACTTCGAATTTACGAATAAGATTTGAGTTTTTCAATGATTTCAAGTTTCTCGTTGTTTTACCAGATGGGGAAGGGAGGGGAATGGAAGGGGAGTAGGTACACAATTGATCAATTCAATTAATTACTCAATTAATTTGTTATCATAATAGTGCCACCTACGGGTGATAATTTGTGAGGTAGGTGAAACCAAGGCTACGTTTTATTGCTTGGACACTTAGAAGACACGACAGATTATTGAAGAGGCTGCAGACACTATGGTTTTCCGTCTTCTTCCGGAATATTGCTGCACGTTGTGGGATTATGGCATCGTCATCAGATAGGACGTATGTACGATATTGAAACAACTGAAAGCAGGGCCCCTAGTTTTGTATTATCGCAAAGCGGGGGAGATTGAGACTCGGTTACGACAGACTACATGGATGGCAATCACTAAAACAGTCTTTTGTCGTTGCCGCCAGAGCTTTCCACAAAATTACAATACCAACTTCCTCCTCCGAATACAAAAATATTTTGTTGACGCCCAAATACATAGGGAGAATGATCACCGTAATGAAAAGAGATAAATCGGATCAAAATTTTCGTTTTTCTCGCGCGCCGTCCGGGAGTGGTAGAGTAGAGATAGAGTCTGGTGGTTTCAATGAAGCCTCGCTAGGCACTTCAAAGTGAACTCCGGAGTATTCATGTAGATGTAGATGAAAAAAGGACCAAACACATCGTCTCAAATAACCCCGCACCAAATGTTTACAATTCTTTGCCTCTGACGTACAACGTGCCTTAGCCTACGTGGATTCTTACCAGCATCAGCATTCACATCTACATCAACATAGATGGTCTGCAAGCCACAATACGGTGAGTGGCGGAGAGTACCCTGTACCACCACTTGTCACTTTCTTTCCCGCTTCACTCGCAAACAGAGCGATTGTCCATATGCCTTCGTATGAACCCTAATTTCTAGAATATTATCTCCGTGCTCCTTACGCACAATGTATGTTGACGCCAGTGGAACCGTTCGGCAGTCACTTTCAAATACCGATTCTCTAAATTTTATCAAGAGCGTTTCTTAAAAACAAAGTCACCTGCCATCAGAGATTCCCATTTGAGTCCACTAAGTACCTCCATAACACTTACGTGTTGTTCTACCCAACCGGTAACAAATGATGCATCCCACCTCCGACTTCCTTTGGTGTCTTCCTTCAATCCAACGTGGTGCGGCTCCCTAAAAGTAGAGTAGTACTCAAGAATAGGTCGCAGCAGCGTTCTATTTGCGGTCTCCTTTACAGGTCAACCACTGTTTCCTAAAATTCTCCGAGATAAAAACAAGTCGACCGTTTATCTTCCTTACCACAGATCTCGCATGCTCGTTCCATTTCATATCGCTTTGCAACGTTACGCCCAGATGTTTAACAGACTTGAATGTGTCAAGTAGGACACTAGCAATACTGTATTCGAGCGCTACAGGTTTTCTCTTCATACTAAAGCGCATTAATGTACATTTTTCCACGTTTAAAGCTATCTGCCATTCATCACACCAACTACACTCCTGGAAATGGAAAAAAGAACACATTGACACCGGTGTGTCAGACCCACCATACTTGCTCCGGACACTGCGAGAGGGCTGTACAAGCAATGATCACACGCACGGCAAAGCGGACACACCAGGAACCGCGGTGTTGGCCGTCGAATGGCGCTAGCTGCGCAGCATTTGTGCACCGCCGCCGTCAGTGTCAGCCAGTTTGCCGTGGCATACGGAGCTCCATCGCAGTCTTTAACACTGGTAGCATGCCGCGTCGGCGTGGACGTGAATGGTGTGTGCAGTTGACGCACTTTGAGCGAGGGCGTATAGTGGGCATGCGGGAGGCTGGGTGGACGTACCGCCGAATTGCTCAACACGTGGAGCGTGAGGTCTCCACAGTACATCGATGTTGTCGCCAGTGGTCGGCGGAAGGTGCACGTGCCCGTCGACCTGGGACCGGACCGCAGCGACGCACGGATGCACGCCAAGGCCGTAGGATCCTACGCAGTGCCGTAGGGGACCGCACCGCCACTTCCCAGCAAATTAGGGACACTGTTGCTCCTGGGGTATCGGCGAGGACCATTCGCAACCGTCTCCATGAAGCTGGGCTACGGTCCCGCACACCGTTAGGCCGTCTTCCGCTCACGCCCCAACATCGTGCAGCCCGCCTCCAGTGGTGTCGCGAGAGGCGTGAATGGAGGGACGAATGGAGACGTGTCGTCTTCAGCGATGAGAGTCGCTTCTGCCTTGGTGCCAATGATGGTCGTATGCGTGTTTGGCGCCGTGCAGGTGAGCGCCACAATCAGGACTGCATACGACCGAGGCATACAGGGCCAACACCCGGCACCATGGTGTGGGGAGCGATCTCCTACACTGGCCGTACACCACTGGTGATCGTCGAGGGGACACTGAATAGTGCACGGTACATCCAAACCGTCATCGAACCCATCGTTCTACCATTCCTAGATCGGCAAGGGAACTTGCTGTTCCAACAGGACAATGCACGTCCGCATGTATCCCGTGCCACCCAGCGTGCTCTAGAAGGTGTAAGTCAACTACCCTGGCCAGCAAGATCTCCGGATCTGTCCCCCATTGAGCATGTTTGGGACTGGATGAAGCGTCGTCTCACGCGGTCTGCACGTCCAGCACGAACGCTGGTCCAACTGAGGCGCCAGGTGGAAATGGCATGGCAAGCCGTTCCACAGGACTACATCCAGCATCTCTACGATCGTCTCCATGGGAGAATAGCAGCCTGCATTGCTGCGAAAGGTGGATATACACTGTACTAGTGCCGACATTGTGCATGCTCTGTTGCCTGTGTCTATGTGCCTGTGGTTCTGTCAGTGTGATCATGTGATGTATCTGACCCCAGGAATGTGTCAATAAAGTTTCCCCTTCCTGGGACAATGAATTCACGGTGTTCTTATTTCAATTTCCAGGAGTGTATTTATCTATATAGACAACAACAGCGGTCCTACCACACTTCCCTGCGGCACTTGTCGTTAAGCCCTTGTGGCTGATGAACATTTGTCTTCGACGACAGCGTACTGGGTTCTATTACTTCAGAAGTCTTCAAGTCACTCACATATCTGTGAACGTAGTCCATATGCTCACACCTTCGTTAACAGCCTCCAATAGCGCACCATATCAAATGCTTTCCGGAAATCTAGAACCATAGACTCTGCCTATTGCCCTTCATCCACAGTTGGCAGAATATCATGTGAGATAGGGGTGCGCTGAGATCCGCACGAGCGATTCTTTCTAAAAGCGTGCTAATTCGTGGTCATAAGCTTCTCAGTCTCAAGAAAGTTTATTATATTCGAGCTGAGAATATTTTCAAGGATTCCGGAGTAAGTCAAAGTTAGGATACTGGTCTGTAATTTTGCGGGTCAGTTCTTTTACCCTTCTTACATACTGGAGACACATGCGCAAACATGTAAATGAGAGGACGATTGTTGGAAAACGGTACTGTCTCAAATACAGATCCGATTGAGACAGTCGAAGTACTTTTTTGATAATTTTGAAAATGCTATCATGTGACACCTCTCACAATCGAATGAAGCACAGACCGTGATCATGCGCTCAGTCCCCGGTCAGTCTGTGCATGTTACTTCAATGATTCGGTCTGTACACATATCGTCGCAATGGTTATACGACGTTACAGATTGCAGAGTGGGAAGATATCATTGCCGCGCACTTTGAGGCTGATACACTCCTGGAAATTGAAATAAGAACACCGTGAATTCATTCTCCCAGGGAGGGGAAACTTTATTGACACATTCCTGGGGTCAGATACATCACATGATCACACTGACAGAACCACAGGCACATAGACACAGGCAACAGAGCATGCACAATGTCGGCACTAGTACAGTGTATATCCACCTTTCGCAGCAATTCAGGCTGCTATTCTCCCATGGAGACGATCGTAGAGATGCTGGATGTAGTCCTGTGGAACGGCTTGCCATGCCATTTCCACCTGGCGCCTCAGTTGGACCAGCGTTCGTGCTGGACGTGCAGACCGCGTGAGACGACGCTGCATCCAGTCCCAAACATGTTCAATGGGGGACAGATCCGGAGATCTTGCTGGCCAGGGTAGTTGACTTACACCTTCTAGAGCACGCTGGGTGGCACGGGATACATGCGGACGTGCATTGTCCTGTTGGAACAGCAAGTTCCCTTGCCGATCTAGGAATGGTAGAACGATGGGTTCGATGACGGTTTGCATGTACCGTGCACTATTCAGTGTCCCCTCGACGATCACCAGTGGTGTACGGCCAGTGTAGGAGATCGCTCCCCACACCGTGATGCCGGGTGTTGGCCCTGTGTGCCTCGGTAATATGCAGTCCTGATTGTGGCGCTCACCTGCACGGCGCCAAACACGCATACGACCATCATTGGCACCAAGGCAGAAGCGACTCTCATCGCTGAAGACGACACGTCTCCATTCGTCCCTCCATTCACGCCTCTCGCGACACCACTGGAGGCGGGCTGCACGATGTTGGGCGTGAGCGGAAGACGGCCTAACGGTGTGCGGGACCGTAGCCCAGCTTCATGGAGACGGTTGCGAATGGTCCTCGCCGATACCCCAGGAGCAACAGTATCCCTAATTTGCTGGGAAATGGCGGTGCGGTCCCCTACGGCACTGCGTAGGATCCTACGGTCTTGGCGTGCATCCGTGCGTCGCTGCGGTCCGGTCCCAGGTCGACGGGCACATGCACCTTCCGCCGACCACTGGCAACAACATCGATGTACTGTGGAGACATCACGCCCCACGTGTTGAGCAATTCGGCGGTACGTTCACCCGGCCTCCCGCATGCCCACTATACGCCCTCGCTCAAAGTCCGTCAACTGCAGATACGGTTCACGTCCACGCTGTCGCGGCATGCTACCAGTGTTAAAGACTGCGATGAAGCTCCGTATGCCACGGCAAATTGGCTGACACTGACGGCGGCGGTGCACAAATGCTGCGCAGCTAGCGCCATTCGACGGCCAACACCGCGGTTCCTGGTGTGTCCGCTGTGCCGTGCGTGTGATCATTGCTTGTACAGCCCTCTCGCAGTGTCCGGAGCAAGTATGGTGGGTCTGACACACCGGTGTCAATGTGTCCTTTTTTTCATTTCCAGGAGTGTAGAAATGTTGACGAAGCTCGTCACAGGTATAGCTGCTAGGCTTCTCTAATTCGGCATCGAAGCTCCGCACACAAGTTAAGACGGTGTCGGTCTCGGCGATCCTCATGTCCCTCGGTACATCACCACTTGAAGAAGTACATGTTTGTAAGGTCTGGAGAACGCGTCGCCAAGATTATGAGTCCTGTGCGCCAAATCGGTCTTTCAGGAAACGTACGCACATCTGTGGCATAATGACATAGTGCCCCTTCCTGCCAAAAGTAAACGTTACGCACACATTACTCGTGCACAAGCTGTGATAAAAGAAACTTCTGCAGAACATACACGTACATTACCCGTTGGTGGAAATTTCGTCGAAATAAAACGGACCGCAGATTTCGTCAACCGATATTTCCATCCACACATTAACTGCGGAGAAGTGTCGCTGGATTTCCAGGTGCTCCACTGATGGAGCGTCAGACCAGATGATGGTGTTACGTCGGTTAACCGTTCCACGAGAGTGGAAGGGTGCCTTGTCGGTGGACAGAATTTGGTTGAGGATGTTGCGATTTGCAACTGCTTCAAGCATACACTGGCACGTGTTCATATGCTCTGCTAAATCCTCGTCATGTAATTAGAGGATAACCTGCGGATGGTACGGTGTATTTCTCCCTCTTTTTCTTTCTTTCAGTGTGTGTCGGGCGTAGAATGTACAGCTCCAACGACAAAACCCACCCCGATTTTGGACTGTCTTCAATGGAAGTTCCAAACTCTTCAGTTTGGTCAGTAGGGGCTGATGAACAC
Source organism: Schistocerca cancellata (assembly GCF_023864275.1). Lineage (NCBI taxonomy): Eukaryota > Metazoa > Arthropoda > Insecta > Orthoptera > Acrididae > Schistocerca > Schistocerca cancellata. The sequence goes on from NW_026047100.1 coordinate 1,350,064, forward strand.
TCTTATCTGTAAGGTAGAAGTTCAAGTAATGAATTAAAATTTGTGCTAAGGCCCGAGTCTCCTCCTTACTAGTCAGATGTGCTGACCACTACAGCTCCATGGAATTGTGGTTGCCACACATGCACGAACTACTGTAGCCCAATTTGCATCCAAACACAAACTAAAATTCATGTCTTAAGTCCTTTGTTCCATTTTAAATTTTGTTAGGGAGGGCACTGGACTAAGGTAATCCATGAACCTGTAGTGAACACAACGACACGGTGGTGTAATGTCTAGTACATCTGTTCATCTGCCCGGTAAATAGGAGACCTGGGTTCGAGTCCAAACCTTGATACAAAGACAGTCTAGACACAAGGCGGAGATACCGAAAGGGCACGTGTCAACTCACGCCGACTGGCGTGAATTCTGGAACAGGATACGTAATTAATGCTATAAAGAGAAGTACGTATAGTCTGTTTACTTAACTTTAATTCATCCTTGTGGTACATCGCTCTTGACTATACAAATGAGACTCTCTCCAGATATGGTTAATGGCGCCTTGCTAGGTCGTAGTCATGGACTTAGCTGAAGGCTATTCTAACTGTCTCTCGGCAAATGAGAGAAAGGCTTCGTCATTGTAGTCGCTAGCAAAGTCGTCGTACAACTGGGGCGAGTGCTAGTACGTCTCTCTAGACCTGCCGTGTGGTGGCGCTCGGTCTGCGATTACTGACAGTGGCGACACGCGGGTCCGACATGTACTAATGGACCGCGGCCGATTTAAAGCTACCACCTAGCAAGTGTGGTGTCTGGCGGTGACACCACACAAATTTTAATTCATTGCTTCAATTCCTACCCCTATCGAAGATGCAGTTCAATCTCGAATGACTCCAGGAAAATGTAATTCCATCAGATCGGTTATACACTAGTTGTTGAATTGTTTTATTAGTAAGTCCTGGTTTATGGAATCGATGGTCAAATCGCGTCCCAATTTCACAATACGACAACCTCTGATACCTCCAGGTCAAAATGGTTATCTTCTGCTGCACAGTTAACATCACGCTTGTTCTGGTACCTGCCACAACGAATCACATATTTAGCTGTACCGTGAGCAGCTCCGTCGTTTTGATCAACTTTTACATCAGTCATGTATCTTACCGAAAAGACAATTTGAAACTCATTTCGCATTGTCTTATGAATAAGAGACATGA